>NW_027590120.1:0-1467803 GCF_964213995.1 Mustelus asterias | reverse complement strand
ACATTCTTTCTGAATCTACCCTGTCCAAACCTGTTTGAATTTTATAATTTTCTATGAGGTCCCCTCTCACTATTCTGAACTCCAGTTAATATAATCCTAAGCGATTTAGTCTCTCCTCATCTGACAGACCTGCCATCCCAGGATTCAGCGTGGTAAACTTTCACTGTACTCACTCTATAGCAAGAACATCCTTCCTCAGATAAGGACACCAAAACTGGACACAATACTCCAGGTGTGGCCTCATCAGTGCCTTATACAATTGCAGCCAAGCATCTCAATCCCTATGTTCAACTCAGTGAATATAATCCCAACCAATTTAGTCCCTTAGTGCGCAGTACAGTGTTTGCACTGAGGATTTAATGATGCAATATCAAAATAGAGAATTAAATTCACCAGAAAATCAATTTGCAAACCTTGAACACTTCATGTTTCAATTACATTTCACATCAAAGACACATAATAAGGGAAGATATATTGATCATTGCTGCAGAGAGATATCAGTACTCAGGTTGCAGTATTTTTAAGCCAATGTCTCTCAGGGATGTACATGTCCATTGACTGGAATCCATCATACTCCTCCACAGGACTCCTTCCCCAGGAGTCGAAGGAAATTTGGCATGTCCGCTACAACTCTCACCAACTTTTACAGTTGCACCATAGGAATAATTCTTTCTGGTTGTATCACAGCTTGGTATGACTCCTACTCTGCCCAAGACTGCAAGAAACTACAAACCTTCGTGCACAAAAGCCAGTCCATCAGGCAAACCAGCATCCCATCCATTGATCCTATCTCAGTAAAAGCAGCCAGCATAATCAAGGACACCAGGCACTCCAGGCATACTCTCTTCCAGCTTCATAATCAAGGACCCCACGCATCCCGGAGATTCTCTCTTCAACCTTATTCCGTCGGGAAAAAGATACAAAAGTCTGACGTCACGCACCAACCGACTCAAGAACAGCTTCTTCCCTTCTGCTGTCAGAATTTTGAATGGGCCTGCTATATATTAAGTTGATCTTCCTCTGTACTCTAGCTTTGACTGTAACACTACATTCTGCACTGTCTCCTTTCCATCTCTATGAACAGTATGCTTTCTCTGTATAGTGCACAAGAAACAATACTTTTCCCTGTATCCCAACACATGTGACAATAATAAATCAAATCAAATCCATTTACAAAGGGATTGTTGCTAACTTTTTGAAATCTCTCAATTGATTCCTCCATTTGCAGCAAGATATTTGTGCACTGACTGTACCGGCTCAGTATCTTTCCTTCCTCAGGTCCTGTATTCCGACTGCAGTCTATCAGTACCTCTGCATCCACCAGAGATATGTGTTTGCTGCAAATAGATTTTTCCCATCTCTCTATCCATTTGGATATATCTGTGAGCTGACTTCAATCTCTCAGTTCTTCACCATCCACAGGGAAATATCAGCACATGGGCGGGACGGGAAAATAAAGATTTAAAGTTTAAAGTTTATTTATTAGTGTCACAAGTAGGCTTATATCCACACTGCAATGAAGTTACTGTGAAAATCCCCTAGTCACCACACTCCAGCGCCAGTTAATTTACACGCTGGCACAGTGGTTAGCACGACAGCTTCACAGCGCCGGGGACACGGGTTCAATTCCAGCCTTGGGTCACTGTCTCTGTGGAGTCTGCACGTTCTCCCCGTGTCTGCGTGGGCTTCCACCGGGTTCTCCTGTTTCCTCCCACAGTCCAAAGATGTTCGGGTTCGGGGGGATTGGCCGTGCTAAATTGCCTCCAGAGTCACGGGATTGACAAGGTAAATATGTGGGGTTATAGGAATAGGGCCTGGGTGGGATTGTTCTCGATGCAGGCTCCGTGAGCCGAATGTCCTCCTTCTGCACTGCAGGGATTCTATGATTCTCGCGAGGGTTAATTCAGCATGGCCAATGCAGCTAACCAGCACGTCCTTCCGACTGTGGGAGGAAACCGGAGCACCCGGAGGAAACCGACTCAGATACCGGGAGAACATGCTGACTCCACACAGACAGTGACTCACGCCAGGAATCAAAACCTGGGTGGCTGGAGCTGTGGGGCAGCAATACTAACTGCTGTGCCATTATGCTGTCCTCAAACGATCTTTCTACAACGGTGCGTGGCTATGGTTGTAGTTGCTTCCCCCCACTCTTCTCCAGTTATCTTGCTGTGTGTATAGATTTTTTCCCTTTGATATTACGCACCCAGTGGACCAGTTTCTGAGCACAGAAATGCAAATTGGTCCCTTATCCCTCCACTTGAAGTCGCCTCTTCAATAGGCCATTGTTTGCGCCTGGCCACTGAGGTAAACACTTGTTTTTTTCTGCTACTAGACCAATTCACATTTCAAAAATACCCCTTCAGGCACATATCAGTAGTTTCTGATTGCCCAGTGGTACAATCGTAAGACTATTAATGGGCGGCACAGTGACACAGTACTTAGCATTGCTGCCTCATAGCACCAAGGAGCCGGGTTCAATTTCCAGCTTGGGTCACTGTCTGTGCAGAGTCTGCATGTTCTCCCCGCATCTGCGTGGGTTTCCTCCGGGGGTTCTGGTTTCCTCCCACACTCCAAAGACTTGTGGGACAGGTGGATTGGTCATGCTAAATTTTTCCTCAATGCCAGGGGGACTGGCTGGGGTAAATGCATGGAGTTACGGGGATAATGCATGTGTGGGATTGTGGTCGGTGCAGGCTCGATGGGCCGAATGGCCTCCTTCTACAATGCAGGATTTGATGACTCTATGATTGTATTAATCCAGCAACTCAGCAATTGTTCTGGGGACCCGGTTCGTCTCCCATCATGTCAGCAGGAGGAATCTGTATTCAATAAACAGTTTCTGGAATTAAGAATCTACTGAAGACCATGAAAACATTGCCAATTGTTGGAAAAGCCCATCTGGTTCAAAAATGTCCTTTCGGGAAGGAAATCTGCCGTCCTTACCCTGCCTGGCCTACATGTGACTCCAGAGCCACAGCAACGTGGTTGATTCTCAACTGCCCTCTCATGACAACTAGAGATGGGCAATAAATGCTGGCCAGACAGCGACGCCCATTCCAAAATAAAAAAAACCTCATGTTTCCCTTTGATCCTATTACTTTTTAAAATTCATCTGATCCCAATTGCATTTTCTTAATCTTCCATTTGTCAATTCTTAACAACATGCCACTTCAAAATGTACTTGGACAAAATACTGCATCTAACTAACATGCCTACAAATAGAAATTTGTTACAGTCATAAAGCAATACAGCACGTAAACAGGCCCTTCAGCCCAACAGAACAATGCTGACCACGATGCCCTCCCAGCTAGTCCCAATTGCCTGTGTTTGGCCCATATCCCTTTAATCCTTTCCCATCCATGTACTTATCCAAATGCTTTTTAAATGTTGCTATTGAACATGCCTCAACCACTTTCTCTGGCAGCTCATTCCATCTCCGCACCACCCTCTGCATGAAGAAGTTGCCCTTTGGGCCCTTTGAAATCTTCCCCATCTCACCTTAACCCAACACCCTTTATTCTTCAATTCCCCTCCCCTGGGAAAAATACTATGTGTGTTCATCCTGTCTAAGCCTCTCGTGATTTTATACACCTGAATACAGTCACCCCTCATTCTCCTACATTCCAAGGAATAAAGCTCTAGCTTGGCCAACCTCTCCCTGTAACTCAGACCCACTAGTCCTGGCAACATCCCTGTAAATCTTCTTTGCACTCTTCTCAGTTTACCAATGCTTTTCCAACAACAGGGTGACCGAAACTGTACACATGACTTATACAACTATAACATAATGTCACAACTCCTATACTCAATGTCCTGATTGATGAAGGCCAGTGTGCTAAACGCCTTCTTCACCACTCTGTATACCTGTGACGCCGCTTTCAACGAACTCCATACTGTACTCCTTGGTCCCTTGTTCCTCAACACTCCCCATGGCCCCACCTACCCTGGTTTGACATTCCAAAATGTAACACCTGATTCTAATCTGCATTGAAATCCATTTGCCAATCCTTGGCCCACTTCCCTATCTGATCAAGATCCCCCTGTAATTTTGATAACCGTCTTCACAATCAATGATACCTCCTAATTTAGTATCATCTGTAAACTTACTAACCATGCCTTGTACATTCACATCCAAATCATTTATATAAATAACTAATAGCAAGAGTCCCAACACTGACCCCTGAGGCACACCACAAGCCACAGGCCTCCAAGCTGAGAAACAACCTTCGACCATCACCTTCTGCTTCCATCCAGTCAGTTTTGAATCCAATTTGCTAGCTCTCCCTGGATCCCATGTGACCTCACCTTCCAGACGAGCCTATCATGCGGAACCTTGAAAAAGATCTTGCTCAAGTGCATAGAGACAACATCTACTGCCTGACCCTCATCCATCCCCTTGGTTACCTCTTGGAAAAATTCTACAAGATTCATCAGACATGACTTCCCACTCACAAAGTCATGTTGACTATCCCTAATCCCGAGGGCGGCATGGTGGCACAGTGGTTAGCACTGCTGCCTCACACTACCAGGGACCTGGGTTCAATTCCCAGCTTAGGTCACTTTTTGTGTGAAGGTTGCATGTTCTCCCTGTGTCTCCCTGTTTCCTCCGGTTTGCTCCCACAGTCGAAAGATGTGCTGCTTCGGTGCACTGGCCATGTTAAATTCTCCCTCAGGCGCCGGGGTGTGGCAACAAGATGATTTTCACAGTAACTTCATTGCAGTGTTAATGCAAGCTTACTTGTAACACTAACAAATAACCCTCAAAAATCAGACCTTGACTATCTAAATCTTGGTAGATCCTGTCCCTCAGAATCCCCTCCAGTAACTTACCCACCGCTATGTCAGGGCTCAGCGGCCTTTAATTCGTTGGCTTTGTCTTTGCTAGACTTCTGAAACAACGGCCTTCCGAAACTTCGCCAGTGGAAAGAGACGGAGCAAATATCCCAGCAAGGGCCTCAGCGATATCTTCCCTAGGTTCCCGCATGAACTGAGGATGCACTTGACCAGACCCAGGGAACCTCTCCACCTTAATGTGCTTTAAGGCAGCCAATACCTCCTCCCTAGTAATATGCATGTGGCCCAAGACATCACCACTTGTTTTCCTTATTTCAGTAAACACCGAGGAGAAATATTCCTTAAAAATCCTAGGTCAACTTCGTTCGTATTTATTTTCCTCCAGAGTGGCATGGTGGCCCAGACCGAATGGCCTCCTCCTGCGTCAGCACTGAGGGACCCACTGCACAGTAAGTACTCAAAAGGCATTGGTTTTGGAATCTGAAAGGGCAAAATGGCAATGGGAAAGGAAACAATCACTATCAGTATCGTTTAAAGTAAAGCTTATTTATTCGTCACAACCAGGCTTACATTAACACTGCAATGAAGTTGCTGTGAAAATCCCCTAGTCGCCACACTCCGGCGCCTGTTCGGGTTACAGTGAGGGAGAATTTAGCAAGGCCAGTGCACCAAACCAGCACGTCTTTCGCACTGTGGGAGGAAACCAGAGCACCCGGAGGAAACCCACGCAGACACAGGGAGAACGTGCAGACTCTGCACAGACAGTGACCCGAGGCCGGAATTGAATCTCGGTCTATGGTGCTGATAGGCAGCAGTGCTAACCACTGTGCCAACGTTCCGGCTCTTTTTTTGAAACCTGAACTCTCGGGCCACAGATGAAATGAGTGACGGTTGAGTGGAAACATTGCTTGTCATCTTCCAGACGTCCCACACTTTAGAAAGATCCAAGCTCATCGATCACTCAGAAACACAGTTCTTGAAATGTTGAAGGAGTTGTAGGAAACAATAGCTGAACATCTGTGATTAGAAACAACCTGATGTTACGTATTCAGAATATCAGCTCTGTATTTAGATAATCACAACTGATTCAAGCAGTGCCAGCTTGGTTTACTGAAATAACCAGTTTGTTGCAGGAAAATAAATAGATTTATTTGTGGGTGTGCAAGTAGATTCTGGAGTTGAAAGGGTTGACGTACGAGGAGAGATTGAACACGTTGGCCTTGTACTCGCTGGAGTTCAGAAGGATGAGAGGGGATCTGATGGAGGTATATAAAATTTTAAAAGGTATTGATAAGGTAAATGTAGACCAAATGTTTCCACTTGTGGGGCAATCTGGAGCAAGTCGTCACAGGATGTAGGTTGAGAAGTGGTAGATTTAAAACTGAGAAGAGGAGGAACTACTTCTCGCAGAGGGTGGTGAATTTGTGGAACTCGCTGCCCAATAGCACGGTGGAGTCTGAATCGTTGAATGGCTTCAAGAAAGTGATAGATATGTTTCTAATAATAAAGGGATAAGGGAATATGGGGAACAGGTTGGGAGGTGGATTTGAGACCAGGGAGCGATCAGCAGGCTCGAAGAGCTGAATTTGCAGACTTTTGCTCGTAATTCTGATGCTCCTATGTTTCTATGTTCCTATGTGCTCGAGGTACCAAGCTTGTTGCGTGCTGTTTGAGCTGCACTCATCCAGGCAATTATTGTTTCATCGGACTCCTGAATTGTATATTTTAGTTGATAGGCAAGATCTGGGGAGTAAGGTTATTATTTGTAGCAGGATTCCTAGCCTCTGATCTGCTCATTCAGTTTCTGTTCATATCACTTCCTAGTTTCCAGTCAATGGTAAACCTCAGGCTCTCGATAGCTTAGGAATCAGCAGTGGATGTGTCATTGAACGACATGCGTTACTGTCTGTGCAGAGTCTGCACGTTCTCCCCCCATGTCTGCGTGGGTTTCCTCCGGGTGCTCCGCTTCCCTCCCACAATCTGAAAGACGTGCATTGGCCATGCTCAATTCTCCCTCAGTGTACCTGCACAGGCTATTAGGAGATTTTCAAAGCTATCAACTAAAGAGCCAAACCAGAAAGTTAAGAAGCAAGGTAACTGGCATGGTGGCACAGTGGGTAGCACAGCTGCCTCAGCGTCATGGACCTTGGTTCGATTCCCGGCTTGGATCACTGTGTGTGCGGAGTCCGTACGTTCTCCCTGTATCTGTGTGGGTGTCTTCCGGGTGCTCCGGTTTCCTCCCACAGTCTGAACGACATTCCGGCTTGTGTGGCATGAATGTTTCTTGCCACTTGTCAGCCCAAGCCTGGATATTGTCCAAGTCTTGCTGCATCAGAACATGGACTGCTTCAGTACCTGAGAAGTCACGAGGGTGCTAAACATTGTGCGATCATCGGCGAACATCCCCACTTCTGACCTTATGACAGAGGGAAGGTCATTGGCGAAGCAGCTGAAGATGGTTGGGCCTAGGACACTAATCTGAGCCTAGTGTCAAAAGTCGGCTTAAATTTAAAAATTTAATGAAGTCACTGTGAAAATCCCCGCATCGCCACACTCCGTGCCTGTTCGGCGACGCTGAGGGAAAATTTAGCATGGCCAATGCACCTAACCAGGACGCCTTGCGGACAGTTGGAGCAAACCGGAGCATCCGGAGGAAACCCACGCAGACACACGGTGAACGTGCAGACTCCGCACAGACAGTCATTCAATTCCTGAGCTGACCGAGGGAGTTGAACCTGGATCCCTGGCGCTGTGAAGCAGCAGTGCTAATCACTGTGCCACCGTGATCAGGGCTGGGGCCGCATCTTTTGTGCCAATTATGGAAATGAATTGGATGAAGTAAATTTACTGACGAGACAAATACAGGTGTGAGAGTAAGATGTGAAGATAAGATAAGGAGGACAACACAAAGGTTGGTGGATGTGCGGATAGAGATGAGGACCATCAGAGGATACAGCAGGATATATATTGGGCGGAGAGCTGGCAGATGGAGTTTAAATAGAACATAGATCAGTACAGCACAGAACAGGCCCTTCGGCCCACGATGTTGTGCCGAGCTTTATCTGAAACCAAGATCAAGCTATCCCACTCCCTATCATCCTGGTGTGCTCCATGTGCCTATCCAATAACCGTTTAAATGTTCCTAAAGTGTCTGACTCCACTATCACTGCAGGCAGTCCATTCCACACCCCAACCACTCTCTGCGTAAATAACCTACCTCTGATATCCTTCCTGCTCCAGTTACTGTATTGTTTTCAAAGTGTCAAAGTGGCAAAGTGGCAAAGCTCCAGCTGGTTTATTCACAGGGCAAAAACAAATACGCAAAAAACACATACAGACTGACAGACTGTCAGAGAGCAAGGCTAGGCTGCTTTCTGCACTAGCTTTTCGCACTTGTCTTTTGTATTCGAAGTGAAGACCCAGGATACACATTCTTGTCAGGGTAATTAACACGAAGGCTTTCTCAGATAAAATAGTTGTTATGCTCAAATTGTCAATACCGGGGATGGTAATAAGTCTTTCGACAGTTTTACAATTACATTGTCTGTAAGCACAGGGAGATGTTCCATTCTTCCTTCGAGGGAGAACCTGCAGCCATTTTTGTCAATGGTTAGCTGTACATTCTCGGCTATTTTTGGTATCTGTATCCATTTTTAAAATATAAAACGACGTTCACTTCTAAAGTTGAAATGTTATTGCTTATAACTCCAGCGTTATTCTCCAACATCGTGACTGTCGCTCCACCTCTCTCTTACTATGGGCTCCCCCTCTTTTTGACTTTCCTTCTTTTCCCTGTGTCTTTCTTTCCCCACTATCTCTGTCGCAGCTCTATCCCTGCTCTCTCCCCGCCGCCCCCCCCCCCTCTCCATCTGCCACTGGCTCTCTCCAATTACCATAGAAACTCAGTTAGAACGGAACCAACACCCACACATGCAAACAACTTCGTCCAGCATGAATCTAACTACAGATCCCTTCCAGGCACAGAAACAGTAAATTAAACATATCTAAAGTTAATTGCAAATGTTTACAAATGCAAATATAAATCCCTCCAAATTATCTTTATTTTGCTAACAGCGATTTTCACTGCATCATCGATGTTGCTGAACGGTCCCGCGGGATCGACGGCAAACTGGACGCTGCGTCTCGACTCCGAATGGAATCAGTAAAAGACGCCATGCGACGCGACGTCTTCAGCAACCCTGCAGCCGAGCACCGCGTGGATATCCCTAGTCTTTATCTCAGCATTTTGTGTGTTTTTGCTGCTGATTTTTTACTGAGGGAATGAAAGGAGAATCCGCTCCATCAACACCCATCCCCCACGCTCTGGGTTTCTGTGAGGTATTTTTTCTTGTTTGTTTTCTTAAAGAGAATGAAACTGGAATTGGCTTCATTAAACTCTACAACTTCCAATCTCTCTGGGTTTGCTTGCCTCACCCTTTTTCATTCAGGGTTATGCGTGATCTGGAAGCGGGCTGGTGGAGCCCCTGAGGCCACTCTGCAGACTGAGTGGAGGAGACTGATGGAGCGGCTTCGCGAGCTCAGCCTTTAAAACCCAACGGCTAAAGCGCAAGCCGCCGGGGAAGGGAGTGCGGGACAATAGCTCCCGCTCTGATTGGAGGGTCCGTCTGTCAGCGCGAGGGAAGCGGGTGGACCTAGGCCTTCAAACACCAATGGCACAGGCACCGAGAAGCAATGTTCTGATTGGCTGCTCCGCCAGCACGAGCTAGATGGAGTGTGGCGATGAGCCCTGGATTTAAATCACAACGAGTGGAGCGCCAGTGCGGGGAAAACGCGATGCTGTGATTGTCAGTCCCCGGGCAGCAGCCGAATATTTAAAGGGTTGGGGCGGCAGAGTAAGCACGATTTGTGCAGTGGATTTGGAAGTGGATTAGAAATCCAGAGGCTGCACTCAGCACACTGAACTCCGCAATCCCAGCAACTTTGACAATGTCCAGTTCAGCTTCCAAATCTGCACAAAACACCCACACAGAGTAATCTCAGCAATCAGTAAAATGCAGGAATGTACCTTCGGGATGGAATGTCATTGGGAGCAACAGCCGTTGGGAGTAAGAACATCCTGAGTGAGACACAGCCAGAATGAGGGAGGATATTGGGAAATTTGGAACAATGTGGCAATTCAGTGCAGAGTGGGAAGAGTTACTCTTTTGCTCTTTGGCTTTCCAACGTTCTGATCATGATTAAGGCACGCTGTCCGGGTTTTCTCTGGCACCGGGATGGTGGTCGTCTTTCTGAAGCAGATAGGGACCTCAGATTGGAGGAAGGAGGGGTTGAAGATTTCTGCGTATACCCCCACCAGCTGGTCCATGCAGGATCTGAGTGCTCGTCCAGGTACCCCGTCGAGGCCAGTCGCTTTCCATGGGTTGACTGTCGAGAATGCTGATCTCACGTCTGCGATGGAGATTTCGATAACGATTCGGCCAAGGCTTCTGTGGTGAAACGCGTGCTCTCGCTGACATCTTGCTCAAAACGGGCATCGAATGCATTGAGCTCATGGAGCAGGGTTGCTTTGTTACCGACGATTTTACATGCCTCACCTTCGAGTCTATTCTGTCTTGCAGACATCGATGTGAATCTATGTGGCTAGCACGGGATTCTAGCTTGCTCCAGAACTGTCTCTTGGCATGTTTGACAGTTCTCTGTAGATCGTACATGGCTTTCTTGTACAGGTCAGTGTCACCCGACTTCAACACCTCAGCCCCGGACTGTAGCAAGCAGTTGATATCCCTGTTCATCCAGGGTTTCCGGTTGGGAAACACACAAATGTGTTTCTTTGGCACACAGTCTTCTATCCATTCCCTATAACTACTTGACCTCCCTAAATGCATGACCTTCTCTATATTAAAAAGAACATCTGCCACTTTACCGCCCACTTCACCAACACATCGATATTATTTTGTAGATTATAGCTATCCTCAACACTATACACTACTCGGTCAATAATTGTGCCTCCCACGTCGAAATCATTTATATGTAACACAAGCAACAAGGGTCTCAACACCGAGCCCTTTGGAACTTACCCAAGCTGAGTGAAGAAAATCATTCATCTTCCTCCGACACTGCTTCCCCGTCCTCTTCTGGAGTTAATTTGCACTCATCACTGTTGCCATTGCATGCCAGGTGGGAATGGTGACCCTGCTGGAAGTTCATCACCTGGAGTGGGAATAGAGTGTGTTCCACCTCTGCTCCACTCCATCCAGCATCCCGGTGAGGGCCCCCTCTGCAAAGTGCGGTGCTGCCTTCTTGCCTGATATCCCCTGCAGTCGTTGTGTAACAAGTGTTGGGGAGCCGTTTAAATGGAACTCCCCAATTCTTGCAGATTCAATACGTTGCGGGGCCGGTGAAACAAGGGAAACCAGTGAAGCAGTGTGCAACTTGTCAGAATAAAAATTATTCCCAATGCACCGTGGAATAAAAACACGCCAGCGCTATCGGCATGAAACATTCAGTTTTTGGTAAGATTTCATGGTTTGTTGTCTCACTGGCTCCCTCTCTGCTTTTCTCGCCCCTCTCTTCCATTGTTCTCTTTCTGCACGTCTCTTTCTCTGTTTTCCCCTCTCCGCACCTCTCTATGTTTCTCGACACCTCCATCTCTAACTCTATTTCCCTCTGCAACTCTTTCTCTCTCTTCACCTGTCTCTTGCCTCTATCTTTTTCATCTTCTTCATCTCTGTCTCTGCCACTCTATCATTGTGTGTGTGTTTGTGTGTGTGTGTGTCACTCTTTCTGTTTCCAGCTGTCTATGTGTCTCTTCTCTCTCTCTACTCCCTTTCCCCCCTCTCCCCCTCGCTCTTTCTGGCTGTTTCTCTTAGGCTCATTTTTTCTGACTGTTTATCTCTCTCCCACTCTCTGTCTCACTTACCGTCTCACTTTCTGTCTCTCTATCTGCCTTCTCCCCCTCACTGTTTCATTCTCCTGTCTCCCTATTTTTCTCTGTTTCTCGAGCTGTCTGCCTCACCCACTCTCTCTTGCTGACGCTCCGTCCCTCTTCCTCAATCTCTGTCACTCCCCCTCTCTGTTTTGTTACGAGGTTCCCCACTGGGATCTGGGTGAGGCCCCTCGATTTGTCACCATCTACTTGGGATGCTCCCCCCCGCCCCCCCCACCCCCAAATAACATAAACCTGAGTATGGATGGATGACTGGCTCCATGTCTGTATTTCTATCCACGCCCTGCTTGTAGCATGAAGTTTTTATATAACAAGGATCAGTTTCCTGTGTTTACCTTATCCAGACCCAACAGATATATTCAAAACAGGAACGAATTTATCCAGGCTTTGTTCAGACAGAGAAAGTTTATTCACTCCTAAAATGATAAAAATAAATGGTAAAACATATGCATCCACATTCATCCAGATTAGAAATAACAATTTAATCAAAGACTAAGTAAATACAAATAAAAGTTTTGTATGGAACTGTCTTTGAGTGGCGAGGAGTAGATGCTGAGCATTGTGGCCAATGCACATTGTTTCCAGTAGTCTATTCTTCAGTTTAGAGGTCCCGGCGTTCAATGGAGATATTCTAGTCCATTCTCCAGTTGCAATCCTTCAGCTGGCTCATTAACTTTCGCAGTCAGAGAGAGAGTTCTCAATGTTCCACCAAATGCTGGCTCTTTTTGTGGGGACACTGCTTCGGTTACTGTATCATTTTCAACGTGACAAACTTCCAAGTGCTTTTCCACTAATAAATGCAGACTCACACACAGGCTGAGAGACGGCAGCCGTGGACAGCTCTCTGGGCTAGCTTCTAACATTTGTGTTTGTGTCTTTGAAACGAAGACACAGGATACACATTCTTGTCAAGGTAGTTAATAACCAGGGCCTTTCAGATCAAATATTGCGATGTCCCCTTGCCATTACCAGAGATGGTAATCAGTCTTCGGATAGTTTTACTTTTTTTTTGGTCTGGAAACGCAAGGGAGGTATTCCATTGTTCCTTACTTGTGAAGTTGTATGAACTAAGGAATAGCATGATGGGAAAATTGTTCAGCTATTTGGTACAATATAAGCAAGGCTGACTCCGCATAACTTTAAGACATGCCTGACCTCTGTTTCACCAGATAAGGCTCACTCCGCATAATTTGTGGCTGTATGAGTAAGACAAGATACGGTCAGGGATGAAGGAGTCACCGACATTTTTCTGTTCTATCAAAGGACAAGATTAGGGTATGAATGATGAGACAAAGAGTTCTAGGAGCTCAGCAGGTTGTGTCGTGCTTTAAAACATTCCTTACGATTCTGTTACTAATCAAATTCCTGAATAAGCTTCAGTCACGCAAACTGATAATGCTTACGTATAAATACTGAACTGATTCTTTGTGCAAGCACGGACTTGAGGAGGAATTAGCAAGTTGTAGCAACTGCTCTCTGAATTCAAGTTTCAGCCAAATACTGCATGCAGTCTTTCGTAAATAAAGGCGAGTTATTTAGTGGAAACGAATTTTGTTGAGTCTTTCTGTCACAGTCAAGAAGCAGGAAAGTTTCCACTTCAACGTAGGGAGAGACGGTGCAGCCATTTCTGTCAGTAGTTGCCTGCACATTCTCAGCCATTTTTGGTGTCTCTTTCCATATTTAAATTTACAACTCATTGTGTATATGCACTTATTGTGTATAACTCCCGCATTATTCTCCACCCTCGTGATTCTATCTCTGCCCATCTCTGGGTGTCTGATCCTGTTCCTTTATTTCGATGGTAGTTATCTATCTATCTATCTATCTATCTATCTATCTATCTATCTATCTATCTATCTATCTATCTATCTATCTATCTATCTATCTATCTATCTATCTATCTATCTATCTATCTATCTATCTATCTATCTATCTATCTCACTGCCTCTCTCTCTCTGTCCCATTCTCTCTCTCTCTCTCTCCACCTCCCTTTCACTTATTCCCTGTCCCTGCTCTCTCTTTCTCACTCGCCTGTCTCTTTTGCCTGCTTCTCTGATTCACTGCATCTTTCTCTGTGCCACCTTCTCTCTATGCCTTTTTTTCCACCCCCGCCCCCCCCCCCACCCCTTCTGTCATTTTGCCTCGGTCTCTCCACCCTCTCTCTCTGGGTCTCTGATCCTGTTGGTTCATATCTTTGCTGACTATTTCTCCCTCTCTCTCTGTCACTGAGACTAATTCTAGAGCCTGATGACCCTCCAGTTCCCCTTTAAACCATCGCCCCATTTTGATTCCGAATTGACAATGCAAACCTGAACCCCTAACTCCAGGTGCCAGTGTGTGTGTCCTGTGTGATCTTACCTCTTTTTGTTTACCTCATACTCTCTCCATGACCACACTTCTTATACCCATCCCCACTGGTGCACTGGGGGAATTGTATCCCCACTTTCCAAGAGGCTGATGATTGGATAACTCCTGTCTAATCAGTGTGAAGCAGTGCGATGGATGGCAGCTGGAAAGGCAACCAAGAGAGGTGAAATACCATTGTTGTTGGTTTTCTGTCAACTCGGAATAAGATAGCTGGTTAGTGAACAGTTGCCTTTGTCAAAGGGGAGGATGGAAATACTATGGTCTGGGTCCCATCCCAACTTCAGGAAATATAAAATAAAATAAGAAAATTCTGGAAACTCTCACTGATTCAGTTCGACTAATCATTCAATGAAATAGAGAATTGGCGCAAATGAATATTTCAGCATGTTATTCAAACTGCTCACTGAACTTAGTCTGGGTCACCACATCAATCAAAGTGTTTGTGCAGCAACCCTGGAGCAGCATCATGACGCCCAATTGCTTAATAAATAACTTGTCATATAGAGATGGATACCCCAACCAGAACATCTGGAAATATAAAGAATCAACCATTAATGTTGACCATAACAGGATGAAATTGGTTGAAATGACAAACAGTATAATGATGGATTTCCTTCAACTTTCCATCTCTGGGTCTCTGTGGCGCTGCCCATTGCTGTGAGCCCGGAGTTTCCTGCGGGCTCTGCTCATCACTAAATTGTTTCTGGCGGTGAGAACATTGAACAGCAGAATCAGAACAGATGGGACATATGGGGTTGGAATGTAATGGAGAAACATAATTGTTCCCCAGACTGGAGAAAAGATGACATCAAATGAGTAATTACAAAACCAAGAATCATTTGGTGGCCTGTTGCGATAAAATACCAGAAAACATTCTTTAAACAGCTCAGTACACTCACTGTTCCCAGAACAGCAGCCGCTGTTTTCTCACTGCAATATATATTTTTCTGCTTCTGGCAACAAATGGCTAGAAATCGATCAAAGGTGAAAGTGACGGTGAACCAGACAGAACAGTCAGTGACTGCATAAATCAGGATGGCGTTAATATTACAGACGGGGATGAACATTAGGGAATGAAACTTTTCCGAAAAAACAATCAGGATGTGTCTCAATATCAGATCTAGGATAATTATCAGTAGATCCGCCAATGACATGGCCAGCAGGTAACGAGTGACACACCTGGAGAGACCACAGCTTTTGCAGATGAGGATCACCATCGTGATTAAGTTCACTCTATGGAATGGTAATAAACAATGGCGTTATACAACAGGCTGTTGGCAAAATGGCCAGTTTGAATGAGGAGTTATTGAGACGTGCTACGATAATGTATTCGACACATCAGACCTGATAGCACAAAGGGAAGGTCTGAGTTAGAGTGCAAGGAATCATACTTATAATAAAATCGTGATGTACGGAAAGACAGGAAGCAGTAAGGACACATGGAACCAGAGGTGATGGAGAGAGCGCGGAGTCACACGGGATCCTGGTAATCGTGGTGGGACGCAGGGAAGATGCAGAACTCAAGAGTGGTGGGGAATTGGGGAGAAATGTGAATTATTTATGCGTTTACCAAATGATTTACTCTCTGCAACAAGATGTATTTGTGAGAAGGAGTGTTTAAACCGACCAGGGCGGAGGGTTTAAACACTGTCAAAAAGAAGCTTTCCCAGGGTAAACATTTATTTATTACAAAACCTGAAAAATGAAACAAACACTTACTCCTGAAACCCACAAGCACACACATAAGGAAAACTGATTTCCATGAAATCAACATGCACTTAGATGATTAAAAATGCAGAACAGAAAGGGTCACATCTTTCTACTCCTTAAGATGGTGAATGGAAAGTTTGCAGGCCTGATGGGTTATCGCCTTGAAGGCAAATGGGTGTTGGAAATGTTTGGCTTTTTGTCTGAATTGTAGGTGAGCCTCTGTTCACAGATGGGATACACACAAACACACTGACAAACAGAAACATGCCCACTCACACACATACACATTCATTTCCAGAAACAGATACACACAGGCACACACACAGACGCACATACACAGACACACTGAGAAAGAGAAACATGCCCACTCACACTCATACACACTCATATACAGAAACAAATACACATAGACACACACACACATACACACTTATATACAGGAGCACATACACAGACATTCATACACAGACGTACAGAAACGCATGCACACAAAGAAGCACATCCACACAAATAAAAGCATACAAACTCCCCCAAGCATATCCATAAATAAACACAGGAACAAATGCACAAATACACGGGGCCGGAATCTTACGACCATTCAGGGGGATTGTCCCATCCCACTGCAATGAATGGAGGATTGTCTGGGCACCAAATTCTCTGCTCTCACTCCATTGTGGAGTGAATTGCCGGTAAAATCGGGCCAAGAGACACACAATAGATACATTCACTTTCATATATTTTCTGAGAAATGCAGTTTTTAAGTTGAATTCATCTGTATTGAGAAAGGCAGTGTTGTTTCAGTTTTATTTGA
Source organism: Mustelus asterias (assembly GCF_964213995.1). NCBI lineage: Eukaryota > Metazoa > Chordata > Chondrichthyes > Carcharhiniformes > Triakidae > Mustelus > Mustelus asterias. The sequence continues at coordinate 1,451,211 of NW_027590120.1, read as the reverse complement.
GATTTTGTATGTGCATTGGCGCCTTGCAGTTTGGATGGACTCCTGACTGAACGCTTAGTTCTTTGGTGGATTTTATTGTGTACAAATCTGTTTAATGAGGTTGTACAACCCCTGAAACCACTGAAAAACAGATTTAACGGAACTGAAAGTTCAGTGTTTGTCAGAAAGAATTGTGAAGAAATACTAAAAGAAAGGCAGGAGAATGTGGCCTAAAACGAGACTCCAGGATGGTATGTTGCTTCCCTGGTGTGAGGGTCAAGGATGTCTCGGAGCGGCTGCAGGACATTCTGAAGGGGGAGGGCGAATAGCCAGTGGTCGTAGTACAAGCGACATAGGTAAAACAAAAAGGAAGAGGTCCTAAAAGCAGAATACAGGGAGCTCGGAAGAAAGTTAAGAAATCGGAGCTCAAAGGTAGTGATCTCAGGATTACTACCGGTGCCATGTGCTAGTTAGAGTTGAAATGAGAGGATATATCGGATAAATACGTGGCTGAAGAGATGGTGTCAGGGGAAGGGTTTCAGATTCCTGGGGCATTGGGACCGGTTCTGTGGGAGGTGAGACCTGGACAAATTGGACGGGTTACACCTGGGTAGCACAAGGACCGATGTCCTCGGGAGAGTGTTTGCGAGAGCAGTTGGGGACGGTTTAAACGAATGTGCCAGGGGATGGGAACCTATGTAAGGAGTCCGAGAAGGAGGGAACAAGGACAAAATGTGTGGAGAAGGTTCGAACTACATCAAAAATCAGGGAAAAAAGTTAAAAGGAAGAACTCAGGAGATGTTATTAATGGAAGTGGTAGAATTCAAAAAGAAGGTACAAAAACTCGCATAAGGGCACTTTAAATGAATGCTCGTAGCATTCGAAACAAGGTAAGTGAGTTGACGGCACAAATCATTGCGGACGAGTATGATTTGGTGGCCATTACAGAGACATGGTTGCAGGGTGGTCACGACTGGGAGTGGAATATCTAGGGGTATCAAACTGTTCGGTGGGACCGACAGGCAGGTAAGGGAGATGGTGTAGCTCTGATATTTAAGGATGACATCAGGGCGGTCGTGAGAGCTGATATAGGTCCTAGGGAAAAAATGGTTGAATCCATTTGGGTGGAATTTAGAAATAGTAAGGCGAAAAATTCACTGATAGGCGGAGTCTATAAGCCACCAAATAATGACATCATGGTGGGGCGAGAAATAAACAAAGAAATAAATTATGGATGCAAAAATGGTACAGTAAATATCATGAGGGATTTTAATCGACATAACAATTGGTCAAACCAGGTCGGCCAAGGCAGTTCTGAGGAGGAGTTCATAGAATGTATCCACGATAGCTTCCTTGAACAGTATGTAATGGAGCCTACGAGGGAGCAAGCTATCCTACATCTGGTCCTGTGTAATGAGACGGGAATTATGAATAATCTTGCAGTTAGGGATTCTCTTGGAAGAAGCGATCACATAATGGTTGAATTTAAATTGCAGATGGAGCGTGAGAAAGTAAAATCCAACACCAGTGTCTTGTGCTTAAACAAAGGAGATTATGAAGGGATGAGGGAGGAGTTGGCTAAGGTAGACTGGGAACAAAAACTTTATGGTGGGACAATTGAGGAACAGTGGAGGATTTTCAAAGCGATCTTTCACAGTGCACAGCACAGTGATAAGAAAGGACTGTAGAAAAGGAGATAATCAGCCATGGATATCTAAGGAAATAAGGGAGGTTATCAAATTGAAAGAAAATACATATAAAGTGGCAAAGATTAGTGCGAACCTAGAGAATTGGGAAATCTTTAACGGTCAGCAGAAAGCCACGAAAAAAGCTATAAAGAAAGGTAAGATGGATTATGAGAGTAAACTAGCTCAGAATATAAAAACAGATCGCAAAAGTTTGTACAAATATACAAAACGAAAAACAGTGGCTAAAGTAAAAGTTTGTCCTTCAGAGGACGAGAAGGGGGATGTAATAACTGGAAATGAGAAAATGGCTGAGGTACTTTGTGTCGGTCTTCATAGTGGAAGACACAAATAACATGCCAAAAATTGACGACAGGAAGGCTATGGCAGGTGAGAACCTAGAAGCTATCATTCTCGCGAAAGAGGTTGTGTTGGGCGAATTAATGTGGCTCAAGGTAGACAAGTCTCCTGGTCCTGATGAAATGCATCCCAGGTGACTAAAGAGATGACGGAAGAAATAGCAAATGCACTCGTGGTAATTTACCAAAATTCGCTGGACCCTGGGGTGCTTCCCGTAGATTGGGAAACAACAAATGTGACGCTGCTGTTTCAAAAAGGAGGTAGACAAACGGCAGGTAACTATAGGCCGGTTAGCTTAACGTCTGTAGTCGGGGAAATGCTTGAATCTATCATGAAGGAAGAAATAGCGAGACATCTGGATATAAATTGTCCCCTTGGTAAGACGCAGCATGGGTTCATAAAGGGCAGGTCATGTTTGACTAATTTGGTGGAATTCTTTGAGAACATTACATGCACAGTGGACAATGGGGAACCTGTGGATGTGGTGTATCTGGATTTCCAGAAGGCATTTGACAAGGTGCTGCACCAACGACTGCTACAGAAGATAAAGGTACACAGTGTTACGGGTAATGTATTAGCATGGACAGAGGATTGGTTAACGAACAGAAAGCAAAGAGTGGAGATAAGGGGATGTTTTTCTGGTTGGCGATCAGTAACTAGTGGTGTGCCTCAGGGATCAGTGTTGGGACCACAATTGTTTATGATTTACATTGATGATTTGGAGTTGGGGACCAAGTGTAGTGTGTCAAAATTCGCAGATAACACTAAGATGGGTGGATGTACAAAGTGTGCAGAGGACCTTGAAAGTCTGCAAAGGGATCTAAGTGAGTGGGCGAGGGTCTGGCAGTAGAAGTACAATGTTAGTAAATGTGAGGTCATCCAGTTTGGTAGGAATAACAGGAAAATTGACTATTATTTAAATGGTAAAAAATTGCAACATGCTGCTGTGCAGAGGGGCCTGGGTGTCCTTGTGCAGGAATCTCGAGCAGTTGGTTTGCAGGTACAGCAGGTTATTAAGAAGGCAAATGGAATTTTGTCCTTCATTGCTAGAGGGATGGAGTTTAAAAACAGCAAGATTATGTTGCGGCTGAATAAGTTGCTGGTGAGGCCACACCTGAAGTACTGTGTACAGTTTTGGTCTCCTTATTTGAGAAAAGGATATACTGGCACTGCAGGGGATGCAGAGGAGATTCACTAGGTTGATTCCGGAGTTGAGAGGGTTGGCTTATGAGGAGAGACTGAGTAGGCTGGGGCTATATTCATTGGAATTCGGAAAAATGACGGGAGATCTTATAAAAACATATAAGATTATGAAACGAATAGATAAGAGATATATGTCAACACTTTTGCATCCAAGAATGCATGTCTTGACACGATCTGTAAAGACAGGGTCCATTTCAACAAGTTTAAGTTCAGGATGGGCTGCTATAATTTGGCAAGGAGAAGTAGCCTTTTGAAGGCTTCATTTCAGCCATCTTTCAGTAATTAATTGAATGCTCTCTGCAATGAAGCAAACCAACGTGAAGATACTTAAGCCAAATGCAAGGCGGAGAAAGTGATTTACAACGATTGAGATTTGAGGTAGCAAACCATGTGTAAGTGCCATACCTAGAGCGGCTGGGTAAGGCAAATGGGTGTCAGCGGAAGAAGAATATATAAGAAGTTGAAGACACCTGTAACATGCCAGAACCTCGAGAGATTCAGGGGGCATAGGTAAATGGAGTGGCCATCACTAAGGAGAAGGTGCTGGGACGCTGAAAGGTCTGAAGGTGGATAAATCACCTGGACCGGATGGAATATACCCCAGGATCTGAAAGAGATAGCTGAGCAGATTGTGGAGGCATTACTGATGATGTTTCAGGAAACATTGGAGTCAGGGGAGGTCCCAGAGGATTGGAGGAAGGCAAATGTAACACCCCTGCTTAAGAAAGGAGGGAGGCAGAAGATGAGAAATCATAGGCCACTTACCCTGACCTCGGTCGGAGGAAAGAGCTAGGAGTCCATTATTAAGGATGAAATTGCGCAGTACCTGGAATTGCATGGTAAAACCAGGCGGAGTCAGCATGGCTTCGTCGAAGGCAGGTGATGTCTGGCAAATCTGTTTGAATGTTTTGAGGAGGCGACGAAGAAGTTAGGCAAAGGAGAGCCAGTGGAAGTGATTTATTAGGATTTCCAGACAAGGTACCACATGGGAGTATGCTGAACAACATAAGAGCCATTGCAGTTCGAGGCAAGGTACTGGCATGGGTAGAAGCTTGGTTATCAGACAGATGGCAGAGTGTGGGGATAAGGGGGCCCTGTTCCGGATGGCAACTAGAGACAAATGGTGTTCAACAGGAGTCGGTGTTGGGACGTCAACTTTTCACTATATATATTAATCATCTGGAAGATGGAACTCAGGACATCGTTGCTAAATTTGCGAATGATACAAATATATGTAGTGTGAAAAGGTATTGTTGAGGAAAAGGGGAGGCTGCAGAATGACTTGGATAGGCCAGGAGGGTGAGCAAGGACGTGGCAGATTGAATACAATGTGAGATTATGCAGTTTGTTAGGAAGAAAGAAGTGTAGACTATTTTCTCAATAAGGAAAGGCTTAGAAAATCTGAAGCACAAAGGGACTTGGGAGTCCTGGTTCAGGACTCTCCTAAGGTTAAAATGCTGGTTCAGTTGGCAATTATGAAGACAAATTCAATGTTGGCATTCATTTCTAGAGGGCTTGATTAGAAGAGCAGAGATGTACTGCTGAGGCTGTATAAGGTTCTGGTCAACCGAAATGGCATATTGTAAGCAGTCTTGTGCCCCAGATATAAGGAAGGATGTGCTGGCCTTGGAGTAGGTCTAGAGAAGGCTCAAAGAATGATACCAGGAATGAAGAGTTTGTCATATGAGGAGTGGTTGAGGAGTCTGGTTCTATACTGTATTGAGTTTAGAAATTTGAGGTGAATCTAATTGAAGATTACAGGATACTGAGAGGCCCAGGTAGAGTGACGTGGAGATGATGTTTCCACGAGTGGGAGAGACTGGAACACGAGAGCACAAACTCAGAGTGAAGGGACGTTCCTTTTAAACTGAAGAGGAGGAGCTTCTTCAGCCAGGAGGTGGTGAGTGTGTGGAATTCATTGCCACAGAGGTATCTGGACAGTATTTAAATCAGAGATAGATTGGTTCTTGATCAATAAGGGGATCAAGAGTTATGGGGAGAAGGCAGGAGAAGGGGGATGAGAATCATATCAGTCATTATTGAATGGCTGAGCAGATTCTATGTGCCGAATGGTCTAATTATGCTTCTACATCTCATGGTCCAAGAAATGATCGTAATTGTTATTGATGCAAGGTATTTTCTTTGTTCGTGCTGCCATCGGGAATGACGCCGAAATGTCCACTGTATGTTTATTGTTCAATCCAGCAAAATGTAATACAATGCTCATATATCAAATAAGATTATTTTGATTTGAACATGTACAGTAACAATGTGTATTATACTGCATTTTATGTAACCGTGCACGGGTTTGACTTGCAGCCGGTTGAAATTTCATATCTAAAACCAAGATTTAAGCTCTAATATATTGGACTGCAATGCTAAGACAGAAGGCAAGAAATAAGTCAAGTGTTCCAGTTGGTGTAAATACATTTGAGTGTAAATATATCAAAATAGGATAAACCATATGACTGAGGTGAAACAGTCCACATCCAAATGCAGCAATACGTTGACAATATCCAGAATTGGACTTACAAGTGGCAAGCAACATTTGCACCACAAAATTTCCAGACAATGAAAGTCTCCAACAGAAGAGAATCCAAGCACCACTCCTTGACAGTCAGCGGCATTACCATCACTGACCATCCCACGATCCTCATCCTGCAGGTTGACAAGAAACTCAATTTATTTGTTCTCATCTCATATCAGGTGGTTCTTATGGCAAAGTGCTTTGCATTGGATCCGTGTTCGATTCTGGCTTTGTACGCAGTTTTCACGTTCTCTCAATGTCTGTGTGCATTTCCTCTGGATGCTCCAGTTTTCTCCCATATCGGAGCAGATTGGCCTTTGTCCGTGGTATCAAAAGATATGTAGGTTAACTATATTAGCCAAAGTTAGTGCGCGGGCTAGGGAGATGGAAGGGGGTGACGAGGGCATGATGCTCTTTCAGAGAGTCAGTGCAGACGCAATGCACCAAATGGTCCCTATCTTTATTGTCGGGATTGTATGGTTCTTTGGTTCAACTCAACTAGTGATATAAATACTGAGGTGACAAGAGCACGACAGAGGAGGATCGCAACTTTGTGGCGAATAACTCACGTCCTGATGATTGAAAGCCTGACCACAAATTACACGCACACATCCAGATGTTAATGGAATTGTGTCAACTTGCCTGGATGAGAGCAGCTCTAATAAGAGTCAATAAGTCTGATAATACCCAAGGCAATAGAACACATTTGCATGGCATTCATTTACGCCTTCCACAAACGACGCACAACAGAATATGCATATCGTAGATACCATGTGCAAGATGCAGAATTTCACTAAAGGTCCTGATACAGCAACTTGCAAAACAACAGCAATTAAAATCCAAAAGGCTAAGGGCAGCAGATAACTGGGAATTTCACTAAATGCACGTGCGCCTCCCAGTCAATCTCAATCCTTCCTCGGAAACATATTGACCTGCCTTCACTATCGTTACGTCAATATCATGGAAGTCTGTCACTAAAAATACCATGGGTATGTCGGCATCACATGGACCGCAGCTGTTCAAGACGCCAGCTTAGTACCACAATTGCGATAAAATTCCTGGATGGGCACTGAATCGTGGCCAAGCCAGCGAGACCGTTAACCTGAATATTGATCCATTTAAAATTTGGAAGTGATGTTGCATCCATCTAAGATGGAAAACAATCTATTGAAGCGCTAAGTCACAAGGGAAGCAGCAATATAATTCACATGAAATATTAAGGAGCGCAGTTGACCTAATTCCAACCCAAGTGGAAGACCATTGTTCATCTTCCTCCAGCCTGAAACAAAAAGAAAACGGTTATTCCTATTCTAAGCTTTCCTAATCGTGGTGTACTGAACTAACTCATACCCTTTATTTAATGAATTATATATTTTCTGGCATGGCATGTTAATGACGCTTTAACAAATGACAGTTGAAAGTTGAAAGGCGCGCATCAGCTGTGAATCAGTCATTCAAACTTTCATTTCCTTTGTAACGTAAGAACATTTTACAGAACATAGGCACATTTTGCTGCAACTGCAATGCGTGTTTTCCACTATGTTTATAATATATATAATACACATATGTACATACGTACAGATATATATATATATGTATTCATATATTGAAATCGAATCTAGTCATTTCTGACCGACTGCATTATATTCCAGTCATTAACGTAAGTGTGAAAATGGCTGTGTTAATTTATTCGTTCTGATGACTGATAATAATGTGTATGTGATCTAATCTAATTGTTCCTCTCACGGTGAATATTGAATATAAATGGGTGCGCCATGCTGCTTTATTCAGTGCGAATATTATGAACAGATTTTACAGGAAAGCAGAATGCTTCTCCCTTCATGGATCTCCCATCTTTTAACGAAATTCCAGTGGCAGTTTCCTTCATTGTGCCGGCACAAGTAGTTGCAGTTGACGGAAACGTCCAGTGCTTCTAGTGCAACTGGGCAACTAGAGAACTGCAGTAGCATTAGTTGTGCGTCTGGAATAAAGAAACAAAAGAAAAAGAGAAGTGCGGCAAGGGAACAGGCCCCTCGGCCCTCCGAGCATGTGCCGATCATGACGCCGTAAATAAACTGAAGAAAAAAATCAACTCTTACTCGGTCGGTATCCCTCGTTCCTTCCCTATTCTTGAACCCATCCAGATGTCTCTTAAATGTTGATAATGTGCCTGCTTCCACCACCTCCTCTGGCAGAGCGTCCCAGGTACCCACCACTCTCTGCGTGAAAAATATCCCCGCAAATCTCCCGTAAAATGTCCCCCTAAAACCTTGAACCCATGTCCCCTTGTAACAGACACTTCCACCCTCGAGAAAAGGCCTCTGATTAACCACCCTGTCTATGACTCCCATAATTTTGTAGACATCTATGAGGTCTCCCCTCCTCCTCCGTCTTTCGAATGAAAGACGTTCTGCTTCATGACTTACAGAACCCGTGTCACTGTTTGAAGGACAACAAGCATCTCAATCTGTTTGCCATGAACAATATTCCTTTTAACGAGTATTGTTTTATAACGAAAGGAATATTGGAATATAAATTAAGGAATATTAGAATAACATTCAGATGAATCTATGATCCCCCTCACTAAGGTAGCACGACCTCGCTTGCCATGACATTGCTCATGAATGAAATCACTACCCAAAAACTGCTGAAGTTCCTGCAGGATAAGCGAACTGCATCAAAATTATTACTGAAGGTGATTTTGTTACTTCAACATTTTTCATTGTGATGTTTATTATCTGACATTACTCACTGCCTTACATTCGCTGGATTTTACTATTATTCAATTGATTTCGAGCTCTTATTCTCATGATTTGCCTTCTGGAAGCAATACTTGTGTAGTGTGTTTTATTTGCTAATTCAGTGTTAACGTCCCCAATTTTGTTGATTTTATTACAATAATGCAATTTGGTTTCTTCAACTCCGATTATATGTAATGATTGTATGAGTCTAAAATCAAAATTGCATTTAATTTTATTCATTAAATTACAATGTTACACTGCTTTTAAAGGGCAGGCTGTAATGCTTTGGCAAATCGATCCGTTGTATCATTGATTAATACGAATCTATATTATACTGCCATCAAATTCATGCACCTATCAGACAAATCAGTAATTCAATTTCGTTCTCGCTTTCACTTTCATTCTGATAACTTGGTGACAATTGTGATCCTGTCTCGCGGACGTTGTGGTCTGTCCAGATGCATCACTTCGGGCCTGATATCCATGGCGGTCATGGATCTCCTTGTGATTGTCACTGCTGCGCTATTAAATCGAATTCGTGCTATTCACTTCTCAGCCAGTTTCCTGTCCACGACACCGGGCTTTAGTGTGGTTATTGTCCAGAGATTGGTCTGTCTGGTGAACAGACGCTTTTACATTCGATCGCTTCGTTGCCATTTGTTATCAGCAGCTGAAGGCGAAATACTTCACTGAAAAAACAGCACTGTGGTTATCGGAATGGTGTGCGCCTTATGCTGTCGAAAAAACATCCCCTTTTACTTCATATTTGAACGTATGTATTTTCCTAAAAAACGCACCATGGTACTGCGGCATCATGGAAGTCAGTTATATTGCTTTTTCTTGGAGAGTGTTTGACTTGCTGGACCGTATTCTCACCCCATGTCTCCCTTTTATCTTTATTTTTCTGCTCAATGCAGTGACTGTCAGACACATTCCATCGGCCAGTAGAGCCCGAAGGAGACTCCGAACCCAAAATAATGGGCAGAATCAGAGTGACCCAGAGATGGAGAGGCGCAGAATGTCTATCATATTACTTTTTGCCATCTCAGAAATATGGCTCCTCCTGTGGTTGATTTATGTTGTAAATTTCCTATTTGTCCAAATCGCAGGCAATAACTATTCCATAAGTTCTAATGCTAACTGCCCAAAATTTCTCCTTCAGGAAAGTGAGTACATGCTGCAACTCTTGAGTTCCAGCACCAATACGTGAATGTATGCAGGAATTCAGGCTAAATTCAGGGGAGAATTGAAGGACACAATTAAATATGCCTTCAGTATAATAACGAAATGGCTTAAAGAGAGAGCGTAACTGCAGGAAATGTTGCATTATTCTTGTTTCTGCGTCCAAATACAATAAAGCGGAATGACATTTTATTGAATATTCAATAAGTATTTCTCTCAATTGCAGTCTTCCTTTGTGCTCCAAATGCACACTTTCCAAATGGATGCTTATTTCACTTAGACAAAAACTTGGTTGACAGTTTCATTTTTTTCATGGCCATTAAATACTTGCCTTTCACTGCAAGTTGATAAGATTTGAGGCCATCATCGAATATCGTTCGAATCTCTGAGCTAAGACAACTCACTGCCAGTTCAAGATAGCTTGAATAATATCGGTTTCTCGGGGAAAAAAGTATAATATATTAAATAATTTTCGAAATTTAGGAATTGCAGGCAATAAGGAAAATGACGAGTTTTAGCGCTTATAGTAAAAAAAAAGATCAGTACGTTAGTGGGAAGGCATGTTAGATCAGAGAAGCAAAATATCATGTCGGTTATGGTGGATCTAAGATATATCAGTGGGCAGCAGATACCAGAAGCAATTGTACATAGACCAACACAAAGCCAGCGTAAAGACATGCACTGAAAATGTCAGAAATTTAGAGGCGCACTTCGCAATTGTGATACAATACTCATGGACGAATTCAATCTATATATAAATTGTATAAATCTGATGAGCACCAATGCTGTGTGTGAGGAATTTCTGCAGTCGGTACCAGATGCATTTCTACTGCAGTAGGTTGTGGAACCAACCAAGGAACAAATTATGTTAAACCAAGTATCAAGCATTAATAGTGTCTAGTTAGCAAGGGAACAGCGTCCATCATATGTAGATTGTTCAATAATTTTGAAAACGATTTTGTTCAGTCTGAAATGTTGATTTTTAAATATAAAGAACAGAAGCAATTAAGATATGAGGGGGGAAATTGACATCTGGGTGGGAAAGAAAGGTAAAAGTTAAAACGATACTTTGCCACGTATTTGCATAGAAACATGCCACTTCCAACAATTACATTCATTCACGAATTATGTTCATTAAGATGCAAAATAATGAAATGAAAAGTGAACAAAACATAGCGAACACAGGGAGTTAGAATTGTAATATAGAAAAAAAAATAGGAGCTTCGAAAGAAAACGAAATAAACCAGAGAATGGGGAGAACTTTAGAATTTTAGTTAATAGAGCCGAACAAGTGTTGCAGTAGCAGTGGGGGAGCATTTTGCAGGTAACAATCGTAGCATATTTAGATACAAGATTGTTATGGGAAATGACAAGGATGGCCCAGAGGTCATATTTCTATGAAGACTGATTTTAATAAGATCAGATATGATTTGGCCAGATTTGACTGTGAGCAGACATTTTTACATTAAATTGTCACAGAACAGTCGGACGCATTGAAGAAGGAAATAAGGAGATGACAGGGTCAAAATTCTCCAATAAAGAAAAAGCGTGGGACCAACAAATCCACTGAACATTGAATAAAGAGGGAAAGGGTAGCTAATGGCAGCCAACGAGGGCTCAGAACAGCAGAATCCCTAGAGTTATATAGAATGGGCAAGAGGGACCTTCAAAAGGGAAAACCGGAGACCAGGAAAGGACTCCGAAAAGAACCTGATAGATCAAATAAAGGAAAATGGCAATTTCCTCTGCATGCAGATTAAGATTATAAATATAATTCGGAAAGAGTCGGGCTCACTAAGGACCATCATAGTAGCTTTTGTATGTAGAACTGGGTGACTGTGGAGCAGGGTTCTGCATGAAAACTTTGTGCTGGTGTCCACTTCTGTGACAGACGATGTTGGTTTCTAAATCAGATTGGACTGCGATTCAACCGAAGGCCTTAACAAAGCGGGTAGGTAGTTCTAAGTGTTCTGACGGCATTAAAATGAGAAAAAATTATCTCCAGGACTGATGGAATGTATGTCAGGCTGTTGAGTGAGGCCAGCGAGGACAAAGTAGGTGCGCTAGCATTAATTTTCAAATCGTCTTTGGGCAGAGGAGAGATGCTGGTGTACTTGCCCAATGCTAGGCTTCCCCGTGTGAACAAAGGTTTACACTGTCGATAAGGTTGGAAGGAGCTTTGCGAATTGTTCCCTTGGGACAACTCTAATGGCCAATTTTGATTACCCATTGTTGCATCTAAGATCCAAACATTTTATTTACCTTATGGCTGTACACGGCCACATTAATATAGAGAAGCGCCTTTAGAAAATTAACGACTGCATTGTTGCAATAAAGTTTTGATTCGCCGGCATTTAAAACAACAAATCTACATGAGGAATCCACAGCGGCACTTCATCCCCGATCCATTTAACATCTTTAGAAGATTCGCGACACTCACTGAGGCGTTAATTTGTCCACAACTCGACAAATATAGAAGGCAGATGAAGTCCACAGCGTGGAACTGGGAAAATTCTTCAGTCACGATTAAGCTTAAATTCACGGGCTGTCATTTTTCACTTTATTTTCTCCTTCATCATTGGACTCCTAATATTAATTTAGAGCATGTGTATTAGGCAATCACCTGAAATTAAGTAATGGTAAAAGCGTAGCTTATCGACTAGTTGCAAATCCCTAATATCAGCTTCCCTCGACGATTACAGTGGTTGGATTCGGCGCCGTGGCCTCGGTTTTGATTCCCAGCACGGAGTGAATATCTTTTTATTTAATTATTCATTAAATGAAACAACACCTACAGCGTCTACGAGGGAGAAACAAGGTTAATCTTCCAGCTGGATGAATTCGTATCAGAGCTGGAAGATTCTGAAATGTAACAAGAATAATCTCAGAAGAAGAATCACAGGGCAGCCACACAGCAGTCACTGATCATTCCAAGGAACTGGCACCTATCAAATTGTGTCCATTTAAAGTCACATCTTTTAACTCCCTGCACTCCAGCTCGGACATATCCATCTCTCTCAAATATCATGCAGCTGAAAATGAAATCTGTCTACTGATTATTATACACTTGTTGCAGCCTTGTAGCCAGCGATTGGCTCCATAATTCAGTGGGCAGAACATTGGCCTCGTAAAACAGGGGTCGCGAGTTGAATTCTCGGTGGAGATTGTTTTTTAACTTCAATTAATGATTGCAAGTTACACATCGTAATTTCAACCATGCAAAAGATGCAAAGTGACTGCAACAGAGCTGGCTCGATGGGCTGCATGACCTATTCCTGCTCCTATTTCTTGTGTTAATGTGTCTGACAAAGCCAGTAATTCATGTTATAATGAAAACAGAAAATGCTCGAACGGGGTTGTGCAGAGTTTTTGTTTCTGTTGGGAGTGGAGGGTGCCCTGAACGCACTGCCAGAGGAGTTGATGGAAGCAGGCACATTAGCAACATTTGGAGGCATCAGGATTGGTACATGAATAGGGAGGGAATAGAGGGAGAAGGACCGAGTAAGGATGGAAGTTATTTTTGTTCAGTTAGGACGTCATGATCAGCATGGGATTGGAGGCCGAAGGACCTATTTCCGTGCTGTTCTTGTCTTTGTCTTTTTTTCTCAGTAGGCCTGCCCAGCAGCAAATGTGAAGCGAAAAACAGATTTAAAGTTCCGAATCCAATACGATTATTTTTCAAACCAGTAACTCGTTATGAGTAACGCCAATGAGCACAACATTGAGATGGAGAATTGTACCCAGGCAGCTGAAGGAATTAATCCCACCCACATGAGCTCTTCTGTAGTAAACGTGTTTAGCGATGTAGTAAGGTACCGAAATGCTGGAGGTTTGCGACTCGCGAGGGCTAACGAACCTGTCCCTGATTCTACTTATATCCCGACATAGTTCTGTTTTGCATCCTTCAGCAACAAGAAAATATCGTCCCAACTTTGGCAGTCCTGCTGCTTTTTCCCACACAAATGGATTCCTAAGCAGGCATTTTAAATCAACTGAAATATAAACGGAAGTGAATTAGATCGAACATCCAACCTATTAGAAATATTCAGGTGGTCGTTTCTTTGTGGAAAAAGTTTCTTCCGTATTTGCTGTATTCAACTGCCCTTTTCCCACCTTAGCAGTAGGGGGCAACGAGTAAACCACAACAGTGTGGGGGCAAAACAGTCAAGCGACTTGTTTTGAAATACAAGCGCTGTAGCTCTGGATCAGGTTTTGTAGAAATGAAAATGCGATCGGAATATCAGAAAATTTCCTGACACTCTGATTTATGATGTGATGTGATTGGTCAGTCGTCTCAATCTCGGTGGCGCAAATGGCTAGTGCTTTCAGCTGTGAATTTGTATTCTCCCTTCATCAGTATTCATTGTCACAGTTCGATGTACTTCCATAACAACAATAAAGATCTGATAAATTTTCCCTGCTCTGCTGTCATCCGGTGTTGCAAACAATCAAATTTAATGAATATTTTTCTCAACATTTGATATTTGATGACATCTATGTTTCAAATATACTATTGAACGTAACGATTGACCTGGAAACTTTAACTAGTGGCAGATCTTGGGTTACAGGTTCCTTTTTCAGTCCACGATCCTAATTCTCGGACGGGCCAGGATTCTGTCCATCCTAGACTGAAATGTGTCCAATGGTGGAGAATCTAGAATCCTCGAGACTACAGAATACCAAAAATTCACAATCATTTTGAGTTTCGTAATTTATCCTCAACTCAGCCCTTATCCTGTGACCGTGAAACGTGGGTCATTTCCCAGACCAGAAGAAACAGTCTCACTGCGTCCATCCTATTAACCCATTCAGCATTATGTAGGCTTCACTGAGATCGTTTTCCATTCTTCTAAACTCAACAGAATATCAAGTCTTAAAATAGGGTTAAAAACTGCTTAAAATATATTGCAAAATCCAAATGCTGAAATATATTCCAGACACTGACATTAGCTTTGTTATATGTAAACAAATATGTCAGTGCAATTGGTTATCATGACAAAGTTGAAAAATATTTTTAAAATCATTTATTTCACGTTCTGTGCTTTACTTCTTTGTTAAACAATTTTTTAAAACAAGAATGGCTACTGCCTCTATGCGCTGCAGCTGGACCAAACATTAAAAGTGCAATAACTAAGGGCAAAAACTCACCGAACGACAGCACAAATGCCGGAGGTTTTGGCACAATTGCAACTTAGCGCTTCAGGACCGGCAGATTTTAGAACCTCGACAGGAGGTTTAAAATTGGCTAGAAGCAAATAACTGCGGATGCTGGAATCTGAAACCAAAAAAGAAAATGCTGGAAAATCTCAGCAGGTCTGGCAACATCTGTAAGGAGAGAAAAGAGCTGACGTTTCGAGTCTAGATGACCGTTTTTCAAAGCTTTGTGAAAGGGTCATCTGGAATCGAAACATGAGCTCTCTTTTCCCTCCTCACAGATGCTGCCAGACCTGCTGAGATTTTCCTGCGTTTTCTGTTCTGGTTTAAAATTGGCGATCGCTCTTTCAGCGCACTTCTGTGATGTCCCATGCGCATGTCCGGCGTTTGCGAAACGTACCCCGGCAATTCGGACCGGAAGTTACACCCAATGCCTATTGGATCCCTAATTCTGATGCTTACTGATCTGGGTCCCCATCTCATCTTCTGATTCCTCCGCAGAATCCTCATCAAATTTTCCGAAGGATCAATTTGTATACTGTTCTGATAAAAAAACCTGCCTTCGGACGTTACAATTTCTGCAGGGAGCGAAACAGGGCCATCCGCTGATACCCAAGTGGAGCCATATTGCAGAGAATCGCTTGTATGTATGAGGCAAAATAGTACAGTTCTGTTCCTGATTCACACTGACCAACATAATGTTAATTGCGTGAGACACATTGGCTGCAATACCGTGACATACCAAGAGAGGTAGGCAAAAAAAAAAATCCAGACATAAATGGTTATTGCTGGTTCATTCGTTCCTGAATACATTTTAAATGAAATTTATAAATATTCAACCTTGAAATTTAATATTTAATATTTCGACCTTGAAACAGGCTGTCCTATCGCCAGAATATGATGATGTTAAGTGTTTATTTTTGTGCAGGTTAGCAATCTCTGTAAGCACATGTTGCACTGTCACATACAATTATCAACCAAAACATTTTGCTCCAATAATGAGAGGATCAGCTGATCACTGTTTATTTATGCAGCCACGGGATTTTGATGAACGGGACAGAATTCAGGGCAAAAACTAAGGTATGACACGGCAAATTTCTTGACATTAGGGCGGACCAAATGTTTTACAACCAGACACGCATTTTTGATGCATTGCTAATATGCCGCCAATTTCCGTTTACCAAACCCAACAAATTGCCTTGAGGAGTGAATATGCATTTGGCGTTGATGGAAGAGTGAATATTAGACAATACAGTAAAATAGATGTGAAGCCATTCTTCACGAGGGCGACACAATGAGTTTTCATTTTGTGACTCTTTTTACGGTGCCTTCCAGAAGAAAAAGAAATCCAACAGCGCAGCGCTCTCGATGCCTGCACGGAAAAGACAGTCTTAATTGGGGTCTCTGCGTTCTGCCTCGAATTTTAATCCACACTCCTCTCGTCCAGGGATCACATTGCTCTCAAGTGATTGCAGACCCAAAACAATACAGAAGATCCTGATCAGGTCTGCTCCACAATAAATTCAGTCGTGCATGCTTCGAGTTTTCCAGGACAAAGCAGTTACGGCCAGGCCAATCCACGCTATATATAATTGTGTCGGTTGTCCCTCCGCAAACTCAATGCCGTGCTGTACTCGGCATGTACATAGTCAATAAAACTGCGGTGCCCTAACCATTTTAACAACACGAGTAACAATGCTAAAATGGGTGTTTCCAAGCTTCATAAAACCAGGAGGAACAGGATCAGTCCAAGCAGAATGTCATGGCGCAGAACTGAATATACTATTTTGATTTCATTTGAGTAGTTTATTGTTGTTTCCATATATTTTCCAGTTACTTTATTTCTTGGGCGCTATACAGTCAGTGAATACCGTACACAGAGAAGGAAAGGAGAGGTTGCTGAATGTAATGATATGGTCACAGCTAGGATTTAGAGAAACGTCAGCTTAATATAAGGTAGATCCATAAAAACGTCTGATGGCAGCAGGGAAGAAACTGTGCTTGGGTTGGTTGTTGCATGACCTCTGACTTTTGTATCTGTTTCCAGACGGAAGACGGTGGAAGACAGTATGTCCGGGGTGAATTCGGACTCAGCATACACGGATGGACAAACAGTGTTCCAAGCTAATATCATCAAAACTATTAGAGGCCTTCTCAAATGCCTTCATTGTATCCATCGAATGGAAATGTTTTGGCGGAAGAAAGGATTCATTTAAAAAAACAATTGGACCAAACAATCTACGATCTGATTCACTGATGTCCTTTCAGGAAGGAAATCTGCTGTCTTTACCCTGTCAGGCCTACATGTGACTACAGAGCCGCAGCCATGTGGTTGACTCTCAACTGCCCTCGGGCAAGTTGGGATGGGCAATAAATGCTGGCCAGCCAGTAACATCCATGTCCCACAATAAATAAAAAAAGCTGTACATTTCTAAATTCTGAAACTAATTGTAAAAGTTTGAGATCTGTTTGCAGTCACTTTTCATAATGTACTTTGTATAGTGTCGTATGGAATAATATTTTCTCACATTAATATTATATTATAAGATAGTATTAATATTATATAATAATATAAAAATGAGCATTCAAATGTAAATGTAACTGAAACGAAAGGTGAAGCACAAGACGTAGAATAAAGTACACACTAAAAAACTGGGTTTATGCAGACTGCAAAAAGGCTTCACCACACATACCGAAATGTTGCACACCCTTGACACGCGTATTGAATGTAACTGGCATTTACTTTTCTCCAATGAATGTACATCCTGAAAGGAATGTTTCATTGCAAGGCCACCTGCGCCAGTCCAAAATAAATTTCAACACGCTCAGTGGTGCCTGTCTGCCCGGATATAAGTACATTGCACTGAATCAGTAAGTACCAGACGCAGCCATGCTGAATAAGACATTTTCCGCACATACATGGGCATGCACAGACTGTTTTTAAGCGGACTAAAATGGACCAGCTCCAGATTGTATGAGACTCTGTTTGAATGGACCATTCTTTGAATGTAACTGAACAGATTAGAATCTGTAAACACCGAATGTAGCAATGCTAATCCCATGATTTTAAACATCGCGAACAGGATCTTTCACATGAATGCAGCATTGCCGACCTGCTTGAAATGTAAGATATGGACGTTTTCACAATGAATTAGGGCTGTGCACATTGAATAGATCTGTCATGACCTGGGAATATTCACATTCAAATAAATGATGATGATCTGGTGTTTTAAAATCGACGGTAAGAATAATGAACTGGACCTGTCCCGATCAAAGAGATGGACAGTTGTGGTGAAGTTTGTTTAGGGTCTCAGGCAGGTAGTGAACAAAGTTGCATGTGAGGCTTGATCACACAGGATGAGTTATCATTAGGAACAAGATCTTGGCCGTCTGTTCCTTTCAGAAGTAGATAACTGATCAGTTATATTTTGCACTGAGGTATATTTCCGTTGCAATGTTGTTTTGGATGCCGATTTGGCTGTCAAGTTTGCTATCCATTCATAATTTCCCTCGATTTTTAAGTTTACTGAGGCATTCTATAGGAGATTTAATGTTGTCGGTCTGCAGTGACAAGTAGGCCAGACTAGCTCTGGATGGCTTATTTCCTTCACTAAAGTGAAATGTCCAGTGCACCAGGGAGGATGTTGCAACAATAGATGATAGTTTTATGGCCAGCCAGAACTGAATATAGCTTTCACTTCAAAATTCCATTAACTGAATTAAAATTTCACCACTTTCCAGTGGTAGTAGAACACATCTATCGAGGAGGATATCCTCAGAATTAGTAGTTCATCAATATAACCCCTACGGCACCGCATTGCCTCAAATACTAAGGTTTCAGACACGAGGATCCGGCAGGCTTCATTCTCATTTCCATGACTCAATCATCTACTTTAATTTTCATTCCATTTTTAGAGATGTCAACGCGATTCTACAATGGACTTTGAAACTTTCAAATAGAAACAAGTCCGCTACTTCCATGGAATCGATCTTCCCTTCCATCTGAGCATCAAATACAAGTCTGACGGCAGCTGCACTAAACCCCTGATTAAATTTAGTCCAATAAAGTTTTTAAAATCCAAACCAATTAATGATGCCCCTGGAGGCTGACATCACATATAAATCTGACAACGAGTGACTGGAATAAACAAAGCTTTGCGAGGTTCTGTTAGAAATGCACGGAATACCACAAGGATTGCTGTTTGCCATTTACTATCCGTTCCTTGCCGCTATCGGGGTTCCAGGTTAAGTATTTAAGCCTGGCGTTATTCTGGGGGAATGTATTGATTAGCCTGGGTCACTGCTCTTCTATACGATGTATCCCTTTCATTATATTTTCATACCTTCCTCTGCCGTTTTTTCAAGGTGGATGTCTGGATCTTTTCTGTCATTGAACTGCTATTTTGTGTGAGTTATCAGACTGTTTGCATGGTGTAATTGTAGTTATATTGTGTTAGATACACTGCAAGCATGTTTGAACTGTAACCGTGTTATCACAGTGTGACTTTTTTTCCAGTGTCTTAGCGGTATTGTGAGTGAATTACCATAAGGATGACAGGCAGTGTATACAGCCAGCCTACTTATTTATTTACTCTATTGGAACAATTACCTTTGCTAGAATAGTATATTGTCATCAAGGTTCATGCAGTTATATTATGTTAGTGTCAATGTTACTGTCATGTAATCGTCACATTATCATTCCAGTTTACATGAAATGTCAATATGTTACTCACATCCAAGCTCCAGGGGAATAACCAAACTATGATTTCGGTGTGAAAATACATCCATTGTGATTTGAAAACATTCTGTTGACAAATAGTCGCCCTGTGAAAACGGGGTAATTTTAACTTACTGTGTTGTTAATGCTGCCCTGTGTGAATTATTGGAAGCTTACCCTTGTCATGTGAGTTAACTGTCACACTGTTCTCACAATATGAAAATGCGTTAGACAGTTATGGTGACAGCATTTTCCACAAATAATTGACTGTGTACTGATTATTGAACCATTAAATCATGCCAAAAGAATATCATGAATTTATTTATTGAAGTGACGTTGCTGGCATTGTAGTCTCCATTAGAACATTGCAATGCTTTACTGCTCCTTAATGAAAACATTTATTGTCACTGCAGAGGTAAATGATCGTCCTGTTAATCGTAATCTGTGCCCCCATACTTTAGATTCTCCAGCCATTGTAAACGCCTGTCAGTTTACTTCCTGTCAATGTCCTTCAGAACACTGGATGTTTCAATGTGATCAAACCTTATTCATCTAAACTCCGGAAAATATCAACAAAATGTAGTCAGCTACTCATCATAGACAATACTCTCATAAAAGGCAGAGGCATAGTGACCCTTAACTGTTCTGCCACAAAGTTAAGTATTTCCCTCCTTAAATTGGGGACATAATAGAAAGATGCAGTTATGGTCACGCCAAATTCTGCGCAACTGTCGAAAGATATCTTTAATCCATCTGCTGCGCATTCCTTACAAGAAAGACCAATTTTACATTGTTACATTGCTGATTTATTAAACGCTACCAATCCTCAGACTTTCTACATTTTTTTTACAACATTTGAAGCCTCTTCTTTTGACATAATGTATTCCTTTAGTTAAATAACAAGATTCGGGTGAATATTTCTCGCTGAGCTTTTGTTTTTCAATGGCATTCATTCGTGTTGATTTTTTTGATTGTTTCTTGATTGTTTCCATCTGTTATTTCTGGCACTATGCTTTAATCTAATTAGCCAACACAAGTTATCCAGTTTTTTCCCTGATAACAATGTTATCGGCTTCATTTAGGTTGATTTATTTTCTGAGTAGTTCAATCACATGGCGACCGTTGGAGAAGCATTTACTATGATGCTACGAACCAGTCCTGCCACATTACACAATATCAGATGACTGCATAATCAAGTTGTTTCTACAACATAGAAATGTAACATAGAAAGTAGAAGCAGGAGTAGACCAATTTGCCCGGCGAGCCTGCTCCACCATTCATTTTGATTATGGCTGATCATCAGAATCGACATCGTGATCCCACCTTTTTGCCCTATCCCCAGGTCCCTTTAACCCCAAGAGCTGTACATAATTTCTTCCTGAACTCACACGATGTGTTGGCCTCAAGTGCTTACTGTTTTCGTGAATTCAACACATTCACCATTCTCCTGGTGAAGACATTTCTCCTCACCTCAGTCCTTAACCTCACACTATGACCCCTAGTTCTGGACTCTCTCACCACGGAGAACATTCTATCTGAAGCTACACTGTCTAATTCTGTTTGAAATTTGTAAATCTCCATGAGATCCCCTTCCTCTCGTCTCAATTTCAATGAAGTCAATCCGAACTGATTTAATCTCTCGTCTTGTGGCAAACCTACCATCCTAGAAATCAGCCTGGTGAAACTCCTCTTCTAAAACAAGGATATCCTTCGTCTGATAAAGGCATCGAAATTGCACATAATATTCCAGCTGTTGCCTCACCATCGCCATGTAAAATTTCAGGAAAGCACCCCAATCCCTATAGTGAAATCCTCTCGCAATGGAAACCATCATACCATTTGTTCTCTTTACTGCCTGCTGATACTCTTTGTTCTCAGCTCTGATGAAGGGTCATCTGGACTCGAAACGTTGGCTCTATTCTCTCCCCGCACTTCCCATATACATGTTCATTCACTCTGTAATCATGACCAACTATGTGAATTTATGGATGTTTAACAATGCCGTTCCCATTCCACATCGTTGTCCATTCTCAGTTATTTTCAAGTTCAGTTGTTCGTGATGACTTTAGTCTGGTGCTTTCCTCTCAGTCTCGTTTTGCCTGAACATTTTTCATTCAGGTGAGGGGCTTAGAGCCTGACCTCTGATCTGACAGTGGATGACACATTTAAATATTTATTAATTCCACTTAGACCCTTCTTAGTAACAGTTTGAACATTAGGTGCATTCCAGACCTGAAACACTCACTCTGAGAAAACGTGTGCATAATCATGTTGAATTTCGGAAGAGTTCTCTGTGTGAAGGCACAGAAGAATTAACAGAACTTCACCAAAAATAAAAATTATACCAGGATAATACTATATTCCCCATCGACTGTACACTCCAGCACTTTGTCTTATCGCATCTTCAGAGTATCATTAGACTCCTGTCCGATGACCAAGCATTCAGAAACAGGCTGATAAATTAGACAAGGGACGCTCCAGTGGTGGAGAATGTTGGAGCCATTGGGCCAAAGTCAAATGCCACCACCCGCGCCCCCCCCACCCCCAACCCAAGCTAAGCTGTACATATCACATTTCATGTGTCCACTTGCAAACACACTGTTTCCCAAAAGTCTGTGGTTTAAAGATAATACTGAATTTGAATGATCAGCATCAATTTTAAAGAGTTCCTCTCTGTCGTCAGGTCGAGTTCCGAATGGATAGAGAGCTCAATTAAATATTGATTTCACCAGATTACTTCTAAATTTCCCACTTTGAGGTCCTCCAGCTCCCTTATTAGGGAAAACGTGCAGATTTTTACCTCAGCTAGTCCAATTAGATTTTATAAAATGGGCACTATACCATCGTTGCACCTTCCCTTCTGCGAGGAGAACATATGCGATTATGATCCTTCACATTCCAGTCAAATCTATCCCCTTAACTATGCGCTGTATTTTCTTCTGTCTTCCATTAGCAGCTGCAATCTTCTGCAATATACAGACTGAAAACGTCAATTCAGTTCCATTGCTGAAGTAACTCATAATGTGGCATGATTATGTAATTTTATCGTCTCAATGTTGACCTTCGATTGCATCCCAACGTCAGATGTCCATATTTATTGTTATGATATATTGTCAATCAGAAACAATTGATGCCTCATTTTCCTGGAAAATATCCTCTCTGTGCTTCCTACGACTTCTTTCAGATTTATTGACTTCATATGTCATGATGTGCGGTTCACTACATTTAATAGATTCTATCCCTGGTCTGTCTGATTTCCAAGTTTTTTTTGTCTTGTTCGTTTTTATGCTTTCAATTTTGCGATCTATCACTTTCGATAGGTTTTCTTGTTTTACTTACAATTGTAATTTCTTAATCTTCCCCCAGAAAAAAAACTAGTTGCTGATCATTAATAGAGCATTTATTTTATTCTCTATAAAAATAGATATTTTTGAAACACGTGGCAAGCAAAAATATCCCTCCTTCCATAGGCATGTATTTTTGATGTTCATTAAATCACCTTTACTCGTCTAAGAGTGGTGTCAGCATGCTTAGATATGCAGCTCTCCATTTCTGCACCAGAAGGCATGACTTTTGGTATTGAATGCATTTAATTCGTTTCCATTGTCTCCGGATGTTAAGTGATTTATTTATTTCATTGTCATTGTTGCCCTGGCAATCGACTATTCAAATTAACTGCAGATCTCTATGCTATCTAACTGCATGTCCTGCTTTAGTTCTTGCATGCTATAGTTGCTGTTAGAAGCACAAGGTCATTCGCGGCACTGGACAGTTACATGACTGACTGTAAACGATCGTCTACTACACATTCATATATGACTTAATGCACAAAGTGCTACTACTGAACGCAACTTAACACATATATGCACAGTCGAAGTGATAATGAGAAGCGGGAACAAGTATGCAAGTCTGGATAATGAGGATTCCGAAGTAAAAGAGAAATCAAATGAACAAGAAGTATTTTGAAATACCGAAGTTATCGATGGAGATTGGTCTGTAAACCTTGGTCAGATAAAAACACAAGAAGCAACAGCAGAACTGCAGCAATACGAAACATGTGCGTATTTGTTCTTGGAACAAACCAGGTTGACATGATATAAAAAGGTCGAAGGAAAATATCAAGTAAAATAACTTAAAGCACAAATGCAATGCGTTTAGAAATGAAACTTGAAGTGATCAGACATCTGACCCAGGCGCGTTTCATCTGTTTATTTAATACTCATCGAGCAAAGCGATAGAAGAGGCAGTGCTGCATATATTTAATAATTCGGCTGGAGCAAGTGTCGTGTGGAGAATATATTGTTTGCACACGTTATGTCTCTATGCAAAAATACAACACATGCATGATAACCAGTGTCTATGGATCAGTTTATCATTCTCGGGGAGAAACCAGCGAAATCATTCATCAATGGGAAAATGTGGCAAGATAGAAAACACAGATATGTTGTGTTTAATATGCAACGCCAGTTTCGAAATGGAAAGCGTTTTTTTGAGCGAATTCATTGATATTTTGTGGCGTTTACATGCATTCAAGTAAATGGTAATATGGATGCATTTTATCAACATTTGCAAAAAGCCTTCTATCAAGTGTCACATAATACATGGACAAACACTTTCAGAACGGAGGGTTACAGGGGCCATTCAGGAGAACAGATATGTGGTCTGCTGCAAAGCAGAAAGTCAATACCATACGCAAACCTAATAATTTGAGAACGGGGTCCAACATGGATTTCTGATGGGGAAACAGTTCCGTGCACTTTTACATTTCGAAATTGATGATTCTCCCCATACACAACTTGCTGTGTTGAAAGAGACATCGAAGGCTCCACTAAGTGCAAGATAATCATTTTTGAACAAGAGGTGTGCCGAAATTTATATTATTTTACGTGATGTAGGTTTCGCTGAGCAGGGCAGAATTTATTGTTTATCCCTAATTGACATTTTTGAAAGTGGCAGTGAGCCGCTTTCTTGAATGTTGGCAGACCATGTGTTATACGTTCACACACACACTGGCGAGGAAATAAATTACAGGATGTTCACCCAGCAATAATAGATTAAGGGCAATATTTTTCTGATATAGGATGCTGTGTGATGTGGACAGTAACCTGCAGGCGATGAAGTTCCCATGCATCTGCTATTCTTGTCCATCGAAAATATAGAAGGCACAAAATTGAATGGTGCTGTCCATGGGGACCTTTTAGGTTGGTACAATGGAAATTGTAGATTCTGCACGGTACTGCCACTGTCAGTCCAAGGTGGGGGCACTGAATGCTGTTGTATATGGATGGATTATTTTCCCTGTTGATGTCAACCTTGTGTGTTGTTGGAAATACAGTCGTCATCAGATTGTGCTTGTTCAGTAAACAGAGGAGAGCTACCAATCCTCCAATATCATTGTGCCATCATTGATCCGCTGTCCAAATCCAGCTTCTGTCCCGTCCTTTCAAACACAAGGTGCTCCTTGCTCATTGAGCGGTTTCAATTTATCTATCACTTTCTTTTAATGCTTATGAAGCCCCCTCATCTTTTTTTTTGTCTGCACAGTGTATTACGTTATTGGCTGTGTGGAGAGCAATCTCAGCTAATGTGCATTTACTTCAAGTTGAGACCAATCACGCTCACCCCTATCGTCGCATGAGAGTGTTCAGCTTACTATTGCTGAATGGTTTTCCACAGCACAAAGTATGCTTTACATCCTCTTATTGGTCCCTAATTCCTGAACCGGATGATGATTTGCACTCTGCCGAATTCTCCCTCTCCCTACTGCGGTCTGACAAAAGAGCTTTGTGTTGATAAGAATAATTAACATCCCCCCAGCACGATTCTCCTCGCCTATTGCGACGAGCAAACGCCATAAGCACGCCCAATCTCGGAGAACGAATTGGGCTAGTGTAGTTTCTATGATTCTCTGACACTGTGAAAATATTTAGCTGATTGAACATAGAATCACACAACGAAGGAGAAAGCCATTCGGCCCATCAAGCGTGCACCAACCACAATCCCACTCAAGCCCTAACACTATAACCCCTCCTATTTACCCTGCGAATCCCCCTGGCACTCAGTGTCAATTTAGCATGGCCATCAACGTAATCAGCATATCTTTGGACTGTGGAAGGAAACCGGTGCACCCAAAGGAATCCCACGCAGGAGAATGTGGAAACTCCACACAGACAGTGACCCAGCTGGGAATCGAACCCGTTGCCTGGTGATGTGAGCCAACAGTACTAACCACTCTGCCACCGTGGCTAGCATTTGGTAGCAGTTACACAATGCTACCAAAACTTGATTTATCCTTAAAATAAAATGCTCATTGACATATATCCTAATGTAGCCGAGATGAAGCTGACGATAACGATCGTAGCATGTTTGTTTAGATGCCCGTGGCTAATGCTAAGGTGGTGCAATGTCATTTCCTCACAACGGGAAGGCGTGGAGAGAGGGGGCAGGGGTTGATGGGTTATCATTCTTTCAGTAAGGCATTATTACATTGGGTTACAGCCGATTTGGGACTGCTGTCTCAAACACACCTTTTCTCACAGAGAATGCACGCCTTGGGGGATTAAAATAACATTGTTTTCCCTTTACCATCCTACTCTGGGTCTGTTCGGTGTCCTGGGCGGGATATTAAAGCAACTTGTGGTCTAAGCAGATTGCGGGCTGTACTTCATCAAGTTTGCTACATTTTTTCCACTTCCCCCTCAGTTCAATCAGCTATGATCGATGGCCACTGAGGCAGGGTCCTAAAGTAATGAAACTGAGGCAGTTTTTCAAAAGAAAGCTGTCGGGGTGAGTTGGGAAATTTAAAACGGTCGATGAAAAGGCATGAGAATCCAGTAAAAGATTCTCCTCGCAGAGAAGGGAAGGAGGTGAAGATTTTTGAGCAGTGTTGGTAGCAACAAGTTGCTGAAACGTGCGATCTTTTGCAACTGAAAGAAAGGTAAAATGCGTGTTTTGCTCAGTTTGTTATAATCCGAGCTGATGGCATAACTGGATGGCCAGATCCCAGAAAGGAACCATTGCTCAAATATCGTAAGTTTTACTCTTTTTGTCCATAAAACGTGGAGGAGCAGTATCACAGTACCAGGAATTAGTTTTAACAAGGAAACTATATTAAACGTGAAAAGTTGGATTGATGGACAATGTTAATTTATTCCCCTCTTAGTTTATAAATGCACAGAGATTTCATGAGTAAGACGGATTACAATGTTCATCGGAAGCTACAATGTTCTCACTACCACAGAGTCTCTTTGAATTACAGAGATCGACTGTTGTAAAATGCACAGTCCCCGCTCTGGCAGCAATTTAAAGCTTGGGTTTTTCTCCTCTGAATACCCACAAATGATTGTCACATGAGAGCTTTCAAGCTTCTCTCCCAAAAAACCCGCTTTAAAATCTTTTCTCATCCTAATGTCTTCCCTTAGCTCTTTGCTTTTCGATATCCAGACAAGGTTTTCCAAATTACAGTTTCGATCAAAGCTTCCACTTTTAACAGGGAATCCAATGCAGGATTCTGCACCAATCCCTTTCAGAATTTTTTGTCTTGACTACAGTACAAACTGTCCACAATTGTTTTGGCAGGAAGGGCGTCTAAATGCATCTATTGTCGAACCAGATTTCGAAGCTGGAGCTGAGGGTGCATTCACTGTGGAGTATCCGTGACGCTAAGCAAGTCATGGATAACACGTTCAGTGAAGTGGTCACAGCGCAGTTTAAGATTGAACACACAGGAAAGACATGTGTGCCCACCAGGCAGACTAAAGGAAAGCAAGGAACGCAGAAGTCCCCTAAAGCTAGCCCCCTTTCTAACAGACACAACATTTTGGATACGTTTGGGAAAATGGCTTGTTGGGGTAATCAGTGGCAGCCAACGTCAAGGCACCAAGGGTGCGTCTTCTCCACAACAGAGGAGGGGATGTAGTAGGGCAGTGCTATAGCTAGAGGGAATTTAATTGTAAGGGTAGCAGACAAGCTTAATTGGGACCACAAGAAAGACTTCAGGATGGTATGTTTCCTCCCAGGTGCCAGAGGTAGACGGCTGCAGAGCATTCTGAAACTGGAGGGCAAACAGACAGGTATCATGTTACATGCTGGTAGCAGTGATAACAGTGGAAAACGTGGTGAGGTCGTGCAAGCAGAAACACGGTAGCAATTTCTGGATTAATTACGGTGCCACATGCTAGTGAGTTTAGAAATAAACAGGTCAGTCCAACCCATGGCTACAGACTTGGTGCAGAAGGGAGGATTTTAGATCTCTGTGACATTGGGACCACCTCTGGGGACGGTGCATCCTGAGCAAGGCTGAAGGAGCTGAAATGAAATGGGACCAACGTCTTTGCAGGGAGGTTTGCTCATGCACCGGCTCATGCTGTTGAGGAGAGTGTAAAGTAACCTAGTAGGAAAGTGGAATCGCGAGAGAAGGTTTTGCAGGAGGTCTTGCAATGCCTAAATTAGAAGACGAAACGGGTCAGTGAGGAAGATATAGAATTTCTAGGCCCGTTAAGGCAGAAGGGAATTTGGCAAGACTGGATTGTATTTAGTTCAATACATGGACTCTGACGTACAAGAACAAAGCAGATGAGTTGAAACAGAAATTAAACATGGGGGTGTACTGTCATTGATGTCACTGCGACATGATTCAGAGAGGGGTAGGATAGGAAGATCAACATTTGAGGAAATATCATGCTCAGGTGGGACAGGGAAGATGGTTAAAGTGGAGGGGTGTCAGGGAATCGTTTCCAGCAGTAAGGATATATGACATATTAAAAGGCTGACGAAGCCATTTTCGAGGATGGTACGATGGCCCAGTGATCAGCATTGCTGCCTGACAGCGCCAGGGAACCAGGTTAAATTGGGTGACAGTCTGGGTGGAGATTTCACTTCCTCCTGTGTTTGCATTGGCTTGCTCCCGATGTTGCAGTTTCCTCGCACAGTCCAATGTTGTGCAGATTGATCATGCTACGTTGTCCCTTCGTGTGCAAAGATGCATAGTTTAGCTGGATTACGCAGGATAAATGTGTCATGTTATGGGGATCAGTTGCAGGGGAGGGTTTGGGTGGCAAGCCCCTTCCGAGAGTCAGTGCAGACTTGATGGACTGATGACTTCCTTCTGCACTGTAGGGAGTCTATAATTCTGTCAGTCTGAGGAAAGTACAAGCGCAGATTTGTAGACAAATGTCTGAGAAGAGTAAAATAAATAGGGCAGGAATAGTGGGGGAATTTCAGCTTTCAAAACGTTAACGGAGGGAGTTATGGTGTTCATGGTTTAGAGGGAGCAGAACTCTCCTCAAAATACTTCCCGTGGAAGCATTAAACCTGAGCATAGAAGTTCCTGTAATTAGTTTCAGGTAAGGACCCCAGGCATGCGATTGCAATATTCGTGGGGGGCAGACAGCGATGATAACTCAGATAGATTCAAGATTGTTGTGGGAAAGGACAGGTATTGGCCGGAAATCAAAGTGATTTTAATCAGATCAGATCAGGCTCCGAGTCTATTCTGATTTTAATTAAAATATACTCGGAGCAGACATTTTTATGTAAATCTGTGGCAGAACAGTGTTCATAATCGAAACAGGAAGGTTGCAGGATTAACATGTTCCAAAAGAGTAAAGCGATAGGAAATTTTAATCGAGTGAATCCTGCATATGGAGGAATACACCACACTGAATTACGAGTAAAAGGGAGGCGTGTGGTAGACATCGGGGGCACAAAACAATACAAGGCCTGAAGGCGTATAGAATGTGCAAGACCAAACTTAAATGAAGAGAGTAAAGGGGACATGAAATGATACTGATAGGTAAAAAACGAAAGTCCTGAGGACTTTAAGAATTTTTTGTTTAAATTAGTACTTTAGTAGTTGACGGAGATGAACAAAATCATGAGGGGCCTGGGAAGAGTACACAAGGAGATATCGTCCCATGCGTAAAACTATCAAGAACGAGAGGGCACAGACTAAAATGATTTGCAAAATAAGGAAATCAGAGGTGAGTTATTTTTCACACACATTAATGTTTTTGGTCTGGAATGCAGGGCCTGAAAGTGTGATGGAGGCAGTTTCAATCGAAGCATTCAAGATGCCATTGCATGATTATTTGAAACAGTGTCAGTGGTGCGGAGAAAAGGCAGGAGAATGGCAATAAGTTGTGAACTGGTTTGGGGAGCCGGTGCAAACACGATGGGCCGAATACTCTCCTTCTCTCGTGACAATCAACTCATACTGTGATCTCCTCGAATTGGGAAGATTGACCTTCAAACACAACAATCATCGTACTTTGTGCTAAGTGCCCAAACGAGTTTTCCCCTGATTCCCATTGACTCCAATTTTGAGAGCGCTTCTTGATTCCACAAATGCTGCCTGGTTATGAAGACACTTTCACCTCAACTCTGAATTTCAGCTTTATTGTCCATCTTTGAACCAAGGGGATAACAAGCTGAGTGAACCTGGATGAATCCAAACTGGCAAACACTGAGCTGGTTATTGCTAAGCAATTACACTTTGATAGCACTGTTGAAGAGAACTTCCATCACTGCAATGGTGTTTGAGGGTAGACAAATGGGCCCATAATTGGCAGCGTTGGATTTATCCTCTTTATTGTGTGCAGTGCATACTTGGGAACATGGTGCCCATCAAGTACTAAACACCAATGTGAAAAGAGGTATTTTTTCCGATTAAAATGGGGACAAACGAAAGGGTAGCTATCCTCTCGTTTGTGTGAACACCATGGTTGCT
The DNA here is from genome assembly GCF_964213995.1 of Mustelus asterias. Classification (NCBI taxonomy): domain Eukaryota; kingdom Metazoa; phylum Chordata; class Chondrichthyes; order Carcharhiniformes; family Triakidae; genus Mustelus; species Mustelus asterias. Next base: position 1,420,937 of record NW_027590120.1, on the reverse strand, counting down.
GAGAAAGATGGAGAACTTAGTGAATTCCTTCCGGCACATAGGGCACTTGAATAACCCTCTCCCGGTCTGAACCCTCCAGTGGATCATCAGCACAAATCTACAAGAACCTACTCCTAAATTGGATGAAGGTGTGTAAAACATCCTTCACTGCAGTACACTCTGTCCAAAATGATACTTCCCTCGCAGGCACAGAACAGGAAGTCTTAATTCACCAGAAATGTTCCACATACAGAAGCATGCCACACCACTCCCAAAACACTGCATTGCTTTTAAAGGCTATCTCTCCTCTTAAAAGGTTGTACACTCTCACTCGAATGTGGTGAAATGTGCGAGACAAATAGATGGATACAGAAGTAGAGAGAGAGAGAGAAGAGAGAGAGAGATGAATAGATAGATGGTTAGAGGGATGGATGGACGGATGGACGGATTGACGTATGGACGGATGGACGGATGGATGGATGGACGGATGGATGGATGGATGGACGGACGGATGGATGGATGGATGGATGGATGGATGGATGGATGGATGGATGGATGGATGGATGGATGGATGGATGGATGGATGGATGGACGGATGGACGGATGGATGGATGGACGGACGGACGGACGGAAGGACGGATGGACAGATGGACGGACGGACGGACGGAAGGACGGATGGACGGATGGACGGATGGACGGATGGACGGATGGACGGATGGACGGATGGACGGATGGATGGATGGATGGATGGATGGATGGATGGATGGATGGATGGATGGATGGATGGATGGATGGATGGATGGATGGGCGGATGGGCGGATGGACAGACAAACAGATGGACGGATGGACGGATGGATGGATGGGGAGAGAGAGAATGACGGACGGAGGAATGAACGGACGGAAAGGAACATTTCACTGACTGAGAATAAATTACATTCATATTAGTTCATCCTATGCACAAAATTATTTTTAAAAATAACAAATTGTTTTACTGGATATTTCACCAAATTCTTTAACTCGGCTCTGATTTTACTCTGAGTCCCAGCATAAATCAATGGGTTAATGCAGGAACACAAAAACAGAAGCATAAATCCAGTTTCCTCAAGATTAAATGTATCACTGAAACCAGAACCTGAGAAATAAGTTACTTTCACAATTCGGACATAGATGATCGTTATACAAAATAACAGGTATAACAGGATGAAATTTCCCGAAATGGTGAAGAGTAAAACAATTGACTTTTTCCGCTTGTCCACCTCTGGGTCACTCTGATTCTTTCCATTGCCCTGGGTCCGGAGTCTCCTGCGGGCTCGATTGGCCGCTAGAATGTGTCTTACTGTAAGAGCATTCAGCAGCAAAATCAAAATGAATGGAAGGATAGGAGTTACAATGCAACGCATCCAGTCATAAGCAGCCCAGAAAGGGGATGTGTAAAATATTAACTTTATGTTGCAGAGCCAGGGTACATTGTCAATTATGTACATGGGCTCATAAATAAAATACAGAAAGATATTTTTTACACAGGTCAGTGTAGACACGATTCCAATGACCCACGTCGCCACATTTTCCTTACAATATTTAACTTTGAGCTTCTGGCAACAAATAGCCACAAATCTATCAAATGTGAAAGCGACGGTTAACCAGACAGAGCTGTCCATGGCGGCAGAATTTAGGGCTGTACGGAAGCTGCAAACTGGTGTTACAGACAAGAAGCTGGATGGAAAAAACATTCCAGCAATCCGGTTTAATATTACAGCAGATATTATGAGCAGGAGATCCGCCACCGCCATAGACACCAGGTAATACGTGATACATCTGGAGAGACCACAACTTCTTCTCGCGAGGATCATAATGACTGCGGTGTTAGCTGTAATAGAGGGAAAGAGATTGTGAGAATTTGTGCATGAGAAAGAATGAAAAGTGAAAAGTTCATCGCAACAAAACAATGCATGGTATTGCATTCTGTGTGATATATATATATATATATATATATATATATATATATATATATATATATATGCAAAATTTATACCTGATCTCAGGGAGAATTGTTTCTGCTTGAAAATAATATTTTTATTTAATAAGGAGGAATGTTAACGAAAGTGACTGTATTTTTATTGAGAACTGACAGAGGAACAATGCCAAATGCAAAGCACATCAAAATCAGCACTGAATAATTAAATGCACAATACAATGACATATAGATATGTAATTTAAAAAATTACAGAAAAGGTAAATTGGAAAATAGCCAATGATAAATGATAATAAGACATAATAAATAACAAATAATAAATAATAATAAGTTAATAAGATCACGGATTATATTTCAATGGGTATTAAATATGGCTTCATGAATGACAGCAAAGTTATTTACTTTTGGAAACGTTTGCAGTGAATTTTCTCGAATAAATCCTCAACAAAGGTCAATAAAAGGACAATTATTAATAGTTGTCTGAACTTGCAGGAGACTTAGGAAGCAGTGCCAAGACTAAATTGGATCCCTGATAATCATCTGAAATATCCGGTGATATGTAAAACAATACTCTAAATACGAGAGATTTGACCAGTTATGTTGGTTGATTTATTACAGAGAACAGAACAATTTGAAACTATGCTGGGTTCTGGGACAGAATGGAATCCAGCAGTCAGCAGCAGTAAATGTGAAATAGGATTCCTGGAATGAGCCAATGAGTGTTTGGCACTGAAAGCAGGCACAGGTTGTTGTGAGTTGGGGATAAATAACAAACATTCATCAAATGATAACTGTTCGCATTATATAAGGTCTCTACATGTCCGTGCCTAATAAATCTCTTGGATGCATTCAGTACATTAGTTTTGGTGTTCTTCGATGGTTCAGTGTTTTCAACTCATACATCTGTGGGATTGTTTCTCTAATTTCAACTTCAGCAGCACAATAGATTCATGTTATTACTGTGACAGCAGTTTAATAAATCAGTATAATCAACTGTTCAAATAACACACAAGGACTCAATTTGTGCTGTGATCACATAAAACCATGGATTAGAATCCCGACAGTTCAGTAAGAGGCCATCCACCAATGGAGGCTTTACGTACTTCGGTCAGAACATCCCACCCAAGCCCTTTTCTCCACTCTGCCCTGTAATCCCGCGCATTTACCATTGCTAATCCAACTAACCTACACACCCCTGGGCATTAAGGTGCTTCTTTACACAGCAAATCTACATAACTTGCACAGTTTTGGATTCTGGGATGTAACTCGAGCACCTGGAGGAAACCCACGCACACAGACGAAGAATGTGCAAACTCCCCTCAGACAACAACCCAAATTTGGAATTGAGCCCCTGTTCCTTGTGCTGTGAGGCAGCAGTGCCAACCACAGTGCCCCTCTGCTGCTCACTTTGAGAATTCGCCCAGAGGAATATTGTCAACGCCAACACAACTATCATAATAACACACAGCTTTATAAATAACAAAATTTAATTGTTTTAACGATTATAACAGAACGGTAAATCAATCAGAATGAATAACAGAATAAAACTTCCACTGTCAGATGTTACTGGTGAATGGGCCAGGCTATGTTACCAACTGATGAAATGGTACATCTCACAGCACGGTTGTATAAGGTTAACACGGTGAAATCCTGTATTTAACGTGAAGAAACTACGGTGGTAAAGACGTGAAATTATACCGTTAAGTTTGTCGAATTTATGGAATGAACATCGAAAAATTATGTCAGGGAATTGAATGAATTATAATGCCAAATAAGGAATTGTCTGCTGAGGTAGGAACGGGACACTTTCGAGGAATATGTTAAAGACAACAGAACTTGGACGGGGAAATATATATCCCTTTCAATCAAAGGAGGACCTTGGTGCTGCAGAGATAAGGTGGTGATAAATTGGGAGAATTGATGCAACCAAACAATATTTTATGGCAGCTACTAAATAACTGTTATATTTTACCTGAAACTCCGATAGCTGCTATGACTGGATAATAAATGGCAAACACTAGACCTCTTGGTATTCCGTGCATTTCTTTCAGAAGCGCTGATCGCGGTCTGCACGACATTGAAAAATTGTCATATTTATACCAGATGTCAGGCTCTAGGGATATAATTAGATTTCTTGATCTTTCGCATTAAGTAAATTTAAGAGAACAAACAGATTATTGCAACAACGGCAAGGTGGCGCAGTGGTTAGCATTATTGCCGCATAGCGCCAGGGACTCGAGTCCAATTTCGGTCTTGGGTCACTGTCTGCGTGGAGTGTGCAAATTTTAAACCTAACCCTAACCTTATCATTAAACCTAACCCCAACCCTATCTACCAAACTAACCCTAACCCTAACATTAACCCTAACCCTCGGTAAAATAGAGCCAGTAAAAAAACAAGAATATGGGGCCTTAAAAAAGGGGAAAGGAAAGAATCCAGAACAAAACAAAGAAAATATCCCACCACTTAAGAAGCAAACAGCCTCGTAGACAGATACTAATCTCTCCCTAACCTACAGACAAAAAGATTCATTGCATCCCCCAGAACCCAACACGACCCAGATGATCCGAAGCACCCGCCACGCACCGCCCCCCCCCCATAACACTACACGTACCCAAAAACAGCAAAAAGACCCCCGCCCTATAAATAACACCCCTCTATCCAAGCCCAACACCACTACCGAAGACGTCCCACTAACCCTCTTCCTTGTCTACCTCGACCCTTCCACTTCCCCCCTCACGAATCAGGAAGAAAAAACGCGAAGAAGCTTCTCTCCCTTACCCCCCTCGCTCCTGACCAGAACATATACAAGGACGAAAGGCAGCGACACCTGAAGACTTATCCACTGCCAGACACTGTCAAAACCTCCAAAAAGAGACAAAGAGCCCACCACCGGCACAAAATATCACAGGGGAAAAAAGGAGTCTCCCTCCCCCACAAACAGCAGGAATGGAACGCAAAGACTGACCCAGGGATCAAAAGATTAAAAGGGGTTACCACACAGGACATAAACTGGACAACAGAGATTCGAAAGCAGATCCAAAAAACCAAACACCCGCCCACCCAAGCTAAAAAAATTCTTACCCCGCCGTACCCCCAGAACCATAGATTGAGGGAACACAAAACTGAGAACACAGCACGCCGTTTCCCTCTCAGTCAATGATTGGAAGGGGGCGAATTCCAAACCCACAAAGAACCAATGAGTTGCAACAACTTCCTGTCACTCGAGGACAAGAAGGGGCGAAATTTAAGCCCATATGCGGGACATGTAGAGAGGGGAAACTTCCTTTACCCGCAGAGGTAGCAAGGAACACGGGCTGAACACAGAACACTCACTCACCCGAAAACAGTTGGACGAAACAACATCCGAAAATGGCAACGAAAAGCACACAAAGGACAGGACAGTGGGAACAACTCTCCCTTCTCTTGATGAAGCGTAAGGAAGCAGCGAAACCGGTCGGGATGAAAGCTAAATAAGTCGTTGGGACTGGAGAGGAAAGGTAAGAATGGCCAGACGCTATTCACAGCCAGCCTTGGAAGTGGGACGAACGGGAGCTCAATGAACTTCAGCTTAATCTGGTCTCGATCCCTGCAGCCCGAGGGTGAGTGAATCTTCTACATCCACACAAAATTAAGGACTCTTGGACGGTGTCCTGGACACTGTCGAGGATTGATATAGGTTCACCTTAATCAATGGGGGTAATCCAAAACACATAGGGACCTATTAGAGGGGTCGAAATAATCCACTTGGAGAAATGTAAACACTAAACCAAAATATAAATCTGTATTTTTTCAAGCAAGATATAAAATGGAGGACACACTGGCCACATGGCGACTCTGTACAATCCACGGGCAGGTTTAGGGAAAATGCAACTCATTAAGTATTCGATCACCGGAAACAATAGGAGAAACGTGAACACAGGATGACTCGTCCAACTAAGAAAAGGGCACTCCCTTAAACATGCGGATGTCTATATTCCCTGAATCACCTTGAATAATGGAAAGAACCCTGGACACCGAGTAACACACTATCATTGACAAAAGGTACTCTCCTAAGAAGGGCAACAACTAACCCACTGGATCACTTTAAAATAATAAAATACATGCGAAATCATTAATTTATGGGCCGGGACAGTGACACAGCGGTAGGCACTGCTGCCTCGCAGCGCTTAAGGACGGGCTAAATTCTTGACTTTTGGACCACTGTGCGGTGTTCGCACGTTCTCCCCGTGTCTGCGTGGGTTTCTTCCAGGTGCTGCGGTTTCCTCCCACACTCCAAAGATATGTATTTTATTTGGATTGTCCGTGATAAATTCTCCCTCAGTGTACCCTTTCACAGTAACTTAATTGCATCGTTAATGTAAGCCTATAGGGACACTAATTAAGAAATAAATAACTGCCAAAAGTTCTTGCCTCATGCCAAACCCATAAACCATCCAAATAAACGAGGATGTCCCGAGACTCCCTCGCTCCGCCAAACAATGCCTCCAAACCAACCCGACACACACTACCCGAATCCACACAACAACATCCTGCACACCACAACATAAAATGCTCACAAATAATAGGTCACTCCCTCCCAACAGGTGCGGGAGCCCGTTCACCCCGCCTACCCTTGCAGACACACACAGGAGGCGAAAGTGTCAAGACATGGGAAGACAACAAGCGATCCTTCAAACCACAACATAACCCGCAAACGAAAAAACTAACAAGAGTAATCATATTTATATAAAAAAAGGAAAAGGCCTCGGAGACAAGAAGACAACAAGCCAAAATATAATGGCAATGCATCACAGAGGCTATCAAGGGTTGGACGTGGGCCGAAAGCAAAGTGTCAGAAAACAAAGAAAAGGCGACTCCAAAAACCTAACCAATGCGTTCCTTCAATCCGCAGGAACCACTATTCTCATCGTCCTAATACTTGGTTTAAATTGTGAAAGATAACTCAGTGGATGACACCGGTATGGGGAACTCCCTGCCCCCTGTGGCTTTTCTGGCACGGTGGCACATTAATTAGCACTGCTGGCTCACAGTGCATTGGTCCAGAATTCATTTCTGGTCACTGTCTATGTGGAGTTCACACATTCCCTCCGTGTCTGCGTGTGTGGAAAGAAACCGAGCATCCAGCGCACAATGCAAAGATGTGCGGGTTAGGGTGATTGACCATGTTGCATTGCCAGTAGTGGCACGGAACAAACAGGGCAAATATGTGGAGTTACGGGGATGGGGCCTGCGTGGGACTGTTGTTGGTGCAGGCTCCATGAGCCGAACCTTCTGTATTGCAAGGCTTTTTATGTTTCTGCCACAGAACTCTTGGTATTCTGAGCAATCGTCCTCTGGGGCTGATGCAATGACGCCAGGAGAGTCATTCGCTGTACCGTCTGCAGTGTGATTTTGGTGGAGTTTGGTGAAATTTTCTCAGTGAACCACTTTCTGAGGATTTTGATTAAAATGCCCTTCAGCAAAAACAATCAGCGGCTTTAGCAAAGCGAAACAAGATTCCACCGAGATCTAAACTTGAACCGCTGGATTCAGAGTCCAGGGTGCTGGCCATTACAAAAGAAGCCAGATGCAAATGGTCACTCAAAGCACGTGATCCCTTTCATTCAATGTGGCAGCAACAGCAGGTGGGTCAAATGCTTTGAGCGACCATTTGCAGTCACCTGCAATGTTCGAGGTTCTCTGGTCCAATGGTGAGCGCTCTGAATCCAAGCAACCATGTTTAAATTTTTAACTCTTCTCTTCAACTCTGTTTAAATTTGCTCCCCCTCATCCTAAGTCCATGACATCTCGTCTTAGAATGCCCCACCAGCCGAAGCATTCGCTCCACATCTACTCTATCCATGCCTTTTATCATCTTGTACACCTCAATTTGATCTCCTCTCATTCTTCTCAATTCCAGAGAGTATAGACCTAAACTGTTCAATCCCTCTTCATACGACAAACACTTCATCTCTGGAATCAATCTTGCGAACCTCCTCTGAAATGCCTCCAATGCCACGACATCTTTCCTCAAATAAGCAGAACAAAACTGCGTACAATACTTCAGGTGCGGCCTCACAAATACCTTGTATAGTTGCAGCAATACTTCCTTGTCTTTATATTCTATTCCTTTAGCTATAACTGTCAACATTCCTTTCGCTTTATTTATCTGCTGTCTGCATGGCAGATTCCTGTGACTCATGAACGAAGACACCCAGATTCCTCTGCACCGGAGTACCCCAAAATCTCTCCCCATTTAGATAGTAAGTCGTCTTCCCATTTTTACGCCCAAAATGCATGATCTCACACTTATTCACCTTAAACTCCATCTGCCACATTTTCGCCCACTCTCCTAACGTACCTATTTTCATTAGTAAGTTTCTTATTTCCTCCTTGCAACTTACTGTCCCGCCTATTTTTGCGTCATCTGCAAATGTGGCGATGTTGCCTTCTATCCCTGTATCCATTTCGAGTTTATTCAGGAGGAACTTCTCATTCAGTATGTGAATGTTCCGACGAGAGAGGGGGACAAACATGATCTCCTCTTGGGAAATAAGGAAGAGTAGGTGACAGAAGGAGAGTGAGGGATCACTTTGGGACGAGTGACCATAATTCCATTAGTTTTAAGATAGCTACGGAGAACGATAGGCCTGGCCCAAAAGTTAAAATTCTAAATTGGGGCAAGGCCAATATTAATGTTATCAGACAGGAACTTTCAAAAGTTAATTGGGGAATTTGTTGGCAGGCAAAGAGGCGTCTGGTAAGTGGGAGGCTTTCAACAGTCTGTTAACCAGGTATCAGGACAAGCACATTCATCTTAGCGTGAAGTTCAAGGCTGGTAGAAGGAGGGAACGCTGGATAACTGGGGATATTGATGCCGTGGTCAAGAAGAAGAATGAGATATATGTCATACACCGGCAGCTGGGATCAAATGGATCCTTGAAGAATATAGAGGGCGTAGGAGTAGAGATAAGAGGATTCAGGAGAGCAAAAAGAGGACACGAGAATGCTTTGGCACATAGGGCAAAGCAGAATGCAAAGAGTTTCTACAAATGTATGAAGGGTAAAAGAGAAACTAGGGGAGAGAGTAGGACCTATTAAGAATCAACAAGGTAATTTATGTGCGGATCCACAAGAGAAGGGTGAAATGATAAATGAATATTTCTTATCGGTATTTAGTGTTGTAAAAGGCAAAAAATGTTAGGGAACTTAGGGAAAAAAATAGTGATGTCTTGAGGCGTGTAACAGAGAAGGAGGTGCTGGATGTCTTAAAGTGCATCAAGCTAGATACATCCCAGGGACCTGATGAAGTGTATAACAGGACGTTGTGGGGGAGGGGGGGCGGCGGGGGGGGGTGGCGAAAGAGGAAATTGACTTTCCCCTTGCAGAGATATTTGAATCATGGCCAGCCATATTGAGGCGCCTGAAGACTGGAAGGTGGCAAATGTTGCGTATTTGCTTAAAATGGGCTGCACAGAAAAGCCTGGAAACTACAGGCAGATGAGCCTCATATCTGTAGTGGGTAAGTTTTTAGAAGGCATTCTGAGAGACAGGATCGATAGGCATTTAGAGAGGCAAGGACTGATTAGGGAGAATCAGCAAGGCATTGTGAGTGGAACATCATTTCTCACAAATTTAATGCAGTTTTTTGAAGGCGTAACCAAGAAGGTACATGAGGAAGTGCAGTTGATGTTGACTACCTGGAATTTAGCAAGGCCTTCGACAAAGTATCGCATGATACGTTGTTGCGTAAGGTTCATTCTCACGGTATCCAGGGTGAGGTGCCAAATAGGTACAAAATTGGCTTGATGACAGAACACAAAGGGTGGTTGTCGAGGGTTGTTTTTCAAACCAGAAGGCCTGTGACCAGCGGTTTGTCTCAGGGATCGGTGTTGGGTCCACTGTTTTTTGTCATTTTTTTGATGATTTGGATGAAAATTTAGGAGGCATAGTTTGTAAGTTTGCAGATGACATCTAGATAGGTGGCATAGTGGACTGTAAAGAAGGTTATCAAGGACTGCAACGGGGTCTTGATCAATTGTGCCAGTGGCCTGACGAATGGCAGATGGAGTTTACTTCAGATAAATGTGAGGTGATAACTTTTGGTAGATCGAACCACGGCATGACTTACTCAGTTAATGGTAGGGCGTTGGGGAGAGTTATAGAACAAAGAGATCTAGGGAACATCTCATTGAAAGTGGAGTCACAGGTGGACAGATTGGCGAAGTGGGTATTCGGTAAGCTTGGTTTCATGGGTCGGAACATTGAATACAGGAGTTGGGATGTCTCCTTGAAGTTGCACAAGACAAGTAAGGCCACACTTGGAATACTGTGTACAATTCCGGTCACCCTATCATACAAAGGATATTATTGAACTAGAAACAGTGCAGAAAAGATTTACGAGGATGCCACAGGGACTTCATCGTTTGAGTTACAAGGAGGGGCTGGATAGACTGGGACTCTTTTCTCTGGAGCGTAGGAGGCTTAGGGGTGATCTTCCAGAGGTCCATTAGATAATGAAAGGCATAGATCAGCTAGATAGTCAGTGTATCTTTCCAAAGGTAGCGGAGTCTAAAACTAGAGAGCATATATTTTAGGTGAGAGGGGAGAGATACAAAGGGGTCCAGATGAGCATTTTTTTCACACAGAGGATGGTGAGTGCCTGGAACAAGCTGCCAGAGGTAGTCGTAGAGAAAGGTACAATTTTGCCTTTGAAAAGTCGTTTAGACGGTTACATGGATAAGATGGCTATTGAGGGCTATGTCCCAAACGCGGGCAATTGGGACTAGCTTAATCATTAAAAATAGGGCGGCATGGATATGTTGGGCCGAAGGGCCTGTTTCCTTGTTTTAAACCTGTATGATTCTACGAATCTATGACTGTTAAATATGCTTTGAAATGGCGCAGCAAAATATTCAGTTGAAGGGAAAAGAGGGATGGCCAACAAATACTGACCTTCGCAATGAAATTTATATTGCATTAGCAATATTTTATGAAATGATTTCCTCTCATCTTGTTTCATTTCATGTCAAACAGGGTGACGTATCCTGGTGTCTTATTATTTAAAACTTCAGCACTTTAACTACTTAAACAGGTAAGGTTCAGTCAGAGAAAACTGATGTACTGTTACCCAAAAACAACATACTGCAGTTGCTGCAACTCCCACCTCAAAGCAGAAAATGTTCGAAACACAAAACAGGTCAAACAGCGTCTATGGAGAGGGAAACGGAATGATTGTTTCAGGTCGCTCATCTTTTCTCCAAACTGGAAGAATTTAGAGATTTAATGATTTACAAACAAATACAAAGTCAACGAAAATAGCAAGGGCGAGGAGGAAAGAACAAACGTCCTCGTGATAGGATGTAAGGCTGGAGTGATGGAATGACAATGGGGAAGATTAATGTTTACACTGACGCAATCTCCCAGATCTGGATCCAAATCTCACTCTAAATGAAAAGAAAATTTCTCGCTGAATTATGCACGAAACTCCTCGCCTTCCAGTGAAGATGAGGCAGTTCTCAGTCATAAATCATTAACTTTAAGATTAACAATGGGATGGAGAAAGACTCAGTTTGACTGGTGACACCTCCAGAGCAATGGAAAACTGTCGTTCACCCAGGAAAAGGGCAAGGTTTAAAAACAGCTGCGTCCAACCTGTGGCTCGAACACATGACCCTGAGATTAAGCGTCTCATGCTTTAACGACTGAGCTAGCCGAGCACATTAAGGGGCGGCCGTTCCAGATTCCAAAACAAATATGTGTTTCTATTTCTATCCAGTTTGTTCTGATTACAAAGTTTACAATGAATCGACCTCCTGAATGCTGAAGGTTACAATGCATTCCTCTCAATAATATTAACATCATTTTCATCTTTCACGTCTTAGATTCATGTCCTTCCAAACATTGAAAACTCTTCTTACTTCTATCGGGCGGCATGGACAAGTTGGGCCGAGGGGCCTGTTTCCATGCTGTAAACCTCTATGACTCTATGTCATCTTAATATTCTTGTTTGAAATACTCCAGTCAGCGCGTGAAGCCACACAGCATGTATACTGTCAAACTGTCTCCCAGTTTCAGACTTTTCATTGTGATCACCTCTCATTCTAAACTACAGGGAGAACATATTCATCCAACTGGATCTCTCCTCCCAGGAGAACAGCCTCATCATAGAAGTCAATCCAGAGGATCTTGGTTACACATATACAGCGAGAGAATAGAAAGAGAATAGAGACAGAGACTGAAAGAAACTAGAAACGGTAATAGAGTGACAAAAAGAGACAGAGCAGACATCAACAATCCATGGATAGTCCTGTAGAATTACTGCAGTGCAGAAGGACGCCATTCGGTCCATCGAGTCTGCATCGACCAAAGTACTATCCCAATAACCCCATGCATTTACCAGACTCTAAGGGACAATTTAGCATGGCCAGTGCACCTAACCAGCAACTCTTGTGACTGTGGAAGGAAACTGGATCACCCAGAAATAACACACGCAGACATGGGGAGAATTTGCCAACTCCAAACAGACAGTTACTCGAGCGGGGAATCGAATGCAGGTCCCTGAAGCAGCAGTGATAACCACTCTGCCACCGTGATACCCCAATACATATCACTTACCTGATGATGGCTCTGAAGACTTGTGATAACAAAAAAACCTATTGGACTTTAACTTGGTGTTCTGAGACCTCTTAATGTGCCCACACCTGTTCAACGTCACATCTCCACATCATGGCTATACGCACATCAGCTTTCTGAACCCACAGGCATGGGTTTCTCTGAATTGGCGAATAGAGATAAAGTGAATATCCACATCTTTTAAAGATGTCTTGATTTATTTGTGAGCATGTTATGTTGATAGAATCCTTGCAGCGTGTGCTCGGATTCTCAAACCAAACCCCATGTAAACCAATCCTGCCGTGTGCACGGGAAGTAAGTTAACAAACCCAACGGTTTGTTCACAAACCCTATCGCAAACAACAGCTAAATGAGGACTTGTTCTGGACCTCTTGTGACTTTGTGGATCTTAATACCCAAAGCCAGAATCGTACCCCCAGACCTACGAGCCACCGAGAGGAAAGCAGTTTAGGCATTACATTCCCATTGCCATCAAAATCTGATCAGACATCTGCAGTGAAAGTGAAAGTGCTGAAAAAAAGGCGGGAAGTCAGGACTCTTCTGTGCACAGGGAAATAAAGTTCAATTTTTCACCTCCGTGACGTGTAATTTAAACTGGAAATGGTTAGAAATGTACGACGTTTTAAACAAGTGACATCCAGGAGGGAAGAAACATAACAACAGCTGATGAGGTGGAAGTCAGGAGAGATTAAATGGGAGACACAAAAAAAAAATATCACAAAGTGATTCCACCATAGAATGAGGCCAGTCCAAAGTTCTTTACAGGACTCAAGGGCTAAAGGGGAACCTGTGGATGTGCTGTACGTGGATTGCACACCTGTCACATTGATGTGGTTGGGGGTTTTGAAAATTGACAATTACACTTAAGAACATAGGAACTAAGATCAGAAGTAGGCAAATACAGCTCTTCGAGCCTGCATTCAATCAGTTCATGACTGATCTCTCCCTGGTCACAAATCTACGTTCCCACCTGTTCTCTTTCTTGAAAACGTTTAAAGATTCAGAATCCACCATGCTATGGGGCAGCAAATTCCACAAATCCACGACTGTCAGCAATACGTGGTTACTCAGCATCTCAGTTTTAAGTCCACCGCCTCTCAACCTATATATGAAACACTAGCTCTGACAAAATGTCATCTCGACTCGAAATATTGGCTCTATCCTTTCCCCACAGAGGCTGTCAGAGGAGCTGAGATTTTCCAGCTTTTCCTGGGGGGTTTTCAGAGTCCAGCACCCACAGTATCTTGCTTTAATATACATGTGACCTCTTCTTCTCGATTGCCCGAAAAGATGAAACATTTGGTCTACATTTATTCTATCAATTCTTTTAAAATTTTATATACCTCGATCACTTCAGCATCTGGTGGGACGATTTCACTCACTGTCAATTTCTTGTCCCAGCGAACTTAATTGGTGTCCTCACTGGCTGAAGGAAGTACCTATGTTCCATACAAACAGGACACTTTGAAGGAGAAACTTGTCTCGAGTGAAAACGATCAGGGATGAAAATAATAAGCAAAGGGATATAATTCGAAAACCTCAGTTCACCAGTTACCCTGGTAGTCCACTGGTTTGTGTTTAGCACTCTCCCAGTGATATTTGGTTTCAACTCTCGCTCAAGAAGAAAATATTCTCAGCAAACGATTAAAAATAAGGTGATTTACTCTTTGATCGAAAGCAGATCTACTAGAATCAGCCGAGTAAGGATTGTAAGTTTACATCATCAGAGCTGGAAATGTCACATGTTCAACAGTTCAAGAACAAACACAGAAAGAGAAGGGCAGTGATGGTCTGCAAAGCACGAGCAATAGAGATGGTGATGCAAGGGAAAATCTGGATTATGATTGGCCAGATTTTTACCGATTACACTGTCAGCGAAATATGAAATGTTTCCCTCACTCTGCATTGAAAAACATTTGGAAATGTTTCTGTCCAGTTCCGAACCGTCGGAAGCGAAAGTGTTAACTGCAGTGGATTGATTGCTGTGTGTTTTCATTGGTTGAACACATCACTGTGTTGAAGCAGAATGTGCCATTTTGCAGGAAAAACTTGTTTGTGGTGAAAGTATGAAAACAAAAATAACAAAAGTAGCGTGGATAAAGCAAATTCTAAAACACACTGTAAACTGCTGCTCTGGGGGTTAGAGATTGACATTTTCACTGATGTTGTGATTGCAGGTCAGTAAATGAAGATTTATTCCTCGCATCCAAACCGTGAAAACAGATGTCAGTTATTGCCTGGTGGAACATATCAAACACAATCTCGCCTCGTGTCCGGAAGTGAAGACTTCCAACAGGAAGTTTTCTTGTCATTTCTATCAGGAGTTTGGGAAACAGACGAGGCTAAGGACAATTTAAATGGTGCCGGGCCTTTATTGCAGCTCATTGTGTTTCTGACTGGAGATGATTTCTGTTTGTTGAACAGTTCAGGATGAGTTGACTCAGTGAAGGTGCAGGCTCCTGACGGCCTTTCCCAACACAGTTGCTTCCAATGTATTTCAGTAACAATATCAGTAAATCGCAGGATTAGCATGATTATTTTTCTGCTCCTGTTGCCGAACGGTCTAAGGCGCTGGATTAAGGCTTCAGTTTCTGAGGCGGTGTGAGTTTGAGTCTGAATCCCACCGCTGTCAGAGTCAATTTAAGTTTTGGTCCTTTCGGCAGAATTCTAACAGCTCGGATATGTTTCCTCCCTGCTGGATTTCACTTGTTTTAAACTTCCTACATTTCTAACCATTCCCAATGTTAATGAAAAGTCTTGGAGGTGAAAGATGAGCTTTGTTTCCTGTGCACACTCTGTATTACTTCCTGAGATTTTTCCAGCATTATCACCGTTCAGTGCAGGTGTATGATCCGCTTTGGATGGCAGTGAAAATATATTCAGTTGACTTGCATTCATCACGATTGCTATTTCGCCTCGGGGTATGATTCTCGCTTTGGGTGCTAAAATCCGCAAGCCTGCGTGAGGTCCCAGTTCAAATTCTGGGTAAGCCCTCATTAAGCTGTCGTTTCGCATTGGACAAGAGGAGGGTTTTGTTAGTTTATTTCCCGTGCACATGGCAGGATTTGTTTACATGGGGTATAGAACATAGAAAGCCACAGCACAAACAGGCCCTTCGGCCCACAAGTTGCGCCGATCACATCCCCACCTCTAGGCCTATCTATAGCCCTCAATCCCATTAAATCCCATGTACTCATCCAGAAGTCTCTTAAAAGACCCCAACGAGTTTGCCTCCACCACCACCGACGTCAGCCGATTCCACTCACCCACCACCCTCTGAGTGAAAAACTTACCCCTGACATCTCCTCTGTACCTACCCCCCAGCACCTTAAACCTGTGTCCTCTCGTAGCAACCATTTCAGCCCTTGGAAATAGCCTCTGAGAGTCTACCCTATCCAGACCTCTCAACATCTTGTAAACCTCTATCAGGTCACCTCTCATCCTTCGTCTCTCCAGGGAGAAGAAACCAAGCTCCCTCAACCTATCCTCATAAGGCATGCCCCCCAATCCAGGCAACATCCTTGTAAATCTCCTCTGCACCCTTTCAATGGCTTCAACATCTTTCCTGTAATGAGGTGACCAGAACTGCGCGCAGTACTCCAAGTGGGGTCTAACCAGGGTCCTATAAAGCTGCAGCATTATCTCCCGACTCCTAAACTCAATCCCTCGGTTAATGAAGGCCAGTACGCCGTACGCCTTCTTGACCGCATCCTCCACCTGCGAGGCCGATTTAAGAGTCCTATGGACCCGGACCCCAAGGTCCTTCTGATCCTCTACACTGCTAAGAATGGTACCCTTCATATTATACTGCTGCTTCATCCCATTGGATCTGCCAAAATGGATCACCACACACTTATCCGGGTTGAAGTCCATCTGCCACTTCTCCGCCCAGTCTTGCATTCTATCTATGTCTCGCTGCAACTTCTGACATCCCTCCAAACTATCCACAACACCACCTACCTTGGTGTCGTCAGCAAACTTACCAACCCATCCCTCCACTTCCTCATCCAGGTCATTTATGAAAATGACAAACAGCAAGGGTCCCAGAACAGATCCCTGGGGCACTCCACTGGTCACTGACCTCCATGCAGAGAAAGACCCCTCCACAGCCACTCTCTGCCTTCTGCAGGCAAGCCAGTTCTGGATCCACAAGGCAACAGCCCCTTGGATCCCATGCCCTCTCACTTTCTCAAGAAGTCTTGCATGGGGGACCTTATCGAACGCCTTGCTGAAGTCCATATAGACCACATCCACCGCTCTTCCTTCGTCAATGTGTTTGGTCACATTTTCAAAGAACTCAACCAGGCTCGTAAGGCACGACCTGCCCTTGACAAAGCCGTGCTGACTACTTTTGATCATACTAAACTTCTCTAGATGATCATAAATCCTGTCTCTCAGGATCCTCTCCATCAACTTACCAACCACTGAGGTTAGACTCACCGGTCGGTAATTTCCCGGGCTGTCCCTGTTCCCTTTCTTGAATATAGGGACCACATCTGCAATCCTCCAATCCTACGGAACCTCTCCCGTCTCCATCGACGATGCAAAGATCATCGCCAAAGGCTCCGCAATCTCCTCCCTCGCCTCCCACAGTAACCTGGGGTACATCCCATCCGGTCCCGGCGACTTACCAACCTTGATGCCATTCAATAGTTCCAACACATCCTCTTTCTTTATGTCCACATGCTCGATCCTTTCTGTCCACCGCAAACCAGCAGTACAACCACCCAGATCCCTTTCCACCGTGAATACCGAGGTAAAGTATTCATTAAGCAGCTCCGCCATTTCTAACGGTTCCGCACAAACTTTTCCCCCTTCACCTTTTAAGGGTCCTATGCCTTCACATCTCATCCTTGATTTGAGAACCTGAGCAGACAATGCAGGGATTCTGTCAGCACAACACACTCACAAAGAATCAAGACATTTTCAAAAGGTGACTATGCTTTCGGAAATTCACTTAATCCTCATTCACCAACTCGGAGGACCGCATTCTTCTGGTTTCAGACAGCTGCTTTGTGTTTATTCGATTCTGCCGCACTCTCTGTCCCTCTCCGTGTCTTTTTTGTTGCTGTATACCTGTCTCAGGCTCTTTCACTCTCTGTCTCTCTGTCAGTTCATCAATCACTGTTCCCCCTTTTGCTCTATATTCCCTTTATTCTTTCGTTGTCTGTGTTCAATCAAGGTTCACTGGATTGATTTCTGTGATGATGCGGTTGTCCTGGGAGGAGAGATTCAGTGGAATGAATCTGTTTGCTCTGTAGATTAGAATAATGAGAGGTGATCGGATTGGAAAGCCTGAAAATGGCGAGACAGTTTGACTTCGGACACACTGAAACGCTCTTTCCCCAAGTGGTTGGAATATTCAGATCAAAAAATATTAAGGTGAAAAATATAAGACTGTGCAATGTTTGAAAAGAGGTGAAGCTAAGAAGTGGAAGATGTGAATGAAGTTATTGATGATTGAGAGGAATGCATTGTAACCTCGGGGATTCCGTAGATTGAATAATTATAAACTTTGTAATCAGAACAAGCTGAGACACCAGATGGAAACGCTTTATTTGCCTCCACACATTTTTGGATATGGAGTGCTGGGGCCCACATGTGCCCGGCTAGCTCAGTCGGTAGAGCATGAGACTCTTAATCTCACGGTCGAACCCCACGTCGGGCGTGATTATTTTAAAGTTTGCCCCATTCCTGGGTAAACGCCAGCTCTCCATTCCTCCGGCACTACCACCGCTCAAACTGAGTCTTTCTCCATCCCGCTTTGTTGATCTCACCGTTACTGCTTTCTGAGTTAAAGTTATCTTTGCTTCCCTGGAATTCGAAGTGTTTAGTGCTTAATTCAGTGAGTAGGTTTCTTCTCATTTTGCTCGAATTTGGAACCCAGACCTGGGAGATTGTGTCAATGGAAACAACAATCCCCATTGTCCTTTAATCACTCCAGCCTTACATCCTATCACAAGGGAGTTTGACTTTTCATCCTTTCGCTCTCTATTTCCCTTTATTTTGTATTTTTTAGTAAACCATTAAATCTCGAAATTCTCCCAGTTTGGATAAAAGGTCAGCGACCCTACACACTCACTCTGTTTCTCTCCCAATAGACGCTGTTTGACCTGCTGAGTGTTGCCAACATGGTCTTTTTTGAGTTGCGATTTGCAACAACTCCAGTAACAATGTTTGGTTCAATTTGAATCAGTTTTCTTCGACTGAACCTTACCTGTTTAAATCGTTAAGGGGTTGAGGTTTTGAATAGTAAGATACAAGCACGTGTCACCCTGATTAACATAAAATGAAACAAAATGCGGATTATTCATTTCAAAAGATGTTACTAAGTCAATATATATATTGAAGGGGGTCAACCTACAGGTGACATTCAGTCACTCATCTGTTCCAATTTAAACAGAAAGTGGGACGGCGAAAGTCAAAAGTGATAAGTGTTGTTGTAATTGCCAGTTTCCAGTCGAACAGTTGTTGTTGTGTTACACCAACCGCTCCTTTCTTTCAAAAGAGGAGTTAAAGAGCGGCAAAAATGAAAAGAACATTGCTGATGCAAGCGCCTGTCGCCAGAAGCTCAGCAATGTGCATTGTAAAAGAAGCTGAACTGTCTGACAAATTGCCCTCCCAATTCCAGCTTTGTGAGAAATTTAAACAAAAGGTCCTTCAAAAAATCAACTCTCAGCAATGGCAAAGGAGAGCAAGGATCGGCCTAAATTTGAACTCGGCTCGTTGGATTCAAGTGCTCACCATTAGACCAGAGAACCCAGAATACAGCAGCCAGCTGCAAATAGTCGCTCAACGCATTTGACCCACTTGCTGTTGCTGCCACATTGAATGAAAGAGGTCGCAGTCCTTGAGTGACCATTTGCAGCTCGCGGCTGTGTTCCTGGTTCTGTGGCGTGATGTTGAGCACTCTGGTCTCTGAATGCAGTTGTCCGAGTTCAGATCTCGATGAAACATTGCTTTTCTTTGCGAAAGCCGATGATTGGTTTGCTGAAGGGCATTTTATTTAAAATTCTAGGGAAGTGGAATTTTCTACTCCGAGGAAATTTCAGCAAATTCCACCGCAGTCACATTGCAACGGATCACTCTCAGCACGCTTCAGCCCCAGCGGACGATTGCTCAAGAATAAAAAGTGCTCAGAGGCAGAATCTTAGAATTCCTACACTGCAGAAAGAAGCCATTCGGCCCATCAGCCCGCACCGACAACAGTCACACACAAGCCCTATCCCCGTAATCCCACATTTTTGGCTTTTTGTCCCCCTGACACTGGGGGCATTAAAACATGACCAATCAAACTAACGCGCAAATCATTGCATTGTGTGCCGGGTGATCAACTTCCTTCACACACGCAGACACGGGGAGATAGTGCAAATTCCACACAGTCACCCGAAGCCTCACTGAACTGAACCCCGGTCCCTGGCACTATGAGGCAGCAGTGCTAACCACTGTGCCACCGTGGCACAAAATGGTTCCCCTACTGATACCATTCACTGAGTCATCTTCCCAAGTTAAACAAGTGTTGGTCCGATGAGAATACTCATTCCAGCGAGATTCGAACTCTCATTTTTGTATACAAAGTCCAGAATGCTCACCGTTACAACACAGAACCAACAGGACGTCCGCCGAAGGCAGGAGGCATTTCACCTAGATCTCACACATCTACACGCTTGCTCAATAATAGTCACGATCCAGTCGAAGGGTTGTTGTTCTTTGACAGCAACTGCACCGTTCTTTCGCCAGAGCGTTAAAGTGCAGCGAAAAGATGAAAAAGAAAATTGTCTGCACCTGTAAGGACTTGATTACCCCGA
Source organism: Mustelus asterias (assembly GCF_964213995.1). Lineage (NCBI taxonomy): Eukaryota > Metazoa > Chordata > Chondrichthyes > Carcharhiniformes > Triakidae > Mustelus > Mustelus asterias. The sequence continues at coordinate 1,400,561 of NW_027590120.1, read as the reverse complement.
AAGATTCACATTCCAACCATTACCTTGCAATTGCGTCTCTTTCTATTTATGTCCTGTTTGTAAATAAAAATACCCCAGTCCAACGCCGGTAACCCCACATCATGAAATAGAAGATCACAGATGTTGCAAGCATCTGGCGTCAGAGGCTCAGCAATGTGCATTGTAATAGCAGTTGAACTGGCTGACAAATGCTCCTATCGATTCGAAATTTGTGAAACATCTAAAAGAAATGTCCTTCAGCAAATAATCATCAGCATTGCAAAGAAAAGTAAGGTTCAGCCGAGATCTGAATTTCCATTGGCAGATTTAAAGGCCAGTTTGCGCACCATTACACCACGGAACAGAGGACGCAGCAGTAAGCTGTAAATGTCCTATAAAACATGATTATTTCTGCTGATGTCTTCCGATACGGCTTGCAAAGGAAATGATTTGCTGTAGATTGGGGGACTATGTCTTCTGAGCTTCACTCCTATCAATGGTGGCGAATAACGACACGTTGTTGTCGCACTTGCTGTTGCTGCCACATTGAACGAAAGAGGTCAAATTCTTCGAGGGACCATTTTGGTGGTCAGTGTGTTCTGGGATCTGTGATGTGAAGCTGAGTACTCTGGACTCTGAATCCAGCGATTCGAGTTCAAATAGCGTCAGAGACTTGCGTTGCTTTGCTTAAGCCGCTGATGGGTTTCCTGTTGGCATTTTATTCAAAATTCTCAGTCAGTGCAAATCTAAACACTGAGGAAACTTCAACAAATTCCACCGCACTTGCGTCCAATGCACCGAATGACTCTCTTGGCGTCATTGCTTCAGCACCAGAGGACGACTGCTCAAGAATACAAAGCGTTGAGAGGCAGGGGAGCCACAGTGGGCATGAGGTCCATCCACATGTGTCAGTCACTCAGTTATGTCACAAGCTTAGAAAGAGTTTGAATGCGAGAGTCCAGAGTGCTAACAGTTACACCATGCAACCGACAGCACACTGACCTCAGACACTAGGCCTTTCTCTCAAATCAGAAACACACACACACACACACACACACACACATATGCTCAATAACTGCCAATAATTGTTATTGGATGAAACCAACTTCTCCTTTCTTTCAACTTAGGAGTTAAAGAGTAGCGAAAAGATGAAAAAATGCTGGTGTTGCAGATATCTGGCGCCAGGGGCTCAGCAATGTACATTGTAATAGCTGTTGAACTGGCTGACAAATTGTCCTCTCAATTCGAACTTCGTAAAAAAACTAAACGAAATGTCCTTCAGCAAATCAATCATCGGCATTGGCAAACGGAAAGAGAGGTTCCAACGAAATGTGAACTCGGAGAGCTGGATTCACAGTCCACAGTGCTCACCATTACACCACGGAACACAGCGGGCGACTGCAGTTTGAAAATGGCCGTTCAGTACCTGTACCAATTTGAACAGCAGGCAGAAATAACAGCCCCATTCCACAAGCCCGTCAATTACCCACTGCAATTCATATTCACGTTTTCCTCCTGTCAAAATGTGTACTCTACCTTCAACTGCATTACATTTCACTGTCGCTCATCACATTCAAAGAGCAATGTTAGCATCGAACTGATGGAAACCATATTGTGGTAAAAATGCTGAACAGCAGCTTATCGCAGCTCTGCTTTCGTCACACCAGTGTGAAAATGTGAACAATTTCATATCTGGACAGAAAGGAAGGATAGTGTGGCTGCGGATAATTGGGCGCTGTGTACATTCCTGTAATCAGTATCTGGGAGAATCGGGCAAAAGAGATCCTGGTGGCCTCGTGGTTAGGGGTTCGGCGCTTTCAGGGTTACAGACTGCCATCGATATATTAAGATTTAATATTTTTTACAAACAAACCAGCAATGCTTCCTGGTCCAAAGCAGCTCTGTCAGAATCAGTGGAGTGAGATTTGCAGTTTTGCTTCCGAATTGGAAATGTCACGTGGACAACAGGTCAAGAACAAACACAGATAGTGAAGGACATTGATCGGACGCAAAGTGCTGATGATGGAAATGGTGATACAAGGCAAATCTGGATGGTAATTGTCAGATTGGACCGTTTGCACTGCCAGAAATATCATTCATTTCTGGATAAAAATCTCGGGCGAAATGACAAGAAAACTTCTCACTGAATTCACCAGTAAACTATTTGTCTTCGACTAATTGCAAGCAGTTTTCATTCAGAAAGCAGGAACAGTGAGATTAACAAAGCGGGATGGAGAAAGATTCAGTTTGAGCGGTGACATTGCCAGAGGAATGGGGAGCTGGAGTTCACCCAGGAAAGCAGTAAAAGTTCAAAAATAATGAGAACCAGCCAATGTTGCCCTTGTCCATCATTCTTTGTGTCAGTTAATCCATCCTGTTAGCTTTCTATCACAGACCTTCCATTTAATATCTTTACTGAAGGTTCTCCATCATAAATCCCGCAAAAACTCAACAGCTCAATTAATGTTTCGTGAGAAACGAGAATAATTCTGAAATCTGAATCATTTTGAAATAACAATATTTGGAAATATTTCTGCCTGGTCTTGAAGCGGGAACTTTCGCGTGTGAGTCGAACATGACACCCACTGCACTACGCGATGCGAATATGTGCACGGTGCCAAAATCGAAACGTTCCTTTCCTGTCAGTGCGTCAAAGAAATATCAGTATCCCTTATTTTACAGAAAACATTTGAGGCCGAGGTCAGAGCAAAGGTAAGGTGGCTGTAATCTCGAGATTCGGATAATGTTGACCAACGAACGGGAATGATACAGATTTCCCTCAATCTTAATGAGAAAGCTTAATGAACGTTTTTGCTTGGTTTTGAACCAGGGACTTATCACGTGTCAGGTGAACCTGATAACCACCACACTACAGAAACAGCTGACCGAGCCGATAGCAAATCGGCCAGTCTGCAATGTTCAACTGCGCTGTGGTGCTGCACGTTCAAATGGTTAGACAGAGAGCCCCCTCTCCTCCGCCCCCCCCCCTTCCGCCCCCCCCCCCCCCCGCCCCCCGCCCCCCATGTTTCAGGAAGATAGCCGTTACTTTCAATCTGATTGCTCAATTTATCTTCAAACCTTAGAAGCGTTCGTCTGGAAAATATCTAAGGGAGCAATGATTTCTGCTCATGCATTAATGCATCATACTCATCTTGCTTCGAATAATCTCAACCAATTGTACTCGGTAATAAAAACAATTTACCGCGGATGCTGGAATCTGAAACCAAAAGAGAAAATGCTGGAAAATCTCGTAAGGTCTGGCAGTATCTGTAAGGAGAAAAAAGAGCTGACGTTCCGTGTCCAGATGACATTCGTCAAAGCTCATTTTACAATTGTACTCAGTATGTGTTTCATTATCCAATATTTAATGTCAGTACATTATTTAACACATAGATCTTCTTTATGATTTGAATATCTCTGAAATTGAATATCATGAATTGCAAACATAACTGACCAACAGAAGGAAGCGAGTCACCGGGCAATGCAGTTCGCAATTTTGAACTTGAACAAACGCTGATGTTAAACAAAATCAACTACATTTAAATGGAAGAGATTGAAAATATATCTGTTAGTTGCACTTGAGCCTTTTAATTATGGGTGTGAAACATTCAGGCGCATAAATTCCGGCTATCTATAGGAAAGTCCAATAGATCCGCACTGAGTCTCGATTTCCTCATCTGGCTGAGTGATTTTTCCTATTTTTTTGTTATGAAGAACGATTTCAAAAAAAGGCTGCAGGAAACGTGCGTCATTTCCTCTAGTTCGCTTGCACTATGTCTTGTGTCTGTCTTTTTGAGCGCACACTGCTATTAGACATGTTTCAGATGATAATTAACTATGTTCGTCTGCACCTATAAACCCATTAAATTCTGTTATAGGCTGAAAGAGATGCTAATATGTGCAGGTTGTCAAAATTGAAAATTTCCTGTCAGTGCGTCAAAAGAATCAGCATTTCTTATTTTACAGAAAATATTTGAGGCCGAGCTCACAGCAAAGATGTAACATCGAGATTTGGATGATGTCCAGCAACGATCTGAAATCATACAGACTTCCCTCACCCTACATGGGAAAGCTGATGTATGTTCTGCCCGGTTCTAAAGCGGTGATATTTCACGTGTTCGGCGAATGTGATAACCACTGCACCACAGAAACAAGAGAATGCGCCGCACCGCCAATTGGCCTGACTACAATGTTGAACTACATTGTGTTGCTGCAGGTTCTCCTGGTCACATTGAGGGTCCATGTCACTTAATAGAAGAACAAATCCGATTTTTCAACCTGATATCTCAACTTATCTTGAACTTCGTCAGGCAAATGTCTCAGGCGGCAACGATTTCCGCTCAATCATTAATACATCATTCTCATCTCCCGTCAAATAATTTCAAACAATTATATCAAATATTTGTAGTTATTCAATATTTAATTTCAGTACGTTTATTTAACACAGATGTCCTCATTCTGAATTGGATACCTCTGAAATATACAACATTTTCTTGCAAACATGACTGACCAACAAAAGAAATAGAGTCACTGCGTAATACACATGCCATGGTGCTTATTTGAGATTGACAACATTCATCCTTTAAAATATACTTGAATCCCCGCTATTCTGTTTGTGAAGTATTCTGGCGCCTAAATCACGTTCATCTATCGGAAGTCCAGGAGGTCCGCACTGAATCTCGATTTCCACATGGGTCTGAGTGGTTTTAGCTTTTTCTTTATTGTGAAGAGCAATTTTAAAAACGTGCTTCTGCGAAATGCGCGCCATTTACTCCAATTCAGTTCCAATTTCAATTGTGTCTCTCTTTATGAGCACACAATACAATTTGACATGTTTCAGATGGTGATTAACTATGTTAGTCTGCACCAAAAACCCATTGAATACATTTGTGGACTGCACGAGTTGCGAATATATGAACAAACAATAGAGTTCTTCATTCCCTGCGTCCTAAAATGCATCAGTTCCGATTTTCGTAAATGCATTTGAGGCCGACGTCAAAGCCCATATAACATGACCATATAAGATTATATCGGATTCGCATGACGTTGAGCAACGAACCTACATCGTGCAGACTCCGCTCACGCTTAATGCGAACGATCCAACAGCATTTCTGCCCGTTTCGAACTGGGAATTTATCGTGTGTGAGGCGAACGTGATAACCACTACACTACAGGAACAGCTGACAGTGCTCACTTACCGTTTCACTTGTATCTGTCTTTTTGAGCACACACTACGATTAGGCATGTTTCAGATAGTGATTCACTATGTTAGTCTGCACCTATTAACCCATTAAATTCTGGTGTAGACTGAACGAAATGCTAATATGCGCATGTTGTCAAAATAGAAACGTTTCTTTCCTGTCAGTGCGTCAAAATATTCAGCATTTATTTTACAGGAAGCATTTGAGGCCGACGTCAAGCAAAGATAACATGAATCGAGACTCGGATAATGTTCAGCAACAAACTGAATTAATTCAGATTTCTCTCACCCGACATGAAACATCTTAATGTTTTCTTCTGCCCGGTTTCGGACCCGGGTCCTTTACAAGCACTGCACTACAGAAACAAATGACAGCACATCGCCCCCAATCGGCCTGACTACAATGCTCAACTGCACTGTGTTCGTGCTGGTTCGCATGGTTAGATTCAGAACCCCCCATGCCACTTAATACAAGAAAACACTCGTTACTTTCAACCTGATGTATCAACTCATCTTGTAATTCCAAATTAAAAAGCGTTCCTCCAGTAAATGCCCAAGGGAACTCAATGAGTTAAAGCTCAATTGTTTTAGCTCAAAGTTCAGAAAATGTTGAGTAATATCCGGCCCCAATGGTGATAGGTTCATTCCTATCCAGCAGGAGACACCCAATCAGCTCACAGCTCCTTTATCCTACATTTCACCCAACCAGCGCCGAGTGTCTTCATTCTTCAATTCATGACGTCAGAGAGAGGAGCAGGAACAATTTGAATCTATTCTCAGAACAATGAGCTGTACAGAAGAACATCAGAGAATAGGGAAGAGGTGTTGCAATGAACCATTTGCTCCTTCATTAGGGCCTGTTCCGTGATTCAGTAAAATCATTGTTGATCTCCCTCACAGAAAGAAGTCTCGCAACACTAGGTTAAAGTCCAATCAGTTTACGTGGTCGCACGAGCTTTCGGAGTACTGCTCCTTCATCAGGTGAGTGGAGAGTTGGGTTTAGAAACAGGGCATAGAAAGACACAGACTCATTTGCAAGATAATGGTTGGAATGCGTGTCTTAACAGCGAATCAAGTCTTTACAGGTACAGACAATGCGAGTGGAGAGGGGGACAATGAAAGGTTAAAGCGGTGTGAATTGGCTCACGCCAGGCCAGTTGGTAGGGTATTGCAAGACCAGGTCAAATGGTGGGGGTTACAAGTCGTGTGACATGAACGCAAGGTCCCGGTTGAGGCCGTTCTCATGTATGGAATTTGGCTGTCAGTTTCTGCTCAGCGATTCTGCGTTGTCGTGCGTCTTGAAGGCCGCCTTGGAGACCGCTTACCCGAAGATCGGTGGTTGAATGCCCTTGACTGCTTAAGTGTTCCCCGACAGGAAGGGAATACTCTTGCCGGGTGATTGTCGAGCGGTGTCCATTCATCTGTTGTCGTAGCGTCTGCATGGTCTCGGCGATGTACCATGCTTCGGGATATCCTTTCCTGCAGCGTATGAGGTAGACAACGTTGGCCGAGTTGCATGTGTATGTATCGTCCAGCTGGTGGATTCTGATCTCACGTGTGATGGTGGCATCCGGGTCGATGATCCAACACATCTTGGAGAGGTTGCCGTGGCAGGGTTGTGTGGTGTCGTGGTCGCTGTTCTCTTGAAGGCTGGGTAGTTTTCTGCGAACAATGGTCTGTTTAAGGTTGCTCTGTTTTTTGAAGGCAAGTAGTGGGGGCGTGGAGATGGCCTTCGCGTGATATTCGTCTTCATCGATTGTACGCTGAAGGCTCCGAAGAAGATGTCATAGTTTCTCCACTCCTAAGATGTCTTGGCTTCTGCACTCTGGGGACGTACTGGAGGAGGAAGGGCACTCTGAGGGCTGTGTCCCGTACTTGTCTTCTGAGGAGGTCGGTGCGTGTTTTTGCTGTGGCGTGTCATAGAAATCATAGAAACCCTACAGTGCAGAAGGAGGCCATTCGGCCCATCCAGTCTGCACCGACCACAATCCCACCAAGGCCCTACCCCCACATATTTACCCGCTAATCCCTCTAACCTACACATCCCAGGACTCTAAGGGGCAATTTCTTTTTGTCGGAACTGTCGATCGATTAGTCAAGCGCAATATCCTGTTCTCGCAAGGGCATCTGTCAAAAACGACACCGCTCAGATTCCTCCGTTCAACCCGAGCTGTTGGACTTCAGCTCCAAGGACAAAAACTTGCACCAACTCTGGCAGCGGTGGGATTCGAACCCACGCCTCGAGAGAGACTGGAGCCTAAATCCAGCGCCTTAGACCGCTCGGCCACGCTACCACACAAGAAAGTACCCTAATCATGTCGTTCCATTGCATTAATACTGAAATATATCAAAACTCATGGAGTTGGGATGGGCCATGACGAAATCGTAACCGAATCAGATGATCCTGAAATGTGTAGCAAACAAAAATCATCTCCAGTCAGAAACACAATGAGCTGCAGTGAAGGGCCGGCTCCATTTAAACTGTCCTTAAGCTCGTCTGTCTCCCAGAAAGGACAATATGCCTTCCTGTTGAATTTGCTCAGGGTCTTCACTTGAGAAAGGACAGGACACAAGGCGAGACTGAGATTTGTGCGTTCTGCCGGGAAATAACTGATATTTGTTCTCACGGATTGGAGGAGAGCAATAAATCTTCATTTCCTGACCTGCAATCAAAACAGCAGCGGAAGTGTCAAATTCTAACCACCAGACCAGGCCACGATCCTTTTGTTATTTTAATTTCCACGCCAGACCACTTTCACCACAAACCTCTCCTGCAAAATGGCAACTTCTGTTTCAACACCAGAGAAGTGTTCAGCCAATTACAGGAATGATTCTATGACAGTTACCGCGTCCGCCTGCCATGGTATGAAACTTGGCAGATTTGTTTTTTCCAAATCATTTTCATTGCAGACTGAGGGAAAAGTTATTTTATTCATATATCTGCAAATTTTAATTAGTCTGATGGGTTTTTCCTGCATTTTCTAATTGTGAAGTCAGGGGTCACTCTATAAAAAGGACAGAAGGTGAGGTTCGGCACAGAAAACAAAGGAGGATGTATTATTTGACACAAGGAATGATAGACAAGGCAACATTGAGCTGGTGATGGTGGAACTCGGGTATTCCAATGGTGCAACGTCATCGTTTTCACGACCATGGGCTCGATGGCAGGTGGCAAATGTGGTAAGAAGCAGAGTATTGTTTTTCAAAAATGAGGAACCTGTCTATTGTGTGACGGAAGGGAAGGAAGAGAATGGCTAAAATGACGATGATCCGCTGATTGGGAAAGTCACTGTCAGCTTCCCTGCTGGACCAGTGGTTTGGATTTGGCACTTTCATCACTCTGGACTGGATTCAATCCCCAGCCAGAGAGTAATTCGTTTGTATTGCTGTGTGAACTGACACCATGAAAAGGAAACCCTCATTGAATGAAACCAGATCTGGCAGCGTCTGTGGAGTGAGAAACAAAGCTAATCTTGCATCTGGATCTTTCATCAGAGCTAGAAAAGTCAGAAATGAAACAGATGGAAAACAAGTGCTTGGCTATGATTCCAAAATATTGTGAGGGGCTTGAGGGGCGAAATATTCCATCCAAAATCCCAATTATATTCTCATCCGTTGCAGATATCACTCTGCGCAACGGTTAGCACGTGGCTTCGACTGGCAGTGGGGCCGAATGGTTTTAGTTGCTAAATCAAAGCTTCAATATCTCAAAAGTTGTGGGTTTAAATGCCACCACTGCCAAAATGTGCAGCTTGTTTGTCTGTTCGGCGTGTGGCATTTTGTAAGGAAGAAAAAAGAGGGATGAAAGGTGCACCGTGATCTCCTGGGACCGAATGTTCCCTTTTGTTGCTGTAACTATTTAATGGTTTGATCTGAGTGACACTAACACATTGACATCGGTTGCAGTGGTGGCCAAGCGGCTCAGGCGGTGGATTTGAAATTGCTGTTTTCTCACGAAGATTTGAACCTCACCCACTGCGCTGCTCAGCATTCATTCCTTTAGGTGGCTGCAGAATTAATTATTCGTTCAATGGAATCAAAATCTTTCAAGTATTCCCATCTGTTTTTCCTGTTTCACTTCTACGTTCCTTCATTTCTGTTCATCAGCTAGAATTCACCAAAACCCCAGCCAGAAATGGAACAAAACTGAACCCAGTTAGTGACATGTGTTTGTGTCTCGTCACCCCTCTGTGACTCTCGGTGTCTGTGTGTGTTCCTCTGTGCATCAATGTGATTCAGTTCCCAGAAGGGGTGAACACATCTTTTACCATCACAAACTGCGTTCACTTATTCATGTACCTCAATGGCAAATGGTACAGAGAATAACAACATGTTTGAAAGTTGCGAGAAAGATTGACTGATACAGGATTCTTTTGACTGGCTATTGCTCATTGACTCCGTGGCCGTGTGTTACACAGCAGAGGATGATTGAAATTTTCACTGATCAACATTTAAACAGACAGTGGATTCACTCGGTGTGATGGTGCGTTCCAGTTCTATATCTGCAACTACAGCATCAATTTCTCTCAGTTACTGTGAATCCCATATTTCTAATAGGTTGGAAATATACAACAGCATGACCTAATGGTATCTCGTTTTATTTGAAATGAATATTCATCGATCGATTTGTATGACAATTTAGTGAATATTAGCAAGACTGGCAAAGTTTGGACAATATTTCCCTATTGCAGAAGGATACAAAGAATATCTTTGTTGGAATATAAGTAGAAACAGAAATAGAGGGAGTCTATTCGGCTCGGGGTGCTCTCAAACCTCCAAACTTTCAGTTGGCAGCTCACTTTCCTGAACAATTTTCCAACATAAATCCTGCAGCAGTTTAAATTCAAGGCTTTCACTGCCTGGATCCAATTCAATTCGCAGTCTGGATGTTGTGCTAGTTGTTATAAGAACAAAGAACAAAGAACAGTACAGCACAGGAAACAGGCCCTTCGGCCCTCCAAGCCTGTGCCGCTCCTTGGTCCAACTAGACCAATCGTTTGTATCCCTCCATTCCCAGGCTGCTCATGTGACTATCCAGGTAAGTCTTAAACGATGTCAGCGTGCCTGCCTCCACCACTCTACTTGGCAGCGCATTCCAGGCCCCCACCACCCTCTGTGTAAAAAACGTCCCTCTGATATCTGAGTTATACTTCGCCCCTCTCAGCTTGAGCCCGTGACCCCTCGTGATCACCCCTCGTGATTTTGGAATCATATAATTCACACGTGGCTACTGGTTTGAAAAGAGTCATATTGAACTCGGAAACTTAACTCTCTGTTTTGCTCCACATTTGTTGCAAGCCCTCCTGAGAACTTCCAGTCCTTTCTGTTTTTATTCTAACATGAATCATAGGAGGAGGAGCAGACCACTCGGTCCATCGAGATTTCCACCATTCAATACCATCATGGCTGATGTTGGGCTGCAACTTTGTTTTTCCACCAGCTCCCCATATCGCTAAATTCTTCAAGAGATCAGAACCCTGTTTATCCCAGCGTTAAATGTGCTCGATGAGGGGGGCATACATAACTGTCAGGTACAGAGAATGCCAAAGATTCTCGCCCTTTGAGTGAAGTAATTGCTCCTTATCTTCGCACGAAATGACCAGCCCCTTATCTGTGCCGCAGTGGGTTAGATTCCCGACCAGCAGAAAAAAAATCTCTCAGTCTCCATCCTGTCAAACCTAATCAGAACTGTGTAGGTTTAAAGAGATCGCCTCTTATTCTTCTAAACTCCAGAGAATTTCATCACAGGACAACTCCCTCACCCCAGGGAGCAATCTGGTGAACCTTCTCTTTACCGCTTCCAATGCAAGCATATCCCTTTTTAAATGTGACTATCACATCTGCACAGAATATTCAACCTGGTCTCAACAAAACCCAATGCAACAGCAGAAACACCTTGTTATTCTTGAACTCCAGTCTGCCGGCAAGAAAGACCAAAATGTAATTTCCCTTCCAATTATCTGCTTCACCTTCATGCATTCGAGTACAAACGCATCTATTCTATTCTTAATATCAATATTTACATTTTTTAGCTCGTCAAGTATGTTCTGCTCTTTCTATTTTTGCACGAATGAGAATACGTTTTTGTTTTCTAAAGTTGCACCCAATCTGCCCCTCGACCCATAAGGCCTCCCACTCGATCTGCCTTTTCCCTACAGCTCATATTAGCAAAGTTTTGTCGGCAGGCTCCAGTGAGAATTGAACTCGCGACCCCTGGTTTACAAGACCAGTGCTCAAACCACTGAGCTATGGAGCCAAATGCTGCAAAGTACTTGCGGTACGGGTAGCATTATCAATGGATTAAGGCACAGGGTGGGGTTTGAGTTTGGAGATTTTTGATGAATGTGGAAATGTCTGAGGTGGAGAGCAGGAGGTTAAAAGACGGAACTTGAAAGTGACATGATTTGACATGTGTGCTGTGTGTGTATCTGACATGTATGTTGTGCGTGTCATGTGAATCTTCTTCAGAGTTTATCGTTAGTGTTACATCTCTGACTTTTCCAACTGAGATGCAAGTTCATCCGGCTGAAAGATTTAGATGTTGCTCCCTTCACAGACGCTCTGAGGCGTGTTTTCATTAAATGAAGAATTGAACAAAAAGTTATTCACTCCGTGACTGGGAATCTAAACCGCGTCACGGCGCTGATCCTGATCACTGGACCCTCAGTGACGCTGATGTGAGAGATTTGCAATGAGTTGATCATCTCTGTATTCATTGCTTTATTTTGAATAACTTTCAATAAAAATAAGTCACAATGAGGAATGACGGGAAGCGGACATGACAAGATTTGAGCCTCAGTTAGAAAGTCCCAATCTATCCCCTGGGCCGGGACTGCAGACTCAATGTTTGCGATCTGTTGTTTATATCAGCAGACAACCATTCAGCCTGTGTTCCCGTTTGTATTCTCTATCGGAGCAACTCCACTCCGCCCAGTTTTGACAAAGGGTGATCTGGACTCGGAACGTTAGCTCTCTTCTCTTCTTACAGATGTAGCCAGACATGCTGAGATTTTCCAGCATTTTCCCTTTTTGTTTCCAATTCCAGCATCCACACTAACTTGCTCCACTCCTTCCACACAGCCCGAAGACTTGCTGGAAAGGTGCATTGGCCATGCTAAATTCTCCCTCAGTGTCCACGAACAGGCGCCGGAGTGAGGCGACTAGGGGATTTTGACAGTATCTTCATGCACTGTTAATGTAAGTCTACTTGTGGCAATAAAAAAATAAACTACTAAACTTTAAATGCAGCAGCAGTGTGGATGAAAATGAAACAATTATAGAACATTACAGCACAGGAAGAGGTTACTCGTCCTGGCATGCTGCTTTTAAACAGCAATTGTGATTAGTTGATCAGGAATGAGAAAGAGACAATATTTTCATCACAAATTCTATTTTCACAATTTGTCCCCAGTCATTAAGCCTGGGCCCTGGCGGTGAAAGCCTTCACTCTGAAAAACTAGACCACCCGGCCTCCAGCATCACCTGCTCAATATTGCTTTGTCCAGCATTCCTTTGTCCGTTGATCCATCCTACCTTGCTCTCTGCTACAGACCTTCACTTTTGTTGTTTTTACCGAGTGACTCCTGACTTCGCAATCAGAAAATGCTGGAAATACTCAGCATATCAGTTAACATTTAGCAAAAACATAAATTATGAAACTTTTCCCTCACTCTGTATTGAATGGCATTTGGAAATATTGCTGTCTGGTTTTGGGGATGTGGGGATGGCCTTGGCGAGATGTTCGTATTCATCAATGACATGTTAAAGGCTCCGAAGAAGATGTTGTAGCTCCTCCACTCCACGGAAGTACAGGACGACGAAGGGCACTCTGTCGGCCGTGTCCCGTGTTTGTCTTCTGAGGAGATAGGTGTGGTTTTTCGCTGTGGCGCGTCGGAACTGTCGATCGATGAGTCGAGAGCCACGTCCTGTTCTTACGAAGGCGTCTGTCAAAAACACACTGCACACACTCCTGCATTCAATGTGAGCTGTTGGACTTCAACTGTAAGGACAAAAATTGAAATCAATTCTGGTAGCAGTGGGATTCGACGCCACGGCCCCGAAGAGATTAGAACCCAAATGCAGCGCCTTAGACCGCTCGGCCACACTACCACGAGGCAGACGTAGCAATCATGTCCTTTTCTTGTATTGATACTGAAATATTCCAGAATCCGTGGAGATGGGCCAGCAGGAAATCTTCACCGAATCAGATGATCCTGAACTCTGTAACAAACAACGATCATCTCCAGTTAGAAACGCAATGAACTGCAGTGAAGCGCTGGCACCATTTAAATTGTCCTCAACTTTGTCTGGTTCCCAGAAAGGACACCATGACTTGCTGTTGAATTTGTTCAGGGTATTCACTTCAGAAATAATAGGATACAAGGCGAGACTGGGATTTCTGTGTTCTCCCGGGAAATAACTGTTTTCGTGGTTGGAGGAGAGCAATAAATCTTCATTTCCTGCCCTGCAATCAACACAGCAGCGAAAGTGTCAAACTCTAACCGCCAGAGCAGCAGATTACAGCGTGTTTTACAATTGCTTTTTTCATGACCTTTTTGTTATTTTAATTTTCACACCAGACCGCTTTCACCACAAACTTATCCTGCAAAATGGCCCCTTCTGGATCTAACACCAGTGATGTGTTCAACCAATGACAGCAAACATTCCACTGCAGTTATCACGTCCGCCTCCCATGGCTGGAAACTGGGCAGAAATATTTCCAAATCCTTTTCATTGCCGACTAAGGGAAGAGTTATATTATTCATATATTTGTTAAATCTCAACTAGTCTGCTGAGTTTTCTCTGCATTTTCAGATTGTAAATCGGGGTCACTTCTTAAAAATGGCAGAAGATATGGTTCGTCACAGACTACAAGGGAGGATGGATTATCTGACGCAAGGAATGATGGAAAAGGCAACACTGAGCTGGTGATGGCGGAGCCCGGGTGGTCCAATGGTTCAGAGACATTGTTTTCACGACAATGGGCTCGCTGGCATGTGACAAATCTGGAATTAAACGGAGATTTTTTTAATGAGGAACATGTCTTTCGGGTGACGGACCTGTAGGAAGACAATGGCTAAAATGACGATGGTCAGCTGATTGGAAAAATCACTGTCACTGTCACGGGGCAGAAACATTATCAAAACTCACTGCTCCGATGTTTCCGAAATCAAGTTATTGTTGAATGTGAACGGAACTGGGTATCAATCAAAATATTGAATATTTACTCTTCACCATTTCTAAGAAAACACACAGAGCAAAATATCCAGTGCTTTCTGCTGGCAGGGGGTTTGGACAGTGGGGGCTGGAATATTGCTGATTTTCCCATGCCGCAATTTATGTAGTAAACAAAAAAACATGAGCTGAGGATGGACTCAGAAGTGGAGTAAGTATGGCAGAAAATTACAGGCTGTTCTTTCAGCATCGTTAACTCAAATGAGCCCACGGACACCGACTCCTCGGCACTCGTTCCTGAAACGAAATGCAAAACGGATCAAAATCTGTTGCCGTATTTAACAAATGAGATGTAGAATAACTGCCACAGAGACTTACCCAGCAACACGACTGTTATTGTAAATCCGGGACAATCCGTGGTGTATTGTGTGGTAGTGAGCTGCCTTCTTGAAGCGTTGCGGTCCCGAGGTGCAGGTACACCGACTGTGCTGTTAGTGAGGGAGTCCAGGGTGTTGACTCATTGACCGTGAAGGAACAGCGATATATTTCAAAGTAAGGATGTGGAATAATTGGAAGGGAACCGCTAGATTGAGGTGTTCCCATGTGAAAGCTGCCCTTGTCCTCCTACATGGCAGTGTTCATGTGTTCGGATTGTGCTGCCTAAAAATCCTTGTTGAGTTGCTGCAGTATATCCGTAGATATTACACACAGCTGCCACTGTTCGTCGGTGGTGACTGGAAGAGATGTTTATGGAATGGTTAGCAATCACGCGGACTGCCCTGTCCTGTATCTGGTCGAGCATAATGAGTGTTGTTGGAGCTGCACTGATCCAGCAAGTATGGAGCATTCCATTTACACCCCTGACTTGCACCTTGTAGGTGGCGGACAGGCTTTCGGGAGTCACGAGGCGATTTACTCACCACAGGATTCCTAACCTTTGATCGGCTCCGGTAGCCACGATATTCATATTCCTCGGTCCAGTTCAGTTTTCGGTCAACTCCCAGGATGTTGTTGGGGGTGGGGGAGAGGAAGGGGAGAGCAGGGGGAGGATTCAGCGATGGTAATGCCTTTGAATATCAAGGAAAGTTCATCAGGTCCTCTCTTTTTGGAGATGGTCATTGCCTGGAACTTGTGTGACCTGAACGTTGCTTCCACTTATCAGTCCAAACCTGAATATTGTCCAGGTCTTTCTGTATTTGGCCATAGACCAAATGTCTGATTCGAGACAGTGGAGTATCATGCTTAAATTAAAGAATGCGGATGATTTCCTCACCATAAAGCCCACACTCACTGAGCGACTGTTTCTTCAATCGGATGAGTTACATCATGACTGTCAATATGTGTGAGAAAAGTAAAGTCGCTGTCGGGAATTGCAAAGCCCCGGGCAACCCCGCTCATATGCTCCATTTCCTGCTCTGGTTCTGGCAGCTATTGCCTGCTGTACTATCTGTGGGATTGCGGCAGCAACTGAAAACAGGCGTGAGGTTTTTGTACAGTGACTAGCGTCTTTCCTCTCAGTGTGGGCTGTATCGCACAGTAATACAGAGCGGCATCCGGGCTCTCCGTGTTTTCAACAACCACCGTTTGCCCGCAGTGGAAAGTTCCAATTCGAACCACGGTCTCGCCAATCTGCCATGCCTCGGGCCATCCTTTCCTGCTGCCTATCAGATAGACTACGTTGGCCTAGTCACAAGAGTATGTACCATGCACCTGGTGGATGGAGTTCTCACGTGAGCTGATGGCATCCGTGTCGATGATCCGGCATGTCTTGCAGAGGTTGCTATGGTAGGGTTGTGTGGTGTCGTGGTCACTGTTCTCCTGAAGGCTAGATAGTTTGCTACTCAGATGAGGTGGATCGCAACAGACGCCTACAGACGCTGAAAGACGCCCTCGTAAGAAGAGGATATGGTGCTCAACTCATCGATCGACAGTTCCGACACGCCACAGTGAAGAACCACACAGACCTCCTCAGAAGAGAAATACCGGACATGACAGACAGAGTACCCTTCGTCGTCCAGTACTTCCCCGGAGCAGAGAAGCTACGACATCTTCTCCGGAGCCTTCAACATGCCATCGATGAAGACGAACATCTCGCCAAGACCATCCCCACACCTCCACTATTTGCCTTCAAACAACCGCCCAACCTCAAACAGACCATTGTCCGCAGCAAACTACCCAGCCTTCAGGAGAACAGTGACCACGACACCACACAACCCTGCCACAGCAACCGCTGCAAGAAGTGCCGGATCATCGACACGGATGCCATCATCTCACGTGAGAACACCATCCACCAGGTACACGGTACCTACTCTTGCGACTCGGCAACGTTGTCGACCTGATACACTGCAGGAAAGGATGCCCCGAGGCATGATACATTGGGGAGACCATGCAGACGCTACAACAACGGATGAATCGACACCGCTCCACAATCACCAAGCAGAAGAGTTCCCTACCTGTCGGGGAACACTTCAGCAGTCAAGGGCATTCAGCCTCTGATCTTCGGGTAAGCGTTCTCCAAGGCGGCCTTCATGACACACGACAACGCAGAATCGCTGAGCAGAGACTGATAGCCATGTTCCGCACACATGAGGACGGCCGCAACCGGGATCTTGGGTTCATGTCACACTATCTGTAACCCCCACGACTTGCCTGGGCTTGCAAAATCTCACTAACTGTCCTGTCTGGAAACAATACACATCTCTTTAACCTGTGCTTAACCCTCCCTCCACTCACATTGTCCGCACCGGTGAAGACTTGATAACCTGTTAAGATTCCCATTCCAATCACGATCTTGTAATTGAGTTTGTGTCTATGCATGCCCTGTTTGTGAACGGAACTCTTCACTCACCTGATGAAGGGGCAACGCTCCGAAAGCTCGTGCTACCAAATAAACCTGTTGGACTTTAACCTGGTGCTGTGAGATTACTTACTATTTCTATTTGTGTAATTCGGACAGCAGCGGTGCAAGTCAGCAGCTCAGCGCCATATTCTAAAGGGCAACTACGGATCCCCTTTTCCCACAGTCAATAACAATATCACCACTTTCAGTCTCCAATGGACTGAAATTGCTCCTGATCCCCTCTTTTCCTTTATGTAACCAATATTTATCTTATTGATCTCGATCTGCTTTGCAAGTCTCCTTTCATAATCCCTTTTACTAGCTCTTATACGTCACTTCATAGACCTTTGCTGGTCATTGTATCTTTAGGTGGTCGTTGAATTATCGCTTTTGTTGTGTTAGTGTGGGAGCGCATATTTGTGATTTTCCCGCTTATATATCTTGGATATCCAGCTGTCTGCACTCAGAAACCTTTACCGATGATCAGTGGGATATGGCGTTATGTTTGCGTTCCTCTATATAAACACGTACCCCTGGTTAAGAAACATCAAATTGGTGAGAGGCAACTCCGATAGCTCCATCCGTGTGACACCCTGCAGGAAGTGACATCAGAAATGTGGTCTGAGTCTGTGTTGTCGTGCAGCAGGTGACATTTGCTCTTTTGCAAATCTCTATTCTGCACCGTTCTGACACAGCAGCAGCGATGTGGATCCCCGTTCTCGCTGTGCTCTGGGCAGCTTTCAGCGTCGGTGAGAAATTTAAAACTTCTAAGATTAATTTCAGAGAATTGGATTTGAAAAGTGAATAGTCTATTTAACACTTGTATTGAAACGTGTTCCGACCACATGAGGATTGTTAGGAAAAGATGTAAAGGCACAGGAGTTAATGAGAAAAAATCTTTTCGAAGGTGATACCGCAAGTGACATGAAATAGCTATCAGAAATAGTTGTGCTGGCTGAGGTTATTTGATCTCGCAAAGCGACGCTGGAGGGACAGCCTGACAGAGGTCTTCAAATGTGATTGAAAGGTGGTTAATAGGTTAGTGCTGCAGAGTTGTTTTCACTTCTGGATCATTGAATATGATAAATGTAATGGTCCAAATGGATGCAAAAGGGCATTGTGGACATGTCTCCCTACACAGCGTGTGTTTATAATCTGTACATCATTACCACAAGGGAAGCCAAATATAGAGATGATGGAGAAAGAAATGGATGAAAACTCTGAGTGAGATGAAGTCAGGCGAATTACGCTCTTTCGGATGTAATACCGACACAGATCAATTTTGTGGCAAGTTTTTTTTCAAAGGTCTGAACTCCATTTTTTTCAATGTAATACTGACCACTAATTGTCACTTTCAGTTCAGTTCAGTTGATTATTTCCGTTTTTTTAACCATGTGTTCCAGATCAGAGCGATGGAGATTCTGTTACTCAGCGGGATTCCTCACTCACACCGCCAGAGGAAAAATATGTCACTTTAAGCTGCACCTTTACCGACAATACCGATTATTGATTCTGGTACCGTCAGTACCCAGGCAGGCAGACCGAGTTTGCAGTCCGCAGGGACACTGGCGGCAGTTCTGAATTCAAAGCAGATTTCGCTCAGAACCGGTTTTCTGATAGAGTCCAACAGTCAGACAAGTTGTACCGATTGACAATCGTGGATCTGCGGCTGTCTGACACCGCGGTCTATTACCGTGCACAGAGTCTCGCGGAGATGGGAACGAGTTTAGTCCTCGTACAAAAACGGCCACAGGTTTCTGGGTCACAGCCCGTTTTTGCTGAGGGCTGTTTATAACAGCCGGTCACACACACTGGCACATCAATAGTTTCCTGCGCACACATCCCAAGATCAATCAGCAGAAATCCCACCAGAAACGGTGGGATTTTACATGGTTATTACATTTACTGCGTGGTTGCGACATTTGCTGCCCACCATGAACAACACAAACTCCTGCCGCTCTGTCGATGCAGTGAAATGTGTTAAAAGGAAAGTAACACTCGGTTTAAAATATCATCCGCAATGGAGACGGGTTACATCAGGTGAAAATGTTGATAATTAAATGAAACGTGTTAATTGTCCTTCAGTGTGAAATAACATGAAAATATTAACCAAACATTGCGCTGCGATGTCAGCAGATTCTGAGCGTTTGCTGCCACCATGTGGGAGAGTTCAGAACATCCCCGTGATGTTCAGTTCAGTTCAGAACATTATTGTTCAGGAATTACTTTTGCAAGAAATTCAAAAGATTACACCAAAGCTGTCTTATCATTAAATAATTGCGTTGTTCGGTATAAGTGCTGTACTGAACTTTATCTCTATTTATAATACTTTATGCTCTTTTTTTGCTATTGTAACATTAAACTATGTTTCATGTATTATTTTATTAGATAATCTCCTTTTTTCGAATACACAAGGCCATGCCTTGGCTAACAACTGTCTAGACCATGCCTCTTCTCACAGGGCACAAACTAGTGTCTCAGCTATTACTACACTGAGCCCATATGTCTGTCCTAATGTCACTGGATCCGGTGCCTGTTTATATTACACTCGGGTTGTCTCCTTCCTTCAACTTTACTTGCCTTGTAAACTATTAGAGACGCTGCTGGTTGTTACTGGTCTCAGGCCATGCCCATGTCTATATTGCAAATTTTACAAAATTGTGTAAATTCTCTCAGACAGTTTGGATTATGTCCGAAATGTGTTTGATGTAAATGAAATAGCGGAAAACTTCCCCAAATCTGTTACTCTCGGCTTGGAATTTATTGACATTTATTTGAAACCAGCACATTCTGCTGATAGGTTAGAAAGACAAGGTTTCTCCCCACCCTGCCCCTATCCCACACACCCTGTCACATTGCGGAAGTGTTTTTGTACGAGGGTCCCTCAGCTTCCTGTCACTGTACATCTCAGTCCGCAGAAATACATCGCGCTGTCAATCAGCCGCAGCTCACGGATAGTCAAATTCCCCTCATTTTTTCAAGTGTCTAAAGATGAAGAAAATCGAATTCCTATACCCTCTGCTCTGAAAGCTTCCCCAACAAGTGGAATGTAGCTTAAGAGCGAGGGAGCTTTGTCCCGATTCTCACGGTATAGCTGCAATGAGTAGAAAGTAGCAGTGGTGGAATAGCTGAAATTGATGATCACAGAGTCGCCTTCGAACTGTGTCGCTGTAACCGGCCCCTGTGCGACCGAGTCTGCAGCAGGAATATCTGTCCTATTTCAGAAATAGAGAACATTTTGTTATCATTTTATTACAACCAAGATTATCAAATTAACAGAATATATTGTAGATGCAGGAAGCACACGGTTAAAAGTAAAAATACTCTGTGAGTAACATTAACAACAGATAATTGTTTAACTTAGGAGCTCCCAGTTAGGAGACCAGTAGCTGTGAAGAATGAGTAAAAGGTCCCAACATGTTCACAGAGCTGATGCTGGATCTGAACTCAGTGAGTTTGAGCTCAATAGTTTTAGGTAAGAGTTCAGAAGATGTGCAGTGACATCCGGTCCGGCAACCCGATTGGTCTATTCCTGACAGAGCGACAGGTGACAACCAATCGGTTCACTGCTCCTTTGTCCCATATTTCATCCAATCAACACGTAGTTTGTGACGTCAGTGAGCTGGGCAGATGAAAGACCAGCAGTGGCCACTTTGCCTTTGGAACATGTCCCTTGTACCCCTCTACCGCGGCTACGTTCGCGGCCAGGTGTCCCTGGAGAGGGAGCATGTGGTGTCCACGGGCGAGGTTGACGCTTTCCGCGCCCGCTGGGCACCGCAGGGGTTGGGGTGCATTATTGACCCTAATAATCACATTTTAATTTGATGTTTTTTAAGTTTCCTTTGTGCTTTGATTTCTGTTCGGGCTGTTCCCCCTCCTTTTTGGGGAGCTGCCCCTTTTACTTTGTCCTGATTTAATCTGAGTTTGTTTACTTGGTTTGGTTTGACCTAAAAAGAGGACATGTCCCTTCTGTCTACCTGTCTATTTATCACCACCTTCCTGCACTACCCGAAGTCCCATTTTACTCTTAATATCCACAAATCTATTAACATCGGTTCTAAATAAACCCAGCGACTGCACAACCACTGCTCTGTGGGGTAGAGAATAATTAGAGTATTAAACTCAATATGGTTTCATTAACAGCGTCAATCTTTAAATTGGACGTGTATGTAATGGGTAATAGTTTAAATAGTTGTGTTATCATGGTTGGAGTTTTCCATTAAGAGCTGCTCGCTGAAAATGAAAAAACCCTCGCCGCCGATATAAAGAGAGCTTTGATGTATAATGACTCATTGTGTAGCACAGAAAGGAAGAATTCTGCCAAGCTGGTCTTTATATGATTTGGGTTAAATTACAAATTACAAATCCACAATGCAGTTCACAGATCTGATTCAGTAAGAGGAGGCGAGAGTGCCTTTGCCGGTTTTTGTACGGGCTGACTGTGCCTCTGTAGCAGTGTGGGGCTCAGCGCACAGTGATACACGGCAGAGTCAGAGACATGGACCCCGGTGATAGTTAAAGGAACTGTTCTCTTGTCTTGGGCCAATTCAGCTGAAAACCGGTCAGGAAAATCTGGAGACTTATCCCCCTGTCCCTTGCCGTATTTCTTCAGTAAATATCTCGGAGCTTCCCCGGGATATTGAATGTACCAGAAGAGAGTCTCGCCAGTGTATTTTGTTGTGAAATTGCAGTTCAATATTACCGTCTGTCCTTCCTGGACCGTGAATTCGGGCAGGTCCTGGAAAACTGAATCTTGGCCATTGGTTCCTGTAACAACATATAGAATGTGTGTGAAATCTGAGTGAATATAACCGATGAAACACACACTGAGGATCTGAGCTCAGATTCACCGGGCAGCATGGGCACTATTATCAGTAAAGCACACAGGGAACACATGGTTCCTGATTGGATAGTAAACAGCGACACTGTTGAAACTATGTTGCTGCTTCTATTCTTATATCACAGAGTCAACTTAGATCAGAGGCAACTGCAATTATTGGGAAACTGGCGGGCGTTTCTCAGTGCTGCGATTGGCTAGTCTGCCTGAGATGACGTTAGCTTTGGACCTATCACTGTTAGTTGACGACGAAGTGCAGCTGGCTTTCTCCAATCAAATTGTAGCCCAGGCTGAGTGCGTCTTTCTCATCCTCTTGTTCTCTGTCACATTATCAGTCATTCTGTCTCTTTCTCGGTTCAACTCTCTTTCCTTCAAACTCAATGTCAGTATATTTCTTTAGGTCGATCTTTCCCCGAATTAAGCTGAAAAATGATGCCGATAGTTTGACGTCTGTCTAATGCACAAGTACTGAGTGCCCAGTGCAAGAGGATAATTAATAGATACCGTTTTAAGTACACCGGGAAAAAGTAATCACCCAACTCAGAATTGAGATGCGGTTCGACTGGGAAAACATTTCAGTCAGTCAATATTATTCACCCAGCAACTTCAACATGTGACAACTCTGAGTCTGCCTTTGATATTTAATCACTTTTGAAAGGTGTGGTCTGTCACACAGTTAACTGATCTGGAGCATTTAAAATACAGATTGATGACCTTGTTCTCCTGAGAGATCTGCGGGTTTGTGTGAATGGGATCGGGGAATGATTGGACTTGATCTCATAGTAATATGAGTAAAAATATCTCAAATTTACCAACAGTGCAATTTACCATTTAGAAAAAGGAAATAGAGGCACTGGAGAAGGGGCAAGAAAGATTCACAAGAATAATCCCAGAACTGTAATCACTTGTGAACTCACTGGTGTTTCACCAAGTTTGCTGACTGAGTGAATCCCTTCCCAGTCAGAGCAGGTGACCAGCCTCTGCCTGGTGTGAACTCACTGGTGGGACATTAGTTCCCGAGAGCTTTTGAAGCCACGCCCACATTTAAAGGGTCTCTCCTGGGGGTGATGATGTTGTGTCTGGGCAGGCTGGATAACTGAGTAAATCCTTTCGCACACACCGAGCAGGTGAATGGTTTCTCCCCGGTGTGAACTCACTGGTGTTTCAGCAGTGTTGATGATATTCTAAACCTCCTTGAACAGTGAGAGCAGCTGAACGGCCTCTCCCCGGTGTGAATGTGCTCGGGGATCATCAGTTCCTGAGAGCTTCTGAAGCCGGCCTCTCAGGCAGAGCATTTAAAGGGGCTCTCCTTGGAGTGAGTGGCTTTGTGGTTCCTCAGGCTGGATGACTGAGTGAATCCCTTCCCACACACAGAGCAAGGGAATGGTCTCTCCCCAGTGTGAACTCGCTGGTGTGTCCGCAGGTTGGATGACGTTCTAAACCTCTTTGTGCAGTGAGAGCAGCTGAACGGTCTCTCCTCAGTGTGAATGCGCTGGTGGATCATCAGTTCCTGAGAGCTTTTGAATCCGCTCCCACAGTCAGAGCATTTAAACGGTCTTTCATTGGTGTGAGTGAGATTGTGTGCGCGCAAGTTCGATGAATGATTGAATCCCTTCCCACACACACAGCAGGTGAACGGTCTCTCCCCAGTGTGAACTCGCTGGTGTCTCCAGAGGTTGAATGATGTTCTAAACCTCTTTGAGCAGTGAGAGCAGGTGAATGGTCTCTCCTCAGTGTGAATGCGCTGGTGGGACCCCAGTTCTCCAGAGGTTTTGAATCCGCTCCCACAGTCAGAGCATTTAAAGGGTCTCTCATTGCTGTGAGTGACTTTGTGTTTCAGCAAGCTGGATGAATGAGTGAATCCCTTCCCACACACAGAGCAGGTGAATGGTCTTTCCCCGGTGTGAACTCGCTGGTGTGTCCGCAGGTTGGATGATGTTCTAAACTGCTTTGAGCAGTGAGAGCAGCTGAACGGTCTCTCCTCAGTGTGAGTGCGCTGGTGGGATACCAGTTCACCAGAGCTTTTGAATCCTTTTCCACAGTCAGAGCATTTAAAGAGTCTCTCATTGGTGTGAGTGAGATTGTGTCTGAGCAGGTGGAATGACTGAGTGAATCCCTTCCCACACACAGAGCAGGTGAATGGTCTCTCCCCAGTGTGAACTCGCTGATGTTCCCACAGACTGGATGACGTTTTAAATCTCTTTGAGCAGTGAGAGCAGCTGAACGGTCTCTCCTCAGTGTGAATGCGCTGGTGGGACACCAGTTCTCCAGAGCTTTTGAATCCGCTCCCACAGTCAGAGCATTTAAACGGTCTCTCATTGGTGTGAGTGAGATGGTGTGTGCGCAGGTTCGATGAAACAGTGAAACCCTTCCCACACACAGGGCAGCTGAATCGTCTCTCCCCGGTGTGAATGCGTCGATGAGTTTCCAGTGCAGATGGATATCTGAATCCTTTTACACAGTCCCCACATTTCCACGGTTTCTCCATGGTGCGGATGTCCTTGTGACTCTCCAGGTTAAACAATCAGTTAAATCTCACACA
Source organism: Mustelus asterias (assembly GCF_964213995.1). Lineage (NCBI taxonomy): Eukaryota > Metazoa > Chordata > Chondrichthyes > Carcharhiniformes > Triakidae > Mustelus > Mustelus asterias. Next base: position 1,375,990 of record NW_027590120.1, on the reverse strand, counting down.
GAACACGGGTACAGTCTCTCCCCGCTGTGAATGCTGCGATGTATTTTCAGGCTGTGTAACTGGTTAAAGCTCTTTCCACACTCAGTGCACTGGAACACTCTCACTCGGGTGTGTGTATCTCAGTGCATTTCTAGTCACAGCGATGTTTACAATCTTTTGAAGCCAAGAGGCCAAACAAACATTTCTCCTGCTAGATTCAAATCTTCAGGTCCCAAGAAATCGAGTCACTCTGTCAGATCTCGATGTGATGTTGGAGATTTCTGTCTGATTTTTCCTTGTCTAATATCCTGTAAGTCAATTTAGAAAAAACATCACAATTCAGAATACGATCGAAATTCAAATCTACATTTCTAGTTTCTATGGAGCATTCATTAAAGACACAGTCATGGAGCATTAAACCTGCCCAGCAGGGCCTCCCGTATCAGCACACAGGCAGCTGCTTTGTGAGACTGCCAGCAGTACAGACAAGTCAGAGATAAGGGTGTCCTCAGAAGTGGGATTCATTGTGAAAGCTCAGGGACGGTTGATAAGATGCAGCAATTCCATGATTCTAATGAACATTCTTTCCTCTCTCATTCCCCAAAAGCTGTGAATCTCCATCCCACACACTCTCCCTCCATTCTCACTCTGCTGTATCTAATATTCACCCTCCCAATTCTCCTGAAGGTGCTGATTGAGGCTGATTGACAGATCCATGCTCACTGCTTCCTGTCCAGCACAGAAATCAGAACAAATAGGAGCTGCAGTCAGCATTCGGCCCATCGAGTCTGCTCAACCATTCATTGAGATTATTGGTTGATCTACCTCTGCATTATTTTCCCCACACTGTCCCCCACATCCATCGATATCTTCAATATCTAGAAACCTATCAATCCCTCTCTTGAAAATTCTTGATGACTGAGGCTCTATAGTCCTCTGGGGTAGAGAATCCAAAACATCACCACGTCCTTGAGTGAAGAAATCCTACCTCATCTGAGCTTTCTCTCCATTTTCCAGCCTGTTCCCAATAATTATTGACTCCCTTGTCATTCAAAAACTGTCTAACTCATCCTTGAATATATTCAATCCCTCCACTGGTCCCTTTTGGAAGAGAAATCTAGATACTAACAATTCTCTGAGGGAAGAGATTGTTGGAAATATATAATATAGCTGCAGTCCAAAATTACACAGCCAGATATAATAAGTGTATTTTATTACAGAGCTATAAATAATATATCTAATCTGCACCATATAACAACTGTTAGCCTCGTGGTATTATCGCTAGACTATTAATCCAGAAACTCAGCTGATGTTCTGGGGACCCGGATTCGAATCCTGCCACGGCAGATGGTGGAATTTGAATTTAAAAACAAAATCTAGAACTAAGAATCTACTGATGACCATGAAATCATTGTTGATTGACCAGAAAAACCCATTTGGTTCATTAATGTGCTTTAGGGAAGGAAATCTGCCGTCCTTACCCAGTCTGGCCTACATGTGACTCCAGAGCCACAGCATTGTGGTTGACTCTCAACCATCCTCCGAAATGGCCCAGCGAGCTATTCAGTTCAAGGGCAATTAGGGATGGGCAATAAATCCTGGCCCAGCCGGCAATGCCCGTGTCCCAAGGATGAATTAAAAACAACATCAGACACGTCTCTGTCCGATATTAGTTTACTGTCCCCTTTAATATATATCAGAAATTAGATGGGCACATGAAGGAAATAAAGTTGCAGGGGAACGGGAATATAGAAAGGGAATGGGACTGACTGGATTGTTCTACAGAGAGTCGGCATGGATTCGAGTTACTGAATGGACTCCTTCTGCGCTGTAATGACTCGATGAGTGGAAATATATAACATAGTTTCAGTGTTACATTACAAGATGAGAAATAATAATAAATGTACTTTGTTACAGAACCATAAATAATATACCAAATCTACAATATAACAACACTAGGCATATCTCTGTCCTATATTAATTTACTGTTCTTTTAAATGTCAGCCATCTCCTCAGGAAACCAGCCCTTTAATTGTGAACATTAGGAAAGGGACTTTTTAGCCAGACAAATCAATGTGTCAAGCTGAGGGAGCAAAGGATCTCAATGTCTTTAAGAGAAATTGCAGTGTTAATATAAGCCTTACTTGAGACTAATAAATAAACTTTAAACTTTAGGGGCGGCACGGTAGCACAGTGGTTAGCACTGCTGCTTCACAGCTCCAGGGTCCCGGGTTCGATTCCCGGCTCGGGTCACTGTCTGTGTGGAGTTTGCACATTCTCCTCGTGTCTGCGTGGGTTTCCTCCGGGTGCTCCGGTTTCCTCCCACAGTCCAAAGATGTGCGGGTTAGGTTGATTGGCCAGGTTAAAAATTGCCCCTTAGAGTTCTGAGATGCGTGGATTAGCGGGTAAATATGTGGGGGTAGGGCCTGGGTGGGATTGTGGTCGGTGCAGACTCGATGGGCCGAATGGCCTCCTTCTGCACTGTAGGGTTTCTATGAGTTCTATAATATAAACTACCCAATTCTCCTGAAGGTGCTAATTAATGCTGATCGACACTCACCATTTCATGTTCCTGACAGATCATAAGAAATAGTTAGAAATTCAGCCCACCAAGCTGTTCAATTGAATTTTTTTAATTCATTCATGGGACATGGATGTTGCTGGCTGGCCAGCATTTATTACCCATCCCTCGTTGCCCTTGGAGGGCAGTTGAGAGTCAACCACATTGTGGTGGCTTTGGAGTCACATGAAGGCCAGACCAGTTAAGGATGGCAGATTTCATTCCCTGAAGGACATTCGTGAACCAGATAGGTTTTTCCGACAATCAAAAGGGTTTCATGGTCATCAGGAATTTCTTAATTCCAGATATTTTTAATTGAATTCAAATTCCACCAGCTGCTGTGGGGTGGGATTGTTGTCGGTGCAGACTCGATGGGCTGAATGGCCTCCTTCTGTACTGTAGGGTTTCTATGATTCTATGGCAGGATTCAAACCCGGGTCCCCAGAACATTAGCTGAGTTTCTGAATTAATAGTCCAGCAATAATACCACAAGGCCATCGTCTCCCCATCAAGATCATGGCTGATCTGATTGTGATCTTAACTCCACTTTTCTTCCTGTCACCCTTGACTCCCTTTTCAATCAGAATTCTCTGTATTTTGAGTATATTTAATGATGCAGCCTCCACTGCTCTCTGGGGAAGAGAATTGCAAAGACTAACGGCCCTCTGAGGGAAGACATTTCTCCTCATCGCCATCAGAAATGGGGGACCCTTTATTTTGACAATCTGCCGACTAATTCTAGAATCCCCAACATTGGAAACATCCTCTCTTCATCTATACTAATCACTACCTCACAATCTGATGTCAATACTATGATCACCTCTAAACTCCAGTCAATACAGGCCCAAACTTTCCTCACAAAACAATCCCTTCATCCCAGGTATCAGCCTGCAGATCCTTCTCTGAACTGACAATGACAAAGAGGTGATCAGGGAGGGCAGAGCTGAAACAAAGCAATGGATGGACATGGATTCAGATCCACAGTAACGGAGTCACACCAGCCCCAGAGATGTGGAACCAGAGTACAGATAACAGAGCACAGGACGAAAATTCAAAATTAGAGGTAAATGTTCAATAATACTCACCTCTGAAACAATTTCACTATTTTCTCATTTAAAACCTGCGGCTGGAAAGATGTCAGAAGCACTGGAATCAGAGAAAAATTGCAATCTTCAAATGTTCCAACTCCCTGCAAAAGGAGATTACAAGAGTCATGTGTCAATTGTGGCTTGAAATTAAGAAATACACATTTTTGGGGGGCTTGAGATTGCTGTCAAAATCCTCTTCTTCTAACCATCTGTAAAAGGAGATTCCAAAAATCACAGAATCTCTGCAGTGCAGAAGGAGGCCTTTTAGCCCATCGAGTCTGCACCAAGTTTCTAACAGATCACCTTTACTCAGGCCCTATACCTGAAACCTGATGTACGTACATCACTAATCCTTTCCTTCCCCCTCATCTTGGGACACAAAGGGACAATTTAGCATGGTCGATCAACCCACTCTTTGGAGTGTGGGAGGAAACCAGAGCACCCAGAGGAAACCCACACAGACAGAGGGAGAATGTGCAAACTCATACAGACAATCACCCGAGGCTGGAATTGAACCGGGTCTCTGGCGCTATGAGACAGAAGTGCTAACCACTGTGTCACCCCCAACAGTCATTTGTCCGCCCTGAATATAAATCCATAACATTCTCCCCTCCTGTTTTCTAGCATAAGATTACTTAAGATGGAATATACTTACATTGGAAGCTATTCAGACAAGGTTCATGAGCTGATTTCGGGCATGAAGAGGTCTGTTTTATGAGGAAAGGTTCGGCAGGGTGCATCTGTGCTCATTGGATTTTAGATAAATGAGATGTGATTGTTGGAGTGAAATTAAGACTGTGACCGTTGAAAGTTAATGCGTACGTGACTACAGGACCGGCTGCACCCAGCACTTATCCTGTGGTTAACAAAGATCATTCTGTTGCTGACTAAATAACGAACTAACCTTTGAGCTACAGCTTGTTATTGTATAAAAAATACGGAACAGACAAAAAAAACCAGACCGCGAGGTCCAGATGGTCAGCTTAGCTTAAGATAAAGCGGAACCGAAACTTGTGGGCTTTTGTTAACGGTTGTTTTTGAAGGAATGTGATTGGAGGTCAATTATTGCGAGGGGAGCCCAATTGGCTAAGTACAGGTAACCACCCAAAGCTAATGACGAAGTAACCGCTAATGTCTGTATGATTAAAGTGTATAAAAGACGGCGAGCCGTCGCTGCAAATTGAGAAGGTGAAAGGCAGCATCCATTAACCCGGCCTGTCAGTCAATGACTCAAACATTGTCTCTCCTGGTCACCCAAATCCTGAAGCTCCGCCCACTGGCCGCGCATGCGCTCTGCTCCCCGCTAAACAAAGATGGCGGCCGCGGCACTGGGCCTGATAAGAACATAAGAACATAAGAAATAGGAGCAGGAGTAGGCCATCTAGCCCCTCGAGCCTGCCCCGCCATTCAATAAGATCATGGCTGATCTGACGTGGATCAGTACCACTTACCCGCCTGATCCCCATAACCCTTAATTCCCTTACCGATCAGGAATCCATCCATCCGCGCTTTAAACATATTCAGCGAGGTAGCCTCCACCACCTCAGTGGGCAGAGAATTCCAGAGATTCACCACCCTCTGGGAGAAGAAGTTCCTCCTCAACTCTGTCTTAAACCGACCCCCCTTTATTTTGAGGCTGTGTCCTCTAGTTTTAACTTCCTTACTAAGTGGAAAGAATCTCTCCGCCTCCACCCTATCCAGCCCCCGCATTATCTTATAAGTCTCCATAAGATCCCCCCTCATCCTTCTAAACTCCAACGAGTACAAACCCAATCTCCTCAGCCTCTCCTCATAATCCAAACCCCTCATCTCCGGTATCAACCTGGTGAACCTTCTCTGCACTCCCTCCAATGCCAATATATCCTTCCTCATATAAGGGGACCAATACTGCACACAGTATTCCAGCTGCGGCCTCACCAATGCCCTGTACAGGTGCATCAAGACATCCCTGCTTTTATATTCTATCCCCCTCGCAATATAGGCCAACATCCCATTTGCCTTCTTGATCACCTGTTGTACCTGCAGACTGGGCTTTTGCGTCTCATGCACAAGGACCCCCAGGTCCCTTTGCACGGTAGCATGTTTTAACGTACTAGTTCCAGAGTAAACTCCCTGAACTGGAATTCCCTGGGGTCGTGTCAGTGCGGCAATATCCCGTTAGATAATCATTGCGATGAAACTGTCCATTTTAACAACAGGAACAGCCAGAAATCTATTTCTTATCAATGGTGATCATTAATTGATGACTACAAGCAATTGACGACTATTGGAGAATAAGCAACAATGCTTATTTATTTTTATTTTTTTACAGTCATATTCTGGATGTGTCCGTGTCATGTTTAAAGTTTGTTTATTAGTGTCACAAGTGGGATTACATTCATACTGCAATTAAGTTACTGTAAAAATCCCCTGGTCGCCACACTCCGGATACACTCAGGGAGAACTTTAACATGGTAATGCACCGAACCAGTGCGTCTTTTGGACTGTGGGAGAAAACCAGAGCACACAGAAGAAACACACGCAGACACAGGAAGAACATGCAAACTGCACACAGACCCAAGCCAGGAATCGAACCCGGGTCCCTGGCGTGGTGAGGCAGCTACGTGCCACCATGCCACCCCGTGTGAGATCAGTATATGCAAGGTAGATTTCCCACCCATTCTCAATGTTATCGGATCAAATGTTCGGGACACAGGAGACAACACAAGGAGACTGCTTTGGGTGCAGGTCATTCATTCTCCTCTGTTCTATTCCACATTCTGTGGAAAGTTGTGGAGTTAATTAGTTATATTAGATATAATTCAGAAATAATGAGGAGATGCTTCATCCGATTAAACTCGTTTTGTAAATTCGATATGAAATCAATTGCATAAATAAATATATGTCTACATTGAAAGCTATATCGGGAACCTATATCCAATCCTTCGTCCCATTGGGTCAAGGAAACGTTGTTACTTAAAGCACACTGTATGTACACGGATTCCACAGAAACTCCTTCTTCAAATGGGGATTGGACAATGACTTGAAAGGGAGAAAAATCAGCTTCATGGAATCAGAGGAGGAAATTGAAATGAGAACAAAGAACAGTGCAGCACTGGAACAGGCCCTTCGGCCCACCAAGCCCACACCGATACATCAGTTGGGTAGCTCGTAATCAAATAATTGGCATAGGCATTGTGGGTCAAAGGGCCTCTTATTGTTGCCTGCCATTGTCAACCATTTTCAATCATTCTTGGATCAATATGTCTACAGCATTCACAATGAGTGTTGCAACATTTCAAGAGAGTCCCATTGGGTGCTTGCAAGTGGTGATTGCATTCACCTCACACACGAAAGCTCCCCAGTTCAAAGCCATGCCGGAATGTGATTAGTATTTGTTCTTTAAGGATGAGGGAAGTTTACATGATTTAAATTTGTTGCTGAGCATTATCCGAAACTCGATATTAAAGCCATATTATCTTTGCTAAGACCTCGGCCTCAAAATCTTTCAGCAAAATCTGAAATCTTGTACTTTTATGACGCAATGAAAGGAAATAGAGGTCCCTTTTTGACACCGTGTTCATATCAGCAACTCGTTCAGTCCACAACAGAATTTAATGGCTTTATTGATGCAGACGAACAAAGTTAATCACCATCTGAAACATATCTAAAAGTATAAATGATGTGGAGATGCCGACGTTGGGCTGGGGTAAACACAGTAAGGAATTTAACAACACCAGGTTAAAGTCCAACAGGTTTATTTGGTAGCTCGTGGCGTTTGCTACCAAATAAACCTGTTGGGCTTTAACCTGGTGTTGTTAGACTCCTAACAGTATAAAGACAGGCATACGTGAAACTGTAACTGAACTAGAGGAAATAGCGCACATTGCACAGAACCATCTTTTTAACATCGTTGTTCAGAGTAAAGAATTAGGAAAAGCCTCTCAGACAGATGAGGAAATCGAGAATCAGTGCGGATCTGCTGGGCTTCCTGCAGATGAACGAGATTTAGGCGCCAGAATGTTTCACTCGCAGAGTAAAGAGGGGTCAAGTATAACTAACAGATCATTCTTAAATCTCTTCCCTTTAAAGATATCTGATTTTGTTTAAAAGCTGACTGTCTCAAATAAGCGCCATGGGATGTGTATTACCCAGTGACTCGATTCTTTTGTTGGTCAGTCATGCTTGCAATTCAATGTTGTATATTTCAGAAATATTCAGTTCAGAATGAGGTGATATGTAATTAATAAAAATATATTAATATTAAACATTGAAAAGCAAACAAGCACTGGGTGGAGCTGATTAAAATTATTCGGAGGAAGATGAGAATGATGCATTAATGATTGAGCAGAAATCATTGCTCCTTAGATATTTGCTGGACGACCGCTTATAAATGTTGAAGTTGAAGATAAGTTGAGAAATCAAGTTGAAAGAAATGTTTTTTGTCTTGATTTAATTGACATGGGCTCTCAGTGTAACCATGAGAACCTGCAGCAACACAGTGGAGGTGAACATTGTGGTCAGGCCAATTGGTGGCGCTACGCTGTCAGTTGTTTCTGTAGTGTAGTGGTTATCACGTTCGCCTAACACGCGAAAGGTCCCCGGTTCGAAACCGGGCAGAGACATTAATTTACTCATTCATTGTGAGAGTAGTTTTGCATGGTTTCAGTTTTTGCTGCACATATTCCGAATCTCGATGTTGCAGCCATATTATCTTTGCTCTAAACTCGGCCACAAATGCTCTCAGCAAAATCAGAAATGCTGTAGTTTGAGACGCAATGAGGAAATAAATGTGTGTATTTGGACACCGTGCGCAGATCAGCAACTTGTTCAAACCACAACAGAACTTAATGGTTTTATAAATGCAGACTAACATAGTTAATCACCATCTGAAACATGTCAAATAGTATTGTGTGCTCATAAAGACAGACACAAGTGAAACTGTAAATGAACTAGAGGAAATGGCAGACATTGCCCAGAAGCCTCTTTTTAAAATTGTTCTTCATAATAAAGAAATAGGAAAAAGCACTCAGGCAGATGAAGAAATCGAGACTCAGTGTAGATCTGCTGGACTTTCCTATAGATGAACGGGATTTAAGCACCAGAATATTTCACACGCAAAATAAAGAGGGATCAAGTATAACTAACAGATCATTCTTAAATCTCTTCCCTTTAAAGATATCTGATTTTGTTTAGATGCTGACTGTCTCAAATAAGTATCATGGGGTGTGTATTACCCAGTGAGTCGATTTCTTTTATTGGTCAGTCATGTTTGCAATTCAATGTTGCATATTCCCGAGATATTCAATTCAGAATGAAGACGTATGTATTAAATACATGTATTAATATTTAATATCGAATAACGAAACAAATATTGAGTAACCAGCCAACGATTCAAGTCTGGATGACCCTTCATCAGAGCTAAGAGCAAAGAAAAGCAGAAAAGATTTAAATTATGGGTGGAAGGGTGGAAGGGGGGTGCTGTAATTGGACAAAGGGGATGCAAATGAGGATAAAGATGGCTGAGAGAGATGCTAAAAATGTCCATTAAGCGATCAGAATAGCAGAGCAGAGGTAAAGGTGGTTAAGGCAGTTGCCCTGAAAGAGGAGTGGGGGGGGGGGGGGGGGGGGCGGGGGGGGGGGGCGGGGGGGAGAGGCAAGAAGGAGAGCAGGAATGAAGAAATGGAAAAATGGAAATGAGAAAGAAGTATGATAAAAATGGGTAAATGAGATGAAAAGAACAAACAGTATGAAATAAAATGAATGGAAAGGGGATAAAGGTGGCGGGGCGAGTTCATGCTCTGAAGTTATTGAACTCAATGTTTATTCCAGAAGGCTGTAAAGTGTCCAATTGGAAGATGAGGCACTGTTCCTCCAGTTTGCGTTGGGGTTCATTCAAACATTGAAAAAGGCCAAGGACGGACATGTGGACAGGAGAGCAGGGTGCTGTGTTGAAGTGGCAAGAACTGGAAGTTCTGGGTCCTGCTTGCAGACGGACTGAAGGTGTTCAGCAAAGCGATCACCCAGTTTGTGTTTGGTCTCTCCAGTGTAGGAGAGTAGACTTCATGGGGAGGAGCGAATGCAATAGACTAGACTGAAGGAGATGCATGTGAATCGCTGCTTCACCTGAAAGGGGTGTTTCGGACCTGGGATGGTGAGCAGGGAGGAGGTAAAGGGGGCAGGTGTTGCACCTTCTACCATTGCATGAGAAGACGCTGTGGGTCGGGGATGGGATGTTGGGTGGGATGGAGGCGTGGACCAGGGTGTCCCAGAGAGAACCTTCCTTGTGGAATGCTGATGGGTGTGAGGGGTGAGGTGAAGATGTGTTGAGGAGTGGCTTCGTGCTGGAATTGGCAGCAATGACGGATGATGATACTTTGGACACGGAGGCTGGTCTCTGGTCTGGTAAAAAGTGTGGACAAGGGGAGCACTGTCCTCTTTCTGGGAGGGAGTGCAAGCAGTGGCCTGGGGCATGAGTTGGACAGTCAAGAGCCCTGTCAACCACAGTGGGTGGACTCCGTGCAGACAGTCACCCAAGGCAAGAATTGAACCCAGGTCCCGAGCACTGGAAGGCAGCAGTGCTAACCACTGTTCCGCCCGGAAGGATCAGCCTGGTGGTAGCTTTACTCATGATATCCAGTTGCACTGGAGGTAGAATGGGAAAGGAAAAAAAAGTAAAATACTGCGGATGTTGGAATTGGGAAATTTAAACTGAAAATACTGGATAAACTCAGCAGACCTGGCGGCATCTGTGGAGAAACCTATTAACAATGGATTCTTATGATTTTGGTTGCTGAATGAGGAGACAAGGTCCTTTCGGTTTTATTGACGTTTTATGCGGCGTTACGGTTGAAGCGATAAAAGCAATATTTTAAATATCTCTGATATTAAGTGATGTCCATCTTTGTGTGGGGCAGACGTCCTCCGTTTGGACGGAAGATGAAGAACAAATGTGCCCTTAACAAAGATGGCGGCGATGTGGGGGGCGGGGCAATGGGCGGTGTACGCAGAACGCTGAGGAGGTTGGGATCGCACATGCGCATTGCAGCGGGTGTGGTTTGTTGACGGAAGCGCGCGGGTTCTTCTCCAGATCGGAATCAGATTTGAAAGGGGGGAACGGTTAACGGTGGCAGGCGTTGCCATGGCGGCAGGGGCGGGGCTCGCCAACAGCGCGCGCTGGCACAAGTGGACCCTCGAGCGCAACCTGAGCGACAGCAGCAGCAGGTGCGGAGGCCGCGCGGGGAGCCGGGGGCTCGAGTAGGAGGCAAGCCGGGTCGGCCCGCCTCTCCCGCGAAGGCGACCTGGGGATGTGACACCAACTCAAAACTTCCCAACCCCGGGTTTTTCACGTCTCTTTTACCCCTCACCGAGCTCCTCAGCACAAAGCAGCCCCTCAAATCCCCCAGAAATCACTCAGACCCCACTTGGCATCTTTTCCCCAGGTCATGACCCTGAGATGCCCTTTTGGTTTCAGCCCCTCCACCTGATCAGGTGCCAACTGCGGTGGTGGTTGGAGGAACGATTGCTCGTTTCCAGGGCCGGGTGCTGAACTGGATCTCTCTCAATGTCCCGCAGTGTTTGTTTTCAAGATACAATTTGGTACATGTGGTGATTTGTCGCTTTGTCCCTAAATGGAGGGCAAGCGGATTGGCACCCTGATTATCAATTCACACTAATCCACTTCTGCCATCCTCCATTCCCGTGGCAGTTCAGTGGACACAACAGCAGTGTGTGTCTGAGGTTTGCCCAAGCTTTAGTTCGTGCTGGCACTATTGCCACCATGTTGGGGTCCTCAACAGAGAGACTCCCTCTTTAAAGAAGGTCTTGAAAGGGTGACCCACTTGTGTTTTCTGTTTCTCATAGGAGCCGTGATCAACAGTGTGGCCAGAGAGACTCCATGTACCCAGTCGCATATTCGGACAAACAGCTACCGGACATCTGCGTCCAAGAAACAGACCGGATCCTGGTTGAGAAAGTAAGTTAGATTTGAATGTGTCTTTAGTGTGTGGCTGACAACACCCCTGGTTTGTCCATGGTGGTGAAGTACCTTGGTGAACCACAGCAGCCTGTGTGATAAAGGGTTAATCGTCATCCTTACTTCCAGGCCTGGGTATAAGATCAGCATATGGCCTCCCCTAACCGGCCCCCTTTACTGATACCCTGCTCACTTTCTGTTTTCAGTCCTGCTGGGACACCGCGTTGGGCCCATTGAAACAGCTGCCCATGAATCTGTTCATCATGTACATGGCTGGCAACACCATCTCCATCCTCCTTATCATGATGTGTGCATGATGGCCTGGAGACCCATACAGGCCTTCATGTCCATGTCTGCAAGTGAGTATTGTATTGAATCTACAGCTCAGAAACAGCTCTGAACCGGCATCACTTGAGTGCAGCTTAGAATATAATTCTGGGAGTTGGGTAATTAAGGGAGTTAGGGAAGGAAGGGAAAGAGGTGCCCTTTTGCTTTATAACTTTCTCAGCCTTTGGGAAGTGATCTTACTCTTCGACAGGAGAAGAAGCCAGATTTTTGGTGAGTATCTGCTAAGTAACGAAGATTTATTCTGTTCCTAAGGATCAAAATAGTATAGCAACAGGTGTTAAGGTTAATAAAATACTTAAAAACCAAAATAAATTATCATTGGATAAAAGAAATAGTTTATCAGTGCACATTCAAGCTGCAGCATTTGGGAGTTCCTGGGTGTCAGTTTGATCCAGGGCAAACAGGCATAGAGGTTTACAGCATGGAAACATACCCTTCGGCCCAACTTGTCCATGCCACCCTTTTTTTAAAACCCCTGAACTCGTCCCAATTGTCCGCATTTCGCCCATATTCCTCTGTACCCATGTCTAAATGCTTTTTAAAATACAAAATTGTACCCCCTCTACTACTACCTCTGGCACCTTGTTCCAGACACTCACCACCCTCTGTGCGAAACAATTGCCCCTTTGGACATTTTTCTATCTCTCCCCTCTCACCTTAAACCTATGCCCTCCAGTTTTAGACTCCCCTACCTTTGGGAAAAGATATTGACTATCTAGCTGATCTATGCCCCTCATTATTTTATAGGCCTCCATAACATCACCCTCAGCCTCCTCAGACCAAGAGAAAAAAGTCCCAGTCTATCCAGCCTCTCCTTATAACTCAAACCATCAAGTCCGGTAGCATCCGAGTAAATCTCTACTGCACTCTTTCTAGTTTCATAATATCCTTTCTATAATAGGGTGACCAGAACTGTACATAGTATTCCAAGTGTGGCCTTACCAATGTCTTGTACAACTTCAACAAGATGTCCGAACTCCTGTATTCAATGTTCTGACCAATGAAACCAAGCATGCCGAATGCCTTATTCTCCACTCTGTCCACCTGTGACTCCACTTTCAAGGAGCTATGAACATGTACCCTTAGATCTTTTTGTGCTATAACTCTCCCCAACACCTACCATTAACTGAGTAAGTCATACATAGAACATAGAACAGGCCCTTCGGCCCACGATGTTGTGCTGAGCTTTATCTGAAACCAAGATCAAGCTATCCCACTCCCTATCATCCTGGTGTGCTCCATGTGCCTATCCAATAACCACTTAAATGTTCCTAAAGTGTCTGACTCCACTATCACTGCAGGCAGTCCATTCCACACCCCAACCACTCTCTGCGTAAAGAACCTACCTCTGATATCCTTCCTATATCTCCCACCATGAACCCTATAGTTATGCCCCCTTGTCATACCTCCATCCACCCGAGGAAATAGTCTTTGAACGTTCACTCTATCTGTCCCCTTCATCATTTTATAAACCTCTATTTAGTCTCCCCTCAACCTCCTCCGCTCCAGAGAGAACAGCCCAAGCTCCCTCGACCTTTCCTCAGAAGACTTACCCTTCAAACCAGGCAGCATCCTGGTAAATCTCCTCTGCACTCTTTCCAGCGCTTCCACATCCTTCTTATAGTGAGGTGATCAGAACTGCACACAATATTCCAAATGTGGTCTCACCAAGGTCCTGTACAGTTGCAGCATAACCCCACGGCTCTTAAACTCCAACCCCCTGTTAATAAAAGCTAACACACTATAGGCCTTCTTCACAGCTCTATCCATTTGAGTGGCAACCTTCAGAGATCTGTGGATATGGACCCCAAGATCTCTCTGTTCCTCCACAGTCTTCAGAACCCTACCTTTGACCCTGGAATCCACATTTAAATTAGTCCTACCAAAATGAATCACCTCACATTTATCAGGGTTAAACTCCATCTGCCATTTTTCAGCCCAGCTTTGCATCCTATCTATGTCTCTTTGCAGTCTACAACAGCCCTCCACCTCATCCACTACTCCACCAATCTTGGTGTCATCAGCAAATTTACTGATCCACCCTTCAGCCCCCTCCTTTAGGTCATTAATAAAAATCACAAATAGCAGAGGACCAAGCACTGATCCCTGTGGCACTCCGCTAGCAACCTGCCTCCAGTCCTAAAATTTTCCATTCACCACCACCCTCTGTCTTCGATCAGATAGCCAGATACCTATCCAATCGGCCAACTTTCCCTCTATCCCAACCTCCTTACTTTCATCATTAGCTGACCATGGGGGACCTTATCAAACGCCTTACTAAAATCCATGTATATGACATCAACTGCCCTACCTTCATCAACACACTTAGTTACCTCCTCAAAAAATTCTATCAAATTTGTGAGGCACGACTTGCCCTTCATGAATCCGTGCTGACTATCCGCTGATTAATCCACATCTTTCTAAATGGTCATAAATCCCATCCCTAAGGACCTTTTCCATCAACTTACCAACCACCGAAGTAAGACTAACCGGCCTATAATTACCAGGGTCATTTCTATTCCCTTTCTTAAACAGAGGAACAACACTCGCCACTCTCCAGTCCTCTGGCACCATCCCCCTGGACCGTGAGGACCCAAAGATCAAAGCCAAAGGCTCTGCAATCTCATCCCTTGCCTCCCAAAGAATCCTAGGATATATTTCATCAGGCCCAGGGGACTTATCGACCTTCAGTTTATTCAAAACTGCGAGTACACCCTCCTGCCGAACATCTACTTCCTCCAGCCTATTAGCCTGTAACACCTTCTCTTCCTCAAAAACATGACCCCTCTCCTTGGTGAACACTGAAGAAAAGTATTCATTCATCACCTCTCCTATCTCTACTGACTCCATACACAAGTTCCCACTACTATCCTTAACCGGCCCTAACCTCACCCTGGTCATTCTTTTATTCCTCACATAAGAGTAAAAAGCCTTGGGGTTTTCCTTGATCCGACCCGCCAAGGACTTCTCATGCCCCATCCTAGCTCTCCTAAGCCCCTTTTTCAGCTCATTCCTTGCTAACCTGTAACCCTCAATCGAGCCATCTGAACCTTGTTTCCTCATAAGCTTCCCTCTTCCTTTTTGCAAGACATTCCACCTCTTTTGTGAACCATGGTTCCCTCACTCGGCCATTTCCTCCCTGCCTGACAGGGACATACCTATTGAGGACACACAGTATTTGTTCCTTGAAAAAGTTCCACTTTTCATTAGTGCCTTTCCCCGACAGTTTCTGTTCCCATCTTATGCCCCCTAATTCTTGCCTAATCGCATCATAATTACCTCTCCCTCAATTATAAACCTTGCCCTGCCGTAAGGCCCTATCCCTCTCCATTGCAATAACAAAAGACACCGAATTGTGGTCACTATCTCCAAAGTGCTCTCCCACAACCAAATCTAACACTTGGCCCGGTTCATTTCCTAGTACCAAATCCACTGTGGCCCCACCTCTTGTCGGCCTATCCACATATTGTGTCAGGAAACCCTCCTGCACACACTGCACAAAAACTGCCCCATCCAAACTATTCGACCTACAAAGGTTCCAATCAATATTTGGAAAGTTAAAGTCCCCCATGACAACTACCCTGTGACCCCCACACATATCCATAATCTGCTTAGCAATTTCTTCCTCCACCTGGTTTCAGCAGCAGATGATCTGAGGCCAGGACAAAGTAGGTCGATGTCACTGAGGTGGAAATAGGTAGTGTAGGTGGTGATGTGGCAAATCGAGTTAAATGCAGATCAGTGTGAGGTGTTGAATCATGGAAAGTCAAACCAAGGTAGAACTTTCACGGTGAATGGTCGGACCTCAGAGAATATCGTGGAACAGAGGGACCTTGGAGTTCAGGTGCACGGTTCTCTTAAGGTGGAGTCACGTGTAGATAGGGCAGTGAAGAAGGCTTTTGGCATGCTGGCCTTTATCAGTCAGGGCATTGAGTATAGAAGTTGGGAAGTTATGTTGCAGTTGTACAGGACTTTGGTGAGGCTGCACCTGGGATATTGTGTTCAGTTTTGGTCACCTTGATTTGGAAAGATGTTACTAAACTGGAGAGAGTGCAGAAAAGATTTACAAGGATGTTGCCAGGACTCAAGTTAGAGGGAGAGATTGGATGAGTTAGGACTTTTTCTTTGGAGCGTAGGAGACTGAGGGGTGATCTTATGGAGGTGTGTAAGATCATGAGAGGCATGGATAGGTTGAATGCACTCAGTCTTTTTCCCAGGGTTGGGGAATTAAGAATTAGAGGGCATAAGTTTAAGTTAAGAGGGAAATGAATTAATGGGAACCTGAGGAGCAGCTTTTTTACACAGAGGGTGGTACGTATGTGGAATGAGCTGCCGGAGGAAGTGGTTGAGGCAGGGACATTGTCAACATTTAAAAGGCATTTGGACAGATCCATGGATAGGAAAGGTTTCGAGGGATATGGGCCAGATGGAGTTTGCTTACATGGGCATTTCTGGTGGGCATGGACCAGTTTGGGCCGAAGGGCCTGTCTCCGTGCTGTAGATTCTATGAGGATATGTTTGGAAGCTCAGTTTGAAGTGAAACATGTTACTGAGGTTGTGAATACTCCGGTTCAGCCTCAGACAGTCGCAATGGGGACAGATGGAGTCAGTGGTCAGGAAGTGGAATTTGTTGCAGGGCTGAAGATGATAACCTTCATCTTCCAATATTTAACAAAGGCAATTACTGCTTATCCAGTCCTGGATGTCAGACAAGGGAGGATGGTGTGTAAAATTGGAGGGAATTTGGAGATGATGGTGTTCACATACACCTCTTACCCTGATCCTTCTCGGTGGGCAGGTTAACGGTTTTAAGGTTCAAACCACTGGTTGAGTTGTAGATACATAAAGTCCCTCCTTTGCCCCCACCTCTCTCTCCATCCATTGAGGCCAGAGCCTTGTGTAGTCCCAGACTGGATGGCAGATTCCCTTTCCTGAAAGGCATTAGTGAACCAGTTGAGGTTTTATGACAATCCAGCAGTTTCCATGGTAATGTTTTCCTAGCACCGGCCCCACAAATGACCAGATTCATTCAGCTCAATTTCACAACCTGCCTTTGTGTTTTTGTGGGATCTCTCTCACTCCCTTTTCACTGTTTTAAATCAATTTCACAGGGTTTTAGAAGGGGATGATTTGCAGTCAAGAAACTCAAACCAAACATCACATCAGGATCTGACTGAGTCGCCCAATTTATTGTAACCTGAATATAACTGAACTTTGAGCATGGAAGGAAAAAGCACCGTTCACAGTGGGGTGAAACTGTACATGTGTTCTGTGTGTGGACAAGGATTTAGACAATCATCTGGCCTGTCAAGACACAAGTGCAGTCACACTGAGGAGAAACCGTGGAAATGTGGGGAAGGATTCAGAGACCTGTCTGAACTGGAAATCCACCAATACAGTAACACTGGGGAGAGGCTGTTCACCTGCTCTGAGTGTGGGAAAGGATTCACTCAGTCATCCACCCTGCTGACACACCAGCGAGTTCACACTGGGGAGAGGCCGTTCACCTGCTCCGAGTGTGGGAAGGGATTCACTCAGTCATCTACACTGCAGACACACCAGCGAGTTCACACAGAGGAAAGACCATTTAAATGTCCAGAATGTGACAAGTACTATAAAAGTTTAAAGGAAGTGATGTTCCATCAACGTGTTCACACAGAGGAAAGACCATTTAAATGTCCAGAATGTGACAAGTGCTATAGAGGTTCCAGAGAACTAATGTTCCATCAACGTGTTCACACTGATGAGAGACCGTTCAGGTGCTCTCACTGCGGGACTGGGTTCAAGTGGTCATCTCAACTCACTGAACACCAGTGAATTCACACTGGGGAGCGGCCGTTCACCTGCACCGACTGTGGGAAGGGATTCACTCGGACATCACACCTCATGGCACATCAGCAAGTTCACACCGATGAGAGACCGTTCAAATGTCCAGATTGTGGGAAGTGTTGTAAAAGTTCCAGCAATCTAGTGTCCCATCAACGTGTTCACAGTGAGGAGAGACCTTTTAAATGTCCAGACTGCAGGAAGTGCTATGAAAGCTGCAGTGATCTGATGTCTCATCAACGTGGTCACACTGATGAGAGACCGTTCAAGTGCACTCACTGCGGGACTGGGTTCAGGCGACCATCCCAACTCACTGTCCACCAGCGAATTCACACTGGGGAGAGGCCGTTCACCTGCTCCAAATGTGGAAAGGGATTCACTCAGAAATACAACCTGTTGAGCCATCAGCGAGTTGACAAGTGACTGCTGGAGTTTGATTCTGCTGTTTATCACAAATCACAAACATGTTGATTGTGGTCATTCGCCTCTGATGTAAATAAATTTGAGCCCACAAATAAATACTAATGTCCTGGATGAAAGTCAAATAAATCTGCTTTTATGTTAAACAAACAATTTGTTGAAACTTTTTATTATTTCTGACTCAAGTCCATTCCTTTCAAATGGCTCTCCCTCTGCCCTGTCTCCTCCATCCTGACCCCCAACAAAAAGTGTGATGAAGTCATGGAGCTTCTTTGTCACTCGGATTGAGCCAACCCATTCAGCTGCCCCTGCTGCTTCCCTCTCTTCCACCCTCCCACTGAGCCAAACTAATGTATCTAAAGCCTCTCCCTGTCTGAGCCCCGAACCCACATCTTTCAACAGTTTCTTTCCTGTTTTGCCCTGACTCCATTTCCACTAAATTGCCGACCATCCAACTTCTCCATATTGGCTGATATTGTTAATGATTCTCTCCCTCTCTTCTGGTTTTGTTCCTCTCACTTTTAAATACACAAACATCACCCTTTCTGAAAAAAAACCCTTTGATCCCACTTTGCTTGCAAATTATGGCCCCATCTCCAGCCTCCCTTTCCTCTCCAAAGTCTTTGAACTTGGTGTCTCCCAAGGAGACTTTTGGTCTCCTATTTGGGCAGCAAGGTGGCATGGCGATTCGCACTGCCTCACAGATCCAGACACCTGAGTTCAATTTCAACCTGTGTGGAGTTTGCACATTCTGTGTCTGTGTGGATTTCCTCCGTGTGCTCCGGTTTCTTCCACACTCCAAAGATGTGCTCGGTGGAATGGCCATGCTAAATGTATGGGTTATGGGTATAGGGTGGGGAGAGGGACAGCAGATTTCCTTCCCCAGAGGACGTTAGTGAGCAATCAGCAATTGGCCGTGCTAAAATTGCCCCTTAGTGTCCTGGGATGTGTAGATTAGAGGGATTCGTGGGTAAAATATGTAGGGATATGGGGGTAGGGCCTGGGTGGGATTGTGGTCGGTGCAGACTCGATGGGCCAAATGGCCTCTTTCTGTACTGTAGGGTTTCTATGATTCTATGGTTTCATGGTCAGAGCATTGCCCTGGGGTCTCTGGATTACTCTGCTAGTGACAATATCACTCTGCCACTGCCTCCTCAATGTACACACATAGGAAAAGGCCATTCACCTGCTCCGTGTGGGAAAGAATTTATGCATCCAATTTGAAGGGCTGTGATCACAATAACCTCAGACCTCCGGACTATTTTGTTTGTGGTGGATATTTAGTAAGGATACTACCTACAACTGTTGTGGAGAATCAAAGACACAGCTCCAGTCTGATACGGACCTTGTTCATTTAACCAAGACCTGATCACATAAACCCCAGTGTAATCTAACAGGTCTTTCACAGGTCTATTGGACATGACCTCTCACCTGACAAGTACATGGGATTCTTTCATATTGAAACATCGCAGACAAGTGATAACTATGAAGATTCAGAATATGAATGCCTTTTTGTAATTCCAACATTCATCCATTCTTGACCATAAGACATAGGAGCAGAATTAGGCCACTCGGCCCATCGAGTCTGATCTGCCATTCAATCATGGCTGATATTTTCCTCATCCCCAGTCTCCTGCCTTTTCCCCATAACCCCTGATCCCCTTATTAATCAAGAACCTATCTATCTCTGTGGAAGCCACTCAATGACCTGGCCTCCACAGCCTTCTGTGGCGAAGAGTTCCAACAGATTCACCACTCTCTGGCTGAAGAAATTCCTCCTAATCTCTGTTTTAAAGGATCGTCCCTTTAGTCTGAGGTTGTGCCCTGGAGTATTCTGGTTAACACACTGGAATACTCCCTTAGCCCTTTAGGATAATGTCACTGCAGTATATGGGATCTGCAGAAACATTCAATTAAATTCTACCAGCCACCTGGTATGCTTAACTGTGGAAACCCTTTTCCATTAAGGTCTCAGATTACTCCAGCAGCTATGCATTGTTCTGACTCGACCAGCCGGGCTGTGGAATTAATTGGATAGATCTTCCAGAGAGCCAGCAGAGACATAATGGGCCAAATGGTTTCTATTTATGCTGTATCATTCTCTAAAAGAGTGAATATTCAGTACCAGTGACAGAGAGAAGAACCAGTGACTGTGCAATTGAACCCAGCCAGAATCAGCACCATAAAGGGAGGAGTGAGGGGGAAACGGTATAAAAGTTTTGAAACCATTGCATGGTCCTGCAGCAGAACTTTGAAAAATAGAGCACAGCATATCACCAATTCTCAATATTTCAGTCATTTACCTTTATGCTGCAACTGTACAGGATCTTGGTGAGACCACATTTGGAATATTGTGTGCAGTTCTGGTCACCTCACCATAAGAAGGATGTGGAAGCGCTGGAAAGAGTGCAGAGGAGATTTACCAGGATGCTGCCTGGTTTGGAGGGTAGGTCTTATGAGGAAAGGTTGAGGGAGCTAGGCCTGTTCTCTCTGGAGCGGAGGAGGCTGAGGGGAGACTTAATAGAGGTTTATAAAATGATGAAGGGGATAGATAGAGTGAATGTTCAAAGACTATTTCCTCGGGTGGATGGAGCTATTACAAGGGGGCATAACTACAGGGTTCATGGTGGGAGATATAGGAAGGATATCAGAGGTAGGTTCTTTACGCAGAGAGTGGTTGGGGTGTGGAATGGACTGCCTGCAGTGATAGTGGAGTCAGACACTTTAGGAACATTTAAGCGGTTATTGGATAGGCACATGGAGCACACCAGGATGATAGGGAGTGGGATAGCTTGATCTTGGTTTCAGATAAAGCTCGGCACAACATCGTGGGCCGAAGAACATAAGAAATAGGAGCAGGAGTAGGCCATCTAGCCCCTCGAGCCTGCCCCACCATTCAATAAGATCATGGCTGATCTGACGTGGATCAGTACCACTTACCCGCCTGATCCCCATAACCCTTAATTCCCTTACCGATCAGGAATCCATCCATCCGCGCTTTAAACATATTCAGCGAGGTAGCCTCCACCACCTCAGTGGGCAGAGAATTCCAGAGATTCACCACCCTCTGGGAGAAGAAGTTCCTCCCCAACTCTGTCTTAAACCGACCCCCCTTTATTTTGAGGCTGTGTCCTCTAGTTTTAACTTCCTTACTAAGTGGAAAGAATCTCTCCGCCTCCACCCTATCCAGCCCCCGCATTATCTTATAAGTCTCCATAAGATCTCCCCTCATCCTTCTAAACTCCAACGAGTACAAACCCAATCTCCTCAGCCTCTCCTCATAATCCAAACCCCTCATCTCCAGTATCAACCTGGTGAACCTTCTCTGCACTCCCTCCAATGCCAATATATCCTTCCTCATATAAGGGGACCAATACTGCACACAGTATTCCAGCTGCGGCCTCACCAATGCCCTGTACAGGTGCATCATGACATCCCTGCTTTTATATTCTATCCCCCTCGCAATATAGGCCAACATCCCATTTGCCTTCTTGATCACCTGTTGTACCTGCAGACTGGGCTTTTGCGTCTCATGCACAAGGACCCCCAGGTCCCTTTGCACGGTAGCATGTTTTAATTTGTTTCCATTGAGATAGTAATCCCATTTGTTATTATTTCCTCCAAAGTGTATAACCTCGCATTTCTCAACGTTATACTCCATTTGCCATATCCTCGCCCACTCACTCAGCCTGTCCAAATCTCTCTGCAGATCTTCTCCGTCCTCCACACGATTCACTTTTCCACTTATCTTTGTGTCGTCTGCAAACTTCGTTACCCTACACTCCGTCCCCTCCTCCAGATCATCTATATAAATGGTAAATAGTTGCGGCCCGAGTACCGATCCCTGCGGCACGCCACTAGTTACCTTCCTCCAACCGGAAAAACACCCATTTATTCCGACTCTTTGCTTCCTGTCGGATAGCCAGTCCCCAATCCACTTTAACACACTACCCCCAACTCCGTGTGCCCTAATCTTCTTCAGTAGCCTTTTATGGGGCACCTTATCAAACGCCTTTTGGAAATCCAAAAACACCGCATCCACCGGTTCTCCTCCATCAACCGCCCTAGTCACATCTTCATAAAAATCCAACATGTTCGTCAAGCACGACTTTCCCCTCATGAATCCATGCTGCGTCTGATTGATCGAACCATTTCTATCCAGATGCCCTGCTATCTCCTTTTTAATAATGGATTCCAGCATTTTCCCTACTACAGACGTTAAGCTGACCGGCCTATTGTTACCCGCCTTTTGTCTCCTTCCTTTTTTAAACAGCGGCGTAACATTAGCCGTTTTCCAATCAACTGGCACTACCCCAGAATGCAACGAGTTTTGATAAATAATCACTAACGCATCCACTATTACCTCTGACATTTCTTTCAATACCCTGGGATGCATTCCATCCGGACCCGGGGACTTATCCACCTTCAGTCCCATTAGTCTACCCAGCACTGCCTCTCTGGTAACATTAATTGTATTAAGTATTTCTCCTGCTGCCAACCCTCTATCGTTAATATTTGGCAAACTATTTGTGTCCTCCACCGTGAAGACCGACACAAAAAACTTATTTAAAGACTCAGCCATATCCTCATTTCCCACTATTAACTCCCCCCTCTCGTCCTCCAAGGGTCCAACATTCACTCTAGCCACTCTATTCCTTTTTATATATTTATAAAAACTTTTACTATCATTTTTTATATTAATTGCTAGCCTAGCTTCATAGTCTATCCTTCCTTTCTTTATCGCTTTCTTAGTCTCTCTTTGTTGTTTCTTAAACTTTTCCCAATCACTTGTTTCTCCACTATTTTTGGCCACTCTGTACGCAGCTGTTTTTATTTTAATACTCTCCTTTATTTCCTTCGTTATCCACGGCTGGTTCTCCCTTTTCTTACAATCCTTGTTTTTTGCTGGAATATATTTTTGCTGAGAACTGAAAAGGATCTCCTTAAAAATCCTCCACTGTTCCTCAGCTATTCTACCTGCCAGCCTGCTCTCCCAGTCTACCTTAGCCAATTCATCCCTCATCCTATCATATTTCCCTCTGTTCAAACAGAGGACACTGGTTTGGGACCAAACTTTCTCCTCTTCCATCTGAATCAGAAATTCGACCATATTGTGGTCACTAGACCCAAGAGGGTCCTTCACAATAAGATCCTTAATTCTACCTACCTCGTTACACAATACCAGATCCAAAATAGCTCGTTCCCTCGTCGGTTCCGTAACATGCTGTTCAAGGAAACTATCCCGACAGCATTCTAAGAACTCTTCCTCCATTCCACCCTTACCGACTTGAGTCTGCCAGTCAATGTGCATGTTGAAGTCCCCCATGATTATTGCCGTTCCGTTTTTACACGCATCCCTTATCTGCTTGTTTATAGCCCTCCCTACCTCAACATTATTATTTGGGGGCCTATATACCACACCTACTAGTGTCTTTCTCCCTCTACTATTCCTCATCTCTACCCATAATGATTCCACGTTTTGTTCCTCAGAGCCTATGTCATCCCTCAGTACTACCCTGATATTATCTCTTATTAATAGCGCGACCCCACCACCTTTTCCTTCCTGTCTATTCTTCCTAAACGCCTGATACCCCTGGATATTCATCTCCCAGTCCTGGTCACCTTTCAGCCACGTTTCTGTAATGGCCACTAGATCGTACCCACTCGTGCTGATTTGCACCATCAACTCATTTACCTTGTTCCGAATGCTTCGTGCATTCAGGCAAAGTGTCCTTATTCCAGCTTTTATCTGGACCCGCTTTGATGAGTCGCGAACACCCTCTCCCTCTACTCCCTTATCTAAATTACCGCCTTCATTCACTTGCACCCTCTCCTCTACCATTAATTTTGTAATTCCCCTTACCCCTGCATCCTCCACCCCATCAATTAGTTCCTTGATCCTAGTCAACTCTTCTAGCTCCCCTCCCCCCAACCTATCTAGTTTAAATTCTCCCCAGTAACCTTAGCCAATCTACCGGCCAGGATATTGGTCCCCGTGTGATTCAAGTTCCACCCGTTTTTTGTATACAGATCACCCCTGCCCCTAAAGAGGTCCCAATGGTCCAGGAACCTGAATCCCTGCCCCCTGCACCAGTCCCTCAGCCACACATTCATCTTCCACCTCACTCCATTCCTGCCCTCACCTTCCCGTGGCACAGGCAGTAATCCTGAGATTACTACCTTTGCTTTCCTCTTTCTCAGCTGTCTCTCTAATTCCCTGTACTCCCTTTTCATGACCCCTTCTCCCTTCCTACCCACATCAGCGGTACCAATATGTACCGCTACCTCAGGCTCCTCTCCCTCCCACCTCAGGATTTCCGGGACGCGACTAGCGACATCCTGGATCCCGGCCCCAGGGAGGCAGACCACCATGCGAGAATCCCGCCTACCTCCGCAGAAACGCCTGTCTGTCCCCTTCACCATCGAGTCCCCGATTAATACCGCCTTCCTCCTCTTTTCCTTAGCCCTCTGAGTTACAGGGCTGGACTCCACTGCGGAGACACGGCCACTGCTGCTTCCCCCAGGCGGGCTGTCCCCCCCAGCAGTACTCAAGCAGGAGTACTTGTTGTGCAGGGGCAAATCCACTGGGGTGCTCTCAACCACCCTAGCCTTACCCTTCCTGGCCATCACCCACTTGGCCTCCTCCCGTTGCCCTGGTGTGACCACCTGATGATAGCTCTTGTCTATCACCTCCTCATTCTCCCTCATCAGCCTAAGATCCTCGAGATGTAGTTCCAGCTCCCTAACACGGTCCCTCAGGAACCGCAGCTCGACACACCCCTCACAGATGTGGATGTCCGGGAGGCTAGATGCCTCCAGGACCTCCCACATCCTACACTGGGAACAACACACTGGTTTCACACTCATACTGGACACTTTATGTCAAGTAAGACAGTGAAAAGTTAATAAGAGTGTAAGGAAACAAAAACTCACCCCTGCTCGTCCAAGCCCTGTGAGCCAAAGCCCTGACAGCTCACTCAACTTCCCACTCACTGTGCTGCCCGCTACGATGCTGCCCGCTGTATACTTTGGTGCGCTTTTAAACCCTCCAAAAACTTCCCCAGGCCTCTCCTGGCCCGACTTCCGGTTTTGAAAAAAACCTCCGATTTTAAACCCAAAATTAACTGAAAAAATAAATAATTAAGTAAAGTCAGAAAACCCACTCTCTTACCCTCAGCCTGCTCCTGGGAACAAATCCCTGATATTAACAACTGAGATTAAACCCAAACAACTGAGATTAAACCCAAACAACTGAGATTAAACCCAAACAACTGAGATTAAACCCAAACAACTGAGATTAAACCCAAACAACTGATATTAAACCCAGAACAACTGAGATTAAACCCAGAACAACTGATATTAAACCCAAACAACTGAGATTAAACCCAAAACAACTGAGATTAAACCTAAACAACTGATATTAAACCCAAACAACTGAGATTAAACCCAGAACAACTGATATTAAACCCAAACAACTGATATTAAACCCAAACAACTGAGATTAAACCCAAACAACTGAGATTAAACCCAAACAACTGAGATTAAATCCAAACAACTGAGATTAAATCCAAACAACTGAGATTAAATCCAAACAACTGATATTAAATCCAAACAACTGAGATTAAACCCAAACAACTGAGATTAAACCCAAACAACTGAGATTAAATCCAAACAACTGAGATTAAATCCAAACAACTGAGATTAAATCCAAACAACTGAGATTAAATCCAAACAACTGATATTAAACCCAAACCACTGAGATTAAACCCAAATAACGGAGAGTAAACCCAAACAACTGAGATTAAATCCAAACAACTGAGATTAATGAAGGGCCTGTTCTGTGCTGTACTGTTCTATGTTCTAAATGCTAACAATGTTATTTTGAACGAACTGTGAAGTTTCAATGGCGGTTATTGCCCAGCATTCGCTGCGGGTGTGAAAGTGCCCTATTCACTCCATAGGAGCCCAGTACGCAGGCGCAGCGCTGTATCTGGGGCATGCGCAGTGTCACTTTGCTCGGAGCCCGCGAGTCCGGGAGACGCTTGTTTCAAGGGGTGAGAATCGGTGCGGCGGAGGGAGGAATGGAGCCGGGTGTCGGGGGTGGGGAGGGAACAGAGGCTTCATAAACATCTGCTGTAGGCCGCAAGGTCTGAATAAGAGCCTTCCGGTCCCGGGTTTGCAGCTCCGTGGATTTTATCCGGGATCAGACCCGGTGCCGTGGCCGCCATCTTTGTTTAGCGGGGAGCAGAGCGCATGCGCAGCCGGTGGGCGGAGCTTCAGGATTTGGGTGACCAGGTGAGACAATGTTTGAGTCATTGACTGACAGGCCGGGTTAATGGATGCTGCCTTTCACCTTCTCAATTTGGAGCGGCGGCTCGCCGTCTTTTATACACTTTGATCATACAGACATTAGCGGTTACTTCGTCATTAGCTTTGGGTGGTTACCTGTACTTAGCCAATTGGGCTCCCCGAGCAACAATTGACCTCCAATCACATTCCTTCAAAAACAACCGTGAACAAAAACCCACAACTTATTGTTTCAGTTCCCCTTTATCTTAAGCTCAGCCGACCATCTGGACCTCGCGGTCTGGTTTTTTTTGTCTGTTCCGTATTTTTTATACAATAACAGGATGTAGCTCAAAGGTTAGTTCGTTATTTAGTCAGCAACAGAATGATCTTTGTTAACCACAGGATAAGTGCTGGGCACAGCCAGTCCCGTACGCATTAACTTTCAAAGGTCGCAGTCTTAGTTTCACTCCAACACTCATCTCATTTATCTAAAATCCAATGAGCATAGATGCACCCTGCCTAACCTTTCCTCAAAAAACAGACCCCTTCATGCCCAAAATCAGCGAGTGAACCTTGTCTGAATTGCTTCCAATGTAAGTATATTCCATCTTAAGTAATCTTATGCTAGAAAACAGGAGGGGAGAATGTTATGGATTTATATTCAGGTCTGACAAATGACTGTTGGGGGTGACACAGTGGTTAGCACTTCTGTCTCAAAGCGCCAGAGACCCGGTTCAATTCCAGCCTCGGGTGATTGTCTGTATGGAGTTTGCACATTCTCCCTCTGTGTGGGTTTCCTCTGGTTGCTCTGGTTTCCTCCCACACTCCAAAGAGTGGGTTGATCGACCGTGCTAAAGTGTCCCTTTGTGTCCCAAGATGAGGGGGAAGGAAAGGATTAGTGATGTACGTACATCAGGTTACAGGGATAGGGCCTGAGTAAAGGTGCTCTGTTAGAAACTTGGTGCAGACTCGATGGGCTAAAAGGCCTCCTTCTGCGCTGCAGAGATTCTGTGATTTTGGAATTTCCTTTTACAGATGGTTAGAAGAGGATTTTGACAGCAATCTCAAACCCCCCAAAAAATGTGTATTTCTTAATTTCAAGCCACAATTGACACATGACTCTTGTAATCTCCTTTTGCAGCGAGTTAGAGTGGGCCAAGCCTGAGGCAGCTGTCGTATGTATATTTATAGAGAGAGAATAGACTAACATTTTGAGTCTGGATGACCCTTTGTCAGAACAAGGGTCATCCAGACTTTAAATGTTGGCTCTACTCTCTCTCCACAGATGCTGTCAGACCTGCTGACATTTTCCAGCATTTTCTGTTTTTGTTTTTTCCAGCATCCGCAATATTTTGCCTTTATATGTATTTATATATCCAAATGTGCTATGTTAACAAAATGGACAGTTACTAACCGAAATATAAAGCATCATGTGATTTAGCTGACTTGACCATATTCCTATCGTTATTCAGTCATTAAAGACACAGTCATGGAGCATTAAACTTGCCTCGCAGGGCCCCTTGTGTCAACACACAGGCAGCTGCTTTGTGAGACTGCGAGCAGCACAGACAAGTCAGAGATAAGAGTGTCCTGAGAAGAGCGATTCATTGTGAAAGCTCAGGGACGGTTGATAAGATGTAGGAATTCTATGATTCTAATGAACATTCTTTCCTCTCTCGTTCCCCAAAAGCTGTAAATCTCCATCCCACTCACTCTCCCTCCATTCTCACTCTGCTGTATCTAATATTCACCCTCCCAATTCTCCTGAAGGTGCTGATTGAGGCTGATTGACAGATCCATGCTCACTGCTTCCTGTCGTGGACACACAAATCATAAGAAACAGGAGCTGCAGTTGGCCATTCAGCCCATCGAACTGCCTCAACCATTCATTGAGAATTGGCTGATCTACCGCAGCATCATTTCCCAATTTATCCCCCAGATAGAGAGAGAATAGAGCCAATGTTTCGAGTCTGGAGAGAGGAAAGAATGTTCCATAGAAACTAGAATTGTGTGTTCTGAATTTCTATCCTGTACTGACACTGATGACCTCTGTAAACTTGTTTTACAGGATACTGAAAGAGGAATCACAGGCTGAAATCTCAAACGTTGTGTCTCGATCTGACAGAGTCATATTCCATGGGAGCTGAATATCATCGGCCTTTGAATCGAGGAGAAATGGTTGTCCGGTCTGATGACTTGAAAAGATTTCAAACATCAGTGTGACTGCAAAAGAGCCAACACGCTGCCACACTCGGGTGAGTGTGTTCCAGTGCACTGAGCTTGAACCAGTTACACAGCCTGAATAAATATCACACCATTCACAGCGGGGGGAGACTGTTCTGTGTGTGGATGAGTCTTCAACTGAAGAGAGAGGAAAAGACACCTGCACCATGGAGAAACCATGGAAATGTGGGGACTGTGGGAAGGGATGCAGAGCCCCATCTCAGCTGGAAGTTCATCGGCGCAGCCACACTGGGGAGAGACCATTCACCTGCTCTCAGTGTGAGAAGGGATTCACTGATTTATCCACCCTGCGGACACACCAGCGAGTTCACACTGGGGAGAGACCATTCACCTGCTCTCAGTGTGAGAAGGGGTTCAGTCAATTAGCTAACCTGCAGAAACACCAGCGAGTTCACACTGGGGAGAGACCATTCACCTGCTCTCAGTGTGGGAAGGGATTCACTCAGTTATGCAGCCTGCAGACGCACCAGCGACTTCACACTGGGGAGAGGCCATTCACCTGCTCTCAGTGTGAGAAGGGGTTCAGTCAATTAGCTCACCTGCAGAAACACCAGCGAGTTCACACTGGGGAGAGACCATTCACCTGCTCTCAGTGTGGGAAGGGATTCACTCAGTTATCCAGCCTGCAGACGCACCAGCGACTTCACACTGGGGAGAGGCCATTCACCTGCTCTCAGTGTGGGAAGGGGTTCAGAGCTTCATCCCACCTGCTGAGACACCAAAACGCTCACGAGTGATTCCAGAGGTTGGATTCTGCTGTTATTGTTTCTGCTCTCAATTACATCCAGGACTGCATTTTGTTCATTCTCACAGTTGGTCAATGGGGAGGGTCGGAGGGTTTCTTTCTGCTGGACTGGCCGGTCTCATGACTTTGCCTCCAGTGGGCTGATGCTCTTTGAGTCTTGTTGTGAATATCTGGTATCAGATTTCGCAAGGATCACAGAGTGACAGGATGTTAGGAAATTCAGAGATATTTAGTCAGCATTTCTGTTTGAAACCTCCCAATGCCCATCCAATTTCCTTTGTAATTGTTTATTGTCTCCACTTCCTCCTCCCTCGTAGGCAGCGAGTACCAGGTCATTACCATTCACTCCATCAAAATATTCTTCCTCACATCCCCCCCTTCCTCTCTGACCCAAAACCATAAATCTGTGACCCCCTCATCCTTGTCCCATCAGCTAATGGGAACAGCTTTTCTTTGTCCACCTTATCTAAACCTGTCAGAATCTCGTCCACCTCTATCAAATCTCCCCTCAACCTCCTTTGCTCCAAGAGGAACAACCCCAGCCTGACATTGACAATAAAGATCAAACTAACAGAATATGTTAATACCTGAAATCAAATGGGAATGTTTAATTTCTGTTTTAAAGAAATAATGAATATATTGTCCTGTACAATAAAGGGATTTGAATAACTCAGCTTGGGTGCAGTTGAATGAAATGTACCAATCTCGTATCCACCCACAGTCTAGAGGAAATGTGGAATGTGTAGCTGGAAATCCCTCCCTAACAGCACTGTGGGTGTACTTACACCTTAGGCATTGTAGCAGTTCAGGAAGGCAGTGTTGGCGCTAATCGTGGCCGAGGCAGCTACATACAGCCACATATTCTGTTATAACTGAAGGACTGCAGATTGAATGTGAGGCATTATGGGACTGGACTATCTTGACCACGTTCCTGTGACTTCTCAGTTTCTGCAATCATGAACCATTAAAGCTGCTTAGCAGGGCCCCAACAGAGGACCTGCTGAGAATATTTACTCAGAATGAGTTAGAATTAAACTTATTCCAGGACCGGCTGGTGTTCAGCGGCTGAGATACCCGAATCTGTAAAAAGGGGGTCTGATCAATCAACAAACAGTGGTAGGTAGTTAGTTAAGAAGTGTTCTCATGCATTATTTGAATTATTTTATCATGAATTTGTGATCAGAACTGTGAGGGACTTGTAACCCAATAGTTGTTGAATTGACGGTAAACTCCAAGTAGCACTGGACTGAAAAGGGGGTCTGACCAAGAAGTGAAGTGATCTCAGGCATTGTTTAAATTACATCATCATTGGCCAACTTCCCCTTTGTGACATCACAGTGGAGCCATCCTTGAATTAGCCAATAGGAATCACTCTGCTCCGCGGTGACCTCTCCGGGTTCCAGTGAGCAGGCCCGGGCGCGTGGACCCGGGAGCCCCGCCCCCACCCATTGTTCCCCCTCCGCCTACACCACATCGAGCCAAGGTTTCCAGGCAACCGGCTGACAGCTCCGGCCAGAGCGAGAAGCCGCTCAGTGATCTCCCCCTCCCCCTGGCCAAGGACGGCGGCTGTCCAAGGGAGAGGCGCATGTCCAGGGGAGAGTCCATCCCCTGCCCTTCTGAGGTGTTCACTAATAGGAAGAGTTGGAGGACCGAAAGGACTCTGGTTCTCCAGCTCATCAGAGCGCCGGCTTTGCGTGAATGAAGATTGCGCTTCAGACTGACTGAAACTTCCTCCTGTCTCCAACATCTGAGAGTAAAACACTTTCTTTTCTCCCCCTTTCCATTTCTTTTCTCATTCTGGGGGAAATTGGGGACTTGCAGCAACTGAAGGAAGGAAGTGAATCCAGGGAGGCTGCAGACTCTAGAAAGGTTGGCCCAGGTCTCTCTCTCTCTTAAAGACATTGACATCCTTTGCTCCCTCAGCTTGACACATTTATTTGTCTGGCTAAAAGGATGGTCTCTTTCCTAATGTTCACAATTGAAGGGCTGGTTTCCCCAGGAGATGGCTGACATTTAAGGGGACAGTAAATTAATATAGGACAGACATATGTCCAGTGTTGTTATATCAGCCAGGTTTATTCCTGGTCCTGCAATAAATGCATTTATCATTCCAATCTTGTCATATTGTACTGTAGCTACGTTATATATTTCCAGTTATAGAGTCATTACAGCACAGAAGGAGTCCATTGGACAACTCGAGTCCATACCGACTCTCACAGTAACTTCATAGATTTTTTGCACTTTTTTCATGATTTTCAAGTGACTTAATTGCAGTGTTAATGTAAGCCTCCTTGTGACACTAATTAATAAACAATCAAAACTAAACTATAAACCGCCTTGGCGAACACTTACCCGAAGATCAGAGGCTGAATGCCCTTGATCTTCGGGTAAGTGTTCTCCAAGGCGGCCTTCAAGACTCACGACAGCGCAGAATCGCTGAGCAGAAACTGATAGCCAAGTTCCGCACACACGAGGACGGTCTCAACCAGGATCTTGGGTTCATGTCACACTATCTGTAACCACCACAACTTGCTGGGCTTGCAAAATCTCACTAACTGTCCTGGCTTGAGACAATTCAGTAAGAAGTTTAACAACACCAGGTTAAAG
Organism: Mustelus asterias; assembly: GCF_964213995.1. Lineage (NCBI taxonomy): Eukaryota > Metazoa > Chordata > Chondrichthyes > Carcharhiniformes > Triakidae > Mustelus > Mustelus asterias. Next base: position 1,343,930 of record NW_027590120.1, on the reverse strand, counting down.
TCCAACAGGTTTATTTGGTCGCAAAAGCCACACAAGCTTTCGGAGCTCCAAGCCCCTTCTTCAGGTGAGTGGGAATTCTGTTCACAAACAGGGCAGATAAAGACACAGACTCAATTTACATGAATAATGGTTGGAATGCGAATACTTACAGCTAATCAAGTCTTTAAGATAGAAACAACGTGAGACAATTGAGACAACATTGAGACAATTCACACCTCTTTAACCTGTGCTTAACCCTCTCTCCACTCACATTGTACCTGGAAAGACTTGATTACCTGTTAAGACTCGCATTCCAACCATTATCTTATAATGGAGTTTGTGTCTATATGTGCCCTGTTTGCGAACCAAATCCTGCACACAGCTGATGAAGGAGCAGTGCTCCGAAAGCTCCTGCTACTAATAAAGCTGTTGGACTTTAACCTGGTGTTGTGAAACTTCTTACTGTGTCTACCCCAGTCCAACGCCGACATCTCCACACCCAGGACAGGAAGCAGTGAGCATAGATCTGTCAATCAGCCTGAATCAGCACCTTTTGAAGAATTGGTAGGGTGAATATTAGATACAGCAGAGTGAGAATGGAGGGAGAGTGTGTGGGATGGAGATTTACAGCTTTTGGGGAATGAGAGAGGAAAGAATGTTCCATAGAAACTAGAATTGTCTGTTCTGAATTTCTATCCTGTACTAACACTGATGAATCTTATAAACTCCTTTTGCAGGATAGATTTGCAGAAGGTGAGGATTTACAGGCAGAAATCTCAAATCAAACAACACATCAAGACCTGACAGATTTATTCATTTGATCAGGACCTGAATATCATTGGCCTTTGAATCTAAAAGGAGAAATCTTTTTCTGTTCTGTCTGCTTCAGAATTTTTTTTAACATAAATGTAACTGAAAAATCACTGAGACACAGATACACACGAGTGAGTGTGTTCCAGTGTACTGTGTGGGAAGAGATTCAACCAGTTACACAGCCAGAAAATACACCGCAGCGTTCACAGCGGGGAGAGACTGTACCCGTGTTCTGTGTGAGATTTAAGTGATTGTTGAACCTGGAGAGTCACAAGAACACCCGCACCAGGGGGAAACCGTGGAAATGTGGGGACTGTGGGAGGCGATTCAGGGTCCCATCACAGCTGGAATCTCATCGATGCAGTCACACTGGGGAGCGGCCATTCACCTGCTCTGTGTGCGGGAAGGGATTCACTCAGTTATCCAGCCTGCAGAAACACAATCTCACTCACACCAATGAGGGAACGTTTAAATGCTCTGACTGTAGCATTGGCTTCAAAACCTCTGGAGAACCAGTGTCCCACCAGGTGTCACACTGAGGAGAGACCGTTCAGATGCTCTCACTGCAGAAAGAGGTTTAAAAGCTCATCCAATCTGCAGAGACACCAGCGAGTTCACACTGGGGAGTGACCATTCACCTGTTCTGACTGTGGGAAGGGATTCACTCAGTTATCCCACCTGCTGAGTCATAATCTCACTCACACCAATGAGAGATCCTTTAAATGCTCTGACTGTGGGAGCAGATTCAAAAGCTCTGGAGAACTGGTGTCCCACCAGCAAGTTCACACTGGGGAGAGACCATTTACCTGCTCTTTGTGTTGGAAGGGATTCACTCAGTCATCCAGCCTGCTCAGACATAAAGTCACTCACACCAATCTGAGGCCTTTCAAATGCTCTGACTGTGGAAGTGGCTTCAAAAGCTCTCAGAGCTGATGTCCCACCAGTGCATTCACACTGAGGAGAGGCCGTTCAGCTGCTCTCACTGCTCAAAGAGATTTAGAATATCTTCAGCACTGCCGAAACACCAGCGAGTTCACACTGGGGAGCTGCTCTCAGTGTGGGAAGGGATTCACTAAGTCATCCAACCCATGGGTACTTCAGTGAGTTCACACTGGGCAGAGGCTGGTCACCTGCTCTGACTGTGATTCACTCAGTCAGCAAACTTGGTGAAACACCAGTGAGTTCACAAGTGATTACAGTTCTGGGATTATTCTTGTGAATCTTTCTTGCTCCTTCTCCAGTGCCTCTGTTTCCTTTTTCTAAATGGAGATCACAAATAGAACGTAGAACAGTACAGCACAGGAACAGACCCTTCAGCCCACGATGTTGCGTTAAACATGATGCCAAATTAAACTAATCCCTTCTGCCTGCCCTTGGTCCATATTCCTCTATTCCTTACAAATTCATGTGCTTATCTAAAAGCCCCTATTGTATCTGCCTCCACCACCACCCCTGGCAGTACAGGGAATCCCTGTAACTCTTTCCTCCCCAGCTGTTGCTAAACCTCAGACTCTGCCTGTCATTCTGCTAATTAACCCAGAACCCCTTCCACACCATTTGTTAGTGGGTTTCTCCGACAAGGTGGCAATTATACTCCGGAAACCAATGTCACAGTATAAAGGTAAAACTTCATTAAAAACCAGTGATCAATGGGAGAAATTATATTGATGGTCTCAGATACAGAATACCCAGACCGTTCTAATGTAATCATAAGATCATAAGATATAGGAGCAGAATTAGGCCATTTGGCCCGTCGAATCTGCTCTGCCATTCAATCATGGCTGATCTGATTCTTGTCCCCATTCTCCTGTCTTCTCCCCGTAACCCTTGATCCAGCTATTAATCAAGAACCTGCCTATCTCTGTCTTAAAGACACTCAATGACCTGGTTTCCTTCCAAAGATTCACCACTCTGGCTGAAGAAATTCCTCCTCATCTGTTTTAAAGGATCATCCCTTCACTCTGAGGTTGTGCCCTCGAGTTCTACACTCTCCCACTAGTGGAAACATCCTCTCCACGTCCACTCTCTCCAGGTCTCTCAGTATTCTGTAAGTTTCAATTAGATCCCCCCCCCCCCACCCCCCCCCCCCCCCCTCATCCTTCCAAACTCCAATGAGTACAGACCCAGAGTCCTCAACCGTTCCTCATACGACAAGCTCTTCATTCCAGGGATCATTCTTGTGAACCTCCTCTGGACCCCTTCCAAGGCCAGCACATCCTTCCTTCGATAAGGGGCCCAAAACTGCTCACAATACTCCAAATGGAGTCTGACCAGAGCCTTAGACAGCCTCAGAAGTACATCCCTGCTCTTGTATTCTCGCCCTCTCGACATGAATGCTAACATTGCATTTGCCTTCCAAACTGTCAACTGAACCTACATGTTAACCTTCAGAGAGTCCTGAACCAGAACTTACAAGTCCCTTTGTGCTTCTGATTTCCTAAGCATTTCCCCAGACCACAATCCCATCAGGCCCTATCCCCATAACACCACTTATTTACCCTGCTCGTTCCGCTGACATGAAGGGACAATTTACTATGGCCAATCAACCTAACCTGCCAATCTTGGACTGAGGGAAGAAACTGGAGGAAACCCACACAGACATGGGGAAAATGTGCAAACTCCACACAGACAGTCACCCAAGGCCAGAATTGAACCCGAGTCCTTGGCGCTGTGAGGCAGCAGTGCTAACCACTGTGCCACCCTTTATTCTTCAGTGCAGTTCCACCGTGTACTGTCGGATGTCAGTTCCTTCACAATTTACAAACCACCTCTGCAATCTCACATCGGTGTTCCAACTCCTTCTTTAACCCTCTGTTGGAGTCTCATTCTCATAAGCCATCTTCACACATGTCCCTCCCTGTTAAACGTTGCCTCTCATTTTATTTTTAACCAGACAGTGTACTTTTGTCATGCTTGTTGGCATCTCTTTTCCCTCTCCAACAAATCATTGTTTTACATTTGTGGAAGGTTTATCAGGTCTTTTGGGATTGTGCTGTGTTTTTTACCAATCAGTTTCATCATCCTGGATTCCACTTTCTTACAAAAGAAGCACCATTAAATAATTCTGTCAGAATCTTCAGAAGAAAGTCAAAAGTCAGAGTCAAAGGGGTTCTTCATCTCAATGTCTTTGCTTATTTCCCCCTGTACAATCTCAATGTGTCAGATGGTGGCCAGATTATCAAATTCAGTTCTCTCAAATAGTTCATAGACAAAGAAACAAATATCTCCAAGAGAAAACTGTCACCTCATTCATCTCATCTGGACTTCCCTTTCACTCAAATCTTCATAAACACCCAAATGTATGGATTGCTTTAAACTACACTTTCAGGAGTTCTGGAGAATCTTTGGAGTCAAATAAATCATTAAGTATTCTCATAACATATTTTAACAGAAACCGAACATTTCTGTTTGATTCCAGGCATTATCAATTTTGTTCTTTCCCTTAAACACCAGGTAATTTCCATTTTAAATGCTTGAAATAGCAACTCATGTCAGATATTTATCAATTCCAATCTCAAAAGCAGGCTTGTTGGCTTTCTGAAAGGTAAAGTCTTTTATTCTCTGCTTTAATTCTCAAAACTTCACTCAGAGCTGGAAAACATCATCACCTGTTTAAAAAACCCCCACAAACAATCCATCTGTCTCTGGCCAAGATCCCAGTGAGTTAATGTGTCCAATCACAGGTTACATTAAAAAACAAAGGCTGTTTGGAGATTTATAAAAATCAACTGTCTGCTGAAAGGGTTAACTTCTCTGTGGAACCGAGAGAGGGGGGGAGTGGGCAGAGGAAACTTGGCAATTGTGTCAATTTATATAATTTTAAAAACTTCTCTTGTGTTATTTTCTTCAATTTTGCTCAAATTTCATCTCTTTTGTCTGTCTTTTTTGTAAATGCCAATTTCCAATATTTGCTACTTAATCAAAGTTGAAAGAAATACTTTGTGAAATGTGCTGTTAACCGAATCTCAAAAATTTTAACTCAGATGTTTTGGAAAGTTGGAACTGGTTTGCTGCCAAACTGCAGCCTTATCTTTGTGTTTTGGGAGCAAATTGGCTTTCACAATTCTAACCTTGAACAACTTAATTTCAAACCCAAATACATTCCTTTCACATTTTAGTGCAGTCTGAGTTTATTTCAAACAGAAACACACAGCAGTTCAAATTATATTAATTGCTATTCCCTTTCCAAACTAAGTCTTCGAATCTATGATACTTGCAAAAAACACGCTTTAAGAATTCCTTCAACTGGGCAAACCAACTTGGAGTAAGCGTTGTGGATCATGATGGTGCAGAAGTCATGGCTAACCTCACACACCTGCATTCCCTTATCACACAGGAGAGGCAGAGGAGAGGTGGGAACGCTTTCAATGGCCCTGGTTTTGGAGAAAACAACTACATCTTCTCACTGGTGACTGATTTGTGTCTCAGGTTGTTTGATTTTAGCTAAACACAGGGAGTGGTCTGCTTCAGGGAGGTGTCACTTTGTGGCTGAATTCACTTCCTCAAAGTTCCCATGGCATCTTCTAACTCTTCACTTGATCTGATATTTTCTGACTGTAAATCAATATCTTGTTCCAGAGTTTCGCCAAACTCTGAGATTTTTCTGAGCTCCACTCACCCTATCATCTGCCCCCTGTTCCCAATGTAACTGATTGTCCAGGTCAGACGTGCTCTCCTGCCAGCAATCAGCTCCATTCTGCAGCTTATCCACCAGTTCCCTCAACTCTTTATATTTTGTACTCAGCTGTGAGGCAACAGGTTTCCAATGTAACTGGAAATTAATTTATTCTGGACTATTTCCAATTCACTATTTCCTTTCTGAATCTCTTTAGAAAACCTATCAAGGACCCGCTCGTAATCTCCGTCACATTCTTCTCCACCTCCCAGGGTATCTTTTGCTCCTCATGCCCTTGATTCCGTTGTCAAACTGTCAGTCACATTGTAGCAGATGCCAAAGCCATTGTTGTATTTGCTTTTTTGAGGCAGCAGTGCTAACCACTGTGTCACTGGATGGAATGCTGGCACAGTGGAGAGAAATACAGAAACTAGAAGCAGGAGTAGGCCATTCGGCCCTTTGAGCCTACTCCACCATTCATCTTGGTCATGGCTGATCATCGAATTCAATTTCCTGATTCCCCCCTTCCTTCCAGATCCCTTGATCCCTGTAGCCCCAAGAGCTATATCTCATATCTTCTTGATATCAGACAATGTTTTGGTGTAAAATATAGGGTGACATGGTGGCACAGTGGTTAGCCAGGGACCCATTTAATTCCAGCCTTGGGTGAGTGTCTGTGTGGAGTTCGCATGTTCTCCCTGTGTCTGCGTGGGCTTCCTCCGGGTGCTCCAGTTTCCACCCACAGACCAAAGATGCCCAGGTTCGGTGGATTTGCAATGTTGAATTCCCTCTTCGTCTCCCAAGCTGTGTGGGTTAGATAGGTTAGCCATGGTAAATGTGTGAGATTACAGGGATAGGGCAGGGGAGAGGGCCTGGGTAAGGTGCTCTGTTGGAGAGATGGTGCAGACTCGATGGTCCGAATGGTCCCTTCTGCACTGGAGGGATTCTATGATTCAATGAACACAGGAATGGTCAGAATTATTTCACATGTCCCAAATTTTAAATAACCATTACAATTAAAACTCTCTCATACTAAGACCATAAGACCATAAGACATAGGAGCGGAAGTAAGGCCATTCGGCCCATCGAGTCCACTCCACCATTCAATCATGGTTGATTTCAACTCCATTTACCCGCTCTCTCCCCATAGCCCTTAATTCCTCGAGAAATCAAGAATTTATCAATTTCTGTCTTGAAGACGCTCAACGTCTCGGCCTCCACAGCCCTCTGTGGCAATGAATTCCACAGACCCACCACTCTCTGGCTGAAGAAATTTCTCCTCATCTCTGTTCTAAAGTGACTCCCTCTTATTCTAAGGCTGTGCCCCCGCGTCCTAGTCTCCCCTGTTAATGGAAACAACTTCCCTACGTCCATCCTATCTAAGCCGTTCATTATCTTGTAAGTTTCTATCAGATCTCCCCTCAACCTCCTAAACTCCAATGAATATAATCCCACGATCCTCAGACGTTCATCGTATGTCAGGCCTACCATTCCTGGGATCATCCGTGTGAATCTCCGCTGGACCCGCTCCAGTGCCAGTATGTCCTTCCTGAGGTGTGGGGCCCAAAATTGCTCACAGTACTCCAAATGGGGCCTAACCAGTGCTTTATAAAGCCTCAGAAGTACATCCCTGCTTTTGTATTCCAAGCCTCTTGAGATAAATGACAACATTACATTTGCTTTCTTAATTACGGACTCAACCTGCAAGTTTACCTTTAGAGAATCCTGGACTAGGACTCCCAAGTCCCTTTGCACTTTAGCATTATGAATTTTGTCACCGTTTAGAAAATAGTCCATGCCTCTATTCTTTTTTCCAAAGTGTACAACCTCGCACTTGCCCACGTTGAATTTCATCAGCCACTTCTTGGACCACTCTCCTAAACTGTCTAAATCTTTCTGCAGCCTCCCCACCTCCTCAATACTACCTGCCCCTCCACCTATCTTTGTATCATCGGCAAACTTGGCCAGAATGCTCCCAGTCCCGTCATCTAGATCGTTAATATATAAAGAGAACAGCTGTGGCCCCAACACTGAACCCTGCGGGACACCACTTGTCACCGGTTGCCATTCTGAGAAAGAACCTTTTATCCCAACTCTCTGCCTTCTGTCTGACAGCCAATCGTCAATCCATGTTAGTACCTTGCCTCGAATACCATGGGCCCTTATTTTACTCAGCAGTCTCCCGTGAGGCACCTTGTCAAAGGCCTTTTGGAAGTCAAGATAGATAACATCCATTGGCTCTCCTTGGTCTAACCTATTTGTTATCTCTTCAAAGAACTCTAACAGGTTTGTCAGGCACGACCTCCCCTTACTAAATCCATGCTGACTTGTCTTAATCCGACCCTGCACTTCCAAGAATTTAGAAATCTCATCCTTAACGATGGATTCTAGAGTTTGAATCTGGATTAAAATTCCCACAAGTTTAGCAAAGTTTCCTGGAATCATGTCTCTGGCCAGTAAACGTGGCTCCAGGTTCACAACTTTTATGAAAAAAAGCTTTATTAATTACACGTCCTTTATTTAAATCTGTTTGATTTAAATCACAGACAGAAAACCTGAAAGCTTGAAGCATTCAACAAATATCATCCACACACAAACAGAGAAACATAGCATGTGCTTTACAACAATAAACAAAATTAATTCCTTCAGCGTTCTTGTGGTTCTGTTTCTAAACTTCCAGAAATGCCTTTAATTAAAGACTCAAGAGAAGGTTAATTCCCCAGAAAGATAAACCTAAACAAATGTAGCCCAAAACAATAATAAAACACATCTACAAACATCCACATAAAACAAATGAAACACACAGATTCTCACAGCTCGTAAATTTCAAACAATGAATCCTCAGCATTCTCTCTCGCAGCTATAGCTTCTTAAAGTGACAGAGCACCACAAACGTTTCGCAATATACATTAATGATTTGGAAGATGGAACTGAAGGCATTGTTGCTAAGTTTGCAGATGATACAAAGATATGTAGAGGGGCAGGCAGTATTGAGGAAGCAGAGGGGCTGCAGAAGGACTTTGATGGGCTAGGAGAGTGGGCAAAGAAGTGGCAGATGGAATACAATGTGAAAAGTGTGAGATTATGTACCTGGGGAGGAGGAATGGAGACATCGACTATTTCCTAAATGGGGAAATGTTTCAGAAATCAGAAGCACAAAGGGACTTGGGAGTCATTGTTCAAGATTCTCTTAAAGTTAACGTGCAGGTTTAGTTGGCAGTTCGAAAGGCAGATGCAATGTTAGCATTCATGTCAAGAGGGCTAGAATACAAGAGCAGCGATGTACTTCTGAGACTGTATAAGGCTCTGGTCAGACCCCATTTGGAGTATTGTGAGCAGTTTTGAGCCCCACATCTAAGGAACGACATGCTGGTCTTGGAAAGGGTCTGGAGGAGCTTCACAAGAATGATCTCTGGAATGAAGAGCTTGTCGTCGTATGAAGAATGGTTGAGGACTCTGGGTCTGTACTCATTGGAGTTTAGAAGGATGAAGGGAGATCTTATTGAAACTTAGTGGGAAAAAACTAGAGGGCACAACCTCAGCCTAAAGGGATGATCCTTTAAAACAGAGATGAGGAGGAATTTCTTCAGCCAGAGAGTGGTGAATCTGTGGAACTCTTTGCCACAGAAGGCTGTGAAGGTCAGTTCATTGAGTGTCTGTAAGACAGAGATAGATAGGTTCTTGATTAATAAGGGGATCAGGGGTTATGGGGAAAAGGCAGGAGAATGGGGATGAGAAAAATATCAGCCATGATCGAATAGCGGAGAAGACTCGATGGGTCTGGTAGCCCATTTCTGCTCCGATGTCTTATGGTCTAAGCTCACAACTCCTTGATTAAAATAAGACACAAGATCCTTCATTCCCCTTCATTATAACTTAAACTTTTTTTAGCTAACTTCCAAGGCCTGATTTTATCGGAAACATCAAGTCTTTGTTGATTTAAAATCCCAAACATGTTGCCAGCTGCAAAATCTTTGTTTTAGCTAATTTTAGCTCATTCTGAGTAAATATTCTCACCAGGTCCTCTGTTGGGGCCCTGCTAAGCAGCTTTAATGGTCCGTGATTGCAGAAACTGAGCAGTCACAGGAATGTGGTTAAGATAGTCCAGTCCCATAATGCCTCACATTCAATCTGCAGTCCTTCAATTATAACAGAATATGTGGCTGTATGTAGCTGCCTCGGCCGTGGTCAACCCCAACACTGCCTTCCTGAACTGCTACAATGCCTGAGGTGTTAGTACACCCACATTGCTGTTAGGGAGGGATTTCCAGCTACACATTCCAGACTTTCACTAGACTGTAGGTGGATATCAGATTGAGGTATTCCATTCAACCACACCCAAGGTGAGTTATTCCAATTCTGTTATTGTCCAGGACAATATATTCACAATATCTTTAAAACAGAAATTAAACATTCCCATTTGATTTCAGGCATTAACATATTCTGTTAGTTTGTTCTTTATTGTCGATGTCAGGCTGGGGTTGTTTCCCTTGGAGCAAAGGAGGTTGAGGGGAGATTTGATAGAGGTGGACAAGATTCTGACAGGTTTAGATAAGGTGGACAAAGAAAAGCTGTTCCCATTAGTTGATGGGACAAGGATGAGGGGGACACAGATTTAAGGTTTTGGATCAGAGATGCGTGGGGGTGGGATGTGACGAAGAATATTTTGATGCAGCGAATGGTAATGAGCTGGAACTCGCTGCCTACGAGGGTGGAGGAAGTGGAGACAATAAACAATTACAAAGGAAATTGGATGGGCATTTGAGGGGATTTCAAACAAAAATAGTGACTCTTAACTTCCTAACACCCTGTCACTCTGTGATCCGTGTGAAATTTGGTAACACGACTCAAAGAGCATCAGCCCACTGGAGGCAAAGTCATGAGACCGGCCAGTCCAGCAGAAAGAAACCCTCCGACCCTCCCCATTGACCAACTGTGAGAATGAACAAAATGCAGTCCTGGATGTAATTGAGAGCAGAAACAATAACAGCAGAATCCAACCCCTGGAATCACTCGTGAACTTGTTGGTGTCTCAGCAGGGCGGATGAAAGACTGAATCTCTTCTCACACACAGAGCAGCTGAACGGTCTCTCCCCAGTGTGAACTCGCTGGTGTATCTGGAGGTGGGAGGACCGAGTGAATCCCTTCCCACATTGAGAGCAGGTGAACGGCCTCTCCCCAGTGTGAACTCGCTGGTGTGTCAGCAGGCTGGACGAATCACAGAATCCCTTCCCACACTGAGAGCAGGTGAATGGTCTCTCCCCAGTGTGAACTCGCTGGTGTATCCGCAGGCTGGATAATCGAGTAAATCCCTTCCCACATTGAGGGCAGGTGAATGGCTTCTCCCCAGTGTGAACTCGCTGGTGTGTCAGCAGGCTGGATGACTGAGTGAATCCCTTCCCACACTGAGAGCAGGTGAATGGCCTCTCCCCAGTGTGAATTCGCTGGTGTATCTGCAGCTGGGATGACTGAGTAAATCCCTTCCCACATTGAGAGCAGGTGAATGGCCTCTCCCCATTGTGAACTCGCTGGTGTGTCTGCAGGTGGGATGACCGACTGAATCCCTCCCCACATTGAGAGCAGGTGAATGGTCTCTCCCCAGTGTGAACCCGCTGGTGTGTCTGCAGGTGGGATGACTGAGTGAATCCATTCCCACACTGAGAGCAGGTGAATGGCCTCTCCCCAGTGTGAACTCGGTGGTGTATCCGCAGGTGGGATGACTGAGTGAATCCCTTCCCACACTGAGAGCAGGTGAATGGCCTCTCTCCAGTGTGAACTCGCTGGTGTGCCCGCAGGTTGAATGACTGAGTGAAACCCTTCCCACACTGAGGGCAGGTGAATGGCCTTTCCCCAGTGTGAACTCGCCGGTGTGACTGCAGGCTGGATGAACAAGTGAATCCCTTCCCACACTGAGGGCAGGTGAACGGCCTCTCCCCAGTGTGAACTCGCTGGTGTGTCCGCAGGCTGGATAAATGACTGAATCCCTCCCCGCACTGAGAACACGTGAACGGTCTCTCCCCAGTGTGAACTCGCTGGTGTGACTGCAGGCTGAATGACTGAGTGAATCCCTCCCCACACTGAGAGCAGGTGAATGGTCTCTCCCCAGTGTGGTTGCGCCGATGAGCTTCCAGCTCTGATGGGGCTCTGTATCTCTTCCCACAGTCCCCACATTTCCACGGTTTCTCCATGGTGCAGGTGTCCTTACCTCTCTCTTGGGTGGACAATCAGTTGAAGTCTCGTCCACACTCACAACACGAGTACAGTCTCTCCCCGCTGTGAATGGTGTGATATTTATTCAGGCTGTGTAACTGGTTAAAGCTCTTTAGTCAGTGCATTGGAACACTCTCACTCGAGTGTGGCAGTGTGTTGCTGCTTTTCTAGTCACACTGACATTTCAAATCTTTTCAAATCAACAGACTGGACAATCATTTCTCCTTCCAGATTCAAAGTCCGATGATATTCAGCTCCCAAGGAATATGACTCTGTCAGATCTAGACGTGACGTTTGAGATTTCGGCCTGTGATTCCTCTTTCAATATCCTGTAAAATGAGTTTACAAAAGTCATCAGTGTCAGTGCAGGATAGAAATTCAGAACAGACAATTCTAGTTTCTATGGAACATTCTTTCCTATTTCAGTCCCAAAAAGCTGTAAATCTCCATCCCACACACTCTCCCTCCATTCTCACTCTGCTGTATCTAATGTTCACCCTCCCAATTCTCCTGAAGGTGCTGATTGAGGCTGATTGACAGATCCATGCTCACTGCTTCCTGTCCTGGACACAGAGACCATAACAAATAGGAGCTGCAGTCGGCCATTTGGTCCATCGAGCCTTTTAAACTATTCAATGAGATAATTCGTTCATCTACCTCAGCATCATTCTCCCCACACTAAACCCATATCCCTTGATATCTTCAATATCTAGAAACCAATCAATCTCTCTCTTGAAAATAGTTGATGACTGAGGCTTCACTGTCCTCAGGGGTTGAGAATTCCAAAGCTTTAGCACATCCTTGAGTGAAGAAATCCCCTCACATATTAGCTTTTGCTCCATCTTCTTGTCTGTTCCCCATAACTCTTGACACCCTTGTCAGTCAAAGATCTGTCTAACTGGAATATATTCAATGATCCTCAGCCTCCACTGGTCCCTGTGGAAGAGAAATCCAAAAGACGAACAACCCTCTGAGGGAAGAGATGTCTTGAAATATATAACGGAGCTACAGTTCCATATTACAAGATATTCAGATCCCAAGGAATATGACTCTGTTTGGATGTGACGGTTGAGATTTTTGCCTTTGATTCCTCATTCAATATCCTATGAAATGAGTTTGCAAAAGTCATCACAGTCAGTATGGGATAGAAATTCAGAGCAGACAATTCTAGTTTCTATGGAACATTCTTTCCTATTTCATTCCCAAAATGTTGTAACTCTCCATCCATATCTATGGATTCTATTTAAAAATGAAAGTGGTTGGGCATTTGAAGGAAATAAACTTTCAGGAGAGTGAGGATATCGAGTGGGAATGGGACTGGAATGTTATACAGAGAGTCAGCATGGACTCGAGTTACCGAATGGATTCCTTCTGTGCTGAAATGACTTTATGACTGGAAATGTACAACATCGCTACAGCATTATATTACAATGCAAGAACTAATAATAAAAGTATTTTATTACAGAAACATAAATAATATATCTAATCTGGGTACCATATAATAACACCAGACATATCTCTGTCCTATATTAACGTTCTGTCCCCTTAAATGTCAGCCATCTCCTGGGGAAAGCTGCCCTTTAATGTGAACATGAGGAAAAAGACCATCCTTTTCGACAGACAAATAAATGTGTCAAGCTGAGGGAGCAAAGGATGTTCACCAGGCTGATTCAGGGAATCGCGGGACTGATGTATGAGGAGAGATTGACCAGGTTAGGATTGTTTTCATTGGAGTTCAGATGAATGAGGGGGTATCTCATAGAGACTTATAAAATTCTAAGAAGTCGAGACAGGATAGATGCAGGGAGGATGTTCCCGATGGAGTCCAGAACCAAGGGTCACAGTCTGAGGATTCAGGGCAGACCATGTAGGAGGGAGGTGAGGAGACATTTCTTCACCCAAAGAGTAGTCACCCTGTGGAATTCATTACCACAGGAAGTAGTTGGTGCACAAAACATTGAATGTATTCAAGAGGCGGCTGGATAAAGCACTTGGGGTGAATGGGATCACAGGTTATGGGAAAAAGCAGGATTAGGCTACTCAGTTGGATGATCAGCCATGATCATAATGAATGGCGGAGCAGGCTCGAAGGGCCAAATGGCCTCCTCCTGCTCCTATCATCTCTGTTTCTATATCAATGTCTTTAAGAGAGAGAGAGAGAGAGAGGGAGACCTGGGCCAACCTTCCCAGAGTCTGCACCCTCCCTGGATTCACTTCCTTTCCCTTCAGTTGCTGCAAGTCCCCAATTTCCCCCAGAATGAGAAAAGAAATGGAAAGGGGGAGAAAAGAAAGTGTGTTACTCACAGATGTTGGCCTCTTTTAGGTCAAAACAAATAAACAAACTCAGATTAAGTCAGGACAAAGTAAAAGGGGCAGCTCCCCAAAAGGAGGGAGAACAGTCCGAACAGAAATCAAAGTACAAAGGAAACTTAAAAACATCAAATTAAAATGTGATTATTAGGGTTGATAACGCACCCCAACCCCTGCGGTGCCCAGCGGGCGCGGAAGGCGTCAACCGCGCCCGTGGACACCGCATGCTCCCTCTCCAGGGACACCCGGCCGTGAACGTAGCCGCGGTAGAGGGGAAGACAGTCAGGATGGACGGCCCCCTCGATCGCCCGCAGCCTGGACCGGTAAATGGCGCGTTTCGCCAGGCCCAGGAGCAGGTTCACGAGGAGGTCGCCATCCCGACCCCAACAAAAAGAAAGTGCAACCTAAGACACAAAACATAGACATGGTCCACAGACTTCACAAGGCCACAGAAGGGGCAAGCTTCATAGCCCGTGAACCAGTGAATCCTACGGTTGTGCGGAACTGCTGCATGCATCACCCTTCACCCCAGGTCCCCGATGTAATTGGGGCAATCCCTCCGTAGAGGGACCTCTACGGAAACAAGGCCCGCCAAGGTGTATCCGGGCGACAGGCAAGGAGGCGGTAGTGGAAGGTGTGCAGCAGCAGCCCGCACAGGAAACGCCTCCGCGCGGTAGGAAAAGGCACGGAGGACATTTCCACGAGGCGGCTCAGGCTGTGGGGCACCTGACCCGAGGAGGAGGGTTGAAGTTTTGGGCCAATGTGGAATTCTGTCCGAACAGGGGAACGCTCGGGCGGGATCCCACCGCACGCCTGCGCCGCCTCGAGTTTGCGTGCACTTTCGGGGCCGAGCACGACCGTCCTAAGGTCTAGGATGGCTTTGGCCGCGTGCCGGACGGTCGTCCCCATGCGCTCAGCCAGCACGCGGGGGCCCATCCAGCCCGCTCCTCCGCCATCGAGCACGTCCCCGATTCTGGTCACCCCGGCATCCACAGCCCTCCTCTCCGCCAGCCACCTGAAGTCATACGGCTGGAGGAGCGGATTCCTGAGCAGCGGCTCTCACACGAGAGCTGCTACTCCTGACGGGGGAGAGCTGTGTCGCGAGGCGACCGTGTTCCAGACGGTGAGGAGGTCCTGGTAAAAGATGGGCAACTCCTGCAGGGCGGTCGAAGCACGCCCCAGTTCGATATGCAGGAGCTGCACGTCATAATTGAGGCCGTGCCAGTGGCAGAAGAAATATGGCACACCATTGTGGAGGGGGCTCAACGTAAAGGTACCTTTAGCGGAAGGTCGCTATCTGAGTGCGGAGGCACACCAGACCTTGTCTGCCCTCCTCAAGCGGGAGATACAGAACCGCAGCAGGGACCCAGTGCAGTCGATTGCCCCAGAAGAACCGCAGGAGGGTTCTCTGGATATTGGCGACAAAGCCAGGGGGAGGGGTCAAAGGGACCAGCCGGTACCACAGCATGGAGGCGAGCAGCTGGTTTATGACGAGAACCCGCGCCCGTGAATGGTCACAAACACTCACCTCTGAAACAATTTAACTGATTTTAATATTAAAATCTCCTGCTGGAGCCTGCAGCTGGAAAGATATCAGAAGCATTGGCATCAGAGAAACATCTCCCAGTTGAGGAAATCCCTGGGGAGCGGGGGTGATGTCACTGTGCAATTGTAAGTATGTGATGAGATCACAGACAGGCACACAGAATACCTGGGTCTGTGCAAACCAGTGAACACCACACATTATGGAGGATGTGAGGCTCCTTGACAGGGTGCAGAGGAGATTTATCAAAATGGTTCCAGGGATGAGGAATTATAGTTACAATGTTAGGCTGGATAACTTGGGGTTGTTCTCCTTGGAGCAAAGTAGATTGATTGAGGTGTACAAGGGTACATGGAGGTGTCAAAGTTTACATGCTCTGTTTACACGTGTACAAGCTCTGACTATGGGTCATCCAGTCTCGAAACGTTGGTTCTATTCTCTCTCCACAGATGCTGTCAGATCTGCTGAGATTTTCCAGCATTTATTGTTTTTATTTTCCTTTCTTTTTCCTTCTCTACCACCGCTCTGCTTCATCAATAAGACATTGGGACTCAGGGTTGATGCAGTTTGATGGACAGGTTGTCTCCATTCTGAGCACTGGGGAACAAGCCCCTCCCACTGATTGACAACATTGCCCTCTACAAACATGGCGGCCGCACGTGCGCACTGCTGCCTATTGCCCCCAATAAAGATGGCGAACGTTAACCTTGGACGAACACGAGGAGCTGCAGCCTTGCTCGGTACAAACTGGGTCCGGGAAGTTCTCTTCCGCGGTTTGCGGCTTACACAACATGCTTATGCAGCGTTTCCACCCACCTGGACGATCCATTGCTCTCTCCGTACCTCCAGTCACCTCTAACAGATTTCCGAGCCCACAGCAAAAGCCGTTTCCCATCGCCATTACTCATACTGCGCATGCTCGAGTCAAAGTTGGCCCCGCCCCTCGTTCGCTCCGATTGGTTGGAGGACCGACCGCTCCATGTCGGTCCTCCAGCACTGTCCCCTCTTCCCATTGGTCCGCGCTGCCGTCAATCAGCCGGGCATTGTGACGGTGATTTGCTGCTTGTCCAATAATAACAGTAAGAAGTTTAACAACACCAGGTTAAAGTCCAACAGGTTTATTTGGTAGCAAACGTCACACAAGCTTTCGGAGCCTCAAGCTCCTTCTTCAGGTGAGTGGGAATTCTGTTCACAAACAGAGCTTATAAAGACACAGACTCAATTTACATGAATAATGGTTGGAATGCGAATCCTTGCAGCTAATCAAGTCTTAAAGGTACAAACAATGTGAGTGGAGAGCTTCCACTCTAAACACGTTAAAGAAGCCATCCCCTACGGACAAGCCCTCCGTATACACAGGATCTGCTCGGATGAGGAGGATCGCAACAGACACCTCCAGACGCTGAAAGATGCCCTCATAAGAACAGGATATAGCGCTCAACTCATCGATCGACAGTTCCGACGCGCCACAGCGAAAAACCGCACCGACCTCCTCAGAAGACAAACACGGGACACGGTGGACAGAGTACCCTTCGTCGTCCAGTACTTCATCGGAGCGGAGAAGCTACGGCATCTCCTCTGGAGCCTTCAACATGTCATTGATGAAGACGAACATCTCGCCAAGGCCATCCCCACACCCCCACTTCTTGCCTTCAAACAACCGCACAACCTCAAACAGACCATTGTCCGCAGCAAACTACCCAGCCTTCAGGAGAACAGTGACCACGACACCACACAACCCTGCCACAGCAACCTCTGCAACACGTGCCGGATCATCGACACAGATGCCATCATCTCACGTGAGAACACCATCCACCAGGTACACGGTACATACTCTTGCAACTCGGCCAACGTTGTCTACCTGATACGCTGCAGGAAAGTATGTCCCGAGGCATGGTACATTGGGGAAACCATGCAGACACTGCGACAACGGATGAATGAACATCGCTCGACAATCACCAGGCAAGACTGTTCTCTTCCTGTTGGGGAGCACTTGAGCGGTCACGGGCATTCAGCCTCTGATCTTCGGGTAAGCGTTCTCCAAGGCTGCCTTCACGACACATGACAGCGCAGAGTCGCTGAGCAGAAACTGATAGCCAAGTTCCGCACACGAGGACGGCCTCAACCGGGATATTGGGTTCATGACACACTATCTGTACTCCCCACAGCTTGCCTGGACTTGCAGAGTCTCACTGGCTGTCCTGTCTGGAGACAATACACATCTCTTTAGCCTGTCTTGATGCTCTCTCCACCGCATTGTTTGTACCTTTAAGACTTGATTAGCTGTAAGTATTCGCATTCCAACCACTATTCTGTAAATTGAGTTTGTGTCTTTATATGCCCTGTTTGTGAACAGAATTCCCACTCACCTGAAGAAGGAGCTTAAGGCTCCGAAAGCTTGTGGCTTTTTCTACCAAATAAACCTGTTGGACTTTAACCTGGTGTTGTTAAACTTCTTACTGTGTTTACCCCAGTCCAACGCCGGCATCTCCACATTAGCAATAACAGAGTCTCAGTGTAACAATGACACACACAGGCTCCAATACAATCAGAGTGGAGATGGGGCACAGAGACAACACAGCAAAGCACTGACTTACTCTGAGTGTAACAAATACAATGTTTGTTCAAATAATAAGAGTCACGTTGCAGTATGTTAGCGAACACAGCATTGGATCCAATGTAATGGTAATACAGTCAGTATCTCGTGCACCATAACCAAAGTTTCGGTTTCATTTGATAGTGTGAGTGAGTCATGGTCTATTGATATAATGTATTTAGATTCCGGTGTGTGTTCCTCTGCCACTGTCATTATCAGACAATAGCCTGTCTGTTATTCCAATTCTGCTGTATTCTACAACTGCAGTTTCAGTGTCTCTGAGGTCATTTTAACTGCAGGTAATCTGACATTAATGGAGACAAGAGGCCCAACAAACATTTGATTATAATAGGAGGACAAAGTGTAAGGGAACAATGATATTTTAAGGTGTCTGTGTTGTGGTGAGTGTCACTGGGAGGTGAGTGATAAAATACAAGTGGAAACATCATGACAGAGACATGTGACTGACTCGGCCTGACTGAGAGCTGTTATACTCGAGGCGAGAATAATGAGGACATGGGGAACTCCAGGGATTTCTGATATCTGAGGTGTATCTGTTAGAGGAACTGAAAATAATCAGTTCTTCCTCATGGTTATCTCCAGTTCTCAAGTTACACAGACACACAGGAAAGAGATCTGACAGCTCATCAAACCCAATATTTTAATCTTCTGTTTGAGACACATTATAATCGAAAAGATCAAATATTAAAACCTGAGGAGAGAAACATTCAGAATGTCACAAGGATGAGTGAACTGTCTAATTAATCCCATTCACCATAACTTTGCCAATTTATCCTCTGCAAGTATTTATCCAATTCCCTTTGAAAGCTACTATCAAACTTGCTTCTAGCACCTGTCAGTTAGTGCATTCCAGATCATATGAAGTTATTGTGTAACAAATTCTCCTTATCACCCCCTCCAGTTCTGTTGTCAATTAAATTAAATCTCTGTGTCCTCTGCTTACAGACCTTCCTGCACGGAGGAAATCGATTCTCTCCATCGACAAACCCTCGTGCTCCTGGGAGATAATTTCTCTCCATTGACACTATCATAAATTATTTGTCATTTTAAACACCTCTATTAAATCTCCCAGCACATTCCCCAACCTAAGATGGATAACCCATGTTTCTCCTGCCCTGAAGAATTATATGGACTCAAAATGTTAACTCTGAACAGATGCCGCTGGACCTGCCGGGTTTTTCTGCTTTTCTCCCTGTCATTCCTTCCATAATCAATCAGAAACTCTTCATGATTTTGAACATCTTGATCAAATAGGAACAATCAGACCCTGAGAAAGATACAGAGGGAGAGACAGAAAGAAAAATTGAGAGATTTTAAAAAGCAGAAAGATGAGGTGGTCAAAGATAAAAGCTGAGAAACAGAGGAAACAAGCAATACAGGGAGAATGCTCTGTATGTAAGGGAGCAGGCTATCAGTTCCCAGCTATGGGGAGCAGAGGGAACTCAGTAACTGATCCACAGACACAGCTGGTTATATCTGCGAATGGAAACTCTGAACAGAAATAACTGGCTCATTTGTAAATGTCACCACAATGTGACCTGTGTGACTCTGCCCTGACTCTGTGGACAGATAAAGGCCGCATTGACAGATGTTCTCACCAGATTGTGGTCCCTGGATTTATTTTCTGCTCAGAAATGAGATGTGAGGTTTGGAACCGGCAGCAGAGAAACAGGAAGTTGTGTTACCTGAGAATGAAACAGCCGGTGTCAGTTTGATGTTATCACCGTGAACAGTCTTCCTGCCTGTGAGGGTGAACTCACTCTGACAGCATCAAGAACAACCACACAGATTGCTGCCGCTCTCAGCATTACATTCAGCTCCATTCCCATTTTAAACAATAAAGAAAGGAGATTATTTGGATTTTTAACACATTCACTGAATTGGGAGATGGACTGAGGGTCATCACTGGGAGAAATGAGGAGGAATTAGAGAACAAATGAGTTTTCCCAAAGAGGGTTATTAGAAAAGAGGAGATTTAAAGTGAGTCAGGGCCTGTCAGAGGAAGTGGGAGAGAGAAACAGAGAGGATTGAATCTCCATCAATTAGATGTTTTCTCAGACAGCGAAGAGAGATGAAGTTTGTTTGTGCCTTTTCAGAGAGAGGTAACGAGAGAGAGAAAACAATGAATAAGTTTAAGCAGATCTGAAATAGGAAGGTTAAATGAGTGAGTGTTTGAAAGAAAGATAGAGAGACATTAAGTGATGAACACAGTATCTGAGAGGGAAGAGGTTAAGTGAATGAGAGAGGAGCGAGGTTAGAATGTAAGAGAGATGGAAGGTAACGTGTGAGTGAATGCCTGGAGAGAGAGAGAGAGAGAGAGATGTTCAGTGAGTGTTAGAGAGATGAGAGAGGTTAAGTGATTGAGTTTCTGAGAGAGAGGAGATGTTGAGTGAGTGAATGTCTGAAAGAGAGGAGAGCAGGTTCACACCCAGGGGTCACTGAGAATGATCAAAATAAGGAGATCACCCAGAAAACTACCAACAGGAAACTTCAGCTGAACACATCACTCATTCTTAAATGGTCAGTCAGGGCTCTGTTGCTGCTCAGCTTCTCTCTGTTCTGTTTATAATGGTTAAAGGCTGATAGGAGTGAGGTTTATTTAAAAGGATAGTGTATGGGAAGCACACATCAACAAAACTGAGAATTCTTGGACACACACTGCAGCTCCTTCTCTATCTGGGAATCAAATTGTTGTCTAATTGTCCCAGCAGTTAACAGGCTCCTTTGAACTTCTCCAGCTGCTACTTTAATGCAGACTTCCACCAATTTATTTGAAGCCAGTTTCTGTTCAATAAACCAGGACTGACACACACACATTAAAATGTTTTACACTTTTCTTCATTCTAAGTCTGGAAACCTAAACCTGCCGTTTCACTCTCAGTCAGGAATAGATCCCAGTTTTACACCAATCTTTGACAGCACGTTTCCCGCATTCACCATTGTTCTTCCTGACTCTAAACACAGTTGTAAAGGAGCTTCTGTTCTGTGTCTGGGAGCTCGGAACCATGGAAAAGAACGACTGGGACACATTTCTCACACACCTCAGGATTCACCCACACGGGGACTTTGCTGTCAGTGAAAAGTGACGAAAAAGACCAAAGTGCTGTTTATCCCTCTCAGCGTGACCCTGAAGGACTGGGTCAAGAATGAAGTTCTGTTCCTACTGTATGACCCTCCCTCAGATTGCCCTTTCTGAGCTCCAGCCTGGTGACGTTAAACACTCAAATGGAAAAGACAAAAATCTACAACAATGGTTCAATCAAATGTCTATTTCACATTTATTCAGAATATCAAACCTCAACAGAAGAAAAAAGTCAGAGTGAAGATGATTCAGACCTGGATATGATTAACAGCATCAATAAGTGTAGAATCCAAACCTGGCAGTCCCTTGTGAACTCGCCGGTGTGTTAGCAGGTGGGATGACTGAATAAATCCCTTTCCACAGACATTACAGGTGAATGGCCTCTCCCCAGTGTGAACTCGCTGGTGTTTCAGAAGATAAGATAAATGAGAAAATCCCTTCCCACAGACAGAGCAGGTAAATGGCCTCTCCCCACTGTGAACTCTCTGATGTGTCAGCAGGTTGGATGACTGACTGAATCCCTTCCCACACATGGAGCAGGTGAACGGCCTCTCCCCAGTGTGAACTCGCTGGTGATTCAATAGGTTGGATGAACGAGTGAATCCCTTCCCACACACGGAGCAAGTGAATGGCCTCTCCTCACTGTGAACCTGCTGGTGTGTCAGAAGGTTGTATGAACGGGTGAATCTCTTCCCACATTCAGAGCAGGTGAACGGTCGATCCCCTGTATGGAGCTGCTGGTGTATCAGAAGGTTGGATGAATTAATGAATCCCTTCCCACAGTCTGAGCAGGTGAAGGGCCTCTCCCCAGTGTGAATTCTCTGGTGGTTCAATAGGGCAGGTGGACGGCTGAATCCCTTCCCACACACACAGCAGGTGAATGGCCTCTCCCCAGTGTGAGTATATTGGTGCGTCAGCAGATCCTTTTTGTTTTTAAAGCTCTTCGCACAGTGGGAACAATTAAAAAGTTTGTTATCAGAGTGAACAAGTTGATGTGTCTGCAGGTGGGATGACTGAATGAATCCTTTCCCACACAGAGCAGGTGAATGGTCTCTCCCCAGTGTGAATACGTTGGTGCGTCAGCAGATCTTTTTTGCATTTAAAACTCTTCTCACAGTCAGAACATGTAAACATTCTCTCATCTGTGTGAACAAGTTGGTGTGTCACAATGTGGGATGAGCGAGTGAATCCCTTCCCACACACAGGGCAGGTGAACGGCCTCTCCCCAGTGTGAACCCGTCGGTGAGTCAGAAGGTTGTATGAATGGGTGAATCCCTTCCCACAAACAGAGCAGGTGAACGGTCTCTCCCCAGTGTGACTGCGCCGATGAACTTCCAGTTGTGATGGGAAACCGAATCCTTTCCCGCACTCCACACATTTCCACGGTTTCTCCATGGTGCCCTTGTGTTTCTCCAGGTTGGATGATCAGTTCAAGCCACATCCACACACACAACATACACGTAGTTTCACCCTGCTGTGAACTGTGATGTTTTTTCAGGCTGTGTAACTGGTTAAAGCTCTTTCCACATTCAGTTCACTGGAACACTCTCACTCGGGTGTGTGTTTGTCTTGATGCTTTTCCGGTCATACTGATGTTTAATTTATTTGCCCACAGGCAGAACAGACAAATATTTCTCTTTCTATATTCAAAGACCGATGATATTCAGCTCCGAAGGAACTGAATGACTTTGTCAGATGTGATGTCCGGTTTGAGTTTTCTGTCTGCCAATCTTTCACTTCCAATATCCTGTAAAAACAGTTTAGAAAAGTCATCACTGTCAGAACACGATACAAACTCTGAACAGACAATTCTAGTTTCTCTGGAACATTTTTTCCTTTCTTGTTCCCCCAAATCAGTAAATCCCCGTCCCACACACTCTCCCTCCTCCCTGGGCTGAAATCCAAACCCATCTCACCATTTCTTTCCTCCACTCCCAGTTTTCTCCCTCCCTCTCCTCTATCTGGATTCAGTTCTCCAGCTCCTGTCTGCAGACTGACAATAAAACCAATGGGTCTTACTGGGGGTGTTGGGGCCTCCAGCGGGTGTTTGTGAATCCTCCCCGCCCACCTCCCAGGGTTTCCTTCCTTCCCAGAGATCAGAGTCCTCATTGATTTGAGGCCAAAGTGTAACCTCTTATTTATTGTCCCCCTCCCCCATCCTCTGATGTGAACCATCCTCCAGTGGCTGAGCCAGGATGGGGCCGTTAACCTGGGCCTGTTCCCGGGAGGGAGGGAGGGAGAAGCCCCGCAGCTGCAAACCAGGGAGCTGACAATGATTCTGAAGGGTTTGCGGATCCACAAAGTGTTTCCAAATCCTCCCAGCCACCGCCTAACGCTGACTCCGCTTCTCCGGGACAAACAAGCGCCAAGGACAGCAATGACACTGCGCATGCTCCACATCACAATGCCCGGGGACTGATTGACGGCAGCTCCGGACCAATAGGAAGAGGGGTCGGGGCTGGGGGACCGAACGGGAGCGGCTGGTTCTCCAACCAATCGGAGTGAATGAGGGGCGGGACTGGAGGACCGAATGGGAGCGGCTGGTCCTCCAACCAATCGGAATGAATGAGGGGCGGGACCTGAAGCATGCGCAGTGCGGGTGAACCAGATAAACTGTTGGACTTTCACCTGGTGTTGTTTGACTTGTTGCTGTGTTTACCCCAGTCCAACGCCGGCATCTCCACATCACTGCGGGTAATGGCGACGGACGGACGGTTTTAGTTTGGAAGCGAGATCAATACGAGGTAGAGGGCGGCGCGCGGGGAATGATAAATGTGGCGGGTGGGTGGAGAGGCTTTGTAAACATGTTGTTCAAACCCAAACCCCGGAAATGAACTTCCCGGTTCCCCCCCTTTGTACCAAATGGAGCGGCAGCTTGTAGTGTTAGACCCGGGCTGACTGCCGCCATTGAGGCTGCATGTGGGAGGCCGGCAGGGATTGTGATCGGAGAGTGAAGCCCCGACGTCACAATGGAATGGCTGAGGGTGTGACGTCACAATGGAATGGGTGAGGGTGTGACGTCACAATGGAATGGGTGAGGGTGTGACGTCACAATGGAATGGGTGAGGGTGTGACGTCACCATGGAATGGGTGAGGGTGTGACATCACAATGGAATGGGTGAGGGTGTGACGTCACAATGGAATGGGTGAGGGTTCCAGATGAGCTGAGACTGGGCTGGAGTCGGGCGATGGCACTGACATGTGGCCCGGTGGCACAGTGGTTAGTGCAGCTGCCTAACAGCGCCAGGGACCCGGGTTCAATTCCAGCCTCAGGTCGCTGTCTGTGCAGAGTTTCTACATTCTCCCCGTGTCTGTGTGGGTTTCTTCCGGATGTTCCGGTTTTCCTTCCACAGTCCAAAGATGTGCCGGCGTTGGACTGGGGTAAGCACAGTAAGTAATCTCACAACACCAGGTTAAAATCCAACAGGTTTATTTGGTAGCACAAGCCACAAGCTTTCAGAGCACTGCCCCTTCATCAGGTGAGTGGGAGTTCTGTTCACAAACAGGGCATATAAAGACACAAACTCAATTTACAAGATAATGGTTGGAATACGAGTCTTTAAACGTAATCAAGTCTTAAAGGTACAGACAATGTGAGTGGAGAGAGGGTTAAGCACAGGTTAAAGAGATGTGTATTGTATCCAGCCAGGACAGTTAGTGAGATTTTGCAAGCCCAGGCAAGTCGTGGGGGTTACAGATAGTGTGACATGAACCCAAGATCCCGGTTGAGGCCGTCCTCATGTGTGATTGACAGATCCATGCTCACTGCTTCTTGCCCTGGATGCAGAGAGCTGAAAATTTCCATGCAGGATGCCAGACAGATAAATGTCTACATTACTGGAGTAAAAATGTGTGGAATATACAGACCGAATTCACTTCATTTCCTTCAGTTGCTGCAAGTCCCCAACTTCCCCCAGAATGAGAAAAGAAATGGAAAGGGGGAAACATTGATTTCCTCCCAGATGTTGAACAGAGGAGGGAGTTTCACTCTGAAGCTCATTGGACAACTTCCGCATTGTGACGTCACAATAGTGTCCTGCCTGAATCAGCCAATAGGAATCACTCTGCTTCGCGGTGACGTCTCCGGGTTCCAGTGCTCAGGCCCGGGCGCGCGGACCCAGGAGCCCCGCCCCCACCCATTGTTCCCCTCCCCCTACACCTCCTTGAACCAAGGTTTCCAGGCAACCGGCTGATGGCTCCAGCAAGAGCGAGAAGCCGCTCAGTGAACTCTCCCTCCCCCCGGCCCAGGACTACACATGTGCGAGGGAGAGGGGAAGCTGCGCATGTGCGGGGGAGAACCCACCCTCTGATCTTCATGCTGAGGTGTTGACCAATGGGAAGAGTTGGAGGACCGGAAGGACTCTGGTCTTCCAGCCAATCAGAGTGTGGGCTTTGTGTGAATGAAGATTGATCTTCAGACAGACTCAAACTTCCTCCTGTCTCAAACATCTGTGAGTAAAACACTTTCTCTTCAACCCCCTTTCCATTTCTTTTCTCATTCTGGGGGAAATTGGGGACTTGCAGCAACTGAAGAGAAAGGAAGTGAATCCAGTGAGGGTGCAGACTCTGGAAAGGTTGGTCCAGGTTTCTCGCTCTCTCGAACCAGAAAATGATCCATTTCTGCCCACTGTTTGCTGTTAGCCAATCTTCTATCCACGCCAATATGTTATCCCCACAGCATGAACTTTTATTTGCTGCAATAACCTTTGATGTGGCACCTCATCAAATGTCTTCTGGAAATCTGAGTACAGCGCATCCACCGGTTTCCCTTTATCCAATGCCCGATGGGGAATTTTAGAAAATTGAACAACACATCAACGATCTCACTCTGTTAAGACCCGAGAATGAAGCCCAGCAGGACCCGAGGACTCATCAGCCCACAGCTCCAACAGTTTGCTGAGGACCACTTCCCTGGGAATTGTGCTTTTTCAGAGTTCATCCCACACTTCTGTTTTCTGATTTCCAGCTGTTTCTGAGTTTTAACTGTAACCTCTATTGTGAACACCGAGGCAAAATACTTGTTCAATTCATCTCCCAGCTCCTTATTTTTCATTATCAATTCCTGGACTCACTTTCTATTAGACAGTTAAGAAATGAGGTGGAGCAAGTGACTGAAGTGTCAGTCAGGGAGCACTATTGGGAGCACCAATAGTTTCAAAATAGTTCAGGAAAAAGATAGGACAGGTCCACAGGTCAAGGCCCTAAACTGGAGCAGGGCCACTTTTGTGGGCATTAGGCAGGATCGAGCAGATGTCGATTAGGTGAGTTTGTTTGAAGGGAAAGGAATGACTGGCAAATGGGAGGTTTTAAAAGTGTGATATCAAGAATCCAGGGGCAGTATATTCCTGTTAAGATGAAGGGAAAGAATGGTAAATTTAAGGATCTCTGGCAGACAAGGGACATTGAGGCTCTGGTCAGGTAAAAGAAGGAAGCATACATTGGGTTTAGGCAATCGGGGACAAGTGAATCACTCTGACTATAAAAAGTGTAAGAAAATACTGAGGAGGGAAATCAGGAGGACAAAAAGAGGGTATGATATGGATCTGGCAGGTAAGATTAAAGAAAATTCCAAGAGGTTCTATAGCTATATTAAGAGTAAGACGGTGGCTAGAGAGAGAATAGATCCCCTTAAAAATCAGTATGGCCATCTGTGTGTGGAGCTACAGGAGATGGGTGAGATTTTTAATGAATACTTCTCCTCTGTGTTTACTGCGGAGAGCACCATGGGGGCTAAAGAAATAAGGGAAACAAGTGGTGATGTCTTGGGCACACGCTCGTTACTTGGGAGGAGGTATCTGTAGCCTTATAAAAGCAAATTACTGCGGATGCTGGCGTCTGAAGCCAAGGGAGAAAATGCTGGAAAATCTCAGCAGGTCTAGCAGCATCTGTAAGGAGAGAAAAGAGCTGATGTTTCTTGACGAAATGACCCTTTGTCAAAGCTCTGAAACATCAGTTCTTTTCTCTCCATCCAGGTGCTGCCAGACCTGCTGAGAATGGGGAGAGAGTGTGTGGGATGGAGATTTACAGCTTTTGGGGAATGAGAGAGGAAAGAATGTTCCATAGAAATTGTTCTGAATTTCTATCCTGTACTGACACTGATGACTTTTGGAAACTCATTTTCAGGATATTGAAAGAGGAATCACAGGCCGAAATCTCAAACGTCATGTCTCGGCGTGACAGAATCGTGTTCCTTGGGACCTCAATATCATCGGACTTTGAATCCAGAAGGAGAAATGATTGTCCAGTCTGTCGATTTGAAAAGATTTGAAATGTCAGTGTGAGTGAAAAAGCATCAACACACTGCCACACTCGAGTGAGAGTGTTCCAATGCACTGACTAAAGAGCTTTAACCAGTTACACAGTCTGAATAAATATCACACCATTCACAGCGGGTAGAGACTGTAATCTTGTCCTGTGTGTGGACGAAGTTTCAACTGATTGTCTACCCAAGAGTGAGGCAAGGAAACCTGCACCATGGAGAAACCATGGAAATGTGGGGACTGTGGGAAGGGATACAGAGCCCCATGTCTGCTGGAAGCTCATCGGCGCAGCCACACTGGGGAGAGGCTGTTCATCTGCCCTCAGTGTGAGAAGGGATTTAATCAGTTCTCCAGCTTACGGACACACCAACGAGTTCACACTGGGGAGAGACCATTCACCTGCTCTCAATGTGGGAAGGGATTCATTCAGTCATCCCACCTGCGGACACACCAGCGAGTTCACACTGGGGAGAGGCCATTCACCTGCTCTCAGTGTGGGAAGGGATTCACTCAGTTATCCAGCCTGCAGACACACCAGCGAGTTCACACTGGGGAGAGGCCATTCACCTGCTCTCAGTGTGGGAAGGGATTCACTCAGTTATCCAGCCTGCAGACACACCAGCGAGTTCACACTGGGGAGAGGCCGTTCACCTGTTCTCAGTGTGGGAAGGGATTCACTCGGTTACCCGACCTGCGGACACACCAGCGAGTTCACACAGGGGAGAAACCATTCACCTGCTCTCAGTGTGGGAAGGGCTTCACTCGGTCATCCACCCTGCGGACACATCAGCCAGTTCACACTGGGGAGAGGCCATTCACCTGCTCTCAGTGTGGGAAGGGTTTCAGCGTTTCATCCCGGCTGCTGAGACACCAGCGAGTTCACGAGTGATGACAGGGGTTGGATTCTGCTGTTATTGTTTCTGCTCTCAGTTGCATCCAGGACTGCATTTTGTTCATTCTCACAGTTGGTCAATGGGAAGGATCAGAGGGTTTCTTTGTGCTGGACTGGCCGGTCTCAGCCTCCAGTGGGCTGATGCTCTTTGAACCTTTTTGTGAATACCTGGTTTCAAATGTCACAAGGATCACAGAGTGACAGGGTGTTAGGAAATTTAGAGATATTTAGTCAGAAGAAAACAGAGGTTGGCAGTGCAAAGGTACATTTCTGAATGGAGGGCTGTGACAAGTGACATTCCTCAGGGATCAGTGCTGGGACTTTTGCTGTTTGTAATATATATAAATGATTTGGAGGAAAATGTAACTGGTTTGATTGGTAAGTTTGTGGACGACACAAAGGTTGGTGGAATTGCGGATAGCGATGGGGACCGGCAGAGGATACAGCAGGATATAGGGCAGTTGGAGACTTGGGCAGAGAGATGGCAGATGAAGTTTAATCCGGACAAATGTGAGGTAATGCATTTTGGAAGGTCTAATACAGATGGGAAATATACAGTCAATGGAGAACCCTTCAGAGTATTCATAGGCAGAGGGATCTGGGTGTACAGGTGCACAGGTTATTGAAAGTGGCAATGAGGTGGAGAAGATAATCAAGAAGGCATACGGCATGCTTGCCTTCTTCGGCCGGGGCATTGAGTTTAAAAATTGGTAAGTCATGTTGCAGCTTTATAGAACCTTAGTTAGACCGCACTTGGAATCTAGTGTTCATTTCTGGTCACCACACTACCAGAAGGAAGTGGGGGCTTTGGAGAGGGTATGGAAAATATTTACCAGGATGTTGCCTGGTAGCATTAGCTATGAGGAGAGGTTGGAGAAACTTGGTTTGTTCTCACTGGAACAACGGAGGTTGAGGGGGGCGACCTGATAGAAGTCTACAAGATTATGAGGGTCATGGACAGAGTGGATAATCAGACGCTTTTTCCCAGGGTGGAAGAGTCAATTACTAGAGGCATAGGTTTAAGGTGCGAGGGGCAAGGTTTAAAGGAGATGTACAAGGCAGGTTTTTTACACAGAGCGTGGTGGGTGCCTGGAACCCGTTGCCGGGGAAGGTAGTGGAAGCAGATACGGCAGTGACTTTTAAGATGTGTCTTGACAAATATATGAATAGCATAGGAACAGAGGGATATGGTCCCCGGAAAGGTAGGGGGTTTTAGTTCAGACGGGCAGCATGGTTGCTCCAGGCTTGGAGGGCCAAAGGGCTTGTTCCTGTGCTGTAATTTTCTTTGTTCTTCATTCTGTTTGGAACATCCCAAATGCCCATCCAATTTCCTTTTTAATTGTTTATTGTCGCTACTTCCTCCACCCTCGTAGGCAGCGAGTTCCAGGTCATCACCATTCACTGCATCAGAATATTCTTCCTCACATCTCCACCGCCCCCCCCCCCGCCGCCCCCCACTCCCCCTCCCTTGCATCTCTGACCCAAAACAAGAAATCTGTGTCCCCCCTCGTCCTTGTCCCATCAGCTAATGGGAACAGCTTTTCTTTGTCCACCTTATCTAAACCTGTCAGAACCTTGTCCACCTCTATCAAATCTCCCCTCAACCTCCTTTGCTCCAAGGAAAACAACACCAGCCTGACATTGACAATAAAGAACAAACTAACAGAATATGTTACTGTCTGAAATCAAATGGGAATGTTTAATTTCTGTTTTAAAGATATTGTGAATATATTGTCCTGGACAATAAAGGAATTGGAATAACTCACCTTGGGTGTGGTTGAATGGAATATATCAATCTGATATCCACCTACAGTCTAGTGAAAGTCTGGAATATGTAGCTGGAACTCCCTTCCTAACAGCACTGTGGGTGTACGTACACCTCAGGCATTGCAGCAGTTCAAGAAGGCACCCTTGGGGTTGGGGTTGACCATGGCCAAGGCAGCTACATACAGCCACATATTCTGTTATAATTGAAGGACTGCAGATTGAATGTGAGGCATTGTGGGACTGGACTATCTTGACCATATTCCTGTGACTGCCCGGAAACACGTGTCTATTTTAAAGAACAAAGAACAATACAGCACAGGAACAGGCCCTTCGGCCCTCCAAGCCTGCACCGATCATGTGTTCCTAACGAGACCATCCGTTTGTATCCCTCTATTCCCAGTCTGTTCATATGGTTATCATTAAAGTACGTCCCCTGCATATCTGTATTAAACCTTGCCCCCCCTTACCTTGAACTTGTGACCCCTTCTGTTTGTCGTTTCTGACCTGGGAAAAAGCTTCCAACTGTTCACCCTATCTATGCCCTTCATAATTTTATAAACTTCTTTTAGGCCGCCCCTCCACCTCTGTTTTTCCAGGGAGAACAACCCTAGTTTACTCAATCTCTCCTCATAGCTAATACCCTCCATACCAGGCAACATCCTGGTAAACCTTTTCTGCACTCTCTCCAAAGCCTCCACGTCCTTCTGGTAGTGTGGCGACCAGAACTGGACGCAGTATTCCAAATGCGGCCGAACCAACGTTCTATACATCTGCACCATCAGACCCCAACTTTTATACTCTATGCCCCGTCCAATAAAAGCAAGCATGCCATATGCCTTCTTCACCACCCTTTCCACCTGTGTTGCCACCTTTAAGGTTCTGTGGACTTGCACATCCAGATCCTTCTGCGTGTCTATACTCCTGATGGTTCTGCCATTTATTGTATAGCTCCCCCCTGCATTAGATCTACCAAAATGCATCACTTCGCATTTATCTGGATTAAGTTCCATCTGCCATTTCTCCGCCCAATTTTCCAGCCTATCTATGTCCTGCTGTATTCTCTGACAATGTTCATCACAATCCACAACTCCAGCAATCATTGTGTCGTCCGCAAACTTACTAATCAGACTTGCTACATCTTCTTCCAAATCATTTATATATATCACAAACAGCAGAGGTCCCAATACAGAGCCCTGCGGAACACCACTAGTCACAGACCTCCAATCAGAAAAAGACCCCTCCGCTGCTACCCTCTGTCTTCTATGGCCAAACCAGTTCTGTACCCATCTAGCGAGCTCACCTTTGATCCCGTGAGATTTAACCTTTTGCACCAGCCTGCCATGAGGGACCTTGTCAAATGCTTTACTAAAATCCATGTAGACGACATCCACGGCCCTTCCCTCGTCAGTCATTTTTGTCACCGCCTCAAAAAACTCAACCAAATTTGTGAGGCATGACCTCCCTCGCACAAAACCATGTTGTCTATTGCTAATGAGATTATTCAGTTCTAAATGTGTACAGATCCTATCTCTAAGAATCTTCTCCAACAATTTCCCTACCACGGACGTCAAGCTCACTGGCCTATGATTACCCGGGTTATCCTTGCTACCCTTCTTAAATAACGGGACCACATTTGCTATTCTCCCATCCTCTGGGACCTCACCTGTGTCCAATGAAGAAACAAAGATTTCTGTTAGAGGCCCAGCAATTTCATCTCTTGTCTCTCTCAGTAACTGGAAGTCCCTCCCTAACAGCACTGTGGGTGTACGTACACCTCAGGCATTGCAGCAGTTCAAGAAGGCACCCTTGGGGTTGACCATGGCCGAGGCAGCTACATACAGCCACATATTGTGTTATAATTGAAGAACTGCAGATTGAATGTGAGGCATTGTGGGACTGGACTATCTTGACCATATTCCTGTGACTGCCCGGAAACTCATGTGTCTATTTTAGTTTAAAATTGAGGATTTCTGGGAATAATGTCTCAGATGGTGGCCAGATTATCAAATTCAGTTCTCTCAAATAATTCATAGACAAAGAAACAAGTATCTCCAAGAGAAAACTGTCACCTCATTCATCTCATCTCGACTTCCCTTTCACTCAAATCTTCATAAACACCCAAATGTGTGGATTCCTTTAAACTACACTTTCAGGAGTTCTCGAGAATCTTTAGAGTTAAATAAATCATTAAATATTCTCAGAATATCTTTTAACAGAAACCAAACATTTCTGTTTGATTCCAGGCATTATCAACTTTGTTCTTTCCCTTAAACACCAGGTAATTTCCATTTTAAATGCTTGAAATAGCAACTCACATCAGATATTTATCAATTCCAATCTCAAAAGCAGGCTTGTTGGCTTTCTGAAAAGTAAAGTCTTTTATTCTCTGCTTTAATTCTCAAAACTGCTGCCTTCACTCGGATTGTTTGTGAGTGAAACCGTCATCACCTGTTTAAAAAAACCCCATAAACAATCCATCTGGCTCTGGCCAAGATCCCAGTGAGTTAATGTGTCCAATCACAGGTTACATTAAAAAACAAAGGCTGTGTGGAGATTTATAAAAATCAGCTGTCTGCTGAAAGGGTTAACTTCTCTGTGGAACCGAGAGAGGCGGGGAGTGGGCAGAGGAAACTTGGCAATTCCATCAACTTACATAATTTAAAAAACTTCTCTCATGTTATTTTCTTCAATTTTGTTCAAATTTCATCTCTTTTATCTCTCCTTTTTTGAACACCAATTTCAATTTTCAATATTTGCTACTTAATCAAAGTTGAAAGAAATACTTTGTGAAATGTGTTGTTAACTGAATCTCAACAATTTTAACTCGGATGTTTTGGAAAGTTGGAACTGGTTTGCTGCCAAACTGCAGCCTTATCTTTGTGTTTTGGGAGCAAATTGTCCTTCACAATTCTAACCTTGAACAAGTTAATTTCAAACCCAAATACATTCCTTTCACATTTTAGCACAGTCTGAATTTATTTCAAACAGAAACTCACGGCTGTTCAAATTAAATTAATTTTTATTCCCTTTCCAAACTAATTCTTCGAATCGATGATGCTTTCAAACAACGCCCTGCCTCAACAATTATGACTCAAATGTACGGTATTCCTTCAACTGGGCAAACCAACTTGGAGTAAGCGTTGTGGATCATGACGGTGCAAAGGTCATGGCTAACCTCACACACCTGCATTCCCTTATCACACAGGAGAGGCAGAGGAGAGGGGGGAGTGCTTTCAGTGATTTTCTTTTGGAGAAAACAACTACATCTGCTCGCTGGTGACTGATTTGTGTCTCAGGTTGTTTGATTTTAGCTAAACACGGGGAGTGGTCTGCTTCAGGGAGGTGTCACTTTGTGGCTGAATTAACATCCTCAAAGTCCCCATGGCATTTTCTAACTCTTCACTTGATCTGATATTTTCTGACTGTAAATCAATATCTTGTTCCAGAGTTTGGCCGAACAGCAGTCGATTTTTCTGAGCTCCACTCACCCTATCATCTGCCCCCTGTTCCCAATGTAACTGATTGTCCAGGTCAGACGTGCTCTCCTGCCAGCAATCAGCTCCATTCTGCAGCTTATCCACCAGTTCCCTCAACTCTTTATATTTTGTACTCAGCTGTGAGGCAACAGGTTTCCAATGTAACTGGAAATTAATTTATTCTGGACTTTTTCCAACTCACTATTTCCTTTCTGAATCTCTTTAGAAAACCTATCAAGGACCCGCTCGTAATCTCCGTCACATTCTTCTCCACCTCCCAGGGTATCTTTTACTCCTGATGCCCTTGACTCCGTTGTCAATCTGTCAGTCACATTGTAGCAGATGCCAAAGCCATTGTTGTATTTGCTTTTTTGAGGCAGCAGTGCGAACCACTGTGCCACTGGATGGAATGCTGGCCCAGTGGAGAGATACATAGAAACTAGAAGCAGGAGTAGGCCATTCGGCCCTTTGAGCCAGTTCCACCATTCACCTTGATCATGGCTGATCATCAAATTCAATTTCCTGATTCCAGCCGCCCCCCCCCCCCCCCCCCCACCACCCCCACCCGCCTGCCTCCCATATCCCTTGATCCCGTTAGCCCCAAGAGTATATCTCATATCTTCTTGAAATCAGACAATGTTTTGGCCTCAACTATAGGGTGACATGGTGGCACAGTGGTTAGCACTGCTGCCTCACAGCGCCAGGGACCCATTTAATTCCAGCCTTGGGTGAATGTCTGTGTGGAGTTCGCATGTTCTCCCTGTGTCTGCGTGGGCTTCCTCCGGGTGCTCCAGTTTCCACCCACAGACCAAAGATGCCCAGGTTCAGTGGATTTGCAATGTTGAATTCCCTCTTTGTCTCCCAAGCTGTGTGGGTTAGATAGGTTAACACAGTAAGAAGTTTAACAACACCAGGTTAAAGTCCAACAGGTTTATTTGGTAGCAAAAGCCACACAAGCTTTCGGAGCTGCAAGCCCCTTCTTCAGGTGAGTGGGAATTCTGTTCACAAACAGAGCATATAAAGACACAAACTCAATTTACATGAATAATGGTTGGAATGCGAATACTTACAACTAATCAAGTCTTTAAGAAACAAAACAACATGAAGTGGCAAAGAAGTGGCAGATGGAATACAATGTGGAAAAGTGTGAGATTAAGCACTTGGGGAGGAGGAATGGAGGCATAGACTATTTTCTAAATGGGGAAATGCTTCGGCAATCAGAAGCACAAAGGGACTTGGGAGTCATTGTTCAAGATTCTCTTAAAGTTAACGTGCAGGTTTAGTTGGCAGTTCGGAAGGCAGATGCAATGTTAGCATTCATGTCAAGAGGGTTAGAATACAAGAGCAACAATGTACTTCTTAGACTGTATAAGGCTCTGGTCAGACCCCACTTGGAGTGTTGTGAGCAGTTTTGAGCCCCACATCTAAGGAAGGATATGCTGCTCTTGGAAAGGGTCTGGAGGAGCTTCACAAGAATGATCTCTGGAATGAAGAGCTTGTCGTATGAAGAATGGTTGAGGACTCTGGGTCTGTACTCATTGGAGTTTAGAAGGATGAGTTGGGATCTTATTGAAACTTAGTAGGAAAAACTAGAACCAGAGGGCACAACCTGAGGCTAAAGGGATGATCCTTTAAAACAGAGATGAGGAGGAATTTCTTCAGTCAGAGAGTGGTGAATCTTTGGAACTCTTTGCCGCAGAAGGCTGTGAAGGTCAGTTCATTGAGTGTCTATAAGACAGAGATCGATAGGTTCTTGATTAATAAGGGGATCAGGGGTTATGGGGAAAAGGCAGGAGAATGGGGATGAGAAAAATATCAGCCATGATTGAATAGCGGAGAAGACTCGATGGGCTGAGTGGCCTATTTCTGCTCCAATGTCTTATGGTCTAAGCTCACAACTCCTTGATTAAAATAAGATACAAGATCCTTCATTCCCCTTCATTACAACTTAAACTTTTTTTTAGCCAACTTCCAAGGCCTGATTTTATAGGAAACATCAAGTCTTTGTTGATTTAAAATCCCAAACATGTTGCCAGCTGCAAAATCTTTGTTCTTTATCTGGGGTTGAGGTGACAACACGATAAAATCCTCACAGTTCTTCCAAATTCCTCCAGGCTCCGCTTAAAATTTCCACATTTAACTGGTTCCCATAAATCCTCAATCAAAAACTAAAATAGACACATGAGTTTCCAGGTGATTTACAAAGAAATGAACTGTCTGCTGAAAGGGTTAACTTTTCTACAGAACCTAAAGGGGTCGGGAGTGAGCAGAAAAAACTTGGCCCACAATTACTTCACTTTACATATGATGGGGGTTTTTCTCGGAGGCTAAGTATTGAGCTGAACCCAGTTAATACAAAGATTTGCAAAAGACAGTATACTGGTTAAAGGCATTACTTATTGAGAAAGGCAGCTGGGCAGTCCAACTCCTTTCTAAAGTTACAATACATTGGCCCTTTAGTTATACTATTTTGAAAGTTCATTTCACCCGCCCACTCTGTCATCCTAACTGGATGCTCCAATCGTGTTCGTGTACAATATTTACCTTGGCCAATAACATCCTATCTTCTGGAAGAATGGAAATTCATTGGTCTGTAGAATCTGAAAGTTCCTGCCCACTGTTACTTTGCAACTTTCACTTACATAGGTCCATAGGGTGCTTTCTAACTGACTCTCAGCAACTTCTATTACATAGGTTATAGGGTTCAAAAGTTCCTTTCCACTGTCTGCTGAGCCATCCCTTATCACTAAAAAATGAATAATTCCATTCATTCTAGTGTCTGGGAAGCGTTTACTTTTATAACTCATACTGATAAAAACTGTGCTCTGTGGCTTCACTCTTCTGACAGAATGTGGCCTGTCTCACTCAGCTTTTATCCCATTATGCTTTAGGGCAGTCTGCAGTTTGGCCAAGGTATACATTTTAGTACAAAAAGTACATATTTATATCTGAAATACATGTTTAAATTCTCTACCAGTGGTTATATGTGTCTCCATGCAGACAGTACCTTTGTATAATATAAATAAGGCACATTGTGATCCTTATTCTACGTTAGTCTAAGTCAGTCCATCCTGTTTCAATAGCCTATTCTGAACCCCTCAAACAAAATAACTTTAAAAAACTTAAAGTTTATAATTAATCTCAAGTAAGCTTACATTGACACTGCAATGAAGTTACTGTGAAAAATCCCCTCTCTAACAACAAAAGAAACTTGATTTTAAACGTCATCTATTAATTTTTTTGTCATGTTCTCAACCTATTTTAATTTGATCAGTTTTTTGTTAGGGATGGGTAATTTCTATTCTTTATAAACTGGATCACTCATTTTGTTAATTCTACATGGGCTCGGAGAATGAGAACCCAGACTTTATCATCCTTATCCTTTTTCTCCTTTTGTCACCACTTTCTCTCTGTTTTGCGGGAGGATCGTGGGGATTCCAATCAGACCAAATCATTGATTATAAAAGTAAAACAAAAACAGAAAATGCTGGAAAATCCCAGCAGATCTGACAGCATCTGTAGGGAGAGAATAGAGCCAACGTTTCAAGTCTGGATGACCCTTCATGAGAGCTCCTATGAAGTGTCATCCAGACTAAAAATGTTGGCTCTATTCTCAAATCATTTTATCGATAAGTTTCTTGTTCTTAGTTTCCAAAAGACAGGTAAGAAATCTGTCTGGTGCTCACTCGAGCTCTGGATTTTTCACTGGCCATGCTTGGGTTGGATTATAACCATTAGAATCCACTCTTAGAGATCCACTTTTCAGTCCAGTGCTACTTGGAGTGTACCGTCACTTCACCGACTACGGGTCACAAGACCTTCACAGTTCTTATCACAAATGTATGATAAAATAATTTAAGCAATGCCTGAGAATGCTTCTTAATCTACTTACCACCGTTTGTTGATTGGTCAGACCCCCTTTTTACAGATTCGGATATCTCAGCCACTGAATATCAGCTGGTTATTCATAGATTCATAGAATCCTATTGTGCAGAAGGAGGCCATTTGGCCCATCGAGTCTGCACCGACCACATTCACACACAGGCCCTATCGCCCATGCATTTGTCCTAGCTAGTCCCCCTGACTCCCGAGGCCAATCCACCTAACCCGCACATCTTTGGGCTTTGGGAGGAAACCGGGGCACTCGGAGGAAACGGGGACACGGGGAGAATGTGCAAACTCCACACAGACAGTGACCCAAGCCAGGAATCGAACCCGGGTCCCTGGCGCTGTGAGGCAGCAGTGCTAACCACTGTGCGACCATGCTGCCCAAACTTATGGAATAAGTTTAATCCTCACTCATTCTGTGTAAATATTCTCACAAGGTCCTCTTTCGGAGTTTTGCTAAGCAGCTTTAATGGTCCGTGATTGCAGAAATTGAGCAGTCACAGGAATGTGGTTAAGATAGTCCAGTCCCATAATGCCTCACATTCAATCTGCAGTCCTTCAATTATAACAGAATATGTGGCTGTATGTAGCTGCCTCGGCCACGATCAACCCCAAGGGTGCCTTCCTGAACTGCTACAATGCCTGAGGTGTAAGTACACCCACAGTGCTGTTAGGGAGGGATTTCCAGCTACACATTCCTGACAAGATTCTGATAGGTTTAGATAAGGTGGACAAAGAAAAGCTGTTCCCATTGGCTGATGGGACAAGGACGAGGGGGACACAGATTTAAAGTTTTGAGTCAGAGATACAGGGGGGGATGTGAGGAAGAATAATTTGATGCAGCGAATGGTGATGACCTGGAACTCGCTGCCGACGAGGGTGGTGGAAGTAGAGATAATAAACAATTTCAAAGGAAATTGGATGGGCATCTGGGGGGGTTCCAAACAGAAATCCTTACTAATTATCTCTGAACTTCCTAACACCCTGTCACTCGGTGATCCTTGTGAAATTTGAAACCATGTATTTGCAACAAGACTCAAAGAGCATCAGCCCACTGGAGACAAAGTCATGAGACCGGCCAGTCCAGCAGAAAGAAACCCTCCGACCCTCCCCATTGACCAACTGTGAGAATGAACAAAATGCAGTCCTGGATGTAATTGAGAGCAGAAACAATAAC
Source organism: Mustelus asterias (assembly GCF_964213995.1). Classification (NCBI taxonomy): domain Eukaryota; kingdom Metazoa; phylum Chordata; class Chondrichthyes; order Carcharhiniformes; family Triakidae; genus Mustelus; species Mustelus asterias. Next base: position 1,305,301 of record NW_027590120.1, on the reverse strand, counting down.
AGCAGAATCCAACCCCTCGAATCACTCATGAACTTGTTGGTGTTTCAGCAGCTGGGATGAAACTATGAATCCCTTCCCACACTGAGAGCAGGGGAACGGCCTCTCCCCAGTGTGAACTCGCTGGTGCTTCCGCAGGTTGGACAACTGACTGAATCCCTTCCCACACTGAGAGCAGGTGAATGGTCTCTCCCCAGTGTGAACTCGCTGGTGTGTCTGCAGGGTGGACAACTGACTGAATCCCTTCCCACACTGAGAGCATGTTAAAGGCTTCTCCCCAGTGTGAACTCGCTGGTGTGTCCGCAGGTGGGATAATTGAGTGAATCCCTTCCCACACTGAGAGCAGGTGAATGGTCTCTCCCCAGTGTGAACTCGCTGGTGTCTCCTCATGCGGGAAGATTCACTGAATCCCTTCCCACACTGAGAGCAGGTGAACGGCCTCTCCCCAGTGTGAACTCGCTGGTGTGCCCGCAGGTTGGATGAATGAGTGAATCCCTTCCCACACTGAGAGCAGGTGAATGGTCTCTCCCCAGTGTGAACTCGCTGGTGTGCCCGCAGGTTGGATGAATGAGTGAATCCCTTCCCACACTGAGAGCAGGTGAACGGCCTCTCCCCAGTGTGAACTCGCTGGTGTGTCCGTAGCTCGGATAACTGACTGAATCCCTTCCCACATTGAGAGCAGGTGAATGGCCTCTCTCCAGTGTGACTGCGCCAATGAACTTCCAGTTCTGATGGGTATCTGTATCTCTTCCCACAGGCCCCACATTTCCATGGTTTCTCCATGGTGCAGTGTCCTTGCCTCTCTCTTTGGTGGACAATCAGTTGAATTCAAATTTCAACATTTGCCACTGTCAGATTCAAACCCAGGGTTCACAGTGCATTGCCCTGGATCCCTGTATTACTAATCCAATGACACTGTCACTGCACCATTGCCTCCCCATCCATGGTAAACGAGTCACAATAGCCTGAGATCCATGGAATCAGAGCATGCTCTAAATTTAAATTAATGCTCACTCACACTCACCCCAAAACAATTTCACTGTTTTCAACGTTTTAAATCCGCTGGAGTCTACGTCTGCAAAGATCTGAGAGAGATTGGTGTCTGGGGAAAATGTTGCAATCTTCAAATCTTGTCCCTGTAAATGAGGAAAGTTATCGGTGTAATTCAAGGTTAGAAATTCAGGACAGACAAACATTTCTTTTGGTCGGAGTTTGCTGTGAGTAAATCCTCCCCTTCTAATCCCCTGTAAAAGGAGTTTCCAAAGTCCATCAGCATTTGTCCAGAACAGAAATTCAAAACATTCTCTCCTATTGCTTGCACAGAATTACTTTAGTGGGACAAAATTGCAGTGGAGGCAGTTCAGAGAAGATCCAGTTGGTTGATTCCTGAAATGAGGAGTTTTATCTTCCAGGTTGAGCAGCTGGGGCCTGTACTCTTTGGAGTTAAGAAGACTGAGAAGTAAACTTATTGAAGCATCTGGGAATTTCAGGGTGGCATAATGGTTCGCACTGCTGCCTCACAGCACCAGGATCCCAAGTTCAATTCCAGCGTTGGGTCACTGTCTGTGTGGAGTTTGCACATTTTCCCCTTGTCTGTGAGTTTCCTCAGGGTGCTCCAGTTTCCTCCCACAGTCCAAAGATGTATGGATTAGGTGGATGAACCATGCTAAATTGACCCAAGTGTCAGGGGGGTTAGCAGGGTAAATGCAGGGGGTTGTGGGGATGGGGCTGGGTGGGATTGTGGTTGGTACAAACTTGATGGGCCGAATGGCCTCCTTCTGCACTGTTGGGATTCTATGATTCATATGATATAAGGTGCTTGACAATGTAGATGCTGAGGATGTTTCCTTTGGTGTGGGAATCAAGTAAAAATAAAGGATTTAAGATTAAGATGAAGAGAGATCTTTTCTCTCAATGGGCTATTGATCTTTGGAACTCTGTCTTCACCAGTGAGGATTGGAGGCAGGTCATTGAATATATTCAAAGCTGAGGTTCTGGGCGGCACGGTAGCACAGTGGTTAGCACTGCTGCTTCACAGCTCCAGGGTCCTGGGTTCGATTCCCGGCTCGGGTCACTGTCTGTGTGGAATTTGCACATTCTCCTCGTGTCTGCGTGGGTTTCCTCCGGGTGCTCCGGTTTCCTCCCACAGTCCAAAGATGTGCGGGTTAGGTTGATTGGCCAGGTTAAAAAAATTGCCCCTTAGAGTCCTGGGATGCGTAGGTTAGAGGGATTAGCGGGTAAAATATGTGGGGGTAGGGCCTGGGTGGGATTGTGGTCGGTGCAGACTCGATGGGCTGAATGGCCTCCTTCTGCACTGTAGGGATTCTATTCTATGATTCTGATCCACAAGAAAGTCATGGGTATGGACGGGGTGGGGGTAGCAACGTCATAGATTCATAGAGATTTGCAGCATGGAAAACGACCCTTCGGCCTAACTTGTCCATGCTGCCCTTTTTTTTTAAACCCTTAAGCTCATCCCAATTGCCCACATTTGGTCCATATCCCTCTATACCCATGTAACTATCTAAATGCTATTTAAAAGACTAAATTGTACCCGCCTCTACTACTACCTCTGGCAGCTTGTTCCAAATACTCACCACCCTATCTAATTGCAACGGGATCTTGATCAATTGGGCCAGTGGGCTGACGAATGGCAGATGGAGTTTAATTTAGACAAATGCGAGGTGATGCATTTTGGTAGATTGAACCAGGGCAGGACTTATTTAGTTAATGGTAGGGTGTTGGGGAGAGTTACAGAACAAAGAGATCTAGGGGTACATGTTCATAGCTCCTTGAAAGTGGAGCCACAGGTGGACAGAGTGGTGAAGAAAGCATTCGGCATACTTGGTTTCATCGGTCAGAACATTGAATACAGGTGTTGGAATGTCTTGTTGAAGTTGTACAAAACATTGGGAAAACCACACTTGGAATACTGTGTGCAATTCTGGTCACCCTATTATAGAAAGGATATTATTAAACTAAAACGAGTGCAGCAAAGATTTACTAGGATGCTACTGAGACTTGATGGATTGAGTTATAAGGAGAGGTTGGATAGACTGGGACTTTTTTCTCTGGAGCGTAGGAAGCTGAGGGGTGATCTTGGAGAGGTCTATAAAATAATGAGGGGCATAGATCAGCTGGATAGTCAATATCTTTTCCCAAAGGTAGGGGAGTCTAAAATTAGAGGGCATAGGTTTAAATTGAGAGGGGAGAGATACAAAGTGTCCAGAGGGGCAATGTTTTCACACAGAGGGTGGTGAGTGTCTGGAACAAGCTGCCAGAGGTAGGAGTCGAGGCGTGTTCAATTTTGTCTTTTAAAAGCATTTCGATAGTTACATGGGTATGATGGGTAGAGAGGGATATGGGCCAAATGCGGGCAATTGGGATTTTTACAAATGTGCGGCATGGACAAGTTGGGCCGAAGGGCCTGTTTCCATGCTGTAAACCTCTCTGACTCTATGACCCTCTGTGTGAACAAATTGCACCTCTGGACACTTTTGTATCTCTCCCCTCTCACCTTAAACCTACCTTTGGGAAAATATATTTACTATCGAGCTGATCTGTGCCCCTCAGTATTTTATAGACCTCTATAAGGTCACCCCTCAGTCTCCTACGCTCCAGAGAAAAAAAGTCCCAGTCTATCCAGCCTCTCCAAAGTAGACATGATCTTATTGAATGATGCAGCAGGCTCGATGGGCCGAATGACTGGCTCCCGTTCCGAATTCTTCTGTTCTTGTTCCGATGGTCTTGGATAGTTGCGCATGCGCCCTGCAACATATTGTCCCTCTGAAGATCGTGGTTCTGAACCAGCCCCCTGAAACCACGCCCATTATGACCAGCCCGAGAGCATGCGCTCTCCTTCCCCGCTGGAACAAGATGGCGGCCGAAAACCGGGGAGCTGCAAACCAGGAACCCGCATGGTCTTATTCGGGCCTTGCGACCTGGAGCGGGTATTTGTGAAGCCTCCGCTCCCTCCCCACCCCGACTCCATTCCTCCCCCCGCCACACTGACTCTCACCCGCTGAAAAAAACGTCCGCCGCCCTCGCAGGGCTCCGAGCAAAGTGGCAGTACGCATGCTCCAGATACAGCACTGCACCTGCGCAATAGGCTGCTGTGGAATGAACAGGACACTTTGACACCTGCAGGGGCACCTGGGAATTAACGGCGCCATTGTCAATCAAAGACATAATAGAAAACTATCTTGTGCAATTGAGATTAATTAATTTTTAAAAATACATTCCTCTGAATTTGTGATGAATTGGCCTGTGTACTAAGCAGATATTAAGGTTCCATTTAAAATTAAAAGAAAAGATGCTGATAAAACGCAGCAGGATTGAGAGAGAACCCACAGAGGCAAGTTATGAATAGAGTTCAGACTGAAGCAACAATAAAAAAACGCACACGGGGGGCCAGGAACTGAGTTCTGCATCCAACAGACAGCCTGAATCATGCCAGCTCCTAACTGTGTTTCTAAGCTCGAAACTATAAAACAATAACACAGAAACAAAACTCTGTAGAGACTGTTTCTGGGACAAAGAAAATAAATACTGGAGATATTCATCAGGCCAGGCAGCCTGTGAGAGTCACAAACAGAATTGAGGATTCAGGTTGCTGACCTGCCCTCAGTCTGCAATTAAATATTTATAGTCAGTCACTGACTAATGGTGGTCACAATTCCTACAATGCTCGGCGCCTCAGAAACCCCTCCATTCAAAAGTTGTTCGCCGGAATTCACGAATCATCGAATCCATACAGTGCAGAAAGAGGCCATTCGATCCATCGAGTCTGTACTGCAACGGCAACAATATATTCTGCACCCTACTCTTTTCCTTTCCCCCTCTGTACTCTTTCAATTTATTTTTTTTCTGAATAGCACGCAAGAAATAATACTTTTCACTGTATCCCAGAACATGCGACAATAAAAATCAAATTAGACACTACATATCTTGGACACCAAGGGACAAATTTACCAACCCTGCACATCTTTGGGCTATGAGAAAAAACCGGAGCACCCAGAGGAAATGCACACAGACAGAGGGAGATTGTGCAAACTCCACACATGAGGTGGAGATGCCAGTGCTGAACTGGGGTGAGCACAGTAAGAAGCCTCACAACACAAGGTTAAAGACCAACAGGTTTATTTGGAACCACAAGCTTTCAGAGCGCTGATGAAGGAGCAGTGCTCTGAAAGCTCGTGATTCCAAATAACCAAAAGAGAGAATGCTGGAAAATCTCAGCAGGTTTGGCAACATCTGTAAGGACAGAAAAGAGCTGACATTTCGAGTCCAGATGACTCTTTGTCAAAGCTTTGATAAAGAGTCATGTGGACTCGAAGCATCAGTTCTTTTCTCTCCTTACAGATCCTGCCATATCGGCTGAGATTTTCCAGCAATTTCTCTTTTGGTTTCAAATTTCAGCATCCGCAGTAATTTGCTTTGATTCCAAATAAACTTATTGGACTTTAACTTGGTGTTATGAGACTTCTTCCTGAGCAACCTCCACACAGACAGTCACCCACCGCTGGAATCGAACCCAGACTCAGTGAGGCAGCAGTGCTAACCGCTGTGTCACAGTGAAGGTAGTTTGCCGCAAATTTCGGGTGACAACAATGGGCTGGATGTTGCTCAGAATGTGGAGCACTGCAGCAAAGTACAGACAGACAGAGACAGAGCAGCAGACTGGACTGAGAAATGGAGTCTGCAGACTGGAACTGGCAGCATGAGGCGAGGTTATTTTAGTCTAACACTCACAGCAATCTACAACCCACCCCCATTACCGAGACAGTGAGACAGAGATTACAAACACTCACCAACACAGCTCCAGTGAAACGTCCCAGGAAAAAGAGGGAATCTGTGGCAGTTCCTGTCCTGAAATAGCCCCAGGACTGTCACTCAAACCCCTAACCCGGCCCAGTTCACAGCTCAGCCTCTCAGCTTGCAGCTTCCTGCACCTTGAGCCAACCTTGCCCAGGTGTGGGAGGGGTTGTGGAACCACAGAGTGGGGGGAGGGGTGACCTCCTGCTGTGTCCCAAATAGTTTGTCCTTCCCCTCCCCCTTGGCGCTCTAAGCTCTCAATGTGGACAGATTGCTGGACTTTGCAGAGCCTCACTGAGCTGCGCCTGTCCCTTATCCTGGGTCACCCCCTCCCCCTGGGTTTAGTGTGTGTGAAATCGCTGCTTGTTTCCCTGCTGAACCTTCAGTTAAACACAAACAGAAAATGCTGGAGAACCTCAGCATTTCTGGCAGCACCTATGACCATCCAGACTGGAAACATTAATTCTGTTCTCTCTCCACAGATGCAGTCAGATCCGCTGAGATTTCCAGCATTTCCTGTTTCAGATTCCAGCACCCGCAGTATTTTGCTTTTATCTTCATTTAAACAAGCATTCTGTGATGGCCTTTACCCCCATTGCTCCTTTCCAGAGCTTCCCACCTTCTGCTATTGTCCCTGACTCCCACATTAACTCTGTCATTCCTCCCCTTTACCCCGCTCACCCTGTCTGAAGTCAGGCTCAGAGTTTTGCCGCCATCTCCCCCTCCCCCAGCCTCCACATCCCAACACCCGGAATCTCTAACCCAGCGGTTCCAGTTTGTCTGGTTTGAGTTCAGATTTGCCGCAGCACCGACAGGATTTCACTTCAAACCAGCCGGAACTGACTGCTCACAAATCCCTAAATGTTTCTCCAGCAGCCCTGGCTTGTTAATGTTGTTTAAAGTCAGTTTCAGTTACTCTCTTCAGTTTAAAAAACTTCTCCATTTAATTTAAGGTATTACTCGCACCAGACACAAATCTAAAACAGTGAACATTATCCCCCCACCCTGACCCGAGCTGGAGTGTCCCGAGGAAGAGACATCTGTTCCGGGTGTAACAATTCTTCGACATTCTCTGTGACATAAAACAGGAAACGCTGGAAATACTCAACAAGTCAGGCAGCCTCTGTGGAGAGAGAAACAGACTGAATGTGACCTGTCATCGGAACTGGGAAATATAATATTTCCCGCAACTAAAAGAGACACTTTACAGCCTTCAGAACAAAACTGAGCTCAACAATTTTACACCACAATCTCTGCCCCCATTGTGTTCTGTGTTTCGTTGTTGCTTTTTTCACCTCATTTCCCTCTTGTTTTCTTTACTTTGCATTCGGACTATTTACACCTCATCCAGATCATCTTTTGTGTCTTTACTTGTCCCATTAACACTCGTTTTGGTCTTGGGCTGTGAATCATGTTATCAGTTTGCAGATTTTTCATTTTGTTCTTCTCCACCTCCCTCTCTCCCTTCTTCACGGGTCTGGCTTTCCCTGTGTGGCTCCGGAGAACGAGCGGATTTAAGACGTCTGAAAGAGAGAGAATGAGATTTTTTTTTCTCTCAGAGGGTCTTTGGTCTGTGGAATTCTCTTCCCCAGAGAGCAGTGGAGAGAGAGTCATTGAATATTTTTAAGGCTGATTCATTGAATTCTTGAGAGGAAAGTGGAGTTTTGGTCACAGTCAGATCAGCTGGGATCTTATCTGGAGCAGAGCAGCCCAAAGGTCTACTGCTGCTCTTGATTCATATGGATGTTTAACTGTGTGTTTCACTCTGTTTCTGCCTCCACACAAACTGCCGGGCCTGTTGACTCTTTGTGGCGTTGACTGTTTTATTTCAGATTTTAACACTCTAACCTCACGGTTAAGCTATTGCAGAAGATACGGAGGCATGGGATTGAGGGTGATTTAGCGGTTTGGATCAGGAATTGGCTAGCTGTAAGAAGATTTTAAACTCTCTGGGAACTGTGCCCAGGGACACACACACACACACACACACACAATTAATCCAGTTCTCCGGGATTTCTGCTCTGTAACATATCACTGTGTAATCTAACAATTACTCCAGTTCCCCTGGATTACTGCTCTGTAATATGTCACTGTGTAATCTAACAATTAATCCAGTTCTCCTGGATTGCTGCTCTGTAACATATCACTGTGTAATCTAACAATTAATCCAGTTCCCCTGGATTGCTGCTCTGTAATATGTCACTGTGTAATCTAACAATTAATCCAGTTCTCCTGGATTGCTGCTCTGTGACATATCACTGTGTAATCTAACAATTAATCCAGTTCCCCTGGATTTCTGCTCTGTTACATATCACTGTGTAATCCAACAATTAATCCAGTTCCCCTGGATTTCTGCTCTGTTACATATCACTGTGTAATCCAACAATTAATCCAGTTCTCCTGGATTTCTGCTCTGTTACATATCACTGTGTAATCCAACAATTAATCCAGTTCCCCTGGATTACTGCTCTGTAACATATCACTGTGTAATCCAACAATGAATCCAGTTCTCCTGGATTACTGCTCTGTAACATATCACTGTGTAATCCAACAATGAATCCAGTTCTCCTGGATTACTGCTCTGTAACATATCACTGTGTAATCCAACAATTAATCCAGTTCTCCTGGATTTCTGCTCTGTAACATATCACTGTGTAATCCAACAATTAATCCAGTTCTCTTGGATTTCTGCTCTGTTACATTTCACTGTGTAATCCAACAATTACTCCAGTTCTCCTGGATTACTGCTCTGTAACATATCACTGTGTAATCCAACAATTAATCCAGTTCCCCTGGATTTCTGCTCTGTAACATATCACTGTGTAATCTAACAATTAATCCAGTTCTCCTGGATTTCTGCTCTGTTACATATCACTGTGTAATCCAACAATTAATCCAGTTCTCCTGGATTTCTGCTCTGTAATATATCACTGTGTAATCCAACAATTAATCCAGTTCCCCTGGATTTCTGCTCTGTAACATATCACTGTGTAATCTAACAATTAATCCAGTTCCCTGGATTACTGCTCTGTAACATATCACTGTGTAATCCAACAATTAATCCAGTTCCCTGGATTACTGCTCTGTAACATATCACTGTGTAATCTAACAATTAATCCAGTTCCCTGGATTACTGCTCTGTAACATATCACTGTGTAATCCAACAATTAATCCAGTTCCCCTGGATTTCTGCTCTGTAACATATCACTGTGTAATCTAACAATTAATCCAGTTCCCTGGATTACTGCTCTGTAACATATCACTGTGTAATCTAACAATTAATCCAGTTCCCTGGATTACTGCTCTGTAACATATCACTGTGTAATCTAACAATTAATCCAGTTCCCTGGATTACTGCTCTGTAACATATCACTGTGTAATCTAACAATTAATCCAGTTCCCTGGATTACTGCTCTGTAACATATCACTGTGAAATCCAACAATTAATCCAGTTCTCCTGGATTACTGCTCTGTAACATATCACTGTGTAATCTAACAATTAATCCAGTTCCCCTGGATTTCTGCTCTGTTACATATCACTGTGTAATCTAACAATTAATCCAGTTCCCCTGGATTACTGCTCTGTAACATATCACTGTGAAATCCAACAATTAATCCAGTTCTCCTGGATTACTGCTCTGTAACATATCACTGTGTAATCTAACAATTAATCCAGTTCCCCTGGATTTCTGCTCTGTAAAATATCACTGTGTAATCTAACAATTAATCCAGTTCTCCTGGATTACTGCTCTTTAATACGTCACTGTGTAATCCAACAATTAATCCAGTTCCCCTGGATTACTGCTCTGTTACATATCACTGTGTAATCCAACAATTAATCCAGTTCCCCTGGATTTCTGCTCTGTTACATTTCACTGTGTAATCCAACAATTAATCCAGTTCCCCTGGATTTCTGCTCTGTTACATTTCACTGTGTAATCCAACAATTAATCCAGTTCCCCTGGATTTCTGCTCTGTTACATTTCACTGTGTAATCCAACAATTAATCCAGTTCTCCTGGATTTCTGCTCTGTAACATATCACTGTGTAATCCAACAATTAATCCAGTTCCCCTGGATTTCTGCTCTGTTACATTTCACTGTGTAATCCAACAATTAATCCAGTTCCCCTGGATTTCTGCTCTGTTACATTTCACTGTGTAATCCAACAATTAATCCAGTTCCCCTGGATTTCTGCTCTGTTACATTTCACTGTGTAATGGAACCCGCTCCTGCTGCAGTGAACACACAAACACAGCGAGGGAGCTCCCTCTTGTGGCGATGTGAGGTAAATGGCCTCTGCCTGGGAAGTCACTGAATTCTCAGATTACTGAAGGATCCTGTTGGAGGATTGTGCTGCTGTATTTTTCTTATTCCTACTATTCTTATTTTAATATATTTTAATGCAGACGAATCTATTCTCATAACTGATATCAATCTCGGAAACAAATACAGACAAACTCATAGACACACAAATACTCAGAAAAATGCAGACACATACATATGATTCCAAGAATAAATTAGATATAGCTCTTGGGGCTAAAGGTGTGGGAAGAAGGGGGATCAGAATATTGAATTCGATGATCAGCCATGATCAAAATGAATGGCGGAGCAGGCTCGAAGGGCCGAATGGCTTCCTCCTGCTTCTAGTTTCTATCTTTCTATAATCTCACACAAACACACACACAGCACGCACAGATACACACTCATACATACACACGCTCAGACACACACACTATCTCAGACACTCTCACAAACACAGAGACAGACTGAGACCATGAAGGGTTGATGTCAGTCTCACTCCAAATAATCTGCTGGGCAAATTAAAACAACAGAAGCAAATCTGAAATTCAGTGTGTGAGTTTTATTGTGAAATGAGATAATGTATAAAGATATCCCCATAGCTCAGGGTGGGAGTGGAATTGATGATTTGTCTGCTGTCTGAACAAATATTAAATTGTAGAGATTATAAAGTTTGAATTGTAATATCTAATGGTGTGAAGTATCTGGGAGCAGAGTGGGTGTGGTAAAGGCTGGAATACAAACTGGGGGAATGAGGGTGAAACTGCGGTGCAGAGTGAATGGTTCTTGTTGTAGGGAGGGATGGGAGGAGGGATAGAGAGAGGAATGGGGGGGGATGACCTTCCAGAATGTCTTTCCCAGCCTTGAGATCCAGGGAAGTTTTCAGCATTAAAACAGAAAATGCTGACAATAAGAATCCACACTTTTCCAAGTACCAGTTGATTGTGCCCCAGATTATTGGTTTCATTTTTCTCCACCGCTGATGTTAAGATGATTGTTCTGTAATTTTTTGAACAGGGATGTAACATTTCCAATCTCTCAGCCTTTTGGCACCACAACTCTATGAGAAGGATTGGAAGATTGTGGCCAGAGCCTCCACAAGCTCCATGTGAAGGACAGTTTATGTCAGAGTGCAGCAGTCCCTCAGTGTCAGACTGCAGTGTCAGCCTAGATAATGTGCTCAGCTTGATGAGTATTTCCTGTTGTTATTGATGTGGATCATTCAGAAACAATGGACTCTGATGATGTCATCCAGTCCTGCTGCGATGATGTCATAGAGACTATTACATCACAGCGGAGACTTAGTGGTGAAAACAGTTTTGTTCCAGACGGCAGCAAGTCCATTACTGATAGATCAGCAACTAGAATTACTGGGTCACAGAGCACAATATTAGGATGGATGGCCAAAACCTTGTTTGGAGAGACAGACCTTAACAAACACCTTTAATCTGGACAGTTAGGGAGGGAGTTTCAGAATCTCATATCCAGGCCTTGTTCCATTCACTCAAAATATTTTACAGAAATTGATAAGTTATAATGATCAGGAAGGTTTGAAAAGTATTAATCTCTTCTCTTTGGAACAATGTTGACCCCATTTTCTGTCTCAATCTGATTCTCTTTGTCTCAGTTTACGAACTTCCATCCCATTCACTCTCACTGTCTCTTTCCCCATTTACTTTGCTCCCTCTATTCACTTGTTCTCTGTCTGTAATAATCACAATGACTGCCGGTGATTCTCTGACTATAATCAGAAAAGAAATTAATCCGAAGTGTGCAGTCCCACCCAGCTGGACAACAATGGAGAGGCACTGGAGGAAGATGCTTTGGTCAATGGTGTCAATAACTGCAGACTGACTAAAAAGGACAGTGACAGATAACTTACCCGAGTCATATTCACACAGTAATTTGAGACTTTGGTAAGAGCTGTTTGATACTGTGTGAAAGACAAATGTAATCAGAGGGATTCACACAGGGAATTTCAGGACATATGGGCAGAGATTTGGGAGACGACAGGGATTTTGGAAGTTGTAATGAGAGATGGGCAGGAGGGGAACAAAGACACCGGGGTCAAGGGTGGGCTCGTGGGAGGAAGGGAAGCAACAGAGGCAGCTTTTTAAATTTCATTTGTGAGACATGGATGTTGTTGCATGGCCAGCATTTATTGCAAGTTGCCCTTGAGAAGGTGGTGGTGAGCTGCCTTATGAGTGGCTTGCTCGGCCATTTTAGAGACAACCACACTGCTGTGGCTCTGGAGTCCCATGTAGGCCAGACCAGGCAAGGACGACAGATTTCCTTCCCAAAAGGACATCATTAAACCAGATGGGTTTTTACGACAATTGTTTCACGGTCATCAGTAAATTCTTAATTCCAGATTTTTTTTATTGAATTCAGATTTCACCATCTGCTGTGGCGGGATTGAAACCTGGTACCCAGAACATTAGCTGAGTTTCTGGATTAACTGTCTAGTGTTAATACCACTAGGCCATCACCTCCCCTCAATCTTAGTGACAAAGAAGCTCCATGCGCTCCTCACACTTGTTGTTGGAGGTGAGGATGGAGAAGACTGGGGAGAGGGAGGGCCCTTCAAAAGGATCCAAATGGAGTTAGAGACATTAAATAGATGCAACACAGTGTGTTCAATATAAAAATAGTAATATAAAACTAATTTATTTGACTTTTATTCACAATATTAGCCCAAACAACTGGCTGGAATTTATTGACATCATCCAACAGACCCCAACGAACATAATCCTGGATGTCACTGACAGCAAAATCCAATCATTGTAATTGTTTGTGAGCTTGTTGGTGTCTCATCAGTACAGAAAAATAAGCAAATCCCTTCCCACATTCAGCACATGTGAATGGCCTCTCCCCAGTGTGAACTCGCTGGTGTGTCAGTAGGTTCGATGACTGAGTGAAACCCTTCCCACACACAGAGCAGGTGAACGGTCTCTCCCCAGTGTGAACGTGCTGGTGCATCAGAAGTTTGGATGAGGAAGGGAATCCCTTCCCACACTCAGAGCAGATGAATGGTCTCCCCCCAGTTTGAACACACTGGGTGTCAGAAGGACGGATGACTGAGTAAATCCCTTTCCACACTCAGGGCAGGTGAACAGCCTCTCCCCAGTGTGAATTTGCTGGTGCACAGTCAGGTGAGACGATCGCTTGAATGCAGACCCACAGTGAGAGCATCTGAACGGTCTCTCATCAGTGTGAACAGGTTGATGCTGCATCAAGTCCTGGGAACTTTTAAAGCGCTTTCCACAGTCTGTACATGTAAAAGGTCTCTCATCAGTGTGAACTCGCTGGTGTGTCTGCAGTTTGTATTGCTGAGTAAATCCTTTCCCACACATGGAACAGGTGAATGGCCTCTCATTGCTGTGAACACGTTGATGGCGCATCAGTTCCCCAGAACATTTGTAACACTTCCCACAGTCTGAGCATTTAAATGGTCTCTCCTCAGTGTGAACTCGCTGGTGATTCAACAGGGTGGATGACTGAATGAATCCCTTCCCACACACAGAACAGGTGAACGGCCTTTCCCCAGTGTGAAGTCGCTGATGTATCAGAAGGTAGGATTGACGAGTGAATCCCTTCCCACATTCGAAGCAGGTGAACGGTTTCTCCCCAGTGTGACTGAGCCAATGACTTTCCAGGCCAGACGGGGATTTGAATCCCTTCCCACAATCCCTGCATTTCCACGGTTTCTTCCTGGATTGACTGCATTTGTGTTTCAACAGGTCAGATGATTGGCTGAAGCCTCGTCCACACAGAGAGCACGTGTATGGTTTCTCCCCATTGTAAATGGTGCTTGTTCCTTCCATGTTCAAAATCAAATGATATTCAAGTTACGATAAATTGGAAAACTCCACCAGATTGTGATGTGATGTTTCGTTTCAGTTTCCCGACTGCAAATCCTCCTCTTCTAAAATGCTGTGTAACTGTTTCAAAACAGAAAAAAATGGAGTGAGAGAGAACCCACAAAAACACAAAGGCAGTTTGTGAAATTGAGCTGAATGAATCTGGTCATTTGCGGGGCCGGCTCCCGGGAAAAGTGACCATTAAAACTGGTGGATTCTCATAAAAACCCAACTGGTTCACTAATGTCCTTCGGGAAGGAAACCTGCCACCCAGTCTGGGTCGACACAGATTCTGTCCACAAATTTCTAAACTGTCCCTGAACACCAAGGTCTGGGTCATTTGTATACATTAGGAAGAGCTGGGTGTTAACACCAGCTCCTGAGGAACTCCCAAACATCCATTAACCAGTATTTTGTGTGTTTCCTGTCCCCCAGACAATTTTGTGTCAATGCTGCTGCTGTCCCTTTTATTCCACGAGTCATACCTGTGCTCCGATGTCTGCTGTGCAGCAATTTATCTGATGCTTTTTGGAAGTCCATGTTCACCACATTAACAGCATTATCCTCAACAACGGGATCTGTGACCTCATCAAAATATTTAACCAGGTTCGATAAACACCATTTCCTCTGAACACTGTCGTTCTTAACCCACATTTACTCAGGTGATTAGTAAATATGTCCTGAATTATTGTTTCAGGAATCTTCCCTATCACTAGCATTGAACTGACTGACCTGTAGTTTCTGGGATTATCTTTTGAGCAGTTATTGACTAATCCACCTAACCTGCACATCTTTGGACCACGGGAAGAAATCCATGCAGACACGGAGAACGTGCAAACTCCACACAGACAATCGCCCGCGGCTGGAATCGAACCCTGGTCTTTGGCGCTCTGTGGCAGCAGTGCTAACCACTGTGCAGCCCCAAAACGTTTTCCATGTCCAATTTCCAATTGCTGTATCCTGTAAATAGAGTTTCCAAAAAGATCATCACTGTTAAACCAGGACATAAATTCAGAAGAGACAAACCATTCCTTGATTTGAATTTTCTGTGTGTAAATCCCCCACTTCTAACCAAATAAAAGCAAATTACTGCAGATGCTTGAATGAGGAACCAAAAGAGAAAATGCTGGAAAATCTCAGCAGGTCTGGCAGCATCCCTAAGGAGAGATGCAGATGGTCTGTTAGCCTTTATTCCCCAGGGATGCAGTTTCCGAGTGAGGAAAGCTTTCTGAAATTGTATCCAGTTTTGGTGAAACCACATGTGGAACACTGCAGAGTTTGGGTCTCCTTACCCAGAGAATTGCCCCAGAGGACGAGTAACAAACGTTCACCAGACTGCTTCCTGGGATGACAGGACTGTGCAATGAGGAGCGATTGAGCAGAACTGGTCTTTACTCTCTGACCTGATCGTAACCTCAAATCTTCATCCTGCTGACCTCCAATAACCTTTCACCTCCTTTCTTACCAAGAATCTATCCACCTTTGCTTAAAATATTCAAACACTCTTCTTCCACCACCTTTTCAGGGAGAGAGTTCCAAAGACTCACGACACTTGGAGAAAAATTCTCCTCATCTCTACTTTAAATGGGTGACGCTTTATTTTTTAAAACGGTGACCCCTAGTTCTGGATTATCCCACAAGAGGAAACATCCTCTCTACCTCCATCCTGTCAAGGCCTTGCAGGAACAAGTCGCCATTTACTCTTCTGAACTCCAGCGGATACACTCCTAGCCTGTCCAACCTTGCCTCGTAACACAACCCATCAATTTCAGGCATTGTGAGAAGTCTCACAACACCAGGTTAAAGTCCAATTGGTTTATTTGGAATCACGAGCTTTCGGAGCGCTGCTCCTTCGTCAGGTGCGGAAGGATTCCAAATAAACCTGTTGGTCTTTAACCTGGTGTTGTGAGACTTCTTACTGTGCCCACCCCAGTCCAACGCCGGCATCACCGCATTATTTCAGGTATTGGTCTGGTAAACTTCTCTGAACTGTCTCCAGCACACTTACACCCTTCCTTAAACAAGGTGACCAATACTGTACATAGTACTCCAGACGGTCTCACTAGTGACCTGTACAACTGAAGCATAACCTCCCTAGTTCTGTATTTAATTCCCTTCACAATGAATGATAACATTCTATTAGTGTTCCTAATTACTGATTTACTTGCATATTAGCCTTTTGTGATTTATGTACTAGAACACCCAGATCCCTCTGAATCTCTGAGCTCTGCAATCTCTCACCGTTTAGACAAAATGCTTCTTTTTCATTCTTCCTGCCGAAATGGACAATTTCACATTTGCCCACATTCTACTCCATTTACCAGATATTTTCCCACTCACTTCACCTTTCTGTCTTTTTGAACCCTCCGTATGTCCTCGTCACAACTTACTTTCGCACCTTTGTGTCATCGGCAAATTTGCCAACCAGCCCTTCATCCAGTCATTTCTATAAATCTTTGATTCCTTGCCCCAAATTTGTTTCCCTGTCTACTATTTAGTTTTAAAATGCTTTCCCCAGTACTGGTGTCAGTGCCCCATGAACCAGAACCCACCTCCCACACCAATCTTTGAGTCACTCATTCATCTCTCTGATCTGATTTGTCCTAAGACAATTAGTAAGTAGTTAAGGTAATTATCCAGATTATGAACTTTGAGATCCTGCTTCTTAATTTGGTACCTAGGTCCTCATACTAGCCATGTAAAACCTCCTTCTTTGTCCTGCCTGTGTCATTGGTACCTACATGGACCACAATGACTGGGTCCTCCCCCGTGCAGCTGTTTTTGAGCTGCAGATCCGACACAATACTGTAAGTTCCTCTTCAGACCTGAACAGATGTCCTGAACCCTGGCACAAGGCAACACAGCCATCTGGACTCATGCTCTTTGCTGCAGAGAACAGTGTGAATCCCTCTGATTACACCATCCCATACTACCCCTACATTCCCTTTTTCTCCTCCAACTTGAATGGCTTCCTGTACCACGGTGCCAAGGTCAGTTTGCTCATCCACCCTGCAGCATAAACAAGCTGAAAAAACTGCAATCCGGTTGGACAATTGTGAAGGCTGAGGCTCCTGCCACCTGAATCCCCTTACCTGCCTCACTCACAGTCATCCTCCTGTCCCTGATCACTGACCAAATCAGCAGGTCCTGTCCTAAGAGGTGTGACTGCTTCCTGGTGTAAAGAATCCAGGTAATGTTCCCCCTCCTTGATGCATCGCAGTGTCTGTAGTTCAGCCTCCAGCTCATAAACTCTAACCGGAGCTGCTTGAACTTCAAACACTTACTGCAGATGTGTTTGCCCTCGATCAAACTGACACCCAGGAGCTCCCACACGCTGCAGCTGTGACACATCACCTGTCCTCCCATCTTTAATGTGTGCGAAAAAAGTATTTAATTATTTTATCCAATGATGTATTTTACTTTTGATTTTATATATTTTATTAACCTTACCAGCAGTTGCTATACGATTTTGATCCTTAGACATCGAATAAACTTTAGTCACTTTGCAGATACTCAGCAAATAGCTCGCCGCTCTTTCTCCTGTAGAAGAGGAAGATCACTTCCCAAAGGCTGAGAATATTAGAAAGCAAAAGGGTACCTCGTTCCCTTCCTTCCCTAAGTCCCTTAATCACCCAACTCTTAGCACACTGTTCTAAGCTGCATTCAAGTGATGCCAGTTCAGAGCTGTTTCTGAGCTGCAGATTCAATACAATACTCACTTGCAGACATGGACATCAAGGCCTGTATGGGTCTCCAGGCCATCATGCACACCATCATGATAGGGAGGATGGAGATGGTGTTGCCAGCCATGTACATGATGAACAGATTCATGGGCAGCTGTTTCAATGGGCCCAAGGTGATGAAAACAGAAAGTGAGCAGGGTATCAGTAAAGGGGGCCGGTTTGGGGAGGCCATATGCTGATCTTATACACAGGTCTGGAAGTAACAATTAACTCAATAAGTCCCTTTATCAAACAGGCTGCTGTGGTTCACCAAGGCACTTCACCACTGTGGACAAACCAGGGGCGTTGTCAGCCACACACTAAAGACACATTCAAATCTAACTTACCTTCTCAACTCGGATCCGGTCTGTTTCTTGGACGCGGATGTCCGGTAGCTGTTTGTCCGAATATGCGACTGGGCACATGGAGTCTCTCTGGCCACACTGTTGATCACGGCTCCTGTGAGAAACAGAAAACACAAATTGGTCACCCTTTCAAGACCTTGTTTAAAGAGGGAGTCTCTCTGTTGAGGACCCCAACGTGGTGACAATAGTGCCAGCATGAACTAAAGCTTGGGCAAACCTCAGACACACACTGCCGTTGCATGTACCAAACTGCCAGGGGAATGGAGGGCTGCAGAAGTGGATTAGTGTCAATCAGGGTGCCAATCCACTTGCCCTCCATTGAGGGACAAAGCGACAAATCACCACATGTACCAAATTGTATCTTGAAAACAAACATTGTGGGACATTGAGAGAGATCCAGTGCAGCACCCGGCCCTGGAAACGAGCAATCGTTCCTCCAACCACCACCGCAGTTGGCACCTGATCAGGTGGAGGGGCTGAAACCAAAAGGGCATCTCAGGGTCATGACCTGGGAAAAGATGCCAAGTGGGGTCTGAGTGATTTCTGGGGGATTTGAGGGGCTGCTTTGTGCTGAGGAGCTCGGTGAGGGGTAAAAGACGCGTGAAAAACCCGGGGTTGGGAAGTTTTGGGTTGGTTCCACATCCCCGGGTCAGTGTGCGGTGGCGTCCCCTCGGGAGAGGCGGGCTGACCCGGCTTGCCGCTTACTTGAGCCCCCGGCTCCCCGCGCGGCCTCCGCAGCTGCTGCTGCCGCTCAGGTTAAACTCGAGGGTCCACTTGTGCCAGCGCGCGCGGTTGACAAGCCCCGCCCCTGCAGCCATGGCAACGCCGGCGACAATTAACCGCTTTCAAATCTGATTCCGATCCGAAGAAGAAGCCGCGCGCTTCCGTCAACAAACCACAACCGCAGCAATGCGCATGTGCGGTCCCAACCTCCTCAGCCCATTGCCCCGCCCCCACATCGCAGCCATCTTTGTTAGGGGCACATCGGCTCCGACACTTCACCTTGTCAAACGGAGCACGTCTGCCCCGCACAAAGATGGACGTCACTTAACCTCAGAGGTATTTACATCGCTTTTTTCGCCTCAAAAAACGTGTAACACAGTATAAAACGTCAATAAAACCTAAAGGACCTTGCCTCCTCAATCAGCAATCAAAATCATAAATATCTATTGTAATGGGTTTCTCCACAGATGCTGCCAGTCCAGCATTTTCAGTTTAAATTTCACAATTCCAACATCCGCAGTATTTTAATTTTATTTCCTTTCTATTCTGCCTCTAATGTAACTGGATATCATGAGTAAAGCTGCCACCAGGCTGATCCTTCAGTGTGGCACAGTCGTTAGCATTGCTGCCTCACAGCGTCAAGAACCTGGGTTTGATTCCCATCCTTGGATCATTGTCTGTGTAGAGTTTGCACGTTCTATGTGGGTTTCTTCTGGGTGCTCCAGTTTCCTCCCATACGCCATCCTTTTCTTCACATGAGAATCCAGTATTTTGTCCTGAATGAATTTTGAGGCCCAAGTCAGAGCGAATAAGTAAAAGCAAAAAACTGTGGATGCTGGAATCTGAAACAAAAACAGGAAATGCTGGAAAATCCCAGCAGGTGTGACAGCATCTGTGGAGAGAGAATAGAGCCAAGAGAGCCAGCGAATAAATAACCCTATCAGGTACCAGATTCACATAGAATTCAGCAAGAAATTCTGCAAACGTCCTTCAAACTGAACAGGAAACATTGCCATTCAAGTTTTAGCCTGGTTTCGGAACGGGGACCTTTCACATGCTAGGTAAACGTGATAACCACTACACTGCAGAAGCTGTTGACAGCACAGGGCAGCCAATCGGCCTGTCGGCAATGTTCAACTCTGCTATGTTACTGCAGGTTCCAATAGTTAGACTGAGAGCCCATGCCACTTAATACAAGAAGACAACTTTTACTTTCAACCTGATGTCTCAACTTATATTGAACTTCAAAATTTAAAAGTGTCCGTCTGGCAAATGTCTAAAGGAGCAATTATTTCTGCTCAATTATAGAATCCCTAAAGTGCAGAAAGAGGCCAGTCAGTCCATCGAGTCTGCACCGACAACAATCCCAACCAGATCCTATCCGCATAACCCTATATATTTGCACTGCTAATCCCATGACACCAAGGGGCAATTCAGCATGGCCAATCCACCTAACCTGCACATTTGAGGAAATGTACACAGAGACGGGGACAATATGCAGATGCCACACAGATTTCCTTCCCAAGGCTGGAATCGAACCTGGGTCCCTGACACCATGAAGCAGCAGTGCTAACCACTCTGCCAAATTCATCATTCTCAGTCTATATTACTCGGTATTTGTTTCGTTATTCAACATTTAATATCAATACATTTATTTAACATAGATGTCATCATTCTGAATTGCATATCTCTGAACTATATCACATTGAATTGCAAATGTGACTGACCAACAATACAGATCGAGTCACTGGGTAACACACATCCCATGGTGCTTATTTGAGATTGAGTCAGTCTTTAAACAAAATCAAATATCTTTAATGGGAAGAGATTTAGAAATGATCAGTTAGTTATACTTGATCCTTCTTTATTCTGGGTGTGAAACATTCTGGCACTTAAATCCCACGGGCGGCACGGTAGCACAGTGGTGAGCACTGCTGCTTCACAGCTCCAGGGTCCCGGGTTCAATTCCCGGCTCGGGTCACTGTCTGTGTGGAGTTTGCACATTCTCCTCGTGTCTGCGTGGGTTTCCTCCGGGTGCTCCGGTTTCCTCCCACAGTCCAAAGATGTGTGGGTTAGGTTGATTGGCCAGGTTAAAAATTGCCCCTTAGAGTCCTGGGATGCGTAGGTTAGAGGGATTAGCGGGTAAATATGTGGGGGTAGGGCCTGGGTGGGATTGTGGTCGGTGCAGACTCGATGGGCCGAATGGCCTCCTTCTGCACTGTAGGGTTTCTATGAATTCTATGAATTTATCTATAGAAGAGTCCAGCAGATCCGCACTGATTCTCGATTTCCTCATCTGCCAAGTGTTTTTTTCTATTTCTCTATTGTGAAGACCGATTTTTAAAAAAAGATTGTTCTGCGCAATGTGCGTCATTTCCTCTAGTTCAGTTACAGTATCACCTTTGAGTCTGTCTTTATGAGCACACAATACTATTAGACATGTTTCAGGTGGTAATTAACTATGTTAGTCTGCACCTACAAATTCTGTTGTGGACTGAACAAATTGCTAATATGTGCACGGTGTCAAAATGCAAACATTTATTTCCTTGTTGCGTTTTAAAATATCGCATTCCTGATTTTCCTGAAAGCATTTGTACTGAGATCAGAGCAAAGATAATAGCTGGAATTTTACCGTTGGCCTCGGGTGGGATTTTATGAGCCTCGCGAGAGCGATGCTGTA
This sequence comes from Mustelus asterias, assembly GCF_964213995.1. Lineage (NCBI taxonomy): Eukaryota > Metazoa > Chordata > Chondrichthyes > Carcharhiniformes > Triakidae > Mustelus > Mustelus asterias. The sequence continues at coordinate 1,283,839 of NW_027590120.1, read as the reverse complement.
AAATACTGGTCAATGTCTGTAACATCGAGATTTGGATAATGTTCAGCAAATAACTGAAATCATGCAGACTTCCCTCACCCTAACGGGTAAAGTTTCATTAATGTTTCTGCCCGGTTTTGAACCTTCGTGTGTTAGGCAAATGGGATAATCACAACATTACAAAAACTGCCAACAGCGCCAGGCCTACAATCGACCTGTCTGCAATGTTCAGCTTTGCTGTGTTGCTGCTGGTTTTCATGGCGAGACTAAGAGCCCATGTCACTTCAGATGTGACAGAGCTCTGACGAAGGGTCATCTCGACTTGAAACATTGGCTCTATTCTCTCCCCACAGGGCTGTCAGATCTGCTGAGATTTTCCAGCATTTTCTGTTTTTGTTTCAGATTACAGCATCAACAATATTTTGCTTTTAAAATAAATGGAAATTGGTGAAATGGGTGAAGGTGAAGGGGAGAGTTCATGCTCGTGAATTGTCAGAGATGGACCTTCACATGGTCCATCTCTGAGACTTCTCTTCCCCCTCCTTGACATTTCTGACTCCATTTCTGGTAGTCATGATGTGGAGATGCCGGCGTTGGACTGGCGTAGGTACAGTAAGAAGTCTCACAACACCAGGTTAAGGTCTGAGTGACTCACCTGATGAAGGAGCAGTGCCCCGAAAGCTCGTGATACCAAATAAACCTGTTGGACTTTAACCTGGTGTTCTGAGACTCTTTACTGTGTCAATTTCTGGTGATAATATCACTGGTATCTATTACAAGCACACCGACACCTACAACTACCTTGACTACAGTTCTTCACACCCCATATCCTGAAAGGACTCCATCTCATTCTCTCAGTTCCTTCACCTCCGCCACATCTGTCCTGATAATGCCATTTTCCAAAATAGTGTTGCCCATGTCTTTCTTTTGCCAATTGTGGTTTTTCACCTACTGTGGTTGACAGGACACTTGACCATGACCAACCCATTCCCCAGGCCACTGCTGTCACCCCCTCCTCTCCCTCCCAGAACCAGAATAGGCTTCCCTGTGTCCTCACTTTTCACCCCACCAGCCTCCGCATTCAAAGGATCATCCTCTGCCATTTCTGCCAACTCCAGCATGATGCCACTACTCATCACACCTTCCCCTTCTCCCCCCCCCCCCCCCCCCCCCCCGCCACCTCCACCCTCCTCAGCAAGAACTCACAAGGACCGTTCTCTCTGGGACACCCTGGTCCATTCCTCCATTACACCCACCATCTCACCCCCTGTCCATGGAGCCTTCCCATCTTCCCATGCAATCGTTGAAGGTGCAACACCTACCCTTTTACCTCCTCCCTGCTCACTGTCCCAGGTCCCAAACACCATTTCAGGTGATGCAGCGTTTCACAGACATCTCCTTCAATCTGGTCTATTGCATTCGCTGCTCCCAATGTGGTCGACTCCACACTGGAGAGACCAAATGCAGACTGGTTGTCTGTTTTGCTGAACACCATCCACAAGCAAAACCCAGACCTTCCTGTCAGTTCAACACACCACCCTACTCTCCTGTCCACATGTCGGTCCTTGCAATGTTCTAGTGAACCCCGATGCAAACTGGTGGAACAGCACCTCATCTTCCAATTGGACACTTTACAGCCTGAACATTTACAGGACTGAACATTGAATTCAACATTCACAGCGTGAACTCTCCCCTTCACCTACACTCCATTTCCATTTATTTCATTTAATTCTGATTCTTCTTTTTGTCTTATTCATCCATTTTATCATCCTTCTTTCTCACTTCCATGTTTCCAGTTCTCCATTCTTGCTTTCTGCCTTGTCCACCCCCACCCCCCATTCAGGGCAACTGTTTCTGCCTTGTCCACCCCCTAACCACTCCCCCTCCCCCCACCCACCCACATTCAGGACAACTGCCTTAAACATCTGTACCACTGTTCTGCCATTCACATATTCTGATCACTTCATGGACACTTTTAACACCTCTCTCAGCTCTCTTCATACATAAAAGCAAATTATTGCAGATGCTGGAATCTGAAACCAAAAGAGAAAATGCTAGAAAATAAATCTCAGCAGGTCTGGCAGCATCTGTGAGGGGAGAAAAGAGCTGACGTTTCGAGTCCAGATGACCCTTTGTCAAAGCTGGCAATGTAGCCTTCTTCATCCTCATTCATCCTCTCTCCCCCCTGTCTGTTAGACATGCGCACGCTCCACTTTCTGGTGAACACACACTGACTCTCTGCTTCAAGCTTTACTCTTTGTACCAATTCACACTCTGACTCCTTTTACAATTACTCATTGTTCCCAATAGGCTCCATTCCCTCTGACTCCATCCCCCTGAACTCACTGAGCATCCCCCCAGGGCTCCTGTCCCCCTGCTCCATTCCCTCTGACTCCATCCCCCTGAACTCAGAGCATCACCCCAGGGATCCTCCCTCCCTGCTCCATTCCCTCTGACTCCATCCCCCTGAACTCACTGAGCATCACCCCAGGGATCCTCTCTCCCTGCTCCATTCCCTCTGACTCCATCCCCCTGAACTCACTGAGCATCACCCCAGGGATCCTCTCTCCCTGCTCCATTCCCTCTGACTCCATCCCCCTGAACTCACTGAGCATCACCCCAGGGACCCTCTCTCCCTGCTCCATTCCCTCTGACTCCATCCCCCTGAACTCACTGAGCATCACCCCAGGGATCCTCTCTCCCTGCTCCATTCCCTCTGACTCCATCCCCCTGAACTCACTGAGCATCACCCCAGGGATCCTCTCTCCCTGCTCCATTCCCTCTGACTCCATCCCCCTGAACTCACTGAGCATCCCCCCAGGGCTCCTGTCCCCCTGCTCCATTCCCTCTGACTCCATCCCCCTGAACTCAGAGCATCACCCCAGGGATCCTCCCTCCCTGCTCCATTCCCTCTGACTCCATCCCCCTGAACTCACTGAGCATCACCCCAGGGATCCTCCCTCCCTGCTCCATTCCCTCTGACTCCATCCCCCTGAACTCACTGAGCATCACCCCAGGGCTCCTGTCTCCCTGCTCCATTCCCTCTGACTCCATCCCCCTGAACTCACTGAACATCACCCCATGGACCCTCTCTCCCTGCTCCATTCCCTCTGACTCCATCCCCCTGAACTCACTGAACATCACCCCATGGACCCTCTCTCCCTGCTCCATTCCCTCTGACTCCATCCCCCTGAACTCACTGAGCATCACCCCAGGGATCCTTCCCCCCTGCTCCATTCCCTCTGACTCCATCCCCCTGAACTCACTGAGCATCACCCCATGGATCCTCTCTCCCTGCTCCATTCCCTCTGACTCCATCCCCCTGAACTCACTGAGCATCACCCCAGGGATCCTTCCCCCCTGCTCCAATCCCTCTGACTCCATCCCCTTGAACTCACTGAGCATCACCCCATGGACCCTCTCTCCCTGCTCCATTCCCTCTGACTCCATCCCCCTGAACTCACTGAGCATCACCCCAGGGATCCTTCCCCCCTGCTCCATTCCCTCTGACTCCATCCCCCTGAACTCACTGAGCATCACCCCAGGGATCCTTCCCCCCTGCTCCATCCCCCTGAACCTTCACCCCAGGGATCCTCCCTCCCTGCTCCATTCCCTCTGACTCCATCCCCCTGAACTCACTGAACATCACCCCAGGGATCCTCTCTCCCTGCTCCATTCCCTCTGACTCCATCCCCCTGAACTCAGAGCATCACCCCAGGGATCCTCCCTCCCTGCTCCATTCCCTCTGACTCCATCCCCCTGAACTCACTGAGCATCACCCCAGGGATCCTTCCCCCCTGCTCCATCCCCCTGAACATCATCCCAGGGACCCTCTCTCCCTGCTCCATCCCCCTGACTCCATCCCCCCAGGGATCCTCCCTCCCTGCTCCATTCCCTCTGACTCCATCCCCCTGAACTCACTGAGCATCACCCCAGGGATCCTTCCTCCCTGCTCCATTCCCTCTGACTCCATCCCCCTGAACTCACTGAGCATCACCCCAGGGATCCTCCCTCCCTGCTCCATTCCCTCTGACTCCATCCCCCTGAACTCACTGAGCATCACCCCAGGGATCCTCCCTCCCTACCCCATTCCCTCTGACTCCATCCTCCTGAACTCACTGAGCATCACCCCAGAGATCCTCCCTCCCTGCTCCATTCCCTCTGACTCCATCCCCCTGAACTCACTGAACATCACCCCAGGGATCCTCTCTCCCTGCTCCATTCCCTCTGTGAGCATTCCCCTGAACTCACTGAACAGAAGGAGTAATCCCAGAGTAACTGTTGGGAATGGAGTCAGGGGATGTTCCAGGTTTGTGTATTTTTAGTTATCCTGGTGTCAGAACACACACACATCAATAAAACAGGGCATTCCTGCAAACACACTGCAGCTCCTCATGTCTGTTGTATAATTGTCCCAGGCTCCTGTGAATTCCTTCAACGAGTATGTAATGTAGACTTGAATTGATTTATTTTAAAACAGTTTATTTTAAACATATTAACACCGGTCTGAAAGTTGTAGACTCAGGACTGTCACACAAATGCTCTCAATCTGATGGTGTGGTGGTATTGTCACTGGGCTAGTAACCCAGAGTCCGAGGGTAATGCTCTGGGGAGCCAGCTTCCAATCACACCACAGCAAATGGTGAAATCTGAAGTCAATAAAAATCTGTAATTAAAGGTCTAGCGATGACCATGAAACCATTGCTGTTCAAACCCATTTGGTTCAGCGATATTCACTGATGCCCTTTAGGGAAGTAATTTATACGACTCCAGAATAAGGCCAGAGGATGCTGGAAAATCTCAGCAGGTCTGGCAGCATCTGTAAGTCTTTCATGTGACTCCAGGTCCACACGATGTGGTTGACTCTGGAATGGTCCAGCAAGCAAGCCACTCAGTCCAAGGGCAGTTAGGGATAGACCACAAGCAATGAATTAAAAATAATCTTCACAAAATGTTGACCAGTCATTTTCAGTCTGGAAATTTAAACCTGCTGTTTCAGGAACAGATCCCAGATTTAAACCAATCTTTGATTTAACAGCACACTGCCAGCATTCACCGCTGTTCTTCCCAACTCGAAACACAGTTGTAAAGGAATCTTTGTTCCGTGTCTTAGAATCCTACAATGCAGAAAGCCATTCGGTCCATCGAATCTGCACTAACCACAATCCCACCCAGGCCCTATCCCCATAACGCCATGAATTTATCTTAGCTAGTGCCCCGACACTAAGGGGAATTTTATCATGGCCAATTCACCTAACCCTCACATCTTTGGACTGTGGGAGGAAACCGGAGCACCCGGAGGAAACCCACGTAGACACGGGGAAAATGTGCAAACTCCACACAGACAGTGACCCAAGCTGGAAATTGAACCCGGGTTCCTGGCGCTGTGAGGCAGCATTCCAACCACTGTGCCACAGTGCCGCCCGTGTTGAGGAGCTCTGAACCATGGAAGAGAGTGGTTGGGATGCTTTTCTTACACACCTCAGGAATATCCCACACATTTTGTCTTGAATGTGATTAACAGCAGCAATAACTGCAGAATGCAGCTCCTGAAGACACATGAACTCATTGAGGTGTCAGTAGATGAGGTAGGCAGCACGGTGGCACAGTGGTTAGCACTGCTGCCTCACAGCACCGGCGACCCGGGTTCAATTCCGACCTCAGGGGACTGTCTTTGTCGAATTTGTCCATTCTCCCATGTTTGCGTGGGTTTCCTTCGGGTGCTCCGGTTTCCCACAGTCCAAAGATGAGTAGGTCGGGTGGATTGACCATGGTAAAGACAGTTTGTCCCGGTGGGCTTGTGGAAGGGAGCGAAGCAGCAGAAACAGCTGATCAGATTGTCTCAAGCTTAATGACAAAGAAGCTCCATGAACTCCTCGCTTGTTGCTGGAGGTGAGGATGGAGGAGACAAGGGTGAGGGAGAGACCTTCAGTAGGAATTGATCTATGTTCGAGATATTAAAAAGATTCAACACAAATCTGATTGATTTAACATTTATCTGGAATATTAACTCAGCTGAGATGGAGTTTATGAACATCAGCAGAAACAGAGCCCAATCAACATGCTTCATTTCTGGATGTAAATAATGGCAAAATCCAATCACGGTCGTCATTTATGAACTCGCTGGTGTGTCAGCAGATTGGATGAAGAAGCAAATCCCTTCCCACAGACAGAGCAGGTGAATGGCCTCTCCCCAGTGTGAGTGCGCCGGTGCACAGTGAGATGAGATAATTCTCTGAACCTAGTCCCACAGTCAGAGCACCTGAACGGTCTCTCCCCAGTGTGAACACGTTGATGACGTACCAGTTCTCCTGAACTTTTATAGCATTTCCCACAGTCTGGGCATTTAAACGGTCGCTCCTCAGTGTGAGTGCGCTGGTGTGAAGTGAGGGCAGATGATGTCTTGAACCCAGTCTCACAGTGAGAACACCTGAACGGTCTCTCATCAGTGTGAACACGTTGATGGCGCATCAGTTCCCCAGAACTTTTATAGCTCTTCCCACAGTCTGGACATTTAAATGGTCTCTCAGTCGTGTGAACTTGCTGGTGTTTCAGCAGGGTCGATAACTGAGTGAATCGTCTTCCACACTTGGAGCAGATGTAAGGTTTCTCGTGAGTGTGAACTCGCTGGTGTCTCTGCAGAGTACATGAATGAGCGAATCCCTTCCCACACTGAGAGCAGGTGAATGGCCTCTCCCCAGTGTGAGTGCGCTGGTGTACAGACAGGTTACTCAATTGCCTGAATGCAGTGCCACACTGAGAGCATCTGAAAGGTCTCACATTAGTGTGAGTGCGCTGGTGTTTAGTTAGGGCAGAGGATGTCTTGAACCCACTCCCACAGTCAGAGCACCTGAATGGTCTCGCATCAGTGTGAACACGTTGATGGGACAAAAGTTCCCCAGAACTTTTATAGCACTTCCCACAGTCTGAGCATTTAAAAGGTTTCTCTTCAGTGTGAACTCGCTGGTGCATCAGCAGGTTAGATGACCTTGAGAATCTCTTCCCACACTCGGAGCAGATGAATGGCTTCTCCCCGGTGTGAACTCGTTGGCGTTTCTTTGCACACTCAGAGGAGGTCATTGGCCTCTCCCCACTGTGAACTCGCTGGTGTCTCAGCAAGTTGGTTGACTGAGTGAATCCCTTCCCACAGTCAGAGCAGGTGAATGGCTTCTCCCCAGTGTGACAGCGGCAATGCTTTTCAAGGTGAGATGGGGATCTGAATCCCTTCCCACAATCCTCACATTTCCACGGTTTCTTCCTGGTGTGACTGCGCTTGTGTCTCAACAGGTCAGATGATTGGTTGAAGCCTCGTCCACACACAGAACACACGTACGGTTTCTCTCCACTGTGAATGGTGCTTTTTCCTTCCATGTTCAAAATCCGATGATATTCACGTTGTGATAAGTTGTGCGACTGTCAGATCCGGGTGTGATGTATGGTTTGAATTTCCTGACTGCAAGTCCTCCTAAAACCTGTGAAATTGATTTAAAACAGAAACAAGGGAGTGAGAGATAACCACAAAAACACAAAGGCAGGTTGTGAAATTGAGCTGAATAAATCTGGTAATTTATGGGGACAGCATGAAGGAAAAAGTGACCATGAAAGCTGCTGGATTTTTGTAAAAACGCAACCGGTACATTAATGTCCTTCAGGGAAAGGAACCTGCCACTCAGTCTGGGTCTGCACAAAACACTGACCTTTAAATGAGGGAGTGGCACGGTGGCACTGCTGCCTCACAGCAGCAGGGACATGGATTCGATTCCCGGCGTGGGTCACTGTCAGCGTGGAGTTTGTACATTTTCCTCCTAGACATCTGTATGGGTTTCCTCCGGGTGCTCCTGTTTCCTCCCACAGGTTAGGTGGATTGACCATGTTAAATTGCCCCTTCGTGTCAGGGGGACTAGCTAGGGTAACTGCATGGGGTTAAGGGGATGGGGCCTGGGTGGGATTGTGGTCGGTGCAGACTCGATGGGCCGAATGGCCTCTTTCTGCGCTGTTGGGATTCTGTGAAAATCACAACATTCTCTCCTCCTGCTGACAGGGAGCACCGCGCATGCGCATTACTGCGCATCGCCCCAGGAAAGATGGCGGCCGTTTATCCATGCTTGTCTCTGCAGAAGTCGAATGGCTCTGGACAAACCCGGGACTGGCCCAGGACCTTCGTGTTTGAGGTTTGAATTCACGAAGTGTTCATGAAACCTTACCGCCCTCCCTTTGCGCCCATCGCTCCCTCAGACACGCCGCTTCCTTACCCGCCACGGAGACAAGAAACAACAACTTCAACTCCACAACACTCCCTCTGCGCATGCTCAGAACACGGTCACTACTGCGCCTGCGCGGTCGTGATTGCCTGGATCGGAGGCATTCCTCGTCGCTTGGGACGCTGGGTAAACGCCCTGCCATTGAATAGAACAAATGGTTTGTCGTGATTTCTTTGTTGTTATCGCGTGCAAGCTGGGGCTGAAGGGCCAATAATAAAACTAGGATACATATCATATAGAGACCTGATTGCACAGACCATTATCTCAATTCAGAGAAGGAAATTGGAATTGTTCAGAAATCGAAAGTCACCTGAAGGTAGAAATAAGAACAGAAACCCTCTCCTACAGTCATATGTGAATTCACTGGTATCTCAGTAGCACATGAATATCAGGAATACTGCAATTAATTATGAAGATGTACAATGTGAACGGTGACTGTTAGATAAAGTGCAATGTTCTAACACATTGGAGCAGCTATGGTCAATGCGAGGGGAATATTGGATCACAGTGCCACAACAACATTATGCTCTGTCTCCTTGTAGCCTGTCTCAGAATTTCCTTCAATAACTAGGCCATTAGTGTGACAGGATTTAGCATCTATGATCTGCCAAAATTACAAGAGGAAAGTTAGTGACTGCAATTATCCCAGAATTAAATTATATATTGCATACTATCTCCAAATGGGGCTCATAACACAATTTATTTTATTTATTAGTGTCACAACTGGGCTTACATTAACACTGCAATGAAATTCCTGTGAAAATCCCCTCATCGCCACACTCCAGCATCTGTTCAGGTACGCTGAGGGAGAATTTAGCATGGCCAATGCACCCAACCAGCACGTCTTTGGACTGTGGCAGGAAACCAGAGCACCAAGAAGGAAAACACACACAGACACTGGCAGAACAGGCATATTCTGCAAAGACAGTGCCCCAAGCCAGGAATCAAACCTGGGTCACTGGCGCTGTGAGGCAGTAGTGCTAACCACTGTGCTGCCCTTAGAATCTCAATTATTTCGGAAATTGATTTTATGCCATTGATTTTACTGAAGGCTGTGGAAATAGTAATATCTAAATCCTGTACAGAAACAAGCAAGATGCAGCTACTTTTTACACATTAGCTTTGCATATTTCCCTCAATGAGTGGGGTATTTTGAAATTTTGAGGTTTACTTCACAAGGTGTTAAGATTAGCACACATGGATTTTTACTTCATGATATGTGGGTGTGGCTGGCAAAAGCCACACTCCAAAATGGTGGTGAGCCAACTTCTTGATCAGCTGCAGTCCATATGGTGTCAGTACACACCCCACTTCTCTTTGGGAGGTGATCCACGATTTCAATGCAGTGACAATGATGCAATGCAATATAATAGCAATATAATTCCAAGTCAGGATGGTGTGCAATTTGGAGGGGAACATGAAGGCGGTGGAGTTCATACACACCTGCTGCCCATGATCTTTTAGGTTCAGAGTTCACAAGATTGGAAAGTGCAATTGGAGGAGCCTTGACTAATCACTGCAATAAATCTTGTAGTTGTGAGAAATGATCATTTGACTTCAAGTCCATTTCTTCTGCTCTTCTGCATGTCCATCTCATCATGGACTCTACCACACTCATTTAATTTCATGAGGGACAATTCTGCACAAATACTCCCCAATTTCCAGAGAACAAAATCCAAACATGTATCCAAATATATCGAGATATGTATCACTTCTCAGATTTCCACCACACTGGCATTACATTTTTCAGACAAACATTTCCATGCCTGACAGCAAATATATGATTGATCACCTCAGTCTATACACTGCATAGGTGGCAATGATCACTCAATGTTAATGTTTTGCTGTTGTATCTGTACCAAGCGTGGTTCAGTATAGATTTAAGGTTCAAATAAAGAGGTGGAATTGAATGGTCAAAACAACATCATCTTTGGAGCATCATTTTTTCCTTGATTCCCTTGCAATTTTTGGCCCTTACATGAACACTTTAACTCCAAAATTAGTCAGGTTGGCAGGTGTTGTCTGCCCAAAAGGACATGAAGTATCCCCTGTGTGTTTATGTGTGGGAGTTGGTGTATACGTGAGCGTGTGTGAGTATTGAGGAATATAGCTGCGCGCATGTGCCTGTATCTGTATGTGAGGAAAGGATGCTTCTATGTGAGACAGAGGGAGAGAGTGTTTGTGGATCTCTGTGTTTAGGTGTCAGTCTGTTCTGCTTTTCATTTACTGTAACATAAATCTTCCTCTCCAAGCAGACAATTTCCTGAAAATTCCATTGACTGATTTCAATTATACAATTAGGAGATTTGTCTTCAGGCTGAAACCACAAGCTGACTGTGTGTTGTGTGAAACATGACATCTACACAGGTCCCACTCTCCCAAAGCAACATAAAGTGTCTGCTACTTCCCAGATCCCTTCCTTTCCCATCATCTGCTTAAAGCCACAAACAAAAAGGTCCATTTTTCTCGTGGAGTTTGAAAGAAAGCAGCTTTCAAAATGATGCAGAGTCTCCGCCAATCTGGGCTCCGATATTTCCCTCATTCACTCCGATTGAACCATAGAATCCCGACAGTGGAGAAAGAGGCCCTTCAGCCCATCTGGTCTGCACCGACTCGCCGAACCAGCATTCACCCAGGCCGTTTCCTCTGTCCTATCTCCGCAACCCCACATATTCATCATGGTCAATCCATGAAATCCGTACATGTTTGAGCTGTGGGAGGAAACCGGAGGAAACCCACGTTAAATTCGGGGAGAACATGCAAACTCCACAGCCGAGGCCAGAATTGAACCCGGGTCCCTGGCGCCATGAGGCAGCAGCGGTAACCACTGTTCGGAGGACCAGCTGCTCCCGCTCGGTCCTCCAGCTCCGCCCCCTCATCCTATTGGTCCAGAGTTACCGTCAATCACTGCCCGGGCATTGTGATGTGGAGCATGCGCAGTGCTGCTGGGAGCTCAGGATTGAGGCGGTGGAAATTCTCATCGCATCAGAAACCGGCGGGTGGGGAATGAGGGGGGGATGGAGCCGGCGGGTGGGGAATGAGGGAGGGACGGAGCCGGTGGGTGGGAATGGAGGGATACAAAAGAATGGTCTAGTTTGGACCAGGGAGCGGCATGGGCTTGGGGGGCCAAAGGGCCTGTTCCTGTGCTGTATTGTTCTTTGTTCTTTGGATGGATCCGGTGGGTGGGGAATGAGGGTGGGATGGAGCCGGCGGTGGGGGAAGAGGGGGGGATGGAGCCGGCGGTGGGGGAAGAGGGGGGGATGGAGCCGGCGGTGGGGGAAGAGGGGGGGATGGAGCCGGCGGGTGGGGAATGAGGGGGGGATGGAGCCGGTGAGTGGGGAATGAGGGGGGGATGGAGCCGGCGGGTGGGGAATGAGGGGGGGATGGAGCCGGCGGGTGGGGAATGAGGGGGGGATGGAGCCGGCGGGTGGGGAATGAGGGGGGGATGGAGCCGGCAGGTGGGGAATGGGGGGGATGGAGCCAGCGGGTGGGGAATGAGGGAGGGATGGAGCCGGCGGGTGGGGGATGAGGGAGGGATGGAGCCGGCGGGTGGGGAATGAAGGGGGATGGAGCCGGCGGGTGGGGAATGAGGGGGGGATGGAGCCGGCGGGTGGGGAATGAGGGAGGGGATGGAGCCGGCGGGTGGGGAATGAGGGGGGGGATGGAGCCGGCGGGTGGGGAATGAGGGGGGGATGGAGCCGGCGGGTGGGGAATGAGGGAGGGACGGAGCCGGCGGGTGGGGAATGAGGGGGGGACGGAGCCGGCGGGTGGGGAATGAGGGAGGGACGGAGCCGGCGGGTGGGGAATGAGGGGGGGACGGAGCCGGCGGGTGGGGAATGAGGGGGGGATGGAGCCGGCGGGTGGGGAATGAAGGGGGGATGGAGCCGGCAGGTGGGGAATGAGGGGGGGATGGAGCCGGCCAGTGGATGTCAGGCCCCAAGCCCCGAATACAAAGCTCGGGAGCGGGTTGTGAACCGGGGAAATCAGCTCGGGCTTTTCCCCAGAACAGGCCCAGATTCCCTCCATCGGGATCCTGTGCATCCCGGAGCATGCGCACTGAGAAAGCCTCGGGCCTCCCGCCGCCACCCCGCCCCCTCCCCCCCCCCCCTCCGATTGGTTGGAGGACCAACCGCTCCATGTTTTATTGGTCCGGACCTGCCGTCAATCACCCCGGGGCATTGTGAGGTGGGCGGGGAGGATTCACAAACACCCGCTGGAGGCCCCAACACCCCCAATAAGACCCATTGGTTTTATTGTCAGTCTGCAGACAGGAGCTGGAGAACTGAACCCAAACAGAGGAGAGGGAGGGAGAAAACTGGGAGTGGAGGAAAGAAATGGGGAGATGGGTTTGGATTTCAGGATGTGGAGATGCCGGCGTTGGACTGGGGTAAACACAGTAAGAGTTTTAACAACACCACGTTAAAATCCAACAGGTTTATTTGGTGGCAAATGCCATTAGCTTTCGGAGCGCTGCTCCTTCGTAAGATGGAGTGGAAATTTCCTGGTGTTGTTAAAACTCTTACTTTGGATTTCAGCCCGGGGAGGAGGGAGAGTGTGTGGGACGAGATTCACAGATTTGGGGGAACGAGAGAGGAAAAAATGTTCAGGAGAAACTGGAATTGTCTGTTCAAAATGGACTGTCAGTGATGACATTTGTGAACTCCTTTTACAGAATATTAAGAGGATTACAGATGGGAAACCAAAATTCATGCCAAATTTCATCTGACAGTCAGCTGGTTCACCAGGACCTGAATATCATCACCTTTGAGGATTAAATGAGAATTGTTCGTTTGTTCCGTCTGAGGGAAAGATTTTAAACTTCAGTGTGACTGGAAAAGCACCGACACACACACACACCCCCGAGAGTGTTCCAGTGAACGGACTGCAGAAAGAGCTTCAATCAGTTGCACAGCCTAATAAAACATTGCAGCATTCACAGCGAGGAGAAACCATACACGTTTTCTGTGTGTGGACAAGGCTTCAACTAATCATCCAACCTGGAGAGACACAAGGACACCGGCACCATGGAGAAACCTTGGAAATGTGAGGATTGTGGGAAAGGATTCAATTACCCATCCCTGTTGGACAATCACCGACGCATTCACACTGGCGAGCGGCCATTCACCTGTTCCGTGTGTGGAAAGGGATTTACTCAGCCAACCGGCCTCATGCTACACCAGCGCATTCACACTGAGGAGTAGTTGTTCAGCTGCACTCACAGTGGAAAAAGTTTCAGGTCTTCATCCGATCTCAGTCAACATCAGTGAGTTCACACTGGGGAGAGGCCATTCACCTGCTCCATGTGTGGGAAGGGATTCACAAAGTCCTCCAACCTGGTGACACACCAGCGAATTCATTCTGAGGAGAAGCCGTTCAGCTGCACGTCCTGTGGAAAGAGGTTCAGGTCTTCACACAGCCTCGACTTCACACTGGGGAGAAGCCTTTCACCTGTTCAGTCTGTGGACAGGGATTCACTCAGTCATCCAGTCTAGTGAGTCATCAGCGAGTTCACACTGGGGAGAGGCCATTCAGCTGCATCTCCTGTTCTATGTGTGGACGAGACTTCAACTGATCCTCTAACCTAGAGAGACACAAGGACACTGGCACCATGGAGAAACTTTGGAAATGTGGGGCCTGTGGTAAAGGATTCAACTCTTCATTCCAGCTGGAAATCCATCGACACATTCACACTGGGGAGAAACCATTCCTCTGTTGTGTGTGTGGGAAGGGATTTACCAAGACAACCTACCTGATGTTACACCAGAGAATTCACACTGAGGAGAGGCCCTTCAGTTGCACTCACTGTGGGAAGAGGTTCAACAGCACATCCAGCCTCGCTACACACCAGCGGATTCACACTGGGAAGAAGCCATTCACCTGCTCTGTGTGCAGTGAGAGATTCACTCGGTCATCTGTAATGTTGTCATTTATCTCAAGAGGCTTGGAATACAAAAGCAGGGATGTACTTCTGAGGCTTTATAAAGCACTGGTTAGGCCCCATTTGGAGTACTGTGAGCAATTTTGGGCCCCACACCTCAGGAAGGACATACTGGCACTGGAGCGGGTCCAGCGGAGATTCACACGGATGATCCCAGGAATGGTAGGCCTGACATACGATGAACGTCTGAGGATCGTGGGATTATATTCATTGGAGTTTAGGAGGTTGAGGGGAGATCTGATAGAAACTTACAAGATAATGAACGGCTTAGATAGGATGGACGTAGGGAAGTTGTTTCCATTAACAGGGGAGACTAGGACGCGGGGGCACATCCTTAGAATAAAAGGGAGTCACTTTAGAACAGAGATGAGGAGAAATTTCTTCAGCCAGAGAGTGGTGGGTCTGTGGAATTCATTGCCACAGAGGGCTGTGGAGGCCGAGACGTTGAGCGTCTTCAAGACAGAAATTGATAAATTCTTGATTTCTCGAGGAATTAAGGGCTATGGGGAGAGAGCGGGTAAATGGAGTTGAAATCAACCATGATTGAATGGTGGAGTGGACTCGATGGGCCGAATGGCCTTACTTCCGCTCCTATGTCTTATGGTCTTATCTGGCCTTTGGACACACAAGCAAATTCACATTGAGGAGAAACCATTCAGCTGCACCTCCTGTGGAAAGAGTTTTGGACAGTCATCCACCCTGACTGCTCACCAACGCACTCACACCGGGGAGAGACCATTCAGCTGCTCCATTTGTGGGAAGAAATTCTCCCAGTCATTTGATCTGGTGAGACATCAGCAACTAACTTCACACCGGGGAGAGACCATTCACCTGCTCGGTGTGTGGGAAGGGATTCGGTCGGTTATTCACCCTCCAGTCCCACCACCGCACTCACACTCAGGAGAATCCATTCAGCTGCAGTACCTGTGGAAAGAGTTTCAAGCAGTCATCCAACCTTCTGACTCACCGACGCACTCCTCTGGGGAGAGGCCTTTCACCCTGCTCCTTGTGTGGAAAAGCATTCACAAGCTGAGACACCAGCAAATTCATAATAGACTGCAAGGATTGGATTCTGCTTTTAATCACAGCCTGGATTGATAGTCTGACAATATCTGGTTTGTTTCTGCTGATGTTATCATCCCTATAACTTTAAAGTTTTTTTTAAAAAAATTATTAGTCACAAGCAAGGCTTCATTAACACTGCAATGAACTTACTGAGAAATGCCCCTAATCACGAAACTCCGGTGCCTGTTCGGGTTAATGCACCTAACTAGCACATCTTTCAGACTGTGGGAGGGAACAGGGGCACCTGGAAGAAATCTACAAAGCACGGGGAGAACATGCAAACTCCACACAATGACCCAAGCGCGGAATCGAACCCGGGTCGCTGGTAATAAGAGGTAGCAGTGCTAACCACTGTGCCACCGTGGTTGGAGTTTAATATTCTGGAGATGTCACTGATTTTCAGAGCTGCAATGTTCCTTTTTAAAAGCACCTTCTGTGATCTTTCTCCTTAATTCAAGAATCCTCAACAAGAACCTGTTCATAAAGTTAATATGATAACGAAGGAAATAAAGGAGAGTATTAAAATAAAAACAGCTGCGTACAGAGTGGCCAAAAATAGTGGAGAAACAAGTGATTGGGAAAAATTTAAGAAACAACAAAGAGAGACTAAGAAAGCGATAAAGAAAGGAAGGATAGACTATGAAGCTAGGCTAGCAATTAATATAAAAAATGATAGTAAAAGTTTTTATAAATATATAAAAAGGAATAGAGTGGCTAGAGTGAATGTTGGACCCTTGGAGGACGAGAGGGGGGAGTTAATAGTGGGAAATGAGGATATGGCTGAGTCTTTAAATACGTTTTTTGTGTCGGTCTTCACGGTGGAGGACACAAATAGTTTGCCAAATATTAACGATAGAGGGTTGGCAGCAGGAGAAACACTTAATACGATTAATGTTACCAGAGAGGCAGTGCTGGGTAGACTAATGGGACTGAAGGTGGACAAGTCCCCGGGTCCGGATGGAATGCATCCCAGGGTATTGAAAGAAATGTCAGAGGTAATAGTGGATGCGTTAGTGATTATTTATCAAAACTCGTTGCATTCTGGGGTAGTGCCGGTTGATTGGAAAACGGCTAATGTTACGCCGCTGTTTAAAAAAGGAAGGAGACAAAAGGCGGGTAACTATAGGCCGGTCAGCTTAACGTCTGTAGTAGGGAAAATGCTGGAATCCATTATTAAAGAGGAGATAGCAGGGCATCTGGATAGAAATGGTTCGATCAATCAGACGCAGCATGGATTCATGAGGGGAAAGTCGTGCTTGACGAACATGTTGGATTTTTATGAAGATGTGACGAGGGCGGTTGATGGAGGAGAACCGGTGGATGCGGTGTTTTTGGATTTCCAAAAGGCGTTTGATAAGGTGCCCCATAAAAGGCTGCTGAAGAAGATTAGGGCACACGGAGTTGGGGGTAGTGTGTTAAAGTGGATTGGGGACTGGCTATCCGACAGGAAGCAAAGAGTCGGAATAAATGGGTGTTTTTCCGGTTGGAGGAAGGTAACTAGTGGCGTGCCGCAGGGATCGGTACTCGGGCCGCAACTGTTTACCATTTATATAGATGATCTGGAGGAGGGGACGGAGTGTAGGGTAACGAAGTTTGCAGACGACACAAAGATAAGTGGAAAAGTGAATCGTGTGGAGGACGGAGAAGATCTGCAGAGAGATTTGGACAGGCTGAGTGAGTGGGCGAGGATATGGCAAATGGAGTATAACGTTGAGAAATGCGAGGTTATACACTTTGGAGGAAATAATAACAAATGGGATTACTATCTCAATGGAAACAAATTAAAACATGCTACCGTGCAAAGGGACCTGGGGGTCCTTGTGCATGAGACGCAAAAGCCCAGTCTGCAGGTACAACAGGTGATCAAGAAGGCAAATGGGATGTTGGCCTATATTGCGAGGGGGATAGAATATAAAAGCAGGGATGTCTTGATGCACCTGTACAGGGCATTGGTGAGGCCGCAGCTGGAATACTGTGTGCAGTATTGGTCCCCTTATATGAGGAAGGATATATTGGCATTGGAGGGAGTGCAGAGAAGGTTCACCAGGTTGATACCGGAGATGAGGGGTTTGGATTATGAGGAGAGGCTGAGGAGATTGGGTTTGTACTCGTTGGAGTTTAGAAGGATGAGGGGGGATCTTATGGAGACTTATAAGATAATGCGGGGGCTGGATAGGGTGGAGGCGGAGAGATTCTTTCCACTTAGTAAGGAAGTTAAAACTAGAGGACACAGCCTCAAAATAAAGGGGGGTCGGTTTAAGACAGAGTTGAGGAGGAACTTCTTCTCCCAGAGGGTGGTGAATCTCTGGAATTCTCTGCCCACTGAGGTGGTGGAGGCTACCTCGCTGAATATGTTTAAAGCGCGGATGGATGGATTCCTGATCGGTAAGGGAATTAAGGGTTATGGGGATCAGGCGGGTAAGTGGTACTGATCCACGTCAGATCAGCCATGATCTTATTGAATGGCGGGGCAGGCTCGAGGCCTACTCCTGCTCCTATTTCTTATGTTCTTATGTTCTTAACAATAAAATTACGAACTTTACTTCAGTCCTAAATTAATTAATCTTTTCTGCAAATCTGTGTGTGAGGGGTTCCACTGATTAACATCTCCAATGAGAAAGTGCTGATTAATCCTTGCTGATAATTCTGACTGACCTCTTCACAGTGAGGTGTCCATTATGAAATTCAATTGTGAAGGAACCTAAACAAAGGAGTGAAATATTATACAGGCACGATAAAAGTTTACATAAAAACTTAAACAACACAGATAACCCGGATAAATGTGTAGTGGTACAACCCGGATAAATGTGTAGTGGTACAACCCGGATAAATGTGTAGTGGTACATTTTGGAACCCGGATAAATGTGTAGTGGGACATTTTGGCAGGTCAAATGGGATGAAGGAGTATAATATCAAGGGTAAGCAGTGCAGAGGATCAGAAGGACCTTGGGGTCCAGGTGCCTAGGACTCTTAAATCGGCCTCACAGGTAGAGGAGGTGGTTAAGAAGGCGTATGGTGTGCTGGTCTTCATCAATCGAGGGATTGAGTTTAGGAGTCGGGAGATAATGATGCAGCTTTATAAGACCCTCGTCAGACGCCACGTAGAGTATTGTGCTCCGTTCTGGTCGCCTCATTACAGGAAGGATGTAAAAATTATTGAAAGAGTGCAGAGAAGATTTACAAGGATGTTGCCTGGATTGGGTGGCATGCCTTATCAGGATAGGTTGAGGGAGCTCGATCTTTTCTCCTTGGAGAGACGAAGGATGAGAGGTGACGTGATAGAGGTGTACAAGATGTTGAGAGGTATGGATCGGGTGGATTCTCAGAGGCTTTTTCCCAGGGCTGAAATGGCTGCTACAAGAGGACACAGGTTTAAGGTGCTGGGTAGTAGGTACAGGGGAGATGTTAGAGGTAAGTTTTTCACTCAGAGGGTGGTGGGTGAGTGGAATCGGCTGCCGTCAATGGTGGTGGAGGCAAACTCGATAGGGTCTTTTAAGAGACTCCTGGATGAGTACATGGGACTTAATAGGATTGAGGGTTACAGGTAAGCCTATATATCGGCCGAGGTAGGTAGGGACATGACCGGCGCAACTTGTGGGCCGAAGGGCTTGTTTGTGCTGTAGTTTATCTATGTTCTATGTCTCATGGTCTTCTGGTATCATAGCTTCCACTTGGCAAAACACTGCGTCACATTCAGAGATCTGGAAAAGGAAAGGTCTCTGTTCCACTCTGCTGTGATGCGCGCAGTAAACGCGTGTATTTCAGGGGCAGACAGCCGAGCTGCTGCGTGCCATTCCAACAGAGAAAACGGCTCCTTATTTTCAACGGCACTGATACCTGGGCTGAGGGCGGGACTGAGTGAACATATTCACACAGGTTCCATGAATACAAACAAAAATTCGCACAAATGAATTTTAAGATGTCAATTAGACTAACTTGAGCACACAAAGTTGAAGCTTCCTCAAATTATGGTCAGTTGAGTCAGTGAAGCAGCCTATTATATTTGCAGTGATGTCTGCATTCGAGCTCTTGCTGCTGTTTGAACTGAAGGCGGCTGAATCAAGGATTCCGTTTGCCGGGTGTTGTGGCGCGCACCTGTAATCCCGCTGCTGGGAGGCTGAGGCTGCTGGATTGCTTGAGGTCGGGAGTTCTGGGCTGTTGTTCTCTGTGCCGATCGGGTGTCCACACTAAGATCAGTATCCGCATGGTGTTCCAAGAGGACTCTGGGAGCACCAGGTGTGCTAAGGAGGGGTGAACCGGCCCAGGTCGGAAACGGAGCAGGTCAAATCCCCTGTGCTCTTCAGTAGTGGGATAGCACCTGTGAATAGGAACAGCAGTGCAGCCTGACCAATACAGCGAGACGCTTCCTTTTCTCCACACCTTCAATCGCAGCAAACAAACTGTTTTGCCGTTCCCATCAATGCAGAGAAACCGGATGCCTCTCTGCCTGCCTCCACACTCACTCCCTCTGCTGCCCCTTTCATTCACTCTCACATCCAATGCCATCACCACAGCAAACTACGCAAGGACAGCAAAACCAAGGGTACACACACTTTTGACCAACCAACTCTCCACCTGCCCTGCACGCTCACACGCACCATCCTGCAATTCCCACTTTCCTCACTCTCCCCATTCTTTGCCTCCTCAATATCCACCTCACTTCTACCGCCCCCTGCTGCTCACGGCAGGAACTGCACTTTTAAAATCTTCAACTTGCACAATCATGTCAGCCACGGCCACAAGAGAGCGCGAACCTATTCACCTCCTCCACACTACTCATATCGCGCACACACTTCCCAGCACATCCACCAAACATTCAACCTGTCTCTCGGCTCTCATAACTCCTTCTCGTTTATTCATTCCCTTCTGACAATTTCTCCACTGTCAACATCGAAAGTCACGACGCTTTTGACTCAATCTAATGCTGTAAATGAGAGAGTGGGGGAGAGAGAGAGAGAGAGAGAGACAGCAAAATGTTCATTGTAATTTCCAGTTTCAGCGTTGATCGCCAAGCCACTTTGGCAATTCACATTCGATGTCCCCTCGACCGAGTCTATTCTCAAAGATAAGACCCGGGGTGGTGACTGCACCGGAATTCTACGTAGTAGGATGTATCATTAAACATTTTAACAGGAGTTACCAGCAGACACAATGCAAATATAAATTGCTGTAGGTAATTGACGTTTTTGTGGAGCCAGTTTCCTTACATCATTGCATCGCAGCGTTTCTGTAGTGTGGTACTTATCACGGTCGCCGTACACATGCAAGTTTCCTGGTTCAATCCTGAGCAGAAACTTATTAAACGGGAATAGAAAATGTTGGAAAATCTCAGCAGGATTGACAGCCTCTGTGAGGAAACAAACGTTTCAAATCTGGATGACCCTTCATCAGATTTCCTGATTGGCTCTGTTCTCTCTTCACAGATGCTGTCAGACCTGCTGAGATTTTCAAGTTTTTTTTTTGTGTTTCAGGTTCCAGCATGAGCAGTATTTCACCTTTACAGAAACAAACCCAAATGTTTTCAATTTCAGAGTAACTCAGCTTTCAGAAATAATCACGCATTTGCCACGAATCATTAACTGCCGAGTATTTCCAACATTTTCTGATGGTAACGCCATGAATCAGCCTGTGAAAAGAACAAAACGGATGTTCTGTGATATAAAGCAAGGGAGGATGATTAAATGAAACAAGGAGTGATGGATAAGGCAACATTTAGCTGGCGATGGTGGAGGCCAGGTGGTCAAGTCGTTCAGAGTCAATGCTTTCACCGCCAAGGCCCGGGATTGATGATAAACTGTCAACTAAACAGAACATTTTACTGAGCGTGTAATCAGTTTCTGGAGGTGAAAGTATCTGAAAGCAAAGGAAGAGTACATCATTTACTGCAGAAGGTAGAATGACTGTGTGACGATGTCTGTAGCGACAGTGACCTGGAATGAAGCAATGGAGACAGTAATGATGATCAACGAGATACAAATCTCTGAAATCACGGCAGAGCTGTGATCAGCTAGTGTTGTTCAGCAGAATTCCCACAAGAAGCTATAGAAGAGGCAGAGGTTACGAATGATCTGTCAATGTGGTGAGCTCCAGTGAAATTTAGTGGGGTAGAATGCATTATTATTCATTTTGACAGGAGGAAGCAGCAAGGGGAATGTAATGAAAAGTTGCCGGGGACAATTGACCGGATTGTGCAAGTGGGTTTATTTTGTTTCTTCAGGTAGTTTAAACTGGCACAATGATCAATCCTGTTTTCGATCTGGAGGTAATTTCAGCCCCTCCTCAGTCATGTGCTGGTCGGCAGCAATAAAATAAACATTCCCTGACCGGGAATCGAACCCGGGCCGCGGCGGTGAAAGCGCCAAATCCTAACCACTAGACCACCAGGGAAATTGCAAGCAAACATTTTAATCTGACCGATACATTTCAGCGTTTTTCAAATACTCGAGAAAGGTTTGGGGGGAAAAAAACCTCATGTCGAACACGAATGACTGCTTCAGTCAACAGCAAATTACTGCAGATTCTGGAACTTAAAAGAAAAACTTAAATGCTCGAAAATCTCAACAGGCATGACGGCATCTCTGGAGAGAGAATAGAGCCAACATTTCAAATCTGTATGGTCAGTCATCAAAGCTGAAGACAGGAAAAGATGGCGAGATTTATACTTTAAGTGTGGGAGATGCGGGGGGTGAGGGTGGGAGCCGTTGGTAAGAGTTGACAAAGTTGTGATAGAAAAAAACCAAACGGAATGTAAATTGTCGGCGGGAAAAGCAAAATACTGCGGATGCTGGAATCTGGAACAAAAACAGAAAATGCTGGAACATCTCAGCATCAATGGAGAGAGAAAAAAGCCAACGTTTCGAGTCTGGATGGCGCTTCGCCAGAGGTCTGTGGATCCTCAGTTAATGAGGATATTGAAGTTCCAGATGGAGATATTTTTGGAACCTAAGGGAATGAAGGGCCATCATGATAGGGTTGGAAATTGGTGTTGAGTCCTGGGATTCGTCATAATCTCCTTAAATTGTGGAGGAGACTCCATGGGACATGTGAGCCTATCCCACTCCATTAATTCTGTTCCCTGCAGCACCAGATCTGACAGCGATCACTTCCGCCAGAACCGTTGGTGAGTGCTCTGAGGCATTGAATCCGAGGCAATAGCATTTGTGGGGGAAAGTGATCAAATGCCACAAATTTCAGGTGTTCAGTTGATCTGTTTTAAACGTCATGAATACTGTTTCTCGAACATTTTATTACGAAACTTTACTACAGTGGGAAGTATCATTATTCATTATGACAGGAGGAACACGCAGAGGCAATGTAATATCAATTGCTGTGGGCAAAAGATGGGCTTCTGGAGCCAGTCTCGTTGCTCTCCAGCAAACCGGATCTTCTTGCCCTCAGGCCATCTCCGTGTTTCTATAGTGCGGTGGTTATCACATGAGCCAGGTTAATTCTGTAAATATCTGGTCAGAATGATGGGAAGCATACATTACAGGAATTGTTATTGTGTGACACCAGCTGCTTCATTTTTTTCAACAGAGGAGTTAAAGAGCAGCGAAAAGATGAAAAACACTGATGTTGCAGGCACCTGGCACCAGAAGCTCAGCAATGTGCATTGTAATAGCAGTGGAACGTGCTGACAAATTGTCCTCTTGATTAGTACTTTGTGAGAAATTTAAAAGAAACGCCCTTCAGCAAATCAACCATCTGCATTTGGAAATTAAAGCAAGGCTCCGCCGAGATTTGAACTCGGATTGATGGATTCAGAGTCCAGAATGCTCACCATTACACCACGAAACCCAACACATGGCAACCGTTTGAAAATCCTCGCTCAATACTTGCGCCAATTTGAACAGCAGGGAGAAATATCAGTCTCATTGCACAATCCCGTCAATTACCCACACCAATTCATATTTACATTGCCCTTGCTGTTCCTCCTTAAAAAAGTCAGAAGGCTATCTTCAACTACATTAAATTTCACTGTAGCTCACCACATTCAAAGAGCAATGTTATAATCGAACTGATATAAACCTTACTGCGGTAAATCTACTGAACAACATCAGCTTATCACAGCTCTGCTTTCATCACACTGGAAGCTCATGTGAAAATATAAACAATTTCAAATCTTAAGAGACTGTAAGGAGTCTATGACTGTGGACAATTGGCACTGTGCACATTTCTGTAATCAGTCTCTGGGAGAATCAGGCAGATGGAATGTTGGTGGTTTCGTGGTAAGGATTCGGCACTTTCAGGGTCGCAGGCTGCCTTCGATATATTAAGATTTAATGATTTTTTAAAGAAACAAACCAGCAATACGTCCTGGTCCAAAGCAGCACTGCCAGAATCGGTGGTGTGAGATTTGCACTTTTGCTTCGTTTTGGAAATGTCACATGTGCAACAGGTCAAGAACAAACACAGAGAGTGAAAGACAGTGACATGATGCAAAACGCTGCCGATAGAGATACAAGGTAAGATCTGGGTGTTAATGGGTCAGATTTAACCATTTGCATTGACAGAAATATCACTCATTTCTGGATAACGTTCTCGGGCTAAATGGCAAGAAAACGTCTCCATGAATGGAACACTAAACTCTTTGACTTCGACTGATTGCAAGCAGTTTTCATTCAGAAATCAGTAACTGTGAGATTAACAAAGCGGAATGGAGAAAGTCTAAGTTTGAGCGGTGAAATGGAGGAATGGAGAGCTGGAGTTCGCCCAGAAAAGCAGCAAAGTTTTCAAATAACGGGAACAAATGTTGCCCTTGGCCTTATTCCTTGTGTCAGTGAATCCATCCTGCCTGAGTCACAATCACAGACTTTCTATATTCCGACATTGAATTATTCCCGCCTTAAATGCCGCAAACAACTCAATAGTTCAATGAATGTTTCATGATAAACGTGAATAATTCTGAAATTTGAATCATTTTGAAATAAAGCCATTTTGAAATGTTTCTGCCTGGTTTCAAAACGTGGACTTTCCGCGTGCAAGGCAAGCGTAATAACCACTACAGTACAGAAACGTGCGCATTTGAAGCAGTTGCGATTTACTGGTTGAGCAACTAATCTCGTCCGACAAGCCCGTCAGTTGCTCACTTTACAGAAAAGAGAAAATGCTGGAAAATCACATTGGGTCTGGCAGCATCCGTCGGAGAGAAAAGGGCTGACGTTTCGGGTCCAGATGACTCTTTGTCAAAGTTTTGTGTGACACATTTGGTTTCAGATTCCAGCATCCGCTGTAATTTGCTTTTATCCAGTTGCTCACTTTACATTCTCGCTGCTGGTCCCTCGAATCAAAATGAATGATGATACATACCACTGTATTCAATTTTAGTAATCACATGTTTGACCAAAGCTGATCATAACGTTTATAGTAGTTTAAGTGAAAATCGGACAGTGGGAGAATTTGATCCCTCTCCTTCATAAACATGTTTATCCTAAATTTAGTGTCTGAGACTTCCCATCAACGACACCAGCAGAAGTCATTGCTGTGAGAGCTGGTATTGGCAATGAACCAACAGAGAGAGAGAGAGACACACACACCCAGACAGAGAGAGAGAGAGAGAGAGAGAGAGAGATACACGCACAGAGAGAGACACACACACACACGCACAGAGAGACACATACACACATACACAGAGAGAGACACACACGCACAGAGAGACACACATACGCACAGAGAGAGAGACGCAGAGAGAGAGAGACACACACACACACAGAGGGAGAGACAGAGAAAGTGAGAGTGAGACACAGAGAGAGACAGACACACACACGCACAGACACACACACACAGATACACACGCAGAGAGAGAGACACACACACGCACAGAGAGAGACACACACACACGCACAGAGAGAGACACACACACACGCACAGAGAGAGACACACACACACGCACAGAGAGAGAGACACACACATACACACACAGAGAGAACCACAGAGAGACAGAGAGAGAGAGCGACACACACGCACAGAGAGAGAGAGAGACCGACGAACAGAGAGAGAGAGAGAGCGACACACACACAGACACACACGCACAGAGAGAGAGAGACAGAGAAAGTGAGACAGAGACAGAGAGAGACAGACACACACACGCACAGAGACACACACACACACAGAGACACACGCACAGAGAGAGAGAGAGACAGGCACAGAGAGACACACACGCACACAGAGAGAGAGAGAGACACACGCACAGAGAGAGACACACAGACACACGCACAGAGAGAGACACACACATACACACACAGAGAGAACCACACAGAGAGAGAGAGACAGAGAGAGAGAGAGAGAGTGACACACACGCACAGAGAGAGAGAGACACCCACGAACAGAGAGAGAGAGAGAGCGACACACACACACACACAGACACACACGCACACAGACAGAGAGAGAGACACACGCACAGAGAGACACACAAACGCATAGAGAGAGTAACACAGACGCACAGAGAGAGCGATACACACACGCGCAGAGAGAGACACACACACACGCACACAGAGAGTCACACACACGCACAGAGAGAGAGACGCACAGAGAGAGAGAGACACACACACGCACAGAGAGAGAGAGAGACACACGCACAGCGAGAGAGACACATACGCACACACAGAGAGAGAGAGACGTACACAGAGAGAGACACACACGCACAGAGCGAGAGAGAGACAGAAGCACAGAGAGAGAGCGAGAAAGACACACACACAGAGAGAGACACACACACACGCAAAGAGAGAGACACACAATGGAGTTGGATTAGATCACATGTCCCATTGAGTCTCCTCCCCCACTTTCAATCAAACCCCAGGTCAACAACTGCCTCATTTCAGGAATCAATTCAATTAAATTTGGTACCACCCAGACAGGGAGAGAATAGAAGGAACAAAATCAAAAGAGGGGAATGGATAGTCGGACTGAGAGAGGGAGGGACTGAGGCAATCTACAGAGAGAGAAAAGAAAGAGCCAGAGTGGGGGTAGACGCTGAACGGAACAGATGCACTTCACTGTTCCATGTGATTTCAAGAAACAAAAACTTGAAGACATTGGAAAGAGAAAATGCTCTGTCCCTGAAAAATATTCTGGTAATGGTGCTGAAGAATTGATCTTCAGAATTTGCCATAGCCTTAGCTAAGCTGTTCCTAAACTACGACACTGGCATCAACCGCCAATGCGACAATTTGTCCAAGATTGTCCCGCTAACAAAAATCAGGTCAAATCCAACACCTCCAATTACCACCAATCTATTCTTGATCATCAGTAATGTGATGGAAGTAGCAATAAACGATGGTATAAGGAGGCATTCCAATGCAAACTGGAGGAACATTGCCCTATCTCCCGATTCGGCGCTTAGTGCAAACCAGACTTAACATTGAGTTCAACAACTTGTGAGCACCTCCTCTCCTCCATCTTCACCCCATTTCCATTTATTTTGTTTTATTTCATTTTATCTTATTTAATTATTTTTATTATTTTATATCTTCTTTTATATATATACTTATTGTTTAATTTCCATGTTTTGCATTTTTTATTTAAAATCTCACTTTCCATTTTGTTGCCCCCTCTCCCTCCACCCCACTCGGGCCGTCTCTTACATTTCCTTTTTCCTGCCATTTACACATTCTGATCTCTTAATGGGCAGCCTTCTTAGCCATGATCACAACCAATTACATTCCCTTTGTTTGTTTGTTTTTTATATGTGACACCACTGTCACCCATACCACAACCATATCCCTCGCCATTTCAGGATAAACCTCGTCCAAACTTATTTGTCTTCAGCTCTGACGAAGGGTCATCCAGACTTTGAGCATTCGCTCTATTCTCTCTTCACAGGTGCTTTCAGACCTGTTGAGATTTTCCAGCGTTTTCTGTTCTGCGGCACGGTAGCGCAGTGGTTAGCACTGCTGCTTCACAGCTCCAGGGTGCCGGGTTCGATTCTCGGCTCGGGTCACTGTCTGTGTGGAGTTTGCACGTTCTTCTCGTGTCTGCGTGGGTTTCCTCCCAAAGATGTGCGGGTTAGGTTGATTGGCCAGGTTAAAAATTGCCCCTTAGAATCCTAAAATGCGTAGGTTAGAGGGATTAGCGGGTAAATATGTGGGGGTAGGGCCTGGGTGGGATTGTGGTCGGTGCAGACTCGATGGGCCGAATGACCTCCTTCTGCACTGTAGGGTTTCTATGATTCTTGTTCGCATTCCAGCAGTAAATTTGTATATTTGAAGAGGCACTTGTCAGACAGACTTGTCCCTGATATACAAAAAAAATGCTGAAATAGAAACAAAGCGCCAAATTATCATGGGGAGGTTAGATTAAAATCCTTGCAGGCAATCTCCCTGATGTTGTCGTGGTTAGGATTTGGTGCTTTTATCGCAGCGGTTCGATTCCGGCTCAGGGGATGAAGATTTATTGCCTTCTTGTAGCACATGGTTTAGATGGAGATGGAATTACTTCCTGATCAAAAACATGAGTGATACTGGTGCCAGTTTCAACAGCAGAGAGAAAAATCTATCGAGTCGTCAATCAATAATCACCATTGATGAGAAATAGATTTCCGGCTGTTCCTGTTGTTAAAATGTTCTGTTCCATCGCAAAGAATATCTGAAACAATATTGCCTCACTGACACGACACCAGGGAATTCCAGCTCAGGAATTTTACTCTGGAGCCAGTGGGTTTTTGAGGTTGTCAATGGGTTCATTCCTCTTTTGTGTGTCAATGGCTGTGCTAATGATTCTTTACCTTCCTTCGTGATTCTCCGTGCGCCTATGTTTGAGTCGATTGGTTTGGGAATCTATCACTGCATTTACTTGCCTATGTGTTTATGCTGGTGTTGATTCTGTGTAGTATACGAGGCTTCCAGTGAACACAGAGGAGGAGTTATTTATGAATTACATGGTAAGCAACGCAAACTAATAGGTGTCAGAAATCTGCAGAATAATTCTGGATTTATAATGAGGGACGTTAGAATTGATGTCACTGGGCATATATCTATATGGTTATATGTCTTTATTCGTGTTTGTCTTTGCACGTGGCCGTGTGTGTATTTGTTCTGCCCATGTCTGCTGTGTTTCCTCGGGTGCTGTGCTTTCCTCCGACTGTCCAAAGATGTGCGGATTAGGTGGATTGGCCATGCTAAATTGACCCCGAGCGTCGGAGATTAGCAGGGTAAATTTGTGCGGTTACGGGAATAGGGCCTCGGTGGAATTGTAGCCGGTACAGACTCGCTGGGCCGAATGGCTTCCTTCTGTAGCGGTTCTATGATTCTCTGATCTCTATATGTGTCTTTGCAGTTGGCCTTGTGTGAACCTGCTTCCGATATGCGGCTGTGCTGTCCACGGGAGGGCGCTCTCTGATCACTTATAAAAGATCACGATCCTCTTCTCAAGGAAGCGTCTGTTTGAAGATGCAAAAATGGACGGAGAGATGGAGTCACCTTCGACCTCCTCACATCCCCTTGACTGTTTTAACTCCTCCAATTGCAGGTCTGATGCAGACAGCGGTCACTCTCTCTTTTTCTGGTGTTCAGACTCGAAGCATGGGATGGAACTCTGACTCCGATTGTTGTCCTGATTGCAGGTCTGTCATTTTGAACTTCTGCGTGAAATCCTCAATCACCATATTCATTCCCCATTTCCACCTCGAGGCGCTTATTCCGTTGTTGTTACTCCTTCTAACCCGCTGCGTTTCTGTTGCCTTTTTTCAGACATGAGTAACGGAGACTCATTGTCCCAGTCAGAACCAGGAGTTGAAGCAGAAGCGGGTGAAGATTCAGCAATACCCTGCAGTTACTCGGTACCGAGTTCAGCTGCACAACATTACCTGTTCTGGTATCGCCAATATACACTCCGAACTCCTCAGTATCTGCTCAGAGCTGCTAGTTATGTATTTATCGAGACGGCTCCTCGATTTGAACAGTTCAGCGGGAATCTCAATCTGAAACAAAACACTTTTCACTTGTCAATGGAAGATTTGAAGATGACAGACAGCGCCGTGTATTACTGCGCACTGAGACCTAGAGTGAATGAGGTTCCCGCGGGCCTCATGCAAAAACTGGCGCAGGTCGAAAATCAATGGTTCATTGTCAGGAGAACACATAGGATTAAAAATCAGAGAAAATGTGCCCATAGTACCTGACAATACAGCCCCATCTGAATGTTTTCGCTCACTGAGGTAAATGATTGTCACTGTTGGGAAATTTGACATATATTTACTTACATTATACCAGATCAATTCCAATCGTTGCCCGATCCCATTCACACAAGTCTGCAGATCTTTCAGGTGAACAACGTCATCAATCTATACTTTAAATGTTCCAGATCAGTTAACTGTCAGGCAGACCACACCTTTCAAAAGCGATCAAATATCCAAAGGCAGACTTAGAGTTGTCACATGTTGAAGTTGCTGGGTTAAAAATAATGACTGACTGAAATCAATGCTTCCCCAGTGGAACGCATCTCAATGCGGAGTTGGGTGATTACTTTATCCCGGTGTACTGAGAACGGTATCTATTAATTATCCTCATACACTGGGCACTAAATAACTGTGCATCAGACAGATTTCAAATTATCTGTTTCATTTTTCACCTTGATTGAAAAGATTTACCTCAAGAAATATACCGACATTGAGTTCGAAAGAAAGCGAGTTAAACAGAGAAAGAGACAGAATGACTGAGAGCAAGAGGGTGAGAAAGACGCACACAGCCTGGTCTACAATTTGATTGGAGAAAGCCAACTGCCCTTCGTCGTCAGCAAACAGTGATTGGTCCAAAGCTAACGTCATCTCAGGGAGGTTAGCCAATCACAAAACTGAGAAACGCCCGCCAGTTTCCAACAATTGCAGTTGCCTTTGCCTCTGATCTGAGTTGACTCTGTGACATAAGACTGGAAACAACAACATAGTTTAAACAGTGTCGCTGTTTACTGTCCAATCAGGAACCATGTGTTCCCTGTGTGCTTTACTGATAATAATGGTCATGCTGCCCGGTGTGTCTGAGCTCAAATCTCAAGTGTGTGCTTCATGGGTTATATTCACGCACAGATTTCTCACACGTTATATATGTTGTTACAGGAACCAATGGCCAAGATTCAGTTTTCCAGGAAGGAAATGCCCGAATTAACGGTCCAGGAAGGAAATACAGTAATATTGAATTGCAATTACACGACAAGATACACTGGCGGGACTCTCTTCTGGTACATTCAATATCCAGGGGAGCTCCGAGATATTTACTGAAGAAATACAGCACGTGGCAGCGAGAGAAGTCTGCAGGTTTCCCTGACAGGTTCTCTGCTGATTTAGACCAAGGCAAGAAAGCATTTCCTTTAAATCACCGGTGTCCCTGTCTCTGATTGTGCCGGATATCACTGTGCGCTGAACCCCACACTGTTACAGAGGCACAGTCAGCCCTACAAAAATCAGCAAAGGCACTCTCACCTCCTATCATTGAATCAGGTCTGTGACCTGGATTGTGAACTCTTAATATAAACAAAGCAACATTATAAGGAACAGTTGTGGCGAACGCTCTCTTTCTGTGGTGCTGAGCGTGTGTTAATTGATGGGAAATTCCTCTTCATATAAGTTTTCACAGTGCAGAAAGAGACCATTCGGCCCATCGAGTTTGCACAAACCACAACCACATCCAGGCCCTATCCCCATATTTGCATGCATTTACCCCACCACCTGACAATAAGAGGCAATTTATCATGGCCAATCCACCTAACCCGCACATCTTTGGACTGTGGGAGGAAACGGGAGCACCCGGAGTAAACCCATGAAGACATGGAAAATATGTGCAAACTCCGCACAGACAGTGACCCAAGCCGGGAATCAAACCCTTGCCCCTAGAACATAGAACATAGAACATTACAGCGCAGAACAGGCCCTTCGGCCCACGATGTTGCACCGACCAGTTAAAAAAAAAACTGTGACCCTCCAACCTAAACCAATTTCTTTTCGTCCATGAACCTATCTACGGATCTCTTAAACGCCCCCAAACTAGGCGCATTTACTACTGATGCTGGCAGGGCATTCCAATCCCTCACCACCCTCTGGGTAAAGAACCTACCCCTGACATCGGTTCTATAACTACCCCCCCTCAATTTAAAGCCATGCCCCCTCGTGCTGGATTTCTCCATCAGAGGAAAAAGGCTATCACTATCCACCCTATCTAAACCTCTAATCATCTTATATGTTTCAATAAGATCCCCTCTTAGCCGCCGCCTTTCCAGCGAAAACAATCCCAAATCCCTCAGCCTCTCCTCATAGGATCTCCCCTCCATACCAGGCAACATCCTGGTAAACCTCCTCTGCACCCTCTCCAAAGCCTCCACATCCTTCCTGTAATGTGGGGACCAGAACTGCACACAGTACTCCAAGTGCGGCCGCACCAGAGTTGTGTACAGTTGCAACATAACGCTACGACTCCTAAATTCAATCCCCCTACCAATAAACGCCAAGACACCATATGCCTTCTTAACAACCTTATCTACTTGATTCCCAACTTTCAGGGATCTATGCACACATACACCTAGATCCCTCTGCTCCTCCACACTATTCAAAGTCCTCCCGTTAGCCCTATACTCAACACATCTGTTATTCCTACCAAAGTGAATTACCTCACACTTCTCCGCATTAAACTCCATCCGCCACCTCTCGGCCCAACTTTGCAACCTGTCTAAGTCTTCCTGCAAACTACGACACCCTTCCTCACTGTCTAGCCCCTGGCGCTGTTTTGTATCAGTGCTAACTACTATGCCACTACGCCGCGCCATTTACACACGACTCCCTCAATGGAAAACTCTGGGTTTGGTATCAAAGTTTTGACCAATATCCATCATTGTTCTATCTCAAAGATTAACTCCTTAAGAGCACCAACGTTCGTTTTAACGCACTCTCTGCGCCATGGAGAACGATAGTTATTCGGTCGTTTAATTTATTCGGGGCAGTTGATAGATGCATGGATATTCAGGGAAATAAGGGATATGAGATTGTGCAGGAAGCTGGTTGTGAGCTAAATCAACAATGATCTTACTAAACGGCGGTAGCGGGCACTAATGGAGGATCAAACGGTCCATTCCAGCTCCGGTTCCCTATTCTCTGAAGTTCTTCTGCCCAGTTCATTGTTCTGAAAAAAAGATTTAAATGGTTCCTGCTCCTCTCTTTGACGTCATGGATTGGAGAACAAAGTCACTCCGAGCTGATTGGATTAAATATAGGACAATGGAGCTGTGAGCTGATTGGGTGTCTCCTGCTGGATCTGTCAGGAATGAACCAATCGCCAGTGAGGACGAATAATACACAAAATCTTCTGAAGTCTGAACTAAAACAATTGAGCTTTAACTCGCTGAGTTCAGATCCAACACCAGCTCTGTGAACATTGTGGCTTTGGTTCTTTACTTATTCTTACAGCTGCAGGTCTCTCAACTGGTAAGTCCCCAAGTTGCGCAGTTCGCGGGCCATACTGATACAGCGATCTTCCCTTTAACATTGTTTCCTTTATTTGCAATTATTTAATTACCCTGATCACATTGTTTCTAGTAAAGTGAAAATGACAAAGCTAAAGCTCTTATTTCTATTTTTGCAGGTATGAGTGGTGCAGTTTCTATCTCTCATGAGCCGGTTGTTGCAACAAAGACTGAAGCAGGATCCCTGACGATTAATTAAAATTTAATCAAGTGATATGATAGTCCTTTGGGTTTATAAATTCTTTTTGCTGTTTTTCACTCTGATCTGCACCGCGGTGACTGTTGGACATGAGTTGCTGCAGCTCCCTCAGTGGACGGAAGTTAGTGAAGAGGGAATCGTAACCATGAATTGTACCAGCGCCAGGGTGATGAACATGGTGCATTGGTACAGACAGTTCCCAAATCAACCACCTCAACATCTGGTGATGGCCACAAGAGAAACCGATCAACACAGGAGGATCACTGCCACAGTCGAGGGAGACAACAAACTCAGTGTCCTGACTGTGAGAGACACCCAGCTAACAGACACTGCCGCCTATCTCTGCGCCGTGAGGCACAGTGTAACAAACATATGGAGAGCTCGTACAGAAACCGACACCGAGTGGCAACTGAGCTCTACTGTGTTTCGGGGATCGGCGTTGCAAGTGGCGTGGTAATAATAAGGACTGGAGGATTGTGCAAGAAAGCAAGTGCATCTAACAGAGAAAGAACTAAAGCGGATCAAAAATGAAGAACTTTGGAAACATAAACACAGAGAAATAAAAAAGCAAACAGAAAAAGGAACAGCGGAAAAATGCAGTAATCATAACGAGCAAAGGACAAAACATTCGTGAACTATGGAAAAATAAATGGAATAAAGTCTAAAATAACCAGCGTCAGACACAGAGGTTAAAAAATAGGTCACGTTATAAATGAAAATAATCCCCAAAAAAGTTGCATTTAATTGCTTTATCAAAATTCGTACTTTGTTTATAGTTAGACAGTTAAATTTTCTGATACAGTTTCCTGATAACTGGCTGTTGGATATTGCCGCATTGAAAAATTAACAATTTTTCCAATGTTCTGATGCTGCAAAATTATTTAAAATTTCTCGATGCTGGAATGTCCTTCCCTGCTACTTGGGAAATGTGCTCATTTTCTGCAAACTATGCCTAAACCAGTAACATACTGTGACCATATCAACTGATGCCCAAAAACGGAGAGTGGAGTTGAAAGGAGGATTATACATTAATTCAGGTTTATCACAGTTACATCATTGCAGTGTTAATGTAAACCTACTTGTGAAACTTATAAATAAACTTGAACTTGAACTTCTAATTAATACAGACGTGGATATATCATGAAAAGATAAAATGGGAGTGAGACCATCACACATTGATTTGTGAAATTAGTTTTGAGTACAGATGTCATTTTTTATTATTATTTATCAGTCACAAGTAAGGCTTATATTAGCACTGCAATGAAGTTACTGTGAAATTCCCTTCATCGCCACATTCCTGCGCCTCCTTGTGTCAATGCACCTATCCAGCACGTCTTTCAGAATGCAGGAGGAAACCGAGCAAATGAAGAAACAGACGCAGACACGGGAAGAATGTGTAAACTCCACACATCCCTCTTGTGAAGAGGAAGAAGGAGACGTCTGCAAAGATGAGACGTGGAGGCTCAGTTAGGGCGCTTGAGAGTGACAAGTTAGCCAGGAAGGATCTAAAGAGAGAGTTAAGAAGAGCCAGGAGGGGACATGAGAAGTCTTTGGCAGGCAGGGTCAAGGAAAACCCTAAAGCTTTCTATAGGTATGTCAGGAATAAAAGAATGACTAGGGTAAGGTTAGGGCCAGTCAAGGACAGTAGTGGGACCTTATGCGCGGAGCCTGAAGAGGTAGGAGAGGCGCTAAATGAATATTTTTCGACAGTATTCATGCAGGAAAAAGACAATGTTGTCGAGCAGAATACTGAGATAAAGGCTATTGGACTAGACGGGATTGACATTAATAAGGAGGAGGTGTTAGCAGTTCTGGAAAGTGTGAAAATAGATAAGTCCCCTGGTCCGGATGGGATTTATCCCAGGATTCTCTGGGAGGCTAGGGAGGAGATTGCAGAGCCTTTGGCTTTGATCTTTAGGTCATCATTTTCTACAGTAATAGTGCCAGAAGACTGGAGGATAGCAAATGTTGTCCCGTTGATCAAGAAGGGAAGCAGAGACAACCCTGGTAATTATAGACCAGTGAGTCTTACTTCTGTTGTGGGCAAAGTTTTGGAAAGGATTATAAGAGATAGGATTTATAATCATCTAGAGAGGAATAATTTGATTAGGGATAGTCAACACGGTTTTGTGAGGGGTAGGTCGTGCCTCACAAACCTTATTGAGTTCTTTGAGACGGAGACCAAAGAGGTGGATCAGGGTAAAGCAGTTGATGTGGTGTCCATGGACTTCAGTAAAGCGTTTGATAAGGTTCCCCACGGTAAGCTATTGCAGAAGATACGGAGGCATGGGATTGAGGGTGATTTAGTGGTTTCGACCAGGATTGGCTAGCTGTAAGAAGACAGAGGGTGGTGGTTCATGGGAAATGTTCATCATGGAGTTGAGTTACTAGTGGTGTACGGCAATGATCTGTTTTGGGGCTACTGCTGTTTGTCATTTTTATAAATGACCTGGATGAGGGCGTAGAAGGATGGGTTAGTAAATTTGTGGATGACACTAAAGTCGGTGGAGTTGTGGACAGTGCGAAAGTTTGTTGCAGGTTACAGAGGGACATAGATAAGCTGTAGTGCTGGGCTGAGAGATGGCAAATGGAGTTCAATGCGGAAAAGTGTGCGGTGATTCACTTTGGAAGTAGTAACATGATTACAGAGTACTGCGCTAATGGTAAGATACTTGGTTGTATGGATGAACAGAGAGATCTCGGTG
Organism: Mustelus asterias; assembly: GCF_964213995.1. Lineage (NCBI taxonomy): Eukaryota > Metazoa > Chordata > Chondrichthyes > Carcharhiniformes > Triakidae > Mustelus > Mustelus asterias. The sequence continues at coordinate 1,248,250 of NW_027590120.1, read as the reverse complement.
TCCATCTGCGCAGATCCCTGAAAGTTGTCACCCATGTTGATAGGGTTGTTAAGAAGGCGTACGGAGTGTTAGCTTTTATTGGGAGAGGGATTGAGTTTCAGAGCCAGGAGGTCATGTTGCAGCTGTACAAAACTCTAGTGCGGCCGCATTGGAGTATTGCGTCCAGTTCTGGTCACCGCATTATAGGAATGATGTGGATCCATTGGAAAGGGTGCAGAGGAGATTTACTAGGATGTTGCCTGGTATGGTGGGAAGGTCTTATGAGGAAAGGCTGAGGGACTTGAAGTTTTTTCGGTAGAGAGAAGAATGTTAAGTGGTGACTTAATACAGGCATACAAGGTGATCAGAGGATTAGGTAGAGTGGATAGTGAGAACATTTTTCCTCGGATGGTGATAGCTAGCACGAGGCGACATAGCTTTAAATTGAGGTGTGATAGATATAGGACAGATGTCAGAGGTAGGTTCTTCACTCAGAGAGTGGGAAGGGTTTGGAATGCCCTGCCTGCAGCAGTAATGGACTCGCCAACATTAAGGCATTTAAATGGTCATTGGATAAACATATGGATGATGTTGGAATGGTGTAGGGAGATGGGCTTTAGATTGGTTTCACTGGTCGGCACATCATCGAGGGCCGAAGGGCCTGCACTGCGCTGTAATGTTCTATGTTCTATGTTCTATGTTCCATGTTCAGACAGTGACCCAAGCCGGGAATCGAAACAGCGTTCCCGGCACTGTGAGGCAGCTGTGCCAACATGCCACTCACGTGTTAGTTAGGTTAGTTAGAAGCAACTAACATAATTCCTCAGTTGTTGTTCCTCCTCTTGTTGGGTGTTGTGTTTTGTGTTGATATTTTATTAATGGCTCTGTGACCACCCTCAGGAAGCGCGCCCTCCGCTGATCAATAACTGGAACTTCCAGTCTGCAGTTATTGTCCGGAATCCGCTCGATCTCTGCAGCAGTGTGGGCTGCACGGCACATAAGTACACTGTGCTGTCGGAGAAGAGCATAGTAAGAAGTCTCACAACACCAGGTTAAAGTCCAACAGGCTTATTTGGTAGCAAATACCATAAGCTTTCGGAGCGCTGCCCCTTCGTCAGATGGAGTGAAAATCTGTTCTCCAACAGTGCACAGAGACACAGAAATCAAGCTACAGAATACTAATTAGAATGCAAATCTCCACAGCCAGCCAGAGCTTGTTGAAATGTTCCATATCCTGCACTTTCCCGGAACACAGCTGAAGGAGGGACAGGTTCAGAGACACACAGAGAGGTGGCTGACACAGAGGGAGAGAGAGAGACCAAACGATCGAAGGAGACAAACAGACACAGAGAAGGTCAGAAGATCCGTGGATGCAGAAAAAGACAGACAGAGGGAGATAGAGAAACAGTCAGGTAAAGTAAGTGGGCAGAGGTCATCCCAGCGATAGTTAAAGAAACTATTTTGTTTTTCTTGCTCACACCAGCAGGAAATCTCTATAGAAAACTTGAAAAGTACGTTTCCGTGCTGTATAACGTCAACAGATACTTTGAGCCTTCCCCGGCAGACTGGATGTACCATAACAGAATTCGACCAGCTGTCGAGTAATTGCAATCCAGTCTTATTGTGTGTCCTTGCTGAACCCTAAATTCAGAAAGATCCTGGGACAGTTTATCTTTGCCATTGTTTCCTGCAACAAAATATAGGATTGATTAAATATCTGGTAGTGAACGTTGGGAACAGACAGTGACGATTTGAACACAGAATCACTGGACAACACGATTAGTAAAGAAACATCGGGACAACTTGCTTGCTACTATAGAATTGTACAAAAGAGCAGAATTTTTAAAGTATGTCAACACTTCCAATCTGACATGAAGAAGTAATTTCATATCATAGATAAGTTTCATTTATTGAGAAATTGATGGGCGCTCACCAAGGACAGAATTGGCTGGTCTCTCAGTGCTGTCAGCAATTGGGCACCAATCAGTATTGGCTGTAGCCCACTTACTTTACCTGACTGTTTCTCTATCTCCCTCTGTCTGTCTTTTTCTGCATCCACGGATCTTCTGACCTTCTCTGTGTCTGTTTGTCTCCTTCGATCGTTTGGTCTCTCTCTCTCCCTCTGTGTCAGCCACCTCTCTGTGTGTCTCTGAACCTGTCCCTCCTTCAGCTGCGTTCCAGGAAAGTGCAGGATATGGAACATTTCAACAAGCTCCCCAAACAATTGGGAGCAGTTATCGCGCACAATATACACAGACACAAATCTGAGATTTTTTTAAAAATGGAGCACGTACATTGAACCCCGCAGTATATCAGATCAACGTGAAAATAGAGTTATATTTGCATCCTTTCTTTGCGTGAACATTTAAGACTCCTCATTCTGTAAGTATTCTTCGAGTGCCACATTGTGTAACACAGGCATTATTTAACGGGCTGTTCTATGATCGTAAAATCAAATAAATGAATAGACGAAGATTCACACAGAAATTGTTATCAGTTCTGTGCATAGGTTCATCCGCATGAAATTATATTTCTTAAGAATAATAGCAACAAGAAAAATGCAGCAGCCTAATCCGGCAAATATACTCTTCAATAATCTGAGAAAATAATGGTCTCCCAGGCAGAGGTCATTTACCTCACTGCGCCGCAAGAGGGAGCTCCCTCGCTGTGTTTGTGTGTTCACTGAAGCAGGAGCGGGTTCCATTTCACAGTGAAATGTTACAGAGCAGAATTCGAGGAGAACTGCATTAATTGTTGGATTACAAAGTGAAATGTTACAGGGCAGAAATCCAGGAGAACTGGATTCAGTGTTGAATTATACAGTGATATGTTACAGAGCAGAAATCCAGGGGAACTGGATTAATTGTTGGATTACACAGTGAAATGTTCCAGGTCAGGAATCCAGGAGAACTGGATTATTTGTTGGATTACACAGTGATGTGTTACAGAGCAGTAATCTAGAAAAAACTGGATTAATTGCTGGATTACACAGTGACATTTTACGGTACTGGAATCCAGGAGACAATGATTAATAATCCGCCTACATGATTTGGACTTCGTTCACTGTCGCAGGGGCAATTGAATTTAATCAATCAAATCAACATCTGAAATTAAAGCTGGAATAAGTGGTGACATTGGCACCGTGGTATTAGGATAAATTCCCAATTGAATTAACAATGTTGTGGAAAGAAGGGAATCTGCCATCCTTATCCAGCCTCGCTCCAGACCCACAGCAATATGTTTAATCCTTAACTTCCTTCTGAAATCATCGCTGCATGAAAACTGCGACTAAGAACGAGAAGCCACACTGAATAATAACCAAATGAAAGTTTCAGTCACATCCCATTTCTATGGCAGAAAAATGTGTCCTATAAAGACACCGACTGGAGTACAGATTTTGGAGCTTCCATTCAGTGACAGTCAGCTAAGCAATAACCAATTTCACGGTATCACTGGCGAGACACGGAACTGACGGTGTGAGCATTCGGAGGCAAGTCATCAGAGTATTGAATGTGGGGACCAGAACGGGTGTCTTCAAATATCCGATCCCCCTTTTACAGAGGGGACAGAGACAATGCGGATACTCAACATCTGGGTTGTGTGGGAAACATTTCTGACAGGTATTTGTGGACATCTCGTTTGTTTTCTCATTAAAGAAAAACTTATGTTGAATCTGAAATTTGAGCACACGTCAGTCCAATATTTATCTGTTTGAACATCTTTTCCAGATCTGAGTCATGAAGATTCTGTCACAGCCGCTGTCCTCAGATGTTGAGACGGAAGGTGAAGCGGTGATTTTGTACTGTTTTTGAGATACTGCATGGAGTGACTATTATTTACTCTGGTACCGAAAACATCCAGACTCCCATCCCGAGTATATACTGAGGGTCTACGCAGGAGGTGGTGGAGTTAAAGCAGATTTTGCTAAAATCCGTTTCTCGACTGTATTCCAGAACTCGAATTAACACCAGTTTGACTATCTCGGATCTGCAGCTGCTGACGCTGCCGTGTATTACTGCGCTTTCTGGGACGCACAGTGATAGAAAGCAATCTGCCTCCTGCACAAAAACTGTCTCAGCAATGTAAGTGAGATCTCCTCTCTGCTGTGTTGAATCGTGGACAGATGCAGCCGCAATGAGCAGCGTCGCCGTCAGGCACTCAAACACAAACTGATAGGAAACCGCATTAACCTCGGATCAAACTGTCACGCAGATGTTCCCAGGAGGGGCCAAGAACGGAAAAACAACAGAATCGAATTAAGCCGACAGATCCATTATAAAATCAATATTTCAGCAAAACAGTCCTTTCTGCTACTGGTGAATTGTGCATTCTTTTAACATGCGGCATGTTATAAACCAAATATTACACAATAATGACCGGCAAGAATCGCACAGACAGCAGATCGGCATCCACCATGTTTGCGTGACGTTACTCAAACTGAAGTCCCCATTTGTCCTTTGCTGCCTTCTGCGGGTCTGCCTGTAATGATGAACAACACTCTGTTGTCACTCAGACTAGGGTATCCACTGACGAGGCCCCGAAAGAAACATTTACACGAGATATTTCGTCCAACTGATTCGTTATAGATATTCAAAACACTACATAAGCACTGAACATCTCTTTATTTCCCTTTTAGAGGGACATTTATATACTCACAGAGTGAAAAGCCGATAGAATTCACTACTATAGAAAGCAAATCTGGGCAGAATATTGCATATTATCAAGAAGTAGATAAATGCAGTTCTCGTGGCTAAATGGTGAAAAGAAGGAATAGATTACTGAGCTCGATGATCAACCATGAACATAAGGAGGATGGAGTCGGCTCGAAGGGCTGAAAGGCCTTCTCATGCTCCTATTTTCTATGTTTCTATTGGACACTGATTCATAGTCATTCATTCCTGTAACACAAATACGGAATGCTTCAGGGACTAAATGTAACACCTGGATGTCACGCTGACCATTTAAAAATATACTGACCTCGCAGAGAGACAATGCTGTCTGCTTTAGAATTCGACAGAAAGTAACAAAATGCTCCAATTATGTTGAATGTTGCAGCCTGACATAAAGTCCGACCCACTTTGGAATCTGGCTTCACTTATTGAGAAACTGTCGTTTTTCCAGGAACAGGATTGGCTTCTCTGCCAGAACTGCTGATTATTACCCACCAATAAATGAGAGCTACAGACATTTTTTTCTGATTAGTTATCTTTCTCTTGGTCACTTTTCTGATCTCTCGTTCTCTTAGTCACGTACTCTGTCTCTATGACCAGACATCCATTCATTTAGGAAATTTCCTCACCGCTTTAAAATGGCTCGAAGTGAATACAAATAGTTCAAGGCAGTGAATACATTTTTACCAATTCAAAAAAACATGCCGTCACTCGAAACCGCCACCAGGCGACGTGACCATTATTGCGGTGTTTTGACATTGACGCCCGACAATCAGTAAATATCCTTTCTGTTTCATTCAATAAAACCATGGTGACCGGAGACCATGAAGGTGGCACGGCACATATAAATTGACGAGTAAGGTATTAGAAATAGGAACTGAATAAGCGTTTAAAGGTGAAGGAGCAAGAGGATTTGTAGGTTGCAGTACAGAGAATGAGGAATAAACACATTACCCTGACCAGTAAGTAAAAGTAAAGTTACTTTATTAGTCACAAATAGGCTTACATTAACACTGCAATGAATTTAATGTGAAAATCCCCTTGTCGCCACACTTTGGCGCCTGTTCGGATACACTGAGGGAGAATTTAGCACGGGCAGTGAACCGACGCAGCACGTCTTTGGACTGTGGGAAGAAACCGGAGCACCAGAAGGAAAGCCACGCAGACACGGGGAGATCGTGCAGACTCCACGCAAACAATGACCCAAGCCGGCAATTGAACCCAGGTCCCTGGCGCTGTGAAGTAGCAGCGCTAACCACTGCGCCACCGTGCTGCCCCTATCATCATTGCATGATTCTAAACCGAAGGTGACTATTGGAGCTAAAAGTAATAAAGAAATCAAATATTCCTGAAACATTTAATCAATCGTTGCACACACGCACAAAATCCTAATGAGTGTCCTGAACTTATTTGTTTAAACAGAGCGTATCCCCAAATGGGACTCTGAATGACGGCTACTGACAACATCCAAGAATAATCTGATTAGTCAGAATGTCATCCACCAGTGTCCCACAGAATGAGGAGAAAGGGAGGCTCCACTGTCCATCCACCAGCCCCCCCCCCCCACACCCCCCCCCCCCACACCCCGTTTGCAGCTGAAGCTCTGATCCTGCTGATACTGTGTGATTGTATTTTTCTAATCAAATGCCACGTTTTAGTAATTTATTAATCATGTGCTTTGGTTAATTGACATTTGTGTTCACAGCCGTTCAGTGTGAGGATCAGAGTTCCCACCCTGAGCGAGTGCGGTTTCGGGAAAGGGAACGGGTTGAACTGAACTGTCGGCTCTCTGTTGGTCCTGGAAACTGTTGGGTGAATGTTTAATCCGAGGTTATTCTGGTTTCGCTTCGCTGTGTTTGAGCAGCTGGCAGCGCCGATGTTCATTGTGACTGAATCTGCCCGCGATTGTAAACAATCCGCAGCAGACAGCAGCTCCTATCTAGAGCTTTTGTACGGCGGTGATAATGTTTTCTATCACTGAGTGACTGAAAGCTCAGTAATAGCCGCCAGCGTCAGTCACCTGCAGGCCCGAGATGGTTAAACTGGTGACTTTATTCTCGATCTGGAGCTCAGCAGAGAAACGGATTGGAGTAAAACTTGCTGTATCCTCAGTGTCCAAAGAGCTTTTCATCACTATAAATTCCGGTTGTTTCTCTGGGCGCTGTCGATACCAGTGTAAGTAATAATTGGTGGCTGTGGCATCATAGGTACAGGTCAATGTCACCGCTTCTCCTTCTGTTTTATAATCTGAGGGGAACCGCTGAGTGACAGAATCTCCATTAGTCACATCTGAAAAAACAAAGAAACATAATCAAATAAAAACTGGCCAGGCCAGAAATATGGAAATATTTGAGCCATGCTTGATAAGTCAGAGAAAAGATGAAATGTATTTATTCCCATTTACCAGCCAAGAATGCTCCCCACACTACCCAGATGCTGAGCAGCCGTGCTGCCTCTTTCCGCGCTGTGAAAAGAGTTGGGTATTTGACAGAATCTATTCTAAACCCCGCCCCCAGTAATTTGCCGGTGTTGCCTTATGATGAGCGGAAACTAGCACAAATTAATGAGTTTTTCCACATTTTCTCAATAATTCTGATAGCTTTACCATTGGAACAGTGATAACCGTGAATCCAATTGAATTACGTTCAGTTAAGCATTTAATTTTTTCACTTAATTCCAGCGTCACTGGTAAGACCAGTGCTTATTTCTTCATCTTTGATATCCTCGGGAAAGGTGTTGGTGAGCCGCCTCCCTGAAGCACTGCTATTCACCTGGACTTTATTAACATGCAGAGAGGGCAGGTGTAATTTATCGAAGTTTTCGGATAATACAAAGTGACGTTACATAGTCAGCTGTAGAGAGAGATAGAAAGTCCTGCCAAGGGTTATGTGGAGTTTATGTGACGCGTCAACTGGGGACATGAATAGAAAAATATGCTATTCAATTTGCAGGGAAGAGAAAGGAAATATAAAACATTGTAATTAGTGAGAAATTATTTCTTTCTGGTGTGCAGAGCGATTTGTATGTTCTTGCACGCAAAACACAGACATTTAATCTAAAGATGGAGCCATCAATTGGGAAGGGTGATTTGGATGTTGCCCTTTTTTCCAAAGCTGACGATGTTCAAGAGAAATTAAGTTAAATACTGTTGCAATTGCACTGATTGTTGGCGATATCTCAGCTGGAGAACAGTACACAGCTTTAGTAATTGAGTAAACGATTAAAGGAAATTATTCATTTAAACGTCACTTTTGTGCTTCTGTCCGACACCGCTGCGTATTTCGCTGCCACAAATATAGGGAAAAAAGAAAATCCATAGAAAATCCTAGATAGAGATACCCAGTTAGTTCTCACCAGAGGGCGCTAAAGTGTGCTAAGAGTGCTAAACGGCAGCGATAGTTGAAATGACACCTCGAGCGTCAAAGCGACATTCCAAAAATATCCTTAAAAAGAAAAATAAAAATAAAAGAAAATGAGAATCAACTCCGGATTTCAGTGCATTGATAATACTGAACCTCATAAATTCAAGTATGTAGCACAATTATCACAGAAACAAAGAAACAGAAGTAGGCCATTTGGCCCTTCAAGCCTGATCTGCCGTTTATTATGATCATGGCTGAAAATCGAATTCAATATCTTGATGCTGCCTCCCCCTCCCACCTCCCATATGCCTTGATCCCTTTAGCCCCAAGAGCTACATATAATTTCTTCTTGAAATAATACAACGTTTTGGTTTCAACTACTTTCTGTGGTCGTGAATTCCACACATTCTTCACTCTCTGGGTGAAGGAATTTCTCCACACCACAGGTGTAAAATGTTTACTCCTTATCTTGGAGTCTTTCTGGTCTTTTTTAAAGAGAGAGTGAGGGATATTTTGCAATTAAGCTTGGCTGCAGTAATGACCTGTCCTTTAGCCATCTCCCCCGTCACCTTCCCGATCTATGTTTACAGAATATGTGTTTGGCCAGAGTGTGCTGCTGGGTAAGAGGCAGTTCAAAGATAATCGACAGATTTCAAAAGAAATGATCACTGAAGCAAACAGAAAAAGTGCCCCTCTCCACATGTGTACTGTGCTTCAGCACGTCTTCCCAATGCTTGAATGTTTAATTTTTCCAGAATATCAGATTGCTAGTGGTAATTAACAGACCGGATTTTCATCCGGAGCTCCTGTCTCTAATAAAAGAGCAACTTATTTTCGCTGTCGCTCCTGGTCGCGTTTGAGTGGCGGTTTGGTCCGAGGTTAATTTGATTTCTTGATGTGTATTTGAGTGTCTGACTCCGCACTGTTCATTGTTGCATTCTCCAGCGAGTATACACAGGCACGCACAGACAGGAGCTCCTATATAGAGTTTCTGTATGGCGGTAACAATGCTTTCTATATAGATGATCTGGAGGAGGGGACGGAGTGTAGGGTAACGAAGTTTGCAGACGACACAAAGATAAGTGGAAAAGTGAATCGTGTGGAGGACGGAGAAGATCTGCAGAGAGATTTGGACAGGCTGAGTGAGTGGGCGAGGATATGGCAAATGGAGTATAACGTTGATAAATGCGAGGTTATACACTTTGGAGGAAATAATAACAAATGGGATTACTATCTCAATGGAAACAAATTAAAACATGCTACCGTGCAAAGGGACCTGGGGGTCCTTGTGCATGAGACGCAAAAGCCCAGTCTGCAGGTACAACAGGTGATCAAGAAGGCAAATGGGATGTTGGCCTATATTGCGAGGGGGATAGAATATAAAAGCAGGGATGTCTTGATGCACCTGTACAGGGCATTGGTGAGGCCGCAGCTGGAATACTGTGTGCAGTATTGGTCCCCTTATATGAGGAAGGATATATTGGCATTGGAGGGAGTGCAGAGAAGGTTCACCAGGTTGATACCGGAGATGAGGGGTTTGGATTATGAGGAGAGGCTGAGGAGATTGGGTTTGTACTCGTTGGAGTTTAGAAGGATGAGGGGGGATCTTATGGAGACTTATAAGATAATACGGGGGCTGGATAGGGTGGAGGCGGAGAGATTCTTTCCACTTAGTAAGGAAGTTAAAACTAGAGGACACAGCCTCAAAATAAAGGGGGGTCGGTTTAAGACAGAGTTGAGGAGGAACTTCTTCTCCCAGAGGGTGGTGAATCTCTGGAATTCTCTGCCCACTGAGGTGGTGGAGGCTACCTCGCTGAATATGTTTAAAGCGCGGATGGATGGATTCCTGAGCGATAAGGGAATTAAGGGTTATGGGGATCAGGCGGGTAAGTGGTACTGATCCACGTCAGATCAGCCATGATCTTATTGAATGGCGGGGCAGGCTCGAGGGGCTAGATGGCCTACTCCTGCTCCTATTTCTTATGTTCTTATGTTCTTATCATTGTGAGACTAAAAGCGCAGAAATTGACGGTAGCGTCAGTCAGCTGCAGACTCGATATAGTTAATCTGCTGACGTTATTCCCTCGAGCTCTGTAGAGAAACGCATTTTTGCAACATTTGTTTTATCTTCAGAACCCCAGGATTCTTTCCACCGTATAAACTCAGGTTGTGTAGCTGGGTGCTGTCGGTAACAGTACAAATAATAGCTGCTCTCTGTAGAATCAGATGTAAAGGTGAATGTCACTGCTTCTCCTTCTGTCCCCATTTCTGTGGAGAGCCGCTGCGCGACAGAATTTCCATGTGTCAGGTCTAAAGAAAATCACACAGCAACAGATGAGACTAAAAGTGTGCAAATATGTAAACAACAAAGCTAAAGAAAATATGAAATTGTTCCTTCGAACAGTTACCTGCCAGAAATGCTCCCCACATAACCCGGAAGCTGAGTAACCACATTGCCACTGTCCGCTCTTTAAAAGTGCAGTTTGATATTTGAAAACACCCGATCTAAATCCAGCTCTTAACTCACTACCTGGTGTCACACGTGGTGTGTAGTGATTGTAATCCAGCTTGTGGTTTTTCTATTTATTAATAGCTGGCACACCATTTGCCGTGAGATTGGCAAATGGTGTGCCAGCTATTAATAAATAGAAAAACCACAAGCTGGATTACAATCACTACACACTTATCCACGACACATTTATTCAGTCTTCATTGAATCCTCTATCGGCTCCCTTCCATGGGGAAGACCAAAACTGTAAATTGTACACCAGTTATGGGATTATTGGAAAGAAAAGTGAAACAGAGAGAGGCTGCAGATATTATTTGGATGGAAAAAGAGTCTAGTCTTAGAAACATCGTCGGATATTCAAACACAGTGATGACTGCAACATGAAATAACGTTTAATGGGTTCAAGTGGTCAAATGCAGTAATAAGTAGTCTTTTAAAATATGATCATGGTTCAAAGTAATAATGTCAAAGAGATGATCCAGACCAATAAATAACATAATTCTAGTGCGAATTTATCAGAGAAAATCGGCTGCACATACTGGAACTCAGTATTAATGTGCAGAACTGTTGTCCTGGATAAAATATTAGTTTGCCTGACCCATCGACTCATTCCATTAATCAACAATTCACTAAAATGTATCGATGAAGACATTGATTATTCTCATTTCGAAACAGCACAGCCACCTTCCCTTGATGTTCAATGACACGGGCGGCACGGTAGCACAGTGGTTAGCACTGCTGCTTCACAGCTCCAGGGACCTGGGTTCGATTCCCAGCTTGGGTCACTGTCTGTGTGGAGTTTGCACATTCTCCTCGTGTCTGCGTGGGTTTCCTCTGGGTGCTCCGGTTTCCTCCCACAGTCCAAAGATGTGTGGGTTAGGTTGATTGCCCACGCTAAAATTGCCCCTTAGTGTCCTGAGATGCGTAGGTTAGAGGGATTAGTGGGTAGGATATGGGGGTAGGGCCTGGGTGGGATTGTGGTCGGTGCAGACTCGATGGGCCGAATGGCCTCTTTCTGTACTGTAGGGATTCTAAGACACTATGCACAATGTATTCTCCGTCGTCAATATGCTGAACTGAGCCCCGTAGTTGTAGAAGCACGTCAGAGGCTGAATATTCTGTGGTGATCTCTAATGCTGGCTGTGTTGTGTGAAACCCATTAGATGAACTGTAGCAAAACGCCAGGCCCTCTTTGAATTTACCTTCCATTACCATGCTCTGAATCACTCAGACGGGCAGCGGGTGTATGGGCAACATCCACTTTCTTATCCAAGACATTCCGGTCTGTACATCCATTGCCGGCCCTTTAGTATCCCAGGGGTCTAATGTTGTAACACCCGAGCTAACTCTGCCGATGAACCTTCAGTACCTGGGCTGCTGTTGTTGAAGAAGGCTGCTCATCACCACCTTCTCAGTATGAACCAAGAGCTTGCACTGAGCACTCGCCGTTTTAGGGAATAGATGTGAAACAATGCAAGAAACAACGGCTCGGAACCGCAAACACCAACCGTTATCTTTCTTGTGTTTTTTTTTTACTTGTTCTTTCATCCACTATTAATATTTGCACACAATTTAAAATTCTTCTCATTCGTTCTTATTCTTTCTCCATTTCCTTTTTCATCTTCCGAACTTTTTCATAGTTTAATTCTCTTTCTATTTTTTCTAATTTGAAACGGTTTTAACGTGTTCAGCACAATTTCCTTAAGCAAGAGTGCTGAGACAGGGAGGGAGGGGTGAATTACCCAACACAAACCCAGACCATCCCAGTGCTCTAACAGAGTCTGTCTCTCCTCCTCCGTTCACTGAATGATGCTCTGTGTGATGCGGCCAGGTGGCGCAGGAGGAAATGGAAAATACATCCGAAAACACAATCTCCTGTGAAAACCCAGTTTCCTCAATCGCAACATTATGATAGCAGCAGAATTGCACTAGGCACGAGCTCTTCTCCGCTGTAATCTCTATGTCAACCCGCTTCTCACTTTACTGCAACAGATTACAACAGTAAATAGAACTGCTATTCCAGAGGTTTTTTTTAGGGAGAGTCATAATAGATCCCATGTCGTCCCGTCATCTCATTATATTGTGGTTTGAACTCGGTACGTATGGCCGTATGTACTTATGACATACTTCCATCACAACCCACTGTTCATTTTTATTTCAGGGAGGATTCGCGCAGATTCGGTATCACAATCCAAGACAGAACTCTACGTGACTGAAGGAGACAGTGTGATTACAGATTGTACTTATAAAACAAATCTCTTTAATCCTGATCTGTATTGGCACAGACAGCACACAAACTACTTTCTGAGTTTTAGTTTACTTCGGGATAACAGTCGAAGAACAATCACAGTTTTTACCAGAGGAAGATTCGAGGCTGGTCAGACTAAGACAGAAAAGAGATTTCCCTTAAAGATCATTCGAACAGGAATCCAGGACATGGCCTTCTATTTCGGTGGGTTGAAGATCGCAGTGGTTCAAAACTTATCTGTCTCTGAACAAAAACCTCAGGGCTGACGAACAGGCGTTCTCTCAAGATCACAGGAACCTTCGTTGCTCTGTAAGTGACTGTCCTGTTCAGAATCTGTTAGTCCTGCTTCTGAGTTGCAAAGTTTCAGGGTCAAGGCTCACTCCTGAGACTTCAGCCTGTAATCCAGGCTGTTGCCGAGTGGCAGCACCGAGGGCGTGCTGGACAGCAATGGTTGTCATATTTCGCATCGGACATTAATCTTAGGGACACACACTTCATTTATGTAAAATATCCTTGACTACTATTTTAGAAAATCATTGCGGATTTCATAGAATCATAGAACCATACAGTGCAGGAAAGGCCCTTCGGTCCATCGAGTCTGTACTGACACGCTAGAAACACTTGACGTTCCCCTTACCAGCAATTGGCCCATAAGTTTGAATGTTATGATGTGCGAAATGTTCATCCAGGTAATTTTTAAAGGATGTGAGGCAACTCGCCTCCACCACCCTCCCAGGCAACGCATTCCAGACTGCCAACTCCCTCCAGTTCAAAAAGAAATTCTCACATCCCTCCTAAACCTTCGCCCCCTCAGCTTGAATATGGTTGCCATCACAAAGGAGAAAGTGCTAGAGAAACTAAAAGGTCTGAAAATTGATAAATCTCCGGGCCCAGATGGGCTACATCCTAGAGTTCTAAAGGAGATAGCTGAAGAAATAGTGGAGGCGTTAGTTATGATCTTTCAAAAGTCACTGGAGTCAGGGAAAGTCCCAGAGGATTGGAAAATCGCTGTTGTAACCCCACTGTTCAAGAAGGGAACAAGAAAAAAGATGGAAAATTATAGGCCAATTAGCCTAACCTCAGTTGTTGGCAAAATTCTAGAATCCATCGTTAAGGATGAGATTTCTAAATTCTTGGAAGTGCAGGGTCGGATTAAGACAAGTCAGCATGGATTTAGTAAGGGGAGGTCGTGCCTGACAAACCTGTTAGAGTTCTTTGAAGAGATAACAAATAGGTTAGACCAAGGAGAGCCAATGGATGTTATCTATCTTGACTTCCAAAAGGCCTTTGACAAGGTGCCTCACGGGAGACTGCTGAGTAAAATAAGGGCCCATGGTATTCGAGGCAAGGTACTAACATGGATTGACGATTGGCTGTCAGACAGAAGGCAGAGAGTTGGGATAAAAGGTTCTTTCTCAGAATGGCAACCGGTGACAAGTGGTGTCCCGCAGGGTTCAGTGTTGGGGCCACAGCTGTTCTCTTTATATATTAACGATCTAGATGACGGGACTGGGAGCATTCTGGCCAAGTTTGCCGATGATACAAAGATAGGTGGAGGGGCAGGTAGTATTGAGGAGGTGGGGAGGCTGCAGAAAGATTTAGACAGTTTAGGAGAGTGGTCCAAGAAGTGGCTGATGAAATTCAACGTGGGCAAGTGCGAGGTCGTACACTTTGGAAAAAAGAATAGAGGCATGGACTATTTTCTAAACGGTGACAAAATTCATAATGCTAAAGTGCAAAGGGACTTGGGAGTCCTAGTCCAGGATTCTCTAAAGGTAAACTTGCAGGTTGAGTCCGTAATTAAGAAAGCAAATGTAATGTTGTCATTTATCTCAAGAGGCTTGGAATACAAAAGCAGGGATGTACTTCTGAGGCTTTATAAAGCACTGGTTAGGCCCCATTTGGAGTACTGTGAGCAATTTTGGGCCCCACACCTCAGGAAGGACATACTGGCACTGGAGCGGGTCCAGCGGAGATTCACACGGATGATCCCAGGAATGGTAGGCCTGACATACGATGAACGTCTGAGGATCGTGGGATTATATTCATTGGAGTTTAGGAGGTTGAGGGGAGATCTGATAGAAACTTACAAGATAATGAACGGCTTAGATAGGATGGACGTAGGGAAGTTGTTTCCATTAACAGGGGAGACTAGGACGCGGGGGCACAGCCTTAGAATAAAAGGGAGTCACTTTAGAACAGAGATGAGGAGAAATTTCTTCAGCCAGAGAGTGGTGGGTCTGTGGAATTCATTGCCACAGAGGGCTGTGGAGGCCGAGACGTTGAGCGTCTTCAAGACAGAAATTGATAAATTCTTGATTTCTCGAGGAATTAAGGGCTATGGGGAGAGAGCGGGTAAATGGAGTTGAAATCAACCATGATTGAATGGTGGAGTGGACTCGATGGGCCGAATGGCCTTACTTCCGCTCCTATGTCTTATGGTCTTATGGTCTTATGGAATCTGTGTTGCCTCTTGACTGACCCTTCAAATACGAGGAACAGCTGCTCCCTATCCACTCTGTTCATGGCCCTTATAACCTTGTACACCTCGATCAGGTCGCCCCTCAGTCTTCCATGCTCCAATGAAAACAACACAAGCCGACGGAAACTCTTCATAACTTCAATGTTCCATCCCAGGCAGCATCCTGGTGAAACTCCTCTGCATCCCGTCCAGTGCAATCATATCCTTCCGATAATGTGGCACCCAGAACTGCACACAATACTCTAGCTTCGGCACTAACCAACTCGACACAACTTCCACATGACATCTCTCCTTTTTTAATCTATGCCTCGATTGATAAAGGCAATTGTCCCATTTGCCTCTTTCAGCACCCTACTAACATGTCCTTTCGTCGTCAGAGATCTGTGCAGAACCACGCCAAGGTCCCTTTGTTCCACTGAACTTCCTGGTGTCATGCCATTAATTAAATATTTCCTTCTCAACTTATTCCTTCCATCTGTCCTGGGCCTGTCATTAGCTCTCAAGCAGCATCACTGAAAATATCAGATAGATTGTTGTTGTTGGAATTTGTTGTGCGAGTTGTGGCCAGAGAGGCGCCGACAACAATGATTTCAGCAACAATAACGGCAATATTAGCTTCAACAGCAATTGTGACAGTCAGAGTCAAGCATGCTGGAATTGATGTTCAAGTTATAATCAAAAACAGATCCAATTCATAAAGTTGCTGCAAGCTGTGACCACTTACCGTTAAAATGAGTTAGCTTAATTAACTTTCATCAAGCTTACTCCTCCAAATATGATTTACAAATCTTCTCTATAACAAAACTTCAGATGACCGAGTTTTCTGTGGGAAAATCAAATAAATACAATGCAGGATGGCAATTATTTCACCCAAAACAATAAAACGATGAATTCCGTGCGTGAAAATTGTTTCGCTTGCTGTTTGTAGATGGGAAAACGGGTTCATTGTATCACTTGTTATAGCATATTAACCTCAGTTATCATTTGTCATTTCTGTGAAATCCATCCTGTGTTCGGTGAGTGTGAGAGCAAAACGGTCATAGTGACTTCAGATATTTCAGATGTACATCTAATAAAAAGAATTAGGGAGTAGGAAAGTATTTTGATGATCACTCATGATCAAAATGAAGGGCGGAGTAGACTCAAAATGCTGAATGGCTTACTCATGCTTCTATTTTCTGTTTCCAAAACTCTCAGAAGGAAATACGTGCCGAACTAATCTGATATCTGTGAGCAAGAAGTAATTGGGCGCCTGGCAGAAATCGGAAGAGACGGTCTTTGAATTTGAGATTAGAGCCCAGATCAATATCTCCCCTCACCTGCTGTTCTTGATGTAGACACAAAGGCATGGTTTGCGGGAGGTGGATGTAACCATGGAATGAGCAAGCAGAGTTTGGCTCAGTATATAATGGAATCATCCCCCTTGCCAATGGTGCAATGTGGAGGTACCCAACAGTGAGCGAATCTGTTTGTTCACCGTTCTGTAACTAAGGTGCAGGCTCTAACTTAATTATTCCTCTGGAGACGCTCACTCAGAATAAATGTGAGACGCTATGAAACCACCGCAGAGCTCAGGTTTAAGCTTCATTTCACTTTCTGGGACAGGATGCATGGACCAGCGAAAGGTCTCTTCTTCGCCATTTTTTATCCCATTCTCGCTGCCATTGGTGTTCCTGGTAGGTGAAAGATCCCAAATAATTCTCATGACTTGAAATGTATGGCGTTGCATTATCATTAACCTTTTATTGTTGAAAATTCGGTTTTATTCGAATGTAGTAAAATGCGATCTCGTGTTTTCAGTGTTTTGCACGATAAAGTCTATAAAGTGACCTATATTTCATCCACTGGTATGCACAGTCTCAGAAAATGAGCTATCGCAATCTAATAATTCAATTAGATGCATTGACATAGAACATTCATTCAGTGCTTACATGAACCTAAGCTGTGACCTCCAGCAGTTAGTAATGGTTGATTTGTAGTGAGGCGGCACTGGGCTGCCCACATCGTTACTGAGGTTTTAAGATTGAATTATTGAAACGTTTGAAAAAGGTGTGGGGGTTATGCATTATGCATTTTGTCTTGTGTTAGTCAGTGTGGTAAATTTCGGATAATTATATTTTTAATCACTAGCTGTATGCATGTAGATATGGCAAGGCGAATATGTCTTGTCCATATCTAGCTTTCATTTGAGAAGGCGATGTAGCGTTTGTTTCTTCAGACGCTCGGATAAGTAGAATGGGGATGCTTCACAAGACTTTAACAAATCAACTTTATACTGACCGACAAAATGACTTAGAATTGTTCAAATAATTTATTTTCTAAGGATCGTCCTGAAGCACAAAGGGAAAGATTAGTCTTTGAAAGAAGGAGTTCCAGAGATTAGGGTCTCGGCACATAAAGGCAAACTGAAAAGATCAAATCAGGGTCATGGAAGTCCACACTCGGAGATATGGTGTGATCTCAGATAGTTGTAGCATGTTATCAAAATCTGGAAAGGCAAGATTATGGAGGGATTTATAATTCGAAGGACGAGATTATAAAAACAGAGACGCTGCCTGAATGGCAGCCGATAGGGCTGATGGATGGATGGGATTGGTACGAATAAGAACAACGACAGCACATTTACGGAGAATCTGAAATTTGATAGTTATCTGAGGGGATCAACTCAGTGACCAGAGGGCAGAGTAACAATTTGGACTGATTGCAATGTCTCCTGATTTAAAATAACTTTAATCCAGTTTTGAATGTCGGACCATTGCCAAAGACTTTGCAATCACTGGAGTCTGGAGTTGGCAAAGTGAAGGATGAGGATGTTTTCAGTAACCGATTGGATGGCGCAGCAGATGGTGTTTAGAGCCCTCTCTGTAACACCTCTCTCTGTCTCTTTCTATCTCACAGCCAACTTGGTGACGATCGTAATCTTATCCCGAGGACGGTGCGGACTGTCACGCTGCATCACCTACTACCTGATCGCGATAGCACTGACTGATTTCCTTGTCATCATCACCACCATAATCCTCAACCGGATTGGGCGGATCTACTTTCAGAACAGCGTCCTGTCTACCACCCCCGCATGCACACTCAGCAATCTGCTGGTCTATTTTGCGCGGGATATGTCCGTCTGGTTGACAGTGGCTTTCACCATCGACCGTTTTGTGGCCATCTGCTGCCAGAGCCTGAAGACCAGATACTGCACCGAGAAAGCAGCATTGCTGGTTATAGGAATAGTCTGTGCCTTGAGCTGTGTCAGGAATGTCCCTTTCTACTTCACTTACCAGCCCTTGTACACCCTGGACGGGGTGCCCTGGTTCTGTGCTTTTAAGTCCAGCTATTACACGCTGCCCGCCTGGCAGGCCTATGACTGGCTGGACTACATCTTAACTCCGTTTCTCCCGTTCCTCCTCATCCTGCTTCTTAACGCTCTAACCGTAAAACACATCTTAGCGGCCAGCAGAGCCCGCAGGAGACTCCGGGGCACTGAGAGTCACAGGGACCCAGAGATGGCAAACCGCAAGAGGTCCATCATCCTACTCTTCGCCATCGCCCTCAGCTTCCTCCTCCTCTGGGTCACCTATATCGCACACTTCCTCTATGTGCGGATTACAGGTGAGGGCTACCGCACCAGCCTGGATTTCAAAGACCCACGGTACGTCTTTCAGGAAGCAGCAAACATGCTCCAGCTAGTCAGTTCCTGCAACAACGTCTTCATCTATGCAGTCGCCCAGACCAAGTTCCGAGAGGACCTGAAGAAGGTTCTGCTATGCCCCTTCACCACGCTCACTGGCTAAAATACACATCAGCACGTGCTTGGCTTTCATCAACTTAGATCAATGTGTACTCCGTCTCTCTGGAATCAGACACTATTGGGCTTCAGATACAGGACTTGAGAGATGTAAGGCTCATAATACAGTGCTCACAGCCCCGGTTGTTGCTCTGAATGAATGCTGAGTTATCACATTTGCTAACTTCCTGGAAGAGATAATGTAGTGTTGGAGATTTCCAGCATTGAAAGAGGCCCTTCGGCTATAAAACACCTATCGAATCAAATCCCATTTTGCAACAGTTGGTTCGCTTCCTTTCATGATATGACGGTTCAAGTGCTAAATGCTTCTTAAATGTGAGGGTTCTTTCCCCTGCCATACTTTCAGCCAGTGGGTTCCCGATTCCCACCACCCTCTGGTTAAAAAGGGAAGGTTTGTTAAGGTTACTGGGGACGGTTTAAACTCAAATGGTTGGGGGGTGGGAATCAAAATGTGGTGACTCGGAGAGAGGAGGTTAGAGTAAAAGTAAGAGGGGCTGGTCAGCATTGTGAGAGGGAGGATCGGCATGTGAAGGGGAAGGGGAGCTCTCAGGCCGAAGGGTTGAGGTGTGTTTACTTTAACGCAAGGAGCATAGTGAACAAAATGGATGAGCTTAGGGCGTGGATCGCTGCTTGGAACTGTGATGTGGTGGCCATTACAGAGACTTGGTTATCTCAGGGTCAGGACTGGGTACTTCAGGTGCCGGGTTTCAGATGTTTCAGGAGGGACAGAGAAGGAGGCAAAAGAGGTGGGGGAGTGGCACTGTTGATCAGGGATAGTGTCACAGCTGTAGAAAAGATGGATGCCACGGAAGGAATGTCTACGGAATCTCTGTGGGTGGAGGTTAGGAACAGGAAGGGGTCGGTAACTTTACTGGGTGTTTTCTATAGGCCGCCCAATAGTAGCAGAGATGTGCACGAGCAGATTGGGAAGCAGATTCTGGAGAGATGTGATAATAACAGAGTGGTCGTGATGGGAGATTTTAATTTCCCAAATATCGATTGGAATATCCCTAGGGTAAGGGGTTTAGATGGAAAGGAGTTTGTTCAGTGTGCTCAGGAGAGCTTCCTGACGCAATATGTGGATAACCCTACAAGAGGAGAGGCTGTGCTTGATTTGATATTAGGGAATGAACCTGGGCAGTTGTCAGATCTATCAGTGGGAGAGCATTTTGGAGATAGTGATCAAAACTCTATCTCCTTTACACTACCATTGGAGAGCGATAGGATCAACGGAGCTAGGAAAGTGTTTATCTGGAGTAAGGACAACTATGATGCTATTAGGCGGGAAATTAGAGGCATAAATTGGAAGGAGGTTTTCTCCGTGTTGGAGCTGTTGAAAAGCATCACGTTAGATAAATCGCCGGGACCGGATGGGATGTATCCCAGGTTACTGTGGGAGGCGAGGGAAGAGATTGCTGATCCTCTGGCGAAATGTGGCAAATGTTCAAGGAAAATTTGTCTGGAGCTCTGCACAGCAATGTTCCGGTGCAACAGGGGAGTTATGGTAGGTTACAGGAACCGTGGTGCACGGAAGCTGTAACGGATTTAGTCAGGAAGAAAAGAAAAGCCGACAAAACGTTGAGGGAGCTGGGTAATGTTAGAAATCTAGAAGAGTATACGACTAGTAAGAAGGAACTAAAGAGGGAAATTAGAAGAGCCAGGAGGGGACATGAGAAGGCCTTGGCAGACAGGATAAAGGAAAACCCCAAGGCATTCTACAAGTATGTGAACAGCAAGAGGATAAGATGTGAAGGAGTAGGACCTATCTAATGTGACGGTGGGAAAGTCTGCATTGAACCGGTTGAAATAGCAGAGGTACTCAATGAATACTTTGTTTCAGTATTCACAGTGGAAAAGGATCTTGGTAGTTGCAGTGCAGACTTGCAGTGGACTGAGGAGATTGAGCATGTGGGCATTAGGAAAGAAGATGTGTTGGAGCTGTTGAAAAGCATCACGTTAGATAAATCGCCGGGACCGGATGGGATGTATCCCAGGTTACTGTGGGAGGCGAGGGAAGAGATTGCTGATCCTCTGGCGATAATCTTTGCGTTGTCAATGGAGACGGGAGAGGTTCCAGAGGATTGGAGGATGGCGGATGTAGTTCCCTTATTCAAGACAGGGAGAAGAATAGCCCAGGAAATTATAGACCAGTGAGTCTAACCTCAGTGGTAGGTAAGTTGATGGAGAAGATCCTGAGAGGCAGGATTTGTGAACATTTGGAAAGGAATAGTATGATCAGAAGTAGCCAGCACGGCTTTGTCCGAGGCAGATCATGCCTTACGAGCCTGATTGAGTTTTTTGAAGGTGTGACTAGACACGTAGACGAGGGGAGAGCGGTAGATGTGGTTCATATGGATTTCAGTAAGGTGTTTGATAAGGTGCCCCATGCAAGGCTTATGGAGAAAGTGAAGGGGCATGGGATACAAGGGGACGTTGCTTTGTGGATTCAGAACTGGCTTGCCCACAGAAGGCAAAGAGTGGTTGTAGATGGGTCTTTTTCAGAGTGGAGGTCGGTCACCAGTGGGAGCCTTGCTCTTTGTGATTTTTATAAATGACCGGGATGAGGAAGTGGAAGGATGGGTTGGCAAGTTTGCTGATGACACAAAGGTTGGACGTGTTGTGGATAGTGTAGAGGGATGTCAGCAGTTGCAATGAGACATTGATAAGATGCATGACTGGGCGGAGAAGTGGCAGATGGACTTCAACACAGATAAGTGTGTGGTGGTTCATTTTGGCAGGTCGACTAGGATGGAAGAATAGGATATTAAGGGTAAGACGCTTGGCAGTGTGGAAGAACAGAGGGATCTTGGGGTCCGGGTTCATAGGACGCTCAAAGCGGCGTAGCAGGTAAAGGCTGTGGTTAAGAAGGTATGACATACTGGCATTCATCAATAGAGGAATTGAGTTTAGAAATCGGGAGATAATGCTGCAGCGGTATAGGACCCTGGTCAGACCTCACCTGGAGTACTGTGCCCAGTTCTGGTCGCCTCATTACAGAAAGGATGTGGAAGCCATAGAACGGGAGCAGAGGAGAATTACGAGGATGTTGCCAGGATGAAGTGGTATGCCTTATCAGGATAGGTTGAGAGAGCTAGGTCTATTCTCCTTGGAGAGGTGAAGGATGAGAGGTGACCTGTTAGATGTGTATAAGATGTTGAGACGTATTGATAGAGTGGATTCTCAGAGGCTTTTACCCAGGGCTGAAATGGTTGTCACGAGAGGCCACAGGTTTAGGCTGCTGGGGAGTAGGTATAGAGGAGATGTTAGGGGTAACTTTTTCACTCAGAGGGTGGTGGGTGCGTAGAATCGGCTGCCGGTAGTGGTGGTGGAAGCGGATTGGATAGAGTCTTTTAAGAGACTTTTGCATAGGTTCATGGAGGTTGGTAAGATAGAGGGTTATAGATGCGCCGAGAAGGGAAGGAAATTGTTCGGCGCAACTTGTCGACCGAAGGACCTGTTTGTGCTGTAGGTTTTCTATGTTCTATAGTGACACAATCTGCAAGGTAAGCACTAATTAGTGACACAATCCACAAGAGTCACTCCAAATAGTTACACAATACCCAAGGATCATTGTAAATAGCGCCACACTCCCCAAGGATCACTGTAAATAGTGTCACAATCCCAAAGGATCACTCCGAATACTGACACAATCCCCAAGGATCACTCTAAATAGTGACACAGTCCCCAAGGATCACTATAACTGGTGACAGAATCCCCAAGGATCAATCTAAATAGTGACACAATCCTCAAGGATCACTCTAGATAGTGACACAATCCCCAAGGATCACTCTAAATAGTAATACAATCCTCAAGAATCACTCTAAATAGTGACACAATCCCAAAAGATCACTCTAAATAGTGACACAATCCACAAGGATCACTCTAAATAGAGACACAATCCCCAAGGATCACTCTAAATAAAGACACAATGCCCAAGGATCATTGCACATAGTTACACGAACCCCAAAGAACACTCTAAATAGTGACACATTCCCCAACGATCACGCTGAAAAGCGACACAATCCTCAAGGATTACTTTTAATAGTGACACAATCCACAAGGATCACCCTGTAGCGTGATACAATCCCCATAGATTATTGTTATTAATGACTCAATTCCCATGGATCATTGTAAATACTGACAGAACCCCAAGGAGCTTTCTAAATAATGACACAATCCTCAAGGATCACTCTAATCAGTGACACAATCCCCAAGTATCACTCTAAATAGTGAAACAATCCCCAAGGTTCACACGAAATAGTCACATAATCCCCAGGATCACTCTCAATAGTGACACCATCCCCAAGTGTCACTCTGAATAACATCGCAATCACCAAGGAACACTCTCAATAATGACACAATGCCCACAGATCACTGTAAAAAGACACAATCCCAATGATCACTCTAAATAATGATTAATCCCCAAGCATCACGCGACCTGGTACTGGCAAGGTATCTAGAGGGGATGGGTGTGCAGGCAGTGCTATGTTCCTCTTGCACTATGTTTGAGGTGAGGGACGACGTCAGTGTCCCTGATGATTACACCTGTGGGAAGTGCACTCATCTGCAGCTCCTCCAAAACCGTGTTAGGGAACTGGAGCTGGAGTTGGATGAACTTAGGATCATTAGGGATGCGGAGGTGGCCATAGACAGAAGCTTTAGGGATACAGTTACTCCGAGGAATGAAAATAGATGGGTGACGGTGAGAGGGGCTGGGAGGAAGCAGTCAGTGCAGGGATCCCCTGTGGTCGTTCCCCTTAGCAACAAGTATTCCGCTTTGGGTATGGTTGAGGGGGACGACGGACCAGTGGTGAGCCGCAGTGAGAGGATCTCCAGCACTGTGTCCGTCTCTGTGGCTCGGGAGGGTAAGGGGGAGAGCGGAAGGGCAATAGTTATTGGGGACTCGTTAGTTAGAGGGATTGATAGGAGGTTCTGTGGCAGGAAAAGAGACTCGAGGATGGTATGTTGCCTGCCGGATGCCAGGGTCCGTGACGTCTCGGACTGTGTCTTCCGGATTCTTAAGGGGGAGTGGAAACAGTCACAAGTCGTGGAACACATTGGTGGCAACGACATAGGTTAGAGAAGAGACGGGGATTTAAAACAGGAATTTCGGGAGCTGGGCTGGAAGCTGAGAGCCAAGACAGAACATGTGGTCATCTCTGGTATGTTACCGGTGCCACGTGATAGCGAGTTGAGGAACAGGGAGAGAGTGCAGTTAAACATGTGGTTGCAGGGATGGTGTAGGAGGGAGGGTTTCAGATACATGGATAATTGGAACACATTCTGGGGAAGGTGGGACCTGTACAAACAGGATGGGGTGCACCTGAACCAGAGGAGCACCAATATCCTGGGAGGGAAATTTGCTACGACTCTTCAGGGGAGTTTAAACTAATTTGTCAGGGGAGTGGGAAAAGGAGTTGTAGTCCAGAAGTCAGTGTTGAGGGTGGTGGGGTACTGGGGAAGGTATCAAGGTCAAGGGTGGGTACTGGTAGACAGGAAGGTGGGTTGAAATGTGCCTACTTCAATGCAAGGAGCATCTGGAACAAAGTAGATGAACTTGGGGCGTGGATTGGTACTTGGGACTACGATGTTGTGGCCATTACGGAGACGTGGGTAGAACAAGGACAGGAATGGTTGTTGGACGTTCCGGGATATAGATGTTTCAGTAAGAGTAGGGAAGCTGGGAAAAGAGGTGGAGGAGTGGCATTGTTAATCAAGGATAGTCTAACGGCTGCGGAAAGGCACTTCGAGGGGGATCTGCACACGGAGGTAATATGGGCTGAAATTAGAAATAGGAAAGAGGCGGTCACGTTGTTAGGAGTTTAGTATAGGTCACCAAATAGTAATGGAGATGTGGAGGAAGAAATTGCTGAGCAGATTATGGATATGTGTGGGGGTCACAGGGTAGTTGCCATGGGGGACTTTAACTTTCCAAATATTGATTGGAAACTTTATAGGTCAAATAGTTCGGATTTGGCAGTTTTTGTGCAGTGTGTGCAGGAGGGTTTCCTGACACAATGTGTGGATAGGCCGACAAGAGGTGAGGCCACATTGGATTTGGTACTGGGAAATGAACCGGGTCAAGTGTTAGATTTGGTTGTGTGAGAGCACTGTGGAGATAGTAACCACAATTCGGTGTCTTTTGTTATTGCAATGGAGAGGGATAGGGTCATACGGCAGGGCAAGGTTTACAATTGGGGGAGAGGTAATTATGATGCGATTAGGCAAGAATTAGGGGGCATAAGATGGGAACAGAAACTGTCAGGGAAAGGCACTAATGAAAAGTGGAACTTTTTCAAGGAACAAATACTGGGTGTCCTTGATAGGCATGTCCCTGTCAGACAGG
The DNA here is from genome assembly GCF_964213995.1 of Mustelus asterias. Classification (NCBI taxonomy): domain Eukaryota; kingdom Metazoa; phylum Chordata; class Chondrichthyes; order Carcharhiniformes; family Triakidae; genus Mustelus; species Mustelus asterias. The sequence continues at coordinate 1,222,852 of NW_027590120.1, read as the reverse complement.
GAGGAAATGGCCGAGTGAGGGAACCATGGTTCACAAAAGAGGTGAAATGTCTTGTGAAAAGGAAGAGGGAAGCTTATGTAGGGATGAGGAAACAAGGTTCAGATGGCTCGATTGAGGGTTACAAGATAGCAAGGAATGAGCTGAAAAAGGGGCTTAGGAGAGCTAGGAGGGGACATGAGAAGTCCTTGGCGGGTCGGATCAAGGAAAACCCCAAGGCTTTTTACTCTTATGTGAGGAATAACAGAATGACCAGGGTGAGGTTAGGGCCGGTCAAGGACAGTCGTGGGAACTTGTGTATGGAGTCAGTAGAGATAGGCGAGGTGATGAATGAATACTTTTCTTCAGTGTTCACCAAGGAGAGGGGCCATGTTTTTGAGGAAGAGAAGATGTTACAGGCTAATAGGCTGGAGGAAATAGTTGTTCGGAGGGAGGATGTCCTGGCAGTTTGGAATAAACTGAAGGTCGATAAGTCCCCTGGGCCTGATGAAAGGTATCCTAGGATTCTTTGGGAGGCAAGGGATGAGATTGCAGAGCCTTTGGCTTTGATCTTTGGGTCCTCACTGTCCACGGGGATGGTGCCAGAGGACTGGAAAGTGGCGGATGTTGTTCCTCTGTTTAAGAAAGGGAATAGAAATGACCATGGTAATTATAGACCGGTTAGTCTTACTTCAGTGGTTGGTAAATTGATGGAAAAGGTCCTTAGGGATGGGATTTACGACCATTTAGAAAGATGCGGATTAATCCAGGATAGTCAGCACGGATTCGTGAAGGGCAAGTCGTGCCTCACAAATTTGATTGAATTTTTTGAGGAGGTAACTAAGTGTGTTGATGAAGGTCGGGCAGTTGATGTCATATACATGGATTTTAGTAAGGCGTTTGATATGGTCCCCCATGGTCGGCTTATGATGAAAGTAAGGAGGTGTGGGATAGAGGGAAAGTTGGCCGATTGGATAGGTAACTGGCTATCTGATCGAAGACAGAGGGTGGTGGTGGATGGAAAATTTTCGGACTGGAGGCAGGTTGCTAGCGGAGTGCCACAGGGATCAGTGCTTGGTCCTCTGCTCTTTGTGATTTTTATTAATGACTTAGAGGAGGGGGCTGACGGGTGGATCAGTAAATTTGCTGATGACACCAAGATTGGTGGAGTAGTGGATGAGGTGGAGGGCTGTTGTAGGCTGCAAAGACACATAGATAGGATGCAAAGCTGGGCTGAAAAATGGCAAATGGAGTTTAACCCTGATAAATGTGAGGTGATTCATTTTGGTAGGACTAATTTAAATGTGGATTACAGGGTCAAAGGTAGGGTTCTGAAGACTGTGGAGGAACAGAGAGATCTTGGGGTCCATATCCACAGATCTCTAAAGGTTGCCACTCAAGTGGATAGAGGTGTGAAGAAGGCCTATAGTGTGTTAGCTTTTATTAACAGGGGGTTGGAGTTTAAGAGCCGTGGGGTTATGCTGCAACTATACGGGACCTTGGTGAGACCACATTTGGAATACTGTGTGCAGTTCTGGTCAACTCACTATAAGAAGGATGTGGAAGCGCTGGAAAGAGTGCAGAGGAGATTTATCAGGATGCTGCCTGGTTTGGAGGGCAGGTCTTATGTGGAAAGGTTGAGGGAGTTAGGGCTGTTCACTCTGGAGCGGAGGAGGCTGAGGGGAGACTTAATAGAGGTTTATAAAATGATGAAGGGGATAGATAGAGTGAACGTTCAAAGACTATTTCCTCGGGTGGATGGAGCTATTGCAAGGGGGGATAACTATAGGGTGCATGGTGGGAGACATAGGAAGGATATCAGAGGTAGGTTCTTTACGCAGAGAGTCGTTGGGGTGTGGAATGGACAGCCTGCAGTGATAGTGGAGTCAGACACTTTAGGAACATTTAAGCGATTATTGGATAGGCACATGGAGCACACCAGGATGATAGGGAGTGGGATAACTTGATCGTGGTTTCAGATAAAGCTCGGCACAACATCGTGGGCTGAAGGGCCTGTTCTGTGCTGTACTGTTCTATGTTCTATGTTCTATTTGCTGCCTTTTGTCTTCATATTTCCCCTTACTCCATATAAACGCTTTCCTTGCTTGCCTGATCCTCTCTTTTTCCAATGGAAACATAAAGGAGATAAAGTTATGATCGCTATCCTCAAGATGCTCTCCCACTGAAAGATTTGACACCTGTCCAGGGTCATTGGTCAGTATCCGCTCAAGCACAGCCTCTCCTCTTGTCGGCTTGTCCACATGCTGTGTCAGGAAACGCTCCTGAACACACCTAACGAACTCCTCCCCATCCAAGCCACTTACCCTCGGGATATTCCATTCTATGTTTGGGAAATTAAAGTCTCCCATCACAACAACTCTGCTATTATTGCAACTCTCCAGGATCTGTTTCCCTATCTGCTCCTCCACCTCCCTTTTACTATTGGGTGGCCTATCGAAAACTCCCAGCAAAGTGATCGACCCCTTCCCACTCCGAACTTCCACCCAGAGAGACTCTGTCGATAATGCCTCCACAGCATACACCTTCTCTACAGCTGTGACACTATCCCTGATCAGCAGTGCCACTCCACCCCTTCTCTTGCCTCCCTCCCTGTCCTGAATATGGGCCAAATGTGGGCAATTTGAACTCGCTTATTGGTAAAAACTGCAGGTGTGGACAAGTTGGGCCAACGGGCCTGTTTCCATGTTGTAAACCTCTATGAATCTACTGTGAAAATCCCCTGGTCGCCACACTCCGGCGCCTGTTCGGGTTCACTGAGGGAGAATTTGGCATGGCCAATGCACCTAACCAGCACGTCTTTCAGACTGTGAGTGGAAACAGGAGCACCCGGACGATACACACACAGACACGGGGAAACATGCAGATTGAACACAGACAATGACCCAAGCTGGGAATTGAACACGGGTCTCTGCCGTTGAAAGGCAGCAGTGCTAACCACTGTGCCACCGTGCTCCTGCGAGGCAGCAGTGCCTAACCCCTGTGCCACCGTGTCACTGTGAGGCAGCAGTGCTACCCACTGTGCAACCGTGCTGCTCTGAGGCAGCAGTGTTAACCACTGTGCCACTGTGTCGCTGTGAGGCAGCAGTGATAACCACTGTGCCACCATGTCGCTGTGAGGCAGCAGTGATAACCACTGTGCCACCATGTCGCTGTGAGGCAGCAGTGCTAACCACTGTGCCACCATGTCGCTGTGAGGCAGCAGTGCTAACCACTGTGCCACCGTGTCGCTGCGAGGCAGCAGTGATAACCACTGTGCCACCATGTCGCTGTGAGGCAGCAGTGCTAACCACTGTGCCACCGTGTCGCTGCGAGGCAGCAGTGATAACCACTGTGCCACCATGTCGCTGTGAGGCAGCAGTGCTAACCACTGTGCCACCGTGTCGCTGTGAGGTAGCAGTGCTAACCACTGTGCCACCATGCTGCTGTGAGGCAGCAGTGCTAACCACTGTGCCACCGTGTCGTGTTAGAGATTCATTGGGCTGAGGATGCTGGAAAGTGGAAGTTGTATGTCTGGAGATGAGGAGTTCTTGGGGAAAGAATCCACCAGTAAGAGTGGTAAAGTATACCAGAAGAAACAAATACAGAAAATGCCGTTAAATCAGCAGGTCTGACAGCATCTGTGGAGAGAGAATAGAGCCAATGTTTCAACTCTGGATGACCCTTCGTTAGAATTCTTTCCGATTCCAGTTTCTGCAGTACCTTGCTTTTGTACAAGAATAAACTCTGTGTGCCCTTGTTAAAGAGAGGGCAATAATCACGTGTGTTTTAAATCTGCATATGAACCGTAACAATAAAATTAGCTTTCTTAAAATGTCATTTTTAGTGTCATCGGTCAGTTTACATTAACACTGCAATTAAGTTACTGTGAAAATCCCCTAGTCGCCACACTCCAGTGCCTGTTCAGGTACACTGAGGGAGAATTTCGCATGGCCAATCCACCTAACGAGCACATTTGGACTCGAAGGAGCAATTTAGGATGGCCAATCCCCCTAACTTGCCCATCATTGGACATTAAGGAGCAATTTTGCATGGTCAATTCACCTAACCTTGTCATCTCTGGACAATAAGGGGTAATTTATCATGGCCAATCCCCCTAACCAGTACATCTTTGGACACTAAAGGATAATCTGTACAGCCAATCCCCCTAACCTGCACATCATTGGACACAAAGGGGCAATTTTGCATGGTTAATTCACCTAACCTTGTCATCTCTGGACAACAAGGGGCAATTTAGCATGGCCAATCCACCTAATCTGCACATCTTTGGACTGTGGGGTGAAACTGGAGCACACAGAGGAGAACCACGCAGATACGGGGAGAACATGCAGGCTCCACAAAAACAGTGACGCAAGCCTGGAATCAAACCCAGTTCCCTGGTGCTGTGAGGTAACACAGCTAAACCAATAAACCAGGCACCAGGTTATATTTGTCTTGGTATTCTGCAATGTGATCGGATTATTTGAACCATCATGATTTTTCACTATCTGCTGAAATTTCCAAAGCTTATCATCCTAAAAGCATCTTAGGGAAATGTTTGAGTGAATAATCCATCGCCCCCGTGACTGTCTTGGAGGAGTTGAATAACAGGTACTGAACTGAAGGGTGTTGTTCTTACCATAAGAGTCAGATCCATAGCCTGATATAAAGAAGGCAAATTTATGTTAAATCTTGGATAAAATTATTTCAAAATCAACATGCTTAAAGATATTTATGCCTTAAGAAAAAAGAAAAGTGCTGCACGTGAACAGGCCCTTCGGCCCTCCAATGTACACTCTCCCATGTATCTCTTGGAATGTGAATGCTTTTGCTCTGTAAAGAAGTGCTGATTGTATCGGGATGTTTAATACTCAAGCACCAGTGAATAAGTATAAAGTTTATTTATTAGTGTCACAAGTAGGCTTACATCAACACTGCAATGACGTTACTGTGAAAATCCCCGAGTCGCCACATTCCGGCGCCTGTTCGGGTTACACTGAGGGAGAATTTAGCACGGTCAATGCACCGTAACCAGCACGTCTTTGCACTGTGGGAGGAAACTGGAGCACCCGGAGGACACCCACTCAGACATGAGGAGAATGTGCAGACTGCGTACAGACAGTGACGCAAGACGGCAATCAAACCCAGGTCCCTGTCGCTGTGAGGCAGCAGTGCTAATCACTGTGCCACCGGAGTGGGAGTGGTATAAAGCAGCCTAACAGGAATCACAGTGTAGGACAAGGTAGGGCATCTTACGGGAAAAGGGTAGCAGATTTAAAACAGATATGAGGAGAAATTACTTCTCTCAATGGGTGGTGACTCTGTGGAATTCATAACCTCGGAGTGCCGTGGATGCTGGTGTTGTAGGTAAAATAATAACTCTGAGACCAGTCGTGAGTCAAAGTACAGTGGTTTATTTTCACAATTGTGGGAGAAGTCCGATCCCTAACGCGGTCTCCAGACTTCTCACCGAATACAGATCATGAGCAAACATTTATACCTATATTTTCGCCCCTGGTCACGTCTGTATCTTCCCACGATTATTGCTGCCTCAGTGATTCCATCCTTCACGTAGTCCATGTAATCGTGGCCATCTCAAGGCTGCCTGTTTGTCGCCTCTATGTGGACTCCTGTGGGTTGTTCAGATTATAAGTTTGTACACACAGGTTAACTGACGTACAGGGGTCTATATAACACTTTATATCGGTGAGGAAGAATAGTATATAATTAATAAATGTGAATTTATGATTATACAATCACAGAAGGTATACATGTAAGTTCCACCATGTTAAAATGGATTCTCCTTCGCTGACTCTGCTTAGCTTATATTAGCTGGGAAAATCATATGGTTGAAAACCGCAGCAAGGACAGCTGTCTCTCTTATCTGGTTTGATACATGAAAACAAGCTTTACGGACACGAAAACAATGAGCTCTGCATTGCCTCTCACAAATCTCTTAATTATTACAGCGTTCGGGTCTCAACGCTTAAGTGTTACAAAGTTCATTAACCCATTCTCGTCTTCACTGGTACATGGCAAATTTGAGGAGACAGACAGAGTTTTAATTAATAATGGGTTGAAGCATGGGCTGGTTGGTGGGGGGGTGGGGGGGGGATCTGTCTGATAACGGGAAGGGGGGCTGGGTAATATTGTACTTGTTGCCCCTCAGATAGTTAAGGGTTTACCCGACGATTGTCCATAGGGCCTATTCTACTGGAGAGTTGTGCTGTGCCTGCTACCATCTGACAAACTGATTTCAATCACTGACATCAGATCATAGCCACACTGAAAACATTAGGAGGGGGAAACTCTCTTGTAACTTTGGATTTTATTTTAAAGGTGCAGATGGTGTCCCTTATGGGACAGCCCCACATGCCCTACCCCACCCCCACCCCAAATAAACACCCCACCCCCCTCGGTATTCCATGTTCATCCAACAGAAGGGACTCTTCAGTTAGAACATAGAACAGTACAGCACAGAACAGGCCCTTCAGCCCACGATGTTGTGCCGAGCTTTATCTGAAACCAAGATCAAGCTATCCCACTCCCTATCATCCTGGTGTGCTCCATGTGCCGATCCAATAATCGCTTAAATGTTCCTAATGTGTCTGACTCCACTATCACTGCAGGCAGTCCATTCCACACCCCAACCACTCTCTGCGTAAAGAATTTACCTCTGACATCCTTCCTATATCTCCCAACATGAACCCTATAGTTATGCCCCCTTGTAATAGCTCCATCCACCCGAGGAAATAGTCTTTGAACGTTCACTCTATCTATCCCCTTCATCATTTTATAAACCTCTATTAAGTCTCCCCTCAGCCTCCTCCGCTCCAGAGAGAACACCCTAGCTCCCTCAACCTTTCCTCACAAGACCTACCCTCCAAACCAGGCAGCATCCTGGTAAATCTCCTCTGCACTCTTTCCAGCGCTTCCACATCCTTCTTATAGTGAGTTGACCAGAACTGCACACAATATTCCAAATGTGGTCTCACCAAGGTCCTGTACAGTTGCAGCATAACCCCACGGCTCTTAAACTCCAACCCCCTGTTAATAAAAGCTAACACATTATAGGCCTTCTTCACAGCTCTATCCACTTGAGTGGCAACCTTTAGAGATCTGTGGATATGGACCCCAAGATCTCTCTGTTCCTCCACAGTCCTCAGAACCCTACCTTTGACCCTGTAATCCACATTTAAATTAGTCCTACCAAAATGAATCACCTCACATTCATCAGGGTTAAACTCCATTTGCCATTTTTCAGCCCAGCTTTGCATCCTATCTATGTCTCTTGGCAGCCTACAACAGACCTCCCCCTCATCCACTACTCCACCAATCTTGGTGTCATCAGCAAATTTACTGATCCACCCTGCAGCCCCCTCCTCCAAGTCATTTATAAAAATTACAAATAGCAGAGGACCAAGCACTGATCCCTGTGTCACTCCGCTGGTAACCGGTTTCCAGTACGAACATTTTCCATCCACCACCACCCTCTGTCTTCTGTTAGATAGCCAGTTACCTATCCAATCGGCCAACTTTCCCTCTATCCCACACATCCTTACTTTCTTCATAAGCCGACCATGGGGTCTTTATCAAACGCCTTACTAAAATCCATGTATCTGACATCAACTGCACTATCTTCATCTACACACATAGTTACCTCCTCAAAAAATTCTATCAAATTTGTGAGGCAAGACTTGCCCTTCACAAATCCGTGCTGACTATCCCGGATTAAGCCGCTTATTTCCAAATCGTCTTAAATCCCATTCCTAAGGACCTTTTCCATCAACTTACCAATCACCGAAGTAAGACTAACCGGCCTATAATTACCAGGGTCATTTCTATTCCCTTTCTCAAACAGAGGAACAACATTTGCCACTCTCCAGTCCTCTGGCACCACCCCCGTGGACAGTGAGGACGCAAAGATCAAAGCCAAAGGCTCTGCTATCTCATCCCTTGCCTCCCAAAGAATCCCACGATATATTTCATCAGGCCCAGGGGACTTATCAACTTTCAGTTTATTCAAAATTGATAGTACATCTTCCCTCCGAACATCTACTTCATCCAGCCTATCAGCCTGTGACACCCTCTCTGCCTCAAAAACATGGCCCCTCTCCTTGGTGAACACCGAAGAAAAGTATTCATTCATCACCTCTCCTATCTCTTCTGACTCCATGCACAAATTCCCCCTGCCGTCCTTGACTGGCCCCAGCCACACCCTGGTCATTCTTTTACTCCTCACATAAGAGTAAAAAGCCTTGGGGTTTTCCTTGATCCGACCCACCAATGACTTCTCATGTCCCCTCCTAGCTCTCCTAAGCCCCCTTTTCAGCTCATTTCTTGCTAACTTGTAACCTTCCATCGAGCCAACTGAACCTTGTTTCCTCAACCTAACATACGCTTCCTTCTTCCTCTTGATAAGACATTCCACCTGTTTTGTGAACCATGGATCCCTCACCAGCCATTTCCTCTCTGCCTGGCAGGGACATACCTATGAATGACATGCAGTATTTGTTCCTTGAAAAAGTTCCACTTTTCAATCGTGCCTTTCCCTGACAGTTTCTGTTCCCAACTTATTCTTCCTAATTCCCGCCTGATTTCATCATAATTACCTCTCCCCCAATTGTAAACCTTGCCCTGCCGTATGGCCCTATCCCTCTCCATTGCAATAACAAAAGACACCGAATTGTGGTCACTATCTCCAAAGTGCTCTCCCACAACCAAATCTAACACTTGGCCCGGTTCATTTCCCAGTACCAAATCCAATGTGGCCTCACCTCCTGTCGGCCTATCCACATATTGTGTCAGGAAACCCTCCTGCACACACTGCACAAAAACTACCCCATCCGAACTATTCGACCTATAAAGGTTCCAATCAATATTTGGAAAGTTAAAGTCCCCCATGACAACTACCCTGTGACCCCCACACATATCCATAATCTGCTTGGCAATTTCTTCCTCCACATCTCTATTACTATTTGGGGGCCGATAGTAAACTCCTAACAACGTCACCGCTCCTTTCCTATTTCTAACCCCTGGCAATAAAATGAAACAAAACTTACTCCAACTTGTAAATCAAACAGAAAGGTTTAATAATGAAACTTAATTATTCCAACACTCGAGACCTCACCCTGGGCCATTCCAAGCTCCCACAAACCACAGCAGCTTCTTACTTATACTGAGTCAGCTGGTCAGCTGATCGCCACGTCATTTTCTCATTGGTTACATAGTTTCCTAGGTCAGCTGACCCTTATGGCTTGTTCCCATTGGTCACTACATCAGATCCAATGTGGTTCTGTTGGTTGTTACATTGATTCCATTCTAACATTCCACTCACACCTGCCTCTCCCACCACCTGATCCCCACCAACCCAACCAGCATGAACCCATCACTTCCCCGCTACTCCATGACCTCAGCAACACTCAGAGAATCATAGAATCACATGGCGCAGAAGAGGCCCTTCGGCCCATCGAGTCTGCACTGACGCATGAAATGCCCTGACCTGCCCACGTAATCCCATTTACCAGCACCTGGTCCGTAGCCCTGAGTGTTATGATGTGCCAAGTGCTCAGCCAGGCACTTTTTGAAGGATGTGAGGCATCCCGCCTCGACCACCCTCCCAGGCAGCGCATTCCAGACCATCACCACCCTCTGGGTAAAGGGCTTTTCCTCACATCCCCCCAAACCTCCTGACCCTCACCTTGAACCTATGTCCTCTCTTAACTGACCCTTCAACTGAGGGAATCAACTGCTCCTTATCCACTCTGTCCATGTCCCTCATAATCTTGTACACCTCGATCAGGTCGCCCCTCAGTCTTCTCTGCTCCAAGGAAAACTGCCCAAGCCGATACAATCTCTCGTCATAAAACCTTGAGACAGAGGAACAGATTTAGGCCATTCGGCCCACCGAGTCTGCTCCATCATTCAATCATGGCTGATATGATTCTCATCCCCATTCTCCTGCCTTCTCCCCATGACCCTTGATTCCTTTATTGATCAAGAACCCATCTATCTCTGTCTTAAAGATGCTCAATGACCTGGCCTCCAAAGCCCTCTGTGGCAACGAATTCTACAGATTCACCACTCTCTGGCTGAAGAAATTCCTCCTTATCTCCGTTTTGCAGGACCGTCCCTTTAGCCTGAGGTTATGCCCTCTGGTTCTAGTTTTTCCTATTAGTGGAAACATCCTCTCCACGTCCACTCTATCCAGGCCTCGCAGTATCCTGTAAGCTTCAATAAGATCACCCTCATCCATCGAAACTCCATCGAGTACAGACCCAGAGTCTTCAACCGTTCCTCATACGACAAGCTCTTCATTCCAGGGATCATTCTTGTGAAACTCCTCTGGACCCTTTCCAAGGCCAGCACATCCTTCCTCAGATACTGGGCCCAAAACCGCTCACAATGCTCCAAATCTAGCCTTATGTAGCCTCAGAAGTCCATCCCTGCTCTTGTATTCCAGCCCTCTCGACATGAATGCGAACATTGTATTTGTCTTCCTGACTGCGAACTGAACCTACACGTTAACCTTCAGAGAATCTTGAACAAGGACTCCCTAGTCCGTTTGTGCTTCTGATTGCCTAAGCATTTCCCCAATTAGAAAATAGTCTATGCCTCCATTTCTCCTTCCAATGTTCATAATCTCACACTTTTCCACGTTATATTCCATCTGCCACTTCTTTGCCCACTCTCCTAACCTGTCCAAGTCCTTGTGCAGTCCCCCTGCTTCCTCAATACTATCTCTCCCTCTACATATCTTTCCATCATCTGCAAAATTGGCAACAGTGGCTTCATTTCGTTCTTCCAAATCGTTAATGTGTATTGTGAAAAGTTGTGTTCCCAGCACCGACCCCTAAGGCACACCACTAGTCACCAGCTGCGATCCTGAAAAATACCCATTTATCCCCACTCTCTGCCTTCTGCCAGTCGACCAACCCTCTATCCATGCCAGGATCTTACCCTTATCACCATGGGCTCTTAATTTTTTTAACAGCCTCCGACGTGGCACCTTGTCAAAGGCCTTTTGGAAATCCAAATAAATCAGGTCCACTGGTTCTCCTTTATCTAACTTCCTTGTTACCTCCTAAAGAACTCTCACAGATTTGTCAGACATGAGCTCCCCTTGACAATGCCGTGCTGACTCAGTCCTATTTCATCATGCACTTCCAAGTACTCCGTAATCTCATATTTAATAATGGACTCTAAAATGTTGCCAATGAACGAAGTCAGTCAAACCGGCCTATAATTTCCCGTCTGCAGCCTCCCTCCCTTCTTAAACAGCGGTGTTACATTAGCAACTTTCCAGTCCTCTGGGACACTCCCTGCCTCCACTGATTATATTGCTTTTATGCTGTCCTTGACTTTCCTCGTAAGCCATGGACGCTTCATCCTCTCTTTGGCAGGTTTCCTCCTCCTTGGGATGAATTTCTGTTGTGCCTCGGGAATAAGCCCCCAAAACTCCTGCCATTGCTGTTCCACTGTCTCCCCTGCTAGGCTCCCTTTCCAATCAACTCCAACCAGCTCCTCCCTCATGTCTTTGTAGTTACCACTATTTAATTGTAATATCCTTGCATCTGATTCTAGCTTCTCCCTCTCAAACTGCAGGGTAAATTCTATCATATTGTGGTCACTGCTCTCTCAGCGTTACTTCACTTTAAGTTCCCTAATCAAATCTGCCTCATTACACATCACCAAATCCAGAATTCCCAGTTCCCCAGTAGGCTCTGTCACAAGGTGGTCCAAAGAACCATCTCTCAGACATTCCACAAATTCCTTTTCTTGGGATCCACGACCTAACGGATTTTCCCAGACCACCTGGATATTGAAGTCCCCATTAATTATTGTAACTATTGCCTTTTTATATGCCTTCTCTATCTCCAGATTTATTTTCTGCCCCTCATCCTGACTACTGCTTGGAGGCCTGTACATAACTCCCATCAGGGTATTTTTTACCATTGTTTTTCCTCAACTCTACCCACATTCTGTGCCTTCTGATCCTATGTCGCTTCTTGCTATTGATTTAACGCCATTCCTTAATAACAATGCAACCCCACCTCCTTTGCCCATCTGCCTGTTCTTCCAATAGGACACCTATCCTTGGATATTTAGATCCCAGCCCTGATCCCCTTGCAGCCATGTCTCTGTGATGCCCACAACATCGTACCGGCCAATTTTAATGTGCGCAACAAGCTCATTTACCTTGATCCATATTCTGTGCACATTTAGGTACAACACCCGCAGTCCTGCATTGACCACCCCCTTCCCATTTTTGTCACCTTTTTTGCTCTGCCTGAGGTTAGATTCCTGCCACCTTCTATACTCTCTGTTCTATTATGTGGGAGGCCAGGGAGGCCTGGAATCAACAGCTCCTCCACTCATGGAGGGGACAGGGAACTCGACATTGGTTACTGATGACGGGTGGGAAGACGATCAAACGTTGGTGGGTTCATCAAGGCCATACTCAGCAGAGAGGATCTTAAAACTGGCTCCAGTCCACAGGCATCAACCCCCAGAGATTGTCTTCCCCCTGATCAGGTCTATGTGAGATGGACGTAAGGGTGAGGGATGAACTATGGGTTGTGTTATATTGTAAATATGCTGTGGATTCTGCACCAAGCCTGTATGAGGTAAATAGGGAAAAATGTACAATTGTTCGTAAACGGTTTCAAATGCTGTTGCTGTAAAGGGGGAGTGGGGGGGCAGGGGGTGGGGGGCGGGGGGATGGTGAGGAGGGGGTTATTATTTACACGGGAGGAGAGTTATATATGTTGGGGCATTCTTTAAGTGAACGGGCCATGTGATCTCAGGTGTGGGGTGAGTTGTTGGGATTCTCCCAGAGTGGGCAGTCAATATTTGGACCATTGTGTGAACAGATGGAACAAAGAGTTGTGTCCCTGACGCCTGACTGTGGAGTCGATATTGAAGAGAATCCTCAGCACCACAGGCCATAAACAAATGGTCTCGGTCCCAGTGCTGCACAACTCTACCAATAGCTTGAATCCTCTATGTCCTCATCTCACACTCTCCTCTAGGTGTCGACTGTCTGTCCCAGTGTCCCCCTCTCACAGTCTCTTCAAGGTGCTGCTTGTCTGTCCCAGTGTCCCAGTGTCCCCCTCTCACACACTCCTCAAGGTGCTCCTTGTCTGTCCCAGTGCCCCCCTCTCGCACTCTCCTCGAGGTGCTGCTTGTCTGTCCTGGTGTCCCCCTCTCCCACTCTCCTCAAGGTGCTGCTTGTCTGTCTTGTTGTCCAGTGTCCCCCGCTCACACTCTCCTCACGGTGCTGACTGTCTGTCCCTGCGCTCCCCTCTCACACTCTCCTCCAGGTGCTGCTTGTCTGTCCCATTGTCCAGTGTGCCCATCTCACACCCTCCTCAAGGTGCTGACTGTCTGTCCCGGTGTCTCAGTGTCCCCCTCTCACACTCTCTTCAAGGTGCTGCTTGTCTGTTCTGGAGTCCCCCTCTCACACTCTCCTCAAAGTACTGACTGTCTGTCCCAGTGTCTCCCTGTACCCCTCTTACACTCACCTCAAGGTGCTGCTTGCCTGTCCCGGTAACCCAGTGTCCCCTCTCAAACTTTCCTCAAGGTGTTGACTGTCTGTCCCGGTGACCCAGTGTCCCCTCTCACACTCTCCTCAAGGTGCTGACTGTCTGTCCCGGTGACACAGTAACCCCTCTCACACTCTCCTCGCGGTACTGCTTGTTTGTCCTGGTGTCCCAGAGTCCTCCTCTCACACTCTCCTCAAGGTTCTGCTGACTCTGTTCAGGTGTCCCGGTGTCCTTCTCCCACACTCTCTTCAAGTCACCCTTGCCTCATTACAACCTCACAATAGAAAATGCTGAGAAAGATTGATGTGAAGCTTCTTGATCAGGTTCTTCTGTACATAACACTGAGAGATCGTTCTATCTGAAGCCTTAGTTTGTACTGTACGTAACACTGAGAGATAGTTCTAACTGAAGCCTCAGATTGTACTGTACGTAACACTGAGAGATAGTTCTATCTGAAGCCTCAAATTGTACTGGACGTTACACTGAGAGATAGTTCTATCTGTAGCCTCAGATTGTACTGTACATAACACTGAGAGATCATTCTATCTGATGCCTCAGATTGAACTGTACATAACACTGAGAAATAGTTCTATCCTAAGCCAAAGATTATACTGGACATAACACTGAGAGATAGTTTTATTTTAAGCCTCAGATTGCACTGTACATAGGACAGAGATAGTTCTATCTGAAGCCTCAGATTGTACTGTATGTAACACTGAGAGATAGTTCTATCTGAAACCTCTTGCTCAGATTGTACTGTACATAACACAGAGATAGGTCTATCTGAAACCTCAGATTGCACTGTACGTAACACTGAGAGATAGTTCTTTCTGGTGACCCGAGCTAAGACTGTACTATACGTAATGCTGAGAGATCGATCCGTGTGAAGTCCCATACTAAGATTGTTCTGTCCATGAGCTATACATACGATCTGCTACAGCCTGGATTAAGCAGACTATAGCAACCCTGATTGACGTTACCTTCATCCAAAACCCACAACCATGATACCCATAAGACAATAAGATATCGGAGCAGAATTTGGCCATTAGGCCCATCGAGCCGGCTGCACCATTCAATTCTGGCTGATAAGTTTCTCAAACCCATTCTCCTGCTTTTTCCCTGTAACCTTTGATCGCTGTACCAGTCAAGAACCTATCTATCTCTTTCTTAAGTACATTCAATGACCTGGCCTCCACAGCCCTGTCTGGCAATGAATTCCACAGATTCACCACCCTCGAGCTGAAAAAATTCCTCCTCGTCTCAGTTCTAAAGTAAGAAGTCTCACCGGTTTATTTGGAATCACCAGCTTTCGGAACACTGCTTCTTCATCAGGTGAGTGGGCAACTGGTGCTGTGAGACTTCCTACTGCGCACACCCCAGTCCAACGCCGACATCTCCACATCACATTTCTAAAGGGCCATCCCTTTCCTCTGAGTCTGTGCCCTCGGGTCCAAGTCTCCCCTAATAATGGAAACATCTTCCCCAAGTGCACTCGATCCAGGCCTTTCATTATTCTGTAAGTTTCAATGTGATCCCCTTTCGCATACTTCCAAACTGCATCGAGTATGGACCCACAGTCCTCAGACGCTCCTCTTGCGTCAAGTCTTTCATTCCCCGGATCATTCTTGTGAACCTGCTCTGGACCCTCTCCAAGGCCAGCACATCCTTCCTTAGATACGGGGACCAAAATTGCTGACAATATTCTGAATGCGGTCAGACCAGTGTCTTATAAACCCTCAGCAGTACACCCCTTCTTTTGCATTCTCGTTGTCTCGAAATTAACGCTACCAGAGTGATCTCTGCTGTATCGAATTAATATTGATCCTCCATTATTTCCAACTTTCCATACCTCCCTGACCCTCAAAACCCCATCGAGGCTGTAACTGTTCTACTTTGGGTATAAAACGTGTCGGATTGAAGGGGGTTAAGTGAAGCTGTTTGTTTAGTGACTGGAATTGATGTGAGTCTCCATGGATCCGATTAATGTGTCTGGAGGGATTTCCCTCTTCTATTAATAAGGGATTCCGTTCAATGTGTTGTCCCATTGAGTCAGCGGGACCGAAACTCCGACACTAACAGAGATCAGCGGCTATGGAGAGAGAGGGAGGGAGAGGAGAGATCAGAATCCGGGGAACAATGGATTGGAATCTTCCAACAATGGATCCGAATCTGGGAACAATGAACCGGAATGTTTCAACAATAGATCAGAATCTGGGAACAATGGATTGGAATGTTCCAGTTAAGGACAGAAGTTTATTCCATTGGATTTCTTGGTTTACTGCAGATGGTTGGTGGATAACATCAGCTGATCGGATTCGATATCTGCTGAAGGCGATTCAACACTTTTACTATCCCCTCCTAGCGATTGTTGGTGTTCCGGGTAAGTCCCTGGCTGGAATTGTACCGGCCCGACCGCCACGGGAATCGGTGCAGACGAGGGGCGGAGCATGGGAAGGTCTGTTGAACACGGGTGGGATTTGGCAGCTTGGGGAAGAGTGAGGCTGTAAGGTCCTGTCCCCTGTGTACAGTTCCTAATTCTACAAAGGCTGTTTAACTGTATTGATTTTCTTATAATTTACTGTACACGGTTTGCTGCTCTTGTTGTTTCTGTTGAATCTCTGTATCCAGTTATTAATTCTTTCAGCGACTGACAATTGGCTCAGGGCCTATGGGCTGAAATGTCTTCTGTGTGTTGTGACTTTCCATAGACATGTGATCTCAAACACTATTCGTTCGTGAATAAGAGATTGAGGCAGAATCATTTTTACCCTCTGCACGTAACACCAGTTCACTGCTAATCACCCACCCAGTCAGCAGATCACAGAATCATTTTATTAGTCATATGTGCACAGCAAGATCTCACAGAGAGAGAACATGTTTTCTAAAGTTTGAAATTACTCATCAGTGTCACAAGTATGGAAACATTAACATTAGAGTGAAGTTAGTTTAAAAATCCCCTGAAGTTACTGTGAACATTTCAGCCCCTGTTCGGGTACGCTGAGGGAGAACTTATCTTGGCCAATGCACCTAAACAGAGTAATTTTCAGATTTTGGGAGGAGATCGGAGCACACAGAGGAGAACCACGCAGACACAGGGAGACCGTGCAAACTCTGTACAGACAGTAGCCAAGCCTGGAATTGATCCAGGGCCCCTGGTGCTGTGAGGCAACAATGCTGTACCACCACAAACCCTCCTACATTCACAGAAACACAAACACAGACACACCTAGACGCACATACACAAATGCACACATTTGCTGATAAAGGCAATCAGATTTACACACAAACACACAAACACACACACAAGGGAGGTGGGCGGGTTTACAGCTACTTCCTGTCTATTGATGACAGGGTGAGCAGTAAAACTGTGTAACAGCCTAGAACTCAGGTCCACGCCCGATTTCTCACCTCTTGCAACCTCACCAGGAATGGATATGCAGCGGATTCAGCCTCCTGCCCATTTCTGACGAGAGGCTGAATAGATTATTTAAATTTATTTTAAAACAATTTTAAATAAAATTAGCGAGCCTGGGATGGAATTGTGCGGCACGCTTGCCTTTGCTTTTGCACGCTTGCCTCACTGGGAGAGGTTGTGTGTCGTGAGGAAAACAGCTGGACCCCACGTACGTGGACCAGTCATGATGACTTCGCCAGTAGAACCAAAGACCATTGAGGACGCTGGGCAAGGTCGAGGGCAAAGGTAGGTGCCCCTTGGGCAATGCTCACCGGGCAGTACCAGGGAGTGGGCCTGCAGGGGCGGGACCTGCAGGGGCTGGAGCAGAAGGGGCGGGGCCTGCAGGGGCGGGGCCTGAAGGCAGCTTGGCACTTGGGGAACAGGCCGATCGGGTTTGGAGGGTGGCCCAATACCACGCTGCATGTCATTGGTGGAGTAGGGAGTGCGGCCCCGCTGCCACTTTGTTCGAGATTGTTGAGGTAGTTTGGTCTTGCCGCCACTCTCAACGTAGTGAAGGGCAGAGGGTCCCACTGACACTCTGCAAGTGATTGGTGCGGTAGGGAGGGGGGTTTCGCTGCCTCTCTGCATGCACAGTGGGGTAGGGAGAGGGGTCTCGCTGCCTCTTTGCACGCACAGTGGGTTATGGATGGGGTCTCGCTGCCTCTCTGCATGCACAGTCGGGTAGGGAGGGGGTCTCGCTGCCTGTCTGCGTGCACAGTTAGGTAGGGACGGGGTCTCGCTGCCTGTCTGCGTGCACAGTTGGGTAGGGAGGGGGTCTCACTGCCTCTCTGCATGCACACTGGGGAACGGAGGGGGGTCTCGCTGCCTCTCTGCATGCACAGTGGGGTAGGAAGGGGGTCTCGCTGCCTCTCTGCCTGGACAGTGGATTAGGGAGGGGGTCTCGCTGCCTCTCTGCATGCACAATGGGGTAGGAAGGGGGTCTCGCTGCCTCTCTGCATGCTCAGTGGGTTAGGGAGGGTGTGTCGCTGCCTCTCTGCATGCACACTGTGGTAGGGAGGGGGTCTCGCTGTATCTCTGCGTGCACAGTGAGGGAGGGAGGGGCTCTCGCTGCCTCTCTGCCTGCACAGTGGGGTAGGGAGTGGGGTCACGCAGCCTCTCTGCATGCAATTGGTGTGAAGGAAGGTGGGTGATTGGTCCAGGTAGTGGGGGTGGGGCTATATCCGGTCGGAGGTTGCTCACGAAGTGCTGCGGACCCCCGGACTATCTGGGAGCAGCTGCTGTGTTGAAGCTCGCTGCAGCAGCAGAGAGCTGACAGATTTCTCTCTCAGACCAGGCAGCTCACTGCTCGCTGCAATTGCGCATTTGCAACCACATCGGTTTGGTACGTGGTCGGTATCCCAGCCAGCGCTGTAAGAGCTGCAAGTGATGTGGCCACTGCTGTGGGTGGTCTAACAGCCATAGAGTTTTAACCGCACAAAATGAGGCCCTTCGGCCCATTATGTCTGAACTGGTCATCAAACACCTATCCAATCGAATTCCATTTTCCAGCACTCGATCCACAGCCATGTGTGCTCTGGCATTTGAATTGCTGATCTAAATGCCTCTTGTGGTTGTTCCCGCTTCTACCATCCTTTCAGACCATGAACTGCAGACCCCAGCACCCTGTGGATGGGAACATTTTCCCTCAAATACTCACAAAAATCTGCCCTTTGCCTTAAATCCACGCCCCACTTGTTATTGACACCTCTACTAAAGGAGAAGTTTTCTTCCTATCTTGGTGCCACATAGTTTTGTACAGATCACTCACGTCTCCCGACCTGAAAGTGTTCCCCACCACCACCCACTACACCCACTCTCCCTCCAGCCGTCTCTGCTCTAAGGTAAAATTACATCCTTCCTGTCGTGTGATGACCAGCGCTGCACACAGTTCTCTTGCTCTGCTCAAACCAGCATTTTATACACTTCCATCAAAATCTCCCACCTCTTATATTCTATGCTGCAGCTGCTAAAGACAAGTATCCTATATGTTGTTTTAACCACCTGATCTACCTGTCTTACTGCCTTCAGGGATCCTTATATATGCGCCCCACATTCATTCTGGCCCTCTGCACTTCCTCACACTCTGCTGTTCATTGTGCATTGTTCCAGCTTGAGATGTGAAAGACTGATTTGATTTGATTTGAATTGATTTGATTGATTACTGTAACATGTATTAGTATACAGTGAAAAGTATTGTTCCTTCAGTGATATGCAGGTAAAGCATACCATACATAGAGAAGGAGAGAGTGCAGAATGTAATGTTGCAATCATAGCTAAGGTGTAGAAAAAGATCATCATGATGCGATGGTGGTCCATTCAAATGTCTGATGGCAGCAGAGAAGAAGCTGTTCTTGAGTCGGCAGCATGATGGCACAATGGTTAGCACTGCTGTCTCACAGGGACCTGAGTTCGATTCGCAGCTTGGAGCACTGTGTGGAATTTGTACATTCTTCATAGGTCTGCGTGGGTTTCCTCCGGATGCTCTGGTTTCCACCCACAGTCCAAAGATATGCAGCTTAGGTTGATGGGCCATGCAAAATTGCCCATTAGGGTCCCGGGATATGTATGTTAGAGACATTACCAGGGTACATATGGGACTTAGGGGATAGGACATAGGTGGGATAGTTGTCGGTGCAGACTCAATGGGCCGAATGGCCTTCCTCTGCACTGTAATGTTTCTATGATTCTATGAGTCAGCTGGTACATGTCCTCAGACTTTTTCATCTTAGTTTCCGACGGAACAAGTTGGAAGAGTTTATCTCCATGGTGAGCGGGGTCCTTAATTAGCCTGGCTGCTTTTCCCAGGCAGCGGGAAGTGGAGACAGTGTCAATTGGTGGTTTGAGTGATGGACTGAGTTCCATTCATAAAGCTTTGAAGTTTTGTGTAGTTTTGGACAGAGCAGGAGCCATACCAAACTGTGACACAACCAGAAAGACAGTTCTCTATGGTGCATCTCTAAAAGTTGGAGAGAATCGTAGCTGACATGCCAATTGTCCTTAGACCTCTGAGAAGGTAGGGGCGTTGATCGGCTTTCTTAATTATGGGATCGTCGTGGAGGGGCCAGGACAGGTTGCTGGTGATCTGGACCCATACAAACTTGATGCTCTCAACCATTTCAACTTCATCCCATTGTTTAGACAGGGCATGTACTCCACTCTGCTTCCTGAAGTCGATGACGATCTCCTTTGCATTGTTGACATTGAGGAAGAGATAATTGTGGTCCCACCACTTCACCAGATTCTCTGTCTCTTCCCTGTTCTTGGTGTCATCGTTGTTTGAGATCCGACCCACTCCGTGGTGTCATCAGGAAACTGGGAAATAGAGTTGGACGGGAATTAGGCCACTCAGTCATTGGCGTATAAGGAGTATAGTAAGGGTCTGAGGACACACCCTTGTGGGGCACTGTTGTTGAGGATGATTGTGGAGGAGGTTTTGTTGACTGTCCTTATTTATTGCTGTCTGCGCGTCAGGAAGTTCAGGATCCAATTGCAGAGGCAGGAGCCGAACCCCAGGATACAGACTTTGGACATGAGTTTCGTAAGAATAATGGTGTTAAACGCTGAGCTGTAGTCGATAAACACGAGTCTGTGTTCCAGGGTTGACTGTCGGGCCAGGGAGATGGCGTCTGTGGACCTGTTGCGGAAGTAGGTGAACTGTAGTGTATCCAGGCAATCTGGGAGGCAGGAATTGATTCATGCCATGACTAACCTTTTGATGCATTTCATAATATTGAATGTCAGAGTCACCGGACAATAGTTATTAAGGCAGCCTGCTTGGCCTTTCTTTGGTACCGGCCTTGGTTTGAGTTCTTCTTACCTGGTGCATAGATTAGCAAATTTTCTACTGAGAGAGGACTCACTAAGCTTCAGTGGTCCAGCAGGCCATAGGGGGAGAGCAGCAAACGCACTGGGCACTAAGGACGGTAGCTATTCACTGAACCCTGAACCTTTCTCCCACTGTTGAAAGGAAACCCTGGTACTTGTGCTTTGTGCCAATCGAGTGTGAGATTACTGTTTCTTCCTGTGTTGTGCTAACGGTGGTCACAATGCTGTGGTCTCCTCTCCAGTCCTGTGGAAGTATAATAGAGTCGGAACTGTTGAGGCATCGGGATCTCCCTCTTCCAACTGTTACTATTGTCCAGAGGAAAGGGTGAAACCAGCACTGTTTGTTACCAGCTCTGCTGCAGGGGTTGTCAGTGAGTTGTCTGAGTGACAACAGATTACCAGCTCCAGGACTCCAGTCTGGATTTTCTGTCAGTGTTTACTCACTCATCCTTCTTACCCTCCAAATCCCCCACAAGGTAGAGGGGCTATTTACCTGCAGCTGAGTGAGGGTCAATGTTGTGTACTCAGCGGAAATCTCTTCCCAAATGTATACCACTGTGTCGCGACCATACTGCAGCACGGTGACACAGTGGTTAGCACTGCTCACTCACAGCGTCAGGGACATGGGTTCAATTCCAGGCTTGGGTCACTGTCTGTGTGGAGTTTGGGCCTTCTCCCCGTGTCTGCGTGGGTTTCCTCCGGTTCTCCACTTTCCTCTCACACTGCAAAAGACGTGCTGGATTTTTAAAAACAGATTTCAGTGATTTTATGTGTGTCCATTCTTTTTTATTTCAACCCATCCTCAGTCCAAATGGTAACTTCTTTCCCTGAATCCTGTCTAATTTTATTCTTTATTTCCCTTCCTGACAGTGAACATAATCACAATTGTGACACTGACGAGCAGAAACTGTGGTCTGTCCAACTGTGTCACCCGTTACCTGGTGGCCATGTCAGTGGGGGATCTGCTGGTCGTTATCCTCGACCTGATATTGAGACAAATTCCTATTGTTTATCAGGAACTGTTTACTTTCCTGAGCTCAGTCCCCGTGTGTAACATCCACGCCGTCCTGCTTTATGCAGCCACTGACTGTTCTGTCTGGTTCACCGTCACTTTCACCTTTGATCGATTTGTGGCCATTTGCTGCCCCAAGCTGAAAAGTAAATATTGCAGCGAGAAATCGGCGGCTGTGGTTCTGGGAACAGTGACGGTGCTGAGCTGCTTAAAGAACATTTTCTGGTATTTTGTGTTATTAAATAGATATCGGCTGGAGAACGACCCCTGGTTTTGTTTGGTCACATGGCATGTTATGTACTCTCCGGTCTGGGGAACAATCGAGTTCCTCCACTACATTCTAACCCCATGTGTCCCATTCGTCCTGATTCTGCTGCTCAATGCTTTCACCGTCAGACACATTTTAATGAGCAGCAGAGCCCGCAGGAGACTCCGGGCTCACAGCAGTGGAGAGAATCCCAGAGACCCAGAGATGGAGAGTCGAAGGAAATCCATCATTTTACTGTTTGTTATCTCAGCCAATTTCATCGTCTTATGGTCGACATTCATGGTTTATTCTATATGGAGTCGGATGTTAAATGTGAGCTATAGCCCAGTATGGTTACATTATTTTGTTATGGAATTGGGTTTCATGCTCCAACTCACAAGTTGCTGTACAAACACTGCCATTTATGCTGTGACACAGACTCAGTTCAGACAGCAGCTGAAAAATCTGCTGAAAGCTCCCCTTACTGCAATTCTTCAACTCATTAGACCCTGAGAGGAAACTACAACCACAAGACCCCTGACTCTTCCTATTGGACATTCAAACTGTAAATAACAAACAGCCTCACAGAGTCAGAAACAGTGACAGATAGAGAGAGAGACAGCGCAGTGAGAGCAACAGTGAGAGTGATAGAGAGACAGCGATTGACAGAGAGAGGGAAGGGCACAAATACATGGAGTGTGACAGAGTTTGAAAGAGTTTCTAACAGATACAGGGAAAGAGACAAAGAGAGAGAGAGAGAGACAGAGAGAAAGGACAGAGACAGATAGGGAGTCTCACAGAGCGAGAAAAGCAGGGATAGAGATTGGGGGAAATGGGGAGGGAGATGGACAGGGAATGAGAAAGGGAGACAGAGGGAGACTGATGGGAGGAATTAATGAGAGAGGGAGACTAAGATGGAAAGGGAGACAGAAAGGGAGGCAGAGGGAAACAGATACAGAGACAGAGAGCGTCAGCGAATTTGAAACAGTGAGACTGAATGAGTACAATGGACACAGCAAGAGCAAAAGACAGAGCGAGGTGGAGAGAGAGAAAGACAGAGAAATAAGAAAAGGGGGACAGAGAAGGAGAGGGAGAAGGAGAGTGAGACTGAGAGGGGGGAGGAGACACAGAGGAAGAGTGTAGAGAGAAGGTGAATGAGGGAGGTGCAGAGAGCCAGTAAGAGAAACAGAGAAACAGGCAGAGACAGAGACACACAGAGAGAGAGAGAGAGAGAGATACAGAGAGGGATGCTCAGAAAGACAGAAAGAGACGGTGAGAGAGAGAGACATACTTAATGATTTTAACGATACCCATCAGGTGGAGTTATTGGAATATGAGCTCCCTGATTGAGACAGTTAATGCTGCCCAATCCGGGAACCCTGCAGACGTATATAATATGGTGTGTCTAGGTTACCAGAACTCAGGGTGGGTACACTCAGGGTGTGGATGCGATGGACTGGTGGTTTTATCATTGGACTATTAATACAGAAACTCAGCTAATGTTCTGGGCACTCGGGTTCGAATCCCGTCACGGCAGATGGTGGAAAATGGACCACCCTGCATCAG
Organism: Mustelus asterias; assembly: GCF_964213995.1. Lineage (NCBI taxonomy): Eukaryota > Metazoa > Chordata > Chondrichthyes > Carcharhiniformes > Triakidae > Mustelus > Mustelus asterias. Next base: position 1,199,231 of record NW_027590120.1, on the reverse strand, counting down.
TCAGGAATTTGTGCATTAGATGAAGTTGAACAGAAATTAACACGTTCGGACAGTGTCATATTACTCATCATCCAACGGCCTGCAACGACCCAAATAGTAAAAGCAGGTTCAAAAAAACATCCCACAGCCTCCTTGGACACCAAACCATCCAGATTCAACTTCAATTACAGGACGACACCCCCCCACCACACCCCCCCCCACACCACCCCCCCCCACACTCCCCCACACACACACCCCCACACACACCCCCACACACACACCCCCACACACACCCCCACACACACCCCCCCCACATCCCCCCCCCACACACCCCCCCACAGCCCCCCCAACACCCGAGGAAATAGTCTTTGTACGTTCACTCTATCTATCCCCTTCATCATTTTATAAACCTCTATTAAGTCTTCCCTCAACCTCCTCCACTCCAGAGAGAACAGCCCGAGCTCCCTCAACCTTTCCTCAAAAGACCTACCCTCCAAACCAGGCAGCATCCTGGTAAATCTCCTCTGCACTCTTTCCAGCGCTTCCACATCCTTCTTATAATGAGGTGACCAGAACTGCACACAATATTCCAAATGTGGTCTCACCAAGGTCCTGTATAGTTGCAGCATAACCCCACGGCTCTTAAACTCCAACCCCCTGTTAATAAAAGCTAACACACTATAGGCCTTCTTCACAGCTCTATCCACTTGAGTGGCAACCTTCAGCGATCTGTGGATATGGACACCAAGATCTCTGTTCCTGCACAGAACCCTACCTTTGACCCTGTAATCCACATTTAAATTAGTCCTACCAAAATGAATCACCTCACATTTATCAGGGTTAAACTCCATCTGCCATTTTTCGGCCCAGCTCTGCATCCTATCAATGTCTCTCTGCAGCCTACAACAGCCCTCCACCTCATCCACTACTCCACCAATCTTGGTGACATCAGTACATTTACTGATCCACCCTTCAGCCCCTTCCTCTATGTCATTAATAAAAATCACAAAATAGCGGAGGACCAAGCACTGATCCCTGTGGCACTCCGATAGCAACCTGCCTCCAGTCCGAAAATTTTCCATCCACCACCACCCTCTGGCTATCTGATCGAAGACAGTTACCTATCCAATCGTCCAACTTTCCCTCTATCCCACACCTTCTTACTTTCATCATAAGCCGACCATGGGGGACCTTATCAAACGCCGTACTAAAATCCATGTACATGACATCAACTGCCCTACCTTCATCAACACACTGAGTTACCTCCTCAAAAATTCTGTCAAATTTGTGAGGCACGACTTGCCCTTCACAAATCCGTGCTGACTAGCCCGGATTAATCCGCATCTTTCTAAATGGTCGTAAATCCCATCCCATGGATGGGAACCACCGAAGTAAGATTAACCAGCCTATAATTACCAGGGTCATTTCTATTCCCTTTCTTAAACAGAGGAACAACATTCGCCACTCTCCAGTCCTCTGGCACCATCGCCATGGACAGTGAGCACCCAAAGATCATAGCCAAAGGCTCTGCAATCTCAACCCTTGCCTCCAAAGAGTCCTTGGATATATTTCATCAGGCCCAGGGGACTTATCAACCTTCAGTCTATTCAAAACTGCTAGTACATCCTCCCTCCGAACATCTACTTCCTCCTGCCTATTAGCTTGTAACACCTTCTCTTCCTCAAAAACATGGTGAAGAAAATATACCACCTGATCCATGGAGTTATTGGTGTTCCTGGTAAGTGACTATTACCATTGTTTTTGTCTAAATGTGTGTGTGAGCTGCTCTATGCTGCTACTCTGTGACTGATCTACATGTCAGCATTTTACAGACACATGATCAGTGATAAGATATACTGATCCCAGTGATCCAATCGTCAGCACAGGGGAAGTTGGAGCTGGAGGATTTATCAATGATTTCATAACTCAGCATTTGGAAGGCAGTGGGAAAATCAGACAAAGTCAGCATGGATTTACAGAGGGGAAATATTGTTTGAAGAATCTATTGGAATTTTTTGAGGATGCAACTCGTAGAGTTCACTGAGGAGAACCAGTGGATGTGGTTTATTTAGACTTTCAGAAGGCTTTGGACAAGGTCTCACACAACAGACTGCCATGTAAAGTGAAAGCACATGGGATTGCAGGCAATGTTTTGAGATGGATAGAAAGCTGGTTCGCTGATAGAAAGCAAAGAGTTGGCAATAAATGGGCCTTTTTCTGATTAGCAGTCAGTGTCTCGTGGGGTTCTGCAGGAATCTGTGCACGGACCCCAACTGCTCACATTATATATTAATTATTCTGAAAATGGAACGAAATGTATCATCTCCAAATTTTCAGATGATAAAAGGTGGATGAGGGTGAGCTATGAGAAACATACAGACATGCTTCAGTGTGATTTGAACAGGCTCAATGTGTGGGCACGTGCAAAGCAGTTGCAGTAAAATGTGGGTAAATGTGAGGTTATCCAATTTAGCAGCAATAATAGGAAGACAGATTATTACTTGAATGGGTGTAAATTGAGAGAGGTGGATACTCAGCGACTTTGGTGTCCGTATGCATCAGTAACTGAAAGTCAGCGCGCATGTACAACAGGCAGTGAAGAAGACAACTGTAATGCTGGCCTTCATTGGGATAAGATTTGAGTACAGGAAGAGAGATGTGTTACTGCAGCTGTACAGGGCATTGCTGAGGCCACACTTCGAGTATTGTGTGCAGTTTTGGTGTCCTTATCTGAGGAAGGATATCCTCGCTATCGAGGGAGTACAGCGAATGTTTACCAGGCTGATTCCTGGGATGGCAAGTCTGTGATATGAAGAGAGACTAAGTCGGTTAGGGCTTTATTCATTGGAGTTCATTAGAATGAAACATATAATATTGGAACAGGTTTAGACAGGGTAGATTCAGAAAGAATGTTCCCGATGCTCAGGGAGTTGAGGACTAGGGTTCATGGTTTGAGGATAAGCATCAACCTTTTAGAACAGAGGTGAGGAGAAATTTCTCCACTCTGATGATCTATGGACTTCATTACCACAGAAAGTAGCTGAGGCCAAAACCTTTCGTGATTTCAGGAAGAAATTAAACATAGCTCTTGGGGCTAAAGTGATCACGGGATGTGGGAGCAAGGGATGATCAGGATATTGAAGTTGATGATCAGCCATGATCAAACTGAATGGCGGAGCAGGCTCCAAGGGCCGAATGGCCTGCTCCTGCTGTTCTTATATTTCAATGTTTCTATGATTGTGAAACTGGGGTGAGTGTGAACCTGGCGTGGGCCTGAACCTCTGGAAGTGTTTGGACATATTGATTGAGCGACGTTGGTGCGGAAATGAACCTGATGTTCTGAACCAGATGAGGCTGCGCACCTAATGATACCTTGAGGACAGGTATGGTGCAAACCCAGGGTGGATTTGAAACAGGGGAGTTCGCTCCCCCCTCCCTCACACAAACAAACAGCATCAACCCCATTCCTCACCACCCCAAACTGCCCTCAAAACACCACCCCAAATCCCTGCACTCGGAACATATTCCAAATGCTCCTTCTGTCCATATGTATCCCTCATTCCCCAGACCATAAGAGACCTTAAGACATAAGCAGAACTGGGCCACTCGGCCCATCGAGTCTACTCTGCCATTCAATGGCTGATGTTTTTCTCATCCCCATTGTCCTGCCTTTTCCCATAACCCCTGATCCCCTTATTAACCAAGAACCTATCTGTCTCTGTCTTAAAGACAGTAAATGATCTGGCCTCCTCAGCCTTCTGCAGCAAAACGTTCCACAGATTCACCATTCTCTGGCTGAAGAAATTCCTCCTTATCTGTTTTAAAAGATCGTCCTTTTAGTCTGAGCTCTTTACCCACTCTCCTAACCTGTCCGAAGTCCTTCTGCTGCCAACCGCACCCTCCCCTCCCTTCACTTCCCTTCCTCAATACTCCCTGTCCATCTACATATCTTTGTATCATCTGCAAACTGAGCAACAGTGCCTTCATTTCGTTCTTCCAAATCATGAATGTATATTGAGAAAAGTTGTGGTCCCAGCAACGACCCCTGAGGCACACGACTGGTCACTGGCTGCTGTCCTGAAAAAAGACACTTCATGCCAACTCTGACTCCTGCCAGTCAGCCAACCCTCTATCCATGCCAGGATCTTACCCTCAACACCACTGGCACTTAACTGATTTTTGCCCTCTGGTTCTAGTTTTTCCTACTGGTGGAAACATCCTCTGCACGTCCACTCGATCCAGACCTCGCAGTATCCTATAAGTTTCAATAAGATCCCCCCTCATCTTTCTAAACTGGGGCCCAAAACTGTTCACAATACTCCAAATGGGGTCTGACCAGAGCCTTATATAGCCTCAGAAATACATCCCTGCTCTTATATTCTAGCCCTCTCGACATGAATGCTAGCCTTCCATTTGCCTTCCTAACTGCCGACTGAACCTGCACGTTAACTTTCAGAGAATCTTCAACAGGGACTCCCAAATTCCTTTGTGCATCTGATTTTAAAGAACAATACAGCACAGGAACAGGCCATTTGGCCCTCCAAGCCCGTGGCGCTCCCTGGTCCAAACTAGTCCATGCTTTTGTATCCCTCCATTTCCACTCCATTCATGTGGCTATCTAGGTAAGTCTTAAACATTCCCAGTGTATCCGCCTCCACCACCTTGCCTGGCAGCGCATTCCAGGCCCCCACCACCCTCTGTGTAAAATACGTCCTTCTGATATCCGTGTTAATCCTCACCCCCCCCCCCCGCCCCCCGCCTCACCTTGAACCTATGACCCCTCGTGAACGTCACCACCGACCTGGGAAAAAGCTTCCCACCGTTCACCCTATCTATGTCTTTCATAATTTTATACACGTCTATTAGGTCACCCCCCCCATCCTCCGTTTTTCCAGTGAGAACAACCCCAGTTTACCCAATCTCTCCTCATAACTAAGCCCTTCCATACCAGGCAACATCCTGGTACACCTCCTCTGTACTCTCTCCAAAGCCTCCATGTCCTTCTGGTAGTGTGGCGACCAGAACTGGACGCAGTATTCCAAATGCGGCCGAACCAACGTTCTATACAACTGCAACATCAGACCACAACTTTTATACTCTATGCCCCATCCTATAAAGGCAAGCATGCCATATGCCTTCTTCACTACCTTCTCCACCTGTGACGTCACCTTCAAGGATCTGTGGACTTGCACACCCAGGTCCCTCTGCGTATCTACACCCTTTATGGTTCTGCAATTTATCGGATAGCTCCTCCCGACATTATTTCTACCAAAATGCATCACTTCGCATTTATCAGGATTGAGTTCCATCTGCCATTTCGTTGCCCAAATTTCCAGCCTATCTATATCCTTCTGTAGCCTCTGACAATGCTCCTCACTATCTGCAAGTCCTGCCAATTTTGTGTCGTCCGCAAACTTACTGATCACCCCAGTTACACCTTCTTCCAGATCGTTTATATAAATCACAAACAGCAGAGGTCCCAATACAGAGCCCTGCGGAACACTACTAGTCACAGGACTCCAGCCAGAAAAAGACCCTTCCACTACCACCCTCTGTCTTCTGTGACCAAGCCAGTTCTCCACCCATCTAGCCACCTCCCCCTTTATCCCATGAGATCCAACCTTTTTCACCAGCCTACCATGAGGGACTTTGTCAAACGCTTTACTAAAGTCCATATAGACGACATCCACGGCCCTTCCCTCGTCAACCATTTTGGTCACTTCTTCAAAAAACTCCACCAGGTTAGTGAGGCATGACCTCCTTTTCACAAAACCATGCTGACTATCGTTAATGAGTTTATTCCTTTCTAAATGCGCATACATCCTATCTCTAAGAATCTTCTCCAACAACTTCCCCACCACGGACGTCAAGCTCACCGGCCTATAATTACCCGGGTTATCCTTCCTACCCTTCTTAAATAACGGGACCACATTAGCTATCCTCCAATCCTCTGGGACGTCACCTGTGTCCAGTGACGAGTACAAAGACTTGCGTCAGAGGCCCAGCGATTTCATCTCTCCTCTCCCTGAGCAACCTGGGATAGATTCCATCAGGCCCTGGGGATTTGTCAGTCTTTATATTCCCTAAAGAACCTCACACTTCCTCCCTTGTAATGGAGATTTTCTCTAACGGGTCAACACTCCCCTCCGAGACACTCCCAGTCAAAACATCCCTCTTCTTTGTGAATACCGACGCAAAGTATTCATTTAGAATCTCCCCGACTTCTTTGGGCTCTGAGCATAATTCCCCACTTTTGTCCCTGAGAGGTCCGATATTTTCCCTGACAACCCTTTTGTTCCTAACGTATGAATAAAATGCCTTGGGATTCTCCTTAATCCTGTCTGCCAAGGACATTTCGTGACCCGTTTTTGCCCTTCTAATTCCTCGTTTGAGTTCTTGCCTACTTTCTTTGTATTCCTCCAGAGCTCCCTCCGTTTTTAGCTGCCTGGACCTAACGTACACCACTCTTTTCTTTTTGACCAATCCCTCAATTTCCCTGGTTATCCACGGTTCTCGAATCCTACCCTTCCTATCCTTCTTTTTTACGGGCACATGCCTATCCTGCAGCCCTAACAACTGTTCCTTAAAAGACTCCCACATGCCAGATGTGGATTTACCCTCAAACAGCCTCTCCCAATCAACAGCTGCCAATTTCTGCCTAATCCCATTAAATTTAGCGTTCCCCCAATCCAACACCTTACCCTTGGGACACCACTCATCCTTTTCCATCACTATCCTAAAGCTAACAGAATTGTGGTCACTATTTGCCACATGTTCCCCTACCGAAACTTTGAAGACCTGACCGAGCTCATTCCTCAGTACTCGGTCCAGTATAGCCCCCTCTCTTGTCGGGCTATCTACATATTGTTCCAAAGAACCCTCCTGTACGCATTTTACAAATTCCTCCCCATTCAGACTCCCAGCCCTTGGCGATTTCCAGTCTGTACCAGGGAAATTAAAGTCTCCCACTGCAACAACCCTATTTTTCCTGCACCTATCCATTATCTCCTGACATATCCATTCTTCCACTTCCCTTAGGCTGTTGGCGGGCCTGTAGTATACCCCCAACATAGTGACTGTGCCCTTCCTGTTTCTGAGCTCCATCCACAGTGACTCGTTACACGACCCCTCTGAGTTGTCCTCCCTCTGCACCGCTGTAATATGCTCTCCAACTAATACTGCTACTCCCCCACCTCTTATGGCCCCTCCTCTGTCTCGCCTAAAACACTTGTACCCCGGAATATTCAGCTGCCAGTCCTGTCCCTCTTTCAACCAAGTCTCTGTCACCGCAACCACATCCACATTCCTCGTAAGCATTAAGGCCCTAAGTTCGTCTGTCTTACATGCGACGCTCCTTGCAGTGAAGTAGATGCACTCCAGACCTCCAGGCCCAGTGAGGTCATCCTCCCCCAGAGTGTTCTTCTTCTTTGCCAGCCTTGTCCTGGCCCCAAGCTCGTCCCCAGCCTCTACACTTGTAGAACTAATTTTTTGATCCCCACCCCCCTGCCATATTAGTTTAAACCCACCCGAACTGCACTAGCAAAACTCCCAGCCAGTCTCGCACGCTATCTTCCTGGCTCACCGGTCTAATCGAGCGGCGAGTCGAGCCGGTAAGATCGCCCCCCTGTATCTTTCTTTCACATGATGTGGAGATGCCGGCGTTGGACTGGGGTAAACACAGTAAGAAGTTTAACAACACCAGGTTAAAGTCCAACAGGTTTATTTGGTAGTAAAAGCCACACAAGCTTTCGGAGCTCTAAGCCCCTTCTTCAGGTGAGTGGGAATTCTGTTCACAAACAGAGCATATAAAGACACAAACTCAATTTACATGAATAATGGTTGGAATGCGAATACTTACAACTAATCAAGTCTTTAAGAAACAAAACAATGGGAGTGGAGAGAGCATCCAGACAGGCTAAAAGGATGTGTATTGTCTCCAGACAAGACAGCCAGTGAAACTCTGCAGGTCTAGGCAACTGTCCAGGCATTGTCTGGAGACAATACACATCTTTTTAGCCTGTCTTGGGTTCAGGAGTGGGTTCAGGAGAGGGGTTCGGGGGGGATTGAGCTGAGAGAGGAATCTATAGGGCATTGGCAGGAAGGGGAGGGGGGGGAGGAGATTCAGCAGCGGGTTTTGGGTCTGTTGGTGGGGCGGGAAAAGGAGTTGGGGGGCAAGTCGGGGGGGTGCAAGTCGGGGGGGGTGCAAGTCGGGGAGGGGGCAAGTCGGGGGGGGGGGGCAAGTCGGGGGGGGTGCAAGTCGGGGGGGGCAAGTCGGGGGGGCGCAAGTCGGGGGGGGGCAAGTCGGGGGGGGCAAGTCGGGGGGGGCAAGTCGGGGGGGGGGCAAGTCGGGGGGGGCAAGTCGGGGGGGGCAAGTCGGGGGGGGGAAGTCGGGGGGGGCAAAGCCCGGGGGGGGGGCAAGTCGGGGGGGGGGCAAGTCGGGGGGGGCAAAGCCCGGGGGGGGCAAGTCGGGGGGGGCAAAGCCCGGGGGGGGGGGCAAAGCCCGGGGGGGGCAAAGCCCGGGGGGGGCCAAAGCCCGGGGGGGGGCAAAGCCCGGGGGGGGGGGCAAAGCCCGGGGGGGGGGAAAGATTGAGACAGAGAGAAAGACAGACAGAGAGAGACAGACATAGAGAGAGACAAAGAGAGAGAGAGACAGAGAGAGAGAGAAAGACAGAGAGAGACAGAGAGAGAGAGAGACAGAGAGAGAGAGAGAAAGACAGAGAGAGAGAAAGACAGAGAGAGAGAAAGACAGAGAGAGAGAAAGACAGAGAGAGAGAGAGAAAGACAGAGAGAAAGACAGAGAGAGAGAAAGACAGAGAGAGAGAAAGACAGAGAGAGAGAAAGACAGAGAGAGAGAGAGAAAGACAGAGAGAGAGAAAGACAGACAGAGAGAAAGACAGACAGAGAGAAAGACAGACAGAGAGAAAGACAGACAGAGAGAGACAGACAAAGGGAGAGAGAGAGACAGAGAGAGAGAGAGACAGAGAGAGAGAGAAAGACAGAGAGAGAGAGAAAGACAGAGAGAGAGAGAAAGACAGAGAGAGAGAAAGACAGAGAGAGAGAGAAAGACAGAGAGAGCGAGAAAGACAGAGAGAGAGAGAAAGACAGAGAGAGAGAGAAAGACAGAGAGAGAGAGAAAGACAGAGAGAGAGAAAGACAGAGAGAGAGAGAAAGACAGAGAGAGAGAGAAAGACAGAGAGAGCGAGAGAAAGACAGAGAGAGAGAAAGACAGAGAGAGAGAAAGAGAGACAGAGAGATAGAAAGAGAGAGAGAGAGACACACAGAGAGAAAGACAGAGAGAGACAGAGAGAAAGACAGAGAGAGAGACAGAGAGAGAAAGACAGAGAGAGAGAAAGACAGAGAGAGAGAAAGACAGAGAGAGAGACAGAGAGAGAGAAAGACAGAGAGAGAGAAAGACAGAGAGAGACAGAGAGAGATAGAGAAAGACAGAGAGAGAGAAAGACAGAGACAGAAAGTAAGATTGAGAGAGAGAGAACTATTGAGAGAGAAAGATTGAGAAAGACAGAGCGAAAGATTGAGAGAAAGATTGAGAGAGAGAAAGATTGAGAGACAGAAAGATTGAGAGACAGAAAGATTGAGAGACAGAAAGATTGAGAGACAGAAAGATTGAGAGAAAGATTGAGAGAGAGAAAGATTGAGAGAGAGAAAGATTGAGAGACAGAAAGATTGAGAGACAGAAAGATTGAGAGAGAGAAAGATTGAGAGACAGAAAGATTGAGAGACAGAAAGATTGAGAGAGAGAAAGATTGAGACATAGAAAGACAGAGAGAGATTGAGAGAGAAAGATTTAGAGAGAGAAAGATTTAGAGAGAGAAAGATTTAGAGAGAGAAAGACAGAGAGATTGAGAGAGAGATTGAGAGAGAGAAAGGTTGAGAGAGAGAAAGATGGAGCGGGAGATTGAGAGGAGGCTGCAAACAGAGAGAAAAGCAGGGCTGAGGCGGGAAAGGTGCGGACAGAAAGTGAAGAGGTTCATACTCACCATCGCACATGTTTTCCCTCGGTGATCTCTCCAACTCCTTCCATCCCCTCTCCCATGGTGGGGGAGAGAGATCCAGGAACAGGGGCTTTGTGCTGGGAAAGGGGGGGTTAAAATATCAGAGCTGGAACTCCATGCAAGCACACACTGACTCACTCACTCACAAAGACACAGCTTACCTGATACTTACCAACCCACGTGGAGAGAGAGACAGAACAATGCATCGCCAGCCTTTTTATAACCTCACTGAGTCCCACACCTCCCCAATCAATCCTCATCCAACCACAGCTCCTCCACCTCACCTGAACACACCTCCTCCTACCTGGCCCAGTCCAACACCAACCTGTCTCTGAATGTGTGGGGGTGGTGTGTGTGTGGGTTACTGAGCACCAGGCAAATGGTTTATCCCAAGGCTCTCCCTCCCCCCCACTCCCAGCTTCACATCACCAGCACTGGGAGCTGAGAGAAGATGGGTTTCAATTAACTCGCAGCCCTGCACTGCCAGAGAGAGAGAGAGGCCAGGTCTGAATGTGGATTGTACAACTTGTTCATCCAGGACTCCATCGGCTACAGGTTTGCACCCTTTGCTGATTCTTGCAAAGTTCACTTTTCCTTAAGTTGCCTGAACTGAAACAATATCTTGCAAAGTTCTTTGTTGCTGCGTTTACAAATCCCACTTCTGATTTACAATCTGTCTGTTGTCTGTCCGGGTGTGTGAATGTGTGTGTGTGCCCTGTGCTTAGTGGTTAATGATTCACCAGAGATCAGAGCTGCAAAATAAAGCGTTTCAACTTCTTTTAACAGAAGCACTGGCTGGGGGAGGGGAGGGAGAGAATGAGAGTGAAGTTTCTGTCTGATCAATGCTGTAAATGTGTCTTTAACCAGCAGCTCTGCAGAGAGACAGATGCAGGATTTTAAACTCTCTGGGAGCTGCAGGCAGGGACTCACACACACACAGATAGACATCAGCTCCTGTTTCACACCAACAACCAGGCTGGAGTCTATGCAGCTAATTTCCATCCAGAAATGTACTTGATCCATGAAGTCAGTGAGGGTTACATTGCCATGACTTCCCATTCAGTCCAATCCAGTTCAGTTTGTTGGAATGCAGTGTGGGAGCCTCTGAGGGAGTTTGGCTCTGGGGGGGGATTCACTTTTCTCTCATTCAATCTCTCCTGTCTTCCACCCTCTCACAGACCTTCCTTTCGTCCCTGTCCCACCCGCCCCTTAAAGTCCCGTGTTATAGTCACCATATTGGAATCTGTTTTAGGGTGCCTGGTGCTGCTCCTGACATGTCGTCCTACACTCCATGTTGAACCAGAGTTGGTCCCTTGGCTTGATGGTAATGGTCGAGTGAGGGATGTGCCGGGCCATGAGTTTACAGATAGTGGTTGAATATTGAGCTGCTGATGACCCACAGCACCTCATGGATGTGCAGTTTTGATCTATGTCTATTCTGAATCTATCCCGTTTAGCATGGTGATAGTGCCACACAAGATGATGGAGGGTATTCTCAGTGTGAAGATGGGACTTTGTCTCATATGATCACAATAATTAGGAGCAGGTGCAGGCCATTCAGCCCTCAAGCCTGCTCCACAATTCAGTAAGAATCATGGCTGATCTGACTGTGGCCTTCACTCCACTTTCCTGCTGCTCCATAATTCTTGACTCCTTGTTAATTAAAACTCTGTCTCACTCAGCCTTGAATATGTTCAATGACCCATAGCTCTCTGGGGAAGTGAATTCCACAAACTAATGACCCTCGGTGAAGAAATTTCTCCTGATCTCTGTCTGAAATGGGAGAGCCCTTATCTTTAAACCGTGTCTCCTGCTTCTAGATTCCCCCACAAAAGCAAACATTCTCTCAGCATCCACCCCAACAAGATCCCTCTGAATCTCATGTTTCAAAAAGATCACCTCTTATTCTTCTAATTGTCACTGAGTACAGACCCAACTTGCTCAATTTTCCCCATAAGACAAACTCCTTCATCCCAGTACTGAGTTTCGTGAACCTTTCCTGAACAGTCTCCAATTTACCGATATCCCTGGTTAAGTCAGGAGACCAAATCTGTACATGTCTCGGTGCAGTCACACCAATTCCATGTACAGTTGCAGTAAGACTTCTTTACTTTTACTTCCCATCCCCATTACAGAAAACCTTCCTAATTACTTGCTGTTCCTGCATGTTCCTTTTCTGTGATTCTTTTAGAAGTTCACCCAGATCCCTCTGTCCTGCAGCATTCTACACTCTTATTTAAATTATATTCAGTTTTTTTTCCATTCTTCCTGCTAAAGTGGACATTCTCATATTTTCCCACATCAAACTCCATCTGCTGAGATTTTTGCCCATTCACTAAATTATATTTGTCCCTTAGCAGATTCCTCACAACTTGCTTTCCTACCTGTCTCCGTGTCCACCTGTTGCTTGACTCAACTGAGAGACTGGAGGAAAACTCATGTTGAAGTTAGTTTATACTTGCTATGTGTAATGATCAAGTAATTGAATTATATTCATCATTTAACCTGATGTGATATTCTGCTCAGTTGTAATCGGTGTAAGACATTAGTATCATGTGACTGGCTCTTTGTCTGTAGCTGCATCCTTATTTGACAAGCGAAATACATCACATGGCCCGTGGATGGTGCAGAGTTAAACTTTTTATGGTTTAATTACAGAGTACGGACTGTGAATCCCATCAAGTCTGGATGAGCTAAGGTCTGGAACTGTTAACTCCCCAGCCATTGACAATTAACAGTTATATTTGAGTTAGAGGCCTTGTAACATTGAAACATACATAGAAACTAGAAGCAGGGGTCGGTCATTCACTCCTTTGAGCTACTCTGCCATTTATTATGATCATGGCTGATCATCAAATTCAATACGTGATCCCGGTTCTCTCCCCATATCCCTTTAGGCCCAAGAGCTGTTTGTAATTCCTTCTTCAAATCACAAAACACTTTGGCCTTAATTATTTTCTGAGGTACTGATTTCCCCACATTCACCACTCTCTGGGTGAAGAAAGAAGGGCATGGACAGGGTGCAGAGGGAGCAGCTGTTCCTCTTAGTTGAAGAGTCAGTTATGAGGGGACACAAGATAAAAGCACAGTCAAGCTGGGGGGAAACCATGGAAATGTGGGGACTGTGGGAAGTGATTCATTTGTTCATTCCACCCCTCCACACCGCCCCCACCCCCCCCCCCCCCCCGCCCGGCTGAAGCACAAGTGGGCTCACCCCCCACTTTATCTTTATCTCATCTCTCTTCACTGACAGCAAAATCTCCATGTGGGTTAATCCTGAGGTGCGTGAGAAATGTGTCCAGCCGCTTTCTTCCATGACTCTGAGCTCCTGGACACGGAACAGAAACTCCTTTACAATGTGTTTTAGAGTCAGGAAGAACAACAGTGAATAATGGAAACGGGCTGTCAAATCAGAGATTGGTGTAAAACGGATCTGTTCCTGACTGAGTGAAATGGCAGGTTTAAGTTTCAAAATGTTAGTGTAACATTTGTGAATCTACCAATGTAAGGTAATGGTAACAGAATCACAGATTACTACAGTGCAGAAGAGGCCCTTTGGCCCATCGAGTCTGCACTGATGCATGAAAGGCCCTGACCTGCCCACCTAATCCCACTTGCCAGCACTTGGCCCATGTTATGGCCAGGTACTCATCCAGATACTTTTTGAAGGATGTGAGGCATCCCGCCTCCACCACCCTCTCAGGCAGTGCATTCCAGACTATCACCACCCTCTGGGTAAAGTTTTTCCTCAAATCCCCCCTAAACCTCCAACCCCCCACTTTTACGGCGGGCGGCACGGAGCCACCAACTAGCCCTAGCCCCTCCCCGATCCCACCCCCAGGATCGGTGGAGGAGGGGTTCCCCCCGGGCTCACCTTTCCCGGATTGCGGGCCCCCGTGCGACGGCGGCCCAGTCGCCCCCTCCGCCCCAGACGCTTGGACACCCCCCAGGTCCGGTGTATCCTTCGGACTTAGCGTCCACCAAAGACAACAGAGTAAAAGGATGTTCACAATGTTCTGGACACAAATGGTTTCTCTTTATCTGTTCCCTGACCTCTTTGTGGTAAAGGCAGAATTCTCTGGATAGTAAATTTAAAAAGAAGTTTATTGAATGAAAAAGGTTTACTGAACAACTGAGCACGGTGGCACAGTGGTTACTGCTGCCTTACAGCGTCCCGGCTTGGGTCCCTGTCTGTGCGGAGTCTGCACATTCTCCCCATGTCTGCATGGGTTTCCTCCAAGTCCTCCGGTTTCCTCCCACAGCCCAATGATGTGCAGGTTAGGTGGATTGGCCATGCTAAATTCTCATTCAGTGTACCTGAACAGGCGCCAGAATGTGGCAACTAGGGGAATTTCACAGTAATTTCATTGCAGCGTGAATGTAAGCCTACTTGTGACTAATAAATAAACTTTAAGACATTGACTTTCACAACTTCATGCGGGTGATCGGTCCGTAGAAGAGTAACCCTCTCTGGCTCCTTCTTTCACAGGAATTTCCTTGGAACTCAGCCTCGGGAGTTTTCAGAATTTGGTTCACAAGGAAGACCTTCAGAACCTCTACTTTTATCCCCAAAGTGACCGTTACCTCACGTCAGAGTTGGGCCTGTTGGAACATGACAATTGGTCAATTTGGTCACCAGATTAATTGAATTGGATCCTCAATTACTGACACCACTTTCGCTCATTATCTTAGACAGGAATACAAGAGAACTGGTTCATGCTGTCCCTTTAACTGATTCTATACAATCCCCTTATTCACACAGTTTCAAATGTTGAGGCTAATCAGAGTTTGAAGATCTCTCTCGCCAGTACACTACGCCAGCTGCGGCACGGTGGCACAGTGGTTGGCATTGCTGCCTCACAGCGCCAGGGATCTGGTTTCGATTCTCGTTTTGGGTCACTGTCCATGTGGTGTCTGCACGTTCTCCCCGTGTCTGCGTGGGTTTCCTCCAGCCGCTCCTGTTTCCTTCCCCAGTCTGAAAGACGTGCTGGTTTGGTGCATTGGTCATGCTAAATTCTCCCTCAGTGTAACCCGAACAGGCGCCGGATGTGGCGACTGGAGGATTTTCACAGTCACTTCATTGCAGTGTTAATGTGAACCTACTTGTGACACAAATAAATAAACTTTAAAAATTTATCTTCATTGCACATTCGTTACATACACAGCAATTAAGATTTTACATTTTAACAGCAAATAAAAACTCAGTCTTTTACTATAACGACTGATTCATTAATTGTAACTCAATTAAGGATCACTGCTTATTCAATCACCATGATGCCCCTCCGTGGCCACAGGTATCCTTAATGGTAGGCATGAACCCAGAATGTTTGAGTGATTCAGGTAGATGACTGAAAATTCAATAAAGAAACTCTCACGTATGTTTGAGTTACATTGCTGGAAGTAAGCTTCCCAGCGCTGCTCCAATTACGTTTGCATAAGGAATATGGAGTTTAGGGAATGCAGTTGATGAAAAGATCAACAATTGTCTTCGAATCCATACAGTGCAAAAGGAGGCCATCAAGCTCTTCGAGTCTGCAGTGACTCTCCGACAGGGTATATTTTCCTGGTCCTCTCCCCTGCTCCATCACCGTAACCCCACAGACTTTTCGTGGCGATTTATTCTAACCCACAAATTTCTGACAAGTTGGCATGCTGAACGCATCTAACCTGCACATCATTGAACTGGCGGAGGAAAAGGGGCACCCCACACAGACACTGGGAGCATCTGCAAACTCCACGTAGCCTGGAACTGAACCCGGATTCCTGGAATTATGAGGCAGCAGTGCTAACCACTGTGACACCACTGTACCAATTAATGACAGCCAAGCACGCACGATGGGGTGAAGGGCCCATCGCACGATCTGCAAATGTTCTGAATTTACAGAATTTCTTTGGTGGTTTACACACTTCGCTGTGCGGATGTGAGCAGTGAGGATAAGGTGGTGCTGCTCCATTGGATGACTGTCAATGAAACGCAAAATACAGCCATGGTCTGCTCCGCTACTTTTGCCTTCACTGACTTTGCCCGGGTGCAGACAGCAGCGGAATGAATCGTTTCAGCAATTGCTGATGGCGAGTAGTGGGGCTGATCAACAAGGAAGGATCACTGCTTAAATCTGGTGAACATTATCCATTTCCAAACAATCCAAGAGCGGAGAACACACGTGATCTTAAGTTTATGTCGTTAACTTTAGCTGTTTCTTATTTACACCGCCATTCTCATGGTCTCTGGTAATGACGGATTCATTAAATGAGACAAATAGAAAGGACACATTGATTGTCAGGTAGCAATGTGAAAACTCCGCAACGACGGTAAGTCACGCCACCTGCTGGTGGTTTCGGGTAGCTTTGTTTGTCGAGTTTGTCAAAATCGGTTGTCACCCCTTGAATTATTTGAATTAATTTTCAGTCATTTGATAGCGATAAGAAGGTTTACAAAAAATGAGAGGTTGGTATAACAGAGAGACGGAAGCAATGAGACAGAGTTATGATGAAAGTCACATGAGACACAGAAGGAACCAGAAAATGCGATTCTTTACAGCTCTCATTTATTGGCGGGGAATATCCATCAGTTCCGGCAGAGTAGCCAATCCTGTCTCTGGGAAATGCCCCTCAGTTTCTCAAAAAATAAACCCAGATTATAACAGGGGCTACCCTTTACACTGGATTGGAATCACCGGCAGAATTAGAGCATTTTGTTACTTCGTATCGAAGTGTATACACGGAAACCATGTGTTCTCCATGCTCCTTACTGATTATAATGATCTTGCTGCCCGGCGAGTCCATTATTAAACGGTAACCATGTCATCCAGTGGTTATTTTTAAACCCTGACTTTTGAGCCAGTCTGTATTTGTGTGACATGAATGAGTGGCAAAATTTCAGTGTTCCAGGTTCATTTCGAATTGACAATTCGGGAAGGACAGTGTGGACTGGACTGCCGTTACTTGATAACCTACACTACCCCAACTCTACTCTGGTACATGCAGTATTCCGGGGAAGCTCCGAGATATTTCCTGAAGAAATATAGCTTAGGGGGTTACGAAAGGTCCCCAAACGGAGGTTTTCTGCAGATTTGCAGAAAGGAAATGAAACAGTTCCTGTATATCTCGCGGGGGCTCTTCTGTCGGATACTGCCGTGTATTTCCGTGCGATGGAGCACACACTGATACAGAGATAGAGCGGATCCAGTCCGAAACCCCCCAGAATGGGAGTTCCAGTTGGTGGCCAGAAGATGGCGCTGTCACACTGATCAATCGGGACAAGAATTAAACCCAGTGAGAGTCACAGAAAAGAACAAAATATAACCCCCCATGAGAAGAGGTGAGGGACACTTGCGGAATTGTATTCGTTGATTTTAACGCGCATTCATAATAAAACTCGCCTTTAGAAATCTATTTGATCTATTTCGTTTAATTAGTGTTTTGAAGCTGTTTCCACGCCTGTCTGTAACACTAAACAACTCTTGTTCATCTCCCCTTTTAGATTTCTGGAGCCTTTGGCCCGAGACCAGTCCTCTGGTTTTATTTGATCAGAGTGTGTTGTTGGGTCAGAAACAGTTTATGAAAAATGAACAGATTTCAGAACTCATTGACTTTGATCATTCAATTGAATTTCACAATCTTTCCCGAACAGTATTCGAATACTCATCTGATTTACAGAAACGAGGAGCAGCGAGAAACAGATGAACAATGCGGATATGATAAGAAGTTTAATGCTACCCTGGTCTTCGGTGGAGACAGTCAGGGAGATGTGGAAACTGGCTGCTCTGAACTTCGGATTTATTTGAGAAATCAAAGTCGCAACTTTATGAAATGTGTTCAGGGTGTGCAAGCTGTCTGGAATGTAGCAATAGTGATCAAATAAACGCTATGAACAGCTCACCCTCAAAGGCCCCCAGAAACTGAAAAGGGAGATCGAGCGACGGGTGTTCAATATGGTAAGCAGCATGGAAAAAGAAGGAAAAGGACAAATAGGGACTTCGGGATCAGAGGACGTCACACAGACATGGAGAACTGTCCGTCTGCTGTGTGTGTGGCGCTTCACGGCCAGGTTTGACGGATGTTTGGGATTTTATCACCCAGGTCTGATTTTAGAGGAATACAGAGTTGATTAGCAGCAGAAGGGACGATTCAATTGACACATTCATTATGTGATGGACTTGTCGGCCTAAAACGGTTCTGCAGTTTGTTTTCTCGGCCTCTCCTGGAAACAGTTGGGTGACAGTTGATCCGAGGTGAATGTGGTTTCCTGTCGGTTTGTGTTTGAGCGGCTGACAGCGCCGCTGCTCATTGTGGCTGCATCTGCCAGAAGTTCTATACAGCAGCGAGGAGCTCTGACTTATCTTGCTGAGACAGTTTTTGTACAGGAGTCAAACTGCTTTCCATCACTGTGAGGCTGAAAGCGCAGTAATACACGGCCGCGTCAGACAACTGCAGATCCGAGATAGTCAAACTGATGGATTTCTTCGAGGTTTGGAGGTCAGTCGAGAAACGGATTTTAGCAAAATCTGCTTTATCTTCATTACCCCCTGAGAGCTTCCACAGTATGTACTCGGGCTGGGAGTCTGGATGCTGTCGGTACCAGTATAAAATATAGCTGGTTTCTGCAGTATCATAGTTGCAGTTTAATGTCACCGCGTCTCCTTCTGTCTTAACATCTGAGGACAGCGACTGAGTGACAGAATCTCCATGGGTCAGATCTGGAAAATATGTTCAAATAGATAAAGAATAGAGTGACGAGTACTCAACAGTAAGATTCAACCCAAGTTTTGGAAATGAGAAAACAAACGTAATGTCCAGATATACCTGTTAGAAATGCCCCCCACACAATCCAAATGACGAGTATCTTCATTGTCTCTGTCCGCTCTGTAAAGGAGGAATCGGATATTTGAAGACACCCATTCTAATCCCCACCCTTAATAATCTGATGACGTGTCTCAGAATGCTCACGCGTCAGTTCCGTGTCTCGCCAGTGGCTCCGTGAGATTGATAATTGCTCAGATGACTGTTAGTGAATGGAAGCTCTCCAACTTGTCCTCCATTCGGTGTCCCTGTTGGGCGAATTGTTCCGCTTTGGAAACGGGATGTCAAGAAAAAAGAAACTTCATTTTGTTATTGGAACGGAGGAGCAAGGAGTGTTGATTGATTTGGTGGATTTCCAATCAATGTTCTGTGCACATTCTCTTAGCTTTCGCATCCGAGCATTAGTGCCTGAGACTCCAGTGAGAGTCCAGAGAACGGTGGAGGCTGAGGGCCACAGAATAATTTTAAAGCTGAGTGAAACCAACATTTTAACTAAAATTTATGCCACGGTTCAAGAAGATCAAGGCAGCAAAGTGGATTTAAACGGAAGATCAGATGAACTGTAATCTGACTGAATGGTAGAGCAGATTGCAGGCAGCCTAATTTTTGTGTTCGAATGTTCAGATATCAGCGGATGGGCTGTGAGATACTTTGCAATCTTCGTTGTTTTACTAAAGGAACAGGGAAGTCGATCAGTGAGCTGAGGAGGACACTGGGTTGCAAGGGAGTAGAATAGACAGTATTACAGTTGATAAGGAGGATGTGCAGGATATTCTGGAGGGTCTGAAAATAGATAAATCCCCTGGTCCGGATGGGATTTATCCAAGGATTCTCTGGGAGGCAAGAGAAGTGATTGCAGAGCCTCTGGCTCTGATCTTCGGGTCGTCGTTGGCCTCTGGTATAGTACCAGAAGATTGGAGGTTAGCGAATGTTGTCCCATTGTTTAAGAAGGGGAACAGAGACTTCCCCGGGAATTATAGACCGGTGAGTCTCACTTCTGTTGTCGGCAAGATGTTGGAAAAAATTATAAGGGATAGGATTTATAGTTATTTGGAGAGTAATGAATTGATAGGTGATAGTCAGCATGGTTTTGTGGCAGGTAGGTCGTGCCTTACTAACCTTATTGAGTTTTTTGAGAAAGTGACCAAGGAGGTGGATGGGGGCAAGGCAGTGGACGTGGTATATATGGATTTTAGTAAGGCGTTTGATAAGGTTCACCATGGTAGGCTTCTGCAGAAAATGCAGATGTATGGGATTGGGGGTGATCTAGGAAATTGGATCAGGAATTGGCTAGCGGATAGGAAACAGAGGGTGGTGGTTGATAGTAAATATTCATCATGGAGTGCGGTTACAAGTGGTGTACCTCAGGGATCTGTTTTGGGGCCACTGCTGTTTGTAATATTTATTAATGATCTGGATGAGGGTATAGTTGGGTGGATTAGCAAATTTGCTGATGACACCAAAGTCGGTGGTGTGGTAGACAGTGAGGAAGGGTGTCGTAGTTTGCAGGAAGACTTAGACAGGTTGCAAAGTTGGGCCGAGAGGTGGCGGATGGAGTTTAATGCGGAGAAGTGTGAGGTAATTCACTTTGGTAGGAATAACAGATGTGTTGAGTATAGGGCTAACGGGAGGACTTTGAATAGTGTGGAGGAGCAGAGGGATCTAGGTGTATGTGTGCATAGATCCCTGAAAGTTGGGAATCAAGTAGATAAGGTTGTTAAGAAGGCATATGGTGTCTTGGCGTTTATTGGTAGGGGGATTGAATTTAGGAGTCGTAGCGTTATGTTGCAACTGTACACAACTCTGGTGCGGCCGCACTTGGAGTACTGTGTGCAGTTCTGGTCCCCACATTACAGGAAGGATGTGGAGGCTTTGGAGAGGGTGCAGAGGAGGTTTACCAGGATGTTGCCTGGTATGGAGGGGAGATCCTATGAGGAGAGGCTGAGGGATTTGGGATTGTTTTCGCTGGAAAGGCGGCGGCTAAGAGGGGATCTTATTGAAACATATAAGATGATTAGAGGTTTAGATAGGGTGGATAGTGATAGCCTTTTTCCTCTGATGGAGAAATCCAGCACGAGGGGGCATGGCTTTAAATTGAGGGGGGGTAGTTATAGAACCGATGTCAGGGGTAGGTTCTTTACCCAGAGGGTGGTGAGGGATTGGAATGCCCTGCCAGCATCAGTAGTAAATGCGCCTAGTTTGGGGGCGTTTAAGAGATCCGTAGATAGGTTCATGGACGAAAAGAAATTGGTTTAGGTTGGAGGGTCACAGTTTTTTTTTTAACTGGTCGGTGCAACATCGTGGGCCGAAGGGCCTGTTCTGCGCTGTAATGTTCTATGTTCTATGTTTATTGTTCCTGAGATAATGTAAAAAGTGTACTGTGGATGTTGTACTGAAACTTGACCATGCCTGAAATCAGTAGGATTAGGATATCAAATTATAGTGCAGCTAATTATGACATTGCCTTTTCTTCAAAGGTCCATCAGGGACAACAAGTTGCACTTGGTAGTTGTGGCCCCATCTCATATAATATACTGGGAAGTGTCAACTTCAAGAACTTCCGCTTTTTCTTTTTAATCATTGTCAACATGGGGCCACTGGAAAAGCAATTCACGGACCCAGAATGATGCTTTGGGAAAAGTAGTTCAATCCCATCATATCAACTGGTTACATTTAAATTCGATTTACGAGAAAAGTAGTCAAAATTCTACCCCAGCAGCTGGTTAAATTTAAATGTGATTAATTGATATTGAAAGCTACTCGCAATGATCGTTCCGAACGCGATCACTGCAAATCCACCTGGTTCACTAATGCACTTTGTGGAAGGAAATCTGCCTTCCTAGCCTAGCCTGGTCTGTGTGTGACTACAGAACAACTGTAGTCACATAACTAACTCTCAAATAGCCCAGCCCGTTTCGAGGACAATTAGTGATCGACAAAATCGTGGACTTGTGACCGACACCCAATCAATATTTTTCTTTAAAAAGAGTAGTCATCATTTGATTAATAGTAATACCTAAATTACAGCAGTCAGGAGAACAGCATATTCTTTACTTTTAATTGGGAAGGAAACGCTAAGTGAAAAAGTGATATATTGACGAGCAGAGGTCCTTCTCCCGAATCAGTAACGTTGCAGCTCAGGAAATATTCTCCTGGAGTGGAAACACAGATTCACGCCCCCACAACGCTCATAGATCCACCCGCATTTCTGATACAACCAGTGCCAAACAAGTAAATCGACAGAAGTATCTTCATAGAATCCCTACAGTGCCGAAGGAGGCCATTCAGCCCATTAAGCTTGCACCGACAACAGTCACACCAAGGCCCTATCCCCGTAACCCCGCGTGTTAATCTCCTAATCCCCCTAACACTAAGGGACATGGCTATTCCACCTAACCTGCACATTTTTGGACTGTGGGAGGAAACGCACGTAGAGTCGGGGAGAAGGTGAAAACCCCACACAGGCAGTTACCCAAGGCTGGAATTGAACCTGGGCCCCCTTTGCTATGAGGCAGGAATGCCAGCCATTGTGCCACCGTGTCGCCCATTTACTAATACAGGATACATGAGGTGAGAGCAGAAAAATGGGACTGTGTGGTTACTGCCAATAGCAGCGATATGCGAATGGTGCCAGAGGTTTTGTCGCCATCATTTCAAGTTGGGAGAAATATGTGACGACTGCGCCCTCTGGCGGTGACTCAGGTTACGTGACGCTGTCCGCAAGTGCAAGGTTGTCGATGGGCCGTCTCCAGCGGGCTTTGACTGAGAGACGTGTTTTCAAACAATGCAACTATATAAATAGACGTGAGTGAAATATGAGTAATTTGAAAGCACAATGCATTCAGGGTCATTTCTGAATCTCTTCCTTTCTGTCTTTCTCACAGCTTTTGACTTTGTATTTCGCACTCGTAATGTCTCACTTTCCTTCAATTCTCCTTTCATACTTTTCTGATTTGTTGTCCTCTGCCCGTAATCTTAAACCGAAAACCAATTCCAGGATTTTGACGCAAGGGAGCCGCGTTACGTAGAGCACAGTGGTTAGCACTGCTGCTTCACAGCTCCAGGGACCTGGGTTCGATTCCCAGCTCGGGTCACTGTCTGTGTGGAGTTTGCACATTCTCCTCGTGTCTGCGTGGGTTTCCTCCGGGTGCTCCGGTTTCCTCCCACAGTCCAAAGATGTGCGGGTTAGGTTGATTGGCCATGCTAAAAATTGCCCCTTAGTGTCCTGAGATACGTAGGTTAGAGGGATTAGTGGGTAAAATTAGCAGGGAAATGGGGTTGGGCTTTGGTGCGATTGTGGTCGGTGCAGACTCGATGGGCCAACTGGCCTCTTTCTGCACTGTAGCGTTTCTATGATTCTATGATATGGTTCAAAATGAGGATGGTGTGCGGCTTGAAGGGGTGTTCTCATGCAGCTGTTCCACTTATCCTTCTAGATGGAAGAGATTCCGGGTTCGCAAGGTGCTGTCGAAGCAGGCTTGACGGATTAATATAATCACAATGTAAAGTACATGCATCAACTTCTAGTGTAGGATTGTGGTTTTGTTGGTTAACAAATAAGGAACTGTGGACGCCGTTATTTTTAAGTAGATTTGTTTATTGATGAGAAACGTTGTGCAAACATTGTTGCCCAGTCTGCCCAGAGGCATTGGAATGCAATGATTTATAGAGTCCACTCTCTAGGCCTCTTGTGCCATCCACCTCCTGCTCTTCCAGTTACCATGCCCTAAGAGGGCATTGGTGACCATGAATGTCCTTATCATTCTGTGACTGTTTATTTCAAATTATTCCAGCGGATTGCCATTGACCTCTGCAGTATTGTTGACCAGGCATCTGTTCCGTTCCCATCACCTGCCATCAGGAATACTGAAAGGGTTTACACGGCACACAACCCCAGAATAGAGGGACGACACTATAGAACCGATTTGACTTTAATGTCTCTTTCCCGGGTGACTGTTTGTGTGCCAGGCAACCATCTTATGTGTACCCATCTGTATATGGGTACACATAAGATGGGACTTAATAGACATTAAACCCCCACCCCATCAACATCCTGGGAGTTGACAGAAAACTGAACTGGACCCAGGAATATAAATACAGTGGCTACCAGAGCTGATCAAAGGTTAGGAATCCTGCGGCGAGTAACTCACCTCCTGACTCCCCAAAGCCTGTCCACCATCTACAAGGTACAAGTCAGGAGTGAGATGGAATACCCTCTACTTGCTTGGATGAGTGTAGCTGCAACCACACTCAAGAGGCTCAACAGAATGCAGGACAAATCAGCCCGCTTGATTGCTACCCATTGCATGAACATTCATTCCTGCCACCACAGACGAACAGTGACAGCCGTGTGCACCATCTGCAGGATACACTGCAGCAACTCACCAAGGTTTTTTTTTTGGGCAGCACAATCCAAACACACGAGCACTGCCATCTAGGAGAAGAAGGGCAGCGGGCACATGGGAACACCACAACCTCGAGGTTCCCTTCCAAGTTATTCTACATCCCTACATGGAAATATATCGTTGTTCCTTCACGGTCACTGGGTCAAATCACTGGAACTCCCTCAGTAACAGCACAGTGTGTGTACCTGCACATCAGGGACCACAAGAAGGCAGTTCACCACCACACAATACACCAATGTCAGCTGCGGGAATAGACTATCTTCGTGCTGCGAGGTGAGTCTCTGTCCCGGATGTATAATAATAGTCGTGTTGCTAAGTGAGTCTATGTGGCGGTTATTCTACATCTCATTTGTTATGAACTTCAGCAGACTTTGATCCATTCTGCATTGAGTTATCGGACGAATGCCGAGGAGTCTGTGTCCGTGGGCTCATCTGAGTTAACAATTCTGGATGAACAGCCGGTAATTTTCTGCTATATTACCTCCACTTCTGACCGCATCCTTCAGCTGATAGCTCGATACTCCTGGTATCTGCTTACTATATAAATCGCGGCATGGAGTTTAGTCTCGAGATTTACCAAAGTGCTTCTATGATGATTTGAACAAGGTCAAATTGTCCGGTAAATAGAATCGCCGCCTTCGTGAACACGTGATCAAAACATCTTCATGGAGTTGTAAATACGCGCTGAGGTTTTTGTACGGGGTTTCAGCTGTAATCTAACGCTGTGCCTCACTGCACAGTAATAGACCGCTCCGTCCTCCGAACTGAGGGCGCTTATATTGAGGGAGCCGCTCTGTGTGGACTTGTCAGTAGCCGCCAGATATCGTCCTGAAACTTCATTTTCCTCCACTACTAATGCATTGGTCATAACCCGTCTCGGTGGCTGTGCCGGTTTCTGCTGATACCATTGCATGTAGCTCATATCCTTGTCTGTATAGTTACAATCCAACTGCACCGAATCCCCTTCTGATGCTGTTATTGTCACCGGTGACTGAGTTACTGGATCTGCGCACAGTCCACCTGTAAAGGTAGAGGAATTAAATATCAAGAGTTCATGTAAATTTATAGTTTGTGGAACCTCCCATCTACACCTCACATGGATATTTTTGATGGTTAATTAAATTGGCATCTTTGTGTATAAATATGTTTCCGTGGTTTGATGAACGTTATCCGGTACTTACTGTGCAAGAGCGCCGCCAGAATGATCAGAAACATGTCCGAGTGGATTTATTTCAGTGAATGAGAATGGAGGAGTCAGAGAGTGAGAAAGAGAGCGGGAACCCAGACTCTGCTCCGTTGATTGCAGTGTGAGTGAGTGTGAGTCAGTTTGTCTGTGTGGGTGTGATTGTGGGGAGGGGAAGTGGAGTCTATTGTGACCTCAGCAGCCTACCATCCATACAGGCTCCAGTGATAATGTCACGTGAGATTGTAGCGCCGCCCCTCCCCCCCCCCCCCCCCCCCCCCAGCATCCCTCCCCACTCCAAAACCGGGCTCGAGATTGGCGCCCTCTGCTGACAAATGTTGTTTAATGCAAGTTCGCATTTGGCTGTTGAGTCGATTCAGGGTTTACTCCAACACATACCAAGGCGCAAATGCTGCCCAGGAATCCGAATTGGTGCTCTGTAGAAAGTCCTTGTTACGTTTCCTACTTACATCGTAGAATGATGCTAAACCTGCGGGCATCATTCCTGGAATTCTCTGTTCAAATCCCGGGTACACCGAAGTCCAGAGCATACCAAGACTTTGGGAAAAGTGCGGTGCTGGGGGAGATATATCCGTGTAAGTCAGAGAGACGAGGATCCAAGGGCACAGCCTCAGAGTAAAGGGACGATCCTTTAAAGTAGAGATGAGGAGGAATTTCTTCAGCCAGTGGGTGGTGAATCGATGGAATTCATTGCCACAGAAGGATGTGGAGGTCAGGTCATTGAGTAGATATGTTTTTGATTTGTAAGGGGATCAAAGTTTCCGGGAAAAGGCGGGAGAATGGGGATGAGAAACTTAGCAGCCACAATTGAATGGCGGAGCAGACTTGATGGGTCGAATGGTCTAATGCTACTCCTATATCTTATCGTCTTAAAGGCTTATGGTTATAAATCAGAATAGTGCCAGGGATCAACAGACTAATTTGGTTTATTTTGCTTACAAACAAGAAGGTACAAAGGCGACTCAGTTGATATGTTTAGAATTTTCCTCTTTTCAGAGAGTAAAATTTAACATTATAAATTTAATATATGCCGCGATTTATATAATTGTATAATTTAATATTGGAAAGTCACCGCTTCTCCTTCTGTCTTTACTGCTGAGGACAGTGGCTGAGTGACAGAATCTCAGTGACCCATATCTGGAAAAAGGTTGTCTTTGGAGGAGGTGGACTCATAAGAAAATATTCACGTTCATTCAGTTTGGCACTCGACATTCTTTGTGTAGTGTAGCGGGTAACATCTGTATTTTATACACGACAGCACCCAGTTCCAAACAGTCGAGTTAGCAAAATACTAACGTGCTGCGTTTGTTCAACAATTTCAGGCTTTTGCCAAGGATTTCTGAGCTGCTTTGGATACAAGCAAACCAGTTATATTTCGGTGAAAGCGCCGGTTGCGTAGGCTCGTTGGTCTAGGGGCATGATTTTCGCTTTGGGCATTAGAGGTTGACTGGGACAGCCATCGTATTAGACGGTTGGATGGAGCAAAATTTGTTGAGTGTATTCAGGAGGAATTTCTCATTCCCGAGGAGAGGGGGCAAAACTTTACTTCCTCTTGGGAAATAATGTGTTGTTTCTGCATTATGTGGGAGCTGGTGGACCCCACTGTGGTTCCCAGTGAGCATGTCTGCAGTAAGTGTTGGTTGCTTGAGGTACTCCGGCTCAGGGTTGATGAGCTGGAGTCTGAGCTTCAGACACTGCGACATATCAGGGAGGGGAAGAGTTACCTGGACGCTGTGTTTCAGGAGGCAGTCACACCCCTTAGACTAACTAATTCAGCCGGGGGTCAGGGACAAGAGGGTGTGGCTGCGAGCAAGGCAGGAAGTGGGATCCAGAAGGTAGAGTTGCAAGAGCCTCAGTCCCTGAATCTGTGCAACAAGTTTGAGATTCTTGCTCCCAGTGTGGACGGGAACGGGGGCTGCAAGGAGGATGAGCAAACTGCCCACGGCACCGTGGTACAGGGAGCCGTTCAGGTGGAGGAAGAAAAAAGAAATGTAGTGGTAATTGGGGATAGTGTAGTTCGGGGCATTGACACTGTTCTTTGTGACCAAGATTGAGAATACCAAAGGTTGTGTTGCCTGCCTGGTGCTCGGGTCCAGGATATCTCATCTGGGCTGCAGAGGAACTTGGATTGGGAGAGTAAGAATCCAGTTGTAGTGGTCCACGTAGGTGCCAACGACATAGGCAGAACAGGAACAAAGGTTCTGCAGAGGGAGTATGAAAAGCTAGGAGCCAAATTAAAAAGCAGAACCAACAAGGTGGTAATCTCTGGATTACTACCTGAGCCACAAGCAAATTGGCGTAGGGTCAATAAGATTAAGGAGGTAAATGTGTGGCTCAAAGATTGGTGTGGGAGGAATGGGTTTGAATTCATGGGACATTGGCACCAGTATTGGGGAAGATGGGACCTGTTCAGATGGGATGGTCTTCGTCTGAATCATGCTGGGACCAGAGTCCTGGCGAATCGTATAACCAGGGCTGTAAATAGGGCTTTAAACTGAATAGTGAGGTGGGGAGGGGGGGGTGTGAGGGAGGGAGGGTTCAGGGGTATGGGGAATTACAAAATCAAAGGTAAAGGAGAGGGTACGAGTGAGGGTTAATGATGAGGACATTCACCGAGTTAAAGGAGTCAAGGGCTCAGGCAGAGTGAAAAAGGTGACAAACACAAGAAGGGAGGTGGTTAACGCACTGCAAGGAGATGGTCTGGGGAAGGATAACCAGTTTGCGACAGGTAGGGACAGAGCGTGCAATCAAAAGAATGCACTAACAAATCAGGTCCATATAAAGGCCAGCATAAAGACACTTTATCTGAATGCACGTAGCATTTGAAACAAAGTGAATGTGTTGATGGCACAAATCAGTACAAATGGGTATGATCTAGTGGCCATTACAGAAACGTGGTTGCAGGGTGACCAGGACTGGGAACTGAATATCCAGGGGTATCAGACATTTCAGAAGGATAGACAGGAAGGAAAAGGAGGTGGGATAGCTCTGTTAATTAAAGATAACATCAGGGCGGTAGTGAGAGACGATATAGGCTCTCAGGAGCAGAATGTGGAATCGTTGTGGGTGGAGATAAGGAATAGTAAGGGGAGAAAGTCACCGGTGGGTGTGGTCTATAGGCCCCCAAATAATAACTTTGAGGTGGGTCGGGCTACAAAAAAGCAAATAATGGATGCGTGCAAAAACGGAACAGCAATAATCATGGGGGATTTTAACCTGCATATTGATTGGTTGACTCAAGTCGGACACGGTGGACTTGAGGAAGAGTTCTTAGAATGCTGTCGGGATAGTCTCCTCGGACAGTATGTTACAGAACCTACGAGGGAGCAAGCTATCTTGGATTTGGTCCTGTGTCATGAGACAGGTAAAATTAATGATCTTCTTGTGAGGAATCCTCTTGGAATGAGTGATCACAATATGGTTGAATTTCTAATACAAATGGAGGGAGAGAAAATAGGGTCCCAAACCAGTGTCCTCTGCTTGAACAGAGGGGAGTACAATAGGATGAGGGCAGAATTGGCTAATGTAGACTGGGAGCGCAGACTAGTTGGTCGGACAGCTGAGCAACAGTGGCGGATATTTAAGGAGATTTTTCTCAGTAGTCAGCAAAAATATATTCCTGTGATAAAGGGGAAATATGAAGACATAAGGCAGCAAATTAGAGGAGTAAATTGGAAGGAGGGATTCTCGGGGAAATCTACTGAAGAGAGGTGGCAGTTTTTCAAGGAATGTCTGTCTAGGGTTCTACAGGACAATGTTCCGAGCAGACAGGGAGGAGTTGGTAGGTTAAAGGAACCATGGTGCACGAAAGCTGTGCGGGACCAAGTCGAGAAGAAAGGAAGCGTACAAAAGGCTCAGAGAGCTTGGCGAAGATAGGGATTTAGAAGAGTATACGGCTTGTAGGAAGGGACTAAAGAAGGAAGTTTGGAGAGCCAGTAGGGGTCACGAGAAAGCCTTGGCAAGTAGAATTAAGGAAAACCCTAAGGCGTTCTATAAATATGTGAAGAGTAAAAGGATGAGACGTGAAGGAATAGGGCCTATAAAAGGTGAAGGCGGGAAAATCAGTACGGAACCAGTAGAAATGGCAGAGGTGCTTAATGAGTATTTTGCCTCGGTTTTCACAGAGGAGAAGGACATGGATGGATGTACTGTGGGCTTGCGGTGGACTGAAAAGATTGAGTATGTGGACTTTAATAAAGAGGTTGTGCTGGAATCTTTGAATGGCATCAAGATAGATCAGTCGCCGGGTCCGCATGAGATGTACCCCAGGTTACTGTGGGAGGTGAGGGAAGAGATTGCAGAGCCTCTGGCAATGATCTTTGCGTCGTCGATGGAGACGGGAGAGGTGCCGGAGGATTGGAGGATTGCGGATGTGGTTCCTATTTTCAAGAAGGGGAATAGGGATAGCCCAGGAAATTACCAACCGGTGAGTCTAACCTCAGTGGTTGGTAAGCTGATGGAGAAGATCCTGAGGGACAAGATTTATGAGCATTTAGAGAGGTTTAGTATGCTCAAGAATACTCAGCATGGCTTTGTCACAGGCAGATCGTGCCTTACGAGCCTGGTGGAGTTCTTCGAAAATGTGACTAAACACATTGACGAAGGGAAAGCGGTAGATGTGGTTTATATGGATTTTAGCAAGGCGTTTGATAAGGTCCCCCATGCAAGGCTTCTCGAAAAAGTGAGAGGGCATGGGATCCAAGGGGCTGCTGCCCTGTGGATCCAGAACTGGCTTGCCCAAAGGAGGCAAGATGAAGGTATAGATGGGTCTTTTTCTAAATGGAGGTTGGTCACCAGTGGTGTGCCCCAGGGATCTGTTCTCGGACCCTTGCTGTTTGTCATTTTCATAAATGACCTGGATGAGGAATTGGAGGGATGGGTTGGTAAGTTTGCCGACGACACGAAGGTTGGTGGGGTTGTGGATAGTCTGGAGGGATGTCAGAAGTTACAGAGGGACATAGATAGGATGCAAGTCTGGGCAGAGAAGTGGCAGATGGACTTCAACCCAGATAAATGCGTAGTGGTCCATTTTGGCAGGTCAAATGGGATGAAGGAGTACAATATAAAGGGAAAGACTCTTAGTACTGTAGAGGATCAGAAGGACCTTGGGGTCCGGGTCCATAGGGCTCTAAAATCGGCCCCACAAGTAGAGGAGGTGGTTAAGAAGGCGTATGGTGTGCTGACCTTTATCAATCGAGGGATTGAGTTTCGGAGTCCGGGGATAATGATGCAGCCATATAAGACCCTCGTCAGACCCCACTTGGAGTACTGTGCTCAGTTCTGGTCGCCTCATTACAGGAAGGATGTGGAAAAGATTGAAAGGGTGCAGAGGCGATTTACAGGGATGTTGCCTGGATTGAGTGGCATGCCTTATGAGGATAGGCTGAGGGAGCTCGGTCTTTTCTCCTTGGAGAGACGTAGGATGAGGGGAGACCTAATAGAGGTATATAAGATGTTGAGGGGCATAGATCGGGTGGACTCTCAGAGGCTTTTTCCCAGGGTGGAAATGGCTGCTACGAGAGGACACAGGTTTAAGGTGCTGGGGTGTAGGTGCAGGGGAGATGTTCGGGGGAAGTTTATCACATGGAGGGTGGTGGGCGAATGGAATTGGCTGCCGTCAGTGGTGGTGGAGGCAAAGTCAGTAGGGTCTTTTAAGAGACTCCTGGATGAGTACATGGGACTTAATAGGATGGAGGGTTATAGGTAGGCCTAAAAGGTCGGGATATGTTCGGCACAACTTGTGGGGCCGAAGGGCCTGTTTTGTGCTGCAGTTTTCTATGTTTCTATGTTAAAGAAGGAATGTAAGAAAAGGGATAACCAGCCGTGGATAACTAAGGAAATAAAGGAGAGTATTAAATTAAAAACCGATGCGTACAGAGTGGCCAAAACTAGTGGGGGATTAGAAGGTTGGGAAAGCTTTAAAAAACAACAAAGAACGACTAAGAAAGCGAGAAAGAAAGGAAAGATAGATTATGAAACTAAACTAGCACAAAATATAAAAACTGATAGCAAAAGTTTTTACAAATGTATAAAAAGGAAAAGAGTAGCTAAAGTAAATGTTGGACCCTTAGAAGACGAGAAGGAGGATTGAATAATGGGAAACGAGGAAATGGCCAAGGCCTTAAACAAGTTTTTTGTGTCGGTCTTCACGGTAGAGGACACAAATAGCTTACCGAAAATTGACGGTTGTGGGACTATAGGGGGTGAGGTCCTTAAAACGATTACTATTACTAAAGAGGTAGTGCTTGGTTGGCTAATGGGACTAAAGGTAGACAAGTCCCCGGGCCCGGATGGAATGCATCCCAGGGTCCTGATAGAAATGGCAGAAGTAATAGCAGATGCGTTGGTTGTAATTTATCAAAATTCACTGGACTCTGGGGATGTGCCAGCTGATTGGAAAACAGCTAATGTGATGCCACTGTTTAAAAAAGGAGGTAGACAAAAGGCGGGTAACTACAGCCCGGTTAGCTTAACATCCGTAGTTGGGAAAATGCTGGAATCCATCATTAAACATTTCTAAAACAAAAAGGTAAAAGTTATGGTCAATTGAGCCAGGATTTTATTCTGGGACCTTCCTGTCCAGAAGTCCAGAAGTAACATCAGCTGGGATTGTAACTTAGCAGCAGAAACCCATCTTCTGTTCTATTCCCCCAATTCCCACAAAATAGTTTTTAGATTTGGGTGAGTTTGTATAAAATTGACAGCGGTGGAGATTCAAGACACTTAACAAGTGAATAAAGGCAAAAGATTCCACAGATTCTGCACAAACAAAATAAACTTTACTATACACAATGATAAAGGGAAAACAAGTTACAATATGTGGAAGGTAAAACATTCAAGGACTTTAGAGAGGAAAGGGAGATGGGATGGTAGTTTACAAGGGCATGTGTCAAAGATATTTTATTGAGAAGTGGGTGATGATATCGGATTTGAAGGAGAGGAAGATATTGACAATATCAGCTGATATGGAGAAGTTGTGCTGTCAGTAGGACAGTGGGAATAGGATTGAGGGATCAAGAGATGGGTCTCATGGGCAAGATGAGCTCTAAGAGGACATGAGGGGAGGCAGGAGAGAAACTGCAGCAAGATGAGAGTTCAGAGCTCAGACAAAGGGGAGCGTTAGAGGAGGTTTGTTCCAGTGGGTTAGGGGAAGGAGGGAAGCAGTAGAGACAGCTGATTGGATTGTCTCAAACTTAGTGACAAAGAAGATTGTGAGTTTTATTCCCAATGAGCACTTGTGGGGAGGTGAAGCTGGATGAGGGACAATGGGAGAGCAACTCAAAAGGAATTCAGTTGTGCTGATGATATTAAAAAGATTCACAGTACTGAACACAAAGATAATTTATTTGACTTTTATTCAGAATATTAAACAGTATAACTGGCTGGAGTTCATTAACATCAACAAAAACAAACGCAATGAACATATTACAGTCCTGGATAGGATTAGCAGCAGATTCCAATCACTGTGGTTACTCGTGAATTCTTTGGTGTCTAAGTAGGTGGGATGACCGAGTGAATCTCTTCCCACTCTCAGAGCAGCTGAATGGCCTCTCCCCAGTGTGAGCTCGCTTGTGTCTCAGCAGGGTGGAGGACTGAATGAATCCCTTCCCACATTCAGAGCAGGTGAATGGCTTTTCCCCAGTGTGGGTGCGCTGGTGTAGAATGAGATCATATGATCGCCTGAACCCAGTCCCACAGTGAGAGCACCTGAACGGTCTCTCATCAGTGTGAACACGTTGATGGGACATCAGTTCATCAGAACTTTTATAGCACTTCTCACAGTCAGAGCATTTAAAAGGTCTCTCCCCGGTGTGAACTCGCTGGTGTGTCAATAGGTGGGATGACCGAGTGAATCCCTTCCCACAGTAGGAGCACGTGAATGGCCTCTCCCCAGTGTGAACTCGCTGGTGTTGCAGCAGGCGGGATGACCGAGTGAATCCCTTTCCACACTCGGAGCAGGTGAATGGCCTTTCCCCAGTGTGGATGCGCTGGTGTGGAATGAGGTCATATGATCGCTTGAACCCAGCCCCGCAGTGAGAGCACCTGAATGGTCTCTCATCAGTGTGAACACGTTGATGGGACATCAGTTCATCAGAACTTTTATAGCACTTCTCACAGTCAGAGCATTTAAAAGGTCTCTCCCCAGTGTGAACTCGCTGGTGTGTCAATAGTTGGGATGACCGAGTGAATCCCTTTCCACACGCGGAGCAGGTGAATGGTCTCTCCCCAGTGTGAACTCGCTGGTGTACAGTGAGGTTATGTGAATGCTGGAACCCAATCCCACAGTGGGAGCACCTGAATGGTCTCTCATCAGTGTGAACACGTTGATGGGACATCAGTTCCCAAGAACTTTTGAAGCACTTCCCACAGTCTGAGCATTGGAAAGGTCTCTCATCAGTGTGAACTCGCTGATGAGTAAGTAGGTGGGATGACTGAGTGAATCCCTTCCCACACTCAGGGCAGGTGAACGGCCTCTCCCCAGTGTGACTGCGCCGATGAGTTTCCAGCTGGGATGGGGAATTAAATTCCTTCCCACAGTCCACACATTTCCACAGTTTTTCCATGGAGTGACTGCACTTACGTTTTGACAGGCCAGAGGATCGGCTGAAGCCTCGTCTACACACAGAACCCGTGTACGGATTCTCCCCACTGTGAATAGTGCTTTTTCCTTCCATGTTCAAAATCCACTGATATTCAGTTATGATAAATTAGACGACTCTGGCAGTTCCTGATATGATATTTACTTTCAGTTTCCTGACTGCAAATCGTCCCCTTCTAGTCCCTTTGAAGCTGATTCAAAACACAAAAAAGGGGATTGAGAGAAAACCCATAGAGACAGGTGATGAATAGAGTCCAGACCGAAGCAACAATAAAAATAAAACACGCAGGAGGCCAGGAACTGAGGATCATCGAGATATTCAGCAGACTGGGCAGCCTGTGAGAGTTACAAACATTATTGAGGACTCAGGTTGCTGACTTGCCCTCAGTCTATAATGAAACATCTGGAGTCAGGCACTGACTAATGGCAGTCACATTTCCCACAATGCTCTGCGCCCCAGAAACCCCTCTATTCAAAAGTTGCTCACCGTAATTCACTAATCATAGAATCCTGACAGTGCAGGAAGAGGCCATTTTACCCATTGAGTCTGTACTGACTCTGAGAGCATCTTTCCCAGGCTCACCTCCTATCCCAGTAACCCCACGCACTGACCCTGCGAATCCCCATCCTGACCTTTTTCTTCTGTGTGGCTACCAAATAAACCTGTTGGACTTTAACCTGGTGTTGTTAAACTTCTTACTGTGTTTACCCCAGTCCAACGCCGGCATCTCCACATCAGTGAGAGGAAACCAGAGCACCCAGAGGAAATGCACACAGACTGGGGGAGATTGTGCAAACTCCACACCTGAGGTGGAGATGTTGGACTGGGGTGGGCACAGTAAGAAGTCTCACAACACCAGGTTATTTGGAACTACGAGCTTTTGGAGAGCTGATGAAGGAGCAGCTTTGACAAACGGTCATCTGGACTCAAAATGTCAGTTCTTTTCTCTCCTTACAGATGCTGCCAGACCTGCTGAGGTTTTCCAGCATTTTCTCTTTTGGTTTCAGATTCCAGAATCCGCAGTAATTTGCATTGATTCCAAATAACTTAGTGGACTTTAACCTGATATTGTGAGACTTCTTACTGTGCAAACTCCACACTGACAGTCACACACCCACGGCTGGAGTCGAACCCTGGCACTGTGAGGCAGCAGTGCGAACCACTGTGCCACAGTGAAGGGAGTTTGCCGCAAATTTCGGGTGATAACAATGGGCTGGATGTTGCTCAGAATGTGGAGCACTGCAGCAAAGTACAGAGAGACAGAGACAGAGCAGCAAACTGGACTGAGAAATGGAGTCTGCAGACTGGAACTGGCAGCATGAGGAGAGGTTATTTAGTCTAACACTCACAGCAATCTACAACCCACCCCCATTACCGAGACAGTGAGACACAGATCACAAACACTCACCAACACAGCTCCAGTGAAACGTCCCAGGAAAAAGGGGGAATCTGTGGCTGTTCCTGTCCTGAAATAGCCCCAGGACTGTCACTCAACCCCCAACCCGGCCCAGTTCACAGCTCAGCCTCTCAGCTTGCAGCTTCCTGCACCTTGAGCCAACCTTGCCCAGGTGTGGGAGGGATGTGGAACCAGAGTGGGGGGAGGGGTGACCTCCTGCTGTGCCCCAAATAGTTTCTCCTTCCCCTCCCCCTTGGCGCTCTCAGCTCTCAATGTGGATGAGTTGCTGGACTTTGCAGAGCCTCACTGAGCTGCGCTTGTCCCTTATCCTGCGTCACCCCTTCCTCCTGGGTTCAGTGTGTTCAGTTCGCTGCTTCGTTCCCTGCTGAACCTTCAGTTAATCAAAAACAGGAAGTGCTGGAAAACCTCAGCAGGTCTGGCAGCATCTGTGATCATCCAGACGGGAAGTATTAACTCTATTCTCTCTCCACAGATGCTGAGATTTCCAGCATTTTCTGTTTCTGTTTCAGATTCCAGCAC
Organism: Mustelus asterias; assembly: GCF_964213995.1. Lineage (NCBI taxonomy): Eukaryota > Metazoa > Chordata > Chondrichthyes > Carcharhiniformes > Triakidae > Mustelus > Mustelus asterias. The sequence goes on along the minus strand of NW_027590120.1, from coordinate 1,163,292 downwards.
CCGCAGTATTTTCAGCACTCTGCATCCAGGGCAGGAAGCAGTGAGCATGGATCTGTCAATCACACATGAGGACGGCCTCAACCGGGATCTTGGGTTCATGTCACACTATCTATAACCCCCCACAACTTGCCTGGGCTTGCAAAATCTCGCTAACTGTCCTTCATCTGATGAAGGAGCAGCGCTCCGAAAGCTAGTGGCATTTGCTACCAAATAAACCTGTTGGACTTTAACCTGGTGTTGTTAGACTCCTTACTGTGTTTACCCCAGTCCAACGCCTGCATCTCCACATGCAGACAATACACACCTCTTTAATCTGTGCTTAATCCTCTCTCCACTCACATTGTCTGTACCTTTAAGACTTGATTACCTGTAAAGACTCACATTCCAACCATTATCTTGTAAATTGAGTTTGTGTCTTTATATGCCCTGTTTGGGATCACGACTCCCACTCACCTGATGAAGGGGCTGCGCTCCAAAAGCTTGTGGCTTGTGCTACCAAATAAACCTCCTGCTGTGGTTTATTTGGCAGCTGGACTTTAACGTGGTGTTGTGAGACTTCCTACTGTGCTTACCCCAGTCCAACGCCGGCATCTCCACACTCTGAGTGGAAACAGAGAGAAGTAGGAGAGGCCGGAGGTGAGGAGAGATTTTATACATCTACAACTCAACAGGAACTTTGACAGAATTTCCAAACCCTGTGAACACCATCAGCTCCAAGTTCCTCTCCAACCCACACACCATCCTGACTTGTCTGACATCCAGTACTGAAAGATCAGAAATTTATTTCATATAAATTCTGGGAAGACTGAACCCATTGTGTTCAGTCCCCACTACAAACTCCACTCCCTCGCCAACAACTTTATCTCTCCTCCTGGCAACTGTCTTGAGGCTGAACCCGGCTGTTCACAACCAGGGTGAAATAGTTCATCCCAAGATGAGCTTCCAGCCACATGTCCACATCATCATCAGAGACCACCGTCATTCATAGAAGCATTAATAGTAATTAATTAACAATAATGAATAATAAAATACAGTGTAGAAGGAGGCCATTCAGCCCATCGAGCCTGCACCGACAACAATCCCATCCAGGCCCTATCCACATATTTACCTGTTAATTCCCCGATACCAAGTGGCAATTTATCATGGCCAATCCGTCTAACCGGCACATCTTTGGACTGTGGAAGGAAACCGGAACACCTGGAGGAAACCCACACAGACACGGGGAGAATGTAGAAACTCTGCACAGACAGCGACCCGAGGCTGGAATTGAACCCGGGTCCCTGGCGCTGTTAGGCAGCTGCACTAACCACTGTGCCACCGGGCCACATGTCAGTGCCATCGCCCGACTCCAGCCCAGTCTCAGCTCATCTGGAACCCTCACCCATTCCATTGTGACATCACACCCTCACCCATTCCATTGTGACGTCACACTGTCACCCATTCCATTGTGACGTCAGGGCTTCACTCTCCGATCACAATCCCTGCCGGCCTCCCACATGCAGCCTCAATGGCGGCAGTCAGCCCGGGTCTAACACGACAAGCTGCCGCTCCATTTGGTACAAAGGGGGGGACCGGGAAGTTCATTTCCGGGGTTGGGGTTTGGTTTTGGGTTTGAACAACATGTTTACAAAGCCTCTCCACCCACCCGCCACATTTATCATTCCCCGCGCGCCGCCCTCTACCTCGTATTGCTCTCGCTTCCAAGTTAAAACCATCCGTCTGTCCGTCGCCATTACCCGCACTGCGCATGCTTCAGGTCCCGCCCCTCATTCACTCTGATTGGTCGGAGGACCAGCCGCTCCCGCTCAGTCCTCCAGCCCCGCCCCCTCTTCCTATTGGTCCGGAGCTGCCGTCAATCAGTGCCGGGCATTGTGATGTGGAGCATGCGCAGTGTCATTGCTGTCCTTGGCGGTTGTTTGTCCCGGAGAAGCGGAGTCAGCGTTAGGCGGTGGCTGGGAGGATTTGGAAACACTTTGTGGATCCGCAAACCCTTCCGAATCATTGTCAGCTCCCTGGTTTGCAGCTGCGGGGCTTCTCCCTCCCTCCCTCCCTCCCGGGAACAGGCCCAGGTTAACGGCCCCATCCTGGCTCAGCCACTGGAGGATGGTTCACATCAGAGGATGGGGGAGGGGGACAATAAATAAGAGGTTACACTTTGGCCTCAAATCAATGAGGACTCTGATCTCTGGGAAGGAAGGAAACCCTGGGAGGTGGGCGGGGAGGATTCACAAACACCCGCTGGAGGCCCCAACACCCCCAATAAGACCCATTGGTTTTATTCAGTCTGCAGACAGGAGCTGGAGAACTGAATCCATGATGTGGAGATGCCGGCGTTGACTGGGGTAAAGACAATAAGAAGTTTAACAACACCAGGTTAAAGTCCAACAGGTTTATTTGGTCGCAAATGCCACTAGCTTTTGGAGCGCTGCCCCTTCGTCAGGTGGAGTGGAGAAATGCTCACTAATAGGGTATACAGAGACACAAACTCAATTTACAGAATAATGATTGGAATGCAGTCTTTACAGATATTCAAGTCTTAAAGGTACAAACAATGTGAATGGAGGGAGCATTAAGCACACGTTAAAGAGATGTGTATTGTCTCCAGACAGGACAGCCAGTGAGATTCTGCAAGTCCAGACAAGCTGTTCGGGTCAATGCGTCTAACCAGCACGTCTTTCAGAATGTGGGAGGAAACCGGAGCACCTGGAGGAAACCCACGCAGACACGGGGAGAATGTGCAAACTCCACACAGACAGTGACCCAAGCCGGCAATCAAATCTGGGTCCCTGGCGCTGTGAAGCAGCAGTGCTAACCACTGTGCTACCGTGCCTCCCAAAACATTAAATCTGTTTCTCTCGCCAGAGGTGCTGTCAGACCCGCGTGTTTTTACAGCACTTCCTGTTTGTATTTATGAGTTCAAGAGTCAGGCCAGAAGGAAATTTAAAGACAGTTTGGCCCGGTGGGCGAATGGAAGAGAGGGAAGGAGCAGAGACAGCTGATCAGATTGTCTCAATCTTGGTGACAAAGAAGCTCCATGAGCTCCTCACACTTGTTGGAGGTGAGGATGGAGGAGACGGGAGAGGGGGAAGCCCTTCAAATGGAACTAACATGTTTGAGGTATTAAAAGCATTCATCACACTGTGTTGAACATAAAGCTTGTGTATTTGAGTTCCACCCAAAATATAAACCTTCCAGCTGGGCTAGGATTTATCAGCAGAAACAGACACCAATGAAAATAGTCAGGACCTTGATGTGATTAAGAGCAAAATCCAGTCCTTGCAGTCACTCGTGAACACGCTGGTGTTTCAGCAAGTGAGGTGACTGAGTGAATCCCTTCCCACACACGGAGCAGGTGAATGGCTTGTCCCCAGTGTGAATTCGCTGGTGCTTTACCAGGTTGGATGATTGACTGAATCTCTTACCACAATCAGAGCAGGTGAATGGTCTCTCCCCGGTGTGAACTCGCTGGTGTCTCTGCAGGGTGGATGAATCAATAAATCCCTTCCCACAACTGGAGCAAGTGAATGGCCTCTCCCCAGTGTGAACTCGCTGGTGTTTCAACAAGATGAATGACTGACTGAAGCCCTTCCCACACTCAGAGCAGGTGAACGGCTTCTCTCCGGTGTGACCTCGCTGGTGTTTTAGGAGGTTGAATGACTGGGTAAATCCCTTTCCACATTCGGAGCAGATAAATGGCCTCTCCCCATTATGAATTCTCTGGTGTTTCAGCAGGTCGGATGAATCAGTGAATCCCTTTCCACACTCAGAGCAGGTGAACGGGCTCTCTCCAGTGTGAACTCGCTGGTGTTTCAGCAGGATAGAAGAGGTAGGGAATCCCTTCCCACAATCAGAGCATCTGAATGGTCTCTCTCTAGTGTGAACTCTCTGGTGTGTCAGCAGGATTGATGAGGTAGCGAATCCCTTCCCACACTCATGACAGTTGAATGGCCTCTCCCCAGTGTGAACCCACCAGTGTTTCAGCAGATGCGATGAACAAATGAATCCCATCCCACACTTGGAGCAGGTGAACGGTCTCTCCCCAGTGTGAACTCGCCGGTGTGTCAGCAAGATGGATGAGGTAGTGAATCCCTTCCCACACTCAGAGCAGGTGAATGGTCTCAAGAACAAAGAACAATACAGCACAGGAACAGGCCCTTCGGCCCTCCAAGCCCGCGCCGCTCCCCGGTCCAGGATTGAATCCTGAATCCAGGATCCCCGCCCAATTTTCCAGCCTATCTACATACCAATATCCTATCCACCGAGCTGTCCCTCACAGCTACGATGCTTTGTTCATCACAACCTATTAACTCACCCCCACCCCCCCATTCCAGACCATGTGATCTCCAGGGAGAGGCGAAAACCCAGAGTGAAAACCCCAGGGCCAATATGGGGAAAAAGAATCTGGGAAATTCCTCTCCGACCCCCTGAGGCGATCGAAACGAGTCCAGGAGATCACAATGGCCCTGATCGGAAAATGCTTCCCAACCCTAGTCATTTCCACTTCCACAAACACCATATGAATTCCCTGCCCCCGAGACAGGTTCCCAACTATCCGCAGTCTCGCTCTGTACTGGCACCAGCAAGATGATCATAGAATGAAGCCTTGAAACGAGAAACAAGGAACAATTAGCCCGCGCCGCTCCCTGGTCCAAACTAGACCACTCTTTTGTATCCCTCCATTCCCACTCCGTTCATATAGCTGTCTAGATAAGTCTTAAACGTTCCCAGTGTGTCCGCCTTCACCACCTTGCCCGGCAACACATTCCAGGCCCCCACGACCCTCTGTGTGAAATATGTCCTTCTGATATCTGTGTTAAACCTCCCCCCCTTCACCTTGAACCTATGACCCCTCGTGAACGTCACCACCGACCCGGGGAAAAGCTTCCCACCGTTCACCCTATCTATGCCTTTCATAATTTTATACACCTCTATTAAGTCTCCCCTCATCCTCCGTCTTTCCAAGGAGAACAACCCCAGTTTCCCCAATCTCTCCTCATAACCAAGCCCCTCCATACCAGGCAACATCCTGGTAAACCTCCTCTGTACTCTCTCCAAAGCCTCCACGTCCTTCTGGTAGTGTGGCGACCAGAACTGGACGCAGTATTCCAAATGCGGCCGAACCAACGTTCTATACATCTGCAACATCAGACCCCAACTCTTATACTCTATGCCCCCTCCTATAAAGGCAAGCATGCCATATGCCTTCTTCACCACCTTCTCCACCTGTGACGTCACCTTCAAAGATCTGTGGACTTGCACACCCAGGTCCCTCTGCGACTCTACACCCTTTATGGTTCTTCCATTTATCGTGTAGCTCCTCCCTACATTATTCCCACCAAAATGCATCACTTCTCATTTATCAGGATTGAACTCCATCTGCCATTTCCTTGCCCAAATTTCCAGCCTATCTATATCCTTCTGTAGCCTCTGACAATGTTCCTCACTATCTGCAAGTCCTGCCAGTTTTGTGTCGTCTCTCTCCAGTGTGATTGTGTCGATGAGTTTTCAGTTCAGATGGAAATCTGAATCTCTTCCCACAGTCTCCACATTTCCATTGTTTCTCCCTGTTGTGACTGCATTTATGTTTCAACAGGCCAGATGATCGGCTGAATGTTCGTCCACACACAGAACACGTGTACAGTTTCTCTCCACTGTTAACCGTGCTTTCCCCCTCCATGTTCAAAACCCAATGATATTCAGATTACACTAATTTAGGCGATAGCGTCGGATCCTGATGCGATGTTTGGTTTGAGTTTTCTCCCTTCCACTCCTGCGCTTCTAATATCCTGTAAGAAAAAGTCCAAAGTTAAAAATTGAAGCAAACTTGGTTTGAGTTTACTGTGTGTAAATCCTCCCCTTCTCACCCTCTGGAAAAGGAGACTCCAAAATCTATCAATGTCAGTCCAGGATAGAAATTCACATTTTCTCACAGGGACAGTGATAACCGTGCCTGTGTCCTGCTCCCGAGAAAGATGACATCCATTAACCCAAGTCTATCAGTGTTTCTCCTTCACTATTTCATGTGATGTGGTTTTATTGCCAAGACCAGCATTTATTTCCTGCCCCTGAGGAGGGCAGTTAGAGACTGAATCGCATGTTGACAAGTCTATGGAGAGACAGCAGATTCCCATGAATAAACAGGATGGGTTTTTAAAATTGTTCACAGCTGTAATGGTTACTCAAGTGAAATTATATTCCAGATTTTCCAGCGTTTTGTGAATTCTATTTAAACCCCCCCAGCTCCATGATGGGACTTGAACCCATCCCCAGAACATGAGGCTGTGTCACTGATATTACCACCACCTCCCCGATTTTAGAGCTGCTGCAATTACCCCCCGGGTCGGTGCAAACTTGGGCCCGGGGGTTCCTTATTCTGGGTTTTGAGGCCTCCTCCACTAACTGTTTCTGAAGCCTCTGCACCCACTTCCCCGCCTCCCTGCAGCTCCAGCACCCACACTGCGCATGGGCCAGTCCGAATCCGCACAGCGCATGCTCCACTCAGAATCAGGTACTGCGCCTGCGCAAGCGGCTGCTCTTGTGACAATACGGCACATTCTCTCTCGCTGCGAATGCTGGGTAAGAGGACCGCCATAGGAAGGAGATAATGTTCAACACAAAATTGTGCTTTGTCATCCAATTACGATCAGAACTACAGGGTTAATATATAAAATTATTCAACCAATTGATACATCTACCAATGTGCATGGTGGAATTGTTACTGGATGAGCATTCCAGAGACCCAGGGTCCTTTTAGAGTCTTCCCCACTCTGTCGTAGGTTGCAGCACAATATAGTTGGGTTGGTCACATGGGCAGAACAGTGGTCGACTTCAAAATATATCACCATTCCGTCACAGTCGCTGGGACAAAATCCTGGAATTCCCTCCCTAACCACATTGTAGGTAAACCCACAGCACACGAGCTGCAGTGATTCAAGAAGGTAGCTCACCACCACCTTCTTAAGGGCAACTCGGGATGGCCAACTAGCGACGCCCATGTCCCACAAATGAATAAAAAAAATATGGTATTTAATCTTGATAAGTGCGAAGTGATGCACTTTGGAAGAAGTAACAAGACAAAGAAATAATTAATGAATGGAAGGACACGAGGTAAAATCAGAGGAGCAGATGGGGATCTTGGGGTACTTATTCACTTAAGGTAACAGAGCAGCTGAATAGAATAGATAAGAAGGCATATGAGACACTTGCTTTTATCAGTCGTGGCATACAGTATAAGAACAAAGAGATAATGTTGGAGCTGTACAGAATGTTGGTTAGGCCACAGCTGGAGTACCGTGTGCAGTTCGAGTCACCTCACTCCAGGAAGGATGTGATTGCACTGGAGGGGGTACAGAGGAGATTCACCAGGATGTTGCCTGGGATGGAACATTTGAGCTATAAGGAGACTGGATAGGTTTGGAGTGTTTAGAGCAGAGCAGAGAAAGCTGAGGGGGACATGACTGTGGTGAATAAGATTATGAAGGATATGGATCGGGTGAGTAGAACCCTTGGTTGAGGGGGTCAATCATGAGGGGACATAGTTTTAGGGTGCCTGACAAGAGATTCAGAGGGAAGTTGAGAAAAAAAAAATCAGAGGGTGGTGGGAATCTGTAATAAACTGCCTGGGAAGGTAGTGGAGGCTGGAAACTTAACAACCTTTAAAAAGTATTTGGATGAGCACTTGAAATATTATAGCATTCAGATAAGGATCTGGGACAGGTGCTGGAAAATGGGATTAGCATGGGGTTTAGTGGTAGCTATTGTTGGTGCAGACTCGATGGGTCGAAGGGTGTTTTCTGCACTGTATGACTCTGACTGTAAATCTCACTCAGTCTCTTTCACTCTAACAGTCTCTGTCTGTGTCTCTATTTCACTCTTTTGGTCTTTGTTCTATTTGCTCACTGTCTTTGTGCAACTAAATTTCACTGGATTGATTCCTGAGATGAGGTGGTTGTCCTTGGAGGACATTCAGTGGGATGAGTCTGTCCTCTCTGAAATTCAGAATAATGAGAAGTGATATAATTGAAAAGGGAGGGAAAAGGAAGGATCAGGAAAGCAGCAAACACTTGATGTTGTTCCAGGAAAAGTGGGGTCTGGTGGTGTGGATGTCAGGTTTTACACAGCATATGGTCAGCCTGTGGATTCACCCAGGATGCAGAATCTCTGAATGATTCTATTCAAATCACCCGGAGAGGAACCTTTGAGAGGAAGCACCTAAGAAGAAGCAGCACATAAAGATATCCAAACACAGAGATCCAAACACACTCTCTCTCCCTGTCTCTTACACAGACATGGGCAAACATAGAGACATACCCACAACCAAACAGACATCTTCATTCATAGACACACACCCACACAGATAATTCCAGCCCTATCATGTGGAGAATATAGCCCATTCTGACTAATACTGGAGATGAAATAACAGTGGCTTTACAAACTACGATGTTTGAGAAATTCAAGTAACCATTACCCGTCAGGGACAGTGAGCAGTTCTGATTACCCATTTCCACTCCTTTCTCTAAACTTGAATCTATATTGAACAACATCTGGGACAGCAGCAGTGACAAATCACTAACACTGAGCTGCCTCTTGTCAGCCTGGGTGAAGAGCCCTGCTGGGGGATAGTGTAAATTACAGAACAACATCCTTGGGTAATCAGTGTCTCTGGGTTCTGGAATTACAGAAGATGCTAATTCCCCTCACATTGATGGTCCAGTTAATGAAGAGAATTCTAAGACAGGTTTCAAGCATAAAGAATATAATGTTGTTTCGAATCTGTCATCCTGGCCTCATTCATTACTGCTCCAATGTCCTGGGAAATGTGCTGCACCACATCCAGCAGGTACCACAGACACTGTTCATCTTTTTCAACATGTGGATTCGAATCCAGGTCCCCAGAACATTAGCTGGGTTTCTGGATTAATAGTCTATCGATAATACCATTAGACATCGCCTCCCCCAAATGTGTTCCCTTTAGAACAAAGAAGCTGAAATGGAGATTTCATGGATCTGTTCAAGATGATCGGGGTGGGGACGGGTGGTTTGATAGAGCAGATCGGGAGAAACTGTTCCACTGATGCGGGTCAGTAACCAGAGGACTGGGATTGAAGATAATTAAAGAAAGACAGACTGGCATCAATATCGCACATTTCCCAATCAGCAGGAATCACAATGGGATCATTGTTATAATGAAGGCTGAATGGCCGAATGCTGCTCCTACGGCTTATGGTCTATTCCTTAGTTCCCTCGAAACGGGGATAATCCCAGCCTCCCAAATGAAGATGCAGTCATTCAAAAATTAAAACAAAGTTGATGTTTTTTTATTTTTAACCCAGAATACTAATATCTAAATCTGCACTGGATATTGTTAACATCAGACCCCAATAAATATAGTTCAGTTCTGGATGTGATTAACAGCAAACTCCAATCTGGCTGGTGTGTCAGCACGTTGGATGACTGATTGAATCCTTTCCCACACTTGAAGCAGATGAATGGTTTCTCCCCAGTGTGAACTCGCTGGTTTACAGTGAGAGGAGATGATTGTCTGAACTCAGTCCCACAGTGAAAGCATCTGAACGGACTCGAGTGTGAACCCGTTGATGGGTCATCAAGTTCCCAAAACTTTTAAAGCACTTTCCACAGTCTGGGCATTTAAAAGGTCTCTCGTCAGTGTGAATCCGTTGATGGCAGATCAGGTTCGAAGAGTTAGCGAATTCCTTCCCACATTTGGAGCAGGTGAACGGGTTATCCTCAGTGTGAATCCGCTGGTGTGTCAACAGTTCTGTTGATGTAATGAATGCCTTCTCACACTCAGAGCAGGTGAATGGTCTCTCTCCAGAGTGAATTCGCTGGTGAATCAGAAGGTGAAACGACCGGCTGAATTTCTTCCCACACTCGGAGCAGGTGAATGGTCTCTCCCCAGTGTGAACTCGCTGGTGTGTCACCAGGTGGGTTGACTGAGTGAATCCCATTTTGCACTCGGAGCAGGTGAATGGTCTCTCTCCCGTGTGAACTCGCTGGTGTGACACCAGGTGGGCTGACTGAGTGAATCCCACCTTGCACACAGAGCAGGTGAAAGGTCTCTCCCCAGTGTGAATTCGCTGGTGTCTCACCAGGTGGGACAACTGAGTGAATCCTTTCCCACACTCGGAGCAGGTGAACGGTCTCTCCCCAGTGTGACACCGTCGATGAATTTCCAGCTCTGATGGGGAACTGAATCCCTTGCCACAACACTCACATTTCCACAATTTCTCCCCACCGTGACTGCATTTATGTTTTGACAGGCCAGATAAACGGCTGAATCCTCGTCCACACACGGAACACGTGTACAGTTTCTCCCCACTGTGAGCGGTGCTTTTTCCTTCCATGTTCAAAATCCAATGATACGCATATTACGATAAATTGGGCGACTCTGTCTGATCCTGATGTGATGTTTGGTTTCAGTTTTCTGACTGCAAATCCTCACCTTTGAATATGCTGTGAAATTGATTTAAAAAAGAAAAGAGAGTGAGAGAAAACCCACAAAATCACCAAGGCAGGTTGTGAAATGGAGCTGAATGAATCTGGTAATTTGTGGGGCCGGCACTGGGAAAAAGAGACCAAGAAAACTGATGGATTGTCATAAAAACCCAACTGGTTCACTAATGTCCTTCAGGGAAGGGAACCTTTGAGCCAGTCTGAACCTATACAAGACCAGAGCTTCAATGTGAAGAGGCAGCGGATGGGCGGGATTAAGAGATGTGGGAGGAGAAGAGGTGAAGGAGTGGATACATCTACAACCAGATAGAAACTCCCAAACCCTCAACCTCCACCATTTAGAAAGACCAGGTTCACAGGTGAATGTGAACATCATCACCTCAAAGTCACACAGCATCGCGACTGGACTGAGATCCTGTCCTGGATTCGGAGAAGTTTCCTCCATTTAAAGAGTGAGAAACATGAAACGATTGTCTTCAGTCCGTGCTACAAACTCCACCCCGTGGACACTGACACCATCCCACTCTGGTGCTGAAGCAGGCTGTTTACAACCAGCTTCAAATATTTATTTTCTAAATCTGACTTTGCAGGGTCGACAAGGCCGTTTCCCGTGCCAAGGCCTATGCCTGGTCTGCCCATTTCCATACCTTTTTAGTAACTTTGTACTAGTTGGGTACAACTGAGTGGCTTGCTGTGCCATATCAGAGGGAATTTAAGATTCAACCACATTGCAGATCTGGAGATACATGTAGGCCAGACCAGGTGAAGATGGCAGATTTGTTTTTCCCTAAACAGCACCAGTGAACCCAATGGGTTTTTATGATAATCAATAATGATTTTTTTGCTCATCATTAGCCTTTCAAATTCAAACTTGTATTCAATGTAAATTCCACCACCTGCCATGGCAGGATTTGAACCTCAGTTCCCAGAACATTACTCTGGGTCTCACCCCCCACCCCCGATGCCCTTCCAACCACACACCTGTTCCATCTCCAAGAATGGGTTTCCATCGGTGAGGGGGCTGGGACCTCACACTGCATACTTCTTTGAAAACATGTATTGATATCCTCATAGCTATTTCTAAAATTATTAAAATGGGAGAAATAGCTGAATCTGTGTGTGTTTCTGACCCCTGAACAAATGGAGCAATCTGGGAGACACAAAGAAACTCACACCTCATTCTCCCAGAGCGACATTTTGATTCTGGATCATGTGAAACACAATTGTTCTCTGTGATCTCTGCACTGTAAATCTTTCCTTTCTCTGTCCATCTTCTATATATGAATGCATCCATCATTATGAAGTGCTTCGAAAGGTTAGTCATGGCACAAATCAGTCCGGCCTCCCAGACTGCCTGGATCCACTACAGTTCACAACCACCGCAACAGGTCCACAGCAGACACCATCTCCCTGGCCCTGCACTCAACCCGGGAACCGCCTGAATAACAAAGCACCTATTTCAGACTCCTATTTATTGACTACAGCTCAGCCTTCAACACCATTATTCCTACGAAACACATCCCCAAATTCCATGGCCTGGCCTTAGCTCCTCTCTCTACGACTGGGTCCAAGACTTCCTAACACTCAGATCAGTAAGAATAGGCAACAACACCTCCTCCACGATCATCCTCAAAACCGGTACCCCACAAGGCTGTGTCCTCAGCCCCCTACTATACTCCTTATACACCTATGACTGTGTGGCCAAATTCCCCCCCCAACTTGATTTTCATGATTGCTGATGACACCACCGCAGTGGGTCATTTCTCAAACAGTGATGAGACAGAGAACAGGAATGAGATAGAGAATCTGGTGAACTGGTGCAGCAACAATAATCTCTCCCTCAATGTCAACAAAATGAAGGAGATTGTCATCGACTTCAGGAAGCGTAGTGGGGAACATGCCCCTGTCTACATCAACAGGGATGAGGTAGAAATGGTCGAGAGCTTCGAGTTTCTCGGCGACCAGATACCAACAACCTGTCCTGGTCCCTCCATGCCAATGCTACAACTAAGAAAGCCCACCAATGTCTCTGCTTTCTCAGGAAGCTAAGGAAATTTGGCATGTCCGTTATGATTTTCACCAACTTTTATAGATACACCACAGAAAGCATTCTTTCTGGTTGTATCACAGCTTGGCGAGGCTCCTGCTCTATCCAAGAACGCAAGAAACTACAATGGGTCATAACCGAAGCCTCGTCCATCACGCAAACCAGCCTCCCAACCATTGACTCTGTCTACACTTACCGCGACCTCGGAAAAGCAGCCAGTATAATCAATGACCCCACACATCCCAGACATTCTCTCTTCCAACTTCTTCCGTCGGGAAAAAGATACAAAAGTCTGAGGTCCCGTACCAATCGATTCAAGAACAGCTTCTTCCCTGCTGCCATCAAACTTTTGAATGGGCCTACTTTCATTAAGTTGATCTTTCTCTACACCCTAGCTCTGACTGTAACACAACATTCTGCACTCTCTCCTTTCTTCCTCTATCTATGGTATGCAAGAAACAATACTTTTCACTTCATACTATTACATGGTGACACAGTGGTTAGCACTGCTGCCTCACAGCACTGGGGACCCAGATTCGATTCCCGGCTTGGCTCACTGTCTGTGTGGAGTTTGCATGTTCTCCCTGTGTCTGCGTGGGTTTCTTCCGGATGCTCTGGTTTCCTCCCACACTCCAAAGATGTGCAGGTGAGGTTAATTGGCCATGCTAAAATTCTCCCTCTGAACAGGTGCCAGAGCTTGGCGACGAGGGGATTTTCACAGCACCTTCATCGCAGTATGAATGTAAGTCTACTTGTGACTAATAAATAAACTTTGTGAGACAATAATAAATCAAATCAAATGGTGCAACATTGAGTTACCACATTTGGAGTGTCTGTGAGTAAACTAAAGTTAATTCTCACTTAGAGTCATAGAGGTTAACAGCATGGAAACAGGCCCTTCGGCCCAACTTGTCCATGCCACCCCTTTTTTAAAACCCCTAAGCTAGTCCCAATTGCCCGCATTTGGCCCATATCCCTCTATAGCCATCTTACCCATTTCCTTCCCTAAAGGACATTAGTGAACATACATACGGATGTATGAATTACGAGCAGGAGTAAGCCTTGAAGTATTGGGTAGTATGCCACTGCTTATAAAGGACGAATCAAATCAAAAACATCTTTCTGGTCACAGACAGATGTGAGATGAGAAATCAATGTGGAATAAGTTACCTTCCACCCCTCCTGTATATAACATATCCCACTAACATGGCTCACCCTGGCCCTGTCTTAGTATTGTTTCTGAAAATTTCATGCATTCCCTCCTGACTTGACCGGACAGCCTCATCTATTCATTACCAACATGAGTTTCGCTAAATCCCTGTCTCAGCTGATGTTTCGAGAACTTTCATTCATTCCTTTATTTTCTTTAGACTTGACTGTCAGCGTCCCTCATTTAACCCATGAAAAACTTTGGTGTATATAAACCCCTGTCCTCTGCATCAAGTCCCACACACTCACCCATCACCATGTCCTCACCATGGGGCTGCAGTGGTTAGCACTGCTGCCTCACAGTGCCAGGGACCTGGGTTCAATTCATGGCTTGGGTGACTGTGTGTGTGGAGTCTGCACATTCTCCCCATGTCTGCATGGGTTTCCTCCCACAGTCAGAAAGGCTTGCTGGTTAGGTGCATTGACCCGAACAAGTTCCGGAGTGTGACAACTAGGGGAATTTTACAGCAACTTGCAGTGTTAATGTAGGCTAAGCCTACTTGTGACAGTAATAAATAAACTTTAAAACACTGACCCACACAGGCTCCCGGTTAAACAACTCAATTTAAAACATTGCATCTTTGTTTGCAAATCCTTCCATGACATTATTGTTCCGTATTTCCAGCCACACAGATGTTTGAATCTTTTTCTACAGACACACTTACAATCAGGTTCTGATGAATGGAGTGACTCTGGCAGGTTTTGGTCTGATGTCTGGTTTGAGTTTCACTTCAAATTTTGTCATCAAATTTCCTGTAAAAAATAGATCATCACTGTCAGTCAAGAATAGAAATTAAGCGAGAAACATTTCTCTTGGGTTGAGTTTTCTGTGTGTAAATCCTCCCCTTCTAACTCCCTGTAAAAGGAGTTTCCAAAGTCCATCACTGTCAGTCCAGGAGAGAAATTCACAACTTTCTCTCCTCCTGCTGACAGGGAGCAGCGCGCATGCGCACTATTGCCCATCGCCCCGAGAAAGATGGCCTCCGTCAACTCGGGGCCTCCAACTCGGCATCTGTGGTCGCGGCCCCGAATGGTTGGAACGCGGCACTGAGCAGTTATTATTCGGGTTCTCCTGTCTCCACTGGGTGCTTATGAAGCCTCTCCATCCACCCCGCCGCCTGCATTACCCTCCAGAATAAGCCGTTTCCCTGGTAACCCGGAGCCGATATAACCGCCCTCCTGCTACTGCGGGAGCAACATACATTGCGCATGCACTTTGGATCTACAGTACGCATGCGCAAAGTCTGTTGTAAGGATAGATCATATTCTGATTCACTGTGAATGCTGGGTAAGATAGCCACCATTGAAGTATGTTATTGCATTAAAAAAATTATGTTTTGTGATTCAATTACAACTGAAGCCAAAGCACCAAGGTATAAAATGAAAATAACTAATACAGCAGCTAATGTCAACAGGCACCACAGTTCTGTCCTGAGTTTAATTAATAGCGGAACAAACGTCCACACCTGAAGATGAACTCCTTGGAATGTCAGCTGGTGTAACGAACTGATTGATTTACCATCCACCCCCTCTCCACACACACACACACACACACGGACTTGACAAGAAGAATGAACTCATGGTTGATCAATTCCTTCGAACTTTTAAAGCTTGTATGTTAATAGGAGGGGAAACTGAATAAATCCATTTGCACACATAATGTACCTGAATGGTCTCTTTCTGGTGTGACTGTGCTGCTGTCAATAGGGTAACTGACCACTTACATTCCAGAACTGACATTCTGCTGGGTCAGCACTGCCCTGTTTCCAAGACCAACATTGAGGGGCGGCAGGGTGGCTAGCACTGCTGTCTCACAGCGCCAGGGACCCGGGTTCGATTCCCAGCTTGGGTCACGATCTGTGTGGAGTCTGTACATTCTCCCCGTATCTGCATGGGTTTCCTCCCACAATCCAAAGATGTGCGGGTTAGGTGGATTGGCTATGCTAAAAATTGCCAGGGGAACTAGCTAGGGTAAATGCATGGGGTTACGGGGATAGGGTCTGGGTGGGATTGTGGTCAGTGCAGACTCGATGGGCTGAATGGGCTTCTTCTGCTCTGTAGGGTTCTATGATCCTTGAAATGCTATGAAATCAACTGCATAATTGAATAGTTTTTCTTCCAAAATTTTTGGGAGAAAATTCCCACCTGACTGTTCATGTTATTGGGTCAAGAAACTTGTTAATTTTAAAAATGTCCATGAATACTGCAGAGGCTTCTGCAACTCTTCCGATATTGTTTTTTGTTAACTCAGATTTTTCAAAAAGAGAATTGAAAGGAGAAATATGCGTGTTTTTATGAAGGGGAACAATATTGGGACTAATTGCATAATTCTTTGAAAATAAGCTGGCATTGACATGATGTGTCTCCTCATGAGCTGTTATTTCACGATTGTTAGATCAATGTCTCTACAACATTCCAAAATATCCAGTCCGAATTCTATCTCCGCAAATCAAGGTCGTGAACTACAGCATGATTACACAGTTTGAAATACTCTGCAGTCCCTTTGAGATGCTGAGTACTCTAGCTGTGATCTAGTTAGTTTTTTTAATAGTTCCAGGATAACCGCTCTCTCACCTCCCATTGATTCAGCATAATGGAAGCTGGGAATTGAAACCTGTCAGCATTTGAAAGATATTCACAAATAGTTGGAGGATTTCTTACAGTTGGGATCTTTCTCTGTTCTGTCCACTCGAGGTGTTAGATAACAGACTTTCTCTTGTGAATATCCAGCTGGAGTATTGGGCCCTGATCTGTTTCCTTGTTCATCTTGTTGACTCTAAATATTGAATCTTGTGGTTTCAGACACCAGATAATCAAGCTCCCAACAATAGATTGTCTTTTACTGACTGTATTAACTACAGTGTATAGTTACCCCATTCAGAGAACAGGGAGAATGTTGGGGTAGACTCCTCCTGGTTCGAGTGTGTCGAAACTGTCAATGATTTTATTGTTTTCTGTGGATCCTCTACTGACGGGGAGTCAGATGTGGGATCAACATGGATATCCGTAGAACTGGCAGTTTATGATGTTGTTTTATAGTGCTCGGGGCGCGGGGTGGGGGCGGGGGGTGAACTCTGCAGCCAAACTACCTTTGGTCTTCCTCTGCTGCTGTTCCACCTCTGGTCTTGCTCTGCCACACTCCACTTCTGATCCTCCTCTGGACACCTCAGATGTTCAGAGTTTGGTGATGATGGTCCTTGAAACTGAACCAAATTTCAGTGCTGCCTCCACCTGTGCCGGTCGCCACAGTGTTTTCTCCAGAGAGGTGGTCCGCAGTGCAGAAGTTTGTAAGGATATATTTTGTGTGTCATTTGTACTGACCACTTTGATGTTGTTTGCCCTGAGACAGTCCCCCATCGGGAAACTTGAATACATTGGACTTGGTCTCTTGAAATAAGTCATGAATATGGATTGTTAATAAACTCCTATCCTGCTTCTTGTGCTGTCCCCATAATAAGAGCCTGCCGACCTGAAAATGACACATCAATCCCTTCTCTTTGTCCTTTAACAACTCCTTTACCAATGCTAATATTTCACCCCCAATGACATGAGCCCTTATCCTGTGCAACAATCTTGTGTATGGCATCTTATGAAATGGCTTTTAGAAATTCAATCATACAACATTCCCTGGTTCCCCTTTATCTAACCTTTTAGTTACATCCTCAACAAATTCTACTAGATTTGTCAAGTTCTTTCATAAACCAATGTTGACTTTGTCCAATCATGTTCTACTTTTCTAATTGCATTTTTACCACTTCCTTCATGATAGATGCCAATATTTTCCTGATGACTGATGTCAGGCTAAATAGCCTGTCATTCCCTGTTTCCTTTCTCCGGCTTTTCTTATTATTGGGATTACATTTTCCACTTTCCAATCCATTGGTACCACTGCAGAATCTAGAGAATTTTGGAAAATCACTGGCAGTGCTTCGAGTATCAGTGCAGTCACCTCTTCCCAGATCCTGGAATGCAGACCGTATGATCCAGGGGATTTGTCAGCTTTCTATCCCAGTAACAGGAGATGAATTAGTCTCCTCTCATCTTGGAGAAATCAAGGAGTTGGGATAAAATGATGGAAACAAAAGTGATTCATTGGACACCAAACCCAATGTTCAGAAACTCAGAATTCAGTCAGATTGAACATAGTTCAGTCCTGGGTCTGATTTTTAAAATTCATTCGTGGCACATGGACGTCGCTGGCTGGGCAGCATTTATTGCCCAATTCGTATTTGCCTTGAGAAGGTGGAGCTGCGCTGCCTTCTTGAATCACTGCAGTCCACATGCTATGGATTCATAGAATCATAGAATTCCTACAATACAGAAGGCGGCCATTCGGCCCATCGTGTCTGTTCCGACAGCAATCCCACCCAGGCCCTATTCCCATAACCCTGCTAATCCCCTTGACACTAAGGGGTAATTTAGCATAGCCAATCCACCTATTGTGGGTTGACCCACAATGCCGTTCGGGAGGGAATTCCAGGGTTTTGACCCAGTGACTGCGAAGGAATGGCGATTATATTTCCAAGTCAGAATGGTGAGTGACTGGGAGGGGAACTTGCAGGTGGTGGTGTTCCCATGTATCTGCTGCCCTTGTCCTTCTAGATGGAAGTAGTCGTGGGTTTTGAAGGTGCTGTCGAAGGATCTTTGGTGAATTGCTGCAGTGCATCTTGTAGATAGTAAACACTGCTGCTACTGAGCATCAGTGGTGGAGAGAGTGGATGTTGGTAGATGTGGTGCCAATCAAGCGGGCTGCTTTGTCCTGGATGGTGTTGAGCTTCTTGAGTGTTGTTGGAGCTGCACCCATCCAGGCAAGTGGGGAGTATTCCATCGCGCTCCTGACTTGTGCCTTGTAGATGGTGGACAGACTTTGGGGAGTCAGGAGGTGAGTTACTCGCTTCTGACCTGCTCTTGTAGTCATTGTGTTTATGTGGCGAGTTTCTGGTCAATGGTAACCCCAAGGATGTTGACAGTGAGGAAATCAGTGATGGTAACACCATTGAATGTCAAGGGCCGGTAGTTAGAGTGTCTCTTATTGGTGACTAACAGCAGAATCCAACCCCTGTAGTCACTTGTGAATTTGCTGATGTCTCAGCAGGTGGGATGACTGAGTGAGTCCCTTCCCACACTCGGAGCAGGAGAACGGTCTCTCCCCAGTGTGAACCCGCTGGTGTCTCTGCAGGGTGGATGAACGACTAAATTTCTTCCCACACGTGGAGCAGCTGAACGGTCTCTCCCCAGTGTGAACCTGCTGGTGTGTCAGATGCTGGGATGACGTAGTGAATCCTTTCCCACACGTGGAACAGACAAATGGTTTCTCTCCACTGTGAACACGATTGTGTTCAGCAAGGTGGGATGAACAAGTGAATCCCTTCCCACACTCAGAGCATGTGAATGGTCTCTCTCCTGTGTGCACACGGAGATGTTCAGTGAAGTTGGATGAACACCTGAATCTCTTCCCACATTCAGAACAGGTGAACGGTCTTTCCCCCGTGTGCACTCGGAGGTGTTTTGAATGTTGCGATGAAGACGCAAATCTCTTCCCACACATGGAGCAGATGAACGGTCTCTCTCCTGTGTGAAGTCCCTGATGTTGAATTAAACACCCAGAGCTCCTAAAGCTTTTCCCACAGTCAAAGCATTTGAAAGGTTTCTCCTCAGTGTGAATTCGTTGGTGTGACACAAGGCTGGATGGCTGAGTGAATCCCTTCCCACAGTTGGAGCAGATGAACGGCCTCTCCCCAGTGTGACTGCGTCGATGAGTTTCTAGGTGGGATGGACAACTAAACCCCTTCCCACAGTCCCCACATTTCCACGGTTTCTCCATGGTGCCCTGGTGTCTCTCCAGGTTGGATGATCAGCTGAGGCCTCATCCACACACAGAACACATGTATCGTTTCTCCTCGCTGTGAATGGTGTGATTTTTTTTCAGGCTGTGTAACTGGTTAAACTCTTTCCACAGTCAGTTCACTGGAACACTCTCACTCGGGTGTGTCTGTGTCGGTGCTTTTCCAGTCACACTGATGTTTGAAATCTTTTCCCACAGATAGAACAGAAAAACATTTCTCCATCCATATTCAAAGGCCGAAGATATTCAGGTCCTGATGAATCGAGTGACTCTGTCAGATCTCAATGTGATGTTTGGTTTGGATTTCCTGTCTGAAAATTCTCCAGTGTGAATGCCCTGTAAAAGGACATTACACAAATGATTCACTGTAAGTACAGGCATAAATCCAAAACTGACAACTCTAGTTTCTTTGGAATATTTTTTCCTCTCTTGTTCTCCAAGTTGCTGACACAACTCACAAAGTAAATCACATTCCACAAACTGTCCCTCCTCCCAATGTGATTCACTGGATTTCAGTGCAATCTCCATCATTTCCTTTCTCCTCCCAGTTTTCTCCTTTCCTTTATTCTGCCTGGGTTCAATTCTCCAGCTGCTGAGTGAAGAATGAGAATAAAATCAATGAGTGAATAATTATCTCTCCGATCACTGGGACCATGAAGTCCCACCCACTCTCTACTCCCACACCAAGAAAGTTGTGCATGCGCTCTGCCACTCATCAAACTAGGATGGTAACTGTTAACCTGGGCCTGTCCCCATAAAGCCCCAGCGCTGTAAACTCAGGAATTTGATATTCTTATTGCAAGTTCCATACATCACGTGTTTCTGAAGCTTCCCAGCCGACCCACAGCTCCAATTCCTCCCCTGCACCAAAATCTCCTCCTACTATCTGAGCCACCTGTTCCTCCTCAGTCCACCTCCACCAACCTCACTGAGCGTGCTCAGAGCACAGTGCCATCCCAGTTTGGTGCACTAGGCTCCTGGAGTTATTGACGGTGGACCTTCAGCATGCCTTTTGTCTCATGTCTTTTTGAAATCCAAGTACACAACACCCACTGGTCGCCCTTCATCTACCCGATGAGTCACAGCCTCAAAAAACCCAAAGAACCTTATCAAGCACAATTTTGCTTTTGTAATACCATGCTACTTGTTTGATCATACTCATATTTCCTAAGTGCATACGGAATTAAGTAAAAAAGTCTTACTACAATTTTACAGTGCAATGGTAAATCCTCACCTAGAGTAGTGTGTGCAATTTTGGTCTCCTTACCCAAGGAAGGCCATACCTCTTGTCCTAGCGGAAATCCATTTTGATATATACTTTTTCAAGCTCCTCCTTCCCTCCACTACCTCCCCGCCCAAGCACCAGTCTCTAACGTCTTCGCATGTTTTGCTTTGAGAGAACATTAACCTTTATAGGGATAGTGCAGGGGTCCGGGATGTCTCTGGTCGAGTCTCTGGTCGAGTCCCAGAAATCCTGAAGGGGGAAGGAGAGGAGCCCAAGGTCGTGATGCATATAGGTACTGCTGACATCGGTAGGAAGAGGGAAGGGGTCATGAAAAGAGAATATAGGGAGTTGGGTAGACAGCTGAGAAAGAGGAATGCAAAGGTAGTAATCTCGGGATTGCTGCCTGTGCCGCGGGAGAGTGAGAACAGGAATCGGTGGAGAATTAATGCGTGGCTGAGGGACTGGAGCAAGGGACAAGGATTTGGGTACTTGGATCATTGGGACCTCTTTAGGGGCAGGTGTGACCTGTTTAAAAAAGACGGGTGGCACTTGAATCCCAGGGGGACCAATATCCTGGCGGGAAGGTTGGCTAAGGCTACTGGTGAGACTTTAAACTAGAAAGGTTGGGGGGAGGGAATCGAAATGAGGGGACTGAGAGCGAGGAGGTTAGCTCGCAAATAGATAAGGAATGTAGACAGGGTAAGAGGGAGGTTAGACGAGTGAGGGAGAAGGGAAGTGCTCAGGCTGAAGGTCTGAGATGTGTCTATTTTAATGCCAGGAGTGTAGTGAATAAAGTGGATGAGCTTGGAGCGTGGATTGCTGCTTCGAATTGTGATGTGGTGGCCATTACGGAGACTTGGATGTCTCAGGGACAGGACTGGGTGCTTCAGGTGCCAGGTTTTAGATGTTTCAGGAAGGACAGGGAGGGAGGCAAGAGAGGGGGGGGAGTGGCACTGTTGATCAGGGATAGTGTCACGGCTGTAGAGAAGGTGGACGCCGTGGAGGGACTGACTACGGAATCTCTGTGGGTGGAGGTTAGGAATAGGAAGGGGTCGGTAACTTTGCTGGGTGTTTTCTATAGGCCGCCCAATAGTAACAGAGATGTTGAGGAGCAGATGGGGAAACAGATCCTGGAGAGATGTAGGAATAACAGAGTTGTCGTGATGGGAGATTTTAATTTCCCAAACATAGATTGGAATATCCCTAGGGCTAGGGGTTTGGATGGAGAGGAGTTTGTTAGGTGTGTCCAGGAGAGTTTCCTGACACAGTATGTGGATAAGCCTACTAGAGGAGAGGCTGTTCTTGATCTGGTGCTGGCTAATGAACCTGGACAGGTGGAGGATCTCTCGGTGGGTGAACATCTTGGGGATAGCGATCATAATTCTATCTCCTTCACGATAGCATTGGAAAGAGATAGGGTCAGGCAGGCTAGGAAAGTGTTTCTCTGGAGTAAAGGGAAATACAGTGTCATCAGGGAGGAAATTAGACGGGTAAATTGGAAGGAGGCATTCTTGGGGAAAAGTACCGAAGGAAAGTGGAGGATTTTCAAGGAATGTTTGTCTGGAGCTCTGCATGACAACGTTCCGATGAGACAGGGGGGTGTTGGTAGGGTACGGGAACCGTGGTGCACGAAGGTTGTGATGAACCTGGTGAATAAGAAAAGAGAGGCGTACAGAAGGTTCAGAGAGCTAGGAGGTGTTAAGGATTTAGAGGAGTATACGCGATGTAGGAAGGAGCTTAAGAAGGAAATTAGGAGAGCGAGAAGGGGTCATGAGAAGACCTTGGCGGGTAAGATTAAGGAGAATCCCAAGGCTTTCTACAAATATGTCAAGAGTAAAAGGATGAGATGTGAAGGCATAGGACCCTTAAAAGGTGAAGGGGGAAAAGTTTGTGC
The DNA here is from genome assembly GCF_964213995.1 of Mustelus asterias. Classification (NCBI taxonomy): domain Eukaryota; kingdom Metazoa; phylum Chordata; class Chondrichthyes; order Carcharhiniformes; family Triakidae; genus Mustelus; species Mustelus asterias. The sequence continues at coordinate 1,140,599 of NW_027590120.1, read as the reverse complement.
GGAACCGTTAGAAATGGCGGAGCTGCTTAATGAATACTTTACCTCGGTATTCACGGTGGAAAGGGATCTGGGTGGTTGTACTGCTGGATTGCGGAGGACAGAAAGGATCGAGCATGTGGACATAAAGAAAGAGGATGTGTTGGAACTATTGAATGGCATCAAGGTTGGTAAGTCGCCGGGACCGGATGGGATGTACCCCAGGTTACTGTGGGAGGCGAGGGAGGAGATTGCGGAGCCTTTGGCGATGATCTTTGCATCGTCGATGGAGACGGGAGAGGTTCCGGAGGATTGGAGGATTGCGGATGTGGTCCCTATATTCAAGAAAGGGAACAGGGACAGCCCGGGAAATTACCGACCGGTGAGTCTAACCTCAGTGGTTGGTAAGTTGATGGAGAGGATCCTGAGAGACAGGATTTATGATCATCTAGAGAAGTTTAGTATGATCAAAAGTAGTCAGCACGGCTTTGTCAGGGGCAGGTCGTGCCTTACGAGCCTGGTTGAGTTCTTTGAAAATGTGACCAAGCACATTGACGAAGGAAGGGCGGTGGATGTGGTCTATATGGACTTCAGCAAAGCGTTCGATAAGGTCCCCCATGCAAGACTTCTTGAGAAAGTGAGAGGGCATGGGATCCAAGGGGCTGTTGCCTTGTGGATCCAGAACTGGCTTGCCTGCAGAAGGCAGAGAGTGGCTGTGGAGGGGTCTTTCTCTGCATGGAGGTCAGTGACCAGTGGAGTGCCCCAGGGATCTGTTCTGGGACCCTTGCTGTTTGTCATTTTCATAAATGACCTGGATGAGGAAGTGGAGGGATGGGTTGGTAAGTTTGCTGACGACACCAAGGTAGGTGGTGTTGTGGATAGTTTGGAGGGATGTCAGAAGTTGCAGCGAGACATAGATAGAATGCAAGACTGGGCGGAGAAGTGGCAGATGGACTTCAACCCGGATAAGTGTGTAGTGATCCATTTTGGCAGATCCAATGGGATGGAGCAGCAGTATAAAATGAAGGGTACCATTCTTAGCAGTGTAGAGGATCAGAAGGACCTTGGGGTCCGGGTCCATAGGACTCTTAAATCGGCCTCGCAGGTGGAGGATGCGGTCAAGAAGGCGTATGGCGTACTAGCCTTCATTAATCGAGGGATTGAGTTTAGGAGTCGGGAGATAATGCTGCAGCTTTATAGGACCCTGGTTAGACCCCACTTGGAGTACTGCGCGCAGTTCTGGTCACCTCATTACAGGAAAGATGTTGAAGCCATTGAAAGGGTGCAGAGGAGATTTACAAGGATGTTGCCTGGATTGGGGGGCATGCCTTATGAGGATAGGTTGAGGGAGCTTGGTCTCTTCTCCCTGGAGAGACGAAGGATGAGAGGTGACCTGATAGAGGTTTACAAGATGTTGAGGGGTCTGGATAGGGTGGACTCTCAGAGGCTATTTCCAAGGGCTGAAATGGTTGCTACGAGAGGACACAGGTTTAAGGTGCTGGGGGGTAGGTACAGGGGGGATGTCAGGGGTAAGTTTTTCACTCAGAGGGTGGTGGGTGAGTGGAATCGGCTGACGTCGGTGGTGGTGGAGGCAAACTCGTTGGGGTCTTTTAAGAGACTTCTGGATGAGTACATGGGATTTAATGGGATTGAGGGCTATAGATAGGCCTAGAGGTGGGGATGTGATCGGCGCAACTTGTGGGCCGAAGGGCCTGTTTGTGCTGTGACTTTCTATGTTCTATGTTCTATGTTTATTCGTTGATGAACACAGTCTGCAAACTGACCTTTACGCCACTATTAAGACTGCCTTAGTCTTTAACACTACCATTAGCACTTCCGTTGTCTTGTGTCCATGACATATTTGTTAAATCTCTCCTGATCTACTTTCACTGACCTTCTATTTTGCTCCACCCTCTCCAACAATATAACAGCCGTGACATTTCTACCTCTCTTCAGTCCTAAAATCCACTCATGATTCTCACCTTCTACTGCGCATGCGCATTGCTGCCACCAAGATGGCGGCCGTGTCCCGGGTCTGTCATTAAAAAAAGTCGTAGCGTCTCTTACTGACAACGTAGAACTGATTGCTTCTTATTTGGATTGTGAATCCTCCAGAAGGTGTTTATGAAACTTCCCAGTCCACTCACCGGCTCTGTTCCTCTCCTGTCCGGAGCTCATGTCTCCTCACAAACACCACGACACCGCCTCCATTCCATTCGCCTACAGCGTCCACTCCACGCCTGCGCAGCGGGCACCATCAGTCAGACTACGACCCCGCCCCTCCTTCACTCCGATTGGTTGGAGGACCAGCCGCTCCCGCTCGGTCCTCCAGCCCCGCCCACTCTCATTGTTCTGGAATCTCACTCTGCCGCTTCCGGTTTCAGCCCAGCAGCAACTTCAACCAAAGACCCAACTGGGAAAAGGTGAATATTTCCGCATGTTTAAAATCAGTAATGAAGTCATTAAATATAAATTGATAAAAGCAAAATACTGCGGATGCTGGAATCTGAAACAAAAACACAAAATGCTGAAAATCTCAGCAGGTCTGACAGTATCTGTGTAGAGTGGAAAGACAGTAAGAAGTCTCACACCAGGTTAAAGTCCAACAGGTTTATTTGGCAGCAAAATCCACTAGCTTTCAGAGCGCTGCTCCTTCGTCAGGTAAGTGGGAGTTCTGTTCACAAACAGGGCATATAAAGACACAAACTCAATTTACAAAATAATGGTTGGAATGCGAATCTTTATAGGTAATCAAGTCTTCAAGGCCCAGGCAAGTCGTGGGGGTTACAGATAATGTGACAAGATCCCGATTGAGGCCATCCTCATGTGTGCGGAACTTGGATATCAGTCTCTGTTCAGCACTGATAGCCAAGTTCCGCACACATGAGGACGGCCTCAATCGGGATCTTGGGTTCATGTCACACTATCTGTAACCCCTACGACTTGCCTGGGCTTGCAAAATCTCACTAACTGTCCTGTCTGGAGATAATACACATCTCTTTAACCTGTGCTTAACGCTCTCTCCACTCTCATTGTCTGTACCTTTAAGACTTGATTACCTATAAAGATTCGCATTCCAACCATTATTTTGTAAATTGAGTTTGTGTCTTTATATGCCCTGTTTGTGAACAGAACTCCCACTTACCTGACGAAGGAGCAGCGCTCCGAAAGCCAGTGGATTTTGCTACCAAATAAACCTGTTGGACTTTAACCTGGTGTTGTGAGACTTCATAGAATCATAGAAACCCTACAGTGCAGAAGGAGGCCATTCGGCCCATCGAGTCTGCACCGACCACAATCCCACCCACGCCCTACCCCTTTTTACTGTGTTTACCCCAGTCCAACACCAGCATCTCCACACCAGAGAGAAAAGAGCCAACGTTTTGAGTCCAGATGACCCTTCGTTAAATTGTTGTGAGCTGCATTATTTGTTAGAATGAGAGTGACGGAGTGGGATTGATCCACAGCCAGTGTCACCAGATTGAGGACAGGAGGGGAGAGAATCTGGAGAGAAGAAAAGAATCAGGAGAAGACTAGAAACTGAATCTGGAGCAATGAGCAGAGAGGGAAAAGCGTGTGTGGGGCACAGAATTGTTAGCTCTGAATTTCTGTCCTGTACTTACACTGATAACTTCTGTAAACTCCTTTTGCAGGGAGTTCGAGGGAGAGAAGTTCCAGATGGGAAAGTCAGAACAAACATCATATCAAAATCTGACAGTCACTTGATTCATCAGGACCTGAATATCATCGACTTCTGAATGTGGAAGGAGAAATGTTTGTCTGTTCTATCTGTGGGGAAAGATTTTAAACGTCAGTGTGACTGAAAAAGCACTGAGACACACACACACCTGAGTGAGAGTGTTCCAGTGAACTGACTGTGGAAAGAGCTTTAACCAGTTACACAGCCTGAAAAAACATCATACCATTCACAGTGCGGAGAAATGTACATGTGTTCTGTGTGAGGCTCCAACTGATCATCCAACCTGGAGAGACAAATTAATAATTGAATCACGGAGAAAGCGTGGACATATGGTGATTGTGGGATGGGATTAATTTTCCCTTTTAAACTGGGACATGATCAATGCAGTCACACTGGGGAGGGACCTTTCACCTTCTCCATGTGTGGAGATGGATTTACTCAGTTATCCAGTCTGTTGACACGCCAGCCAGTTCATACCCAGGAGAGGCCGTTCAGATGTTCCACATGTGGGAAGGACTCATATGACCTCCTGGCTCATGAGCAAGTTCACACTGAGGAGAGCGCATTCACCAGGCCTGTGTGTGGCAACGGATTCACTCAGTCATGCCAGCTCACTGAACATCAACATGTACACAGTGATCAGAGACTTTTTAAATGTTCTGACTGCGAGAAGAGCTTTAAAAGCAAGAAGTATCTGCAAATACACCAGCGACTTCACACTGGGAAGAGACTGTTCATCTGCTCTGAGTGTGGGAAGAGATTTGTTCAGTCATTTGACTTGCTAATGCACCAGTGACGTCACACTGGGGTGAGGCCATTCACTTGCTGTGTGTGTGAAAAGGGATTCACTCAACCCCACCAGCGAGTTCACACTGAGGAGAGGCCATTTATTTGCTGTGTGTGTGGGAAGGGATTCACTCAGACATCCCACCTTGTGACACACCAGCGAGTTCACACTGGGAACAGACCATTCATCTGCTCTGAGTGTGGGAAGGGATTCACTCAGTCATACCAGCTTCTGTTGCACCAGCGAGTTCACATTGGAGAGAGGCCATTCACCTGCTCAGTGTGTGCTAATGAATTCATTCAGTCATCAGACAGTCTGGTGCACCAACAAGTTCATACTAAGGGGAGGCCATTCACCTGCTCCGTATGTGGGAAGGGATTCACTCAGTCATCCCATCTGCTGAGGCACCAGTGAGTTCACACTGGGGAGAGGCCGTTCACCTGCTCAATGTGTGGGAAGGGATTCAATTAGTCATCACACCCTGTGACACACCAGCAAGTTCACAAATGACTGCAAGAATTAGATTCTGCTTTTAATCATATTGAAGACTAAATGTGTGGGTTAATCTTGATGTGTGTAAGAAAGCCACTCTCTTCCATGGTTTAGAGCTCCTAGATATGGAACAGAAGCTCCTTTACAACTATGTTTAGAGTCAGGAAGATTGCTGGAAACATGATGTCAAATCAGAGATTGGTGTAAAACTGGGATCTGTTCCTGACTGAAAGTAAAATGGTAAGAAGTCTCACAACACCAGGTTAAAGACCAAATAAACCTGTTGGACTTTAACCTGGTGTTGTGAGACTTCTTACCATGTTCACCCCAGTCCAACGCCGGCATCTCCACATCAAAAGTAAAACGGCAGGTTTAACTTTACAGTCTGAAAATAGTGATAGAAACTGACTGTTGAAATCTGTCAACATTAGAAAACTATTTATAAATAATTTGAGGGTTCTTTACAGTTGGGATCTTTCTCTGTTCTGTCCACTCAGGGTATTAGATAACAGACTTTCTCCTTGAATATCCAGCTGGAGTATTTGGCCCTGATGTGTTTCTTTGTTCATCTTATTGACTCTAAATATTGAGCCTTGTGGTTTCAGACACCAGGTAATCAAATTCCCAACAACAGATTGTCTTTTATTGACTTTATTAACAGCACTGCAATAATACAGACAGAGTAATTCCTCACATGGTTCCAGTACTCAGTGAAGTACTTTTTAAAAATTCATTCATGGGATGTGGATGTCACTGGCTTGGCCAGCATTTAGTACCCACCCTAATTACCCTTGACCTGAGCGGATTGCTAGGCCATTGCAGAGGGCATTTAAGAGTCAACCACGTTGCTGTGGATCTGGAGTCAAAGATGTGCCAGACCAGGTAAGGACGGCAGATTTCCTTCCCTAAACACATTAGTGAACCAGATGGGTTTTTTTTACAACAATCGACAACAGTTTCCTGGTCATGAGACTTTTAACTCCAGATTTTTATTGAATTCAGATTTCACCACCTGCCGTGGTGGGATTCGAACCCTGGTCCCCAAAGTATTACCTGGGACTCTTGATTACTAGTCCAGCGACAATATCACTCTGCCACTGCCTGCCTTTTATATGAAATTTATCTGCATCTCCGAGCCTGTAATGGTGTATTGGTCTGTAATTTTAACAATCTAATTCAATATTCCTTCTGTAATATCCTGTCTACCACTTTCCTGTTACCTGATGAATTTGTTAATTGTTATTATCACTGGATTGTCACAGTTTCCATGTGTTTAACATGATTAGTTAGTCTGTACCTGAATTTTATGATTTTTTAATGCAAGTTACACAGCAATTCAGCCTATTGGCTGTGAGCCTGTTCCTTGAATGAAATATCATTTGACTTAAAATTTACCCAGTCTGGAGAACAGAGATAATACAGTGGATTCAGAACTCTCTCCTCCCCAGCTCTGATCGAACAAGCTGCAGTTACACTGGAGATATTTATGTTTAAATTGTTCACTACAGTTGTGATCTGACCCTGTTCAAACTGTAACCAGAATGATATCTGTGCATTGTTCTGAGTGTGAGCACAAGAACGTGTCACTGTCACAAACAGATACCATTTCCTTCGTTCACACCTCCACACAAATACCAGCCCTTTACACACTCCTTTTCTACACAACCACAGCAACATGAGCAAGGATGTGAGGCTCATTACTATTCATCCACATTTCATAACAGCAAAGGCTCCACAGTACAGGAGCACACTGACCGTATAAGAGCCTCATCAGCCTGCAGGCTCCTGTTAAATACAGAGCAGTACAGGAACACACTGACAGTGTAACACAGCCTCATAAGCCTGCAGGCTCCTGTTAAATACAGAGCAGTACAGGAACACACTGACAGTGTAACACAGCCTCATAAGCCTACAGGCTCCTGTTAAATACAGAGCAGTACAGCAGTACATCAGTGACAAAAACGGTTGATGAAGGAAGGGCCGTGGATGTCGTCTATATGGATTTCAGTAAGGCATTTGACAAAGTCCCACATGGCAGGTTGGTTAAGAAGGTTAAGGCTCATGGGATACAAGGAGAAGTGGCAAGATGGGTGGAGAACTGACTTGGCCATAGGAGACAGAGGGTAGTGGTCGAAGGGTCTTTTTCCGGCTGGAGGTTTGTGACCAGTGGTGTTCCGCAGGGCTCTGTACTAGGACCTCTGCTATTTGTGATATATATAAATGATTTGGAAGAAGGTGTAACTGGTGTAATCAGCAAGTTTGCGGATGACACGAAGATGACTGGAATTGCGGATAGCGAAGAGCATTGTCGGGCAATACAGCAGGATATAGATAGGCTGGAAAATTGGGCGGAGAGGTGGCAGATGGAGTTTAATCCGGATAAATGCGAAGTGATGCATTTTGGAAGAAATAATGTAGGGAGGAGTTATACAATAAATGGCAGAGTCATCAGGAGTATAGAAACACAGAGGGACCTAGGTGTGCAAGTCCACAAATCCTTGAAGGTGGCAACACAGGTGGAGAAGGTGGTGAAGAAGGCATATGGTATGCTTGCCTTTATAGGATGGGGTATAGAGTATAAAAGCTGGAGTCTGATGATGCAGCTGTATAGAACGCTGGTTAGGCCACATTTGGAGTACTGCGTCCAGTTCTGGTCGCCGCACTACCAGAAGGACGTGGAGGCATTGGAGAGAGTGCAGAGAAAGTTTACCAGGATGTTGCCTGGTATGGAGGGTCTTAGCTATGAGGAGAGATTGGGTAGACTGGGGTTGTTCTCCTTGGAAAGACGGAGAATGAGGGGAGATCTAATAGAGGTATACAAGATTATGAAGGGTATAGATAGGGTGAACAGTGGGAAGCTTTTTCCCAGGTCGGAGGTGACGATCACGAGGGGTCATGGGCTCAAGGTGAGAGGGGCGAAGTATAACTCAGATATCAGAGGGACATTTTTTACACAGAGGGTGGTGGGGGCCTGGAATGCGCTGCCAAGTAGGGTGGTGGAGGCAAGCACGCTGACATCGTTTAAGACTTACCTGGATAGTCACATGAGCAGCCTGGGAATGGAGGGATACAAACGATTGGTCTAGTTGGACCAAGGAGCGGCACAGGCTTGGAGGGCCGAAGGGCCTGTTTCCTGTGCTGAACTGTTCTTTGTTGTTCTAGCAGCACACTGACAGTGTAAGAGTCTCATTAGTCTGCAGGCTACTGTTGAGTACAGAGCAGTACATCAGCACACTGACAGTTAACACTGTTTCAGAGGCCTGCAGGCTCTTGTTAAAAACAGAGAAGTGCAGGAACACACTGACAGTGTAACACAGTCTCATCAGCCTGCAGGTTCCTGTTAAATTTGCTGAGACGATTTCAATTTAAACCAGGTTTGCAGGCATCATGTTCCATTCACATGTCAAAGAAGAGAGAGATGTTTTGGGACAGGGGTGAAGTCCAAGCAGACTTGTTTTTGGCTTTTTTGATCACAGGACTGTGACCGATAACTTCCCTGGATCCCAGCGCCAGGAAAGACACTCTGGAAAATATGGGAGCTGAGAATTGTCCATGAGAATAACCAAAGGCGTGAGAACTGAAATAATCTCGAGTTCGAAATGAGAAAATGAAGCTGGTAGCAGGACATCAAGTCTCCTCTTCCATTGGAGAAATATTAACACAGCACTGCGCATTTCCATAAAAACTGACTTAGTGACATTTATCTAGAATATCAATAACTCCTAGAACAGGGTTGGAGTTTAACATGAGCAGAAACACACAATGGAAGTGATTGACAGAATCCCACCCTTGCACAGAAACTTACTGATGTCTCAATAGCTGTGGTGACTGAATAAGTCCCTTCCCACAGACAGAGCAGGTGAGCATCCACTCTTCAACACGAATGCATTGGTGTGTCTGCAACTCACTCTTCTCTCATTCGTAATGTTTAAAAAGAAATTTTTCAGTGTGAACATGTTGATGCAAACTGAGAGTGTCTCACCGAGTGAATTCCTTCCCACACTTGGAGCAAGGGAACGGCCTCTCCCCAGTGTGAACTCGCTGATGCCTCAGCAGAGTGGATGACTGAATGAATCCTTTCCCACACACTGAGCAGGTGAACGGCCTTTTTCCTGTGTGAGTCTGCTGATGTCTCATCAGGGTGGCTGACTGAGTGAATCCCTTCCCACACACAGAGCAGATGAATGGCCTCTCTCCAGTGTGTGTGTGTTGGTGTTGTTTCAAGTGCTTTTTGCTCTTAAAGCTCTTCTCACAGTTGGAACATTTTAAATGTCTCTTATTGGAATGAGAGCGTTGGTGTGACTGCAGGTGTTGTGACTGTACAAAACCTTTTCCACACACACAGCAGATGAACGGTCTCTCTCCTGTGTGACTGCGACGATGAGTTTCGAGATGGGAAGGATAATTGAATCCCTTCCCACAGTCCTCACATTTCCAAGGTTTCTCCATAGTGCCAGTGTCCTTGTGTCTCTCCAGGTTGGATGATCAGTTGAAGTCTTGTCCACACACAGAACATATGTACAGTTTCTCCCAGCTGTGAATGGTGTGATGTTTTTTCAGGCTGTGTAACTGGTTTAAGCTTTTTCCACAGTCAGTTCACTGGAACACTCTCACTCGGGTGTGTGTGTGTCTCAGTGCTTTTCCAGTCACACTGATGTTTGAAATTTTCTCCTCCAGGCAGAACAGACAAACATTTCTCCTTCCACATTCAAAGTCTCAGGATATTCAGGTCCTAATAAATCGATACTCAGTCTGATTTTTATGTGATGTTTCCTCACCTCACCTGTAAAAGGAGTTAACAAAAATCGTCACAGTCAATCGAGATAGAAATTCAGTCCAAAGATGTGCGGGTTAGGTTGATTGGCCATGCAAAAAAAAAAATTGCCCTTCGTGTCCTGAGATGTGTAGTTTAGAGGGATTAGTGGGTAAATATGTAGGGATTTGGGGGTAGGGCCTGGGTGGGATTGTGGTCGGTGCAGACTCAATGGGCCGAATGGCCTCTTTCTGTACTGTAGGGTTTCTATGATTTCTATGAAATTCTGAACAGACAATTCTAGTTTCTCTGGAACTTTTTTTCCTCTCTCATTCCCCCAAATCTGTAAATCCCCGTCCCACACATTCTCCCTCCTCCCTGGGCTGAAATCCAAACCATTTCTTTCCTCCACTCCCAGTTTTCTCCCTCCCTCTCCTCTGTCTGGGTTCAGTTCTCCAGCTCCTGTCTGCAGACTGACAATAAAACCAATGGGTCTTATTGGGGGTGTTGGGGCCTCCAGCGGGTGTTTGTGAATCCTCCCCGCCCACCTCCCAGGGTTTCCTTCCTTCCCAGAGATCAGAGTCCTCATTGATTTGAGGCCAAAGTGTAACCTCTTATTTATTGTCCCCCTCCCCCATCCTCTGATGTGAACCATCCTCCAGTGGCTGAGCCAGGATGGGGCCGTTAACCTGGGCCTGTTCCCGGGAGGGAGGGAGGGAGAAGCCCCGCAGCTGCAAACCAGGGAGCTGACAATGATTCTGAAGGGTTTGCGGATCCACAAAGTGTTTCCAAATCCTCCCAGCCACCGCCGAACGCTGACTCCGCTTCTCCGGGACAAACAAGCGCCAAGGACAGCAATGACACTGCGCATGCTCCACATCACAATGCCCGGGGACTGATTGTCGGCAGCTCCGAACCAATGGGAAGAGGGGGCGGGGCTGGAGGACCGAGCGGGAGTGGCTGGTCCTCCAACCAATCGGAGTGAATGAGGGGCGGGGCTGGAGGACCAACGCTCAGATAAAACCTGGTGGGGGCGGAGTCAACATCGCAGCGGCGGAGCCGGCGGTTGGAGATTGGGGAGGATCCGCAAACCGTTCAGAATCATTGTCAGCTCCCTGGTTTGCAGCTGCGGGGCTTCTCCCTCCCTCCCTCCCTCCCTCCCGGGAACAGGCCCAGGTTAACGGCCCCATCCTGGTTTGGGAGCTGGAGCATGCGCAGTGCCTGCGGCAGACGGTAAGGAGCTCGAGCGAGCGGGTTTTAAATGGGGATTTTTATAGAGTCAGAGATTTACAGCCTGGAAACAGGCCCTTCGGCCCAACTTGTTCATGCTGCACTTTTTAAAACCCCTAAGCTGATCCCAATTGCCCGCATTTGGCCCATATCCCTCTGTACCCATCGTACCCATGTAACTGTCTCAATGCTTTTTAAAAGATAAAATTGTACCGGCCTCTACTACTACCTCTGGCAGCTTGTTCCAGACACTCACCACCCTCTGTGTGAACAAACTGCCCCTCTGGACACTTCTGTATCTCTCCCCTCTCACCTTAAACCTATGCCCTCTAGTTTTAGACTCTCCTACCTTTGGGAAAATATATTGACTATCTCGCTGATCTGTGCCCCTCATTATTTTATAGACCTCTATAAGGTCACCCCTCAGCCTCCTACGCTCCAGAAAAACAAGTCCCAGCCTCTCCTTATAACTCAAACCATCAAGTCCGGTAGCACCCCAGTCAATCTCTTCTGCACTCTCTCTAGTTTAATAATACCCTTTCTATAATAGGGTGACCAAAACTGCACACAGTATTCCAAGTGTGGCCTTATTGTTCTGACTTTTCCAACAGGGCTATTGAATTTATTGGATAGATCTTCCAGGCATACTGAGCTGAATGGTTTCCATCTGTGCTGTATCATTCTGTAAAACAATGAATATTCAGAATCAGGAAGGGACAGAACGAGAGGAATCAGTGACTGTGATTGAATCCAGCCAGAGTCAAGGGGAGAGAGAGGAGATAAAGTAAAAGTTTCTAAATCTCTGTAGTCCCACAGGACAATTTAACATAGCAGATCATCAATTTGCAATTTGTGTTTATTTTTTAAAATTAATTTATCTCAATAGCTAACAATGTTATTTTATATTCATTGAGGTTAAAATAGTGCTGCAGAGAAGGAGGTGCTGGAAGTCTTAAAGTACATCAAGGTAGATAAATCCCCAGGACTTGATGGAGTGGGAGGCTCGGGAGAAAATTGCAGGTCCTCTGGTGCCAGCAGGTTAGGTTGGTGTGGAAGCACTGGTCAGTGCCTTGGGCTGTGGCTCAGAGAGAGCGGGGCCCCCTGCACTGAGATACCCTGCCCTGCACAGCCCTGGGGGAAATGTGTCAGTGCCTCCCAGATAAGGATCCGCTTCACCGCCTCCTGCCCACTTGGGCCTGGAGTTAGTGCTGCCTGTGGGGAGGCAGGTGCCGCTCAGTGCCCTGAGAGTGGGGGAGCTGGGGCCTGCCTTCCTGACCCTCCCCTCCCCTCCCCTCCCTCTATCCAGCGCCTCCTTGTCATTCACACCAAGTCCTGGTAGCATCCTCGTAAAACTTCTCTGCACACTTTCTAGTTTAATATTATCCTTCCTATAATAGGGTGACCAGAACTGTACACAGTATTCCAAATGTGGTCTTACCAATGTCTTGTACAACTTCAACAAATTGTGCCAACTTCTGCATTCAATGTTCTGACCAATGAAACCAAGCATGCCAAATGCCTTCTTCACCACTCTGTCCATCTGTGACTCCACTTTCAAGGAGCTATGAACCTGTACCCCATGATCTTTGTTCTATAACTCTCCTGAACTGAGTAAGTCCTGCCCTGGTTCGATCTACCAAGATGCATCACCTCGCATTTATCCAAATTAAACTCCATCTGCCATTCGTCAGCCCACTGGTCCAATTGATCAAGATAACTCTTCACTGTCCATTATGCCACTAATCTTAGTGTCATCTGCAAACTTACTAACCACGCCGCCCATATTCTCATCCAAATCATGAATATAAATGCCAAATAACAGTGGACCCAGCACTGATCCCTGAGGCACACCGCTGGTCACAGTCCTCCCGTTTGAAAAACAATTCACTACAACCCATCCTCTGGCTTCTGTCAAGAAGTCATGATGTGGAGGTGCCGGCGTTGGACTGGGATGAACACAATAAGAAGTCTCACAACACCAGGTTAAAGTCCAACAGGTTTATTTGGTAGCAAATACCATAAGCTTTCAGAGCACTGCTCCATCTGACGAAGGAGCAGTGCTCCGAAAGCTTGTGGTATTGGCTACCAAATAAACCTGTTGGACTTTAACCTGGTGTTGTGAGACTACTTATTCTGTCAAGAAGCCAATTTTGTATCCATTTAGACACCTCACCCTGGATCCCGTGAGATTTAACCTTGTGTAACAACCTACCGTGTGGTACCTTGTCAAAGGCCTTGCTTAAAGTCTTTGTCGATAACATCAACTGCACTCCCCTCACCTACCTTCTTGGTTACCCCTTCAAAAAAAACTCAGTCAAGTTTGTGAGACATGATTTTCCACTCAAAGCTATGCAGAACTGTCCCTAATCAGTCCTTGCGTCTCTAAATGCCTGTGGATCAAAATACCCTCCAACAATTTACCCACCACAGATGTGAGGCTCACTGGCCTGTCGTTCCCAGGCTTTTCCCTGCAGCCCTTTTTAAACAAAGGCACAACATTTGCCACACTCCAATCTTCAGGCACCTCACCCGTGACTATCGATGATTCAAATATCTCAGCTCGGGGAACTGCAATTTCCTCCCTCGCCTCACACAATGTTCTGGGATACACTTCTTCAGGTCCTGGGGATTTATCTACCTTGATGCACTTTAAGACTTCGAGCACCTCCTTCTCTGTAATATGTACACTCCTCAAGACATCACTATTTCCCCAAGTTCCATGCTTTTCTCAACAGTAAATACTGATGAGAAATATTCATTATAGGATCTCACCCATCTCTTGTGGATCCTCACATAGGTGACCTTGTTGATCCTTAAGAGGCCCTACTCTCTCCCTTGTTACTCTTTTGCCCTTTATGTATTTGTAGAAGCTCTTTGGATTCTCCTTTGCCTTATCTGCCAAAACAATCTTCTGTCCCCTTTTTGCACTCCTGATTTATCGCTTAACTCTACTCCTACACCCCCTATACGCCAAGGGATTCACTTGATCCCAGCTCCCTATGCATGTCATCTGCCTCTTTCTTCTTCTTGACCAGGGCCTCAATATCCCGAGTCATCCAGGGTTCCCGACTTCTGCCAGCCTTGCCCTTCACTCTAAGAGGAGTGTGTTTACAAAGACTGAGTGCGGATGCAGAGCCCGAAATAAAACTGGAAACATAAATGGAGTTGGTGGGTGGGTGGTGAGGCTTTATAAACACCCGATGTTGGCCTCAATTAGCAAAGCAAATTCCTTGGGCCTTCCGGAGGCTTCAGGACCGAGTTAATATCCACCATCTTTATAGGGATCCACGTACTGCAAAGTGCCTGCGCATCCGCCATCTTTATTGAGGGTAATTTGGAACAACGCATGCACAGCCACCGTATTTCTTGGGGGTGAAACCAAATGAATAACCCACAGGGGACAAAAAAATCAGATTGATTTCATAACAAACTGTTGTTGAAAACCGGAATTGAGGGTTACAGCCAACAACAACTTCTATTGATAAAACACCATTAATATCAGGGTGGTTAACACTGCCTCTCAGCTCCAAGGACCCAGGTTCGATTCCAGCCTTGGGTCACTGTCTGTGTGGAGTTTGCACGTTATCCCTGTGATTGTGTGGGTTTCCTCTGGGTGCTCTGGTTTCCTCCCACTGTCCAAAGATGTGACGCTCAGAGGGATTGGCCATGCTATATTGCCCCTCCGTGTACAAAGATGTACAGGTAAGGTGGATTAGTGGGGTAAAAACATGGGTTACAGGTATAGATCAGGGGTAAAATATTCAGAGTTGGTGCAGACTTGATGGGCCAAATGCTTTCCTTCTGCACTGTAGGAATTCTTTGAGAAGTCATCCCTGTGCACTGAAGGTCTAGTCACTAATGGTGGAGTGATTAAAATAGGGAATGTGCAGGAAGCCAGAATTGGAGCAATGCTGGAGGTGATTCCAGAGATAGGGAAGAAAAGGCCTTGGAGTGATTTGGAAAAATTAGTTGTGAGGATGAATGAAAAATATGCAACATTTCATTTCGATCTCCTAGAATCCGACAGTGCAGAAGGAGGCCATTTGGCCCATCGAGTCTGCACTGACCACAATCCCGTCCACGCCCTATCCCCATTAGCCAATGCATTTACCTGAGCTAGTCCCCCTGACACTAGGGGTAATTTAGCATAGCCAATTCACCTAACCTGCACCTGTTTGGACTGTGGGAGGAAACCAGAGCACTTGGTGAAAACCCATGCAGACATGGGGAGAATGTGCAAACAGACTGTGACCCAAGCTGGGAATCAAACTTGGGTCCTTGGTGCTGTGAGGCAGCAGTGCTAACCACTGTGCCACCGTGCTGCCCTCAACTCAGGGAGGAGGGAGAGTGTGTGGGACATAGATTTACTGTTTTGGGGAACAAGAACAGAAAAGTTGTTCCCTTTGAAATTAGACTTGTCTGATCAGAATTTCTATCCTGGACTGACAGTAGTTTTGTAAACTCCTTTTGCAGGATATTTGAAGGGGAAGATTTACAGTCAGCAAAATGAAATCAAGTTTCATACCAAGATTTAACAGTTGCTCAATTCACCAGCACCTGAACACCATCAGCCTTTGAATGTGGAGTGTGGGAAAAGATGACTGGACTCAGCGTGACTGGAAAAGCACTGAGAGACACACACACACAACCGAATGAGAGTTTTCCAGTGAACAGCCTGTAAAAACATCACACCATTCACAGCAATGTGAATCTGTGCATGTGTTCTGTGTGGACGAGGCTTCAACTAATCACTCAATATGGAGAGACATGATGATACTGACACCATAGAGAAACCGTGGATATGTGGGGACTGTGGGAAAGCATTCACTTGCCCATCCAAACTGGAAACTCATCGACACACCCACACTGGGGAGAGACCCTTCAACTGCCCCATGTGTTGGAAGGAATTTACTCAATCATCCTGCCTAACATTACACCAGCGAGTTCAGAGAGACCGTACACTTGCTGTGTGTGGGAAGGGATTCGTCCAGATGTGTAACCGACAACTACACTGGAGAGTTCATACTGGGGAGAGGCCGTTCACCTGCTCCGTGTGGGAAGCGATTCATTAATTCATCCAACCTTGTGACACCAGAGAGTTCACACTAAGGAGAGGCTGTTCAGCTGCACTGACTGTGGAAAGAGCTTCAGACATTGATCCAGCCTCAAAGCACATCAGCGACTTCACACTGGGGAGAGACCATTCACCTGCTCAGAGTGTGGGAAGGGATTCACTACCTCCTCCCACCTGGTGACACACCAGCGACTTCACGAGTGAGTGCAGGGAGTGGATTCTGCTGTAGCTGCTGCTGTTAATCACATCCAGGAGTGAGCCACATTCATTCTGACATTTGAGGTTTGTTTCTGCTGATAATAATCCCTGTAACTGGGCTGGAGTTTAATATTCTGGATCTAGAGCTGATTGTGTTTTCAGGATTGCCATTTCCCTTTAAGAACTGCTGTCTGTGATCTTTCCCCATCAGTCAGGAACTCGCATCACCGCTTCTTTACAGTGCAGAAAGAAAATTCACCAGTTCCCTCATTTGCATCAAGCGGGTCAAAGATCCCTGAGATCTTAATGACTGCCCCCAATAAAGATGGCGATGTGTGGATGGGTGATCACCATCTTTGTAAGGGGCAAATTGTCAGTGAATGGGAGGGGCTTGTTCCCCATTGTTCAGAATGGAGACAACTTGTCCATCAAACTGCATCAACACTCTGAGTCCCAATGTCTTATTGAGGCAGTGTGTTGCCACAGAAGGTTAGAACTAAAGAAAAAATCACAAGATCTTTTATTTATATTTTAAGGGCAAGAGGGTAATCGGGAAAAGAGTAGGTTGGTTAGGAACCAATTGCCCATTAGACAACTTTGGTGTGGAGCCGGAAGATGTATTTGAGGTACTAAATGAGTATTTTGCATCTGTGTTCACTGTGTGGAAGGACAATGTAGGTACAGAAAGCAGGGACGGGTGTGTGATAGAATTGAACAAATTGTCATTGGTGGTGTGGTAAATAGCGAGGAGGACAACCTTGGATTACATGGAACACACAGAACATAGTACAGTACAGGCCCTTCGGCCCTTGATGTTGTGCTGAGCTTTGTCCAAAATCAAGCTATCCCACTCTCTATCATCCTGGTGTGCTCCATGAGCCTATCCAATAACCGCTTAAATGTTCCTAAAGTGTCTGACTCCACTATCACAGCAGGTAGTCCATTCCACACCCCAACCACTGAGTAAAGAATCAAACCCCTCCCCATTACCCACACATCAGTCAACCCACTTTCTCTCTCTTCCCCCCCCCCCCCCCCCCCCCCCCCCCCCCCCCCCACCACCACTGATCTGAGTCAGAGCCGTTGGAAACACTGAACGTGCCCTTCAGAAGCTGGAGAACCCGATTCAGACTTTTATTGAGCAGGTCCATTACGGTGCGGTTCCGGATTGGCAAACGCGGTGGTGAAGGGGGAAAGTTGGGCGGGCAGTTCATTCATTCAATTTAAATCGCCATTGCACCTGTTTTGGGCGCAAAGCGGATCACCGCCATTCCGGGTTTCGGTAAAGTGGCAATCTGCACGGACGCAGGTGCAGATCGTACCCGAGGGAGAGGGCACTGAGGAGGGCTGGTGCCCCAGTCAGGAGGGAGGGAGTGCCGGTGTTGGGGGCAGCAGCAGTGGGGAGGGGGACTTTACTCTTCCAGCTCTCTTGGGCGCAAACTAAGTCCAGGGTGTCTTTCCCCCCCCCCCCCCCCCCCCCCCCCTCCCCCCCGGTGCAGTCTTCCCTCCCGTAGGTGGAAAAAAGTAAAGAAAGAGTGTGTCTCCGTGTCCTCTTTCCCCCTCTCCCTCCAGGGAGAGAGCACCCTCCAGCGGACCGCAGGCAGGCGATAGCTCACCTTCCTCCCCTTCCCTCCTCCCTTCTTCCTTGCAGGAAGCCAACAATTCGGCAGAAACAATAGAAAACGGGCATCTCCAGCAAGCAAGCTCCAAGAAAGTGTGTTACTCACAGATGTTGCCCTCTTTTAAGGTCAAACCAAATAAACAAACTCAGGTTAAGTCAGGACAAAGTAAACGGGGCAGTTCCCCAAAAGGAGGGGGAACAGCCCGAACAGAAATCAAAGTACAAAGGAAACTTAAAGATCAATTTAAAATGTGATTATTAGGGTCAATAATGCACCCCAACCTCTGCGGTGCTCAACGGGCACGGAAAGCGTCAACCGCGCCCGTGGACACCGCACGCTCCCTCTCCAGGGACACCTGGCCGCGAACGTAGCTGCGGTAGAGGGGAAGACAGTCAGGGTGGACGGCCCCCTCGATCGCCTGCTGCCTGGACCGGTAAATGGCGTGTTTCGCCAGGCCCAGGAGCAGGTTCATGAGGAGGTCGCCATCCCGACCCTCCCCTCTCCGCACCGGGTCCGTAGATCAGGAGCGTGGGACTGAAGTGCAGACAAAACATCAATAAAAGGTTCTTTAGGAAAACATAAAAGGAGTGCAGCCTAAGACACTCAACATGGACATGGTCCACGGACTCCACAAGGCCACAGAAAGGGCAGTCTTCGGGGCCCGTGAACCAGTGAATCCTACGGTTGTGCGGAACTGCTGCATGCATCACCCTCCACCCCAGGTCCCCGACGTAATTGGGGGAGATCCCTCCGTAGAGGGACCTTTTATACACCTCTATTAAGTCTCCCCACATCCTCCGTCTTTCCAGGGAGAACAACCCCAGTTTATCCAATCTCTCCTCATAACTAAGCCGCTCCATACCAGGCAATATCCTGGTAAACCTCCTCTGGACTCTCTCCAAAACCTCCACGTCCTTCTGGTAGTGTGGCGACCAGAACTGGACGCAGTATTCCAAATGCGGCCGAACCAATGTTCTATACATCTGCAACATCAGACCCCAACCTTTATACTCTATGCCCTGTCCTATAAAGGCAAGCATGCCGTATGCTGCCTTCACCACCTTCTCCACCTGTGACGTCACCTTCAAGGATCTGTGGCCTTGCACACCCAGGTCCCTCTGCGTATCTACACCCTTTATGGTTCTGCCATTTATCGTATAGCTCCTCCCTACATTATTTCTACCAAAATGCATCACTTCGCATTCATCAGGATTGAACTCCATCTGCCATTTCTTTGCCCAAATTTCCAGCCTATCTATATCCTTCTGTAGCCTCTGACAATGCTCCTCACTATCTGCAAGTCCTGCCAATTTTGTGTCGTCCGCAAACTTACTGATCACCCCAGTTACACCTTCTTCCAGATCGTTTATATAAATCACAAACAGCAGAGGTCCCAATACAGAGCCCTGCGGAACACCACTAGTCACAGGCATCCAGCCGGAAAAAGACCCTTCCACTACCACCCTCTGTCTTCTGTGACCAAGCCAGTTCTCCACCCATCTAGCCACCTCCCCCTTTATCCCATGAGATCCAATCTTTTTCACCAGCCTACCATGAGGGACTTTGTCAAACGCTTTACTGAAGTCCATATAGACGACATCCACGGCCCTTCCCCCGTCAACCATTCCAGTCACATCTTCAACAACTTCCCCACCACGGATGTCAAGCTCACCGGCCTATAATTACCTGGGTTAAATAACGGGACCACATTAGCTATCCTCTGGGACCTCACCTGTGTCCAGTGACGAGACAAAGATTTGTGTCAGAGGCCCAGCGATTTCATCTCTCGTCTCCCTGAGCAGCCTTGGATAGATTCCATCAGGCCCTGGGGATTTGTCAGTCTTTATATTCTCTAACAAACCTAACACTTCCTCCCTTGTAATGGAGATTTTCTCCAACGGTTCAACACTCCCCTCAGACACTCCCAGTCAACACATCCCTCTCCTTTGTGAATACCGACGCAAAGTATTCATTTCGGATCTCCCCGACTTCTTTGGGCTCCAAGCATAATTCCCCACTTTTGTCCCTGAGGTCCAATTTTTTTTTCCCCTGACAACCCTTTTGTTCCTAACGTATGAATAAAATGCCTTGGGATTCTCCTTAATCCTGTCTGCCAAGGACATTTCGTGACCCCTTTTTGCCCTTCTAATTCCCTGTTTGAGTTCTTTCCTACTTTCTTTGTATTCCTCCAGAGCTCCCTCCGTTTTTAGCTGCCTGGACCTAACATACGCCTCTTTTCTTTTTGACCAGTCCCTCAATTTCCCTGGTTATCCACGGTTCTTGAATCCTATCCTTTTTTACGGGCACATGCCTGTCCTGTAGCCCTAACAACTGTTCCTTAAAAGACTCCCACATGCCAGATGTGGATTTACCCTCAAACAGCCTCTCCCAATCAAGAGCTGCCAATTTCTGCCTAATCCCACTAAAGTTAGCCTTCCCCCAATCCAACACCTTACCCTTGGGACACCACTCATCCTTTTCCATCGCTATCCTAAAGCTAACAATTGTGGTCACTATTTGTCACATGTTCCCCTACCGAAACTTTGAAGACCTGACCGGGCTCATTCCCCAGTACTAGGTCCAGTATAGCCCCCTCTCGAGTCGGGCTATCTACATATTGTTCCAAAGAACTCTCCTGTACGCATTTTACAAATTCCTCCCCATTCAGAGTCCCTGCTCTCAGCGATTTCCAGTCTATACCAGGGAAATTGAAGTCTCCCACTACAACAACCCTATTTTTCCTGCACCTATCCAGTATCTCCTGACATATCCGTTCTTCCACTTCCCTTGGGCTGTTGGGGGGCCTGTAGTATACCCCCAACATAGTGACTGCACTCTTCCTGTTTCTAAGCTCCACCCAGAGTGACTTGTTACACAACCCCTCTGAATTGTCCTCCTTCTGCACTGCTGTAATATGCTCTCCAACTAATACTGCTATTCCCCCACCTCTTTTGGCCCCTCCTCTGTCTCACCTAAAACACTTGTACCCCGGAATGTTCAGCTGCCAGTCCAGTCCCTCTTTCAACCAAGTCTCTGTCACTGCAACCACATCCAAATTCCTTGTGAGCATTAAGGCCCTAAGTTTGTCTGTCTTACCTGCTACGCTCCTTGCATTGAAGTATAAGCACTCCAGACCTCCAGGCCCAGTGAGGTCATCCTCCCCCAGAGTGCACTTCTTCTTTGCCAGCCTTGTCCCAGCCCCAAGCTCGTCCCCAGCCTCGACACTTGTAGACCTAATATTTTGATCCCCACCCCCCTGCCATACTAGTTTAAACCCCCCCCCCGAACTGCACTAGCAAAACTCCCAGCCAGGATATTCGTGCCCTTCCAACTTAGTTGTGACCCGTCCTCCTTGTACAGGTGCCATCCTCTCCTGAACTTCCCATTGATCTAGGAAAATGAAGCCCTCCCTCCTGGACCAGTCCTTTAGCCAAGCATTCAATTGTACTGACTCCCTATTCTTAGCCTCACTGGCACGAGGCATTGGGAGCAGACCAGCGATGGCCACCCTGGAGGCCCTACTTTTTAGTCTATTTCCCAACTCCCTGAATTGCTCTCGTAGGATCCCCCTGTGCTTCCTATCTACGTCATTTGCACCAGTGTGTACAATGACATCCGTTTCTTTATCTTCCCCTTTTTAAGATGCCTCCTATCCACTTGGTGACATCCATTACCCCAGTACCAGGTAGGCAGACTACCATCCTGGAGTCCTGTTCGCACCCACAGAATCGCCTGTCCGTGCCTCTAACCGATGCATCCCCCACCACTATTGCTCTCCTAACCCCTCTCTTTCCTTTCCGGGGCCACAGAGCCTGACTCTGTGCCAGTGACCTGGTCACTGTGGCTTACCCCTGGAGAGTCATCCTCCTCCACACTATCCAAAACAATATACTTGTTTTGGAGGGGGACAACCACAGGTGACCCCCTCCACTAATTGCTCACTCCCCTCCCCTCTCACACCTGTCGCCGAGCCCTTCCTATTATGAGAGACAGCCACTGGAATACTCTCTGGTACATTACCCTTCTGACCTTTACTACTCCTAACTGTGACCCACGTGTCTTCCTCCCGATGCCCCGGTGTAACTAGTTCCCTATAACTCGTGTCAATTATTCTCATTCTCCCTGACTAGACCAAGGTCAGCAATCTGCAGCTCCTGCTCCGTGACGCGGTCCCTCAGGAGCTGCAGTTCCACGCACCTGGCGCAAATGTGGTCCTCCGGGAGGCTAGGTGTTTCCAGGAACTCCCACATCCCACACCGGAAGCACAGAACTGGCCTATCATTCATAGTTACCCTTTTCCTATATAGGTTTGGATAAAAATAACTTGCCCTGCCTCGCCCTTACCGCCTAAGCCCTCTGAGCCAAAGCCCTGACAGCTCTCACTCTGCTTCACTTGCTCCACTGCCCGCTCGTAAGTGCTGCCTGCCTTTTAAAGCCAGCAACAAACCTCCCCAGGCCTACTTCCGGTTTTGAAAAAAAAACCCTCTGATTTTACGCACAAAATTAACTGAAAAAAATAATAAATCTCCACTAAAAAACACTCTCTCTTCCCCTCAGCTCTCTCTGTGGAACAGTGAGGCTGAAACCTCCAAGACAATCCCTTTTTAAAGCCAGCAACAAACCTCCCCAGGCCGAGTAACCTGGGGTCCATCCCATCCGGACCCGGCGACTTATCTATCTTGATGCCATTCAAAGATTCCAGCACAACCTCTTTCTTAAAGTCCACATACTCAATCTTTTCAGTCCACCACAAGCCCGCAGTACATCCACCCAGGTCCTTCTCCTCTGTGAAAACAGAGGCAAAATACTCAGAGCGCCTCTGCCATTTCTACTGGTTCTGTACAGACTTTCCCGCCTTCACCTTTTATAGGCCCTATTCCATCACGTCTCATCCTTTTACTCTTCACATATTTATAGAACGCCTTAGGGTTCTCCTTAATCCTACCTGCCAGGGCCTTCTTGTGACCCATTCTGGCTCTCCTAATTTCCTCCTTTAGTCCCTTCCGACAAGTCGTATACTCTTCTAAATCCCTATCTTTGCCAAGCTCTGAGTCTTTTGTACGCTTTCCTTTTCTTCTCGACTTGGTCCCGCACAGCTTTCGTGCACCACGGTTCCTTTAACTGACCAACACCTCCCTGTCTGCTCGGAACGTTGTTCTGTAGAACTCTAGACAGGCATTCCTTGAAAAACTGCCACCTCTCTTCAGTACATTTCCCTGAGAATACCTCCTTCCAATTTACTACTCTAATTTGCTGTCTAATGTCTTCATATTTCCCCTTACTCCATATAAACACTTTCCTGGCTTGCCTGATCCTCTCGTTTTTTTCTAATGCAAGCCTAAAGGAGATAGAGTTATGACCGCTATCCCCAAGATGCTCTCCCACTGAGAGATCTGACACCTGTCCAGGTTCATTGGTCAGTATCAGATCAAGTACAGCCTCTCCTCTTGTAGGCTTGTCCACATGCTGTGTCAGGAAACCCTCCTGAACACACCGAATGAACTCTTTCCCATCCAATCCCCTTATCCTCGGGATATTCCAATCTATGTTTGGGAAATTAAAGTCTCCCATCACAACAACTCTGCTATTACTGCATCTCTCCAGGATCTGTTACCCTATCTGCTCCTCCACCTCCCTGTTACTATTAGGCGGCCTATAGAAAACTCCCAGCAAAGTGACCGGCCCCTTTGCACTCTGTACCTCCACCCACAGAGACTCGGTGGACAATCCCTCCACAGCATACACCTTCTCTACAGCTGTGACACTATCCCTGATCAGCAGTGCCACTCCACCCCCTCTCTTGCCTCCCTCCCTGTCCTTCCTGAAACATCTGAATCCCGGCACCTGGAGTATCCAGTCCTGTCCCTGAGACATCCAAGTCTCCGTAATGGCCACCACATCATACTTCCAGGCATCGATCACGCTCTGAGCTCATCCCCTTTATTCACTATACTCCTGGCATTAAAGTAAACACATCTCAATCCTTTGGTCTGAGCTCTCCCCTTCTCTATTCCCTGTCCATCCACCCTCTTGCACTGTCTATAACCCTTCTCTGTTTGCGAGCTAACTTCCTCACTCTGATCCCCTCCCCCAAACCTATCGAGTTTAAACTCTCCCCAGTAGCCTTAGCCAACCTTCCTGCCAGGATATTGGTCCCCCTGGGATTCAAGTGCCACCCGTTTTTTGTGTGCAGGTCACACCTGCCCCTGAAGAGGTCCCAATGGTCCAGGAACCTGAATCCCTGCCCCCTGCACCAGTCCCTCAGCCACACATTCATCCTCCACCTCACTCCATTCCTGTCCTCGCCTTCCCGTGGCACAGGCAGCAATCCTGAGATTACTACCTTTGCTTTCCTCCTTCTCGGCTGTCTCCCTAATTCCCTATACTCTCTTTTCATGACCCCTTCCCCCTTCCTACCCACATCAGCGGTACCAATATGTACCGCTACCTCCGGCTCCTCTCCCTCCCCCCTCAGGATTTCTGGGACTCGCCCAGCGACATCCTGAATCCCAGCCCCAGGGAGGCAGACCAGCATCCGAGACTCCTGCCTGCCTCCGCAAAATCGCCTGTCCGTCCCCCTGACTGCCGAGTCCCCGATTAATACCGCCTTCCCCTCTTTTCTTTAGCCCTCTGAGTTACAGGGCCGGACTCCACCCCGGAGACACGGCCACTGCTGCTTCCCCCAGGCGGGCTGTCCCCCCCAACAGTACTCAGGCAGGAGTACTTGTTGTGTAGGGGCACATCCACCAGGGTGCTCTCAATCACGCGAGCTTCACCCTTCCTGGCCGTCACCCACTTGGCCTCCTCCCATGGACCACCTGATGATAGGGACACGAACATTGGAGTGTTGCCCCAGTCCCCCGACATGCTAAAGAAGAACTCCGGGTTGTAACCGGCCGGGTGGAACAGAGCCGTGGGGGCCCCGCTGCCACCCGGCCCCGGAGACTCCTCGCCGGGGGACTGAGGCAGCACATGTTTCGATTTACAGGGTGCCTTGCCCCCTTTTTTTCAGGGGACAAGGCACAAAGACAGGTGGGGGCACGGCAGGAGATGACTCACAAGGGGGGAGGGGCATGCAGACCTCGAACTCTACGGTGCCCGAGGGGCCCCGCCTCTTTTTGTTAACCTGCCCTCGGGCAGGCGAGGCCCCTCGCCCTCCGCCCCTCTTCGCCTTGCCGCGCCCCCCCTGCTCTCCCATCACGTCCCCCCGAGGTGGCGGCGTCACCAGTTTTGCCGGCTCGGGGTCGCTTACCCCCCCATGCTCGGGCCCATGATCCCGGGCACCGGACCCAGCACTTGGCCCCGGAGAGCCCACGGGCCCAGCAGATGGTGGTGGGGGGGGGGGGGCGCAGGTGGAGACTGAGGTGGTCCCCGAGCCGGCTGCCGGGGTGGTTGGGGTGTTTTTCCTGGGGGACGGGGTTCCGGTACCCCCCTTCTTTTTTGTTGTGCCCTTCTGGGCCTTTTGGCCGCGCGGGGGCTCCGCTCCCCCCCCGCCGGCAGCTGAGGTGGCAGCTGCTGCCGGCGTGGCCTCCCCTCGCGGGGGGGCAGATGGTACTCGTTTGGGGGGAGAGGGGGCTGCGGTGCCAGCCTTCCAAGGGAAGTGCTACGCCCACCCCGAGACTGCCTTGGGTTGGCGGTCGGCGGCCTTGGAGACGGGGCAGTTTTTCCTCACGTGCCCCGCCTCCTTACAGGCATGGCACCGCACACCGTCCGCGGACCAAAACACCCGGTAAGTGGTCCCCTCATGGGGGACATTGAACCCTCCCTCCAGTTCCTCCTCCCGGGCCAGGCGGACAAAAACCTGGCGCCGGAAGGAGTATATGTGGCGGAGGGAGGGGTCCCGAAGGCCGAGCGGGATCGGCTGCACCCCGGACCTGACCTCCCCCAGTAGATGGAGGTGGGGGAGGAGGAGCTCACTCGGTAGGAAGGGCGGGACGTTCAATATTACTATCTTGTGGGCGGTGGCCTCCAAAGGGTCCACCGCCAGGAATGTCCCGCCCACCGTGAGCCCCTTTTCCAGGGCGAGGCGAACCGCCCGCTCGGCCTTCAGGAAGAATACGGCCCGGCCGTACATCTTTGAGGCCGCGACAATGGCTGAGGGGCCGACAACCCCAGCCATTGCCTTAACGCAGGCCTCGATAGACATGTCGGGGTGGGCGTAGCACTTCACCCCGAGCTGCCGCGTGATCAAAGAAAATGGCGGCAGGGCCTTGGAAGCGGCGGGGGCTCCGGCAGCCGCCACGCCCGCATAGGTGGGCCGAGAAGGCCCTGCCACCGGCGACGCTGGTGATGTCGCCATCGTATCAGGGGAAGTGCTACACCCACCCCGAGACTGCCCAGATGTACGGCAGGGCGTATGTGGGATGGGGAAGATAAGGGAGGGTGGGGTAGGCGGGGAGGGGTGTAGGTGCTCTCTCCCTGGAGTGAGAGAGGGAGAGAGGAGGTTGGAGGAGCAGGAGGGAGACGAGGCACAAGGCCGGTGCCCCAGTCAGGAGGGAACAAGGGGAGGGGGCGCCGGTCGTGGGGGCAGCAGCAGTGGGTGGGGGACTTGGGTCTACTGGCCCTGTCGGGCGCGCACTGTTCAAAAGTCCAAGGGGTCCTCACCCCCCCCCCCCCCCCCCCCACTGCAGATGTTAAAGTCCGAAAATGCCTTCGCACCCCCCCCCTCTCCCCTCCAGTCACCCCTTGTCCTCTCTTCCTCCCTCCCTCCGGGGAGCGCACACCCTCCGCAGGCAGGTCAGATGGCAGGCAGGCAGGCAGGTCAGATGGCAGGCAGGCAACAGGCAGGCCAGGCAACAGGCAGCAGCTCACCTCCCTCCTTCCTCCCCGCAGGGAACGAAAAACAAACAAACCAAAACAACACAAAAACCGGGCGTCTCCGTGAGGAAAAACTGAAAAATAAAGGTACTTACAAAAAGAAAGAAAACAAACCCAAAGTTTCCGCCCGGGTCTGACCCGGGGCCTTCCGCTACACGGGCGAATGTGAATCCACTTCACCTCAGAAACAAAATGTAGGTGTTGTCGAGAGGAGGCACGTTTCAGGCCGTCCGTACTCAATCCTCATTCAGAGAGAGAGCAGCAGCAGCTTTGCTGGGCAGGAATGCTCTATCCAGAATCTCTGGGTCAACAGAAGCCATACATCAGGACTCTGATGAGAGACCTTTCACATGCTCTCACTGCGGGACTGGCTTCAGGCGATCAGGCGACCTCACTGTACACCAGCGAATTCACACTGGGGAGAGGCCGTTCACCTGCCCTGTGTGTGGGAAGAGATTCACTTGTTTATCCTCTCTCACTTCACACCAACTTGTTCACACAAATGAGAGACCGTTCAGATGTTCTGACTGTGAGAAGAGCTTTAAAAGCAGAAAACTTCTGCTCGCACACCAGCGAAATCACTCTGAGGACAAACCGTTCACCTGCACTGAGTGTGGGAAAGGATTCACCCGGTCATCCATTCTGCTGAGACACCAACAAGTTCACAGTGAGGAGAAGCCGTTCACTTGTTCAATGTGTGGAAAGAGGTTCACCCAGTCACACAACCTGGTGAGACACCAGCGAGTTCACCAGTGATCACAGGGGTGTGATTCTGCTGTTATTGCTGCTGTTAATTGCATCCCCGACTGAATTATATTTATACTGAAAGTTGGAGTTTTTCTGATGTAAATCAACCCTGTTGGACTTGTAGAATACCCCACAGCATCTCTCATTCATGTGTCAATAAATCTTCACACCTGCAGACCTTGTTTTAAATTTAAATCACTCAGAAACTGTATTGAACTAAAGATGAACAATAAACAGATCACAGTCCAATCCACCCCTGTGTGAATGTGCCGATGTATCAGCAGGCTGATGACTAAAGTCTGTTTTGTAACTTCAGGATGAGGATGTGAAAGCTCTGAATGTTGGTAATCTTATCTGTCGGCTGGAGCTATTTGATAGGCAGGATGTTCATAGCTGTAAACTTGTCAGATGTCGAAAGAATTACTATTGGAGTAAACTCACCCATTTATAACCTCAGACTCTGGTCCCTATTGTAATGAATAAGTAACACAGTGGAACAGCGAGGGAAATATGTGGGGCTACGGGGATAGGGCCTGGGTAAGATGCTCTGTTGGAGAGTTAGTGCAGACTCGATGGGCCCTGTACCCTTGTGCATTTACCCTGCTAACCCCCGCTAACTTATACATCGTTGGGCGCTAACAGATAATTTAACATGGCCAATCCACCTAACCTGCACATCTTTGGACTGTAGGAGGAAACTGAAGCACCCGGAGGAAACTCAGACACAGGGAGAAGGTGCAAACTCCACACACAAACCCAAGGCTGGATTCAAACCCAGTGCTGTTAGGCAGCAGTGCTAACCACTGTTCCACAGTGCAGCCCTTCATAGAATCATAGAATCCCTACAGTGCAGAAGGAGGCCATTCGGCCCATCGAGTCTGCACCGACCACAATCCCACCTAGGCCCTACCCCCACATATTTACCCGCTAATCCCTCTAACCTACACATCTCAGGACTCTAAGGGGCAATTTTTAACCTGGCCAATCAACCTAACCCGCACATCTTTGGACTGTGGGAGGAAACCGGAGCACCTGGAGGAAACCCACGCAGACACGAGGAGAATGTGCAAACTCCACACACACAGTGACCCGAGCCAGGAATTGAACCCGGGACCCTGGAGCTGTGAAGCAGCAGTGCTAACCACCGTGCTACCGTGCCGCCCTTCTGCTGCTGAATCCCACATCCACACATTACCGCCAGACTTGACAATTTCAACACATTCCTGACTGGTCTCCCACATTCTATAATTTTGAGATAATCCAAAATGTCCTCATGTCTTGCAGACGCTTCCTCCATCTCCACAACCCCCTCTTCTAATTCTGGACCTCTGTGCAGCCCCTTTGCAATTCCTGCAGCATTGCTGGCCTGCGGACTAATGTATGGTTCAATTCCCATTCCAGCTGAGGTCAGTGTCGGAGCTGTCTCCTCACCCTGCCCAAGAGTGGATGGTAACGGCAGCCTGCTACTGACACAAACTGCCAGGAAAACAGCTCTGGATGACACATCAGCAGACATTTGGGGTTCCAAATGCTTGAAAACTGTTAACCTGTGTGAAATTGAGGTGTATTACAGCCTAATTTAAATATAGGATGAGTGTCATTGCTTATTTAGTCACTGCTATAAACAGCGGAATTCTCACTTTGTAAACCTCAGCTTGAAGGAATAAAGTGAATAAATTGGGATATTAACTTTTACCATTATCCATCTGAAGCCAATGGACTCCTTTTTCCCTGTCCTGATGTGACACTGGATCTTCTTCGGTTTGAAGAAGAAACTTAACATAGAACATAGAACATAGAAAGCCACAGCACAAACAGGCCCTTCGGCCCACAAGTTGCGCCGATCACATCCCCACCTCTAGGCCTATCTATAGCCCTCAATCCCATTAAATCCCATGTACTCATCCAGAAGTCTCTTAAAAGACCCCAACGAGTTTGCCTCCACCACCACCGACGTCAGCCGATTCCACTCACCCACCACCCTCTGAGTGAAAAACTTACCCCTGACATCCCCCCTGTACCTACCCCCCAGCACCTTAAACCTGTGTCCTCTCGTAGCAACCATTTCAGCCCTTGGAAATAGCCTCTGAGAGTCCACCCTATCCAGACCCCTCAACATCTTGTAAACCTCTATCAGGTCACCTCTCATCCTTCGTCTCTCCAGGGAGAAGAGACCAAGCTCCCTCAACCTATCCTCATAAGGCATGCCCCCCAATCCAGGCAACATCCTTGTAAATCTCCTCTGCACCCTTTCAATGGCTTCAACATCTTTCCTGTAATGAGGTGACCAGAACTGCGCGCAGTACTCCAAGTGGGGTCTAACCAGGGTCCTATAAAGCTGCAGCATTATCTCCCGACTCCTAAACTCAATCCCTCGATTAATGAAGGCTAGTACGCCATACGCCTTCTTGACCGCATCCTCCACCTGCGAGGCCGATTTAAGAGTCCTATGGACCCGGACCCCAAGGTCCCTCTGATCCTCTACACTGCTAAGAATGGTACCCTTCATTTTATACTGCTGCTCCATCCCATTGGATCTGCCAAAATGGATCACCACACACTTATCCGGGTTGAAGTCCATCTGCCACTTCTCCGCCCAGTCCTGCATTCTATCTATGTCTCGCTGCAACTTCTGACATCCCTCCAAACTATCCACAACACCACCTACCTTGGTGTCGTCAGCAAACTTACCAACCCATCCCTCCACTTCCTCATCCAGGTCATTTATGAAAATGACAAACAGCAAGGGTCCCAGAACAGATCCCTGGGGCACTCCACTGGTCACTGACCTCCATGCAGAGAAAGACCCCTCCACAGCCACTCTCTGCCTTCTGCAGGCAAGCCAGTTCTGGATCCACAAGGCAACAGCCCCTTGGATCCCATGCCCTCTCACTTTCTCAAGAAGTCTTGCATTAGAGCACTGGGCGGTACAGTGGCACAGTGGTTACCACTGCTGCCTCACAGTGCCAGGGATTTGGATTTGATTCCTGGCTTGGGTCACTGTGTGGAGTTTGCACATTTTCCCCGTGTCTGTGGATTTCCTCCGGGTGCTCCGGTTTCCTCCCACAGTCCAAAAGATGTGCTGGTGAGGGTGCATTGGCCAAGCTGAATTCTCCCTCAGTGTAACCCGAACAGGTGCCGCAGTGTGGTGACTGGGGGATTTTCACAGTAACTTCATTACAGTGTGAATGTAAACCTTCTTGTGACTCATAAATAAACGTTACTATTGGCCTCAGTACCCGAGACCTGGCAGGATGGCAAGAATGGCCCGGGGCTCCAGTGAGGTGTACTGGAGGGGCCGGAGTGGGCAAGTGGTGACACTGGGAGGAGCAGCAGCTGGGAGGCCTACAGCGACCTCTGGTGGACAGGAGGGGAAACAGCAGCAGTGCAGTCTGCGCAAAAGCTTCCCCAGTTCAGCTGATCAGAGAGACTGGGAACCTCTCCAAATGTAAACTTCAGCTTCTCACATTCACCCCCATTCATCCCTCTCTCCCTCCATCCACCTCACTCTCCCTCCCTCCCTCTCACTATCCATCCCTCTCTCCCTCCTCCCATCCCTCCCTACAACAAGAACCATTCACTGAGCACAGCAGTTTCACCCTCATTCCCCCAGTCTGTATTCCAGCCTTTATCACATCCACTCTGCTCCCAGATACTTTACACCATTAGATATTACAATTCAAACTTTATAATCTCTACAATTTACTATTTGTTCAAGGAGATGAGGGCGGCATGGTGGCACAGCGGTTAGCACTGCTGCCTCACAGCGCCACGGACCTGAGTTCAATTCCTGGCTTGGGTCACGGTCTGTGCAGAGTCTGCACATTCTCCCTGTGTCTGCGTGGGTTTCCTCCAGGTGCTCCGGTTTCCTCCCACAGTCCAAAGATGTGCTGCTTAGGCTGACTGGCCATGCAAAATTGACCCCAGTGTCAGGAGGATTAGCAGGTTAAATATGTGGAGTTACGGGAAAGGGCCTGGGTGGGATTGTGGTCGGTGCAGACTCGATGGGCTGAATGGCCTCCTTCTGCACTGTAAGATTCTACAATTCTATGAGTTCAGAAAATTAAAGTTAAAAGTTAAATTTATTTATGAGTCACAAGTAAGGCTTACATTAACACTGCAATGAAGTTACTGTGAAATTCCCCCAGTCGCCACACTCCAGCACCTGTTTGGGTCAATGCACCTAAACAGCGCATCTTTCAGACTGTGGGAGGAAACCGGAGCACCCGGAGGGAACCCACACAGACACGGGGAGAATGTGCAGACTCTGCACAGACAGTGACCCAAGCCGGGAATTGAACCCGGGTCCTTAGCGCTGTGAGGCAGCAGTGCAGACAGACAGTCAAGAAATCATCAATTCCACTCCCACCCGGAGCTATGGGGATATATTTATACATTATCTCATTTCACAATAAAACCCACACACTGAGTTTCAGATTTGCTTCTGTTATTATTTTGGTGCCCAGCAGGTGGATTAGAGTGAGATTGACATTAACCCTTCATGTCTCAGTCTGTCTCTGTGTTTGTGAGAGTGTCTGAGATTGAGTGTGTGTGTGTGTGCGTGTGTGTGTCATTAGAAGGATAGAAACAAGAAGCAGGTGTAGGCCATTCGGCCCTTTGAGCCTGCTCCACCATTCATTTTGATCATGGCTGATCATCGAATTCAATATCCTGATCCTCCCTTCCTCCCATATCCCTTGATCCCTTTTGCCCCATGAGCTATATCTAATTACGTCTTGAAATCATATATTCATGTCTGTGAATGTATTTATGCATCTGTGAGTTTGTCTGTCTCTAGAATCATGGACGATTGACTCACCTGATGAAGGAGCAGCACTCCAAAAGCTCGTGATACCAAATAAACCTGTTGGATTTTAACCTGGTGTTGTGAGACTTCTAACTAGAATCATAGAATCCAACAGTGCAGAAGGAGGCCATTCGGCCCATCGAGTCTGCATGACCACAATCCTATCCAGGCCCTATCCCCTTAACGCCATGCATTTACCCTAGCTAGTCCCCCTGACACTAAGGGGCAATTTAACATAGCCAATCCACATAACCTGCCCATCTTTGGACTGTGGGAGGAAACTGGAGCATCCAGAGGGAACCCACGCAGACACGGGGAGAATGTGCAAACTCCACACAGACAGTGACCTGAAACTTGAATCGAACCCTGGCCCTTGGCGCTGTGAGGCAGCGGTGCTAAGCACTATGCCACAGTGCAGTAATCCAGGGGAATGGGATTAATTATTGGATTACACAGTGATATGTTACAGAGCAGGAATCCAGGGGAACTGGATTAATTGTTGGATTACACAGTGATATGTTACAGAGCAGAAATCCAGGGGAACTGGATTAATTGTTGGATTACACAGTGATATGTTACAGAGTCTTAAAATCTGAAATAAACGAGTCAATGCCACAAATAGTCAACAGGCCCAGCAGCTTCTATGAAGGCAGAAACAGAGTGAAACATGCAGCCAAACATCCATATGAATGAGGAGCAGCAGTGGACCATTGGGCCCCTCTGCTGCAGCATTTGACAAGATCCCGACTGATCTGATTGTGGCCAGAACTCCATTTTTCTGTCCCCCCCGCTCTCCCCCTCCCCATACCCCCCCCCCCCCCCCCCACCAACCCTCTGACTCTCTTGTCAATCAGGAATCCATTTATTCAGCCTTAAAAATATTCAATGACTCTGTCTCCACTGCTCTCTGGGGAAGAGAATTCCACAGACCAAAGACCCTCTGAGAGAGAGAGAAAGATCTCGTTCTCTCTATCCCTAACGTCTCAAGTCCAATGCGCTCTCCAGAGCCACACAGAAAAAATCAGGATAAAAACAAATTACTGTGAATGATGGAATCTGAAACCAAAAGAGAAAATGCTGGAAAATCTCAGCAGGTCTGGCAGCATCTGTCAGGAGAGAAAGGTGTTGACGTTTCGAGTCCAGATGACTCTTTTTCAAAGACTGACCTCTGAAGAATTGAGAGAGGGGGGAGACAAAATGAAAGATCTGCAAATTGACAAAATGTTTCACGGCCCAAGACCAAAGCGAGTGGTAATGGGACAAGTAAAGACACAAAAGATGTTCTGGATGAGGTGTGAATAGCTGGTGAGCGATAGTCTGAATGTAAAGTAAACAAGAGGGAAATTAGGTGAAAAAAGCAGCAACGAAACACAGATCACAATGGGGGGAGAGATTGTGGTGTAAAATTGTTGAGCTCAGTTTTGTTCTGAAGGCTGTAAAGTGTCTCTTTCAGTTGCGAGAAATAATATTATATTTCCCAGTTCCGATGACAGGTCACATTCAGTCTGTTTCTCTCTCCACAGAGGCTGCCTGACTTGTTGAGTATTTCCAGCCAAAAGAGAAAACGCTGGAAAATCTCAGCAGGTCTGGCAACATCTGTAAGGAGACAAAAAGAGCTGAGGTTTCGAGTCCAGGTGACCCTTTTGACAAAAACAGCAATTTGCTTTAATTCATGAATATTTCCAGCGTTTTCTGTTTGGTGTCAACCAGAGAATGTGTAAGAATTGTCACACCTGGAACAGATGTCTCTTACTCAGGACACCCCAGGTCGGGTCTGGGTGGCCGGGGGGGGGGGGGGGGGTGAGGGGGGGGGTGAGGGGGGGGGGTGGGTGGTGGGGGTGAGGGGGGGGGGTGGTGGTGGGGGGGCGGGGTGGGTAACGTTCACAATTTTATATTTGTGTCTGGTGTGAATAATACCTTAGATTAAACGGAGAAGTTTTTTAAACTGAGGAGAGTAACTGCATTTGGGCGCTGACTTTAAACAACATTAACAAGCCCGGGCTGCTGGAGAAACATTTTGGGATTTGTGAGCAGTCAGTTCCGGCTGGTTTGAAGTGAAATCCTGTCGGTGCTGCGGCAAATCTGAACTCAAACCAGACAAACTGGAACCGCTGGGTTAGAGATTCCGGGTGTTGGGATGTGGAGGCTGGGGGAGGGGGAGATGGCGCTAAAACTCTGAGCTGACTTCAGACAGAGTGAGTGGGGTAAAGGGGAGGAATGACAGAGTTAATGTGGGATTCAGGGACAATAGCAGAAGGTGGGAATCTCTGGAAAGAAGCATTGGGGGTAAAGGCCATCAAAGAATGCTTGTTTAAATGAAGATAAAAGCAAAATACTGCGGATGCTGGAATCTGAAACAGAAACAGAAAATGCTGGGAAATCTCAGCAGGTCTGACAGCATCTGTGGAGAGAGAATGGAGTTAATGCTTCCAGTCTGAAGGTTCAGCAGGGAAAGAATCAGCGAACTGAACATACTGAACCCAGGGGGAGGGAGTGACCCAGGATAAGGGACAGGCGCAGCTCAGTGAGGCTCTGCCATGTCCATCAACACATCCACATTCAGACCTTAGAGCGCCAAGGGGGACGGGAAGGAGAAACTATCTGGGGCACAGCAGGAGATCACCCCTCCCCCCAGTCTGTGGTTCCACAGACCTCCCACACCTGGACAGGGTTGGCTCAAGGTGCAGGAAACTGCAAGCTGAGAGGCTGAGCTGTGAACTGGGCCGGCTTGGGGGTTTGAGTGACAGTCCTGGGGCTATTTCAGGACAGGAACAGCCACAGATTCCCCCTTTTTCCTGGGACGTTTCACTGGAGCTGTGTTGGTGAGTGTAATCTCTGTCTCACTGTCTCGGTAATGGGGGTGGGTTGTAGATTGCTGTGAGTGTTAGACTAAATAACCTCTCCTCATGCTGCCAGTTCCAGTCTGCAGACTCCATTTCTCAGTCCAGTTTGCTGCTCTGTCTCTCTGTACTTTGCTGCAGTGCTCCACATTCTGAGCAACATCCAGCCCATTGTTATCACCCGAAATTTGCGGCAAACTCCCTTCACTGTGACACAGCGGTTCGCACTGCTGCCTCACAGCGCCAGGGTTCGACTCCAGCCGTGGGTCTGTGACTGTCTGTGTGGAGTTTGCACAGTAAGGGTCCAGAATATATTGTTGCGGTTGCAGGCAGGATGAAGAAAAAGGTCAGGATGGGGATTAGCAGAGTAAGTGCGTGGGGTTACTGGGATAGGGGGTGAGCCTGGGAAAGATGCTCTCAGAGTCAGTAGAGACTCGATGGGTAAAATGGCCTCTTTCTGCACTGGAAGGATTCTATGATTAGTGAATTACGGTGAGCAACTTTTGAATAGAGGGGTTTCTAGGGCGCAGAGCATTGTGGGAAATGTGACCGCCATTCGTCAGTGCTTGACTCTAGATGTTTCATTATAGACTGAGGGCAAGTCAGCAACCTGAGCCCTCAATAATGTTTGTAGCTCTCACAGGCTGCCTAGTCTGCTGAACATCTCGACGATCCTCAGTTCCTGGCCTCCTGCGTGTTTTCTTTATTGCTGCTTCGGTCTGGCATCTATTCATCACCTGTCTCTATGGGTTCTCTCTCAATCCCCTTTTTTCTGTTTTAAATCAGTTTCACAGGGACTAGAAGGGGACGATTTGCAGTCAGGAAACTGAAAGTAAATATCATATCAAGAACTGCCAGAGTCGTCCAATTTATCATAACTGAATATCAGTGGATTTTGAACATGGAAGGAAAAAGCACTATTCCCAGTGGGGAGAATCCGTACACGGGTTCTGTGTGTGGACGAGGCTTCAGCCGATCCTCTGGCCTGTCAAAACGTAAGTGCAATCACTCCTTGGAAAAACTGCAGAAATGTGTGGACTGTGGGAAGGAATTTAATTCCCCATCCCAGCTGGAAACTCATCGGCGCAGTCACACTGGGGAGAGACCGTTCACCTGCTCTGAGTGTGGGAAGGGTTTCACTCAGTCATCCAACCTACTTGCTCATCAACGAGTTCACACTGATGAGAGACCTTTTAAATGCTCAGACTGTGGGAAGTGCTTCAAAAGTTCTTGGGGACTGATGTCCCATCAACGTCTTCACACTGATGAGAGACTGTTCAGGTGCTCTCACTGTGGGATTGGGTTCAAGCATTCACATAACCTTACTGTGCACCAGCGAATTCACACTGGGGAGAGGCCATTCACCTGCTCCGAGTGTGGAAAGGGATTCACTTGGTCATCCAAACTATTGATACACCAGCGTATTCACACTGGGGAGAGACCTTTTAAATGCTCTGACTGTGGGAAGTGCTATAAAAGTTCAGGGGAACTGATGTCCCATCAACGTATTCACACTGATGAGAGACCGTTCAGGTGCCTTTACTGTGCTACTGGGTTCAGGCAATCAAATCACCTCATTGTACACCAGCGCACCCACACTGGGGAAAGGCCATTCACCTGCTCTGAATGTGGGAAGGGATTCATTCAGTCCTCCAGCCTGCTGAGACACAAGCGAGCTCACACTGGGGAAAGGCCATTCACCTGCTCTGAGAGTGGGAAGAGATTCACTCAGTCATCCTACCTGCTTAGACACCAAAGAATTCAATAGTAACCACGGTGATTGGAATCTGCTGTTAATCCTATCCAGGACTGTAATATGTTCATTGCGTTTGTTTTTGTTGATGTTAATGAACTCCAGCCAGTTATACGGTTTAATATTCTGAATAAAAGTCAAATCAATTATCTTTGTGTTCAGTACTGTGAATCTTTTTAATATCATTAGCACAACTGAATTCCTTCTGAGTTGCTCTCCCTTTGTCCCTCATCCAGCTTCACCTCCCCACAAGTGCTCATTGGGAATAAAACTCACAATCTTCTTTGTCACTAAGTTTGAGACAATCCAATCAGCTGCCTCTCCTGCTTCCCTCCTTCCCCTAACCCACTGGAACAAACCTCCTCTAACGCTGCCCTTTATCTGAGCTCTGAACTCTCATCTTTCTGCAGTTTCTCTCCTGCCTCCCCTCATGTCCTCTTAGAGCTCATCTTGTCCATGAGACCCATCTCTTGATCCCTCAATCCTATTCCCACTGAGCTATTGACAGCACAACCTCTCCATATCAGCTGATATTGTCAATATCTTCCTCTCCAAATTCAGTATCATCACCCAATTCTCAATAACATTTCTTTGACACATGCCTTTGTAAACTACCATCCCATCTCCCTTTCCTCTCTAAAGTTCTTGCATGTTTTACCTTCCACATATTGTAACTTGTTTTTCCTTTCTCACTGTGTATAGTAAAGTTTATTTTGTTTGTTCAGAATGTGTGGAATCTTGTGCCTTTATTCACTTGTTAAGTGTCTTGAATCTCCACCTTTCTCTATTTTATACAAACTCACCCAAATCTAAAAACTATTTTGTGGGAATTGGGGGAATAGAACAGAAGATGGGTTTCTGCTGCTAAGTTACCATCTCAGCTGATGTTACTTCTGGACAGGAAGGTCCCAGAATAAAACCCTGGCTCAATTGACCGTAACTTTTACCTTTTTGTTTTAGAAATGTAGATGAACAGAGTCACTGGACGGACAGTTAGCTTTTAACAAAAATATTTATTAAACATGAAAATATTGACAATAACACAAGACTCCTTCATTCCACACAATCACAGTGAGGGAGCTCCCTCTAGTGGCGAAGTGAGGTAAATGGCCTCTGCCTGGGAGATCACTGAATCATGATGTGGAGATGCCGGCGTTGGACTGGGGCAAACACAGTAAGAAGTCTCACAACACCAGGTTAAAGTCCAACAGGTTTATTTGGTAGCACAAGCCACAAGCTTTCAGAGCGCTGCTCCTTCATCAGGTGACTGGGAGTTCTGTTCACAAACAGGGCATATAAAGACACAAACTCAATTTACAAAATAATTTTTGTATTTTGTAAATTACATTATTTTGTAAATTGAGTTTGTCTTTTTGAGGTTGTTATGCTGAAGCTTTATGAAGCACTGTTTAAAGCACAATGGGAGTATTGTGTTCATAACCAGCCAGCACACTTTAGGAAGGATGGGATGGTCCTTGAGAAGGTGCAGAGGAGATTTACCAGAATGGTTCCAGCACTGAGGAATTTTAACTCCAGAGTCAGCTTCGAGAAGCTGGAGTTGTTCTCCTTGGAATGAAACAGGCTAAGGGGAGATCTGATTGAGGTGAACACCATTATGACAGGTTTAGATCAAGTGGATCGAGAAATTGGGCAGGATCTACAGAGACCGCTGGAGGTTGTTGGTAAACGTAACCTTTAACTGCACATTTTTCTAATGATGTACAGGGCGGCACGGTAGCACAGTGGGCGGCACGGTAGCACAGTGGTTAGCACTGCTGCTTCACAGCTCCAGGGTCCCGGGTTCGATTCCCGGCTCGGGTCACTGTCTGTGTGGAGTTTGCACATTCTCCTCGTGTCTGCGTGGGTTTCCTCCGGGTGCTCCGGTTTCCTCCCACAGTCCAAAGATGTGCGGGTTAGGTTGATTGGCCAGGTTAAAAATTGCCCCTTAGAGTCCTGGGATGTGTAGGTTAGTGGGATTAGCGGGTAAAATATGTGGGGGTAGGGCCTGGGTGGGATTGTGGTCGGTGCAGACTCGATGGGCCGAATGGCTTCCTTCTGCACTGTAGGGTTTCTATGAAAGCTCAGCACGAGGCTTCACAGAGAACCATCTCTCAGCAGACTCTTATCATCTGATCATACATCACTGTGCAGAATATTTACACATTTAACATTCACCCTTTACACTGCACCAAGTCTTTCGTCAGCCTTCCTAACATCCCCTTCTTTGACTCCGTGTCAGTTGTCTGATTTGTCAGTTGATGTTTCTGAGATTCACCTTGGGACACTCTCCTACATTCAAGGTCTGATGGAGATGAAAGTTATTTTAAAATCACATTGTAACAGACTGGGGAAGTCAGGATTAAAACAATATCTGGGTAAATGGAGTTAGGTCACAGATCAGCCCTGACCTCACTGAATGAGAGAACAGGCTCGAGGGGGATAAATGACCTCCTCATGTTCCTGGTAAACTTGGACTCAGACACCAGCTGATGAATGGAAAGTGATGGGAGACCTGGGCAGAAGAGACTTCATCAGAAACCAGCACTGGAGCAGAGTTAGAGAGTGGGAGAAGCCTGGGGAGAAACTACACAGGAACTGGAGTAGGTTGTTCAGCTCTTTGGGTCTGCTCTGTCATTCAGTTAGACTCTGGCTGATCAATTAGTTTATCATCAAGATTTATTTGATTCTATTCTGTAGATTAAGCTGCAGCTCAGTTTTATGGGAAATTAACATCAGCAGAAACAAACTCCAACTATCACAATGGGAACATGTGAATTAGGAGCAGGAGAAGGCCACTCGGCCCCTCGAGCCTGCTCCACTATTCAATAGGATCCCGGCTGATGTGATTATAGCTTCAACTCCACTTTCCTTCTTACCCCTCATACCCTTTGACTCTCTTGTCAATCAAGAATCTATTAAATTCAGACTTCAGAATATTCAGTGAGCCAGCCTCCACCACTCTCTGTGGAAGAGAATTCCACACTGTAACAACCCTCTGAGAGAAAAGGTTTCTCCTCATCCCAGTCTTAAATGGGAGACCCCTCATTTTTAAACTGTGCCTCTAGTTCTCCTCTCTCTACAATCAACATCCACTCTGTCAAGTCCCCTCTGAATTTTATATGTTTCAATCAGATCCTCTCATTCTTCTAAACACCAATAGATACAGGCCGAACGTGTCCAACTTTTCCTCGTATGATAACTCCCTCATCCCAGGAATCAGTCAGGTAAACCTTCTCCGAGCTACTTCTCACACAAGTCCTCTCATAAGTAAGGAGATCGAAACTCCTAGAGTACACAGTACTCTAGATGTGGTCTCACCAATACCCTGAACAAATGCAGCAAAACATCCCTGCAATAAACAACAATTCATTTACCTTTCTAATCATTTGCTGTGTCCACACACTAACGTTTCCTGATTACAGTACCAGGACACCCAGATCCCTCTGTACGTCAAGTTCTGCGATCTCTCGCTCTCTTTAAATAATCAACTGCTTTTCCATCCTTCCTGTCCAAATGGACAAGTTCACATTATCCAAAAATCTTGTTCCAACTGCCAACTTTTTACCCACTCACTCACCCTATCTATATCGCTTTGCAGGCTTGTTATGGTCATTCACATCTCACTTTCCTACCTACCTTTGTGTCATCAACAAATTTTGATCCTGTCATCCACGTCATGAAAATAGTTTGTCAATAGTTGAGGGCCCAGCACTGGTCCCTGTGGCACTCCACAGGCTACACTTTGCCATCCCAAAAATGACTTGTTTCTCCCTCCTCTCTGTTTCCTATTCGCTGATCAATCCTCTATCCATGCTAATATGCCTTATGCTACGAATTCGTATTTAGTGTGGTAAACCTTGACGTGGCACCGTGTCAAATGCCTTCTGGAAATCTAAATACACCACATCCACAGGTTCCACTTTATCCACATTGATTTATTGGATTTCTTTGAGGAAGTAACAAGCAATTAACATGGTTTCCCTTGCACAAAACCATGTTGACTCTGCCTGATTGCACAGAGATTATCTGTGTCCCACCCCAGTCTCCTTAATAACAGAATGAACATGATTCAGTCCTGCACGGGATTATTTATTAATTACTTCAATAATAGATAGATAAATAAATAAATGAACATGATTCAGTCCTGCATGGGATTAGCAGCAACAGCAGAATCCAATCCCTGCAGTGACTTGTGAACTTGCTGGTGTCTCAGCAGATTGGCTGACCGAGCAAATCTCTTCCCACATACGGAGCAGGTGAACGATCTCTCTCCTGTGTGAATCTGCTGGTGTCTCAGCAGGTGGGATGACTGAGTGAACCTTTTCCCACACATGGAGCAGCTGAATGATCTCTCCCCAGTGTGAATTTGCTGGTGTCTCAGCAGGTCCTTAGAGCTTTTAAAACTTTTCTCACACTCAGAACATTTGAAAGGTCTCTGATCAGTGTGGACCAGTTGATGTGCAATGAGCTGGGGTGGCTGAGTGAATCGTTTCCCACATGTGGAGCAAGTGAAGGGTTTCTCCCCAGTGTGAATTCACTCGTGTATCAGAAGGTGGGGTGAATCAGTGAATCCCTTCCCACACACACAGCAAATGAACAGTTTCTCCCCGGTGTGAACTCGCTGGTGTCTCAGACAGTGGGATGAATGGGTGAATCCCATCCCACACACCGAGCAGGTGAACGGTTTCTCCCCGGTGTGAACTCGCTGGTGTGTCACCAAATCCTGTTTACTTTTAAAGCTCTTCTCACAGTCAGAACACTGAAATGGTCTCTTATCAGAGTGAACTCGCTGGTGTGTTTGCAGCTGGGATAAACGTCCGAATCTCCTCTCACACACGGAGCAGGTGAATGGCTTCTCCCCAGTGTGAGTGCGCTGATGGACTTGTAAATCATTTTTACTTTTAAATCTCTTCTCACAGTCAGAACATTGAAATGGTCTCCGATCAGTGTGAACAAGTTGGTGTGTCAGAAGGTGGGATGACTGAGTGAATCCCTTCCCACACACTGAGCAGGTGAACGGTCTCACCGCCATGTGAGTGCGCTGGTGTCTCAGGAGGTCCTTTGTGCTTTTAAAGCTTTTCTCACAATCAGAACACTGAAACAGTCTCTGATCGGAGTGAACCTGCCGGTGAATCAGGAGGCTTGATAAAGCATAACATCCCCTCCCACATTCGAGGCAGGCGAATGGCCTCTCACCAGTGTGAACACGCCGGTGTGGATAGAGGCTGGATGAGTAAGCAAATCGTTTCCCACACTCAGAGCAGGTGAACGGCCTCTCTCCAGTGTGAATGCGACGATGAATATCCAATTCGGACGGGTAATCGAATCTCCTCCCACAGTCCACACATTTCAATGGTTTCTCTGAGCTGCGGGTGTCCTCATGTGACTCCAGGTTGGATGATGAGTTGAAGCCTCGTTTACACAGAATATGTGTCGGGTCACTACTCAGTTAGAATGATGTGATTATTTTTCAGACTTTTTAAACCACTTTCCACATTCAGCACATTGGAAACTCTCAGGTGTGTGTGTCTGGGTGCTTTTTCAGTCACACTGATGTTTGAAATCTTTGCCTGCAGACAGAATGAACATTTCTCCTTCTGGAGACAAAGGCTGACGATATTCAGTTTCTGATGAATCAAATCACTGAAACAGATCTTGATGTGAAGTTTGGTTTGAGTTTCACATCTGTAAATCCTGCTTCATAATACCCTGCAAAAACAGTTTACAAATACCATCACTGTCAGTACAGGATAGAAATTCTGAACAGACAATTCATAGTTTCTCTGGAACATATTTTCCTCTCGTTCCCCCAAATCTATAAATCCCCGTCCCACACACTCTACCTCCTCCCTGGGCTGAAATCCAAACCCATCTCAACATCTCCACCATTTCTTCCCTCCACTCCCAGTTTTCTCCCTCCCTCTCCTCTGTCTGGGTTCAGTTCTTGATGTGGAAATCTCACTAACTGTCCTGGCCGGAGACAATACACATCTCTTTAACCTGTGCTTAACCCTCTCTCCACTCACATTTTCTGTACCTTTAAGACTTGATTACCTGTAAAGACTCACATTCCAACCATTATCTTGTAAATTGAGTTTGTGTCAATATATATGCACCGTTTATGAACACAATGTGGGGGTAGGGCCTGGGTGGGATTGTGGTCGGTGCAGACACGATGGGCCGAATGGCCTCCTTCTGCACTGTAGGGTTTCTATGATTCTATGAAGTCCTACTCACCTGACGAAGGAGCAGTGATCCGAAAGCGAGTGGCTTTTGCGACCAAATAAACCTGTTGGTCTTTAACCTGGTGTTGTTAAACTTCTTACTGGGTTCAGTTCTCCAGCTGCTGTCTGCAGACTGACAATAAAACCAATGGGTCTTATTGGGGGTGTTGGGGCCTCCAGCGGGTGTTTGTGAATCCTCCCCGCCCACCTCCAAGGGTTTCCTTCCTTCCCAGAGATCAGAGTTGATTTGAGGCCAAAGTGTAACCTCTTATTTATTGTCCCCCTCCCCCATCCTCTGATGTGAACCATCCTCCAGTGGCTGAGCCAGGATGTTCCCGGGAGGGAGGGAGGGAGGGAGAAGCCCCGCAGCTGCAAACCAGGGAGCTGACAATGATTCTGAAGGGTTTGCGGATCCACAAAGTGTTTCCAAATCCTCCCAGCCACCGCCTAACGCTGACTCCGCTTCTCCGGGACAAACAAGCGCCAAGGACAGCAATGACACAGCGCATGCTCCACATCACAATGCCCGGGGACTGATTGACGGCAGCTCCTGACCAATAGGAAGAGGGGGCGGGGCTGGAGGACTGAGCAGGAGCGGCTGGTCCTCCAGCCAATCGGAGTGAATAAGGGGCGGGACCTGAAGCATGCGCAGTGCGGGTAATGGCGACGGACGGCCGGTTTTCGTTTGGAAGCGAGATCAATACGAGGTAGAGGGCGGCGCGCGGGGAATGATAAATGTGGCGGGTGGGTGGAGAGACTTTGTAAACATGTTGTTCAAACCCAAACCCCGGAAATGAACTTCCCGGTCCCCCCCTTTGTACCAAATGGAGCGGCAGCTTGTAATGTTAGACCCGGGCTGACTGCCGCCATTGAGGCTGCATGTGGGAGGCCGGCAGGGATTGTGATCGGAGAGGGAAGCCCTGACGTCACAATGGAAAGAGTGAGGGTGTGACGTCACAATGGAATGGGTGAGAGTGTGACGTCACAATGCAATGGGTGATAGTGTGACGTCACAATGGAATGGGTGAGGGTGTGACGTCACAATGCAATGGGTGATAGTGTGACGTCACAATGGAATGCGTGAGGGTGTGACGTCACAATGGACTGGGTGAGGGTGTGACGTCACAATGGAATGTGATCGGAGAGCAAAGTTTCACTCTGAAGCTCATTGGACAACTTACGCATTGTGACACCACGATAGAGCCCTGCCTGAATCAGCCAATAGAAATCACTCTGCTCCGCGGTGACGTCTCCGGGTTCCAATCGCAGGCCCGGGCGCGCGGACCCGGGAGCCCCGCCCCCACCCACTGTTCCCCTCCCCCTGCACCACATCGAGCCAAGGTTTCCAGGCAACCGGCTGACGGCTCCGGCCAGAGCGAGAAGCCGCTCGGTGATCTCCCCCTCCCCCCGGCCCGGACTGCAAAATGTGCGAGGGAGAGGGGAAGCTGCGCATGTGCGGGGGAGAACCCACCCTCTGAATGAGAGAGGAAAGAATGTTCCATAGAAATTGTCTGTTCTGAATTTCTATCCTGTACTGACATGATGACTTTTGGAAACTCATTTTACAGGATATTGAAAGAGGAATCACAGGCTGAAATCTCAAACATCACGTCTAGATCTGACAGAGTCATATTCCTTGGGAACTCAATATCATCGGACTTTGAATCCAGAAGGAGAAATGATTGTCCAGTCTGTCGATTTGAAAAGATTTGAAATGTCAGTGTGAGTGAAAAAGCATCAACACACTGCCACACTTGAGTGAGAGTGTTCCAATGCACTGACTAAAGAGCTTTAACCAGTTACACAGTCTGAATAAATATCACACCATTCACAGCAGGTAGAGACTGTAATCTTGTTCTGTGTGTGGACGAAGTTTCAACTAATTGTCCACTCAAGAGAGAGGTAAGGACATCTGCACCAGGG
Organism: Mustelus asterias; assembly: GCF_964213995.1. Taxonomy (NCBI): domain Eukaryota; kingdom Metazoa; phylum Chordata; class Chondrichthyes; order Carcharhiniformes; family Triakidae; genus Mustelus; species Mustelus asterias. The sequence goes on along the minus strand of NW_027590120.1, from coordinate 1,095,656 downwards.
CGAAACCATGGAAATGTGCGGACTGTGGGAAGGGATACGGAACCCCATCAGAGCTGGAAGCTCATCGGCGCAGCCACACTGGGGAGAGGCCGTTCATCTGCTCTCAGTGTGGGGAGGGATTCAGTCAGTTATCCAACCTGCAGAGACACCAGCGAGTTCACACTGGAGAGAGGCCGTTCACCTGCTCTCAGTGTGGGGAGGGATTCACTCAGTCATCCCACCTGCAGAGACACCAGCAAGTTCACAATGGGGAGAGGCCCTTCACCTGCTCTCAGTGTGGGAAAGGATTCACTCGGTTATCCAGCCTGCAGATACACCAACGAGTTCACACTGGAGAGAGGCCATTCACTTGCTCTCAGTGTGAGAAGGAATTCACTTATTTATCCAGCCTGCAGTCACACCAGCGAGTTCACACAGGGGAGAGGCCGTTCACCTGCCCTCAGTGTGGGGAGGGATTCACTCGGTCATCCCGCCTGCAGTCACACCAGCGAGTTCACACTGGAGAGAGGCCATTCACCTGTTCTCAATGTGGGGAGGGATTCACTCAGTGATCCTATCTGCAGAGACACCAGCGGGTTCACACTGGAGAGAGGCCGTTCACCTGCTCTCAGTGTGAGAAGGAATTCACTCATTTATCCAGCCTGCAGAGACACCAGCGAGTTCACACTGGGGAGAGGCCATTCACCTGCTCTCTATGTGGAAAGGGATTAATTCAGTTATCCGAGCTGCGGACACACCAGCGAGTTCACACAGGGGAGAGGCCGTTCACCTGCTCTCAGTGTGGGAAGGGATTCACTCGGTCATCCGACCTGCGGGCACACCAGCGAGTTCACACTGGGGAGAAACCACCATTCATCTGCTCTCAGTGTGGGAAGGGATTCACTCGGTCATCCCACCTGCAGAGACATCAGCGAGTTCACACTGGGGAGAGGCCGTTCACCTGCTCTCAATGTGAGAAAGGATTCACTCTGTCATCCCACCTGCAGAGACACCAGCGAGTTCACACTGGAGAAAGGCCATTCACCTGCTCTCAGTGTGGGCAGGGATTCACTCAGTTATCCAACCTGCAGAGACACCAGCGAGTTCACACTGGGGAGAGGCCATTCACCTGCTCTGTGTGTGGGAAGGGTTTCAGCGTTTCATCCCGGCTGCTGAGGCACCAGCAAGTTCACGAGTGATGACAGTGGTTGGATTCTGATGTTATTGTCTCTGCTCTCAATTGCATCCAGGATTGCATTTTGTTCATTCTCACAGTTGGTCAATGGGAAGGGTCAGAGGGTTTCTTTGTGCGGGACTGGCCGGTCTCAGCCTCCAGTGGGCTGATGCTCTTTGAGTCTTTTTGCAAATACCTGGTTTCAAATGTCACAAGGATCACAGAGTGACAGGGTGTTAGGAAGTTTCGAGATATTTAGTCAGAGGAAAACAGAGGTTGGCAGTGCAAAGGTACATTTCTGAATGGAGGGCTGTGACAAGTGGCGTTCCTCAGGGATCAGTGCTGGGACTTTTGCTGCTTGTAATATATATAAATGATTTGGAGGAAAATGTAACTGGTTTGATTAGTAAGTTTGTGGACGGCACAAAGGTTGGTGGAATTGCGGATAGCGATCGGGACCGGCAGAGGATGCAGCAGGATATAGATCAGTTGGAGACTTGGGCGGAGAGATGGCAGATGAAATTTAATCCGGACAAATGTGAGGTAATGCATTTTGGAAGGTCTAATACAGATGGGAAATATACAGTAAATGGCAGAACCCTTAAGAGTATTCATAGGCAGAGGGATCTGGGTGTACAGGTACACAGGTCACTGAAAGTGGCAATGCAGGTGGAGAAGATAATCAAGAAGGCATACGGCATGCTTGCCCTCATCGGCCGGGGCATTGAGTTTAAAAATTGGCAAGTCATGTTGCAGCTTTATAGAACCTTAGTTCGACCGCACTTGGAATCTCGTGTTCAATTCTGGTCACCACACTACCAGAAGGATGTGGAAGCTTTGGAGAGGGTACGGAAAATATTTATCAGGATGTTGCCTGGTGTGGAGGGCATTAGCTATGAGGAGAGGTTGGAGAAACTTGGTTTGTTCTCCGTGGAACGACGGAGGTTGACGGGGGGGGGCGACCTGATAGAAGTCTACAAGATTATGAGGGGCATGGACAGAGTGGATAGTCAGAAGCTTTTTCCCAGGGTGGAAGAGTCAATTACTAGGGGCATAGGTTTAAGGTGCGAGGGGCAAGGTTTAAAGGAGATGTACAAGGCAGGTTTTTTTACAGAGGGTGGTGGGTGCCTGGAACTCATTGCTGGGGAAGGTAGTGGAAGCAGATACGATAGTGACTTTTAAGATGTGTCTTGACAAATATATGAATAGCATAGCAATAGAGGGATATGGTCCCCGGAAAGGTAGTGGGTTTTAGTTCAGACGGGCAGCATGGTTGCTGCAGGCTTGGAGGGCCAAAGGGCTTGTTTCTGTGCTGTAATTTTCTTTGTTCATCATTCTGTTTGGAACATCCCAAATGCCCATCCAATTTCCTTTTTAATTGTTTATTGTCTCCACTTCCTCCACCCCCGTAGGCAGCGAGTTTCAGGTCATTACCATTCGCTACATCAGAATATTCTTCCTCACATCTCTTCCCACAGCCCCCCCCCACCCCGCCTCTTCAATCTCTGACCCAAAACAAGAAATCTGTGTCTCCCTCGTCCTTGTCCCTTCAGCTAATGGGAACAGCTTTTTTTTGTGAACTCGCTGGTGTGTCCCCAGGTTGGATAACCGAGTGAATCCCTTCCCACACGGAGAGCAGGTGAATGGTTTCTCCCCAGTGTGAACTCGCTGGTGTGTCTGCAGGTTGGATGATCGAGTGAATCCTTCCCCACACTGAGGGCAGATGAATGGCCTCTCTCCAGTGTGAACTCGCTGGTGTGCCTGCAGGTTGGATAACTGGCTGAACCCCTTCCCACACTGAGAGCAGATAAACGGTCTCTCCCCAGTGTGAACTCGCTGGTGTCTCCGCAGGGTGGATAAATCAGTGAATCCCTTCCCACACTGAGAGCAGGTGAATGGTCTCTCTCCAGTGTGAACTCGCTGGTGCGTCTGGAGGCTGGATAAATGAGTGAATCCCTTCTCACACTGAGAGCAGATGAACGGTCTCTCCCCAGTGTGAACTCGCTGGTGCGTCTGCAGGTTAGATAACTGACTGAACCCCTTCTCACACTGAGAGCAGGTGAACGGTCTCTCCCCAGTATGAACTCGCTGGTGTGCCTGCAGGCTGGGTAACTGACTGAATCCCTCCCCACACTGAGAGCAGGTGAAGGGCCTCTCTCCAGTGTGAACTCGCTGGTGGGTTTGCAGGCTGGATGATTGAGTGAATCCCTCCCCACATTGAGAGCAGGTGAACGGTCTCTCCCCAGTGTGAACTCGCTGGTGTGCCTGCAGCTGGGACAACCGAGTGAATCCCGCCCCACAGTGAGAGCAGGTGAATGGCCTCTCCCCAGTGTGGCTGCGCCGATGAGCTTCCAGCAGGGATGGGTATCTGTATCTCTTCCCACAGTCCCCACATTTCCATGGTTTCTCCATGGTGCAGGTGTCCTTGCCTCTCTCTTCAGTTGAAGACTCGTCCACACACAGAACAGTCCCCCCACACCTCCCCCCCGCTGTGAATGGTGATATTTATTCAGGCTGTGTAACTGGTTCAAGCTCAGTGCACTGAAACACACTCACTCCAGTGTGGCAATGTGTTGGCGCTTTTCCAGTCACACTGATGTTTGAAATCTTTTCAGGTCACCAGACCGGACAACCATTTTTCCTCGATTCAAAGGCCGATGATATTCAGGTCCCAAGGAATATGACTCTGTCAGATCTAGATGTGACATTTGAGATTTCAGCTTGTGATTCCTCTTTCGATACCCTGTAAAATGAGTTTACAGAGGTCATCAGTGTCAGTGCAGGATAGAAATTTAGAACAGACAATTCAAGTTTCTATTGAACATTCCTTCCTCTCTGCAGACTCGAAACATTGGCTCTATTCGCTCTCCATCTGGGGGATAGTGTGGGAAATGATGCTGAGGTAGATCAGCCAATTCTCAATGAATGGTTGAGGCAGTTCGATGGGCTGAATGGCCAACTGCAGCTCCTGTTTCTTATGATTTCTGTGTCCAGGACAGGAAGCAGCGAGCATGGATCTGTCAATCAGCCTCAATCAGCACCTTCAGGAGAATTGGGAGGGTGAATATTCGATACAGCAGAGTGAGAATGGAGGGAGAGTGTGTGGGATGGAGATTTGCAGCTTTTGGGGAACGAGAGAGGAAAGAATGTTCATTAAAATAATAGAATTCTTACATCTGATCAACCGTCCCTGAGCCTTCACAATGAATCCCTCTTCTCAAGACACTCTTATCTCTGACTTGTCTGTGCTGCCAGCAGTCTCACAAAGCAGCTGCCTTTGCGCTGATATGAGAGGCCCTGCGAGGCAAGTTTAATGCTCCATGGCTGTGTGTTTACCATTCTTTCCCTTCATCTGAGCAGGAATATACTTCTCCTGGACTCTTGATATCACACTTTTAAAAGCTTCGCATTAGCCAGTCATTCCTTTCTCTTCAAACAGATTCACATAATCAACATCTGCTAGATCCTGCCTAATGCCCACAACATTGGCCCTGCTCCAGTTTAGGGCCTTAACCTGTGGATCACTCCTATCTTTTTCCAGAACTATTTTAAAACTAATAGTGTTCTGGTCACTGGACACAAAGTGGTCTCCGATGACACTTCATTCACTTGCCCTACTTCATTTCTTAAGAGTCTTATAGAAAGTGAGTCCAGCAATTAAAAATGAAAAATAAGGAGCTGGGAAATTAATTGAACAAGTATTTTGCCTCGGTCTTCACAATAGAGGATACAGTTAAAACTCAGAAACAGCTGGAAATCAGAAAACAGAAGTGTGGGATGAACTCTGAAAAATCACAATTACCAGGGAAGTGGTCCTCAGCAAACTGTTGGAGCTGTGGGCTGATGAGTCCTCGGGTCCTGCTGGGCTCCATTCTCGGGTCTTAACAGAGTGAGATCGTTGATGTGTTGTTTAATTTTCTAAAATTCCCCATCGGGAATTGGATAAATGGAATCAGTGGATGTGCTGTACTTAGATTTCCAGAAGACATTTGATGAGGTGAAACATCAAAGATTATTGCAGTAAATAAAAATTCATACTGTGGGGATAACATATTGGCGTGGATAGAAAATTGGCTAACAGCAAACAGTGGGCAGAAATGGATCATTTTCTGGTTTGAGAGAGGGAGAAACCTGGGCCAACCTTTCCAGAGTCTGCAGCCTCCCTGGATTCACTTCCTTTATCTTCAGTTACTGCAAGTCCCCAATTTCCCCCAGAATGAGAAAAGAAATGGAAAGGGGGAGAAAAGAAAGTGTTTTACTCACAGATGTTTGAGACAGGAGGAGGTTTGAGTCTGTCTGAAGATCAATCTTCATTCACACAAAGCCCGCGTTCTGATTGGCTGGAGGACCAGAGTCCTTCCGGTCCTCCAACTCTTCTCATTGGTCACCCCTCAGCATGAAGGTCAGGGGGTGGGATCTCCGCCGTGCGGACCCGGGAGCCCCGCCCCCACCCATTGTTCCCCTCCCCCTGCACCTCCTCGAGCCAAGGTTTCCAGGCAACCGGGTGGCGGCTCCGGACAGAGCGAGAAGCCGCTCGGTGATCTCCCCCTCCCCCCGGCCGGGGACTGCGCATGTCCAAGGGAGAGGGGAAGCTGCGCATGTGCGGGGGTGCTCCCGCTGACCTGCATGCTGAAGGGTTCACCAATGAACTATTCCTTTCTTAACTTTCTGGAAGCCGATTGTCTTCGAACATTCAAAAACCATTTAAACTGCCTTTTTACTCAGCACTTGCTAAAATACTGATTAAAAAACACAAAACTCACAGCTTGGACTCAAATACTACCCAGTGCAAGGAACTCGTCTACTTTGTCAGAAGACTAAGGAAATTTGGCATGTCAGCTACGACTCTCACCAACTTTTACAGATGTCCCATATCACAGCTTGGTCTGGCTCCTGCTCTGCCCAAGACCGCAAGGAACTACCAAAGGTAGTGAATGTAGCCCAATACATCACGCAAACCAGCCTCCCATCCATTGACTCTGTCTACACTTCCCGCTGCCTCGGCAAAGCAGCCAGCATAATTAAGCACCCCACGCACCCCGGACATTCTCTCTTCCCCTTTCTTCCGTTGGGAAAAAGATACAAAAGTCTGAGGTCACGTACCAACAGAACAGAGTTTTCCCTGCTGCTGTCAGACTTTTGAATGGACTTCCCTTGCATTAAGTTGATCTTTCTCTACACCCAAGCTGTGACTGTAACACTACATTCTGCACTCTCTCATTTCCTTCTCTATGAATGGTATGTTTTGTCTGTTTAGCGCACAAGAAACAAAACTTTTCACTGTATGTTAATACATGTGACAATAGTAAATCAAATCAAACCAAAAAGGCAAATTGATCAGGCTCCCTGCCGATAGGCTTTTGTTCCAATATTTCTGAGTTCCTGACTTGGGGACCTTTCTTTGTGCTTTGGTTGTTCCTGCAGGTCAACACTGGCAAATCTCCTTTATCTTCTTCTGCTCGGGGTCTCACTGGCTGAGATGTGCTTTCAGTCACATATTCACAGAACATGCACTGTTACACATTAATGATCTGGAAGATGGAATGAGGGCATAATTGCTAAATTTAATTTGATTTGATTTGATTTTGTTTTGATTTATTATTGTCACATGTATTAGCATACAGTGAAAAGTACTGTTTCTTGCGCGCTATACACACAAAGCATACCGTACATAGAGAAAGAAATGAGAGAGTGCAGAATGTAGTGTTACAGTCATAGCTTGGGTATAGAGAAAGAGCAACTTAATGCAAGGTAAGTCCATTCAAAAGTCTGATGGCAGCAGGGAAGAAGCTTTTGTTGAGTCAGTTGGTACGTGACCTCAGGCTTTTGCATCATTTTCCCAATGGAAGAAGGTGGAAGAGAGAATATCTGGGGTGCGTGGGGTCCTGAATTATGCTGGCTGCTTTGCCGAGGCAGCGGGAAATGTAGACAGTCAATGGATGGCAGCTTAGTTTGCATGATGGATTGGGCTACACTACGACCTTTTGTAGTTCCTTGTGACCTTGGGCAGAGCAGGAGCCATATCAAGAAGTGATACAACCAGAAAGAATGCTTTCTGTGGTGCATCTGTAAAAATTGGTGAGAGTCATAGCTGACGTGCCAAATTTCCTCAATCTTCTGAGAAAGTAGAGGCATTTGTGGGCTTTCTTAACTATAGTGTCAGCATGGGGGGACCAGGACAGGTTGTTGGTGATCTGGACACCTAAAAACTTGAAGGTCTTGACCCTTTCTAAATTTGCGGATGATACAAAGATATGTAAAGGGACTGGTAGTGTTGAGGAAGTCGGGAGGCTGCAGAATGACTTGGACAGGCTAGGCAAATGGGCAAAGAAGTGCCAGATGGAATATAACGTGGGGAAGTGTGAGGTTATGCACTTTGGTCGGAAGAATAAAGGCGTAGACTATTTTCCAAATGGTGAAAGGCTTTGGAAATCTCAAGCAGAAAGGGACTTGGGAGTCCTGGTTCTGGACTCTCTTAAGGTTAACATGCAGGTTCAGTTGGCAGTTACAAAGGCAAATTCAATGCTAGCATTCACTTCTAGAGGGCTAGAATACAAGAGCAGTGATGTACTGCTGAGGCGGTATCAGGCTCTGGTCAGACCCCATTTGGAATATTGTGAGCAGTTTTGGGCCCCATCCTAAGGAAGGATGTGCTGGCCTTGGAGGGGGTCCAGAGGAGGTTCACAGGAATGATCCCAGGAATGAAGGGTTTGTCATATGAGGAGCAGTTGAGGAGTCTGGGTCTATCGTCGATGGAGTTCAGAAGGATGAGAGGGGATCTAATTGAAACTTACAGAATACTGAGAGACCGAGATAGAATGGACGTGGAGAGGATGTTTCCACTAGTGGGACAGACTAGAACTCGAGGTCACAACCTCAGAGTGAAGGGACGCTCCTTTAAAACTGAGATGAGGTGGAATTTCTTGAGAGGAGGGTGGCGAATGTGAAACTCATTGCCACAGTGGGCTGTGGAGGCCAGGTCATTAAGTGTCTTTAAGACAGAGATGGATAGGTTCTTGATCAATAAGGGGATCAAAGGTTACGGGGAGAAGGAAGGAGAATGGGGATGAGAATCATATCAGCCATGATTGAATGGCAAAGCAGACTCGATGGGCCAAATGGTCTAATTCTGCTCTGATATCTTATGGTCATATGGATCACTGTCTTTTAGTCACAAAGGCTGAGGGAGTAATGCCTCTCTCAGGGGGTGGCATTTCTCTCAGGAGCACAACACACAAGGGTCTATGTTCACTCAATGTCTGTTCGAGGCAGAGCGACTGCCCCCAATCAATGAGCTCCTGTGTCCATTCCTCAGTGCAGAACTCCTTCAGCCTGATCCTCCCACTGTACTCAGCCTGATACAGAGTTAGCTCTTCTAACCATCAGCCTTTGCTGTTGTCTTCATTTGCTTTATGGTCACACATCAGGTTATACTCTCTTTAGATCAGTCAGGAATTAGGGTCGAGAATGCAGCCATCCACCCCATTAAGTCCATGCTGGTTCCCTGTGAATCAAACCATTGCCCCGTTCTATCCCCGTACCCCTGTCGGTTTATTTCCCTCAATTGCCCATCCAATTTCCTTTTGGAAAGATTCCATCATCTCTGCTTCTCCCCCTTGCCGGAGTGGGTTCCAGATATTTACCACTTTCATCAGATGCAAATGAATCTGAGAGCAGAGAAGGAGGCCATTCCAGCCATTGTACCCATGATATCCCTTTGAACAAGATCCTCCATTAATCCCATATTTCATTTCGAATCTGTCCAATTCCCTTTTGAAAGATCCAGTTTAATTTGCTTCCTGCACCATTTTCAGACAGTGCATTCCAAATCACAACAACTCATTCTGTTTTAAACCAAATAATTTCACGATATATTGTGTTTGGATTTTCACAGGGGATTTGGAAACGGAGTGAAAGACATGGTTGTTTCTCAAAATTGAGACTCAGTCTTTATTAATGATCTCAATGAGCGGACTGAGTGTGATGTATCCAAGCTGGGGACTATTTCTAAAAAGGAAATTACATTTCTGCAGCTTCTTGCATGACCACAAGATCTTGGAAAGTGTTTTACGGTCAAGTTATTTTGAAGTGTGGTCACTGTTATGATGTGGGAAACTGTAGGGGTGCCTCAGAAATGAAAATGATCACTTTCATCTGTATTAACAGTTAAATATAACTTGGTCAAGGAAGCCATGTTAAACTTGAACATGTGATGAGAACTTTATATCATAAAGCTCAAAGCCTCTAGACACGGCTGAGCAAGCAATTCTTCAATCATTTTGATAAGTTAGAGGACATTATATTCTGCTAAAGTCTGGCTCAATAATGAGGCTGATTGTTCAACCTGATCAAGATTAGTAAGAAAGCTTTGTGTCTTTCACAAAGTATATTTTTGAACCATTGTATCTTGTATTAATCAAATGTATTAATTAAAGATTACTCTAACAATTAGCTACCAGTCAGTAACAGATGGGTGAATAAGTAGTGAGCCATAATTGAGTTAAAGTTAATGAATCAATAATAAGTCAGTAGTTGTAATGAAAGATTGAGTTTTATTTGCAGTCAAATGTAAAAGCTTAATTGCTGTGTATGTAAAGAATGTGCAGTGAAGATAAATGTACTGGCGAGAGAGACCTTCCAGCTCTGATTAGCCTCAACATTTGTACAGGGATTGTATAGAATCAGATAAAGGGATGGTGTGAAATTATTCTATTGTATTCCTGATAATGACAGAAAATGGGGCAAGTAATTGAGGATACAATTAATCCAGTGACAAAACTGCTTTCTTTCTTCACTACAACCATTACCTCTCCCTTTGCCTTTTGTTCCAGGACATTTTTGACATTTAATCTCGTCGCCCTCTAACCAATCCCTGACTTTCCCTTTTGTTCGACCTGACCCTCCCCTCTTTCTCACCGGTATCAAACCCATCACATTTCTCCCTCTAGTTCTGAAGTAGAGTTACATTGGACGTGAAACATTAACTCAGTTTCCCTCCCCACAGATGCCTGCCAGACCTGTGTTTTTCCAGTTCTTTCTGTATTTATTTTAGATCTACCTGCAGTGGAGGGAAAAACACTATTTACTATCCAGGATAAAATAAATGTCTTTCGTCAGATTTTGTGGATCATTTTGTTTATTTGTTTGTTTAGCTATGAGGAGAGGTTGGAGAAACTTGGTTTGTTCTCACTGGAACAACAGAGGTTGAGGAGCGACCTGATAGAAGTCTCCAATATTATGAGGGGCATGGACAGAATGGATAGTCAAACGCTTTTTCCCAGGGTGGAAGAGTCACAGCTTTAAGGAGCGAGGGGCAAGGTTTAAAGGAGATGTATAAGGCAGATTTTTTACACAGAGGGTGGTGGGTGCCTGGAACTCGCTGCCGGGGGTGGTAGTGGAAGCGGATACAGTCGTGACTTTTAAGGGGCATCTGGACAAATACATGAATAGGATGGGAATAGGGGAATATGGTCCCTGGAAGGGTAGGGGGTTTTAGTTAAGTCAGGCAGCATGATCAGTGCAGGCTTGGAGGGCCTGTTCTTGTGATGTAATTTTCTGTGTTCTTATTTCATTGGAAATGTGCTCTCCCAGGCTCAAAGAGCATCAGCTCATTGGAAGCAGAGGGGTGAAACCAGCCAGTCCAACAGAAAGAGAACCCTTCAACCTTCCACTTCACCAACTGTCAGAATGAACGTGGTTCAGTGCTGGATGTGATTAACAGCAGAAACCAACTCGATAATCATTTGTGAATCTGTTGGTGTTTCTGCAGGTTGGATAACCGAGTCAATCCCTTCCCACACACAGAGCAGGCGAACGGCCGCTCCCCAGTGTGAACTCGCTGGTGTATCCGCAGTGCAGATGACCATTTAAATCTCATTGTGCAGTGAGAGCAGCTGAACGGTCGCTCCTCAGTGTGAATGCGCTGGTGGGACACCAGATCCACTGAGCTTTTGAATCCGCTCCCACAGTCAGAACATTTAAAGGGTCTCTCATTGGTGTGAATGAGATTGTGTCTCAGCAGGATGGAAAACTGAGTGAACCCGTTCCCACACACAGAGCAGGTGAACGGCCTCTCCCCAGTGTGAACTCGCTGGTGTTTCCGCAGGTGGAATGTCGTTCTAAACATCTTTGTGCAGTGAGAGCAGCTGAACGGTCTCTCCTCAGTGTGAATGCGCTGGTGAGACTTCAGTTCTCGAGAACTTTTAAATCCACTCCCACAGTCAGTACATTTAAAGGGTCTCTCATTGGTGTGAGTGACTTTGTGACTCAGCAGGTGGGAGGACCGAGTGAATCCCTTCCCACACTGAGAGCAGGTGAATGGCCTCTCCCCAGTGTGAACACGCTGGTGTCTCTGCAGGTGGGATGACTGAGTGAATCCCTTCCCACAATCAGAGCAGCTGAACGGTCTCTCTCCAGTGTGACTGCGTCGATGAGTTTCCAGCTCTGATGGGGCATTGTATCCCTTCCCACAGTCCCCACATTTCCACGGTTTCTCCATGGTTCGGGTGTCCTTGTGACTCTCCAGGTTAAACAATCAGTTAAATCTCACACAGAACACGGGTACAGTCTCTCCCCGCTGTGAATGCTGCGATGTATTTTCAGGCTGTGTAACTGGTTAAAGCTCTTTCCACACTCAGTGCATTGGAACACTCTCACTCTGGTGTGTGTGAGTCTCGGTGCTTTTCCAGTCACACTGATGTTGAGAATCTTCTGAAGCAGACAGAACAGAGAAACATTTCACCTTCTAGAATCAAAGGTCAGTGATATTCAGGTCCCGATAAATTGAATGCTGACGTGATGTTTGTTTTGAGTTTTTGTCTGTAAATCCTCACCTTCTGATATCCTGTAAACGAGTTTGAAAAATTCACCATTGTCAGTACAGCATAGAAATTCAGAACAGACAATTCTAGTTTCTATAGAACATTCTTTCCTCTCTGATTCCCCAAAACTGTAAATCGCCATCCCACACACTCTCCCTCCATTCTCACTCTGCTGTATCTAATATTCACCCTCCCAATTCTCCTGAAGGTGCTGATTGAGGCTGATTGACAGATCCATGCTCACGGCTTCCTGTCCTGGACACAGAGAGTTGGAAATCTCCATGCAGGAGAATAACAGAAATATGGCTACTTTCCTCGACTAAGAATGTTTTAAATGGATTGTTTCAGTTAGTGAAGATACAGGGGGTTGTGATTGATGATAGTCTTGAACTTGCTGCCTGTGAGGGTGGTCATAGAGTTTGACAGCATGGAAAGAGGCTCTTCAGCCTATCGTGTTTGCGCCGACCATCAAACACCTTTCTATTCTAATCCCATTTTCCACTCTTGGTGCGTAACCTTGTATGCTATGGCATTTCAAGAGCTCATCTAAATACTTCTCAAATGTTTCATGCAGTGAGTTCCAGATTCCCACCACCGTCTGAGTGAAAAGGTTTTTCCTCACATCTTCAAGAAACCTCCTGCCCCTGAATTTAAATCCATGCCTTTGGTTATTGCCCCCTCTACTAAAGAGAAAAGTTCCTTCCTGTCCCCCTCCATCTGTGCCCCTCAGAATTTTATACACCTCAATAAGGTCCCTCTCACCCTTCTCTGCTCCAAGAAAAACAACGCCAGCCTATCCAGTTTCTCTTGATAGCTGAAACACTCCAGCCCAGGCAACACCCTGGGGAATTTCCTCTGCGCCATCTACAGTGCAATTACATCCTTCCTATAGTGTGGCAACCAGAACTGCACACAGTACTCCACCAGAGTGTGGCCAACCAACGTTTTGTATAGCTCCATTATAACCTCCCTGCTCTTATATTCAATGCCTCGGTTAATGAAGGCAAGTATCCCATGTGCCTTCTGAACCACCTTATGTCGCTGTCCTACTGTCTTCAGAGATCTATGAACATACGCACCAAGGTCCCTCTGATCCTCTGTACCTCCGAGGATCTGACTATTCATTGTGCATTCCGAGATGCCGCTTTTAAAAACTGCTTCAATTGAAGCTAAAATGTAACCAAATGACTTCAACCAAGCACAGCATGTCAATACTACACTGGATCTTAGCCAAAAGGCCGAGATGCGATACCTCCTGCTCTTAATATACTGACAGAACACCTTTGGGATTCCTCACAGATGTTGCCGAGAGGAGGAGGTTTGGTCTGAAGCTCATTGGCCAACCAACTTCCGCATTCAGACAATGGGGAGCTCTGATTGGCTGGAGGACCTTGCGGTCCTCCAACTCTTCCAATTGGTCAAAATCTCAGTATGTCTGTCAGAGGGTGGGTTCTCCCCCGCACATGTGCAGCTGCCCTCTCCCTTGAACATGCGCAGTCCGGGCCGGCGGGAGGAGATCACCGAGCGGCTTCTCGCTCTGGCCGGAGCCGTCAGCCGGTTACCTGGAAACCTTGGCTGGAGGAGGGGGAGGGGAAAAATGAGTGGGGACGGCCGGGCCTGCGCATTGGAACCGCAGTGACGTCACCGGAGAGCAGCGAGATTCCTATTGGCTGATTCAGGCAGGGCTCTATTGTGACGCCACAATGCGGAAGTTGGCCAATGAGCTTCAGATTAAACCTTCCGCTTCTGCAACGTCTGGGAGGAAATCAGTGTTTCCCCCTTTCCATTTCTTTTCTCATTCTCATGGGCGGCACGGTAGCACAGTGGTTAGCACTGCTGCTTCACAGCTCCAGGGACCTGGGTTCGATTTCCGGCTCGGGTCACTGTCTGCGTGGGTTTCCTCCGGGTGCTCTGGTTTCCTCCCACAGTCCAAAGATGTGCGGGTTAGGTTGATTGGCCATGCTAAAAAATTGCCCTTAGTGTCCTGGGATGCGTGGATTAGTGGGTAAATATGTAGGGATATGGGGGTAGGGCCTGGGTGGGATTGTGGTCGGTGCAGACTCGATGGGCCGAATGGCCTCTTTCTGTGCTGTAGGATTTCTAAGATTCTGGGGGAAATTGGGGACTTGCAGCAACTGAAGGGGAAGGAAGTGAATCCAGTCTGTATATTCCACACATTTTTAGTCCAGTCATATGGGCATAGATCTGTCTGGCCGCCTGCATGGAGATTTTCAGCTCTCTGTGTCCAGGACAGGAAGCCGTGAGCATGGATCTATCAATCAGCCTCAACCAGCACCTTCAGGAGAATTGGAAGGGTGAATATTAGATACAGCAGAGTGAGAATGGAGGGAGAGTGTGTGGGATGGAGATTTACAGCTTTTGGGGAATGAGAGAGAAAGAATGTTCCATAGAAACTGGAATTGTCTGTTCTGAATTTCTATCCTGTACTGACACTGATGACTTGTGTCAACTTGTTTTACAGGATATTGAAAGAGGAATCACAGGCTAAAATCTCAAACGTCACGTCTAGATCTGGCAGAGTCATATTCCTTGGGACCTGAATATCATCCGTCATTGAATCTGGAAGATTTGAAAAGATTTCAAACATCAATCTCACTGGAAAAGCACCAACACACTTCCACATTCAAGTGAGAGTGTTCCAGTGCACTGACTGAAGAGCTTTAACCAGTTACACAGCCTGAATAAATATCACACCATTCACAGCGGGGAGACACTGTACACGTGTTGTGTGTGTGGATGAGGCTTCAGCTGATTGTCCACCCAAGGCAGAGGCAAGGACACCTGCATCATGGAGAAACCATGGAAATGTGGGGACTGTGGAAAGAGATACTGAGCCCCATGTCTGCTGGATGCTCATCGGCGCAACCACACGGGGGAGAGGCCATTCATTTGCTCTCAGTGTGGGGAGGGATTCATTCGGTTCCCCCACCTGCAGTCACACAAGCGAATTCACACTGGCGAGAGACCATTCACCTGCTCTCAGTATGGAAAGGGATTCACTGTGTTATCCACTTTGCAGAGACACCATCGAATTCACACTGGGGAGAGGCCGTTCACCTGCCCTCAGTGTGGGAAGGGATTCAACCAGTTATCCAATCTATGGACACACCAGCGAATTCACACTGGGGACAGGCCATTCATCTGCTCTCAGTGTGGGAAGGGATTCACTCGGTCATCTGACCTGCAGACACATCAGCGCGTTCACACTGGGGAGAGGCCATTCACCTGCTCTCAGTGTGGAAAGGGATTCACTGTGTCATCCGCCTTGCAGAGACACCAGCGAGTTCACACTGGGGAGAGGCCATTCACCTGCTCTCAGTGTGGGAAGAGATTCACTTGGTAATCCGACCTGCAGAGACACCAGCGAGTTCACACTGGGGAGAGGCCGTTCACCTGCTCTCAGTGTGGGAAGGGATTCACTTGGTCATCCGTCCTGCGGACACATCAGCGCTTTCACAGCGGGGAGAGGCCGTTTACCTGCTCTCAGTGTGGGAAGGGTTTCAGTCAGTTATCCAACCTGTGGAGACACCAGCGAGTTCACATGGGGAGAGGCCATTCACCTGCTCTCGGTGTGGGAAGGAATTCACTCAGTTATCCCACCTGCTGAGACATCAGTGAGGTTACACTGGGGAGAAACCGTCCACCCGCTGAGTGTATAAAAAGGGTTCAGAATTTCATCACAGCTGCTGAGGCACCAACAAGTTCACAGGGGTTGGATCCTGCTGTTATTGTTTCTGCTCTCAATTACATCCAGGACTGCATTTTGTTCATTCTCACAGTTGGTCAATGGGGAGGGTCGGAGGGTTTCTTTCTGCTGGACTGGCCGGTCTCAAGACTTTGCCTCCAGTGGGCTGATGCTCTTTGAGTCTTGTTGCGAATACCTGGTTTCAAATTTCACACGGATCACAGAGTGACAGGGTGTTAGGAAGTTAAGAGTTACTATTTCTGTTTGAAATTTCCCAACTGCTCATCCAATTTCCTTTGTAATTGTTTATTGTCTCCACTTCCTCCACCCTCGTGGGCAGTGAGTTCCAGATCATTACCATTCGCTGCATCAAAATATTCTTCCTCACATCCCCCCCTGCATCTCTGACCCAAAACCATAAATCTGTGACTCCCCTCATCCTTGTCCCATCAACTAATGGGAACAGCTTTCCTTTGTCCACCCTACCTAAACCTGTCAGAATTTTGTCCACCTCTATCAAATCTCCCCTCAACCTCCTTTGAACAAAGAACAAAGAACAATACAGCACAGGAACAGGCCCTTCGGCCCTCCAAGCCCGCGCCGCTCCCCGGTCCAGGATTGAATCCTAAATTCAGGATCCCCGCCCAATTTTCCAGCCTATCTACATCCTAATATCCTATCCACCGAGCTGTCCCTCACAGCTACGATGCTTTGTTCATCATTGTTCATCTTTGCTCCAAGAGGACCAACCCCAGCCTGACATCGACAATAATGAACAAACTAACAGAATATGTTAATACCTGAAATCAAATGGGAATGTTTAAATTCTGTTTTAAAGATATTGTGAATATATTGTCCTGGACAATAAAGGAATTGGAATAACGCATCTTGGGAGTGGTTGAATGGAATATATCAATGTGGTATCCACCTTCAGTCCAGTGAATGTCTGGAATGTGTAGCTGGAAATCTTTCCCTAATATCACTGCGAATGTACTTACACAATGTGGGGTTGCCGGCGTTGGACTGGGGTAAACACAGTAAGAAGTTTAACAACACCAAGTTAAAGTCCAACAGGTTTATTTAGTAGCAAACGCCACTAGCTCCTTCGTCAGGTGAGTGGGAGTTCTGTTCACAAAACAGGATTTTTTATGATCAGAACTCCCACTCACCTGATGAAGGAGCAGCGCTCCGAAAGCTAGTGGCGTTTGCTACCAAATAAACCTGTTGGACTTTAACTTGGTGTTCTGAGACTTCTTATGGTGTACTTACACCTCGGGCATTGTAGCAGTTCAGGAAGGCAGTGTTGGGGTTGACCACGGCCGAGGCAGCTACATACAGCCACATATTCTGTTATAATTGAAGGACTGCAGATTGAATGTGAGGCATTGTGGGACTGGACTATCTTGACCACATTCCTGTGACTGCTCAGTTTCTGCAATCACGGACCATTAAAGCTGCTTAGTAGGGCCCTGACAGAGGACCTGGTGAGAATATTTACTCAGAATGAGTTAGAATTAATCTTATTCCAGCACCGCTGCTGTTCAGCGGCTGAGATTCCTGAATCTGTGAACAGGAGGTCTGACCAATCAACAAACAGTGGTAGATAGTTGGTTAAGAAGTTAAAAAGCGTTCTCAGGCATTGTTTAAATTATTATATCCCAAATTTGTGATCAGAACTGTGAGGGACTTGTGATCCGATATTCAGTGAAGTGACGATATACTCCAAGTAGCACTGGACTGAAAAGCAGACCTCTGAGAGTAGATTCTAATGGTTATAATCCGACACAAGCATGGCCAGTGAAAAATCAGAGCTCTTACCTGCTATTTGGAAACTGAGAACAAGAAACTTATTGATAAAATTATTAGAGAATACAGCCAACGTTTCGAGTCTTAAGACATTTCATAACAGCTCTTATGAAGGGTCATCCTTACCTGAAACATTGGCTCCATTCTGTCTCCACAGATGCTGTCAGACCTGCTCAGCTTTTCCAGCATTTTCTGTTGTTGTTTCAGATTCCAGCATCCGCAGTATTTAACTTTTATGATAAAATGATTCGGTCTGATTGGAAACCCCACCACCTTCCTGCAAAACAGTGGGAGTGGTGGGAAAAGGGAAAAAGGATAAGGATGATAAAGTCTGGGTTCTGATTCTCCGAGCTCAGGTAGAATCAACAAAATGAGTGAAGCAGTTTATAAAGAACAGATGTTATCCATCCCTAAATAAACTGATCAAATAAAAATAATTAAGTTATGGAATATAACAAAAAAAATCAGAGATGAAGTTTACAATCTAGTTTGTTTTGATTTTTAAACTTGTGTAAAGTGGTATTATTGTGTGCCAAGTTTTTTCTGCTCACTCCCCACCCCTTCAGTTTCTGAGGAAAAGTTAACCCTTTCAGCAGACAGTTCATTTGTTTTCAAATCATCTGAAACTCATGTCTATTTTAGTTTATAATTGAAGATTTATGGGAATTGGCTAAGATGGGCTTTCAGCATTTTTAAAGTATAAAAAAGTGATCTTGAGAAGGCAATTTGGTAGAGAGAGGTGGAGGGAGATATGTTTACAGAGAGGTGTTGAGAGCAGTTGGTTTTACAAGTTATCCACGTTTTCAGAGCCGTCATTTCATGTCCTGGTCTGAGAGGGATGGAGAGAAGTCTGTTCAATTGTTAATGTTAAGCTTTCTCTATTAACTGTTAATCGACACTCTGTTTTTATCTTTCTGACTTGTTACATTTTTAATGATTAATAAACTTTCTGAATTCACGAATTAAACTGTTCTTTCTTGCCATATGGTTAAGACACTGGAACCTGGTGTGATTTACGACTGGAAGGTTATTGTAAACAAGAGAACCCCCATAAATCTTAGTCCAAATAAATCAACGTTCTTGCAAATGGAATGTTATTCTTTATTACGAGAGAAATTGAACATTGGAGTAAAGATGTTATGCTTCAGCTATGATGTGGAAATGCCGGCTTGGACTGGGGTAAACACAGTAAGGACTGGCGTTTGCTACCAAATAGAGATTTCCACTCCATCTGATGAAGGAGCAGTGCTCCGAAAGCTAGTGGCGTTTGCTACCAAATAAACCTGTTGGACTTTAACCTGGTGTTGTTAGACTCCTTACTATGCTTCAGTTATGCAGGGCGTTGCTGAGACTGCACCTTGAACACTGGGTGCAGCTTAGTCTCCTATTTAAGAAATGATACAAATGCATTGAAAGTGGTTCAGAGGAGGTTTAATAGTTTGCTTCCCAATTCTTGACCCTCACAGGATAAATTTTGTCCGATTTTCCTTGTCTTCAGCTCTGACAAAGGTCATCCTGACTCAAAATGTTGTCTCTATTCTCTCTCTACAGATGCTGTCAGACTTGCTGAGATTGTCCAGCATTTTCTGTTTTTGTTTCAGATGCCAACAAAAGCAGAATTTTGCCTTTTTACCAATTCTTGTTGGGCAAGAGAATCAAAAGTATCGGGTGTAGAACGAGAATGTGGAATGCAACACAAATAGATCAGCCATAATCCAAATAAATGGTGGAGCAGACTCAAAGGGTCAAATGGCCTAGTTCTGCTCCTATATTCAATGTTGGTCACAAATTCCTGAGAATTGTGAAACAAGGCTGGAAGATTTGCCTCGCTTGTGTTAGTGGGAAAATGCCTGGGGAACCATCACTGTGAAAGACAGTTCTGAGATTAACGGTTGCCAGACTGGAAAAGGAAAACAATAGAAATAAACCCTCGCGGAGTGAAGAATTACTTTGGACTGGTTTTGAATAATTGAGTGTCCAAGACAGAGTAAAACATAACCGTTGAGTGGGATATTTGATTGTGTTCAGAGTAAAAGGATAAATTCAATTTTACAGTTTAAGGACTATGTTCCCTGTGTTTAGTCATTGTTGCTTCCAGTTTGTTAGACTAAACGTCAGAAAATTTTAAGATCCTTCATGTGATTCTGTCATCTGTTCACTGGATTTAGAATTCAGTTTTTCAAAATTATTGATTGTCACAATGATCCAAGCAGTTCATTTAAAGCCATAAGTTTTGACTTCCCATTTGAGCCTGGGGCACCTTTGTCTCCCTATTGCTCCTGTCAATGACAGCCAGATGACGGAGCTGAGGGCTGAATGTAACTGAGAATTTGGAAACTGCCATGGGCATCGCAGTAATAGAGAGACAGGAAGGTGCTGGAAGACTAAGTGGGAAATGGGCCTCCAACCAATTGTTATATCGGTCACTCAGAACTAAAGAGAACCTGTCTCTTTAAATACATATACAGGGAACAGGCTGCAATGAAATCTGTCCCTTTTAACCTGCACAAAAGCAGGAGACTGAGATTGACAGGCTGCAAGAGGAGACCATTCAGCCCAGCGTGCCCCTGCTATCTCTTTGAAAGTACTCTCTCATTCATCCAACTGCTCTGTTCTTTCCCCACAGCCCTGCAAATTCTTCCCTTTCAAGTCTTTACCCTTTGGAAAGATCCTATTGAATCTGCTTTCAGGCAGATCAGGACAACTCGCTGTGTCAAAAAATAAAATAAAATATCATCTCCCCTCTGGCTCTTTTGCCAATTACCTGAGAGGGATCACTTTCTGTAAAGAGCCTGCCAACCCCTCTCACCCACTTTCCCTAAAGTGCATCAATCTCATCAGGAAAAGTCCAGAAAAATCAAATACCTTTACTGATCAAAGTTTATTAATGAAACAGAACATGGTTAAAACAAACAGAAAATGACTTGAGGATCAAAGACAACCAGAGTAAAAGGATGTTCACAATGTTCTGGACCCAAATGGTTTCTCTTTAATTCATCTGTCACCTGTTCCCTGCCCTCTTTGTGGAACACCTCCGCTCAGTCCACAAGCATGACCTGACGTTCCGCTTGCTTGCCATTGGAATTCGTCACCTTGCTCTCATGCTCACATTACTGTCTTTAGTCTGCT
This sequence comes from Mustelus asterias, assembly GCF_964213995.1. Taxonomy (NCBI): domain Eukaryota; kingdom Metazoa; phylum Chordata; class Chondrichthyes; order Carcharhiniformes; family Triakidae; genus Mustelus; species Mustelus asterias. The sequence continues at coordinate 1,075,042 of NW_027590120.1, read as the reverse complement.
GCAATGTTCCGGAGAAGCCCAACACAAGCTGGACGAACAACCCCTCATCTTCCGATGAGGCACTTTACAGCCTTCTGGACTCAGCATTGAATTCAACAACTTCACACCCTGAACTCTCCTCCTGTTGAAGTGTAACTTTTTTCCTGCTAATTACTTGTAAAAGACAGACTCTACAAATTCGTTCTCGTCAAAATAACAAGCATTTAATAACGAAGCTCTGCATGCAGAAGATGGCTAAGAATTGATGTCAGAGAGCAGTTGGTACAGCTGCTAATTCCTCCACCAAGTCCGCGCCTCGCCCCAGAAACAGTCCACAATTTATACAAAATCAGTATCAGGTTTTGTGACAAAGGCTTACGCAGGAAAATGAGCAATAAAACAATTAGTAGCAACGTCAATACAAGTGGCATCTCACCGTGACTTCCGAGGCCCCTCGGTCTTATCAATAATAACATTATCTTGTCCTTTGAAGGAACAAAATGGTTCGGTGACTCCCTCACCTCCGACCTTATCTTGTTTATGTACGTAGTTCTAAAGTATTTCTCAAAACATCCTGAGATCAGGCCAGTTGGCCTTGTTTTGTTTTATTACTTCCCTTCCCTCAGATAAGCAGAGTCAGCCTTAGTTTAACCTTACTAGTTTGGGCGAGGGTCAAATGGTTTAGCAGCTGCTTTGTTCTGTGGTTTTTTGTTAGTAGCCACTTTTCCCATCATGCCATTATTAGTTTGTACCATATCACATTCCCTCCTGTTGTCATATCATGACAACTATCTAAATAGGTATATCCATAACTCGATTGACAATGCATTTGCACAAACAGCCAAGCAATCCTATCCCCAGTAGCGATAGGAGCAAGAGTAAGAAGGTCTTAAAGATCCAATCAAACAACCCATGTCCCAGCCATCCTCGCCAGCCGGGCGGGTTATAATCATGAAACTCTCGGCCAACCTCTTGAAGCTGATCTGCCTGCTTTTTAATGTGGTCAGCCAGGGTACTGATATTTTCAGAGGCATCTGGGATATAAGTACAGCACTCCTGACCTATAATTGCACACGTTCCTCCCTGCGAGGCTCACAAATAGTCTAAAGCCGTTCGATTTTGTAAGGCCACAGTCCGGACAGCCACTATCTGAGCCGAGACCTCGGCCATTGCCTGTCCAGTTGCCCTAGCTTCTTCTGCTGTTATGTTTGCCAGTTGTTCCAATGGCGAGGCCATAAGAATCAGTTTGTTTGCAGCCTTGGCTCTTCCATCGGGTGGAAAGGCTATCGTAAAGAACCATTCGGTTCCGCTGATGGTCCTTCTGATTCGCCAGGGGTGGTGCTGAAGGGAGGGCAGGTGGTGCATGTAAGGGGCAACATATCCCAGGTAACAGGATCCAATCCAATTGGCAGGGAGCCACGCATAGGCTCTTGTGCCATAAATGAAATATGTTTCATTACTGGCCGTAAAATCTTCAGCCAATGTCATCCAGGGTATAGGGGTGGTATGTGCCCAAGAGCTATTAGAGGTGAGGTTCCAGACACGGGAGAAATCAAGGACAAACATACCCTTATCAGATAGGCCTGCTACTGGTCCCTGTCATTCAGTTGTTAGGTTACATTTACTTTGCCCCACCTTCTTTCCTCTTCCTGATTTACGAGAGGACGGTAAGGGAGGGGGAGGGCAAGACATGATTATATACGGGCTGGTACCAGGCCGAAAACCTAGTCATTTCATAGCCAGCCGATTCCCATTCTATCATAGCCCCACCTATCCCTGATTGGTTTTGTCGTAAAATCCATTCCACGGTCTTTGCTAAATGGAATGGGAGGGATTGGAGAGGTATCCCTTCTTTGGAATGGACGGGGATGTGAGTACAAACCCAAAATTTACTTACATTCACTCTTTCAGCATAAACATATGACATATGCAGATAAGTATTAGCATGCAGTCTCTGGTTAGCTTGTCTTTTTACTACTATGTGTCCATCAAGTCCAAATAGTCCAGAAAGTCCAAAAAATATGCTGAAGATCTTCATCTGGTATTTGTTTCTGAGTCGGATGTTATCTTCTTACAATCTGTCAGATGTACCAAGCTTGACGGCAGTCGGTGTTGTTAGTAGCACTTGGAAGGGCCCGATCCAGCGCTGTCCCAGCTTCAGTCTTTCCCAGTTCTTCACTAGTACGAAATCGCCAGGTTTGATAACGGGATATCGAGAGATGTGCGTCCCTGTGGTTACTGGGATATGTGCTTGTCTCACCTGTGAGTGAAGAAACTTCAGAGAAAATGTTAATTACTTCAAATAATTCTGCATCTGTTCCCCCATCACATGGAGGTCTACTCCATCCAGGGGTTTTTCATGGGCATCCCAGGGAGTCCTCATTGGCCGACGGTAGACTATCTCTGCAGCTGACAGTCCGGTCTCCGAATGGGGAGTCACCCGCATGTGAAACAGTGCCAAGGGCAATACCTTTGGACAATTTAACCCAGTTTCGTCAGTCAATTTAGATAATTTTTCTTTTAAAGTCCCGTTGGCTCTTTCAACAATTCCTGCTGCCTGTGGGTGATACGCGCAGTGCAGTTGTTGTTTAATTACGAGTGCTTCGCACAATTCAGTATTGATCCGAGCCACAAAATGTGGTCCATTATCTGAACTCACCATTTTGGGTACCCCGAAACGGGGAATAACTTCTGTCAATAACTTCACCACCGTATGTGCAGTACAATTCGTGGTGGGAAAGGCTTCAATCCATTTACTAAACACATCGATTATTACTAAACAATATTTATAGCAATGTACTTTTGGTTATTCAATAAAATCAAGCTGTATACAGGCAAAAGGTCCATCTGGCAAGGGAGGGGTTCCGGGAGGGCATTTAATGCCTTTCCCCTTATTATTTCTCATGCAAATGAGGCATCGATCCAGCCGCGTTTGCGCTGCTATATTCAACTCTGGGTGCCACCAAGTTTTTAGAAGTAACTGTACCATTCCCTCCTTGCCTAGATGGGTACAAGAACGCATATAGTCAATAAGCAGTGGCATTAAAAGAATCCGGAATACACACTTGACCAACTGGAGTAAACCAGAGGTCCCGTGCCAAGGAGTGCGAACACCCCATTGACTTCCATATTGTGCGCTCGGAATCAGAGGCGTCCCTCTGTAATTGTTGAACCTCAGTTATCTCTGGCATGCCCTTGGTCCCCAATGCGGGCACTCGATTTAGAGCCTGATTACCCCCAGTGGGAACAATGACAGGGGCCGATATAGCTGCCTCCTTGGCAGCTGAATCAGCACGGGCATTCCGTAATTGCACAGGAGTGTCCCCCCTTTGTGCGTGCAGCACATTTAATAACAGCCAATTGACGAGAAAGCTGAACAGCATCGAGGAGATTTTTAACCCAAAGCTAGGGGTCAACTCCTCCTCTTCCTCCGTATCACCTGAATAGGGAAACAGCGGCATGCCAGAGAAACTGGGAGGATCCTCCTGAAGTTTAACCTGATGGGCTCGCCCAACTTGTTTATCACCCGATGGTTTCCTATCCTCACACTGCCTTTTTGCCTTATCGTAGTTACCCTCCCAAAGGTCACATTCCAATTTCAACGTTTCCCCATCCTTTGATTTCCCATCTACACATACATCAATCCCTCTTCTACATGCAATATCCCTCCACTCATTAATAGTGAATGTTCATGGCGCCTATCCGACTCTTTTTTCCATTCAGAAATTATTTTTTTTCTATTTGGAACCTACATTTTTGGTCCAAATAGCTTTTTCTGCGGCAGTCCAATTTTCTAGGTTCCACGTGCCGCCTTGTGGCCAAATATCATTACCCAATTTACTGTTCAAAGCCTGCGGACAGACGACGTAAGCTACGTTTTTGAGAACACATAAAAAAAACAAAGGAGAATTGCCGGCTGTTTTATCTAAACCTTGTCCCATACTTACAGTATACTGTGCCCCTGGCAAAAAAAAAGTCTCAATAAAAAGAAATACTGGTACCAAAATAAAAACCGCAGGGTCCCTGGCCCAAACTTAAGCCTATATGACCCTGATCCGGATCCAACACGAGATCAAGGGGTCCCTGACCGTAGGCTAACAACAATCGGGTCCCTAACTCAAACTAAGCCGATGTTACCCTGACCCGGAATTGCACACGAGATCAAGGGGTCCCAGACGTTAGGCTAGATACAACTGAGTGCCTGACTCTAAACACCAATTACAGCCTAATCTGGGTTCGAGCACCTTCACCTGTCAGCGTCCTCCGTCGGGGAAGAGGGGTCGTAGCACCGATCCGAGAGAGAGAGAGAGACCAAGGTGAATCTTACCTTGTGCCGGCGTCTGTCTCTGCCCTCCGGGTCGTGGCTTGATCGCTTCTTCGGTCCCCTACGGAATTCACTCAGGGTATTTGTGTCGGCTCAGCAGCGCCAAATGTTGAAGTGTAACTTTTTTCCTGCTAATTACTTGTAAAAGACAGACTCTACAAATTCGTTCTCGTCAAAATAACAAGCATTTAATAACGAAGCTCTGCATGCAGAAGATGGCTAAGATTTGATGTCAGAGAGCAGTTGGTACAGCTGCTAATTCCTCCACCAAGACCGCGCCGAGCCCCAGAAACAGTCCACAATTTATACAAAATCAGTATCAGGTTTTGTGACAAAGGCTTACGCGGGAAAATGAGCAATAAAACAATTAGTAGCAACGTCAATACAAGTGGCATCTCATCGTGACTTCCGAGGCCCCTCGGTCTTATCAATAATAACATTATCTTGTCCTTTGAAGGAACAAAATGGTTCGGTGACTCCCTCACCTCCGACCTTATCTTGTTTATGTACGTAGTTCTAAAGTATTTCTTAAAACACCCTGAGATCAGGCCAGTTGGCCTTGTTTTATGTACGTAGTTCTAGGGCACTTGTCAAAACACTCTGAGGTCAGGCCAGTTGGCCTTATATTATTACTTCCCTTCCCTCAGATAAGCAGAGTCAGCCTTAGTTTAACCTTACTAGTTTGGGCGAAGGTCACATGGCTTAGCAGCTGCTTTGTTCTGTGGTTTTTTGTTAGTATCACCTCGAGCAAGTAGCCACTTTTCCCATCATGCCATTATTAGTTTGTACCAGATCACATGTTCCTCTTCAATGGTACTTACATGACAGAAACACCAAACCTCCCAAACCATTTTGCAGTAGGAACAATCGGACCACTGACTGTTCCATGCCCCCAGACGGGGCATATTCGGAGGAGAATAGTAACTCGGGCAATCAGCAAAGAATTCTGCGCTGATTGAGAAGCCCCGGGCACAATGGGATCCTCACTGGGATATGGGTTCCTTGGAGCCTTATCTCTGGGGGGGGGGGGGGGGGGGGCAGCAGGAGTGATTAGTGCAAAGAATAGGAATCATATTGTTTGTGGACTAACAGTCCTGGGCTGTTAACCAAGAAATGGCTGAACTGAGATTATATGCACAACAGACACGATATGCAGTGGACTATCAGTTAGCACAACAAGGGGGAGTGTGTACAATTATAGGCAATAACTGCATAACCCATGTCACAGACGAGTCCTATAACATTACACAGGCCATCAATAGCATCAGAGAACAACTTGATAGCTTCAGACAGGGACCCAAGAAAGGAAGTAACTGGCTGGAATGGCTACTGGGGGGGTCCTGGGAATCTTAGTTCTTACATGGATTGGTCATACTCATCTCAATTGTAATTGTCTGTTGTCTAATTGTTGGTTGCCTGAAAGTCTTTTCCAAGGTGATGGTGACAAGAATTGTGCCAGGAGCCAGTGTATACATTGAAGAAGAAACCCTGATGAAGATCCTCAAAGACATCAGAAGAAACGAAGAAGGAAAGAAGAAGAACAAAGAATTACACATATAAACCTGTTCGTCGAGGGATTATTAAACTCATAATCCGACCAGAAGTCGGGACTGAAGTGGGAAAAATATACAGATGAGTACACTTCAAAAAAGAACGGCCTGGCACATAAACAGTCACCTGGGAAAGAGACATTAAACTTGCACTGACTTTTAGTACAAACAGCCGAGATTAAAACATAAAGGACAGACAGTTATTTAAAGTTAAACATGCAGGAATCAGATCCTGCAGGAAGCCAGCCAGGGCTTGAGGCACTCTTTAGGATAAGGACAATAGGGTTGGGTAAAGAGATTAGCTACAGGTAGGATCGGGAATACATAACTGCAGGAAAACCAATTACTGTAAATTACTATATGAATAGACTGAAACTAAAGCCATTGCTGGTCACTGACGTAGGAAATGTATCCATTCATAGAACAATGCGACGTTAACATGCTTATGTCTGTATCTGTCTGTATTTGTCCATAACGATAATCCAACTCCCTCACGCTGTCACTCAGTAATACCGCTCCCCCCAGCATCCTGTGTTACTGACTGTCTCTCTACTGTTAATCCAGCTCCCTCACACTGTCACTCAGTAACCCCTGTCCCCCCCAGCACCCCGTGTTACTGACTGTATCTGTACAGATGTTAATCCAGCTTCCTCACGCTGTCACTCAGTAACCCCTCTGTTGTGGGAAATGTGCCACTGAGTCAGGCTTGAAGGTTTATTTTATTTATTTATTTTAACGAAGCTTCGTGGAGAAAAGGCACGAACAAGCAGCAAATCTTCTCTCAATGAGACAATCGGAGCGGTCCATCTTTATACCTTTTGCACAATAGATGGACCGGACATCTAGCCATTATCACATCGTTGTAATCAAGTAGATGATCGATCGTTAACACATCGTTATGGACAAATACAGACAGATACAGACATAAGCATGTTAACGTCCATAATAAATAAAATAAACCTTCAAGCCTGACTCAGTGGCACATTTCCCACAACAGAGGGGTTACTGAGTGACAGCGTGAGGAAGTTGGATTAACATCTGTTCAGATACACTCAGTAACACGGGGTGCTGGGGAGGACAGGGGTGACTGAGTGACAGTGCGAGGGAGCTGGATTAACATCAGTACAGATACAGTCAGTAACACAGGGTGCTGGGGGGAGAGGTAGTACTGAGTGACAGCGTGAGGGAGTTGGATTAACATCAGTACAGGTACAGTCAGTAACACAGGGTGCTGGGGGGAGAGGTATTACTGAGTGACGTTGTGAAGGTGTTGAATTAACATCAGTAGAGATACAGTCAGTAACACAGGATGCTGGGGGAGAGGGGTTACAGAGTGACAGTGTGAGGGAGCTGGATTAACATCAGTACAGATACAGTCAGTAACACAGGGCACTGGGGGAGAGGGGTTACTGAGTGACAGTGTGATGGAGCTGGATAAACATCAGTACAGATACAGTCAGTAACACAGGGCACCGGGGGAGAGGGCTTATTGAGTGACAGCGTGAGGGAGCTGGATTAACATCAGTACATATACAGTAGTAACACATGGTGCTGGAGAGAGAGGGGATACTGAGTGACAATTAGAGGGAGCTGGATTAACATTAGTTGAGATACAGTCAGTAACACAGGGTGCTGGGGGAGAGGGGCTACTGAGTGACAGTGTGAGGGAGCTGGATTAACTTGAGGAGTGATACTGTCAGTAGAACAGGGTACTGCGGGGAGAGAGGTTACTGAGTGAAAGTGTGAGGGAGCTGGATTAACATCAGCGGAGCAACAGTCAGTAACACAGGGTGCTGGGGAAGAGGGGTTGCTGAGTCACAGTGTGAGGGAGCTGGATTAACATCAGTACAGATACAGTCAGTAACACAGGATGCTGGGGGGAGATGCCGTACTGAGTGAGAGTGTGAGGGAGCCGGATTATCAGTACATATACAGTCAGTAACACAGGGCGTTGGCGGGAGAGGGGATACTGAATGACAGTGTGAGGGAGCTGGATTAACATCAGTACAGATACAGTCAGTCACACAGTTTGCCTTGGGAGAGCGGGGACTGTGTGACAGTGTGAGGGAGCTGGATTAATATCAATACAGATACAGTCAGTAACACAGGGCGCTGGAGAAGTGGAGTTACTGAGTGGCAGTGTAAGGGAGCTGGACTGACATCAGGAGTGATACAGTCAGTAACACAGGGTACTGGGGGGAGAGGTATTACTGAGTGACAGTGTGAGGGAGCTACTTGACATCAGTAGAGATACCGGCAGTAACACAGCGTGCTGAGGGAGAGAGGTTACTGAGTGACAGTGCGAAGGATCTTGATTAACATCTGTACAGATACAGTCAGTAATACAGATTGCTGGGGAGAGAGGGGTTACTGAGTGACAGTGTGAGGGAGCTGGATTAACATCAGTACAGATACAGTCAGTAACACAGGGCGCTGGGGGAGAGGGGTTACTGAGTGACAGTGTGAGGGAACTGGATTAACATCAGTAGAGTTACAGTCAGTACCCCAGGGTGCTGGTGGTGAGGAGTTACTGAGTGACAGTGTGAGGGAGCTGGATTAACATCAGTACAGACACAGTCAGTAACACAGGGTGCTGGGGGGGGGGGGGGGAAGGGGTTACTGAGTGACAGTGTGAGGGAGCTGGATTAACATCAGTAGAGATACAGTCAGTAACCCAGGGTGCTGGGGGGAGAGGGGTTACTGAGTGACATGGTGAGGGAGCTGGATTAACATCAGTAGAGATACAGTCAGTAACACAGGGTGCTGGGGCAGAGAGGGATCACTGAGTGACAGTGTGAGGGAGCTGGATTAACATCAGGAGTGATACAGTCAGTCACACAGGGCACTGGGGGAGAGGTATTACTGAGTGACAGTGTGAGGGAGCTGGATTAACATCAGTACAGACACAGTCAGTCACACAGGGTGCTGGAGTGAGAGGGGTTACAGAGTGGCAGCGTGAAGGAGCTGGATTAACATCAGTGCAGATACAGTCAGTACCACAGTGTGGTGGGGCGAGAGGGGTTACTGCGTGACAGTGTGAGGGAGCTGGATTAATATCAGTACAGATAAAGTCAGTAATGCAGGGTGCTGGGGTTGAGGAGTTACTCAGTGAGAGTGTGAGGCAGCTGGATTAACATCAGTAGAAATAAAATCAGTAACACAGGATGCTCGGGGAGAGGGGCTACTGAGTGTCAGTGTGAGGGTGCTGGATTCACATCAGGAGTGATACAGTCAGTAACACAGGGTACTGGGGGGAGAGGTATTACTGAGTGACAGTGTGAGGGAGCTTGATTAACATCAGGACATATACAGTCAGTAACACAGGGCGCGCGGGACAGGGGTGACTGAGTGAAAGTGTGGGGGAGCTGGATTAACATCAGTACAGATACAGTCAGTCACAAAGGGTGCTGGGGCGAGAGGGGTTACTGAGTGATAGTGTCAGGGAGCTGGATTAACATCAGTACAGATACAGTGAGTAACACAGGTCGCTCGGGGAGAGGGGTTTACTGAGTGAAATGTGAAAGAGCTGGATTAACATCAGTAGAGGTACAGTCAGTAACACAGGGTGCTGGGGAAGAGGGGTTACTTGGTGACAGTGTAAGGGAGCTGGATTAACATCAGAAGTGATACAGTCAGTAACACCGTGTGCTGGGGGGAGAGGGGTTACTGAGTGACAGTGTGAGGGAGCTGGATTCACATCAGTACAGATAAAGTCAGTAACGCAGGGTGCTGGGGGAGGGGGGCTACTGAGTGACAGGGTGAGGGAGCTGGAGTCACATCAGAAGTGATACAGTCAGTAACACAGGGCGCTCAGGACAGGGGTTACTGAGTGAAAGTGTGAGGGAGCTGGATTAACATCAGTAGAGATGCAGTCAGTAACACAGGGTGCTGGGGAGAGGGGGGGGGGGGTTACTGAGTGACAGTGTGCGAGAGGTGGTTTAACATCAGTACAGATACAGTCAGTCATCAGGGTGCGAACGGAGAGGTATTACTGAGTGACAGTGTGGGGGAGCTGCATTAAAATCAGTACAGACACAGTCACACAGGGTGCTGGGGTGAGAGGGGTTATTTAGTGACATTGTGAGGGAGCTGGATTAACATTAGTAGAGATACAGTCAGTAACACAGGGTGCTGGGGAGAGAGTGGTTACTGAGTGACGGTGTGAGGGAGCTCGATTTCCATCAGTAGAGATATATCTGTAACACAGGGAGCGGGGGGAGAGGGGGTACTGAGTGACAGTGAGAGGGACCTGCATTCACATATGTACAGATACATTCAGTAACACAGAGTGCTGGGGGACAGAGGTTACTCAGTGACAGTGTGAGGGAGCTGGATTAACATTAGTCGAGATACAGTCAGTGACACAGGGCGCTGGGGAGAGAGGGGTTACTGAGTGACGGTGTGAGGGAGCTGGATTAACATCAGTCGAGCTACTGTCAGTAACACAGGGTGCTGAGGGGAGAGCGTTGACTGAGTGACAGTGTGAGGGAACTGGATTAACATCAGTCCAGACACAGTCAGTCACTCAGTGTACTGTGGGGAGGGGGGCTACTGAGTGACAGTGTGAGGGAGCTGGATTAACATCAGTAGAGATACAGTCAGTAACACAGAGTGCTGGGGAGAGAGGGGTTACTGAGTGACAGTGTGAGGGAGCTGGATTAACAACAGTAGAGATTCACTCAGTAACACAGGGTTCTGGGGAGAGAGAGGTAACTGAGAAACAGCGTGAGGGAGCTGGATTAACATCAGGGGTGATACCAGCCAGTCACACATGGTACTGGGGGGAGAGGTATTACTGAGTGACAGTGTGAGGGAGCTGGATTAACATCTGTACATATACAGTCAGTATCACAGGGCGCTGGGGGAGAGGGGTTACTGAGTGACAGTGTGAGGGAGCTAGATTAACATTAGGGGTGATACAGTCAGTCACACAGGGTACTGGGGGGAGAGGGGTTACTGAGTGACAGTGTGACTCAGTATGACAGTGTGATCAGCCGAGTAACAGTTAGTAACACAGGGTGCTGGGGGGAGAGCGTTGACTGAGTGACCGTGTGAGGAAGCTCGATTTTCATCAGTAGAGATAAATCTGTAACAGAGGGAGCTGGGGGCCGGGGGGGGGGGGGTGTTACTGAGTGACAGTGTGAGGGAGCTGGATTAACATCTGTACAGATTCAGTCAGTGACACAGGGTGCTGGGGGACAGAGGTTACTCAGTGACAGTGCGAGGGAGCTGGATTAACATCAGTTCAGGTACTGTCAGTAACACAGGACGCTGGGGGAGAGGCGTTACGGTGTGACAGTGAGAATGACCTGGATTAACATATATACAGATACATTCAGTAACACAAGGTGCTGGGGGACTGTGGTTACTCAGTGACAGCGCGAGGGAGCGGGGTTAACATTAGTAGAGATACAGTCAGTAACACAGGGTGCTGGGGAGAGAGGGGTTACTGACTGACAGTGTGAGGGAGCTGGATTAACAGCAGTACAGATACAGTCAGTAACGCAGGGTGCTGGAGGAGAGGGGTTATTGAGTGACAGTGTGAGGGAGCTGGACTAACATCAGTACAGATTAAGTCAGTAAGACAGTGTGCTGGGGGGAGAGGGGTTACTGAGTGACAGTGTGAAGGAGCTGGATTAACATCAGTAGAGATACAGACAGTAACACAGGGTGCTGGGGGGAGAGGGGTTACTTGATGACAGTGTGGGGGAGCTGGATTAACATCTGTACAGATTCAGTCAGTAACAAAGGGTGCTGGGGGACAGAGGTTACTCAGTAACAGTGCGAGGGAGCTGAATTAACATCAGTACAGATACAGTCAGTAACACAGGCCGCTGGGGGAGAGGCGTTACTGAGTGACAGTGTGAGTGACCTGGATTAACATATATACAGATACATTCAGTAACACAGGGTGCTGGGGGAGAGGGTTTACTGAGTGACAATGTGAGGGAGCTGGATTAACATCAGTAGAGATACAGTCAGTAACACAGGGTGCTGGGGGACAGAGGTTACTCAGTAACAGTGCGAGGGAGCTGGATTAACATCAGTACAGATACAGTCAGTAACACAGCGTGCTGGGGAGAGAGGGGTTACTGACTGACAGTGTGAGCGAGCTGGATTAACATCAGTAGAGATACAGTCAGTAACTCAGGGCACTCGGGGAGAGGGGTTACTGAGTGAAAGTGTGAGGGAGCTGGATTAACATCAGAAGAGATACAGTCAGTAACACAGGGTGCTGGGGGAGAGCCGTTACTGAGTGACAGGGTGAGGGAGCTGGATTAACATCAGTAGAGATACAGTCAGTAAAACAGGGCGCTGGGGGAGAGCCGTTACTGAGCGACAGTGTGAGGGAGCTGGATTAACATCAGTACAGATACAGTCAGTAACACAGGGTGCTGGGGGGAGAGGGGTTACTGAGTGACAGTGTGAAGGGAGCTGGATTAACATCAGTAGAGATACGTCTGTAACACAGGCTGCTGGGGGGAGAGGGGTCACCGAGTGACAGTTTGAGGGAGCTGGATTAACACCAGTACAGATACAGTCAGGAACACAGGGTGCTGGGGGCAGAGGGGTTACTGAGTGACAGTGTGAGGGAGCTGGGTTAACATCAGTAGAGATACAGTCAGTAACACAGGGTGCTGAGGGGAGAGGGATTACTGAGTGACAGTGTGAAGGAGCTAGATTAACATCAGTACTGATCTAATCAATAACACGGGGTGCTGTGAGGAGAGGTGCTCCTGAGTGACAGTGTGAGGGAGCTGGGTTAACATCAGTAGAGATACAGTCAGTATCACAGGGTGCTGGGGGAGATGGGTTACTGAGTGTCAGTGTGAGGGATCTGGGTTAACATCAGTCGTGATACAGTCAATAACACAGGGTGCAGGGGGCAGAGGCAATACTGGGTGACAGTGTGAGGGAGCTGGGTTAACATCAGAAGAGATACAGTCAGTAACACGGGCTGCTGCGGGCAGAGGGGATACTGACTATCAGCGTGAGGGAACAAAGAGCAAAGAACAAAGAACAGTACAGCACAGGAAACTGGCCCTTCGGCCCTCCAAGCCTGTGCCGCTCCTTGGTCCAACTAGACCAATCATTTGTATCCCTCCATTCCCAGGCTGCTCATGTGACTATCCAGGTAAGTCTTAAACGATGTCAGCGTGTCTGCCTCCACCACCCTACTTGGCAGTGCATTCCAGGCCCCCACCACCCTCTGTGTAAAAAACATTCCTCTAATATCTCAGTTATGCTTCGCCCCTCTCACCTTGAGCCCATGACCCCTCGTGCTCGTCACGTCTGGTCTGGGAAAAAGCTTCCCACCGTTCACCCTATCTATCCCCTTCATAATCTTGTACACCTCTATTAGATCTCCCCTCATTCTCTGTCTTTCCAGGGAAAACAACACAGTTTACCCAATCTCTCCTCATAGCTAAGACCGTCCATAGCAGGCAACATCCTGGCAAACCTTCTCTGCACTCGCTCTAACACCTCCACGTCAAAGAACAAACAAAGAACAAAGAACAGTACAGCACAGGAAACAGGCCCTTCGGCCCTCCAAGCCTGTGCCGCTCCTTGGTCCAACTAGACCAATCGTTTGTATCCCTCCATTCCCAGGCTGCTCATGTGACTATCCAGGTAAGTCTTAAACGATGTCAGCGTGCCTGCCTCCACCACCCTACTTGGCAGCGCATTCCAGACCCCCACCACCCTCTGTGTAAAAAACGTCCCTCTGATGTCTGAGTTATACTTCGCCCCTCTCAGCTTGAGCCCGTGACCCCTCGTGATCGTCACCTCCGACCTGGGAAAAAGCTTCCCACTGTTCACCCTATCTATACCCTTCATAATCTTGTATACCTCTATTAGACCTCCCCTCATTCTCCGTCTTTCCAAGGAGAACAACTCCAGTCTACCCAATCTCTCCTCATAGCTAAGACCCTCCATACCAGGCAACATCCTGGTAAACCTTCTCTGTACTCTCTCCAATACCTCCACGTCCTTCTGGTAGTGCGGCGACCAGAACTGGACGCAGTACCCCAAATGTGTCCTAACCAGCGTTCTATACAGCTGCATCATCAGACTCCAACTTTTATACTCTATACCCCGTCCTATAAAGGCAAGCATACCATATGCCTTCTTCACCACCTTCTCCACCTGTGTTGCCACCTTCAAGGATTTGTGGACTTGCACACCTAGGTCCCTCTGTGTTTCTCTCCTCTTGATGGCTCTGCCATTTATTGTATAACTCCTCCCTACATTATTTCATCCAAAATGCATCACTTCGCATTCATCTGGATTAAATTCCATCTGCCATCTCTCCGCCCAATTTTCCAGCCTATCTAGATCCTGCTGTATTGCCCGACAATGCTCATCGCTATCCGCAAGTCCAGCCATCTTTGTGCCATCCGCAAGCTTGCTGATAACACCAGTTACACCTTCTTCCAAATCATTTATATATATATCAAAAATAGCAGAGGTCCCAGTACCGAGCCCTGGGGAACACCACTGGTAAGACTTTTAACAACACCAGGTTAAAGTCCAACAGGTTTATTTGGTAGCAAATACCATTAGCTTTCGGAGCGCTGCTCCAAAAGCTAATGGTATTTGCTACCAAATGAACCTGTTGGACTTTAACCTGGTGTTGTTAAAACTCTTACTGTGTTTACCCCAGTCCAACGCCGGCATCTCCACATCATGAACACCACTGGTCACAGACCTCCAGCCGGAAAAAGACCCTTCGACCGCTACCCTCTGTCTCCTGTGGCCAAGCCAGTTTTCTACCCATCTAGCCACCTCTCCTTGTATCCCATGAGCCTTAACCTTCTTAACCAACCTGCCATGAGGGACTTTGTCAAATGCCTGACTGAAATCCATATAGACGACATCCACGGCCCTTCCTTCGTCAACCGTTTTTGTCACTGCGTCAAAAAACTCCACCAAATTTGTAAGGCACGACCTCCCTCTTACAAAACCATGCTGTCTGTCACTAATGAAATTGTTCCGTTCTAAATGCACATAATCCTGTCTCTAAGAATCCTCTCCAACAACTTCCCTACCACGGACGTCAAGCTCACCGGCCTATAATTTCCTGGGTTATCCCTGCTACCCTTCTTAAACAACGGGACCACATTCGCAATCCTGCAATCCTCAGGGACCTCACTTGTGTCCAAAGAAGCAACAAATATTTCCGTCAGAAGCCCAGCAATTTAATCTCTCGTCTCCCTGAATAGTGTAGGATAGATACCATCAGGCCCTGGGTCTTTGTCAGTTTTAATGCTCCCTAAAAAACCTAACACTTCTTCCCTTGTAATGGAGATTTTCTCTCACGGATCAACACCTCCCTCCGAGACACTCCCGGTTAACACGCCCCTCTCCTTCGTGAATACCGATGCAAAGTATTCATTTAGGATCTCCCCTATTCCTTTGAGTTCTTAGCATAATTCCCCTCCTTTGTCCCTGAGAGGTCCGATTTTCTCCCTGACAACTCTTTTGTTCCCAACGTATGAATAGAATGCCTTAGGATTCTCCTTAATCCTGCCTGCCAAGAACATCTCGTGACCTCTTTTTGCCCTTCTAACTCCCCGTTTGAGTTCTTTCCTAGTCCCTCTGTATTCCTCCAGAGCTCCATCTGTTTTCAGTTGCCTGGACTTACCGTACGCCTCCCATTTAGTCACTGCCTCAAAAAACTCCGTTTGTGATTAACATAAACGATCTGGAAGAAGTTGTACTGGGGTGATCAGTAAGTTTGCGGACGACACAAAATTGGCAGGACTTGCAGATAGTGAGGAGCATTGTCAGAAGCTACAGAAGGATAGATAGGCTGGAAATTTGGGCAAAGAAATGGCTGATGGAGTTCAATCCTGATCAAAGCGAAGTGATGCATTTTGGTAGAAATAATGTAGGGAGGAGCTCTACGATAAATGGCAGAACCATAAAGGGTGTAGATACGCAGAGGGACCTGGGTGTGCAAGTCCACAGATCCTTGAAGGTGACGTCACAGGTGGAGAAGGTGGTGAAGAAGGCATATGGCATGCTTGCCTTTATAGGACGGGGCATAGAGTATAAAAGTTGGGGTCTGATGTTGCAGATGTATAGAACGTTGGTTTGGCCGCATTTGGAATACTGCGTCCAGTTCTGGTCGCCACACTACCAAAAGGACGTGGAAGCTTTGGAGAGAGTACAGAGGAGGTTTACCAGGATGTTGCCTGGTATGGAGGGGCTTAGTTATGAGGAGAGATTGGGTAAACAGGGCTTGTTCTCCCTGGAAAGACGGAGGATGAGGGGACACTTAATAGAGGTGTATAAAATTATGAAAGGCATAGATAGGGTGAACGGTGGGAAGCTTTTCCCCAGGTCGGTGGTGACGTTCACAAGGGGTCATAGGTTCAAGGTGAAGGGGGGGGGACGTTTAACACAGATATTAGGAGGCCATATTTTACACAGAGGGTGGTGGGGGCCTGGAATGCGCTGCCAGGCAAGGTGGTGGAGGATGACACACTAGGAAAGTTTAAGACTTATCTAGACAGCCATATGAACGGAGTGATACAAAAGAATGGTCTAGTTTGGACCAGGAAGGGGCACGGGCTTGGAGGGCCGAAGGGCCTGTTCCTGTGCCGTATTGTTCTTTGTTGTTTCTTCTTTTCATTTTAATCAGATCCTCAATTTCCCTGGTTATCTACGGCTCTCGAATCCTACCTTTCCAATCTTTCCTTTTTACAGGCACATGCCTGTCCTGCAGCCTTATCAATTGTTCCTTAAAAGATTCCCACAAGCCAGACGCGGACTTACCCTTGAACAGCCTCTCCCGATCAACGTCCACCAATTCCTGCCGAATCCGGCTATCGTTAGCATTCCCCCAATTTAGCACCCTGCCCGGAGGACAGCACTCATCCTTGTCCATTCCTATCCTAAAGTTAACAGAGTTGTGGTCTCTATTTGCCACACGTTCCCCTACCAAAACGTTGACAACCTGACCGGCCTCATTTCCCAGGACTAGGTCTGTCACACACTGACACACACATTGACACACACTGACACACACACACTGACACACACTGACACACACACACACACACACACACACACACACACACACACACAGATGCACAGTGGCCCACACAAACACAGTGATACACACTGACCTGCACACACAGTGATACACACTGACCTGCACACACAGTGATACACACTGACACACACATACATAGTGATACACACTGACCCATACATAGTGATACACACTGACACACACACACAGTGATACACACTCACACACACAGAGACACACACAGTGACACACACACACACACACAGTGACACACAGTGACACACACACACAGTGAAACACACTGACACACACACACACAGTGATACACACTGACACACACACACACACACAGTGATACACACTGACACACACAGTGATACACACTGACCCACACACACACACAGTGACACACACACACAGTGACACACTGACCCA
The DNA here is from genome assembly GCF_964213995.1 of Mustelus asterias. Lineage (NCBI taxonomy): Eukaryota > Metazoa > Chordata > Chondrichthyes > Carcharhiniformes > Triakidae > Mustelus > Mustelus asterias. Next base: position 1,057,713 of record NW_027590120.1, on the reverse strand, counting down.
CACACACGCACACAGTGACACACACTGACCCACACACACACAGTGACCTACACACACACACACAGTGACACACACTGACCTACACACACACACAGTGACACACTCTGACCCACCCACACACACACAGTGACATACACTGACCCACACACACACATGACAAACACACAATGACACACACTGTCAGACTCACACACACACACACAGTGATACACACTCACACACAGTGACACACCTTGACGCAAACACACACACAGTGATACACACTCACACACAGTGACACACATTGACGCAAACACACACACAGTGATACACACTCACACACAGTGCCGCACATTGACGCAAACACACACACAGTGATACACACTGACACAGACTTGGACACTGACACTCACACACACTGATACACACACACAGTCACACACACTGACACACACACACACAGTGACACACTCTGACCCACCCACACACACACACACACACAGTGAGACACACTGACCCACACACACACACACACACACACAATGACACACACTGACTCACACACACACAGCCCTACACACTGACACTCACACACACTGACACACACACACAGTCACACACACTGACACACACACACAGAGTGAGCCACACTGACACACACACACGCAGTGATACACACTGACCCAAACACACACACAGTGATACACACACACAGTGACACACACTGAGCCAGAAACACACAAAGTGACACACTCTGACCCACCCACACACACACAGTGACACACACTGACCCACACACACACAGTGACACACACTGACCCACCACACACACACACACAGTGATACACACTAACACACAGTGACACACATTGACCCACACACACACAGTGATACACACTGACACAGACATGGACACTGACACTCACACACACTGATACACACACACAGTCACACACAGTGACACACATACACACACAGTGAACCACACTGACACACACACACAGTGATACACACTGACACACACACACACAGTGACACACACACACAGTGACACACTGACCCACACACACGCACACAGTGACACACACTGACCCACACACACACAGTGACACACACTGACCTACACACACACACACAGTGACACACACTGACCTACACACACACACAGTGACACACTCTGACCCACCCACACACACACAGTGACATACACTGACCCACACACACACATGACACACACACAATGACACACACTGTCAGACTCACACACACACACACAGTGATACACACTCACACACAGTGACACACCTTGACGCAAACACACACACAGTGATACACACTCACACACAGTGACACACATTGACGCAAACACACGCACAGTGATACACTCACACACAGTGCCGCACATTGACGCAAACACACACACAGTGATACACACTGACACAGACTTGGACACTGACACTCACACACACTGATACACACACACAGTCACACACACTGACACACACACACACACAGTGACACACTCTGACCCACCCACACACACACAGTGAGACAAACTGACCCACACACACACACACACACACAATGACACACACTGACACACACACACCGCCCTACACACTGACACTCACACACACTGACACACACACACAGTCACACACACTGACACACACACACACAGTGAGCCACACTGACACACACACACGCAGTGATACACACTGACCCAAACATACACACAGTGATACACACACACAGTGACACACACTGAGCCATAAACACACACAGTGACACACTCTGACCCACCCACACACACACAGTGACATACACTGACCCACATACACACAGTGACACACACTGACCCACCACACACACACAGTGACATACACTGACCCACATACACTCAGCGACACACACTGACCCACCACACAGAAACAGTGACACACACTGACCCACACACAGTGACACACACTGACAGACTCACACACACACACACACACACAGTGATACACACTAACACACAGTGACACACATTGACCCACACACACACAGTGATACACACTGACACAGACATGGACACTGACACTCACACACACTGATACACACACACAGTCACACACAGTGACACACATACACACACAGTGAACCACACTGACACACACACAGTGATACACACTGACCCACACACACACACAGTGACACACACACACAGTGACACACTGACCCACACACACGCACACAGTGACACACACTGACCCACACACACACAGTGACACACACTGACCTACACACACGCACACAGTGACACACACTGACCTACACACACACACAGTGACACACTCTGACCCACCCACACACACACAGTGACATACACTGACCCACACACACACATGACACACACACAATGACACACACTGTCAGACTCACACACACACACACACAGTGATACACACTCACACACAGTGACACACCTTGACGCAAACACACACACAGTGATACACACTCACACACAGTGACACACATTGACGCAAACACACACACAGTGATACACACTCACACACAGTGCCGCACATTGACGCAAACACACACACAGTGATACACACTGACACAGACCTGGACACTGACACTCACACACACTGATACACACACACAGTCACACACACTGACACACACACACAGTGACACACTCTTACCCACCCACACACACACACACACACACACAGTGAGACACACTGACCCACACACACACACACAATGACACACACTGACACACACACACACAGCCCTACACACTGACACTCACACACACTGACACACACACACAGTCACACACACTGACACACACACACACAGTGAGCCACACTGACACACACACACGCAGTGATACACACTGACCCAAACACACACACAGTGATACACACACACGGTGACACACACTGAGCCATAAACACACACAGTGACACACTCTGACCCACCCACACACACAGTGACATACACTGACCCACATACACACAGTGGCACACACTGACCCACCACACACACACAGTGACACACACTGACCCACACACAGTGACACACACTGACAGACTCACACACACACACACAGTGATACACACTAACACACAGTGACACACATTGACCCACACACACACAGTGATACACACTGACACAGACATGGACACTGACACTCACACACACTGATACACACACACAGTCACACACAGTGACACACATACACACACAGTGAACCACACTGACACACACACACAGTGATACACACTGACACACACAGTGATACACACTGACCCAAACACACACACAGTGATACACACACACAGTGTCACACACTGACCCACAGACACACACACAGCGAGACACACTCTGACACACCCACACACACAGTCAGTGACACACACTGACCCACCCACACAGTGACACACACTGACCCACTACACACACACAGTGAGCCACACACTGACCAACACACACACACAGTGACACACTCTGACCCACCCACACACACACAGTGACACACACTGACCCACCACACACACACAGTGATACACACTGACAGACTCACACACACGCACAGTGATACATACTCACACACAGTGCCGCACACTGACGCACACACACACACACACAGTGATACACACTGACACAGACATGGACACTGACACTCACACACACTGATACACACACACAGTCACACACACTGACAAACCCACACACAGTGACATACTCTGACCCACCCACACACACACAGTGACACACACTGACCCACACACACACACGGTGACACACGCTGACCCACCACATACACACAATGACACACACTGGCAGACTCACACACACACACACACACACACAGTGATACACACTGACACACACACAGTGATACACACTGACACAGACATGGGCATTGACACTCACACTGATACACACACAGTCACACACACTGACACACATACACACACAGTGATACACACTGACCCACACACACACACACACACAGTGATACACACACACAGTGACACACACTGAGCCACAAACACAAACAGTGACACAATCTGACCCACTCACACACACACAGTGACATACACTGACCCACACACACACAGTGACACACACTGACGAACCACACACACACAGTGACACACACTGACCCACACACAGTGACACACACTGACAGACTCACACACACACACACAGTGATACACACTAACACACAGTGACACACATTGACCCACACACACACAGTGATACACACTGACACAGACATGGACACTGACACTCACACACACTGATACACACACACAGTCACACACAGTGACACACATACACACACAGTGAACCACACTGACACACACACACAGTGATACACACTGACACACACAGTGATACACACTGACCCAAACACACACACAGTGATACACACACACAGTGTCACACACTGACCCACAGACACACACACAGTGACACACTCTGACACACCCACACACACAGTCAGTGACACACACTGACCCACCCACTCAGTGACACACACTGACCCACTACACACACACAGTGAGCCACACACTGACCAACACACACACACAGTGACACACTCTGACCCACCCACACACACACAGTGACACACACTGACCCACACACACACATGACACAAACTGACCCACCACACACACACAGTGATACACACTGACAGACTCACACACACGCACAGTGATACATACTCACACACAGTGCCGCACACTGACGCTCACACACACACACACACACAGTGATACACACTGACACAGACATGGACACTGACACTCACACACACTGATACACACACACAGTCACACACAGTGACATACTCTGACCCACCCACACACACACAGTGACACACACTGACCCACACACACACACGGTGACACACGCTGACCCACCACATACACACAATGACACACACTGGCAGACTCACACACACACACACACACACAGTGATACACACTGACACACACACAGTGATACACACTGACACAGACATGGGCACTGACACTCACACTGATACACACACAGTCACACACACTGACACACATACACACACAGTGATACACACTGACCCACACACACACACACACACAGTGATACACACACACAGTGACACACACTGAGCCACACACACACACAGTGACACACACTGACCCACACACACACACAGTGACACACACTGACCCACCACACACACACAGTGACACACACTGACCCACACAAACACACAGTGACACACACTGACAGACTCACACACACACACAGTGATATACACTAACACACAGTGACACACACTGATCCACACACACACAGTGATACACACTGACACGGACATGGACACTGACACTCACACGCACTGATACACACACACAGTTACACACACTGACACACACAGTGACACACTCTGACCCACCCACACACACACAGTGACACATACTGACGCACACACACACACAGTGACACATGCTGACCCACCACACACACACACAATGACACACACTGACCCACACACACACATGACACACACTGACCCACCACACACACACAGTGATACACACTGACAGACTCACACACACGCACAGTGATACACAATCACACACAGTGCCGCACACTGACGCACACACACACACACAGTGATACACACTGACACAGACATGGACACTGACACTCACACACACTGATACACACACACAGTCACACACACTGACCCACACACACACAGTAACACACACTGACCCACACACACACACGGTGACACACGCTGACCCACCACATACACACACAATGACACACACTGGCAGACTCACACACACACACACACACACACAGTGATACACACTCACACACAGTGACACACTGACCCACACACACACACACACACACAGTGATACACACTGACACACACACAGTGATACACACTGACACAGACATGGACACTGACACACAGTGATACCCACACACAGTGACATACACTGACCCACACACACACAGTGACACACACTGACCCACCACACACACACAGTGATACACACTGACCCACACACACACAGTGACACACACTGACAGACTCACACACACACAGTGATACACACTAACACACAGTGACACACACTGACCCACACACACACAGTGATACACACTGACACAGACATGGACACTGACACTCACACACACTGATACACACACAGTCACACACAGTGACACACATACACACACAGTGAACCACACAGACACACACACACAGTGATACACACTGACACACACAGTGATACACACTGACCAAACACTCACACAGTGATACACACACACAGTGTCACACACTGACCCACAGACACACACACAGTGACACACTCTGACCCACCCACACACACACAGTTACACACACTGACCCACCCACACAGTGACACACACTGACCGACCACACACACACACACACAGTGACACACTCTGACCCACCCACATACACACACAGTGACACACACTGACTTACACACACACAGTGACAGACGCTGACCCACCACACACACACACAATGACACACACTGGCAGACTCACACACACACACAGTGATACACACTCACACACCGTGACACACTGACCCACACTCACAGTGATACACACTGACACACACACAGTGATACTCACTGACACGGATATGGACACTGACACTCACACTGATACACACACAGTCACACACACTGACACACATACACACACAGTGATACACACTGACCCACACACACACACACACACACAGTGATACACACACACAGTGACACACACTGACCCACACACACGCACACAGTGACACACTCTGACCCACCCACACACACAGTGATACACACTGACCCACACACACACACACACACAGTGACACACTCTGACCCACCCACACACATACAGTGACACACACTGACCCACACACACACATGACACACACTGACAGACTCACACACACACAGTGATACGCACTGACTCACGCACACACAGTGATACACACTGACACACACAGTGATACACACTGACCCAAACACACACACAGTGATACACACACACATGACACACACTGAGCCACACACACACACACAGTGACACACTCTGACCAACCCACACACACACAGTGACACACACTGACCCACACACACACAGTGACACACACTGACCCACACACACACACACACAGTGACACACACTGACAGACTCACACACACACACTGATACACACACACAGTGTCACACACTGACCCACAGACACACACACAGCGAGACACACTCTGACACACCCACACACACAGTCAGTGACACACACTGACCCACCCACACAGTGACACACACTGACCCACTACACACACACAGTGAGCCACACACTGACCAACACACACACACAGTGACACACTCTGACCCACCCACACACACACAGTGACACACACTGACCCACCACACACACACAGTGATACACACTGACAGACTCACACACACGCACAGTGATACATACTCACACACAGTGCCGCACACTGACGCACACACACACACACACAGTGATACACACTGACACAGACATGGACACTGACACTCACACACACTGATACACACACACAGTCACACACACTGACAAACCCACACACAGTGACATACTCTGACCCACCCACACACACACAGTGACACACACTGACCCACACACACACACGGTGACACACGCTGACCCACCACATACACACAATGACACACACTGGCAGACTCACACACACACACACACACACACAGTGATACACACTGACACACACACAGTGATACACACTGACACAGACATGGGCATTGACACTCACACTGATACACACACAGTCACACACACTGACACACATACACACACAGTGATACACACTGACCCACACACACACACACACACAGTGATACACACACACAGTGACACACACTGAGCCACAAACACAAACAGTGACACAATCTGACCCACTCACACACACACAGTGACATACACTGACCCACACACACACAGTGACACACACTGACGAACCACACACACACAGTGACACACACTGACCCACACACAGTGACACACACTGACAGACTCACACACACACACACAGTGATACACACTAACACACAGTGACACACATTGACCCACACACACACAGTGATACACACTGACACAGACATGGACACTGACACTCACACACACTGATACACACACACAGTCACACACAGTGACACACATACACACACAGTGAACCACACTGACACACACACACAGTGATACACACTGACACACACAGTGATACACACTGACCCAAACACACACACAGTGATACACACACACAGTGTCACACACTGACCCACAGACACACACACAGTGACACACTCTGACACACCCACACACACAGTCAGTGACACACACTGACCCACCCACTCAGTGACACACACTGACCCACTACACACACACAGTGAGCCACACACTGACCAACACACACACACAGTGACACACTCTGACCCACCCACACACACACAGTGACACACACTGACCCACACACACACATGACACAAACTGACCCACCACACACACACAGTGATACACACTGACAGACTCACACACACGCACAGTGATACATACTCACACACAGTGCCGCACACTGACGCTCACACACACACACACACACAGTGATACACACTGACACAGACATGGACACTGACACTCACACACACTGATACACACACACAGTCACACACACTGACAAACCCACACACAGTGACATACTCTGACCCACCCACACACACACAGTGACACACACTGACCCACACACACACACGGTGACACACGCTGACCCACCACATACACACAATGACACACACTGGCAGACTCACACACACACACACACACACAGTGATACACACTGACACACACACAGTGATACACACTGACACAGACATGGGCACTGACACTCACACTGATACACACACAGTCACACACACTGACACACATACACACACAGTGATACACACTGACCCACACACACACACACACACAGTGATACACACACACAGTGACACACACTGAGCCACACACACACACAGTGACACACACTGACCCACACACACACACAGTGACACACACTGACCCACCACACACACACAGTGACACACACTGACCCACACAAACACACAGTGACACACACTGACAGACTCACACACACACACAGTGATATACACTAACACACAGTGACACACACTGATCCACACACACACAGTGATACACACTGACACGGACATGGACACTGACACTCACACGCACTGATACACACACACAGTTACACACACTGACACACACAGTGACACACTCTGACCCACCCACACACACACAGTGACACATACTGACGCACACACACACACAGTGACACATGCTGACCCACCACACACACACACAATGACACACACTGACCCACACACACACATGACACACACTGACCCACCACACACACACAGTGATACACACTGACAGACTCACACACACGCACAGTGATACACAATCACACACAGTGCCGCACACTGACGCACACACACACACACAGTGATACACACTGACACAGACATGGACACTGACACTCACACACACTGATACACACACACAGTCACACACACTGACCCACACACACACAGTGACACACTCTGACCCACCCACACACACACAGTAACACACACTGACCCACACACACACACGGTGACACACGCTGACCCACCACATACACACACAATGACACACACTGGCAGACTCACACACACACACACACACACACAGTGATACACACTCACACACAGTGACACACTGACCCACACACACACACACACACACAGTGATACACACTGACACACACACAGTGATACACACTGACACAGACATGGACACTGACACACAGTGATACCCACACACAGTGACATACACTGACCCACACACACACAGTGACACACACTGACCCACCACACACACACAGTGATACACACTGACCCACACACACACAGTGACACACACTGACAGACTCACACACACACAGTGATACACACTAACACACAGTGACACACACTGACCCACACACACACAGTGATACACACTGACACAGACATGGACACTGACACTCACACACACTGATACACACACAGTCACACACAGTGACACACATACACACACAGTGAACCACACAGACACACACACACAGTGATACACACTGACACACACAGTGATACACACTGACCCAAACACACACACAGTGATACACACACACAGTGTCACACACTGACCCACAGACACACACACAGTGACACACACTGACCCACCCACACAGTGACACACACTGACCGACCACACACACACACACAGCGACACACACTGACCAACACACACACACAGTGACACACTCTGACCCACCCACATACACACACAGTGACACACACTGACCCACACACACACATGACACATACTGACCCACCACACACACACACACACACACACACAGTGACACTCACTGACAGACTCACACACACACAGTGATACACACTAACACACAGTGACACACACTGACCCACACACACACAGTGATACACACTGACACAGACATGGACACTGACACTCACACACACTGATACACACACAGTCACACACAGTGACACACATACACACACAGTGAAGCACACTGACACACACACACAGTGATACACACTGACACACACAGTGATACACACTGACCCAAACACACACACAGTGATACACACACACAGTGTCACACACTGACCCACAGACACACACACAGTGACACACTCTGACCCACCCACACACACACAGTGACATACACTGACCCACACACACACAGTGACACACACTGACCCACCACACACACACAGTGACACACATTGACCCACACACACACACAGTGACACACACTGGCAGACTCACACACACACACAGTGATACACACTAACACACAGTGACACACACTGATCCACACACACACAGTGATACACACTGACACGGACATGGACACTGACACTCACACACACTGATACACACACACAGTTACACACACTGACACACACAGTGACACACTCTGACCCACCCACACACACACAGTGACACATACTGACGCACACACACACACACAGTGACACACGCTGACCCACCACACACACACACAATGACACACACCTACCCACACACACACATGACACACACTGACCCACCACACACACACAGTGATACACACTGGCAGACTCACACACACGCACAGTGAAACATACTCACACACAATGCCGCACACTGACGCACACACACACACACAGTGATACACACTGACACAGACATGGACACTGACACTCACACAAACTGATACACACACACAGTCACACACATTGACCCACACACACACAGTGACACACTCTGACCCACCCACACACACACAGTAACACACACTGACCCACACACACACACGGTGACACACGCTGACCCACCACATACACACACAATGACACACACTGGCAGACTCACACACACACAGAGTGATACACACTCACACACAGTGACACACTGACCCACACACACACACACAGTGATACACACTGACACACACACAGTGATACACACTGACACACACACAGTGATACACACTGACACAGACATGGACACTGACACACAGTCATACACACACACAGTGACACACACTGAGCCACAAACACACAGAGACACACTCTGACCCACGCAAACACACACAGTGACATACACTGACCCCCACACACACAGTGACACACACTGACCCACCACACACACACAGTGATACACACAGACCCACACACACACACAGTGACACACACTAACACACAGTGACACACACTGACCCACACACACACAGTGATACACACTCACACAGACATGGACACTGACACTCACGCACACTGATACACACAGTCACACACAGTGACACACATACACACACAGTGAACCACACTGACACACACACACAGTGATACACACTGACACACACAGTGATACACACTGACCCAAACACACACACAGTGATACACACACACACAGTGTCACACACTGACCCACAGACACACACACAGTGACACAATCTGACCCACCCACACACACACAGTGACACACACTGACCCACCCACACAGCGACACACGCTGACCGACCACACACACACACAGTGACACACACTGACCAACACATACACACAGTGACACACTCTGACCCACCCACATACACACACAGTGACACACACTGACCCACACACACACATGACACATACTGACCCACCACACACACACACAGTGACACACACTGACAGACTCACACACACACAGTGATACACACTAACACACAGTGACACACACTGACCCACACACACACAGTGATACACACTGACACAGACATGGACACTGACACTGACACACACTGATACACACACAGTCACACACAGTGACACACATACACACACAGTGAACCACACTGACACACACACACAGTGATACACACTGACACACACAGTGATACACACTGACCCAAACACACACACAGTGATACACACACACAGTGTCACACACTGACCCACAGACACACACACAGTGACACACTCTGACCCACCCACACAGTGACACACACTGACCCACCCACACAGTGACACACACTGACCGACCACACACACACACAGTGACACACCCTGACCACACACACACACAGTGACACACTCTGACCCACCCACATACACACACAGTGACACACACTGACCCACACACACACATGACACATACTGACCCACCACACACACACACAGTGATACACACTGACAGACTCACACACACGCACAGTGATACACACTCACACACAGTGCCGCACACACACACAGTGATACACACTGACACAGACATGGACACTGACACTCACACACACTGATACACACACACAGTCACACACACTGACACACACACACACAATGACACACTCTGACCCACCCACACACACACAGTGTCACACACTGACGCACACACACACAGTGACACACGCTGACCCACCACACCCACACAATGACACACACTGGCAGACTTACACTCACACACGGTGATACACACTCACACACCGTAACACACTGACCCACACACACAGTGATACACACTGACACACACACAGTGATACACACTGACACGGACATGGACACTGACACTCACACTGATACACACACAGTCACACACACTGACACACATACACACACAGTGATACACACTGACCCACACACACACACACAGTGATACACACACACAGTGACACACACTGACCCACACACACGCACACAGTGACACACTCTGACCCACCCACACACACAGTGATACACACTGACCCACACACACACATACAGTGACACACTCTGACCCACCCACACACACAGTGACACACACTGACCCACACACACACATGACACACACTGACCCACCACACACACACACATTGACACACACTGACAGACTCACACACACGCACAGTGATACACACACACACAGTGCCGCACACTGACGCACACACACACACACACCGACCCACCACACACACACACAGTGATACACACTGACACAGACATGGACACTGACAATCACACACACTGATACACACACACACAGTGACACACTCTGACCCACCCACACACACACAGTGACACACACTGATTCCCACACACACACAGTGACACACGCTGACCCCCCCACACACACACACAATGACACACACTGACAGACTCACACACACACACACAGCGATACACACTCACACACAGTGACACACTGACCCCCACACACACACAGTGATACACACTGACACACACACAGTGATACACACTGACACAGACATGGACACTGACACTCACACTGATACACACACAGTCACACACACTGACACACATACACACACAGTGATACACACTGACCCACACACACACACACACAGCGATACACACACAGAGAGACACACACTGACCCACACACACGCACACAGTCACACACTCTGACCCACCCACACAAACACAGTGACACACACTGACTATCACACACACACACAGTGATAGAAACTTACAGACAGTGACACACACTGACCAACACACACACAGTGATACACACTGACACACACACAGTGATACACACTAACACACAGTGACACACACTGACCCACACACACACAGTGATACACACTGACACAGACATGGACACTGACACTCACACACACTGATACACACACACAGTCACACACAGTGACACACATACACACACAGTGAACCACACTGACACACACACACAGTGATACACACTGACCCACACACACACACAGTGACACACACACACAGTGACACACTGACCCACACACACGCACACAGTGACACACACTGACCCACACACACACAGTGACACACACTGACCTACACACACACACACAGTGACACACACTGACCTACACACACACACAGTGACACACTCTGACCCACCCACACACACACAGTGACATACACTGACCCACACACACACATGACACACACACAATGACACACACTGTCAGACTCACACACACACACACAGTGATACACACTCACACACAGTGACACACCTTGACGCAAACACACACACAGTGATACACACTCACACACAGTGACACACATTGACGCAAACACACACACAGTGATACACACTCACACACAGTGCCGCACATTGACGCAAACACACACACAGTGATACACACTGACACAGACCTGGACACTGACACTCACACACACTGATACACACACACAGTCACACACACTGACACACACACACAGTGACACACTCTGACCCACCCACACACACACACACACACACACAGTGAGACACACTGACCCACACACACACACACACACCCACAATGACACACACTGACACACACACACACAGCCCTACACACTGACACTCACACACACTGACACACACACACAGTCACACACACTGACACACACACACAGAGTGAGCCACACTGACACACACACACGCAGTGATACACACTGACCCAAACACACACACAGTGATACACACACACAGTGACACACACTGAGCCATAAACACACACAGTGACACACTCTGACCCACCCACACACACAGTGACATACACTGACCCACATACACACAGTGGCACACACTGACCCACCACACACACAGTCACACACAGTGACACACATACACACACAGTGAACCACACTGACACACACACACAGTGATACACACTGACACACACAGTGATACACACTGACCCAAACACACACACAGTGATACACACACACAGTGTCACACACTGACCCACAGACACACACACAGCGAGACACACTCTGACACACCCAAACACACAGTCAGTGACACACACTGACCCACCCACACAGTGACACACACTGACCCACTACACACACACAGTGAGCCACACACTGACCAACACACACAGTGACACACGCTGACCCACCCACACACACACAGTGACACACACTGACCCACCACACACACACAGTGATACACACTGACAGACTCACACACACGCACAGTGATACATACTCACACACAGTGCCGCACACTGACGCACACACACACACACACAGTGATACACACTGACACAGACATGGACACTGACACTCACACACACTGATAAACACACACAGTCACACACACTGACAAACCCACACACAGTGACATACTCTGACCCACCCACACACACACAGTGACACACACTGACCCACACACACACACGGTGACACACGCTGACCCACCACATACACACAATGACACACGCTGGCAGACTCACACACACACACACACACACACAGTGATACACACTGACACACACACAGTGATACACACTGACACAGACATGGGCACTGACACTCACACTGATACACACACAGTCACACACACTGACACACATACACACACAGTGATACACACTGACCCACACACACACACACACAGTGATACACACACACAGTGACACACACTGAGCCACAAACACAAACAGTGACACAATCTGACCCACCCACACACACAGTGACATACACTGACCCACACACACACAGTGACACACACTGACGAACCACACACACACAGTGACACACACTGACCCACACACAGTGACACACACTGACAGACTCACACACACACACACAGTGATACACACTAACACACAGTGACACACATTGACCCACACACACACAGTGATACACACTGACACAGACATGGACACTGACACTCACACACACTGATACACACACACAGTCACACACAGTGACACACATACACACACAGTGAACCACACTGACACACACACACAGTGATACACACTGACACACACAGTGATACACACTGACCCAAACACACACACAGTGATACACACACACAGTGTCACACACTGACCCACAGACACACACACAGTGACACACTCTGACACACCCACACACACAGTCAGTGACACACACTGACCCACCCACTCAGTGACACACACTGACCCACTACACACACACAGTGAGCCACACACTGACCAACACACACACACAGTGACACACTCTGACCCACCCACATACACACACAGTGACACACACTGACCCACACACACACATGACACACACTGACCCACCACACACACGCACAGTGATACACACTGACAGACTCACACACACGCACAGTGATACACACTCACACACAGTGCCGCACACTGACGCACACACACACACACACAGTGATACCCACTGACAGAGACATGGACACTGACAGTCACACACACTGATACACACACACAGTCACACACACTGACACACACACACACAGTGACACACTCTGACTCACCCACGCACACACAGTGACACACACTGACCCACACACACACAGTGACACACGCTGACCCACCACACACACACAAAATGACACACACTGGCAGACTCACACACACACACAGTGATACACACTCACGCACAGTGACACACTGACCCCCACACACACAGTGATACACACTGACACACACACAGTGATACACACTGACACACAGTGACACACTGACCCACACACACACAGTGATACACACTGACACACACAGAGTGAAACACACTGACACACACATGGACACTGACACTCACACTGATACACACACAGTCACACACACTGACACACATACAGTGATACACACTGACCCACACACACACACAGTGATACACACACACAGTGACACACACTGACCCACACACACGCACACAGTGACACACTCTGACCCACCCAGACACACAGTGACATACACTGACCCACACACACACACACAGTGACACACTCTGACCCACCCACCCACACACAGTGACACACACTGACCCACACACACACATGACATACACTGACCCACCACACACACACACAGTGACCCACACTGACAGACTCACACACACGCACAGTGATACACACTCACACACAGTGCCGCACACTGACGCACACACACACACACACTCACCCACCACACACACACAGCGATACACACTGACACAGACATGGACACTGACACTCACACACACTGAGCCACAAACACACACAGTGACACACTCTGACCCACCCACACACACACAGTGACATACACTGACCAACACACACACAGTGACACACACTGTCCCAACACACACACACACAGTGACACACACTGACCCACACACAGTGACACACACTGACAGACTCACACACACACACAGTGATACACACGAACACACATTGACACACACTGACCCACACACACACAGTGATACACACTGACACGGACATGGACACTGACACTCACACTGACACACACACAGTCACACACACTGACACACATACACACACAGTGATACACACTGACCCACACACACACACACACACACACACAGTGATACACACACACAGTGACACACACTGACCCACACACACGCACACAGTGACACACTCTGACCCACCCACACACACAGTGATACACACTGACCCACACACACACACAGTGACACACTCTGACCCACCCACACACACACAGTGACACACACTGACCCACACACACACATAACACACACTGACCCACCACACACACACACACATTGACACACACTGACAGACTCACACACACGCACAGTGATACACACACACACAGTGCCGCACACTGACGCACACACAAACACACACTGACCCACCACACACACACACAGTGATACACACTGACACAGACATGGACACTGACAATCACACACACTGATACACACACACACAGTGACACACTCTGACCCACCCACACACACAGTGACACACACTGATCCCCACACACACAGTGACACACGCTGACCCCCCCACACACACACACAATGACACACACTGACAGACTCACAAACACACACACACAGCGATACACACTCACACACAGTGACACACTGACCCCCACACACACACAGTGATACACAGTGACACACACACAGTGATACACACTGACACAGACATGGACACTGACACTCACACTGATACACACACAGTCACACACACTGACACACATACACACAGAGTTATACACACTGACCCACACACACACACACACACAGCGATACACACACACAGAGACACACACTGACCCACACACACGCACACAGTCACACACTCTGACCCACCCACACACACACAGTGACACACACTGACTATCACACACACACACAGTGATAGAAACTTACAGACAGTGACACACACTGACCCACACACACACAGTGATACACACGGACACACACACAGTGATACACACTAACACACAGTGACACACACTGACCCACACACACACAGTGATACACACTGACACAGACATGGACACTGACACTCACACACACTGATACACACACACAGTCACACACAGTGACACACATACACACACAGTGAACCACACTGACACACACACACAGTGATACACACTGACACACACAGTGATACACACTGACCAAACACTCACACAGTGATACACACACACAGTGTCACACACTGACCCACAGACACACACACAGTGACACACTCTGACCCACCCACACACACACAGTTACACACACTGACCCACACACACACACATGACACACACTGACCCACCACACACACGCACAGTGATACACACTGACAGTCTCACACACACGCACAGTGATACACAATCACACACAGTGCCGCACACTGACGCACACACACACACACACATAGTGATACACACTGACAGAGACATGGACACTGACACTCACACACACTGATACACACACAGAGTCACACACACTGACACACACACACACAGTGACACACTCTGACCCACCCACACACACACAGTGACACACACTGACCCACACACACACAGTGACACACGCTGACCCAGGACACACACACACACAATGACACACACTGGCAGACTCACACACACACACAGTGATACACACTCACGCACAGTGACACACTGACCCCCACACACACAGTGATACACACTGACACACACACAGTGATACACACTGACACACAGTGACACACTGACCCACACACACACAGTGATACACACTGACACACACAGAGTGAAACACACTGACACACACATGGACACTGACACTCACACTGATACACACACAGTCACACACACTGACACACATACAGTGATACACACTGACCCACACACACACACAGTAATACACACACACAGTGACACACACTGACCCACACACACGCACACAGTGACACACTCTGACCCACCCAGACACACAGTGACATACACTGACCCACACACACACACACAGTGACACACTCTGACCCACCCACCCACACACAGTGACACACACTGACCCACACACACACATGACATACACTGACCCACCACACACACACACAGTGACCCACACTGACAGACTCACACACACGCACAGTGATACACACTCACACACAGTGCCGCACACTGACGCACACACACACACACACTCACCCACCACACACACACAGCGATACACACTGACACAGACATGGACACTGACACTCACACACACTGAGCCACAAACACACACAGTGACACACTCTGACCCACCCACACACACACAGTGACATACACTGACCAACACACACACAGTGACACACACTGTCCCACCACACACACACACAGTGACACACACTGACCCACACACAGTGACACACACTGACAGACTCACACACACACACAGTGATACACACGAACACACATTGACACACACTGACCCACACACACACAGTGATACACACTGACACGGACATGGACACTGACACTCACACTGACACACACACAGTCAGACACACTGACACACATACACACACAGTGATACACACTGACCCACACACACACACACACACACACACACAGTGATACACACACACAGTGACACACACTGACCCACACACACGCACACAGTGACACACTCTGACCCACCCACACACACAGTGATACACACTGACCCACACACACACACAGTGACACACTCTGACCCACCCACACACACACAGTGACACACACTGACCCACACACACACATAACACACACTGACCCACCACACACACACACACATTGACACACACTGACAGACTCACACACACGCACAGTGATACACACACACACAGTGCCGCACACTGACGCACACACAAACACACACTGACCCACCACACACACACACAGTGATACACACTGACACAGACATGGACACTGACAATCACACACACTGATACACACACACACAGTGACACACTCTGACCCACCCACACACACAGTGACACACACTGATCCCCACACACACAGTGACACACGCTGACCCCCCCACACACACACACAATGACACACACTGACAGACTCACAAACACACACACACAGCGATACACACTCACACACAGTGACACACTGACCCCCACACACACACAGTGATACACAGTGACACACACACAGTGATACACACTGACACAGACATGGACACTGACACTCACACTGATACACACACAGTCACACACACTGACACACATACACACAGAGTTATACACACTGACCCACACACACACACACACACAGCGATACACACACACAGAGACACACACTGACCCACACACACGCACACAGTCACACACTCTGACCCACCCACACACACACAGTGACACACACTGACTATCACACACACACACAGTGATAGAAACTTACAGACAGTGACACACACTGACCCACACACACACAGTGATACACACGGACACACACACAGTGATACACACTAACACACAGTGACACACACTGACCCACACACACACAGTGATACACACTGACACAGACATGGACACTGACACTCACACACACTGATACACACACACAGTCACACACAGTGATACACATACACACACAGTGAACCACACTGACACACACACACAGTGATACACACTGACACACACAGTGATACACACTGACCAAACACTCACACAGTGATACACACACACAGTGTCACACACTGACCCACAGACACACACACAGTGACACACTCTGACCCACCCACACACACACAGTTACACACACTGACCCACACACACACACATGACACACACTGACCCACCACACACACGCACAGTGATACACACTGACAGTCTCACACACACGCACAGTGATACACAATCACACACAGTGCCGCACACTGACGCACACACACACACACATAGTGATACACACTGACAGAGACATGGACACTGACACTCACACACACTGATACACACACAGAGTCACACACACTGACACACACACACACAGTGACACACTCTGACCCACCCACACACACACAGTGACACACACTGACCCACACACACACAGTGACACACGCTGACCCACCACACACACACACAATGACACACACTGGCAGACTCACACACACACACAGTGATACACACTCACACACCGTGACACACTGACCCACACACACAGTGATACACACTGACACACAGACAGTGATACACACTGACACGGACATGGACACTGACACTCACACTGACACACACACAGTCACACACACTGACCCACATACACACACAGTGATACACACTGACCCACACACACACACACACAGTGATACACACACACAGTGACACACACTGACCCACACACACACACACAGTGACACACTCTGACCCACCCACACACACACAGTGACACACACTGACCCACACACACACATGACACACACTGACCCACCACACACACACACATTGACACACACTGACAGACTCACACACACGCACAGTGATACACACACACAAACACACACACAGTGCCGCACACTGACGCACACACACACACACACTGACCCACCACACACACACACACAGTGATACACACTGACACAGACATGGACACTGACAATCACACACACTGATACACACACACACAGTGACACACTCTGACCCACCCACACACACACAGTGACACACACTGATCCCCACACACACAGTGACACACGCTGACCCCCCCCCCCCCCACACACACACACAATGACACACACTGACAGACTCACACACACACACACAGCGATACACACTCACACACAGTGATACACTGACCCACACACACACAGTGATACACACTGACACACACACAGTGATACACACTGACACAGACATGGACACTGACACTCACACTGATACACACACAGTCACACACACTGACACACATACACACACAGTGATACACACTGACCCACACACACACACACAGCGATACCCACACACAGAGACACACACTGACCCACACACACGCACACAGTGACACACTCTGACCCACCCAGACACACAGTGACATACACTGACCCACACACACACACACAGTGACACACTCTGACCCACCCACCCACACACAGTGACACACACTGACCCACACACACGCACACAGTGACACACTCTGACCCACCCACACACACAGTGATAGACACTGACCAACACACACACACACAGTGACACACTCTGACCCACCCACACACACACAGTGACACACACTGACCCACACACACACATGACACACACTGACCCACCACACACACACACATTGACACACACTGACAGACTCACACACACGCACAGTGATACACACACACACACACACACACAGTGCCGCACACTGACGCACACACACACACACACTGACCCACCACACACACACACACAGTGATACACACTGACACAGACATGGACACTGACAATCACACACACTGATACACACACACACAGTGACACACTCTGACCCACCCACACACACACAGTGACACACACTGATCCCCACACACACAGTGACACACGCTGACCCCCCCCCCCCACACACACACACAATGACACACACTGACAGACTCACACACACACACACACACAGCGATACACACTCACACACAGTGATACACTGACCCACACACACACAGTGATACACACTGACACACACACAGTGATACACACTGACACAGACATGGACACTGACACTCACACTGATACACACACAGTCACACACACTGACACACATACACACACAGTGATACACACTGACCCACACACACACACACACACAGCGATACACACACACAGAGACACACACTGACCCACACACACGCACACAGTCACACACTCTGACCCACCCACACACACACAGTGACACACACTGACCCACCACACACACACAGTGACACACACTGACCGACATACACACACACTGACACACACTGACAGACTCACACACACACAGTGATACACACTGACTCACGCACACACAGTGATACACACTGACACACACACAGTCACACACTGACTCACACACACACAGTGATACACACTGACACACACAGTGATACACACACATGACACACACTGAGCCACACACACACACACACAGTGACACACTCTGACCAAACCACACACATAAAGTGACACACACTGACCCACACACACACAGTGACACACACACACACAGTGACACACACTGACAGACTCACACACACACACACTGATACACACTAACACACAGTGACACACACTGACCCACACACACAATGATACACACTGACACACACTGACAGACTCACACACACACAGTGATAGAAACTTACAGACAGTGACACACACTGACCCACACACACACAGTGATACACACTGACACACACACAGTGATGCACACTAACACACAGTGACACACACTGACCCACCCACACAGTGACACACACTGACCGACCACACACACACACAGTGACACACTCTGACCCACCCACATACACACACAGTGACACACACTGACCCACACACACACATGACACACACTGACCCACCACACACACGCACAGTGATACACACTGACAGACTCACACACACGCACAGTGATACACACTCACACACAGTGCCGCACACTGACGCACACACACACACACACACACAGTGATACCCACTGACAGAGACATGGACACTGACAGTCACACACACTGATACACACACACAGTCACACACACTGACACACACACACACAGTGACACACTCTGACTCACCCACGCACACACAGTGACACACACTGACCCACACACACACAGTGACACACGCTGACCCACCACACACACACACAATGACACACACTGGCAGACTCACACACACACACAGTGATACACACTCACGCACAGTGACACACTGACCCCCACACACACAGTGATACACACTGACACACACACAGTGATACACACTGACACACAGTGACACACTGACCCACACACACACAGTGATACACACTGACACACACAGAGTGAAACACACTGACACACACATGGACACTGACACTCACACTGATACACACACAGTCACACACACTGACACACATACAGTGATACACACTGACCCACACACACACACAGTGATACACACACACAGTGACACACACTGACCCACACACACGCACACAGTGACACACTCTGACCCACCCAGACACACAGTGACATACACTGACCCACACACACACACACAGTGACACACTCTGACCCACCCACCCACACACAGTGACACACACTGACCCACACACACACATGACATACACTGACCCACCACACACACACACAGTGACCCACACTGACAGACTCACACACACGCACAGTGATACACACTCACACACAGTGCCGCACACTGACGCACACACACACACACACTCACCCACCACACACACACAGCGATACACACTGACACAGACATGGACACTGACACTCACACACACTGAGCCACAAACACACACAGTGACACACTCTGACCCACCCACACACACACAGTGACATACACTGACCAACACACACACAGTGACACACACTGACCCACCACACACACACACAGTGACACACACTGACCCACACACTGTGACACACACTGACAGACTCACACACACACACAGTGATACACACGAACACACATTGACACACACTGACCCACACACACACAGTGATACACACTGACACGGACATGGACACTGACACTCACACTGATACACACACAGTCACACACACTGACACACATACACACACAGTGATACACACTGACCCACACACACACACACACACACACAGTGATACACACACACAGTGACACACACTGACCCACACACACGCACACAGTGACACACTCTGACCCACCCACACACACAGTGATACACACTGACCCACACACACACACAGTGACACACTCTGACCCACCCACACACACACAGTGACACACACTGACCCACACACACACATAACACACACTGACCCACCACACACACACACACATTGACACACACTGACAGACTCACACACACGCACAGTGATACACACACACACAGTGCCGCACACTGACGCACACACAAACACACACTGACCCACCACACACACACACAGTGATACACACTGACACAGACATGGACACTGACAATCACACACACTGATACACACACACACAGTGACACACTCTGACCCACCCACACACACAGTGACACACACTGATCCCCACACACACAGTGACACACGCTGACCCCCCCACACACACACACAATGACACACACTGACAGACTCACAAACACACACACACAGCGATACACACTCACACACAGTGACACACTGACCCCCACACACACACAGTGATACACAGTGACACACACACAGTGATACACACTGACACAGACATGGACACTGACACTCACACTGATACACACACAGTCACACACACTGACACACATACACACAGAGTTATACACACTGACCCACACACACACACACACACACAGCGATACACACACACAGAGACACACACTGACCCACACACACGCACACAGTCACACACTCTGACCCACCCACACACACACAGTGACACACACTGACTATCACACACACACACAGTGATAGAAACTTACAGACAGTGACACACACTGACCCACACACACACAGTGATACACACGGACACACACACAGTGATACACACTAACACACAGTGACACACACTGACCCACACACACACAGTGATACACACTGACACAGACATGGACACTGACACTCACACACACTGATACACACACACAGTCACACACAGTGACACACATACACACACAGTGAACCACACTGACACACACACACAGTGATACACACTGACACACACAGTGATACACACTGACCAAACACTCACACAGTGATACACACACACAGTGTCACACACTGACCCACAGACACACACACAGTGACACACTCTGACCCACCCACACACACACAGTTACACACACTGACCCACACACACACACATGACACACACTGACCCACCACACACACGCACAGTGATACACACTGACAGTCTCACACACACGCACAGTGATACACAATCACACACAGTGCCGCACACTGACGCACACACACACACACACATAGTGATACACACTGACAGAGACATGGACACTGACACTCACACACACTGATACACACACAGAGTCACACACACTGACACACACACACACAGTGACACACTCTGACCCACCCACACACACACAGTGACACACACTGACCCACACACACACAGTGACACACGCTGACCCACCACACACACACACAATGACACACACTGGCAGACTCACACACACACACAGTGATACACACTCACACACCGTGACACACTGACCCACACACACAGTGATACACACTGACACACAGACAGTGATACACACTGACACGGACATGGACACTGACACTCACACTGACACACACACAGTCACACACACTGACCCACATACACACACAGTGATACACACTGACCCACACACACACACACACAGTGATACACACACACAGTGACACACACTGACCCACACACACACACACAGTGACACACTCTGACCCACCCACACACACACAGTGACACACACTGACCCACACACACACATGACACACACTGACCCACCACACACACACACACATTGACACACACTGACAGACTCACACACACGCACAGTGATACATACACACACACACACACACACAGTGCCGCACACTGACGCACACACACACACACACTGACCCACCACACACACACACACAGTGATACACACTGACACAGACATGGACACTGACACTCACACTGATACACACACAGTCACACACACTGACACACATACACACACAGTGATACACACTGACCCACACACACACACACAGCGATACCCACACACAGAGACACACACTGACCCACACACACGCACACAGTCACACACTCTGACCCACCCACACACACACAGTGACACACACTGACCCACCACACACACACAGTGACACACACTGACCGATATACACACACACTGACACACACTGACAGACTCACACACACACAGTGATACACACTGACTCACGCACACACAGTGATACACACTGACACACACACAGTCACACACTGACTCACACACACACAGTGATACACACTGACACACACAGTGATACACACACATGACACACACTGAGCCACACACACACACACACAGTGACACACTCTGACCAAACCACACACATAAAGTGACACACACTGACCCACACACACACAGTGACACACACACACACAGTGACACACACTGACAGACTCACACACACACACACTGATACACACTAACACACAGTGACACACACTGACCCACACACACAATGATACACACTGACACACACTGACAGACTCACACACACACAGTGATAGAAACTTACAGACAGTGACACACACTGACCCACACATACACAGTGATACACACTGACACACACACAGTGATACACACTAACACACAGTGACACACACTGACCCACACACACACAGTGATACACACAGACACAGACATGGACACTGACACTCACACACACTGATACACACACACAGTCACACACAGTGACACACATACACACACAGTGAACCACACTGACACACACACACAGTGATACACACTGACACACACAGTGATACACACTGACCAAACACTCACACAGTGATACACGCACACAGTGTCACACACTGACCCACAGACACACACACAGTGACACACTCTGACCCACCCACACACACACACAGTGACACACACTGACCCACCCACACAGTGACACACACTGACCGACCACACACACACACAGTGACACACTCTGACCCACCCACATACACACACAGTGACACACACTGACCCACACACACACATGACACACACTGACCCACCACACACACGCACAGTGATACACACTGACAGACTCACACACACGCACAGTGATACACACTCACACACAGTGCCGCACACTGACGCACACACACACACACACAGTGATACACACTGACAGAGACATGGACACTGACAGTCACACACACTGATACACACACACAGTCACACACACTGACACACACACACACACAGTGACACACTCTGACTCACCCACGCACACACAGTGACACACACTGACCCACACACACACAGTGACACACGCTGACCCACCACACACACACACAATGACACACACTGGCAGACTCACACACACACACAGTGATACACACTCACGCACAGTGACACACTGACCCCCACACACACAGTGATACACACTGACACACACACAGTGATACACACTGACACACAGTGACACACTGACCCACACACACACAGTGATACACACTGACACACACACAGTGAAACACACTGACACACACATGGACACTGACACTCACACTGATACACACACAGTCACACACACTGACACACATACACATACAGTGATACACACTGACCCACACACACACACAGTGATACACACACACAGTGACACACACTGACCCACACACACGCTCACAGTGACACACTCTGACCCACCCAGACACACAGTCACATACACTGACCCACACACACACACACAGTGACACACTCTGACCCACCCACCCACACACAGTGACACACACTGACCCACACACACGCACACAGTGACACACTCTGACCCACCCACACACACAGTGATAGACACTGACCAACACACACACACACAGTGACACACTCTGACCCACCCACACACACACAGTGACACACACTGACCCACACACACACATGACACACACTGACCCACCACACACACACACATTGACACACACTGACAGACTCACACACACGCACAGTGATACACACACACACACACACACACACAGTGCCGCACACTGACGCACACACACACACACACTGACCCACCACACACACACACACAGTGATACACACTGACACAGACATGGACACTGACAATCACACACACTGATACACACACACACAGTGACACACTCTGACCCACCCACACACACACAGTGACACACACTGATCCCCACACACACAGTGACACACGCTGACCCCCCCCCCCCCCACACACACACACAATGACACACACTGACAGACTCACACACACACACACACACAGCGATACACACTCACACACAGTGATACACTGACCCACACACACACAGTGATACACACTGACACACACACAGTGATACACACTGACACAGACATGGACACTGACACTCACACTGATACACACACAGTCACACACACTGACACACATACACACACAGTGATACACACTGACCCACACACACACACACACACAGCGATACACACACACAGAGACACACACTGACCCACACACACGCACACAGTCACACACTCTGACCCACCCACACACACACAGTGACACACACTGACCCACCACACACACACAGTGACACACACTGACCGACATACACACACACTGACACACACTGACAGACTCACACACACACAGTGATACACACTGACTCACGCACACACAGTGATACACACTGACACACACACAGTCACACACTGACTCACACACACACAGTGATACACACTGACACACACAGTGATACACACACATGACACACACTGAGCCACACACACACACACACAGTGACACACTCTGACCAAACCACACACATAAAGTGACACACACTGACCCACACACACACAGTGACACACACACACACAGTGACACACACTGACAGACTCACACACACACACACTGATACACACTAACACACAGTGACACACACTGACCCACACACACAATGATACACACTGACACACACTGACAGACTCACACACACACAGTGATAGAAACTTACAGACAGTGACACACACTGACCCACACAAACACAGTGATACACACTGACACACACACAGTGATGCACACTAACACACAGTGACACACACTGACCCACCCACACAGTGACACACACTGACCGACCACACACACACACAGTGACACACTCTGACCCACCCACATACACACACAGTGACACACACTGACCCACACACACACATGACACACACTGACCCACCACACACACGCACAGTGATACACACTGACAGACTCACACACACGCACAGTGATACACACTCACACACAGTGCCGCACACTGACGCACACACACACACACACACACAGTGATACCCACTGACAGAGACATGGACACTGACAGTCACACACACTGATACACACACACAGTCACACACACTGACACACACACACACAGTGACACACTCTGACTCACCCACGCACACACAGTGACACACACTGACCCACACACACACAGTGACACACGCTGACCCACCACACACACACACAATGACACACACTGGCAGACTCACACACACACACAGTGATACACACTCACGCACAGTGACACACTGACCCCCACACACACAGTGATACACACTGACACACACACAGTGATACACACTGACACACAGTGACACACTGACCCACACACACACAGTGATACACACTGACACACACAGAGTGAAACACACTGACACACACACAGTCACACACTGACTCACACACACACAGTGATACACACTGACACACACAGTGATACACACACATGACACACACTGAGCCACACACACACACACACAGTGACACACTCTGACCAAACCACACACATAAAGTGACACACACTGACCCACACACACACAGTGACACACACACACACAGTGACACACACTGACAGACTCACACACACACACACTGATACACACTAACACACAGTGACACACACTGACCCACACACACAATGATACACACTGACACACACTGACAGACTCACACACACACAGTGATAGAAACTTACAGACAGTGACACACACTGACCCACACATACACAGTGATACACACTGACACACACACAGTGATACACACTAACACACAGTGACACACACTGACCCACACACACACAGTGATACACACAGACACAGACATGGACACTGACACTCACACACACTGATACACACACACAGTCACACACAGTGACACACATACACACACAGTGAACCACACTGACACACACACACAGTGATACACACTGACACACACAGTGATACACACTGACCAAACACTCACACAGTGATACACGCACACAGTGTCACACACTGACCCACAGACACACACACAGTGACACACTCTGACCCACCCACACACACACACAGTGACACACACTGACCCACCCACACAGTGACACACACTGACCGACCACACACACACACAGTGACACACTCTGACCCACCCACATACACACACAGTGACACACACTGACCCACACACACACATGACACACACTGACCCACCACACACACGCACAGTGATACACACTGACAGACTCACACACACGCACAGTGATACACACTCACACACAGTGCCGCACACTGACGCACACACACACACACACAGTGATACACACTGACAGAGACATGGACACTGACAGTCACACACACTGATACACACACACAGTCACACACACTGACACACACACACACACAGTGACACACTCTGACTCACCCACGCACACACAGTGACACACACTGACCCACACACACACAGTGACACACGCTGACCCACCACACACACACACAATGACACACACTGGCAGACTCACACACACACACAGTGATACACACTCACGCACAGTGACACACTGACCCCCACACACACAGTGATACACACTGACACACACACAGTGATACACACTGACACACAGTGACACACTGACCCACACACACACAGTGATACACACTGACACACACACAGTGAAACACACTGACACACACATGGACACTGACACTCACACTGATACACACACAGTCACACACACTGACACACATACACATACAGTGATACACACTGACCCACACACACACACAGTGATACACACACACAGTGACACACACTGACCCACACACACGCTCACAGTGACACACTCTGACCCACCCAGACACACAGTCACATACACTGACCCACACACACACACACAGTGACACACTCTGACCCACCCACCCACACACAGTGACACACACTGACCCACACACACGCACACAGTGACACACTCTGACCCACCCACACACACAGTGATAGACACTGACCAACACACACACACACAGTGACACACTCTGACCCACCCACACACACACAGTGACACACACTGACCCACACACACACATGACACACACTGACCCACCACACACACACACATTGACACACACTGACAGACTCACACACACGCACAGTGATACACACACACACACACACACACACAGTGCCGCACACTGACGCACACACACACACACACTGACCCACCACACACACACACACAGTGATACACACTGACACAGACATGGACACTGACAATCACACACACTGATACACACACACACAGTGACACACTCTGACCCACCCACACACACACAGTGACACACACTGATCCCCACACACACAGTGACACACGCTGACCCCCCCCCCCCCCCACACACACACACAATGACACACACTGACAGACTCACACACACACACACACACAGCGATACACACTCACACACAGTGATACACTGACCCACACACACACAGTGATACACACTGACACACACACAGTGATACACACTGACACAGACATGGACACTGACACTCACACTGATACACACACAGTCACACACACTGACACACATACACACACAGTGATACACACTGACCCACACACACACACACACAGCGATACACACACACAGAGACACACACTGACCCACACACACGCACACAGTCACACACTCTGACCCACCCACACACACACAGTGACACACACTGACCCACCACACACACACAGTGACACACACTGACCGACATACACACACACTGACACACACTGACAGACTCACACACACACAGTGATACACACTGACTCACGCACACACAGTGATACACACTGACACACACACAGTCACACACTGACTCACACACACACAGTGATACACACTGACACACACAGTGATACACACACATGACACACACTGAGCCACACACACACACACACAGTGACACACTCTGACCAAACCACACACATAAAGTGACACACACTGACCCACACACACACAGTGACACACACACACACAGTGACACACACTGACAGACTCACACACAGACACACTGATACACACTAACACACAGTGACACACACTGACCCACACACACAATGATACACACTGACACACACTGACAGACTCACACACACACAGTGATAGAAACTTACAGACAGTGACACACACTGACCCACACAAACACAGTGATACACACTGACACACACACAGTGATGCACACTAACACACAGTGACACACACTGACCCACCCACACAGTGACACACACTGACCGACCACACACACACACAGTGACACACTCTGACCCACCCACATACACACACAGTGACACACACTGACCCACACACACACATGACACACACTGACCCACCACACACACGCACAGTGATACACACTGACAGACTCACACACACGCACAGTGATACACACTCACACACAGTGCCGCACACTGACGCACACACACACACACACACACACAGTGATACCCACTGACAGAGACATGGACACTGACAGTCACACACACTGATACACACACACAGTCACACACACTGACACACACACACACAGTGACACACTCTGACTCACCCACGCACACACAGTGACACACACTGACCCACACACACACAGTGACACACGCTGACCCACCACACACACACACAATGACACACACTGGCAGACTCACACACACACACAGTGATACACACTCACGCACAGTGACACACTGACCCCCACACACACAGTGATACACACTGACACACACACAGTGATACACACTGACACACAGTGACACACTGACCCACACACACACAGTGATACACACTGACACACACAGAGTGAAACACACTGACACACACATGGACACTGACACTCACACTGATACACACACAGTCACACACACTGACACACATACAGTGATACACACTGACCCACACACACACACAGTGATACACACACACAGTGACACACACTGACCCACACACACGCACACAGTGACACACTCTGACCCACCCAGACACACAGTGACATACACTGACCCACACACACACACACAGTGACACACTCTGACCCACCCACCCACACACAGTGACACACACTGACCCACACACACACATGACATACACTGACCCACCACACACACACACAGTGACCCACACTGACAGACTCACACACACGCACAGTGATACACACTCACACACAGTGCCGCACACTGACGCACACACACACACACACTCACCCACCACACACACACAGCGATACACACTGACACAGACATGGACACTGACACTCACACACACTGAGCCACAAACACACACAGTGACACACTCTGACCCACCCACACACACACAGTGACATACACTGACCAACACACACACAGTGACACACACTGACCCACCACACACACACACAGTGACACACACTGACCCACACACTGTGACA
The DNA here is from genome assembly GCF_964213995.1 of Mustelus asterias. Taxonomy (NCBI): domain Eukaryota; kingdom Metazoa; phylum Chordata; class Chondrichthyes; order Carcharhiniformes; family Triakidae; genus Mustelus; species Mustelus asterias. Next base: position 1,022,223 of record NW_027590120.1, on the reverse strand, counting down.
CACACTGACAGACTCACACACACACACAGTGATACACACGAACACACATTGACACACACTGACCCACACACACACAGTGATACACACTGACACGGACATGGACACTGACACTCACACTGATACACACACAGTCACACACACTGACACACATACACACACAGTGATACACACTGACCCACACACACACACACACACAGTGATACACACACACAGTGACACACACTGACCCACACACACGCACACAGTGACACACTCTGACCCACCCACACACACAGTGATACACACTGACCCACACACACACACAGTGACACACTCTGACCCACCCACACACACACAGTGACACACACTGACCCACACACACACATAACACACACTGACCCACCACACACACACACACATTGACACACACTGACAGACTCACACACACGCACAGTGATACACACACACACAGTGCCGCACACTGACGCACACACAAACACACACTGACCCACCACACACACACACAGTGATACACACTGACACAGACATGGACACTGACAATCACACACACTGATACACACACACACAGTGACACACTCTGACCCACCCACACACACAGTGACACACACTGATCCCCACACACACAGTGACACACGCTGACCCCCCCACACACACACACAATGACACACACTGACAGACTCACAAACACACACACACAGCGATACACACTCACACACAGTGACACACTGACCCCCACACACACACAGTGATACACAGTGACACACACACAGTGATACACACTGACACAGACATGGACACTGACACTCACACTGATACACACACAGTCACACACACTGACACACATACACACAGAGTTATACACACTGACCCACACACACACACACACACAGCGATACACACACACAGAGACACACACTGACCCACACACACGCACACAGTCACACACTCTGACCCACCCACACACACACAGTGACACACACTGACTATCACACACACACACAGTGATAGAAACTTACAGACAGTGACACACACTGACCCACACACACACAGTGATACACACGGACACACACACAGTGATACACACTAACACACAGTGACACACACTGACCCACACACACACAGTGATACACACTGACACAGACATGGACACTGACACTCACACACACTGATACACACACACAGTCACACACAGTGACACACATACACACACAGTGAACCACACTGACACACACACACAGTGATACACACTGACACACACAGTGATACACACTGACCAAACACTCACACAGTGATACACACACACAGTGTCACACACTGACCCACTGACACACACACAGTGACACACTCTGACCCACCCACACACACACAGTTACACACACTGACCCACACACACACACATGACACACACTGACCCACCACACACACGCACAGTGATACACACTGACAGTCTCACACACACGCACAGTGATACACAATCACACACAGTGCCGCACACTGACGCACACACACACACACACATAGTGATACACACTGACAGAGACATGGACACTGACACTCACACACACTGATACACACACAGAGTCACACACACTGACACACACACACACAGTGACACACTCTGACCCACCCACACACACACAGTGACACACACTGACCCACACACACACAGTGACACACGCTGACCCACCACACACACACACAATGACACACACTGGCAGACTCACACACACACACAGTGATACACACTCACACACCGTGACACACTGACCCACACACACAGTGATACACACTGACACACAGACAGTGATACACACTGACACGGACATGGACACTGACACTCACACTGACACACACACAGTCACACACACTGACACACATACACACACAGTGATACACACTGACCCACACACACACACACACACACAGTGATACACACACACAGTGACACACACTGACCCACACACACACACACAGTGACACACTCTGACCCACCCACACACACACAGTGACACACACTGACCCACACACACACATGACACACACTGACCCACCACACACACACACATTGACACACACTGACAGACTCACACACACGCACAGTGATACATACACACACACACACACACAGTGCCGCACACTGACGCACACACACACACACACTGACCCACCACACACACACACACAGTGATACACACTGACACAGACATGGACACTGACAATCACACACACTGATACACACACACACAGTGACACACTCTGACCCACCCACACACACACAGTGACACACACTGATCCCCACACACACAGTGACACACGCTGACCCCCCCCCCACACACACACACAATGACACACACTGACAGACTCACACACACACACACAGCGATACACACTCACACACAGTGATACACTGACCCACACACACACAGTGACACACACTGACACACACACAGTGATACACACTGACACAGACATGGACACTGACACTCACACTGATACACACACAGTCACACACACTGACACACATACACACACAGTGATACACACTGACCCACACACACACACACAGCGATACACACACACACAGACACACACTGACCCACACATACACACACAGTGACACACTCTGACCAAACCACACACATAAAGTGACACACACTGACCCACACACACACAGTGACACACACACACACAGTGACACACACTGACAGACTCACACACACACACACTGATACACACTAACACACAGTGACACACACTGACCCACACACACAATGATACACACTGACACACACTGACAGACTCACACACACACAGTGATAGAAACTTACAGACAGTGACACACACTGACCCACACATACACAGTGATACACACTGACACACACACACAGTGATACACACTAACACACAGTGACACACACTGACCCACACACACACAGTGATACACACAGACACAGACATGGACACTGACACTAACACACACTGATACACACACACAGTCACACACAGTGACACACATACACACACAGTGAACCACACTGACACACACACACAGTGATACACACTGACACACACAGTGATACACACTGACCAAACACTCACACAGTGATACACGCACACAGTGTCACACACTGACCCACAGACACACACACAGTGACACACTCTGACCCACCCACACACACACACAGTGACACACACTGACCCACCCACACAGTGACACACACTGACCGACCACACACACACACAGTGACACACTCTGACCCACCCACATACACACACAGTGACACACACTGACCCACACACACACATGACACACACTGACCCACCACACACACGCACAGTGATACACACTGACAGACTCACACACACGCACAGTGATACACACTCACACACAGTGCCGCACACTGACGCACACACACACACACACAGTGATACACACTGACAGAGACATGGACACTGACAGTCACACACACTGATACACACACACAGTCACACACACTGACACACACACACACACAGTGACACACTCTGACTCACCCACGCACACACAGTGACACACACTGACCCACACACACACAGTGACACACGCTGACCCACCACACACACACACAATGACACACACTGGCAGACTCACACACACACACAGTGATACACACTCACGCACAGTGACACACTGACCCCCACACACACAGTGATACACACTGACACACACACAGTGATACACACTGACACACAGTGACACACTGACCCACACACACACAGTGATACACACTGACACACACACAGTGAAACACACTGACACACACATGGACACTGACACTCACACTGATACACACACAGTCACACACACTGACACACATACACATACAGTGATACACACTGACCCACACACACACACAGTGATACACACACACAGTGACACACACTGACCCACACACACACACACAGTGACACACTCTGACCCACCCAGACACACAGTGACATACACTGACCCACACACACACACAGTGACACACTCTGACCCACCCACCCACACACAGTGACACACACTGACCCACACACACACATGACATACACTGACCCACCACACACACACACAGTGACCCACACTGACAGACTCACACACACGCACAGTGATACACACTCACACACAGTGCCGCACACTGACGCACACACACACACACACTCACCCACCACACACACACAGCGATACACACTGACACAGACATGGACACTGACACTCACACACACTGAGCCACAAACACACACAGTGACACACTCTGACCCACCCACACACACACAGTGACATACACTGACCAACACACACACAGTGACACACACTGACCCACCACACACACACAGTGACACACACTGGCCCACACACAGTGACACACACTGACAGACTCACACACACACACAGTGATACACACGAACACACATTGACACACACTGACCCACACACACACAGTGATACACACTGACACGGACATGGACACTGACACTCACACTGATACACACACAGTCACACACACTGACACACATACACACACAGTGATACACACTGACACACACACACACACACACACACACAGTGATACACCCACACAGTGACACACACTGACCCACACACACGCACACAGTGACACACTCTGACCCACCCACACACACAGTGATACACACTGACCCACACACACACACAGTGACACACTCTGACCCACCCACACACACACAGTGACACACACTGACCCACACACACACATAACACACACTGACCCACCACACACACACACACATTGACACACACTGACAGACTCACACACACGCACAGTGATACACACACACACAGTGCCGCACACTGACGCACACACACACACACACACTGACCCACCACACACACACACACACAGTGATACACACTGACACAGACATGGACACTGACAATCACACACACTGATACACACACACACAGTGACACACTCTGACCCACCCACACACACACAGTGACACACACTGATCCCCACACACACAGTGACACACGCTGACCCCCCCCCCACACACACAATGACACACACTGACAGACTCACAAACACACACACACAGCGATACACACTCACACACAGTGATACACTGACCCCCACACACACACAGTGATACACAGTGACACACACACAGTGATACACACTGACACAGACATGGACACTGACACTCACACTGATACACACACAGTCACACACACTGACACACATACACACAGAGTTATACACACTGACCCACACACACACACACACAGCGATACACACACACAGAGACACACACTGACCCACACACACGCACACAGTCACACACTCTGACCCACCCACACACACACAGTGACACACACTGACTATCACACACACAGTGATAGAAACTTACAGACAGTGACACACACTGACCCACACACACACAGTGATACACACTGACACACACACAGTGATACACACTAACACACAGTGACACACACTGACCCACACACACACAGTGATACACACTGACACAGACATGGACACTGACACTCACACACACTGATACACACACACAGTGACACACATACACACACAGTGAACCACACTGACACACACACACAGTGATACACACTGACACACACAGTGATACACACTGACCAAACACTCACACAGTGATACACACACACAGTGTCACACACTGACCCACAGACACACACACAGTGACACACTCTGACCCACCCACACACACACAGTTACACACACTGACCCACCCACACAGTGACACACACTGACCGACCACACACACACGCACAGTGACACACTCTGACCCACCCACATACACACACAGTGACACACACTGACTCACACACACACAGTGACAGACGCTGACCCACCACACAGACGCACAATGACACACACTGGCAGACACACACACACACAGTGATACACACTCACACACCGTGACACACTGACCCACACTCACAGTGATACACACTGACACACAAACAGTGATACACACTGACACGGACATGGACACTGACACTCACACTGATACACACAGTCACACACACTGACACACATACACACACAGTGATACACACTGACCCACACACACACACACACACAGTGATACACACACACAGTGACACACACTGATCCACACACACGCACACAGTGACACACTCTGACCCACCCACACACACAGTGATACACACTGACCCACACACACACACACACACACAGTGACACACTCTGACCCACCCACACACACACGGTGACACACACTGACCCACACACACACATGACACACACTGACCCACCACACACACACACATTGACACACACTGACAGACTCACACACACGCACAGTGATACACACACACACAGTGCCGCACACTGACGCACACACACACACACACCGACCCACCACACACACACACAGTGATACACACTGACACAGACATGGACACTGACAATCACACACACTGATACACACACACACAGTGACACACTCTGACCCACCCACACACACACAGTGACACACACTGATCCCCACACACACAGTGACACACGCTGACCCCCCCACACACACACACAATGACACACACTGACAGACTCACACACACACACAGCGATACACACTCACACACAGTGACACACTGACCCCCACACACACACAGTGATACACAGTGACATACACACAGTGATACACACTGACACAGACATGGACACTGACACTCACACTGATACACACACAGTCACACACACTGACACACATACACACAGAGTTATACACACTGACCCACACACACACACACACACAGCGATACACACACACAGAGACACACACTGACCCACACACACGCACACAGTCACACACTCTGACCCACCCACACACACACAGTGACACACACTGACTATCACACACACACACAGTGATAGAAACTTACAGACAGTGACACACACTGACCCACACACACACAGTGATACACGCTGACACACACACAGTGATACACACTAACACACAGTGACACACACTGACCCACACACACACAGTGATACACACTGACACAGACATGGACACTGACACTCACACACACTGATACATACACACAGTCACACACAGTGACACACATACACACACAGTGAACCACACTGACACACACACACACAGTGATACACACTGACACACACAGTGATACACACAGACCAAACACTCACACAGTGATACACACACACAGTGTCACACACTGACCCACAGACACACACACAGTGACACACTCTGACCCACACACACACACACAGTGACACACACTGACCCACCCACACAGTGACACACACTGACCGACCACACACACACACACAGTGACACACTCTGACCCACCCACATACACACACAGTGACACACACTGACTCACACACACACAGTGACAGACGCTGACCCACCACACACACACACAATGACACACACTGGCAGACTCACACACACACACAGTGATACACACTCACACACCGTGACACACTGACCCACACACACAGTGATACACACTGACACGGACATGGACACTGACACTCACACTGATACACACACAGTCACACACACTGACACACATACACACACAGTGATACACACTGACCCACACACACACACACACACACACAGTGATACACACACACAGTGACACACACTGACCCACACACACGCACACAGTGACACACTCTGACCCACCCACACACACAGTGATACACACTGACCCACACACACACACAGTGACACACTCTGACCCACCCACACACACACAGTGACACACACTGACCCACACACACACATAACACACACTGACCCACCACACACACACACACACATTGACACACACTGACAGACTCACACACACGCACAGTGATACACACACACACAGTGCCGCACACTGACGCACACACACAATGATACACACTGACACACACTGACAGACTCACACACACACAGTGATAGAAACTTACAGACAGTGACACACACTGACCCACACACACACAGTGATACACACTGACACACACACAGTGATACACACTAACACACAGTGACACACACTGACCCACACACACACAGTGATACACACTGACCCACACACACACAGTGATACACACTGACACACACAGTGATACACACTGACCAAACACTCACACAGTGATACACACACACAGTGTCACACACTGACCCACAGACACACACACAGTGACACACTCTGACCCACACACACACACACAGTGACACACACCGACCCACCCACACAGTGACACACACTGACCGACCACACACACACACACAGTGACACACTCTGACCCACCCACATACACACACAGTGACACACACTGACTCACACACACACAGTGACAGACGCTGACCCACCACACACACACACAATGACACACACTTCCAGACTCACACACACACAGAGTGATACACACTCACACACCGTGACACACTGACCCACACACACAGTGATACACACTGACACACACACAGTGATACACACTGACACGGACATGGACACTGACACTCACACTGATACACACACAGTCACACACACTGACACACATACACACACAGTGATACACACTGACCCACACACACACACACACACACAGTGATACACACACACAGTGACACACACTGACCCACATACACGCACACAGTGACACACTCTGACCCACCCACACACACAGTGATACACACTGACCCACACACACACACAGTGACACACTCTGACCCACCCACACACACACAGTGACACACATTGACCCACACACACACATAACACACACTGACCCACCACACACACACACACATTGACACACACTGACAGACTCACACACACGCACAGTGATACACACACACACACAGTGCCGCACACTGACGCACACACACAATGATACACACTGACACACACTGACAGACTCACACACACACAGTGATAGAAACTTACAGACAGTGACACACACTGACCCACACACACACAGTGATACACACTGACACACACACAGTGATACACACTAACACACAGTGACACACACTGACCCACACACACACAGTGATACACACTGACACAGACATGGGCACTGACACTCACACACATTAATACACACACACAGTCACACACAGTGACACACATACACACACAGTGAACCACACTGACACACACACACAGTGATACACACTGACACACACAGTGATACACACTGACCAAACACTCACACAGTGATACACGCACACAGTGTCACACACTGACCCACAGACACACACACAGTGACACACTCTGACCCACCCACACACACACAGTGACACACACTGACCCACCCACACAGTGACACACACTGACCGACCACACACACACACAGTGACACACTCTGACCCACCCACATACACACACAGTGACACACACTGACCCACACACACACATGACACACACTGACCCACCACACACACGCACAGTGATACACACTGACAGACTCACACACACGCACAGTGATACACAATCACACACAGTGCCGCACACTGACGCACACACACACACACACATAGTGATACACACTGACAGAGACATGGACACTGACACTCACACACACTGATACACACACAGAGTCACACACACTGACACACACACACACAGTGACACACTCTGACCCACCCACACACACACAGTGACACACACTGACCCACACACACACAGTGACACACGCTGACCCAGGACACACACACACACAATGACACACACTGGCAGACTCACAGACACACACAGTGATACACACTCACACACCGTGACACACTGACCCACACACACAGTGATACACACTGACACACACACAGTGATACACACTGACACGGACATGGACACTGACACTCACACTGACACACACACAGTCACACACACTGACACACATACACACACAGTGATACACACTGACCCACACACACACACACACACACACACAGTGATACACACACACAGTGACACACACTGACCCACACACACGCACACAGTGACACACTCTGACCCACCCACACACACAGTGATACACACTGACCAACACACACACACACAGTGACACACTCTGACCCACCCACACACACACAGTGACACACACTGACCCACACACACACATGACACACACTGACCCACCACACACACACACATTGACACACACTGACAGACTCCCACACACGCACAGTGATACACACACACACACACAGTGCCGCACACTGACGCACACACACACACACACTGACCCACCACACACACACACACAGTGATACACACTGACACAGACATGGACACTGACAATCACACACACTGATACACACACACACAGTGACACACTCTGACCCACCCACACACACACAGTGACACACACTGATCCCCACACACACAGTGACACACGCTGACCCCCCCCCCCACACACACACAATGACACACACTGACAGACTCACACACACACACACACACACAGCGATACACACTCACACACAGTGATACACTGACCCACACACACACAGTGATACACACTGACACACACACAGTGATACACACTGACACAGACATGGACACTGACACTCACACTGATACACACACAGTCACACACACTGACACACATACACACACAGTGATACACACTGACCCACACACACACACACACACAGCGATACACACACACAGTCACACACTCTGACCCACCCACACACACACAGTGACACACACTGACCCACCACACACACACAGTGACACACACTGACCGACATACACACACACTGACACACACTGACAGACTCACACACACACAGTGATACACACTGACTCACGCACACACAGTGATACACACTGACACACACACAGTCACACACTGACTCACACACACACAGTGATACACACTGACACACACAGTGATACACACACATGACACACACTGAGCCACACACACACAGACACAGTGACACACTCTGACCAACCCACACACACACAGTGACACACACTGACCCACACACACACAGTGACACACACACACACAGAGACACACACTGACAGACTCACACACACACACACTGATACACACTAACACACAGTGACACACACTGACCCACACACACAATGATACACACTGACACACACTGACAGACTCACACACACAGTGATAGAAACTTACAGACAGTGACACACACTGACCCACACACACACAGTGATACACACTGACACACACACAGTGATACACACTAACACACAGTGACACACACTGACCCACACACACACAGTGATACACACAGACACAGACATGGACACTGACACTCACACACACTGATACACACACACAGTCACACACAGTGACACACATACACACACAGTGAACCACACTGACACACACACACAGTGATACACACTGACACACACAGTGATACACACTGACCAAACACTCACACAGTGATACACGCACACAGTGTCACACACTGACCCACAAACACACACACAGTGACACACTCTGACCCACCCACACACACACACAGTGACACACACTGACCCACCCACGCAGTGACACACACTGACCGACCACTCACACACACAGTGACACACTCTGACCCACCCACATACACACACAGTGACACACACTGACCCACACACACACATGACACACACTGACCCACCACACACACGCACAGTGATACACACTGACAGACTCACACACACGCACAGTGATACACACTCACACACAGTGCCGCACACTGACGCACACACACACACACAGTGATACACACTGACAGAGACATGGACACTGACAGTCAAACACACTGATACACACACACAGTCACACACACTGACACACACACACAGTGACACACTCTGACTCACCCACGCACACACAGTGACACACACTGACCCACACACACACAGTGACACACGCTGACCCACCACACACACACACAATGACACACACTGGCAGACTCACACACACACACAGTGATACACACTCACGCACAGTGACACACTGACCCCCACACACACAGTGATACACACTGACACACACACAGTGATACACACTGACACACAGTGACACACTGACCCACACACACACAGTGATACACACTGACACACACACAGTGAAACACACTGACACACACATGGACACTGACACTCACACTGATACACACACAGTCACACACACTGACACACGTACACATACAGTGATACACACTGACCCACACACACACACAGTGATACACACACACAGTGACACACACTGACCCACACACACGCACACAGTGACACACTCTGACCCACCCAGACACACAGTGACATACACTGACCCACACACACACACACACACAGTGACACACTCTGACCCACCCACCCACACACAGTGACACACACTGACCCACACACACACATGACATACACTGACCCACCACACACACACACAGTGACCCACACTGACAGACTCACACACACGCACAGTGATACACACTCACACACAGTGCCGCACACTGACGCACACACACACACACACTCACCCACCACACACACACAGTGATACACACTGACACAGACATGGACACTGACACTCACACACACTGAGCCACAAACACACACAGTGACACACTCTGACCCACCCACACACACACAGTGACATACACTGACCAACACACACACAGTGACACACACTGACCCACCACACACACACAGTGACACACACTGACCCACACACAGTGACACACACTGACAGACTCACACACACACACAGTGATACACACGAACACACATTGACAGACACTGACCCACACACACACAGTGATACACACTGACACGGACATGGACACTGACACTCACACTGATACACACACAGTCACACACACTGACACACATACACACACAGTGATACACACTGACCCACACACACACACACACACACACACACAGTGATACACACACACAGTGACACACACTGACCCACACACACGCACACAGTGACACACTCTGACCCACCCACACACACAGTGATACACACTGACCCACACACACACACAGTGACACACTCTGACCCACCCACATACACACAGTGACACACACTGACCCACACACACACATGACACACACTGACCCACCACACACACACACACATTGACACACACTGACAGACTCACACACACGCACAGTGATACACACACACACAGTGCCGCACACTGACGCACACACACACACACACTGACCCACCACACACACACACAGTGATACACACTGACACAGACATGGACACTGACAATCACACACTGATACACACACACACAGTGACACACTCTGACCCACCCACACACACACAGTGACACACACTGATCCCCACACACACAGTGACACACGCTGACCCCCCCACACACACACACAATGACACACACTGACAGACTCACAAACACACACACACAGCGATACACACTCACACACAGTGACACACTGACCCCCACACACACACAGTGATACACAGTGACACAGACATGGACACTGACACTCACACTGATACACACACAGTCACACACACTGACACACATACACACAGAGTTATACACACTGACCCACACACACACACACACAGCGATACACACACACAGAGACACACACTGACCCACACACACGCACACAGTCACACACTCTGACCCACCCACACACACACAGTGACACACACTGACTATCACACACACACACAGTGATAGAAACTTACAGACAGTGACACACACTGACCCACACACACACAGTGATACACACTGACACACACACAGTGATACACACTAACACACAGTGACACACACTGACCCACACACACACAGTGATACACACTGACACAGACATGGACACTGACACTCACACACACTGATACACACACACAGTCACACACAGTGACACACATACACACACAGTGAACCACACTGACACACACACACAGTGATACACACTGACACACACAGTGATACACACTGACCAAACACTCACACAGTGATACACACACACAGTGTCACACACTGACCCACAGACACACACACAGTGACACACTCTGACCCACCCACACACACACAGTTACACACACTGGCCAACCCACACAGTGACACACACTGACCGACCACACACACACACACACAGTGACACACTCTGACCCACCCACATACACACACAGTGACACACACTGACTTACACACACAGTGACAGACGCTGACCCACCACACACACACACAATGACACACACTGGCAGACTCACACACACACACAGTGATACACACTCACACACCGTGACACACTGACCCACACTCACAGTGATACACACTGACACACACACAGTGATACTCACTGACACGGATATGGACACTGACACTCACACTGATACACACACAGTCACACACACTGACACACATACACACACAGTGATACACACTGACCCACACACACACACACACACACACAGTGATACACACACACAGTGACACACACTGACCCACACACACGCACACAGTGACACACTCTGACCCACCCACACACACAGTGATACACACTGACCCACACACACACACACACACAGTGACACACTCTGACCCACCCACACACATACAGTGACACACACTGACCCACACACACACATGACACACACTGACCCACCACACACACACACATTGACACACACTGACAGACTCACACACACGCACAGTGATACACACACACACAGTGCCGCACACTGACGCACACACACACACACACCGACCCACCACACACACACACAGTGATACACACTGACACAGACATGGATACTGACAATCACACACACTGATACACACACACACAGTGACACACTCTGACCCACCCAAACACACACAGTGACACACACTGATCCCCACACACACAGTGACACACGCTGACACCCGCACACACACACACAATGACACACACTGACAGACTCACACACACACACACACAGCGATACACACTCACACACAGTGACACACTGACCCCCACACACACACAGTGATACACAGTGACATACACACAGTGATACACACTGACACAGACATGGACACTGACACTCACACTGATACACACACAGTCACACACACTGACACACATACACACAGAGTTATACACACTGACCCACACACACACACACACAGCGATACACACACACAGAGACACACACTGACCCACACACACGCACACAGTCACACACTCTGACCCACCCACACACACACAGTGACACACACTGACTATCACACACACACACACAGTGATAGAAACTTACAGACAGTGACACACACTGACCCACACACACACAGTGATACACACTGACACACACACAGTGATACACACTAACACACAGTGACACACACTGACCCACACACACACAGTGATACACACTGACACAGACATGGACACTGACACTCACACACACTGATACATACACACAGTCACACACAGTGACACACAAACACACACAGTGAACCACACTGACACACACACACAGTGATACACACTGACACACACAGTGATACACACTGACCAAACACTCACACAGTGATACACACACACAGTGTCACACACTGACCCACAGACACACACACAGTGACACACTCTGACCCACACACACACACACAGTGACACACACTGACCCACCCACACAGTGACACACACTAACCGACCACACACACACACAGTGACACACTCTGACCCACCCACATACACACACAGTGACACACACTGACTCACACACACACAGTGACAGACGCTGACCCACCACACACACACACAATGACACACACTGGCAGACTCACACACACACACAGTGATACACACTCACACACCGTGACACACTGACCCACACACACAGTGATACACACTGACACACACACAGTGATACACACTGACACGGACATGGACACTGACACTCACACTGATACACACACAGTCACACACACTGACACACATACACACACAGTGATACACACTGACCCACACACACACACACACACACACAGTGATACACACACACAGTGACACACACTGACCCACACACACGCACACAGTGACACACTCTGACCCACCCACACACACAGTGATACACACTGACCCACACACACACACACACAGTGACACACTCTGACCCACCCACACACACAGTGACACACACTGACCCACACACACACATGACACACACTGACCCACCACACACACACACATTGACACACACTGACAGACTCACACACACGTACAGTGATACACACACACACAGTGCCGCATACTGACGCACACACAGACACACACACTGACCCACCACACACACACACAGTGATACACACTGACACAGACATGGACACTGACAATCACACACACTGATACACACACACACAGTGACACACTCTGACCCACCCACACACACACAGTGACACACACTGATCCCCACGCACACAGTGACACACGCTGACCCCCCCACACACACACAATGACACACACTGACAGACTCACACACACACACACACACACACAGCGATACACACTCACACACAGTGACACACTGACCCACACACACACACACAGTGATACACACTGACACAGACATGGACACTGACACTCACACTGATACACACACAGTCACACACACTGACACACATACACACACAGTGAACCACACTGACACACACACACTGATACACACTGACACACACAGTGATACACACTGACCAAACACTCACACAGTGATACACACACACAGTGTCACACACTGACCCACAGACACACACACAGTGACACACTCTGACCCACCCACATACACACACAGTGACACACACTGACTCACACACACACAGTGACAGACGCTGACCCACCACACACACACACAATGACACACACTGGCAGACTCACACACACACACAGTGATACACACTCACACACCGTGACACACTGACCCACACTCACAGTGATACACACTGACACACACACAGTGATACACACTGACACGGACATGGACACTGACACTCACACTGATACACACACAGTCACACACACTGACACACATACACACACAGTGATACACACTGACCCACACACACACACACACACAGTGATACACACACACAGTGACACACACTGACCCACCACACACACACACATTGACACACACTGACAGACTCACACACACGCACAGTGATACACACACACACAGTGCCGCACACTGACGCACACACACACACACACCGACCCACCACACACACACACAGTGATACACACTGACACAGACATGGACACTGACAATCACACACACTGGTACACACACACACAGTGACACACTCTGACCCACCCACACACACACAGTGACACACACTGATCCCCACACACACAGTGACACACGCTGACCCCCCCACACACACACACAATGACACACACTGACAGACTCACAAACACACACACACAGCGATACACACTCACACACAGTGACACACTGACCCCCACACACACACAGTGATACACAGTGACACAGACATGGACACTGACACTCACACTGATACACACACAGTCACACACACTGACACACATACACACAGAGTTATACACACTGACCCACACACACACACACACAGCGATACACACACACAGAGACACACACTGACCCACACACACGCACACAGTCACACACTCTGACCCACCCACACACACACAGTGACACACACTGACTATCACACACACACACAGTGATAGAAACTTACAGACAGTGACACACACTGACCCACACACACACAGTGATACACACTGACACACACACAGTGATACACACTAACACACAGTGACACACACTGACCCACACACACACAGTGATACACACTGACACAGACATGGACACTGACACTCACACACACTGATACACACACACAGTCACACACAGTGACACACATACACACACAGTGAACCACACTGACACACACACACAGTGATACACACTGACACACACAGTGATACACACTGACCAAACACTCACACAGTGATACACACACACAGTGTCACACACTGACCCACAGACACACACACAGTGACACACTCTGACCCACCCACACACACACAGTTACACACACTGACCCACCCACACAGTGACACACACTGACCGACCACACACACACACACACAGTGACACACTCTGACCCACCCACATACACACACAGTGACACACACTGACTTACACACACACAGTGACAGACGCTGACCCACCACACACACACACAATGACACACACTGGCAGACTCACACACACACACAGTGATACACACTCACACACCGTGACACACTGACCCACACTCACAGTGATACACACTGACACACACACAGTGATACTCACTGACACGGATATGGACACTGACACTCACACTGATACACACACAGTCACACACACTGACACACATACACACACAGTGATACACACTGACCCACACACACACACACACACACAGTGATACACACACACAGTGACACACACTGACCCACACACACGCACACAGTGACACACTCTGACCCACCCACACACACAGTGATACACACTGACCCACACACACACACACACACAGTGACACACTCTGACCCACCCACACACATACAGTGACACACACTGACCCACACACACACATGACACACACTGACCCACCACACACACACACATTGACACACACTGACAGACTCACACACACGCACAGTGATACACACACACACAGTGCCGCACACTGACGCACACACACACACACACCGACCCACCACACACACACACAGTGATACACACTGACACAGACATGGATACTGACAATCACACACACTGATACACACACACACAGTGACACACTCTGACCCACCCACACACACACAGTGACACACACTGATCCCCACACACACAGTGACACACGCTGACACCCCCACACACACACACAATGACACACACTGACAGACTCACACACACACACACACAGCGATACACACTCACACACAGTGACACACTGACCCCCACACACACACAGTGATACACAGTGACATACACACAGTGATACACACTGACACAGACATGGACACTGACACTCACACTGATACACACACAGTCACACACACTGACACACATACACACAGAGTTATACACACTGACCCACACACACACACACACAGCGATACACACACACAGAGACACACACTGACCCACACACACGCACACAGTCACACACTCTGACCCACCCACACACACACAGTGACACACACTGACTATCACACACACACACAGTGATAGAAACTTACAGACAGTGACACACACTGACCCACACACACACAGTGATACACACTGACACACACACAGTGATACACACTAACACACAGTGACACACACTGACCCACACACACACACAGTGATACACACTGACACAGACATGGACACTGACACTCACACACACTGATACATACACACAGTCACACACAGTGACACACATACACACACAGTGAACCACACTGACACACACACACAGTGATACACACTGACACACACAGTGATACACACTGACCAAACACTCACACAGTGATACACACACACAGTGTCACACACTGACCCACAGACACACACACAGTGACACACTCTGACCCACACACACACACACAGTGACACACACTGACCCACCCACACAGTGACACACACTAACCGACCACACACACACACAGTGACACACTCTGACCCACCCACATACACACACAGTGACACACACTGACTCACACACACACAGTGACAGACGCTGACCCACCACACACACACACAATGACACACACTGGCAGACTCACACACACACACAGTGATACACACTCACACACCGTGACACACTGACCCACACACACAGTGATACACACTGACACACACACAGTGATACACACTGACACGGACATGGACACTGACACTCACACTGATACACACACAGTCACACACATTGACACACATACACACACAGTGATACACACTGACCCACACACACACACACACACACACAGTGATACACACACACAGTGACACACACTGACCCACACACACGCACACAGTGACACACTCTGACCCACCCACACACACAGTGATACACACTGACCCACACACACACACACACAGTGACACACTCTGACCCACCCACACACACAGTGACACACACTGACCCACACACACACATGACACACACTGACCCACCACACACACACACATTGACACACACTGACAGACTCACACACACGCACAGTGATACACACACACACAGTGCCGCATACTGACGCACACACAGACACACACACTGACCCACCACACACACACACAGTGATACACACTGACACAGACATGGACACTGACAATCACACACACTGATACACACACACACAGTGACACACTCTGACCCACCCACACACACACAGTGACACACACTGATCCCCACGCACACAGTGACACACGCTGACCCCCCCACACACACACAATGACACACACTGACAGACTCACACACACACACACACAGCGATACACACTCACACACAGTGACACACTGACCCACACACACACACAGTGATACACACTGACACAGACATGGACACTGACACTCACACTGATACACACACAGTCACACACACTGACACACATACACACACAGTGAACCACACTGACACACACACACTGATACACACTGACACACACAGTGATACACACTGACCAAACACTCACACAGTGATACACACACACAGTGTCACACACTGACCCACAGACACACACACAGTGACACACTCTGACCCACACACACACACACACAGTGACACACACTGACCCACCCACACAGTGACACACACTGACCGACCACACACACACACAGTGACACACTCTGACCCACCCACATACACACACAGTGACACACACTGACTCACACACACACAGTGACAGACGCTGACCCACCACACACACACACAATGACACACACTGGCAGACTCACACACACACACAGTGATACACACTCACACACCGTGACACACTGACCCACACTCACAGTGATACACACTGACACACACACAGTGATACACACTGACACGGACATGGACACTGACACTCACACTGATACACACACAGTCACACACACTGACACACATACACACACAGTGATACACACTGACCCACACACACACACACACACAGTGATACACACACACAGTGACACACACTGACCCACCACACACACACACATTGACACACACTGACAGACTCACACACACGCACAGTGATACACACACACACAGTGCCGCACACTGACGCACACACACACACACACCGACCCACCACACACACACACAGTGATACACACTGACACAGACATGGACACTGACAATCACACACACTGGTACACACACACACAGTGACACACTCTGACCCACCCACACACACACAGTGACACACACTGATCCCCACACACACAGTGACACACGCTGACCCCCCCACACACACACGCAATGACACACACTGACAGACTCACAAACACACACACACAGCGATACACACTCACACACAGTGACACACTGACCCCCACACACACACAGTGATACACAGTGACACACACACAGTGATACACACTGACACAGACATGGACACTGACACTCACACTGATACACACACAGTCACACACACTGACACACATACACACAGAGTTATACACACTGACCCACACACACACACACACAGCGATACACACACACAGAGACACACACTGACCCACACACACGCACACAGTCACACACTCTGACCCACCCACACACACACAGTGACACACACTGACTATCACACACACACACAGTGATAGAAACTTACAGACAGTGACACACACTGACCCACACACACACAGTGATACACACTGACATACACACAGTGATACACACTAACACACAGTGACACACACTGACCCACACACACACAGTGATACACACTGACACAGACATGGACACTGACACTCACACACACTGATACACACACAGTCACACACAGTGACACACATACACACACAGTGAACCACACTGACACACACACACAGTGATACACACTGACACACAAAGTGATACACACTGACCAAACACTCACACAGTGATACACACACACAGTGTCACACACTGACCCACAGACACACACACAGTGACACACTCTGACCCACCCACACACACACAGTTACACACACTGACCCACCCGCACAGTGACACACACTGACCGACCACACACACACACACAGTGACACACTCTGACCCACCCACATACACACACAGTGACACACACTGACTCACACACACACAGTGACAGACGCTGACCCACCACACACACACACAATGACACACACTGGCAGACTCACACACACACACAGTGATACACACTCACACACCGTGACACACTGACCCACACTCACAGTGATACACACTGACACACACACAGTGATACACACTGACACGGACATGGACACTGACACTCACACTGATACACACACAGTCACACACACTGACACACATACACACACAGTGATACACACTGACCCACACACACACACACAGTGATACACACACACAGTGACACACACTGACCCACACACACGCACACAGTGACACACTCTGACCCACCCACACACACAGTGATACCCACTGACCCACACACACACACACACAGTGACACACTCTGACCCACCCACACACACACAGTGACACACACTGACCCACACACACACATGACACACACTGACCCACCACACACACACACATTGACACACACTGACAGACTCACACACACGCACAGTGATACACACACACACAGTGCCGCACACTGACGCACACACACACACACACACCGACCCACCACACACACACACAGTGATACACACTGACACAGACATGGACACTGACAATCACACACACTGATACACACACACACAGTGACACACTCTGACCCACCCACACACACACAGTGACACACACTGATCCCCACACACACAGTGACACACGCTGACCCCCCCCCACACACACACAATGACACACACTGACAGACTCACACACACACACACACAGCGATACACACTCACACACAGTGACACACTGACCCCCACACACACACAGTGATACACAGTGACATACACACAGTGATACACACTGACACAGACATGGACACTGACACTCACACTGATACACACACAGTCACACACACTGACACACATACACACAGAGTTATACACACTGACCCACACACACACACACACAGCGATAAACACACACAGAGACACACACTGACCCACACACACGCACACAGTCACACACTCTGACCCACCCACACACACACAGTGACACACACTGACTATCACACACACACACAGTGATAGAAACTTACAGACAGTGACACACACTGACCCACACACACACAGTGATACACACTGACACACACACAGTGATACACACTAACACACAGTGACACACACTGACCCACACACACACTGTGATACACACTGACACAGACATGGACACTGACACTCACACACACTGATACATACACACAGTCACACACAGTGACACACATACACACACAGTGAACCACACTGACACACACACACACAGTGATACACACTGACACACACAGTGATACATACTGACCAAACACTCACACAGTGATACACACACACAGTGTCACACACTGACCCACAGACACACACACAGTGACACGCTCTGACCCACACACACACACACAGTGACACACACTGACCCACCCACACAGTGACACACACTAACCGACCACACACACACACAGTGACACACTCTGACCCACCCACATACACACACAGTGACACACACTGACTCACACACACACAGTGACAGACGCTGACCCACCACACACACACACAATGACACACACTGGCAGACTCACACACACACATAGTGATACACACTCACACACCGTGACACACTGACCCACACACACAGTGATACACACTGACACACACACAGTGATACACACTGACACGGACATGGACACTGACACTCACACTGATACACACACAGTCACACACACTGACACACATACACACACAGTGATACACACTGACCCACACACACACACACACAGTGATACACACACACAGTGACACACACTGACCCACACACACGCACACAGTGACACACTCTGACCCACCCACACACACAGTGATACACACTGACCCACACACACACACACACAGTGACACACTCTGACCCACCCACACACACAGTGACACACACTGACCCACACACACACATGACACACACTGACCCACCACACACACACACATTGACACACACTGTCAGACTCACACACACGCACAGTGATACACACACACACAGTGCCGCACACTGACGCACACACACACACACACACTGACCCACCACACACACACACAGTGATACACACTGACACAGACATGGACACTGACAATCACACACACTGAAACACACACACACAGTGACACACTCTGACCCACCCACACACACACAGTGACACACACTGATCCCCACGCACACAGTGACACACGCTGACCCCCCCACACACACACAATGACACACACTGACAGACTCACACACACACACACACACAGCGATACACACTCACACACAGTGACACACTGACCCACACACACACACAGTGATACACACTGACACACACACAGTGATACACACTGACACAGACATGGACACTGACACTCACACTGATACACACACAGTCACACACAGTGACACACATACACACACAGTGAACCACACTGACACACACACACAGTGATACACACTGACACACACAGTGATACACACTGACCAAACACTCACACAGTGATACACACACACAGTGTCACACACTGACCCACAGACACACACACAGTGACACACTCTGACCCACACACACACACACAGTGACACACACTGACCCACCCACACAGTGACACACACTGACCGACCACACACACACACAGTGACACACTCTGACCCACCCACATACACACACAGTGACACACACTGACTCACACACACACAGTGACAGACGCTGACCCACCACACACACACACAATGACACACACTGGCAGACTCTCACACACACACAGTGATACACACTCACACACCGTGACACACTGACCCACACTCACAGTGATACACACTGACACACACACAGTGATACACACTGACACGGACATGGACACTGACACTCACACTGATACACACACAGTCACACACACTGACACACATACACACACAGTGATACACACTGACCCACACACACACACACACACACAGTGATACACACACACAGTGACACACACTGACCCACACACACGCACACAGTGACACACTCTGACCCACCCACACACACAGTGATACACACTGACCCACACACACACACACACAGTGACACACTCTGACCCACCCACACACACAGTGACACACACTGACCCACACACACACATGACACACACTGACCCACCACACACACACACATTGACACACACTGACAGACTCACACACACGCACAGTGATACACACACACACACAGTGCCGCATACTGACGCACACACAGACACACACACTGACCCACCACACACACACACAGTGATACACACTGACACAGACATGGACACTGACAATCACACACACTGATACACACACACACAGTGACACACTCTGACCCACCCACACACACACAGTGACACACACTGATCCCCACGCACACAGTGACACACGCTGACCCCCCCACACACACAAAATGACACAGACTGACAGACTCACACACACACACACACAGCGATACACACTCACACACAGTGACACACTGACCCACACACACACACAGTGATACACACTGACACAGACATGGACACTGACACTCACACTGATACACACACAGTCACACACACTGACACACATACACACACAGTGAACCACACTGACACACACACACTGATGCACACTGACACACACAGTGATACACACTGACCAAACACTCACACAGTGATACACACACACAGTGTCACACACTGACCCACAGACACACACACAGTGACACACTCTGACCCACACACACACACACAGTGACACACACTGACCCACCCACACAGTGACACACACTGACCGACCACACACACACACAGTGACACACTCTGACCCACCCACATACACACACAGTGACACACACTGACTCACACACACACAGTGACAGACGCTGACCCACCACACACACACACAATGACACACACTGGCAGACTCACACACACACACAGTGATACACACTCACACACCGTGACACACTGACCCACACTCACAGTGATACACACTGACACACACACAGTGATACACACTGACACGGACATGGACACTGACACTCACACTGATACACACACAGTCACACACACTGACACACATACACACACAGTGATACACACTGACCCACACACACACACACACACAGTGATACACACACACAGTGACACACACTGACCCACCACACACACACACATTGACACACACTGACAGACTCACACACACGCACAGTGATACACACACACACAGTGCCGCACACTGACGCACACACACACACACACCGACCCACCACACACACACACAGTGATACACACTGACACAGACATGGACACTGACAATCACACACACTGGTACACACACACACAGTGACACACTCTGACCCACCCACACACACACAGTGACACACACTGATCCCCACACACACAGTGACACACGCTGACCCCCCCACACACACACGCAATGACACACACTGACAGACTCACAAACACACACACACAGCGATACACACTCACACACAGTGACACACTGACCCCCACACACACACAGTGATACACAGTGACACACACACAGTGATACACACTGACACAGACATGGACACTGACACTCACACTGATACACACACAGTCACACACACTGACACACATACACACAGAGTTATACACACTGACCCACACACACACACACACAGCGATACACACACACAGAGACACACACTGACCCACACACACGCACACAGTCACACAGTCTGACCCACCCACACACACACAGTGACACACACTGACTATCACACACACACACAGTGATAGAAACTTACAGACAGTGACACACACTGACCCACACACACACAGTGATACACACTGACACACACACAGTGATACACACTAACACACAGTGACACACACTGACCCACACACACACAGTGATACACACTGACACAGACATGGACACTGACACTCACACACACTGATACACACACAGTCACACACAGTGACACACATACACACACAGTGAACCACACTGACACACACACACAGTGATACACACTGACACACACAGTGATACACACTGACCAAACACTCACACAGTGATACACACACACAGTGTCACACACTGACCCACAGACACACACACAGTGACACACTCTGACCCACCCACACACACACAGTTACACACACTGACCCACCCGCACAGTGACACACACTGACCGACCACACACACACACACAGTGACACACTCTGACCCACCCACATACACACACAGTGACACACACTGACTCACACACACACAGTGACAGACGCTGACCCACCACACACACACACAATGACACACACTGGCAGACTCACACACACACACAGTGATACACACTCACACACCGTGACACACTGACCCACACTCACAGTGATACACACTGACACACACACAGTGATACACACTGACACGGACATGGACACTGACACTCACACTGATACACACACAGTCACACACACTGACACACATACACACACAGTGATACACACTGACCCACACACACACACACAGTGATACACACACACAGTGACACACACTGACCCACACACACGCACACAGTGACACACTCTGACCCACCCACACACACAGTGATACCCACTGACCCACACACACACACACACAGTGACACACTCTGACCCACCCACACACACACAGTGACACACACTGACCCACACACACACATGACACACACTGACCCACCACACACACACATTGACACACACTGACAGACTCACACACACGCACAGTGATACACACACACACAGTGCCGCACACTGACGCACACACACACACACACACCGACCCACCACACACACACACAGTGATACACACTGACACAGACATGGACACTGACAATCACACACACTGATACACACACACACAGTGACACACTCTGACCCACCCACACACACACAGTGACACACACTGATCCCCACACACACAGTGACACACGCTGACCCCCCCCCACACACACACAATGACACACACTGACAGACTCACACACACACACACACAGCGATACACACTCACACACAGTGACACACTGACCCCCACACACACACAGTGATACACAGTGACATACACACAGTGATACACACTGACACAGACATGGACACTGACACTCACACTGATACACACACAGTCACACACACTGACACACATACACACAGAGTTATACACACTGACCCACACACACACACACACAGCGATAAACACACACAGAGACACACACTGACCCACACACACGCACACAGTCACACACTCTGACCCACCCACACACACACAGTGACACACACTGACTATCACACACACACACAGTGATAGAAACTTACAGACAGTGACACACACTGACCCACACACACACAGTGATACACACTGACACACACACAGTGATACACACTAACACACAGTGACACACACTGACCCACACACACACTGTGATACACACTGACACAGACATGGACACTGACACTCACACACACTGATACATACACACAGTCACACACAGTGACACACATACAGACACAGTGAACCACACAGACACACACACACAGTGATACGCACTGACACACACAGTGATACATACTGACCAAACACTCACACAGTGATACACACACACAGTGTCACACACTGACCCACAGACACACACACAGTGACACACTCTGACCCACACACACACACACAGTGACACACACTGACCCACCCACACAGTGACACACACTAACCGACCACACACACACACAGTGACACACTCTGACCCACCCACATACACACACAGTGACACACACTGACTCACACACACACAGTGACAGACGCTGACCCACCACACACACACACAATGACACACACTGGCAGACTCACACACACACATAGTGATACACACTCACACACCGTGACACACTGACCCACACACACAGTGATACACACTGACACACACACAGTGATACACACTGACACGGACATGGACACTGACACTCACACTGATACACACACAGTCACACACACTGACACACATACACACACAGTGATACACACTGACCCACACACACACACACACAGTGATACACACACACAGTAACACACACTGACCCACACACACGCACACAGTGACACACTCTGACCCACCCACACACACAGTGATACACACTGACCCACACACACACACACACAGTGACACACTCTGACCCACCCACACACACAGTGACACACACTGACCCACACACACACATGACACACACTGACCCACCACACACACACACATTGACACACACTGTCAGACTCACACACACGCACAGTGATACACACACACACAGTGCCGCACACTGACGCACACACACACACACACACTGACCCACCACACACACACACAGTGATACACACTGACACAGACATGGACACTGACAATCACACACACTGAAACACACACACACAGTGACACACTCTGACCCACCCACACACACACAGTGACACACACTGATCCCCACGCACACAGTGACACACGCTGACCCCCCCACACACACACAATGACACACACTGACAGACTCACACACACACACACACACAGCGATACACACTCACACACAGTGACACACTGACCCACACACACACACAGTGATACACACTGACACACACACAGTGATACACACTGACACAGACATGGACACTGACACTCACACTGATACACACACAGTCACACACAGTGACACACATACACACACAGTGAACCACACTGACACACACACACAGTGATACACACTGACACACACAGTGATACACACTGACCAAACACTCACACAGTGATACACACACACAGTGTCACACACTGACCCACAGACACACACACAGTGACACACTCTGACCCACACACACACACACAGTGACACACACTGACCCACCCACACAGTGACACACACTGACCGACCACACACACACACAGTGACACACTCTGACCCACCCACATACACACACAGTGACACACACTGACTCACACACACACAGTGACAGACGCTGACCCACCACACACACACACAATGACACACACTGGCAGACTCTCACACACACACAGTGATACACACTCACACACCGTGACACACTGACCCACACTCACAGTGATACACACTGACACACACACAGTGATACACACTGACACGGACATGGACACTGACACTCACACTGATACACACACAGTCACACACACTGACACACATACACACACAGTGATACACACTGACCCACACACACACACACACACAGTGATACACACACACAGTGACACACACTGACCCACACACACGCACACAGTGACACACTCTGACCCACCCACACACAGTGACACACTCTGACCCACCCACACACACAGTGATACACACTGACCCACACACACACACACACAGTGACACACTCTGACCCACCCACACACACACAGTGACACACACTGACCCACACACACACATGACACACACTGACCCACCACACACACACACATTGACACACACTGACAGACTCACACACACGCACAGTGATACACACACACACACAGTGCCGCACACTGACGCACACACACACACACACCGACCCACCACACACACACACACAGTGATACACACTGACACAGACATGGACACTGACAGTCAAACACACTGATACACACACACACAGTGACACACTCTGACCCACCCACACACACACAGTGACACACACTGATCCCCACACACACAGTGACACACGCTGACCCCCCCACACACACACACAATGACACACACTGACAGACTCACACACACACACACACAGCGATACACACTCACACACAGTGACACACTGACCCCCACACACACACATTGATACACAGATACATACACACAGTGATACACACTGACACAGACATGGACACTGACACTCACACTGATACACACACAGTCACACACACTGACACACATACACACAGAGTTATACACACTGACCCACACACACACACACACAGCGATACACACACACAGAGACACACACTGACCCACACACACGCACACAGTCACACACTCTGACCCACCCACACACACACAGTGACACACACTGACTATCACACACACACACACAGTGATAGAAACTTACAGACAGTGACACACACTGACCCACACACACACAGTGATACACACTGACACACACACAGTGATACACACTAACACACAGTGACACACACTGACCCACACACACACAGTGATACACACTGACACAGACATGGACACTGACACTCACACACACTGATACATACACACAGTCACACACAGTGACACACATACACACACAGTGAACCACACTGACACACACACACAGTGATACACACTGACACACACAGTGATACACACTGACCAAACACTCACACAGTGATACACACACACAGTGTCACACACTGACCCACAGACACACACACATTGACACACTCTGACCCACACACACACACACAGTGACACACACTGACCCACCCACACAGTGACACACACTGACCGACCACACACACACACAGTGACACACTCTGACCCACCCACATACACACAAAGTGACACACACTGACTCACACACACACAGTGACAGACGCTGACCCACCACACACACACACAATGACACACACTGGCAGACTCACACACACACACAGTGATACACACTCACACACCGTGACACACTGACCCACACACACAGTGATTCACACTGACACACACACAGTGATACACACTGACACGGACATGGACACTGACACTCACACTGATACACACACAGTCACACACACTGACACACATACACACACAGTGATACACACTGACCCACACACACGCACACAGTGACACACTCTGACCCACCCACACACACAGTGATACACACTGACCCACACACACACACACACAGTGACACACTCTGACCCACCCACACACACAGTGACACACACTGACCCACACACACACATGACACACACTGACCCACCACACACACACACATTGACACACACTGACAGACTCACACACACGCACAGTGATACACACACACACAGTGCCGCACACTGACGCACACACACACACACACTGACCCACCACACACACACACAGTGATACACACTGACACAGACATGTACACTGACAATCACACACACTGATACACACACACACAGTGACACACTCTGACCCACCCACACACACACAGTGACACACACTGATCCCCACACACACAGTGACACACGCTGACCCCCCCCCCCACACACACACAATGACACACACTGACAGACTCACACACACACACACACACACACAGCGATACACACTCACACACAGTGACACACTGACCCACACACACACACAGTGATACACACTGACACACACACAGTGATACACACTGACACAGACATGGACACTGACACTCACACTGATACACACACAGTCACACACACTGACACACATACACACACAGTGATACACACTGACCCACACACACACACACACAGCGATACACACACACAGAGACACACACTAACCCACACACACGCACACAGTCACACACTCTGACCCACCCACACACACACAGTGACACACACTGACCCACCACACACACACAGTGACACACACTGACCGACATACACACACACTGACACACACTGACAGACTCACACACACACAGTGATACACACTGACTCACGCACACACAGTGATACACACTGACACACACACAGTGACACACACTGACTCACACACACACAGTGATACTCACTGACACACACAGTGATACACACTGACCCAAACACACACACAGTGATACACACACACATGACACACACTGAGCCACACACACACACACAATGACACACACTGACAGACTCACACACACAGCGATACACACTCACACACAGTGACACACTGACCCACACACACGCACAGTGATACGCACTGACACACACACAGTGATATACACTGACACAGACATGGACACTGACACTCACACTGATACACACACAGTCACACACACTGACACACATACACACACAGTGATACACACTGAACCACACACACACACACACACAGCGATACACACACACAGAAACACACACTGACGCACACACACGCACACAGTCACACACTCTGACCCACCCACACACACACAGTGACACACACTGACCCACCACACACACACAGTGACACACACTGACCGACATACACACACACTGACACACACTGACAGACTCACACACACACAGTGATACGCACTGACTCACGCACACACAGTGATACACACTGACACACACAGTGATACACACTGACCCAAACACACACACAGTGATACACACACACATGACACACACTGAGCCACACACACACACACAGTGACACACTCTGACCAACCCACACACACACAGTGACACACACTGACCCACACACACACAGTGACACACACTGACCCACACACACACACACACAGTGACACACACTGACAGACTCACACACACACACTGATACACACTAACACACAGTGACACACACTGACCCACACACACAATGATACACGCTGACACACACTGACAGACTCACACACACACAGTGATAGAAACTTACAGACAGTGACACACACTGACCCACACACACACAGTGATACACACTGACACACACACAGTGATACACACTAACACACAGTGACACACACTGACCCACACACACACAGTGATACACACTGACACAGACATGGACACTGACACTCACACACACTAACACACACACACAGTCACACACAGTGACACACATACACACACAGTGAACCACACTGACACACACACACAGTGATACACACTGACACACACAGTGATACACACTGACCAAACACTCACACAGTGATACACGCACACAGTGTCACACACTGACCCACAGACACACACACAGTGACACACTCTGACCCACCCACACACACACAGTGACACACACTGACCCACCCACACAGTGACACACACTGACCGACCACACACACACAGTGACACACTCTGACCCACTCACATACACACACAGTGACACACACTGACCCACACACACACATGACACACACTGACCCACCACACACACGCACAGTGATACACACTGACAGACTCACACACACGCACAGTGATACACACTCACACACAGTGCCGCACACTGACGCACACACACACACACACACAGTGATACACACTGACAGAGACATGGACACTGACACTCACACACACTGATACACACACACAGTCACACACACTGACACACACACACACAGTGACACACTCTGACCCACCCACACACACACAGTGACACACACTGACCCACACACACACAGTGACACACGCTGACCCACCACACACCCACACAATGACACACACTGACAGACTCACACACACACACAGTGATACAGACTCACACACCGTGACACACTGACCCACACACAGAGTGATACACACTGACACACACACAGTGATACACACTGACAAGGACATGGACACTGACACTCACACTGATACACACACAGTCACACACACTGACACACATACACACACAGTGATACACACTGACCCACCCACACACACACACACACACAGTGATACACACACACAGTGACACACACTGACCCACACACACGCACACAGTGACACACTCTGACCCACCCACACACAGTGATACACACTGATCAACACACACACACACAGTGACACACTCTGACCCACCCACACACACACAGTGACACACACTGACCCACACACACACATGACACACACTGACCCACCACACACACACACATTGACACACACTGACAGACTCACACACACGCACAGTGATACACACACACACAGTTCCGCACACTGACGCACACACACACACACTGACCCACCACACACACACACAGTGACACACTCTGACCCACCCACACACACACAGTGACACACACTGATCCCCACACACACAGTGACACACGCTGACCCCCCCCCCCACACACACACAATGACACACACTGACAGACTCACACACACACACACACACAGCGATACACACTCACACACAGTGACACACTGACCCACACACACACACAGTGATACAGACTGACACACACACAGTGATACACACTGACACAGACATGGACACTGACACTCACACTGATACACACACAGTCACACACACTGACACACATACACACACAGTGATACACACTGACCCCCACACACACACACACACAATGACACACACTGACAGACTCACACACACACACACAGCGATACACACTCACACACAGTGACACACTGACCCCCACACACACACATTGATACACAGATACATACACACAGTGATACACACTGACACAGACATGGACACTGACACTCACACTGATACACACACAGTCACACACACTGACACACATACACACAGAGTTATACACACTGACCCACACACACACACACACAGCGATACACACACACAGAGACACACACTGACCCACACACACGCACACAGTCACACACTCTGACCCACCCACACACACACAGTGACACACACTGACTATCACACACACACACACAGTGATAGAAACTTACAGACAGTGACACACACTGACCCACACACACACAGTGATACACACTGACACACACACAGTGATACACACTAACACACAGTGACACACACTGACCCACACACACACAGTGATACACACTGGCACAGACATGGACACTGACACTCACACACACTGATACATACACACAGTCACACACAGTGACACACATACACACACAGTGAACCACACTGACACACACAGTGATACACACTGACCAAACACTCACACAGTGATACACACACACAGTGTCACACACTGACCCACAGACACACACACATTGACACACTCTGACCCACACACACACACACAGTGACACACACTGACCCACCCACACAGTGACACACACTGACCGACCACACACACACACAGTGACACACTCTGACCCACCCACATACACACAAAGTGACACACACTGACTCATACACACACAGTGACAGACGCTGACCCACCACACACACACACAATGACACACACTGGCAGACTCACACACACACACAGTGATACACACTCACACACCGTGACACACTGACCCACACACACAGTGATACACACTGACACACACACAGTGATACACACTGACACGGACATGGACACTGACACTCACAGTGATACACACACAGTCACACACACTGACACACATACACACACAGTGATACACACTGACCCACACACACGCACACAGTGACACACTCTGACCCACCCACACACACAGTGATACACACTGACCCACACACGCACACACACAGTGACACACTCTGACCCACCCACACACACAGTGACACACACTGACCCACACACACACATGACACACACTGACCCACCACACACACACACATTGACACACACTGACAGACTCACACACACGCACAGTGATACACACACACACAGTGCCGCACACTGACGCACACACACACACACACTGACCCACCACACACACACACAGTGATACACACTGACACAGACATGTACACTGACAATCACACACACTGATACACACACACACAGTGACACACTCTGACCCACCCACACACACACAGTGACACACACTGATCCCCACACACACAGTGACACACGCTGACCCCCCCCCCCCACACACACACAATGACACACACTGACAGACTCACACACACACACACACACACACAGCGATACACACTCACACACAGTGACACACTGACCCACACACACACACAGTGATACACACTGACACACACACAGTGATACACACTGACACAGACATGGACACTGACACTCACACTGATACACACACAGTCACACACACTGACACACATACACACACAGTGATACACACTGACCCACACACACACACACACACAGCGATACACACACACAGAGACACACACTGACCCACACACACGCACACAGTCACACACTCTGACCCACCCACACACACACAGTGACACACACTGACCCACCACACACACACAGTGACACACACTGACCGACATACACACACACTGACACACACTGACAGACTCACACACACACAGTGATACACACTGACTCACGCACACACAGTGATACACACTGACACACACACAGTGACACACACTGACTCACACGCACACAGTGATACTCACTGACACACACAGTGATACACACTGACCCAAACACACACACAGTGATACACACACACATGACACACACTGAGCCACACACACACACAATGACACACACTGACAGACTCACACACACAGCGATACACACTCACACACAGTGACACACTGACCCACACACACGCACAGTGATACGCACTGACACACACACAGTGATACACACTGACACAGACATGGACACTGACACTCACACTGATACACACACAGTCACACACACTGACACACATACACACACAGTGATACACACTGAACCACACACACACACACACACAGCGATACACACACACAGAAACACACACTGACGCACACACACGCACACAGTCACACACTCTGACCCACCCACACACACACAGTGACACACACTGACCCACCACACACACACAGTGACACACACTGACCGACATACACACACACTGACACACACTGACAGACTCACACACACACAGTGATACGCACTGACTCACGCACACACAGTGATACACACTGACACACACAGTGATACACACTGACCCAAACACACACACAGTGATACACACACACATGACACACACTGAGCCACACACACACACACAGTGACACACTCTGACCAACCCACACACACACAGTGACACACACTGACCCACACACACACAGTGACACACACTGACCCACACACACACACACACACAGTGACACACACTGACAGACTCACACACACACACTGATACACACACACAGTGTCACACACTGACCCACAGACACACACACAGCGAGACACACTCTGACACACCCACACACACAGTCAGTGACACACACTGACCCACCCACACAGTGACACACACTGACCCACTACACACACACAGTGAGCCACACACTGACCAACACACACACACAGTGACACACTCTGACCCACCCACACACACACAGTGACACACACTGACCCACCACACACACACAGTGATACACACTGACAGACTCACACACACGCACAGTGATACATACTCACACACAGTGCCGCACACTGACGCACACACACACACACACAGTGATACACACTGACACAGACATGGACACTGACACTCACACACACTGATACACACACACAGTCACACACACTGACAAACCCACACACAGTGACATACTCTGACCCACCCACACACACACAGTGACACACACTGACCCACACACACACACGGTGACACACGCTGACCCACCACATACACACAATGACACACACTGGCAGACTCACACACACACACACACACAGTGATACACACTGACACACACACAGTGATACACACTGACACAGACATGGGCATTGACACTCACACTGATACACACACAGTCACACACACTGACACACATACACACACAGTGATACACACTGACCCACACACACACACACACACAGTGATACACACACACAGTGACACACACTGAGCCACAAACACAAACAGTGACACAATCTGACCCACTCACACACACACAGTGACATACACTGACCCACACACACACAGTGACACACACTGACGAACCACACACACACAGTGACACACACTGACCCACACACAGTGACACACACTGACAGACTCACACACACACACACAGTGATACACACTAACACACAGTGACACACATTGACCCACACACACACAGTGATACACACTGACACAGACATGGACACTGACACTCACACACACTGATACACACACACAGTCACACACAGTGACACACATACACACACAGTGAACCACACTGACACACACACACAGTGATACACACTGACACACACAGTGATACACACTGACCCAAACACACACACAGTGATACACACACACAGTGTCACACACTGACCCACAGACACACACACAGTGACACACTCTGACACACCCACACACACAGTCAGTGACACACACTGACCCACCCACTCAGTGACACACACTGACCCACTACACACACACAGTGAGCCACACACTGACCAACACACACACACAGTGACACACTCTGACCCACCCACACACACACAGTGACACACACTGACCCACACACACACATGACACAAACTGACCCACCACACACACACAGTGATACACACTGACAGACTCACACACACGCACAGTGATACATACTCACACACAGTGCCGCACACTGACGCTCACACACACACACACACACACAGTGATACACACTGACACAGACATGGACACTGACACTCACACACACTGATACACACACACAGTCACACACACTGACAAACCCACACACAGTGACATACTCTGACCCACCCACACACACACAGTGACACACACTGACCCACACACACACACGGTGACACACGCTGACCCACCACATACACACAATGACACACACTGGCAGACTCACACACACACACACACACACAGTGATACACACTGACACACACACAGTGATACACACTGACACAGACATGGGCACTGACACTCACACTGATACACACACAGTCACACACACTGACACACATACACACACAGTGATACACACTGACCCACACACACACACACACACAGTGATACACACACACAGTGACACACACTGAGCCACACACACACACAGTGACACACACTGACCCACACACACACACAGTGACACACACTGACCCACCACACACACACAGTGACACACACTGACCCACACAAACACACAGTGACACACACTGACAGACTCACACACACACACAGTGATATACACTAACACACAGTGACACACACTGATCCACACACACACAGTGATACACACTGACACGGACATGGACACTGACACTCACACGCACTGATACACACACACAGTTACACACACTGACACACACAGTGACACACTCTGACCCACCCACACACACACAGTGACACATACTGACGCACACACACACACAGTGACACATGCTGACCCACCACACACACACACAATGACACACACTGACCCACACACACACATGACACACACTGACCCACCACACACACACAGTGATACACACTGACAGACTCACACACACGCACAGTGATACACAATCACACACAGTGCCGCACACTGACGCACACACACACACACAGTGATACACACTGACACAGACATGGACACTGACACTCACACACACTGATACACACACACAGTCACACACACTGACCCACACACACACAGTGACACACTCTGACCCACCCACACACACACACAGTAACACACACTGACCCACACACACACACGGTGACACACGCTGACCCACCACATACACACACAATGACACACACTGGCAGACTCACACACACACACACACACACACAGTGATACACACTCACACACAGTGACACACTGACCCACACACACACACACACACACAGTGATACCCACTGACACACACACAGTGATACACACTGACACAGACATGGACACTGACACACAGTGATACCCACACACAGTGACATACACTGACCCACACACACACAGTGACACACACTGACCCACCACACACACACAGTGATACACACTGACCCACACACACACAGTGACACACACTGACAGACTCACACACACACAGTGATACACACTAACACACAGTGACACACACTGACCCACACACACACAGTGATACACACTGACACAGACATGGACACTGACACTCACACACACTGATACACACACAGTCACACACAGTGACACACATACACACACAGTGAACCACACAGACACACACACACAGTGATACACACTGACACACACAGTGATACACACTGACCCAAACACACACACAGTGATACACACACACAGTGTCACACACTGACCCACAGACACACACACAGTGACACACACTGACCCACCCACACAGTGACACACACTGACCGACCACACACACACACACAGCGACACACACTGACCAACACACACACACAGTGACACACTCTGACCCACCCACATACACACACAGTGACACACACTGACCCACACACACACATGACACATACTGACCCACCACACACACACACACACACACACACAGTGACACTCACTGACAGACTCACACACACACAGTGATACACACTAACACACAGTGACACACACTGACCCACACACACACAGTGATACACACTGACACAGACATGGACACTGACACTCACACACACTGATACACACACAGTCACACACAGTGACACACATACACACACAGTGAACCACACTGACACACACACACAGTGATACACACTGACACACACAGTGATACACACTGACCCAAACACACACACAGTGATACACACACACAGTGTCACACACTGACCCACAGACACACACACAGTGACACACTCTGACCCACCCACACACACACAGTGACATACACTGACCCACACACACACAGTGACACACACTGACCCACCACACACACACAGTGACACACATTGACCCACACACACACACAGTGACACACACTGGCAGACTCACACACACACACAGTGATACACACTAACACACAGTGACACACACTGATCCACACACACACAGTGATACACACTGACACGGACATGGACACTGACACTCACACACACTGATACACACACACAGTTACACACACTGACACACACAGTGACACACTCTGACCCACCCACACACACACAGTGACACATACTGACGCACACACACACACACAGTGACACACGCTGACCCACCACACACACACACAATGACACACACTTACCCACACACACACATGACACACACTGACCCACCACACACACACAGTGATACACACTGGCAGACTCACACACACGCACAGTGAAACATACTCACACACAATGCCGCACACTGACGCACACACACACACACAGTGATACACACTGACACAGACATGGACACTGACACTCACACAAACTGATACACACACACAGTCACACACATTGACCCACACACACACAGTGACACACTCTGACCCACCCACACACACACAGTAACACACACTGACCCACACACACACACGGTGACACACGCTGACCCACCACATACACACACAATGACACACACTGGCAGACTCACACACACACAGAGTGATACACACTCACACACAGTGACACACTGACCCACACACACACACACACAGTGATACACACTGACACACACACAGTGATACACACTGACACACACACAGTGATACACACTGACACAGACATGGACACTGACACACAGTCATACACACACACAGTGACACACACTGAGCCACAAACACACAGAGACACACTCTGACCCACGCAAACACACACAGTGACATACACTGACCCCCACACACACAGTGACACACACTGACCCACCACACACACACAGTGATACACACAGACCCACACACACACACAGTGACACACACTAACACACAGTGACACACACTGACCCACACACACACAGTGATACACACTCACACAGACATGGACACTGACACTCACGCACACTGATACACACACAGTCACACACAGTGACACACATACACACACAGTGAACCACACTGACACACACACACAGTGATACACACTGACACACACAGTGATACACACTGACCCAAACACACACACAGTGATACACACACACACAGTGTCACACACTGACCCACAGACACACACACAGTGACACAATCTGACCCACCCACACACACACAGTGACACACACTGACCCACCCACACAGCGACACACGCTGACCGACCACACACACACACAGTGACACACACTGACCAACACATACACACAGTGACACACTCTGACCCACCCACATACACACACAGTGACACACACTGACCCACACACACACATGACACATACTGACCCACCACACACACACACAGTGACACACACTGACAGACTCACACACACACAGTGATACACACTAACACACAGTGACACACACTGACCCACACACACACAGTGATACACACTGACACAGACATGGACACTGACACTGACACACACTGATACACACACAGTCACACACAGTGACACACATACACACACAGTGAACCACACTGACACACACACACAGTGATACACACTGACACACACAGTGATACACACTGACCCAAACACACACACAGTGATACACACACACAGTGTCACACACTGACCCACAGACACACACACAGTGACACACTCTGACCCACCCACACAGTGACACACACTGACCGACCACACACACACACAGTGACACACCCTGACCACACACACACACAGTGACACACTCTGACCCACCCACATACACACACAGTGACACACTCTGACCCACCCACACAGTGACACACACTGACCGACCACACACACACACAGTGACACACCCTGACCACACACACACACAGTGACACACTCTGACCCACCCACATACACACACAGTGACACACACTGACCCACACACACACATGACACATACTGACCCACCACACACACACACAGTGAAACACACTGACAGACTCACACACACGCACAGTGATACACACTCACACACAGTGCCGCACACACACACAGTGATACACACTGACACAGACATGGACA
Source organism: Mustelus asterias (assembly GCF_964213995.1). NCBI lineage: Eukaryota > Metazoa > Chordata > Chondrichthyes > Carcharhiniformes > Triakidae > Mustelus > Mustelus asterias. The sequence goes on along the minus strand of NW_027590120.1, from coordinate 978,054 downwards.
CTGACACTCACACACACTGATACACACACACAGTCACACACACTGACACACACACACACAATGACACACTCTGACCCACCCACACACACACAGTGTCACACACTGACGCACACACACACAGTGACACACGCTGACCCACCACACCCACACAATGACACACACTGGCAGACTTACACTCACACACGGTGATACACACTCACACACCGTAACACACTGACCCACACACACAGTGATACACACTGACACACACACAGTGATACACACTGACACGGACATGGACACTGACACTCACACTGATACACACACAGTCACACACACTGACACACATACACACACAGTGATACACACTGACCCACACACACACACACAGTGATACACACACACAGTGACACACACTGACCCACACACACGCACACAGTGACACACTCTGACCCACCCACACACACAGTGATACACACTGACCCACACACACACATACAGTGACACACTCTGACCCACCCACACACACAGTGACACACACTGACCCACACACACACATGACACACACTGACCCACCACACACACACACATTGACACACACTGACAGACTCACACACACGCACAGTGATACACACACACACAGTGCCGCACACTGACGCACACACACACACACACCGACCCACCACACACACACACAGTGATACACACTGACACAGACATGGACACTGACAATCACACACACTGATACACACACACACAGTGACACACTCTGACCCACCCACACACACACAGTGACACACACTGATCCCCACACACACACAGTGACACACGCTGACCCCCCCACACACACACACAATGACACACACTGACAGACTCACACACACACACACAGCGATACACACTCACACACAGTGACACACTGACCCCCACACACACACAGTGATACACACTGACACACACACAGTGATACACACTGACACAGACATGGACACTGACACTCACACTGATACACACACAGTCACACACACTGACACACATACACACACAGTGATACACACTGACCCACACACACACACACACAGCGATACACACACAGAGAGACACACACTGACCCACACACACGCACACAGTCACACACTCTGACCCACCCACACAAACACAGTGACACACACTGACTATCACACACACACACAGTGATAGAAACTTACAGACAGTGACACACACTGACCAACACACACACAGTGATACACACTGACACACACACAGTGATACACACTAACACACAGTGACACACACTGACCCACACACACACAGTGATACACACTGACACAGACATGGACACTGACACTCACACACACTGATACACACACACAGTCACACACAGTGACACACATACACACACAGTGAACCACACTGACACACACACACAGTGATACACACTGACCCACACACACACACAGTGACACACACACACAGTGACACACTGACCCACACACACGCACACAGTGACACACACTGACCCACACACACACAGTGACACACACTGACCTACACACACACACACAGTGACACACACTGACCTACACACACACACAGTGACACACTCTGACCCACCCACACACACACAGTGACATACACTGACCCACACACACACATGACACACACACAATGACACACACTGTCAGACTCACACACACACACACAGTGATACACACTCACACACAGTGACACACCTTGACGCAAACACACACACAGTGATACACACTCACACACAGTGACACACATTGACGCAAACACACACACAGTGATACACACTCACACACAGTGCCGCACATTGACGCAAACACACACACAGTGATACACACTGACACAGACCTGGACACTGACACTCACACACACTGATACACACACACAGTCACACACACTGACACACACACACAGTGACACACTCTGACCCACCCACACACACACACACACACACACAGTGAGACACACTGACCCACACACACACACACACACCCACAATGACACACACTGACACACACACACACAGCCCTACACACTGACACTCACACACACTGACACACACACACAGTCACACACACTGACACACACACACAGAGTGAGCCACACTGACACACACACACGCAGTGATACACACTGACCCAAACACACACACAGTGATACACACACACAGTGACACACACTGAGCCATAAACACACACAGTGACACACTCTGACCCACCCACACACACAGTGACATACACTGACCCACATACACACAGTGGCACACACTGACCCACCACACACACAGTCACACACAGTGACACACATACACACACAGTGAACCACACTGACACACACACACAGTGATACACACTGACACACACAGTGATACACACTGACCCAAACACACACACAGTGATACACACACACAGTGTCACACACTGACCCACAGACACACACACAGCGAGACACACTCTGACACACCCAAACACACAGTCAGTGACACACACTGACCCACCCACACAGTGACACACACTGACCCACTACACACACACAGTGAGCCACACACTGACCAACACACACAGTGACACACGCTGACCCACCCACACACACACAGTGACACACACTGACCCACCACACACACACAGTGATACACACTGACAGACTCACACACACGCACAGTGATACATACTCACACACAGTGCCGCACACTGACGCACACACACACACACACAGTGATACACACTGACACAGACATGGACACTGACACTCACACACACTGATAAACACACACAGTCACACACACTGACAAACCCACACACAGTGACATACTCTGACCCACCCACACACACACAGTGACACACACTGACCCACACACACACACGGTGACACACGCTGACCCACCACATACACACAATGACACACGCTGGCAGACTCACACACACACACACACACACACAGTGATACACACTGACACACACACAGTGATACACACTGACACAGACATGGGCACTGACACTCACACTGATACACACACAGTCACACACACTGACACACATACACACACAGTGATACACACTGACCCACACACACACACACACAGTGATACACACACACAGTGACACACACTGAGCCACAAACACAAACAGTGACACAATCTGACCCACCCACACACACACAGTGACATACACTGACCCACACACACACAGTGACACACACTGACGAACCACACACACACAGTGACACACACTGACCCACACACAGTGACACACACTGACAGACTCACACACACACACACAGTGATACACACTAACACACAGTGACACACATTGACCCACACACACACAGTGATACACACTGACACAGACATGGACACTGACACTCACACACACTGATACACACACACAGTCACACACAGTGACACACATACACACACAGTGAACCACACTGACACACACACAGTGATACACACTGACACACACAGTGATACACACTGACCCAAACACACACACAGTGATACACACACACAGTGTCACACACTGACCCACAGACACACACACAGTGACACACTCTGACACACCCACACACACAGTCAGTGACACACACTGACCCACCCACTCAGTGACACACACTGACCCACTACACACACACAGTGAGCCACACACTGACCAACACACACACACAGTGACACACTCTGACCCACCCACATACACACACAGTGACACACACTGACCCACACACACACATGACACACACTGACCCACCACACACACGCACAGTGATACACACTGACAGACTCACACACACGCACAGTGATACACACTCACACACAGTGCCGCACACTGACGCACACACACACACACACAGTGATACCCACTGACAGAGACATGGACACTGACAGTCACACACACTGATACACACACACAGTCACACACACTGACACACACACACACAGTGACACACTCTGACTCACCCACGCACACACAGTGACACACACTGACCCACACACACACAGTGACACACGCTGACCCACCACACACACACACAATGACACACACTGGCAGACTCACACACACACACAGTGATACACACTCACGCACAGTGACACACTGACCCCCACACACACAGTGATACACACTGACACACACACAGTGATACACACTGACACACAGTGACACACTGACCCACACACACACAGTGATACACACTGACACACACAGAGTGAAACACACTGTCACACACATGGACACTGACACTCACACTGATACACACACAGTCACACACACTGACACACATACAGTGATACACACTGACCCACACACACACACAGTGATACACACACACAGTGACACACACTGACCCACACACACGCACACAGTGACACACTCTGACCCACCCAGACACACAGTGACATACACTGACCCACACACACACACACAGTGACACACTCTGACCCACCCACCCACACACAGTGACACACACTGACCCACACACACACATGACATACACTGACCCACCACACACACACACAGTGACCCACACTGACAGACTCACACACACGCACAGTGATACACACTCACACACAGTGCCGCACACTGACGCACACACACACACACACACTCACCCACCACACACACACAGCGATACACACTGACACAGACATGGACACTGACACTCACACACACTGAGCCACAAACACACACAGTGACACACTCTGACCCACCCACACACACACAGTGACATACACTGACCAACACACACACAGTGACACACACTGTCCCAACACACACACACACAGTGACACACACTGACCCACACACAGTGACACACACTGACAGACTCACACACACACACAGTGATACACACGAACACACATTGACACACACTGACCCACACACACACAGTGATACACACTGACACGGACATGGACACTGACACTCACACTGACACACACACAGTCACACACACTGACACACATACACACACAGTGATACACACTGACCCACACACACACACACACACACACAGTGATACACACACACAGTGACACACACTGACCCACACACACGCACACAGTGACACACTCTGACCCACCCACACACACAGTGATACACACTGACCCACACACACACACAGTGACACACTCTGACCCACCCACACACACACAGTGACACACACTGACCCACCACACACACACACACATTGACACACACTGACAGACTCACACACACGCACAGTGATACACACACACACAGTGCCGCACACTGACGCACACACAAACACACACTGACCCACCACACACACACACAGTGATACACACTGACACAGACATGGACACTGACAATCACACACACTGATACACACACACACAGTGACACACTCTGACCCACCCACACACACAGTGACACACACTGATCCCCACACACACAGTGACACACGCTGACCCCCCCACACACACACACAATGACACACACTGACAGACTCACAAACACACACACACAGCGATACACACTCACACACAGTGACACACTGACCCCCACACACACACAGTGATACACAGTGACACACACACAGTGATACACACTGACACAGACATGGACACTGACACTCACACTGATACACACACAGTCACACACACTGACACACATACACACAGAGTTATACACACTGACCCACACACACACACACACACAGCGATACACACACACAGAGACACACACTGACCCACACACACGCACACAGTCACACACTCTGACCCACCCACACACACACAGTGACACACACTGACTATCACACACACCCACAGTGATAGAAACTTACAGACAGTGACACACACTGACCCACACACACACAGTGATACACACGGACACACACACAGTGATACACACTAACACACAGTGACACACACTGACCCACACACACACAGTGATACACACTGACACAGACATGGACACTGACACTCACACACACTGATACACACACACAGTCACACACAGTGACACACATACACACACAGTGAACCACACTGACACACACACACAGTGATACACACTGACACACACAGTGATACACACTGACCAAACACTCACACAGTGATACACACACACAGTGTCACACACTGACCCACAGACACACACACAGTGACACACTCTGACCCACCCACACACACACAGTTACACACACTGACCCACACACACACACATGACACACACTGACCCACCACACACACGCACAGTGATACACACTGACAGTCTCACACACACGCACAGTGATACACAATCACACACAGTGCCGCACACTGACGCACACACACACACACACATAGTGATACACACTGACAGAGACATGGACACTGACACTCACACACACTGATACACACACAGAGTCACACACACTGACACACACACACACAGTGACACACTCTGACCCACCCACACACACACAGTGACACACACTGACCCACACACACACAGTGACACACGCTGACCCAGGACACACACACACACAATGACACACACTGGCAGACTCACACACACACACAGTGATACACACTCACGCACAGTGACACACTGACCCCCACACACACAGTGATACACACTGACACACACACAGTGATACACACTGACACACAGTGACACACTGACCCACACACACACAGTGATACACACTGACACACACAGAGTGAAACACACTGACACACACATGGACACTGACACTCACACTGATACACACACAGTCACACACACTGACACACATACAGTGATACACACTGACCCACACACACACACAGTAATACACACACACAGTGACACACACTGACCCACACACACGCACACAGTGACACACTCTGACCCACCCAGACACACAGTGACATACACTGACCCACACACACACACACAGTGACACACTCTGACCCACCCACCCACACACAGTGACACACACTGACCCACACACACACATGACATACACTGACCCACCACACACACACACAGTGACCCACACTGACAGACTCACACACACGCACAGTGATACACACTCACACACAGTGCCGCACACTGACGCACACACACACACACACTCACCCACCACACACACACAGCGATACACACTGACACAGACATGGACACTGACACTCACACACACTGAGCCACAAACACACACAGTGACACACTCTGACCCACCCACACACACACAGTGACATACACTGACCAACACACACACAGTGACACACACTGTCCCACCACACACACACACAGTGACACACACTGACCCACACACAGTGACACACACTGACAGACTCACACACACACACAGTGATACACACGAACACACATTGACACACACTGACCCACACACACACAGTGATACACACTGACACGGACATGGACACTGACACTCACACTGACACACACACAGTCACACACACTGACACACATACACACACAGTGATACACACTGACCCACACACACACACACACACACAGTGATACACACACACAGTGACACACACTGACCCACACACACGCACACAGTGACACACTCTGACCCACCCACACACACAGTGATACACACTGACCCACACACACACACAGTGACACACTCTGACCCACCCACACACACACAGTGACACACACTGACCCACACACACACATAACACACACTGACCCACCACACACACACACACATTGACACACACTGACAGACTCACACACACGCACAGTGATACACACACACACAGTGCCGCACACTGACGCACACACAAACACACACTGACCCACCACACACACACACAGTGCCGCACACTGACGCACACACAAACACACACTGACCCACCACACACACACACAGTGATACACACTGACACAGACATGGACACTGACAATCACACACACTGATACACACACACACAGTGACACACTCTGACCCACCCACACACACAGTGACACACACTGATCCCCACACACACAGTGACACACGCTGACCCCCCCACACACACACACAATGACACACACTGACAGACTCACAAACACACACACACAGCGATACACACTCACACACAGTGACACACTGACCCCCACACACACACAGTGATACACAGTGACACACACACAGTGATACACACTGACACAGACATGGACACTGACACTCACACTGATACACACACAGTCACACACACTGACACACATACACACAGAGTTATACACACTGACCCACACACACACACACACACAGCGATACACACACACAGAGACACACACTGACCCACACACACGCACACAGTCACACACTCTGACCCACCCACACACACACAGTGACACACACTGACTATCACACACACACACAGTGATAGAAACTTACAGACAGTGACACACACTGACCCACACACACACAGTGATACACACGGACACACACACAGTGATACACACTAACACACAGTGACACACACTGACCCACACACACACAGTGATACACACTGACACAGACATGGACACTGACACTCACACACACTGATACACACACACAGTCACACACAGTGACACACATACACACACAGTGAACCACACTGACACACACACACAGTGATACACACTGACACACACAGTGATACACACTGACCAAACACTCACACAGTGATACACACACACAGTGTCACACACTGACCCACAGACACACACACAGTGACACACTCTGACCCACCCACACACACACAGTTACACACACTGACCCACACACACACACATGACACACACTGACCCACCACACACACGCACAGTGATACACACTGACAGTCTCACACACACGCACAGTGATACACAATCACACACAGTGCCGCACACTGACGCACACACACACACACACATAGTGATACACACTGACAGAGACATGGACACTGACACTCACACACACTGATACACACACAGAGTCACACACACTGACACACACACACACAGTGACACACTCTGACCCACCCACACACACACAGTGACACACACTGACCCACACACACACAGTGACACACGCTGACCCACCACACACACACACAATGACACACACTGGCAGACTCACACACACACACAGTGATACACACTCACACACCGTGACACACTGACCCACACACACAGTGATACACACTGACACACAGACAGTGATACACACTGACACGGACATGGACACTGACACTCACACTGACACACACACAGTCACACACACTGACCCACATACACACACAGTGATACACACTGACCCACACACACACACACACAGTGATACACACACACAGTGACACACACTGACCCACACACACACACACAGTGACACACTCTGACCCACCCACACACACACAGTGACACACACTGACCCACACACACACATGACACACACTGACCCACCACACACACACACATTGACACACACTGACAGACTCACACACACGCACAGTGATACACACACACAAACACACACACAGTGCCGCACACTGACGCACACACACACACACACTGACCCACCACACACACACACACAGTGATACACACTGACACAGACATGGACACTGACAATCACACACACTGATACACACACACACAGTGACACACTCTGACCCACCCACACACACACAGTGACACACACTGATCCCCACACACACAGTGACACACGCTGACCCCCCCCCCCCACACACACACACAATGACACACACTGACAGACTCACACACACACACACAGCGATACACACTCACACACAGTGATACACTGACCCACACACACACAGTGATACACACTGACACACACACAGTGATACACACTGACACAGACATGGACACTGACACTCACACTGATACACACACAGTCACACACACTGACACACATACACACACAGTGATACACACTGACCCACACACACACACACAGCGATACCCACACACAGAGACACACACTGACCCACACACACGCACACAGTGACACACTCTGACCCACCCAGACACACAGTGACATACACTGACCCACACACACACACACAGTGACACACTCTGACCCACCCACCCACACACAGTGACACACACTGACCCACACACACGCACACAGAGACACACTCTGACCCACCCACACACACAGTGATAGACACTGACCAACACACACACACACAGTGACACACTCTGACCCACCCACACACACACAGTGACACACACTGACCCACACACACACATGACACACACTGACCCACCACACACACACACATTGACACACACTGACAGACTCACACACACGCACAGTGATACACACACACACACACACACACACAGTGCCGCACACTGACGCACACACACACACACACTGACCCACCACACACACACACACAGTGATACACACTGACACAGACATGGACACTGACAATCACACACACTGATACACACACACACAGTGACACACTCTGACCCACCCACACACACACAGTGACACACACTGATCCCCACACACACTTTGACACACGCTGACCCCCCCCCCCACACACACACACAATGACACACACTGACAGACTCACACACACACACACACACAGCGATACACACTCACACACAGTGATACACTGACCCACACACACACAGTGATACACACTGACACACACACAGTGATACACACTGACACAGACATGGACACTGACACTCACACTGATACACACACAGTCACACACACTGACACACATACACACACAGTGATACACACTGACCCACACACACACACACACACAGCGATACACACACACAGAGACACACACTGACCCACACACACGCACACAGTCACACACTCTGACCCACCCACACACACACACAGTGACACACACTGACCCACCACACACACACAGTGACACACACTGACCGACATACACACACACTGACACACACTGACAGACTCACACACACACAGTGATACACACTGACTCACGCACACACAGTGATACACACTGACACACACACAGTCACACACTGACTCACACACACACAGTGATACACACTGACACACACAGTGATACACACACATGACACACACTGAGCCACACACACACACACACAGTGACACACTCTGACCAAACCACACACATAAAGTGACACACACTGACCCACACACACACAGTGACACACACACACACAGTGACACACACTGACAGACTCACACACACACACACTGATACACACTAACACACAGTGACACACACTGACCCACACACACAATGATACACACTGACACACACTGACAGACTCACACACACACAGTGATAGAAACTTACAGACAGTGACACACACTGACCCACACACACACAGTGATACACACTGACACACACACAGTGATGCACACTAACACACAGTGACACACACTGACCCACCCACACAGTGACACACACTGACCGACCACACACACACACAGTGACACACTCTGACCCACCCACATACACACACAGTGACACACACTGACCCACACACACACATGACACACACTGACCCACCACACACACGCACAGTGATACACACTGACAGACTCACACACACGCACAGTGATACACACTCACACACAGTGCCGCACACTGACGCACACACACACACACACACACACAGTGATACCCACTGACAGAGACATGGACACTGACAGTCACACACACTGATACACACACACAGTCACACACACTGACACACACACACACAGTGACACACTCTGACTCACCCACGCACACACAGTGACACACACTGACCCACACACACACAGTGACACACGCTGACCCACCACACACACACACAATGACACACACTGGCAGACTCACACACACACACAGTGATACACACTCACGCACAGTGACACACTGACCCCCACACACACAGTGATACACACTGACACACACACAGTGATACACACTGACACACAGTGACACACTGACCCACACACACACAGTGATACACACTGACACACACAGAGTGAAACACACTGACACACACATGGACACTGACACTCACACTGATACACACACAGTCACACACACTGACACACATACAGTGATACACACTGACCCACACACACACACAGTGATACACACACACAGTGACACACACTGACCCACACACACGCACACAGTGACACACTCTGACCCACCCAGACACACAGTGACATACACTGACCCACACACACACACACAGTGACACACTCTGACCCACCCACCCACACACAGTGACACACACTGACCCACACACACACATGACATACACTGACCCACCACACACACACACAGTGACCCACACTGACAGACTCACACACACGCACAGTGATACACACTCACACACAGTGCCGCACACTGACGCACACACACACACACACTCACCCACCACACACACACAGCGATACACACTGACACAGACATGGACACTGACACTCACACACACTGAGCCACAAACACACACAGTGACACACTCTGACCCACCCACACACACACAGTGACATACACTGACCAACACACACACAGTGACACACACTGACCCACCACACACACACACAGTGACACACACTGACCCACACACTGTGACACACACTGACAGACTCACACACACACACAGTGATACACACGAACACACATTGACACACACTGACCCACACACACACAGTGATACACACTGACACGGACATGGACACTGACACTCACACTGATACACACACAGTCACACACACTGACACACATACACACACAGTGATACACACTGACCCACACACACACACACACACACACAGTGATACACACACACAGTGACACACACTGACCCACACACACGCACACAGTGACACACTCTGACCCACCCACACACACAGTGATACACACTGACCCACACACACACACAGTGACACACTCTGACCCACCCACACACACACAGTGACACACACTGACCCACACACACACATAACACACACTGACCCACCACACACACACACACATTGACACACACTGACAGACTCACACACACGCACAGTGATACACACACACACAGTGCCGCACACTGACGCACACACAAACACACACTGACCCACCACACACACACACAGTGATACACACTGACACAGACATGGACACTGACAATCACACACACTGATACACACACACACAGTGACACACTCTGACCCACCCACACACACAGTGACACACACTGATCCCCACACACACAGTGACACACGCTGACCCCCCCACACACACACACAATGACACACACTGACAGACTCACAAACACACACACACAGCGATACACACTCACACACAGTGACACACTGACCCCCACACACACACAGTGATACACAGTGACACACACACAGTGATACACACTGACACAGACATGGACACTGACACTCACACTGATACACACACAGTCACACACACTGACACACATACACACAGAGTTATACACACTGACCCACACACACACACAGCGATACACACACACAGAGACACACACTGACCCACACACACGCACACAGTCACACACTCTGACCCACCCACACACACACAGTGACACACACTGACTATCACACACACACACAGTGATAGAAACTTACAGACAGTGACACACACTGACCCACACACACACAGTGATACACACGGACACACACACAGTGATACACACTAACACACAGTGACACACACTGACCCACACACACACAGTGATACACACTGACACAGACATGGACACTGACACTCACACACACTGATACACACACACAGTCACACACAGTGACACACATACACACACAGTGAACCACACTGACACACACACACAGTGATACACACTGACACACACAGTGATACACACTGACCAAACACTCACACAGTGATACACACACACAGTGTCACACACTGACCCACAGACACACACACAGTGACACACTCTGACCCACCCACACACACACAGTTACACACACTGACCCACACACACACACATGACACACACTGACCCACCACACACACGCACAGTGATACACACTGACAGTCTCACACACACGCACAGTGATACACAATCACACACAGTGCCGCACACTGACGCACACACACACACACACATAGTGATACACACTGACAGAGACATGGACACTGACACTCACACACACTGATACACACACAGAGTCACACACACTGACACACACACACACAGTGACACACTCTGACCCACCCACACACACACAGTGACACACACTGACCCACACACACACAGTGACACACGCTGACCCACCACACACACACACAATGACACACACTGGCAGACTCACACACACACACAGTGATACACACTCACACACCGTGACACACTGACCCACACACACAGTGATACACACTGACACACAGACAGTGATACACACTGACACGGACATGGACACTGACACTCACACTGACACACACACAGTCACACACACTGACCCACATACACACACAGTGATACACACTGACCCACACACACACACACACAGTGATACACACACACAGTGACACACACTGACCCACACACACACACACAGTGACACACTCTGACCCACCCACACACACACAGTGACACACACTGACCCACACACACACATGACACACACAGACCCACCACACACACACACATTGACACACACTGACAGACTCACACACACGCACAGTGATACATACACACACACACACACACAGTGCCGCACACTGACGCACACACACACACACACTGACCCACCACACACACACACACAGTGATACACACTGACACAGACATGGACACTGACACTCACACTGATACACACACAGTCACACACACTGACACACATACACACACAGTGATACACACTGACCCACACACACACACACAGCGATACCCACACACAGAGACACACACTGACCCACACACACGCACACAGTCACACACTCTGACCCACCCACACACACACAGTGACACACACTGACCCACCACACACACACAGTGACACACACTGACCGATATACACACACACTGACACACACTGACAGACTCACACACACACAGTGATACACACTGACTCACGCACACACAGTGATACACACTGACACACACACAGTCACACACTGACTCACACACACACAGTGATACACACTGACACACACAGTGATACACACACATGACACACACTGAGCCACACACACACACACACAGTGACACACTCTGACCAAACCACACACATAAAGTGACACACACTGACCCACACACACACAGTGACACACACACACACAGTGACACACACTGACAGACTCACACACACACACACTGATACACACTAACACACAGTGACACACACTGACCCACACACACAATGATACACACTGACACACACTGACAGACTCACACACACACAGTGATAGAAACTTACAGACAGTGACACACACTGACCCACACATACACAGTGATACACACTGACACACACACAGTGATACACACTAACACACAGTGACACACACTGACCCACACACACACAGTGATACACACAGACACAGACATGGACACTGACACTCACACACACTGATACACACACACAGTCACACACAGTGACACACATACACACACAGTGAACCACACTGACACACACACACAGTGATACACACTGACACACACAGTGATACACACTGACCAAACACTCACACAGTGATACACGCACACAGTGTCACACACTGACCCACAGACACACACACAGTGACACACTCTGACCCACCCACACACACACACAGTGACACACACTGACCCACCCACACAGTGACACACACTGACCGACCACACACACACACAGTGACACACTCTGACCCACCCACATACACACACAGTGACACACACTGACCCACACACACACATGACACACACTGACCCACCACACACACGCACAGTGATACACACTGACAGACTCACACACACGCACAGTGATACACACTCACACACAGTGCCGCACACTGACGCACACACACACACACACAGTGATACACACTGACAGAGACATGGACACTGACAGTCACACACACTGATACACACACACAGTCACACACACTGACACACACACACACACAGTGACACACACTGACCCACACACACACAGTGACACACGCTGACCCACCACACACACACACAATGACACACACTGGCAGACTCACACACACACACAGTGATACACACTCACGCACAGTGACACACTGACCCCCACACACACAGTGATACACACTGACACACACACAGTGATACACACTGACACACAGTGACACACTGACCCACACACACACAGTGATACACACTGACACACACACAGTGAAACACACTGACACACACATGGACACTGACACTCACACTGATACACACACAGTCACACACACTGACACACATACACATACAGTGATACACACTGACCCACACACACACACAGTGATACACACACACAGTGACACACACTGACCCACACACACGCACACAGTGACACACTCTGACCCACCCAGACACACAGTGACATACACTGACCCACACACACACACACAGTGACACACTCTGACCCACCCACCCACACACAGTGACACACACTGACCCACACACACGCACACAGTGACACACTCTGACCCACCCACACACACAGTGATAGACACTGACCAACACACACACACACAGTGACACACTCTGACCCACCCACACACACACAGTGACACACACTGACCCACACACACACATGACACACACTGACCCACCACACACACACACATTGACACACACTGACAGACTCACACACACGCACAGTGATACACACACACACACACACACACACAGTGCCGCACACTGACGCACACACACACACACACTGACCCACCACACACACACACACAGTGATACACACTGACACAGACATGGACACTGACAATCACACACACTGATACACACACACACAGTGACACACTCTGACCCACCCACACACACACAGTGACACACACTGATCCCCACACACACAGTGACACACGCTGACCCCCCCCCCACACACACACACAATGACACACACTGACAGACTCACACACACACACACACACAGCGATACACACTCACACACAGTGATACACTGACCCACACACACACAGTGATACACACTGACACACACACAGTGATACACACTGACACAGACATGGACACTGACACTCACACTGATACACACACAGTCACACACACTGACACACATACACACACAGTGATACACACTGACCCACACACACACACACACACAGCGATACACACACACAGAGACACACACTGACCCACACACACGCACACAGTCACACACTCTGACCCACCCACACACACACAGTGACACACACTGACCCACCACACACACACAGTGACACACACTGACCGACATACACACACACTGACACACACTGACAGACTCACACACACACAGTGATACACACTGACTCACGCACACACAGTGATACACACTGACACACACACAGTCACACACTGACTCACACACACACAGTGATACACACTGACACACACAGTGATACACACACATGACACACACTGAGCCACACACACACACACACAGTGACACACTCTGACCAAACCACACACATAAAGTGACACACACTGACCCACACACACACAGTGACACACACACACACAGTGACACACACTGACAGACTCACACACACACACACTGATACACACTAACACACAGTGACACACACTGACCCACACACACAATGATACACACTGACACACACTGACAGACTCACACACACACAGTGATAGAAACTTACAGACAGTGACACACACTGACCCACACACACACAGTGATACACACTGACACACACACAGTGATGCACACTAACACACAGTGACACACACTGACCCACCCACACAGTGACACACACTGACCGACCACACACACACACAGTGACACACTCTGACCCACCCACATACACACACAGTGACACACACTGACCCACACACACACATGACACACACTGACCCACCACACACACGCACAGTGATACACACTGACAGACTCACACACACGCACAGTGATACACACTCACACACAGTGCCGCACACTGACGCACACACACACACACACACACAGTGATACCCACTGACAGAGACATGGACACTGACAGTCACACACACTGATACACACACACAGTCACACACACTGACACACACACACACAGTGACACACTCTGACTCACCCACGCACACACAGTGACACACACTGACCCACACACACACAGTGACACACGCTGACCCACCACACACACACACAATGACACACACTGGCAGACTCACACACACACACAGTGATACACACTCACGCACAGTGACACACTGACCCCCACACACACAGTGATACACACTGACACACACACAGTGATACACACTGACACACAGTGACACACTGACCCACACACACACAGTGATACACACTGACACACACAGAGTGAAACATACTGACACACACATGGACACTGACACTCACACTGATACACACACAGTCACACACACTGACACACATACAGTGATACACGCTGACCCACACACACACACAGTGATACACACACACAGTGACACACACTGACCCACACACACGCACACAGTGACACACTCTGACCCACCCAGACACACAGTGACATACACTGACCCACACACACACACACAGTGACACACTCTGACCCACCCACCCACACACAGTGACACACACTGACCCACACACACACATGACATACACTGACCCACCACACACACACACAGTGACCCACACTGACAGACTCACACACACGCACAGTGATACACACTCACACACAGTGCCGCACACTGACGCACACACACACACACACTCACCCACCACACACACACAGCGATACACACTGACACAGACATGGACACTGACACTCACACACACTGAGCCACAAACACACACAGTGACACACTCTGACCCACCCACACACACACAGTGACATACACTGACCAACACACACACAGTGACACACACTGACCCACCACACACACACACAGTGACACACACTGACCCACACACTGTGACACACACTGACAGACTCACACACACACACAGTGATACACACGAACACACATTGACACACACTGACCCACACACACACAGTGATACACACTGACACGGACATGGACACTGACACTCACACTGATACACACACAGTCACACACACTGACACACATACACACACAGTGATACACACTGACCCACACACACACACACACACAGTGATACACACACACAGTGACACACACTGACCCACACACACGCACACAGTGACACACTCTGACCCACCCACACACACAGTGATACACACTGACCCACACACACACACAGTGACACACTCTGACCCACCCACACACACACAGTGACACACACTGACCCACACACACACATAACACACACTGACCCACCACACACACACACACATTGACACACACTGACAGACTCACACACACGCACAGTGATACACACACACACAGTGCCGCACACTGACGCACACACAAACACACACTGACCCACCACACACACACACAGTGATACACACTGACACAGACATGGACACTGACAATCACACACACTGATACACACACACACAGTGACACACTCTGACCCACCCACACACACAGTGACACACACTGATCCCCACACACACAGTGACACACGCTGACCCCCCCACACACACACACAATGACACACACTGACAGACTCACAAACACACACACACAGCGATACACACTCACACACAGTGACACACTGACCCCCACACACACACAGTGATACACAGTGACACACACACAGTGATACACACTGACACAGACATGGACACTGACACTCACACTGATACACACACAGTCACACACACTGACACACATACACACAGAGTTATACACACTGACCCACACACACACACACACACAGCGATACACACACACAGAGACACACACTGACCCACACACACGCACACAGTCACACACTCTGACCCACCCACACACACACAGTGACACACACTGACTATCACACACACACACAGTGATAGAAACTTACAGACAGTGACACACACTGACCCACACACACACAGTGATACACACGGACACACACACAGTGATACACACTAACACACAGTGACACACACTGACCCACACACACACAGTGATACACACTGCCACAGACATGGACACTGACACTCACACACACTGATACACACACACAGTCACACACAGTGACACACATACACACACAGTGAACCACACTGACACACACACACAGTGATACACACTGACACACACAGTGATACACACTGACCAAACACTCACACAGTGATACACACACACAGTGTCACACACTGACCCACAGACACACACACAGTGACACACTCTGACCCACCCACACACACACAGTTACACACACTGACCCACACACACACACATGACACACACTGACCCACCACACACACGCACAGTGATACACACTGACAGTCTCACACACACGCACAGTGATACACAATCACACACAGTGCCGCACACTGACGCACACACACACACACACATAGTGATACACACTGACAGAGACATGGACACTGACACTCACACACACTGATACACACACAGAGTCACACACACTGACACACACACACACAGTGACACACTCTGACCCACCCACACACACACAGTGACACACACTGACCCACACACACACAGTGACACACGCTGACCCACCACACACACACACAATGACACACACTGGCAGACTCACACACACACACAGTGATACACACTCACACACCGTGACACACTGACCCACACACACAGTGATACACACTGACACACAGACAGTGATACACACTGACACGGACATGGACACTGACACTCACACTGACACACACACAGTCACACACACTGACACACATACACACACAGTGATACACACTGACCCACACACACACACACACACACAGTGATACACACACACAGTGACACACACTGACCCACACACACACACACAGTGACACACTCTGACCCACCCACACACACACAGTGACACACACTGACCCACACACACACATGACACACACTGACCCACCACACACACACACATTGACACACACTGACAGACTCACACACACGCACAGTGATACACACACACACAGTGCCGCACACTGACGCACACACAAACACACACTGACCCACCACACACACACACAGTGATACACACTGACACACACATGGACACTGACACTCACACTGATACACACACAGTCACACACACTGACACACATACACATACAGTGATACACACTGACCCACACACACACACAGTGATACACACACACAGTGACACACACTGACCCACACACACGCACACAGTGACACACTCTGACCCACCCAGACACACAGTGACATACACTGACCCACACACACACACACAGTGACACACTCTGACCCACCCACCCACACACAGTGACACACACTGACCCACACACACGCACACAGTGACACACTCTGACCCACCCACACACACAGTGATAGACACTGACCAACACACACACACACAGTGACACACTCTGACCCACCCACACACACACAGTGACACACACTGACCCACACACACACATGACACACACTGACCCACCACACACACACACATTGACACACACTGACAGACTCACACACACGCACAGTGATACACACACACACACACACACAGTGCCGCACACTGACGCACACACACACACACACTGACCCACCACACACACACACACAGTGATACACACTGACACAGACATGGACACTGACAATCACACACACTGATACACACACACACAGTGACACACTCTGACCCACCCACACACACACAGTGACACACACTGATCCCCACACACACAGTGACACACGCTGACCCCCCCCCCCCACACACACACACAATGACACACACTGACAGACTCACGCACACACACACACACAGCGATACACACTCACACACAGTGATACACTGACCCACACACACACAGTGATACACACTGACACACACACAGTGATACACACTGACACAGACATGGACACTGACACTCACACTGATACACACACAGTCACACACACTGACACACATACACACACAGTGATACACACTGACCCACACACACACACACACACAGCGATACACACACACAGAGACACACACTGACCCACACACACGCACACAGTCACACACTCTGACCCACCCACACACACACAGTGACACACACTGACCCACCACACACACACAGTGACACACACTGACCGACATACACACACACTGACACACACTGACAGACTCACACACACACAGTGATACACACTGACTCACGCACACACAGTGATACACACTGACACACACACAGTCACACACTGACTCACACACACACAGTGATACACACTGACACACACAGTGATACACACACATGACACACACTGAGCCACACACACACACACACAGTGACACACTCTGACCAAACCACACACATAAAGTGACACACACTGACCCACACACACACAGTGACACACACACACACAGTGACACACACTGACAGACTCACACACACACACACTGATACACACTAACACACAGTGACACACACTGACCCACACACACAATGATACACACTGACACACACTGACAGACTCACACACACACAGTGATAGAAACTTACAGACAGTGACACACACTGACCCACACACACACAGTGATACACACTGACACACACACAGTGATGCACACTAACACACAGTGACACACACTGACCCACCCACACAGTGACACACACTGACCGACCACACACACACACAGTGACACACTCTGACCCACCCACATACACACACAGTGACACACACTGACCCACACACACACATGACACACACTGACCCACCACACACACGCACAGTGATACACACTGACAGACTCACACACACGCACAGTGATACACACTCACACACAGTGCCGCACACTGACGCACACACACACACACACACACAGTGATACCCACTGACAGAGACATGGACACTGACAGTCACACACACTGATACACACACACAGTCACACACACTGACACACACACACACAGTGACACACTCTGACTCACCCACGCACACACAGTGACACACACTGACCCACACACACACAGTGACACACGCTGACCCACCACACACACACACAATGACACACACTGGCAGACTCACACACACACACAGTGATACACACTCACGCACAGTGACACACTGACCCCCACACACACAGTGATACACACTGACACACACACAGTGATACACACTGACACACAGTGACACACTGACCCACACACACACAGTGATACACACTGACACACACAGAGTGAAACACACTGACACACACATGGACACTGACACTCACACTGATACACACACAGTCACACACACTGACACACATACAGTGATACACGCTGACCCACACACACACACAGTGATACACACACACAGTGACACACACTGACCCACACACACGCACACAGTGACACACTCTGACCCACCCAGACACACAGTGACATACACTGACCCACACACACACACACAGTGACACACTCTGACCCACCCACCCACACACAGTGACACACACTGACCCACACACACACATGACATACACTGACCCACCACACACACACACAGTGACCCACACTGACAGACTCACACACACGCACAGTGATACACACTCACACACAGTGCCGCACACTGACGCACACACACACACACACTCACCCACCACACACACACAGCGATACACACTGACACAGACATGGACACTGACACTCACACACACTGAGCCACAAACACACACAGTGACACACTCTGACCCACCCACACACACACAGTGACATACACTGACCAACACACACACAGTGACACACACTGACCCACCACACACACACACAGTGACACACACTGACCCACACACTGTGACACACACTGACAGACTCACACACACACACAGTGATACACACGAACACACATTGACACACACTGACCCACACACACACAGTGATACACACTGACACGGACATGGACACTGACACTCACACTGATACACACACAGTCACACACACTGACACACATACACACACAGTGATACACACTGACCCACACACACACACACACACAGTGATACACACACACAGTGACACACACTGACCCACACACACGCACACAGTGACACACTCTGACCCACCCACACACACAGTGATACACACTGACCCACACACACACACAGTGACACACTCTGACCCACCCACACACACACAGTGACACACACTGACCCACACACACACATAACACACACTGACCCACCACACACACACACACATTGACACACACTGACAGACTCACACACACGCACAGTGATACACACACACACAGTGCCGCACACTGACGCACACACAAACACACACTGACCCACCACACACACACACAGTGATACACACTGACACAGACATGGACACTGACAATCACACACACTGATACACACACACACAGTGACACACTCTGACCCACCCACACACACAGTGACACACACTGATCCCCACACACACAGTGACACACGCTGACCCCCCCACACACACACACAATGACACACACTGACAGACTCACAAACACACACACACAGCGATACACACTCACACACAGTGACACACTGACCCCCACACACACACAGTGATACACAGTGACACACACACAGTGATACACACTGACACAGACATGGACACTGACACTCACACTGATACACACACAGTCACACACACTGACACACATACACACAGAGTTATACACACTGACCCACACACACACACACACACAGCGATACACACACACAGAGACACACACTGACCCACACACACGCACACAGTCACACACTCTGACCCACCCACACACACACAGTGACACACACTGACTATCACACACACACACAGTGATAGAAACTTACAGACAGTGACACACACTGACCCACACACACACAGTGATACACACGGACACACACACAGTGATACACACTAACACACAGTGACACACACTGACCCACACACACACAGTGATACACACTGCCACAGACATGGACACTGACACTCACACACACTGATACACACACACAGTCACACACAGTGACACACATACACACACAGTGAACCACACTGACACACACACACAGTGATACACACTGACACACACAGTGATACACACTGACCAAACACTCACACAGTGATACACACACACAGTGTCACACACTGACCCACAGACACACACACAGTGACACACTCTGACCCACCCACACACACACAGTTACACACACTGACCCACACACACACACATGACACACACTGACCCACCACACACACGCACAGTGATACACACTGACAGTCTCACACACACGCACAGTGATACACAATCACACACAGTGCCGCACACTGACGCACACACACACACACACATAGTGATACACACTGACAGAGACATGGACACTGACACTCACACACACTGATACACACACAGTGTCACACACTGACCCACAGACACACACACAGTGACACACTCTGACCCACCCACACACACACAGTGACACACACTGACCCACACACACACAGTGACACACGCTGACCCACCACACACACACACAATGACACACACTGGCAGACTCACACACACACACAGTGATACACACTCACACACCGTGACACACTGACCCACACACACAGTGATACACACTGACACACAGACAGTGATACACACTGACACGGACATGGACACTGACACTCACACTGACACACACACAGTCACACACACTGACACACATACACACACAGTGATACACACTGACCCACACACACACACACACACACAGTGATACACACACACAGTGACACACACTGACCCACACACACACACACAGTGACACACTCTGACCCACCCACACACACACAGTGACACACACTGACCCACACACACACATGACACACACTGACCCACCACACACACACACATTGACACACACTGACAGACTCACACACACGCACAGTGATACATACACACACACACACACACAGTGCCGCACACTGACGCACACACACACACACACTGACCCACCACACACACACACACAGTGATACACACTGACACAGACATGGACACTGACAATCACACACACTGATACACACACACACAGTGACACACTCTGACCCACCCACACACACACAGTGACACACACTGATCCCCACACACACAGTGACACACGCTGACCCCCCCCCCCCACACACACACACAATGACACACACTGACAGACTCACACACACACACACAGCGATACACACTCACACACAGTGATACACTGACCCACACACACACAGTGATACACACTGACACACACACAGTGATACACACTGACACAGACATGGACACTGACACTCACACTGATACACACACAGTCACACACACTGACACACATACACACACAGTGATACACACTGACCCACACACACACACACAGCGATACACACACACAGAGACACACACTGACCCACACATACACACACAGTGACACACTCTGACCAAACCACACACATAAAGTGACACACACTGACCCACACACACACAGTGACACACACACACACAGTGACACACACTGACAGACTCACACACACACACACTGATACACACTAACACACAGTGACACACACTGACCCACACACACAATGATACACACTGACACACACTGACAGACTCACACACACAAAGTGATAGAAACTTACAGACAGTGACACACACTGACCGACACATACACAGTGATACACACTGACACACACACAGTGATACACACTAACACACAGTGACACACACTGACCCACACACACACAGTGATACACACAGACACAGACATGGACACTGACACTCACACACACTGATACACACACACAGTCACACACAGTGACACACATACACACACAGTGAACCACACTGACACACACACACAGTGATACACACTGACACACACAGTGATACACACTGACCAAACACTCACACAGTGATACACGCACACAGTGTCACACACTGACCCACAGACACACACACAGTGACACACTCTGACCCACCCACACACACACACAGTGACACACACTGACCCACCCACACAGTGACACACACTGACCGACCACACACACACACAGTGACACACTCTGACCCACCCACATACACACACAGTGACACACACTGACCCACACACACACATGACACACACTGACCCACCACACACACGCACAGTGATACACACTGACAGACTCACACACACGCACAGTGATACACACTCACACACAGTGCCGCACACTGACGCACACACACACACACACAGTGATACACACTGACAGAGACATGGACACTGACAGTCACACACACTGATACACACGCACAGTCACACACACTGACACACACACACACAGTGACACACTCTGACTCACCCACGCACACACAGTGACACACACTGACCCACACACACACAGTGACACACGCTGACCCACCACACACACACACAATGACACACACTGGCAGACTCACACACACACACAGTGATACACACTCACGCACAGTGACACACTGACCCCCACACACACAGTGATACACACTGACACACACACAGTGATACACACTGACACACAGTGACACACTGACCCACACACACACAGTGATACACACTGACACACACACAGTGAAACACACTGACACACACATGGACACTGACACTCACACTGATACACACACAGTCACACACACTGACACACATACACATACAGTGATACACACTGACCCACACACACACACAGTGATACACACACACAGTGACACACACTGACCCACACACACACACACAGTGACACACTCTGACCCACCCAGACACACAGTGACATACACTGACCCACACACACACACAGTGACACACTCTGACCCACCCACCCACACACAGTGACACACACTGACCCACACACACACATGACATACACTGACCCACCACACACACACACAGTGACCCACACTGACAGACTCACACACACGCACAGTGATACACACTCACACACAGTGCCGCACACTGACGCACACACACACACACACTCACCCACCACACACACACAGCGATACACACTGACACAGACATGGACACTGACACTCACACACACTGAGCCACAAACACACACAGTGACACACTCTGACCCACCCACACACACACAGTGACATACACTGACCAACACACACACAGTGACACACACTGACCCACCACACACACACAGTGACACACACTGGCCCACACACAGTGACACACACTGACAGACTCACACACACACACAGTGATACACACGAACACACATTGACACACACTGACCCACACACACACAGTGATACACACTGACACACACACAGTGATACACACTGACACGGACATGGACACTGACACTCACACTGATACACACACAGTCACACACACTGACACACATACACACACAGTGATACACACTGACACACACACACACACACACACACACAGTGATACACCCACACAGTGACACACACTGACCCACACACACGCACACAGTGACACACTCTGACCCACCCACACACACAGTGATACACACTGACCCACACACACACACAGTGACACACTCTGACCCACCCACACACACACAGTGACACACACTGACCCACACACACACATAACACACACTGACCCACCACACACACACACACATTGACACACACTGACAGACTCACACACACGCACAGTGATACACACACACACAGTGCCGCACACTGACGCACACACACACACACACACTGACCCACCACACACACACACACACAGTGATACACACTGACACAGACATGGACACTGACAATCACACACACTGATACACACACACACAGTGACACACTCTGACCCACCCACACACACACAGTGACACACACTGAACCCCACACACACAGTGACACACGCTGACCCCCCCCCACACACACACAATGACACACACTGACAGACTCACAAACACACACACACAGCGATACACACTCACACACAGTGACACACTGACCCCCACACACACACAGTGATACACAGTGACACACACACAGTGATACACACTGACACAGACATGGACACTGACACTCACACTGATACACACACAGTCACACACACTGACACACATACACACAGAGTTATACACACTGACCCACACACACACACACACAGCGATACACACACACAGAGACACACACTGACCCACACACACGCACACAGTCACACACTCTGACCCACCCACACACACACAGTGACACACACTGACTATCACACACACAGTGATAGAAACTTACAGACAGTGACACACACTGACCCACACACACACAGTGATACACACTGACACACACACAGTGATACACACTAACACACAGTGACACACACTGACCCACACACACACAGTGATACACACTGACACAGACATGGACACTGACACTCACACACACTGATACACACACACAGTGACACACATACACACACAGTGAACCACACTGACACACACACACAGTGATACACACTGACACACACAGTGATACACACTGACCAAACACTCACACAGTGATACACACACACAGTGTCACACACTGACCCACAGACACACACACAGTGACACACTCTGACCCACCCACACACACACAGTTACACACACTGACCCACCCACACAGTGACACACACTGACCGACCACACACACACACACAGTGACACACTCTGACCCACCCACATACACACACAGTGACACACACTGACTCACACACACACAGTGACAGACGCTGACCCACCACACAGACGCACAATGACACACACTGGCAGACACACACACACACAGTGATACACACTCACACACCGTGACACACTGACCCACACTCACAGTGATACACACTGACACACAAACAGTGATACACACTGACACGGACATGGACACTGACACTCACACTGATACACACAGTCACACACACTGACACACATACACACACAGTGATACACACTGACCCACACACACACACACACACAGTGATACACACACACAGTGACACACACTGATCCACACACACGCACACAGTGACACACTCTGACCCACCCACACACACAGTGATACACACTGACCCACACACACACACACACACAGTGACACACTCTGACCCACCCACACACACACAGTGACACACACTGACCCACACACACACACATGACACACACTGACCCACCACACACACACACATTGACACACACTGACAGACTCACACACACGCACAGTGATACACACACACACAGTGCCGCACACTGACGCACACACACCGACCCACCACACACACACACAGTGATACACACTGACACAGACATGGACACTGACAATCACACACACTGATACACACACACACAGTGACACACTCTGACCCACCCACACACACACAGTGACACACACTGATCCCCACACACACAGTGACACACGCTGACCCCCCCACACACACACACAATGACACACACTGACAGACTCACACACACACACAGCGATACACACTCACACACAGTGACACACTGACCCCCACACACACACAGTGATACACAGTGACATACACACAGTGATACACACTGACACAGACATGGACACTGACACTCACACTGATACACACACAGTCACACACACTGACACACATACACACAGAGTTATACACACTGACCCACACACACACACACACACAGCGATACACACACACAGAGACACACACTGACCCACACACACGCACACAGTCACACACTCTGACCCACCCACACACACACAGTGACACACACTGACTATCACACACACACACACAGTGATAGAAACTTACAGACAGTGACACACACTGACCCACACACACACAGTGATACACACTGACACACACACAGTGATACAC
The DNA here is from genome assembly GCF_964213995.1 of Mustelus asterias. Taxonomy (NCBI): domain Eukaryota; kingdom Metazoa; phylum Chordata; class Chondrichthyes; order Carcharhiniformes; family Triakidae; genus Mustelus; species Mustelus asterias. The sequence continues at coordinate 947,016 of NW_027590120.1, read as the reverse complement.
ACTAACACACAGTGACACACACTGACCCACACACACACAGTGATACACACTGACACAGACATGGACACTGACACTCACACACACTGATACATACACACAGTCACACACAGTGACACACATACACACACAGTGAACCACACTGACACACACACACACAGTGATACACACTGACACACACAGTGATACACACAGACCAAACACTCACACAGTGATACACACACACAGTGTCACACACTGACCCACAGACACACACACAGTGACACACTCTGACCCACACACACACACACAGTGACACACACTGACCCACCCACACAGTGACACACACTGACCGACCACACACACACACAGTGACACACTCTGACCCACCCACATACACACACAGTGACACACACTGACTCACACACACACAGTGACAGACGCTGACCCACCACACACACACACAATGACACACACTGGCAGACTCACACACACACACAGTGATACACACTCACACACCGTGACACACTGACCCACACACACAGTGATACACACTGACACGGACATGGACACTGACACTCACACTGATACACACACAGTCACACACACTGACACACATACACACACAGTGATACACACTGACCCACACACACACACACACACACACACAGTGATACACACACACAGTGACACACACTGACCCACACACACGCACACAGTGACACACTCTGACCCACCCACACACACAGTGATACACACTGACCCACACACACACACAGTGACACACTCTGACCCACCCACACACACACAGTGACACACACTGACCCACACACACACATAACACACACTGACCCACCACACACACACATTGACACACACTGACAGACTCACACACACGCACAGTGATACACACACACACAGTGCCGCACACTGACGCACACACACAATGATACACACTGACACACACTGACAGACTCACACACACACAGTGGTAGAAACTTACAGACAGTGACACACACTGACCCACACACACACAGTGATACACACTGACACACACACAGTGATACACACTAACACACAGTGACACACACTGACCCACACACACACAGTGATACACACTGACCCACACACACACAGGGATACACACTGACACACACAGTGATACACACTGACCAAACACTCACACAGTGATACACACACACAGTGTCACACACTGACCCACAGACACACACACAGTGACACACTCTGACCCACACACACACACACAGTGACACACACCGACCCACCCACACAGTGACACACACTGACCGACCACACACACACACACAGTGACACACTCTGACCCACCCACATACACACACAGTGACACACACTGACTCACACACACACAGTGACAGACGCTGACCCACCACACACACACACAATGACACACACTTCCAGACTCACACACACACAGAGTGATACACACTCACACACCGTGACACACTGACCCACACACACAGTGATACACACTGACACACACACAGTGATACACACTGACACGGACATGGACACTGACACTCACACTGATACACACACAGTCACACACACTGACACACATACACACACAGTGATACACACTGACCCACACACACACACACACACACAGTGATACACACACACAGTGACACACACTGACCCACATACACGCACACAGTGACACACTCTGACCCACCCACACACACAGTGATACACACTGACCCACACACACACACAGTGACACACTCTGACCCACCCACACACACACAGTGACACACATTGACCCACACACACACATAACACACACTGACCCACCACACACACACACACATTGACACACACTGACAGACTCACACACACGCACAGTGATACACACACACACACAGTGCCGCACACTGACGCACACACACAATGATACACACTGACACACACTGACAGACTCACACACACACAGTGATAGAAACTTACAGACAGTGACACACACTGACCCACACACACACAGTGATACACACTGACACACACACAGTGATACACACTAACACACAGTGACACACACTGACCCACACACACACAGTGATACACACTGACACAGACATGGGCACTGACACTCACACACATTAATACACACACACAGTCACACACAGTGACACACATACACACACAGTGAACCACACTGACACACACACACAGTGATACACACTGACACACACAGTGATACACACTGACCAAACACTCACACAGTGATACACGCACACAGTGTCACACACTGACCCACAGACACACACACAGTGACACACTCTGACCCACCCACACACATACAGTGACACACACTGACCCACACACACACATGACACACACTGACCCACCACACACACACACATTGACACACACTGACAGACTCACACACACGCACAGTGATACACACACACACAGTGCCGCACACTGACGCACACACACACACACACCGACCCACCACACACACACACAGTGATACACACTGACACAGACATGGATACTGACAATCACACACACTGATACACACACACACAGTGACACACTCTGACCCACCCAAACACACACAGTGACACACACTGATCCCCACACACACAGTGACACACGCTGACACCCGCACACACACACACAATGACACACACTGACAGACTCACACACACACACAGCGATACACACTCACACACAGTGACACACTGACCCCCACACACACACAGTGATACACAGTGACATACACACAGTGATACACACTGACACAGACATGGACACTGACACTCACACTGATACACACACAGTCACACACACTGACACACATACACACAGAGTTATACACACTGACCCACACACACACACACACAGCGATACACACACACAGAGACACACACTGACCCACACACACGCACACAGTCACACACTCTGACCCACCCACACACACACAGTGACACACACTGACTATCACACACACACACACAGTGATAGAAACTTACAGACAGTGACACACACTGACCCACACACACACAGTGATACACACTGACACACACACAGTGATACACACTAACACACAGTGACACACACTGACCCACACACACACAGTGATACACACTGACACAGACATGGACACTGACACTCACACACACTGATACATACACACAGTCACACACAGTGACACACATACACACACAGTGAACCACACTGACACACACACACAGTGATACACACTGACACACACAGTGATACACACTGACCAAACACTCACACAGTGATACACACACACAGTGTCACACACTGACCCACAGACACACACACAGTGACACACTCTGACCCACACACACACACACAGTGACACACACTGACCCACCCACACAGTGACACACACTAACCGACCACACACACACACAGTGACACACTCTGACCCACCCACATACACACACAGTGACACACACTGACTCACACACACACAGTGACAGACGCTGACCCACCACACACACACACAATGACACACACTGGCAGACTCACACACACACACAGTGATACACACTCACACACCGTGACACACTGACCCACACACACAGTGATACACACTGACACACACACAGTGATACACACTGACACGGACATGGACACTGACACTCACACTGATACACACACAGTCACACACACTGACACACATACACACACAGTGATACACACTGACCCACACACACACACACACACACACAGTGATACACACACACAGTGACACACACTGACCCACACACACGCACACAGTGACACACTCTGACCCACCCACACACACAGTGATACACACTGACCCACACACACACACACACAGTGACACACTCTGACCCACCCACACACACAGTGACACACACTGACCCACACACACACATGACACACACTGACCCACCACACACACACACATTGACACACACTGACAGACTCACACACACGTACAGTGATACACACACACACAGTGCCGCATACTGACGCACACACACACACACACACTGACCCACCACACACACACACAGTGATACACACTGACACAGACATGGACACTGACAATCACACACACTGATACACACACACACAGTGACACACTCTGACCCACCCACACACACACAGTGACACACACTGATCCCCACGCACACAGTGACACACGCTGACCCCCCCACACACACACAATGACACACACTGACAGACTCACACACACACACACACAGCGATACACACTCACACACAGTGACACACTGACCCCCACACACACACAGTGATACACAGTGACATACACACAGTGATACACACTGACACAGACATGGACACTGACACTCACACTGATACACACACAGTCACACACACTGACACACATACACACACAGTGAACCACACTGACACACACACACTGATACACACTGACACACACAGTGATACACACTGACCAAACACTCACACAGTGATACACACACACAGTGTCACACACTGACCCACAGACACACACACAGTGACACACTCTGACCCACCCACATACACACACAGTGACACACACTGACTCACACACACACAGTGACAGACGCTGACCCACCACACACACACACAATGACACACACTGGCAGACTCACACACACACACAGTGATACACACTCACACACCGTGACACACTGACCCACACTCACAGTGATACACACTGACACACACACAGTGATACACACTGACACGGACATGGACACTGACACTCACACTGATACACACACAGTCACACACACTGACACACATACACACACAGTGATACACACTGACCCACACACACACACACACACAGTGATACACACACACAGTGACACACACTGACCCACCACACACACACACATTGACACACACTGACAGACTCACACACACGCACAGTGATACACACACACACAGTGCCGCACACTGACGCACACACACACACACACCGACCCACCACACACACACACAGTGATACACACTGACACAGACATGGACACTGACAATCACACACACTGGTACACACACACACAGTGACACACTCTGACCCACCCACACACACACAGTGACACACACTGATCCCCACACACACAGTGACACACGCTGACCCCCCCACACACACACACAATGACACACACTGACAGACTCACAAACACACACACACAGCGATACACACTCACACACAGTGACACACTGACCCCCACACACACACAGTGATACACAGTGACACAGACATGGACACTGACACTCACACTGATACACACACAGTCACACACACTGACACACATACACACAGAGTTATACACACTGACCCACACACACACACACACAGCGATACACACACACAGAGACACACACTGACCCACACACACGCACACAGTCACACACTCTGACCCACCCACACACACACAGTGACACACACTGACTATCACACACACACACAGTGATAGAAACTTACAGACAGTGACACACACTGACCCACACACACACAGTGATACACACTGACACACACACAGTGATACACACTAACACACAGTGACACACACTGACCCACACACACACAGTGATACACACTGACACAGACATGGACACTGACACTCACACACACTGATACACACACACAGTCACACACAGTGACACACATACACACACAGTGAACCACACTGACACACACACACACAGTGATACACACTGACACACACAGTGATACACACTGACCAAACACTCACACAGTGATACACACACACAGTGTCACACACTGACCCACAGACACACACACAGTGACACACTCTGACCCACCCACACACACACAGTTACACACACTGACCCACCCACACAGTGACACACACTGACCGACCACACACACACACACACAGTGACACACTCTGACCCACCCACATACACACACAGTGACACACACTGACTTACACACACACAGTGACAGACGCTGACCCACCACACACACACACAATGACACACACTGGCAGACTCACACACACACACAGTGATACACACTCACACACCGTGACACACTGACCCACACTCACAGTGATACACACTGACACACACACAGTGATACTCACTGACACGGATATGGACACTGACACTCACACTGATACACACACAGTCACACACACTGACACACATACACACACAGTGATACACACTGACCCACACACACACACACACACACAGTGATACACACACACAGTGACACACACTGACCCACACACACGCACACAGTGACACACTCTGACCCACCCACACACACAGTGATACACACTGACCCACACACACACACACACACAGTGACACACTCTGACCCACCCACACACATACAGTGACACACACTGACCCACACACACACATGACACACACTGACCCACCACACACACACACATTGACACACACTGACAGACTCACACACACGCACAGTGATACACACACACACAGTGCCGCACACTGACGCACACACACACACACACCGACCCACCACACACACACACAGTGATACACACTGACACAGACATGGATACTGACAATCACACACACTGATACACACACACACAGTGACACACTCTGACCCACCCACACACACACAGTGACACACACTGATCCCCACACACACAGTGACACACGCTGACACCCCCCCACACACACACAATGACACACACTGACAGACTCACACACACACACACACACAGCGATACACACTCACACACAGTGACACACTGACCCCCACACACACACAGTGATACACAGTGACATACACACAGTGATACACACTGACACAGACATGGACACTGACACTCACACTGATACACACACAGTCACACACACTGACACACATACACACAGAGTTATACACACTGACCCACACACACACACACACAGCGATACACACACACAGAGACACACACTGACCCACACACACGCACACAGTCACACACTCTGACCCACCCACACACACACAGTGACACACACTGACTATCACACACACACACAGTGATAGAAACTTACAGACAGTGACACACACTGACCCACACACACACAGTGATACACACTGACACACACACAGTGATACACACTAACACACAGTGACACACACTGACCCACACACACACAGTGATACACACTGACACAGACATGGACACTGACACTCACACACACTGATACATACACACAGTCACACACAGTGACACACATACACACACAGTGAACCACACTGACACACACACACAGTGATACACACTGACACACACAGTGATACACACTGACCAAACACTCACACAGTGATACACACACACAGTGTCACACACTGACCCACAGACACACACACAGTGACACACTCTGACCCACACACACACACACAGTGACACACACTGACCCACCCACACAGTGACACACACTAACCGACCACACACACACACAGTGACACACTCTGACCCACCCACATACACACACAGTGACACACACTGACTCACACACACACAGTGACAGACGCTGACCCACCACACACACACACAATGACACACACTGGCAGACTCACACACACACACAGTGATACACACTCACACACCGTGACACACTGACCCACACTCACAGTGATACACACTGACACACACACAGTGATACTCACTGACACGGATATGGACACTGACACTCACACTGATACACACACAGTCACACACACTGACACACATACACACACAGTGATACACACTGACCCACACACACACACACACACACAGTGATACACACACACAGTGACACACACTGACCCACACACACGCACACAGTGACACACTCTGACCCACCCACACACACAGTGATACACACTGACCCACACACACACACACACACAGTGACACACTCTGACCGACCCACACACATACAGTGACACACACTGACCCACACACACACATGACACACACTGACCCACCACACACACACACATTGACACACACTGACAGACTCACACACACGCACAGTGATACACACACACACAGTGCCGCACACTGACGCACACACACACACACACCGACCCACCACACACACACACAGTGATACACACTGACACAGACATGGATACTGACAATCACACACACTGATACACACACACACAGTGACACACTCTGACCCACCCAAACACACACAGTGACACACACTGATCCCCACACACACAGTGACACACGCTGACACCCGCACACACACACACAATGACACACACTGACAGACTCACACACACACACAGCGATACACACTCACACACAGTGACACACTGACCCCCACACACACACAGTGATACACAGTGACATACACACAGTGATACACACTGACACAGACATGGACACTGACACTCACACTGATACACACACAGTCACACACACTGACACACATACACACAGAGTTATACACACTGACCCACACACACACACACACACAGCGATACACACACACAGAGACACACACTGACCCACACACACGCACACAGTCACACACTCTGACCCACCCACACACACACAGTGACACACACTGACTATCACACACACACACACAGTGATAGAAACTTACAGACAGTGACACACACTGACCCACACACACACAGTGATACACACTGACACACACACAGTGATACACACTAACACACAGTGACACACACTGACCCACACACACACAGTGATACACACTGACACAGACATGGACACTGACACTCACACACACTGATACATACACACAGTCACACACAGTGACACACATACACACACAGTGAACCACACTGACACACACACACAGTGATACACACTGACACACACAGTGATACACACTGACCAAACACTCACACAGTGATACACACACACAGTGTCACACACTGACCCACAGACACACACACAGTGACACACTCTGACCCACACACACACACACAGTGACACACACTGACCCACCCACACAGTGACACACACTAACCGACCACACACACACACAGTGACACACTCTGACCCACCCACATACACACACAGTGACACACACTGACTCACACACACACAGTGACAGACGCTGACCCACCACACACACACACAATGACACACACTGGCAGACTCACACACACACACAGTGATACACACTCACACACCGTGACACACTGACCCACACACACAGTGATACACACTGACACACACACAGTGATACACACTGACACGGACATGGACACTGACACTCACACTGATACACACACAGTCACACACACTGACACACATACACACACAGTGATACACACTGACCCACACACACACACACACACAGTGATACACACACACAGTGACACACACTGACCCACACACACGCACACAGTGACACACTCTGACCCACCCACACACACAGTGATACACACTGACCCACACACACACACACACAGTGACACACTCTGACCCACCCACACACACAGTGACACACACTGACCCACACACACACATGACACACACTGACCCACCACACACACACACATTGACACACACTGACAGACTCACACACACGTACAGTGATACACACACACACAGTGCCGCATACTGACGCACACACAGACACACACACTGACCCACCACACACACACACAGTGATACACACTGACACAGACATGGACACTGACAATCACACACACTGATACACACACACACAGTGACACACTCTGACCCACCCACACACACACAGTGACACACACTGATCCCCACGCACACAGTGACACACGCTGACCCCCCCACACACACACAATGACACACACTGACAGACTCACACACACACACACACACAGCGATACACACTCACACACAGTGACACACTGACCCACACACACACACAGTGATACACACTGACACAGACATGGACACTGACACTCACACTGATACACACACAGTCACACACACAGTCACACATACACACACAGTGAACCACACTGACACACACACACTGATACACACTGACACACACAGTGATACACACTGACCAAACACTCACACAGTGATACACACACACAGTGTCACACACTGACCCACAGACACACACACAGTGACACACTCTGACCCACCCACATACACACACAGTGACACACACTGACTCACACACACACAGTGACAGACGCTGACCCACCACACACACACACAATGACACACACTGGCAGACTCACACACACACACAGTGATACACACTCACACACCGTGACACACTGACCCACACTCACAGTGATACACACTGACACACACACAGTGATACACACTGACACGGACATGGACACTGACACTCACACTGATACACACACAGTCACACACACTGACACACATACACACACAGTGATACACACTGACCCACACACACACACACACACAGTGATACACACACACAGTGACACACACTGACCCACCACACACACACACATTGACACACACTGACAGACTCACACACACGCACAGTGATACACACACACACAGTGCCGCACACTGACGCACACACACACACACACCGACCCACCACACACACACACAGTGATACACACTGACACAGACATGGACACTGACAATCACACACACTGGTACACACACACACAGTGACACACTCTGACCCACCCACACACACACAGTGACACACACTGATCCCCACACACACAGTGACACACGCTGACCCCCCCACACACACACACAATGACACACACTGACAGACTCACAAACACACACACACAGCGATACACACTCACACACAGTGACACACTGACCCCCACACACACACAGTGATACACAGTGACACAGACATGGACACTGACACTCACACTGATACACACACAGTCACACACACTGACACACATACACACAGAGTTATACACACTGACCCACACACACACACACACAGCGATACACACACACAGAGACACACACTGACCCACACACACGCACACAGTCACACACTCTGACCCACCCACACACACACAGTGACACACACTGACTATCACACACACACACAGTGATAGAAACTTACAGACAGTGACACACACTGACCCACACACACACAGTGATACACACTGACACACACACAGTGATACACACTAACACACAGTGACACACACTGACCCACACACACACAGTGATACACACTGACACAGACATGGACACTGACACTCACACACACTGATACACACACACAGTCACACACAGTGACACACATACACACACAGTGAACCACACTGACACACACACACAGTGATACACACTGACACACACAGTGATACACACTGACCAAACACTCACACAGTGATACACACACACAGTGTCACACACTGACCCACAGACACACACACAGTGACACACTCTGACCCACCCACACACACACAGTTACACACACTGACCCACCCACACAGTGACACACACTGACCGACCACACACACACACACACAGTGACACACTCTGACCCACCCACATACACACACAGTGACACACACTGACTTACACACACACAGTGACAGACGCTGACCCACCACACACACACACAATGACACACACTGGCAGACTCACACACACACACAGTGATACACACTCACACACCGTGACACACTGACCCACACTCACAGTGATACACACTGACACACACACAGTGATACTCACTGACACGGATATGGACACTGACACTCACACTGATACACACACAGTCACACACACTGACACACATACACACACAGTGATACACACTGACCCACACACACACACACACACACAGTGATACACACACACAGTGACACACACTGACCCACACACACGCACACAGTGACACACTCTGACCCACCCACACACACAGTGATACACACTGACCCACACACACACACACACACAGTGACACACTCTGACCCACCCACACACATACAGTGACACACACTGACCCACACACACACATGACACACACTGACCCACCACACACACACACATTGACACACACTGACAGACTCACACACACGCACAGTGATACACACACACACAGTGCCGCACACTGACGCACACACACACACACACCGACCCACCACACACACACACAGTGATACACACTGACACAGACATGGATACTGACAATCACACACACTGATACACACACACACAGTGACACACTCTGACCCACCCACACACACACAGTGACACACACTGATCCCCACACACACAGTGACACACGCTGACACCCCCCCACACACACACAATGACACACACTGACAGACTCACACACACACACACACACAGCGATACACACTCACACACAGTGACACACTGACCCCCACACACACACAGTGATACACAGTGACATACACACAGTGATACACACTGACACAGACATGGACACTGACACTCACACTGATACACACACAGTCACACACACTGACACACATACACACAGAGTTATACACACTGACCCACACACACACACACACAGCGATACACACACACAGAGACACACACTGACCCACACACACGCACACAGTCACACACTCTGACCCACCCACACACACACAGTGACACACACTGACTATCACACACACACACAGTGATAGAAACTTACAGACAGTGACACACACTGACCCACACACACACAGTGATACACACTGACACACACACAGTGATACACACTAACACACAGTGACACACACTGACCCACACACACACAGTGATACACACTGACACAGACATGGACACTGACACTCACACACACTGATACATACACACAGTCACACACAGTGACACACATACACACACAGTGAACCACACTGACACACACACACAGTGATACACACTGACACACACAGTGATACACACTGACCAAACACTCACACAGTGATACACACACACAGTGTCACACACTGACCCACAGACACACACACAGTGACACACTCTGACCCACACACACACACACAGTGACACACACTGACCCACCCACACAGTGACACACACTAACCGACCACACACACACACAGTGACACACTCTGACCCACCCACATACACACACAGTGACACACACTGACTCACACACACACAGTGACAGACGCTGACCCACCACACACACACACAATGACACACACTGGCAGACTCACACACACACACAGTGATACACACTCACACACCGTGACACACTGACCCACACACACAGTGATACACACTGACACACACACAGTGATACACACTGACACGGACATGGACACTGACACTCACACTGATACACACACAGTCACACACATTGACACACATACACACACAGTGATACACACTGACCCACACACACACACACACACACACAGTGATACACACACACAGTGACACACACTGACCCACACACACGCACACAGTGACACACTCTGACCCACCCACACACACAGTGACACACACTGACCCACACACACACATGACACACACTGACCCACCACACACACACACATTGACACACACTGACAGACTCACACACACGCACAGTGATACACACACACACAGTGCCGCATACTGACGCACACACAGACACACACACTGACCCACCACACACACACACAGTGATACACACTGACACAGACATGGACACTGACAATCACACACACTGATACACACACACACAGTGACACACTCTGACCCACCCACACACACACAGTGACACACACTGATCCCCACGCACACAGTGACACACGCTGACCCCCCCACACACACACAATGACACACACTGACAGACTCACACACACACAGCGATACACACTCACACACAGTGACACACTGACCCACACACACACACAGTGATACACACTGACACAGACATGGACACTGACACTCACACTGATACACACACAGTCACACACACTGACACACATACACACACAGTGAACCACACTGACACACACACACTGATACACACTGACACACACAGTGATACACACTGACCAAACACTCACACAGTGATACACACACACAGTGTCACACACTGACCCACAGACACACACACAGTGACACACTCTGACCCACACACACACACACAGTGACACACACTGACCCACCCACACAGTGACACACACTGACCGACCACACACACACACAGTGACACACTCTGACCCACCCACATACACACACAGTGACACACACTGACTCACACACACACAGTGACAGACGCTGACCCACCACACACACACACAATGACACACACTGGCAGACTCACACACACACACAGTGATACACACTCACACACCGTGACACACTGACCCACACTCACAGTGATACACACTGACACACACACAGTGATACACACTGACACGGACATGGACACTGACACTCACACTGATACACACACAGTCACACACACTGACACACATACACACACAGTGATACACACTGACCCACACACACACACACACACAGTGATACACACACACAGTGACACACACTGACCCACCACACACACACACATTGACACACACTGACAGACTCACACACACGCACAGTGATACACACACACACAGTGCCGCACACTGACGCACACACACACACACACCGACCCACCACACACACACACAGTGATACACACTGACACAGACATGGACACTGACAATCACACACACTGGTACACACACACACAGTGACACACTCTGACCCACCCACACACACACAGTGACACACACTGATCCCCACAAAAACAGTGACACACGCTGACCCCCCCACACACACACGCAATGACACACACTGACAGACTCACAAACACACACACACAGCGATACACACTCACACACAGTGACACACTGACCCCCACACACACACAGTGATACACAGTGACACACACACAGTGATACACACTGACACAGACATGGACACTGACACTCACACTGATACACACACAGTCACACACACTGACACACATACACACAGAGTTATACACACTGACCCACACACACACACACACAGCGATACACACACACAGAGACACACACTGACCCACACACACGCACACAGTCACACAGTCTGACCCACCCACACACACACAGTGACACACACTGACTATCACACACACACACAGTGATAGAAACTTACAGACAGTGACACACACTGACCCACACACACACAGTGATACACACTGACATACACACAGTGATACACACTAACACACAGTGACACACACTGACCCACACACACACAGTGATACACACTGACACAGACATGGACACTGACACTCACACACACTGATACACACACAGTCACACACAGTGACACACATACACACACAGTGAACCACACTGACACACACACACAGTGATACACACTGACACACAAAGTGATACACACTGACCAAACACTCACACAGTGATACACACACACAGTGTCACACACTGACCCACAGACACACACACAGTGACACACTCTGACCCACCCACACACACACAGTTACACACACTGACCCACCCGCACAGTGACACACACTGACCGACCACACACACACACACAGTGACACACTCTGACCCACCCACATACACACACAGTGACACACACTGACTCACACACACACAGTGACAGACGCTGACCCACCACACACACACACAATGACACACACTGGCAGACTCACACACACACACAGTGATACACACTCACACACCGTGACACACTGACCCACACTCACAGTGATACACACTGACACACACACAGTGATACACACTGACACGGACATGGACACTGACACTCACACTGATACACACACAGTCACACACACTGACACACATACACACACAGTGATACACACTGACCCACACACACACACACAGTGATACACACACACAGTGACACACACTGACCCACACACACGCACACAGTGACACACTCTGACCCACCCACACACACAGTGATACCCACTGACCCACACACACACACACACACAGTGACACACTCTGACCCACCCACACACACACAGTGACACACACTGACCCACACACACACATGACACACACTGACCCACCACACACACACACATTGACACACACTGACAGACTCACACACACGCACAGTGATACACACACACACAGTGCCGCACCCTGACGCACACACACACACACACACACCGACCCACCACACACACACACAGTGATACACACTGACACAGACATGGACACTGACAATCACACACACTGATACACACACACACAGTGACACACTCTGACCCACCCACACACACACAGTGACACACACTGATCCCCACACACACAGTGACACACGCTGACCCCCCCACACACACACACAATGACACACACTGACAGACTCACACACACACACACACAGCGATACACACTCACACACAGTGACACACTGACCCCCACACACACACAGTGATACACAGTGACATACACACAGTGATACACACTGACACAGACATGGACACTGACACTCACACTGATACACACACAGTCACACACACTGACACACATACACACAGAGTTATACACACTGACCCACACACACACACACACAGCGATAAACACACACAGAGACACACACTGACCCACACACACGCACACAGTCACACACTCTGACCCACCCACACACACACAGTGACACACACTGACTATCACACACACACACAGTGATAGAAACTTACAGACAGTGACACACACTGACCCACACACACACAGTGATACACACTGACACACACACAGTGATACACACTAACACACAGTGACACACACTGACCCACACACACACTGTGATACACACTGACACAGACATGGACACTGACACTCACACACACTGATACATACACACAGTCACACACAGTGACACACATACACACACAGTGAACCACACTGACACACACACACACAGTGATACACACTGACACACACAGTGATACATACTGACCAAACACTCACACAGTGATACACACACACAGTGTCACACACTGACCCACAGACACACACACAGTGACACACTCTGACCCACACACACACACACAGTGACACACACTGACCCACCCACACAGTGACACACACTAACCGACCACACACACACACAGTGACACACTCTGACCCACCCACATACACACACAGTGACACACACTGACTCACACACACACAGTGACAGACGCTGACCCACCACACACACACACAATGACACACACTGGCAGACTCACACACACACATAGTGATACACACTCACACACCGTGACACACTGACCCACACACACAGTGATACACACTGACACACACACAGTGATACACACTGACACGGACATGGACACTGACACTCACACTGATACACACACAGTCACACACACTGACACACATACACACACAGTGATACACACTGACCCACACACACACACACACAGTGATACACACACACAGTGACACACACTGACCCACACACACGCACACAGTGACACACTCTGACCCACCCACACACACAGTGATACACACTGACCCACACACACACACACACACAGTGACACACTCTGACCCACCCACACACACAGTGACACACACTGACCCACACACACACATGACACACACTGACCCACCACACACACACACATTGACACACACTGTCAGACTCACACACACGCACAGTGATACACACACACACAGTGCCGCACACTGACGCACACACACACACACACACTGACCCACCACACACACACACAGTGATACACACTGACACAGACATGGACACTGACAATCACACACACTGAAACACACACACACAGTGACACACTCTGACCCACCCACACACACACAGTGACACACACTGATTCCCACGCACACAGTGACACACGCTGACCCCCCCACACACACACAATGACACACACTGACAGACTCACACACACACACACACACAGCGATACACACTCACACACAGTGACACACTGACCCACACACACACACAGTGATACACACTGACACACACACAGTGATACACACTGACACAGACATGGACACTGACACTCACACTGATACACACACAGTCACACACAGTGACACACATACACACACAGTGAACCACACTGACACACACACACAGTGATACACACTGACACACACAGTGATACACACTGACCAAACACTCACACAGTGATACACACACACAGTGTCACACACTGACCCACAGACACACACACAGTGACACACTCTGACCCACACACACACACACAGTGACACACACTGACCCACCCACACAGTGACACACACTGACCGACCACACACACACACAGTGACACACTCTGACCCACCCACATACACACACAGTGACACACACTGACTCACACACACACAGTGACAGACGCTGACCCACCACACACACACACAATGACACACACTGGCAGACTCTCACACACACACAGTGATACACACTCACACACCGTGACACACTGACCCACACTCACAGTGATACACACTGACACACACACAGTGATACACACTGACACGGACATGGACACTGACACTCACACTGATACACACACAGTCACACACACTGACACACATACACACACAGTGATACACACTGACCCACACACACACACACACACACAGTGATACACACACACAGTGACACACACTGACCCACACACACGCACACAGTGACACACTCTGACCCACCCACACACACAGTGATACACACTGACCCACACACACACACACACAGTGACACACTCTGACCCACCCACACACACAGTGACACACACTGACCCACACACACACATGACACACACTGACCCACCACACACACACACATTGACACACACTGACAGACTCACACACACGCACAGTGATACACACACACACACAGTGCCGCATACTGACGCACACACAGACACACACACTGACCCACCACACACACACACAGTGATACACACTGACACAGACATGGACACTGACAATCACACACACTGATACACACACACACAGTGACACACTCTGACCCACCCACACACACACAGTGACACACACTGATCCCCACGCACACAGTGACACACGCTGACCCCCCCACACACACACAATGACACAGACTGACAGACTCACACACACACACACACAGCGATACACACTCACACACAGTGACACACTGACCCACACACACACACAGTGATACACACTGACACAGACATGGACACTGACACTCACACTGATACACACACAGTCACACACACTGACACACATACACACACAGTGAACCACACTGACACACACACACTGATGCACACTGACACACACAGTGATACACACTGACCAAACACTCACACAGTGATACACACACACAGTGTCACACACTGACCCACAGACACACACACAGTGACACACTCTGACCCACACACACACACACAGTGACACACACTGACCCACCCACACAGTGACACACACTGACCGACCACACACACACACAGTGACACACTCTGACCCACCCACATACACACACAGTGACACACACTGACTCACACACACACAGTGACAGACGCTGACCCACCACACACACACACAATGACACACACTGGCAGACTCACACACACACACAGTGATACACACTCACACACCGTGACACACTGACCCACACTCACAGTGATACACACTGACACACACACAGTGATACACACTGACACGGACATGGACACTGACACTCACACTGATACACACACAGTCACACACACTGACACACATACACACACAGTGATACACACTGACCCACACACACACACACACACAGTGATACACACACACAGTGACACACACTGACCCACCACACACACACACATTGACACACACTGACAGACTCACACACACGCACAGTGATACACACACACACAGTGCCGCACACTGACGCACACACACACACACACCGACCCACCACACACACACACAGTGATACACACTGACACAGACATGGACACTGACAATCACACACACTGGTACACACACACACAGTGACACACTCTGACCCACCCACACACACACAGTGACACACACTGATCCCCACACACACAGTGACACACGCTGACCCCCCCACACACACACGCAATGACACACACTGACAGACTCACAAACACACACACACAGCGATACACACTCACACACAGTGACACACTGACCCCCACACACACACAGTGATACACAGTGACACACACACAGTGATACACACTGACACAGACAGGGACACTGACACTCACACTGATACACACACAGTCACACACACTGACACACATACACACAGAGTTATACACACTGACCCACACACACACACAGCGATACACACACACAGAGACACACACTGACCCACACACACGCACACAGTCACACAGTCTGACCCACCCACACACACACAGTGACACACACTGACTATCACACACACACACAGTGATAGAAACTTACAGACAGTGACACACACTGACCCACACACACACAGTGATACACACTGACACACACACAGTGATACACACTAACACACAGTGACACACACTGACCCACACACACACAGTGATACACACTGACACAGACATGGACACTGACACTCACACACACTGATACACACACAGTCACACACAGTGACACACATACACACACAGTGAACCACACTGACACACACACACAGTGATACACACTGACACACACAGTGATACACACTGACCAAACATCACACAGTGATACACACACACAGTGTCACACACTGACCCACAGACACACACACAGTGACACACTCTGACCCACCCACACACACACAGTTACACACACTGACCCACCCGCACAGTGACACACACTGACCGACCACACACACACACACAGTGACACACTCTGACCCACCCACATACACACACAGTGACACACACTGACTCACACACACACAGTGACAGACGCTGACCCACCACACACACACACAATGACACACACTGGCAGACTCACACACACACACAGTGATACACACTCACACACCGTGACACACTGACCCACACTCACAGTGATACACACTGACACACACACAGTGATACACACTGACACGGACATGGACACTGACACTCACACTGATACACACACAGTCACACACACTGACACACATACACACACAGTGATACACACTGACCCACACACACACACACAGTGATACACACACACAGTGACACACACTGACCCACACACACGCACACAGTGACACACTCTGACCCACCCACACACACAGTGATACCCACTGACCCACACACACACACACACAGTGACACACTCTGACCCACCCACACACACACAGTGACACACACTGACCCACACACACACATGACACACACTGACCCACCACACACACACACATTGACACACACTGACAGACTCACACACACGCACAGTGATACACACACACACAGTGCCGCACACTGACGCACACACACACACACACACCGACCCACCACACACACACACAGTGATACACACTGACACAGACATGGACACTGACAATCACACACACTGATACACACACACACAGTGACACACTCTGACCCACCCACACACACACAGTGACACACACTGATCCCCACACACACAGTGACACACGCTGACCCCCCCCACACACACACAATGACACACACTGACAGACTCACACACACACACACACAGCGATACACACTCACACACAGTGACACACTGACCCCCACACACACACAGTGATACACAGTGACATACACACAGTGATACACACTGACACAGACATGGACACTGACACTCACACTGATACACACACAGTCACACACACTGACACACATACACACAGAGTTATACACACTGACCCACACACACACACACACAGCGATAAACACACACAGAGACACACACTGACCCACACACACGCACACAGTCACACACTCTGACCCACCCACACACACACAGTGACACACACTGACTATCACACACACACACAGTGATAGAAACTTACAGACAGTGACACACACTGACCCACACACACACAGTGATACACACTGACACACACACAGTGATACACACTAACACACAGTGACACACACTGACCCACACACACACTGTGATACACACTGACACAGACATGGACACTGACACTCACACACACTGATACATACACACAGTCACACACAGTGACACACATACAGACACAGTGAACCACACAGACACACACACACAGTGATACGCACTGACACACACAGTGATACATACTGACCAAACACTCACACAGTGATACACACACACAGTGTCACACACTGACCCACAGACACACACACAGTGACACACTCTGACCCACACACACACACACAGTGACACACACTGACCCACCCACACAGTGACACACACTAACCGACCACACACACACACAGTGACACACTCTGACCCACCCACATACACACACAGTGACACACACTGACTCACACACACACAGTGACAGACGCTGACCCACCACACACACACACAATGACACACACTGGCAGACTCACACACACACACATAGTGATACACACTCACACACCGTGACACACTGACCCACACACACAGTGATACACACTGACACACACACAGTGATACACACTGACACAGACATGGACACTGACACTCACACTGATACACACACAGTCACACACACTGACACACATACACACACAGTGATACACACTGACCCACACACACACACACACAGTGATACACACACACAGTGACACACACTGACCCACACACACGCACACAGTGACACACTCTGACCCACCCACACACACAGTGATACACACTGACCCACACACACACACACACAGTGACACACTCTGACCCACCCACACACACAGTGACACACACTGACCCACACACACACATGACACACACTGACCCACCACACACACACACATTGACACACACTGTCAGACTCACACACACGCACAGTGATACACACACACACAGTGCCGCACACTGACGCACACACACACACACACACTGACCCACCACACACACACACAGTGATACACACTGACACAGACATGGACACTGACAATCACACACACTGAAACACACACACACAGTGACACACTCTGACCCACCCACACACACACAGTGACACACACTGATCCCCACGCACACAGTGACACACGCTGACCCCCCCACACACACACAATGACACACACTGACAGACTCACACACACACACACACACAGCGATACACACTCACACACAGTGACACACTGACCCACACACACACACAGTGATACACACTGACACACACACAGTGATACACACTGACACAGACATGGACACTGACACTCACACTGATACACACACAGTCACACACAGTGACACACATACACACACAGTGAACCACACTGACACACACACACAGTGATACACACTGACACACACAGTGATACACACTGACCAAACACTCACACAGTGATACACACACACAGTGTCACACACTGACCCACAGACACACACACAGTGACACACTCTGACCCACACACACACACACAGTGACACACACTGACCCACCCACACAGAGACACACACTGACCGACCACACACACACACAGTGACACACTCTGACCCACCCACATACACACACAGTGACACACACTGACTCACACACACACAGTGACAGACGCTGACCCACCACACACACACACAATGACACACACTGGCAGACTCTCACACACACACAGTGATACACACTCACACACCGTGACACACTGACCCACACTCACAGTGATACACACTGACACACACACAGTGATACACACTGACACGGACATGGACACTGACACTCACACTGATACACACACAGTCACACACACTGACACACATACACACACAGTGATACACACTGACCCACACACACACACACACACAGTGATACACACACACAGTGACACACACTGACCCACACACACGCACACAGTGACACACTCTGACCCACCCACACACAGTGACACACTCTGACCCACCCACACACACAGTGATACACACTGACCCACACACACACACACACAGTGACACACTCTGACCCACCCACACACACACAGTGACACACACTGACCCACACACACACATGACACACACTGACCCACCACACACACACACATTGACACACACTGACAGACTCACACACACGCACAGTGATACACACACACACACAGTGCCGCACACTGACGCACACACACACACACACCGACCCACCACACACACACACAGTGATACACACTGACACAGACATGGACACTGACAGTCAAACACACTGATACACACACACACAGTGACACACTCTGACCCACCCACACACACACAGTGACACACACTGATCCCCACACACACAGTGACACACGCTGACCCCCCCACACACACACACAATGACACACACTGACAGACTCACACACACACACACACAGCGATACACACTCACACACAGTGACACACTGACCCCCACACACACACATTGATACACAGATACATACACACAGTGATACACACTGACACAGACATGGACACTGACACTCACACTGATACACACACAGTCACACACACTGACACACATACACACAGAGTTATACACACTGACCCACACACACACACACACAGCGATACACACACACAGAGACACACACTGACCCACACACACGCACACAGTCACACACTCTGACCCACCCACACACACACAGTGACACACACTGACTATCACACACACACACACAGTGATAGAAACTTACAGACAGTGACACACACTGACCCACACACACACAGTGATACACACTGACACACACACAGTGATACACACTAACACACAGTGACACACACTGACCCACACACACACAGTGATACACACTGACACAGACATGGACACTGACACTCACACACACTGATACATACACACAGTCACACACAGTGACACACATACACACACAGTGAACCACACTGACACACACACACAGTGATACACACTGACACACACAGTGATACACACTGACCAAACACTCACACAGTGATACACACACACAGTGTCACACACTGACCCACAGACACACACACATTGACACACTCTGACCCACACACACACACACAGTGACACACACTGACCCACCCACACAGTGACACACACTGACCGACCACACACACACACAGTGACACACTCTGACCCACCCACATACACACAAAGTGACACACACTGACTCACACACACACAGTGACAGACGCTGACCCACCACACACACACACAATGACACACACTGGCAGACTCACACACACACACAGTGATACACACTCACACACCGTGACACACTGACCCACACACACAGTGATTCACACTGACACACACACAGTGATACACACTGACACGGACATGGACACTGACACTCACACTGATACACACACAGTCACACACACTGACACACATACACACACAGTGATACACACTGACCCACACACACGCACACAGTGACACACTCTGACCCACCCACACACACAGTGATACACACTGACCCACACACACACACACACAGTGACACACTCTGACCCACCCACACACACAGTGACACACACTGACCCACACACACACATGACACACACTGACCCACCACACACACACACATTGACACACACTGACAGACTCACACACACGCACAGTGATACACACACACACAGTGCCGCACACTGACGCACACACACACACACACTGACCCACCACACACACACACAGTGATACACACTGACACAGACATGTACACTGACAATCACACACACTGATACACACACACACAGTGACACACTCTGACCCACCCACACACACACAGTGACACACACTGATCCCCACACACACAGTGACACACGCTGACCCCCCCCCCCACACACACACAATGACACACACTGACAGACTCACACACACACACACACACACACCGCGATACACACTCACACACAGTGACACACTGACCCACACACACACACAGTGATACACACTGACACACACACAGTGATACACACTGACACAGACATGGACACTGACACTCACACTGATACACACACAGTCACACACACTGACACACATACACACACAGTGATACACACTGACCCACACACACACACACACAGCGATACACACACACAGAGACACACACTAACCCACACACACGCACACAGTCACACACTCTGACCCACCCACACACACACAGTGACACACACTGACCCACCACACACACACAGTGACACACACTGACCGACATACACACACACTGACACACACTGACAGACTCACACACACACAGTGATACACACTGACTCACGCACACACAGTGATACACACTGACACACACACAGTGACACACACTGACTCACACACACACAGTGATACTCACTGACACACACAGTGATACACACTGACCCAAACACACACACAGTGATACACACACACATGACACACACTGAGCCACACACACACACACAATGACACACACTGACAGACTCACACACACAGCGATACACACTCACACACAGTGACACACTGACCCACACACACGCACAGTGATACGCACTGACACACACACAGTGATATACACTGACACAGACATGGACACTGACACTCACACTGATACACACACAGTCACACACACTGACACACATACACACACAGTGATACACACTGAACCACACACACACACACACACAGCGATACACACACACAGAAACACACACTGACGCACACACACGCACACAGTCACACACTCTGACCCACCCACACACACACAGTGACACACACTGACCCACCACACACACACAGTGACACACACTGACCGACATACACACACACTGACACACACTGACAGACTCACACACACACAGTGATACGCACTGACTCACGCACACACAGTGATACACACTGACACACACAGTGATACACACTGACCCAAACACACACACAGTGATACACACACACATGACACACACTGAGCCACACACACACACACAGTGACACACTCTGACCAACCCACACACACACAGTGACACACACTGACCCACACACACACAGTGACACACACTGACCCACACACACACACACACAGTGACACACACTGACAGACTCACACACACACACTGATACACACTAACACACAGTGACACACACTGACCCACACACACAATGATACACGCTGACACACACTGACAGACTCACACACACACAGTGATAGAAACTTACAGACAGTGACACACACTGACCCACACACACACAGTGATACACACTGACACACACACAGTGATACACACTAACACACAGTGACACACACTGACCCACACACACACAGTGATACACACTGACACAGACATGGACACTGACACTCACACACACTAACACACACACACAGTCACACACAGTGACACACATACACACACAGTGAACCACACTGACACACACACACAGTGATACACACTGACACACACAGTGATACACACTGACCAAACACTCACACAGTGATACACGCACACAGTGTCACACACTGACCCACAGACACACACACAGTGACACACTCTGACCCACCCACACACACACAGTGACACACACTGACCCACCCACACAGTGACACACACTGACCGACCACACACACACAGTGACACACTCTGACCCACTCACATACACACACAGTGACACACACTGACCCACACACACACATGACACACACTGACCCACCACACACACGCACAGTGATACACACTGACAGACTCACACACACGCACAGTGATACACACTCACACACAGTGCCGCACACTGACGCACACACACACACACACACAGTGATACACACTGACAGAGACATGGACACTGACACTCACACACACTGATACACACACACAGTCACACACACTGACACACACACACACAGTGACACACTCTGACCCACCCACACACACACAGTGACACACACTGACCCACACACACACAGTGACACACGCTGACCCACCACACACCCACACAATGACACACACTGACAGACTCACACACACACACAGTGATACACACTCACACACCGTGACACACTGACCCACACACAGAGTGATACACACTGACACACACACAGTGATACACACTGACAAGGACATGGACACTGACACTCACACTGATACACACACAGTCACACACACTGACACACATACACACACAGTGATACACACTGACCCACCCACACACACACACACACACAGTGATACACACACACAGTGACACACACTGACCCACACACACGCACACAGTGACACACTCTGACCCACCCACACACAGTGATACACACTGATCAACACACACACACACAGTGACACACTCTGACCCACCCACACACACACAGTGACACACACTGACCCACACACACACATGACACACACTGACCCACCACACACACACACATTGACACACACTGACAGACTCACACACACGCACAGTGATACACACACACACAGTTCCGCACACTGACGCACACACACACACACTGACCCACCACACACACACACAGTGACACACTCTGACCCACCCACACACACACAGTGACACACACTGATCCCCACACACACAGTGACACACGCTGACCCCCCCCCCCCACACACACACAATGACACACACTGACAGACTCACACACACACACACACAGCGATACACACTCACACACAGTGACACACTGACCCACACACACACACAGTGATACAGACTGACACACACACAGTGATACACACTGACACAGACATGGACACTGACACTCACACTGATACACACACAGTCACACACACTGACACACATACACACACAGTGATACACACTGACCCCCACACACACACACACAATGACACACACTGACAGACTCACACACACACACACACAGCGATACACACTCACACACAGTGACACACTGACCCCCACACACACACATTGATACACAGATACATACACACAGTGATACACACTGACACAGACATGGACACTGACACTCACACTGATACACACACAGTCACACACACTGACACACATACACACAGAGTTATACACACTGACCCACACACACACACACACAGCGATACACACACACAGAGACACACACTGACCCACACACACGCACACAGTCACACACTCTGACCCACCCACACACACACAGTGACACACACTGACTATCACACACACACACACAGTGATAGAAACTTACAGACAGTGACACACACTGACCCACACACACACAGTGATACACACTGACACACACACAGTGATACACACTAACACACAGTGACACACACTGACCCACACACACACAGTGATACACACTGGCACAGACATGGACACTGACACTCACACACACTGATACATACACACAGTCACACACAGTGACACACATACACACACAGTGAACCACACTGACACACACAGTGATACACACTGACCAAACACTCACACAGTGATACACACACACA
The DNA here is from genome assembly GCF_964213995.1 of Mustelus asterias. Taxonomy (NCBI): domain Eukaryota; kingdom Metazoa; phylum Chordata; class Chondrichthyes; order Carcharhiniformes; family Triakidae; genus Mustelus; species Mustelus asterias. Next base: position 917,573 of record NW_027590120.1, on the reverse strand, counting down.
GCGTCACACACTGACCCACAGACACACACACATTGACACACTCTGACCCACACACACACACACAGTGACACACACTGACCCACCCACACAGTGACACACACTGACCGACCACACACACACACAGTGACACACTCTGACCCACCCACATACACACAAAGTGACACACACTGACTCACACACACACAGTGACAGACGCTGACCCACCACACACACACACAATGACACACACTGGCAGACTCACACACACACACAGTGATACACACTCACACACCGTGACACACTGACCCACACACACAGTGATACACACTGACACACACACAGTGATACACACTGACACGGACATGGACACTGACACTCACACTGATACACACACAGTCACACACACTGACACACATACACACACAGTGATACACACTGACCCACACACACGCACACAGTGACACACTCTGACCCACCCACACACACAGTGATACACACTGACCCACACACGCACACACACAGTGACACACTCTGACCCACCCACACACACAGTGACACACACTGACCCACACACACACATGACACACACTGACCCACCACACACACACACATTGACACACACAGACAGACTCACACACACGCACAGTGATACACACACACACAGTGCCGCACACTGACGCACACACACACACACACTGACCCACCACACACACACACAGTGATACACACTGACACAGACATGTACACTGACAATCACACACACTGATACACACACACACAGTGACACACTCTGACCCACCCACACACACACAGTGACACACACTGATCCCCACACACACAGTGACACACGCTGACCCCCCCCCCCACACACACACAATGACACACACTGACAGACTTACACACACACACACACACACACAGCGATACACACTCACACACAGTGACACACTGACCCACACACACACACAGTGATACACACTGACACACACACAGTGATACACACTGACACAGACATGGACACTGACACTCACACTGATACACACACAGTCACACACACTGACACACATACACACACAGTGATACACACTGACCCACACACACACACACACAGCGATACACACACACAGAGACACACACTGACCCACACACACGCACACAGTCACACACTCTGACCCACCCACACACACACAGTGACACACACTGACCCACCACACACACACAGTGACACACACTGACCGACATACACACACACTGACACACACTGACAGACTCACACACACACAGTGATACACACTGACTCACGCACACACAGTGATACACACTGACACACACACAGTGACACACACTGACTCACACGCACACAGTGATACTCACTGACACACACAGTGATACACACTGACCCAAACACACACACAGTGATACACACACACATGACACACACTGAGCCACACACACACACAATGACACACACTGACAGACTCACACACACAGCGATACACACTCACACACAGTGACACACTGACCCACACACACGCACAGTGATACGCACTGACACACACACAGTGATACACACTGACACAGACATGGACACTGACACTCACACTGATACACACACAGTCACACACACTGACACACATACACACACAGTGATACACACTGAACCACACACACACACACACACAGCGATACACACACACAGAAACACACACTGACGCACACACACGCACACAGTCACACACTCTGACCCACCCACACACACACAGTGACACACACTGACCCACCACACACACACAGTGACACACACTGACCGACATACACACACACTGACACACACTGACAGACTCACACACACACAGTGATACGCACTGACTCACGCACACACAGTGATACACACTGACACACACAGTGATACACACTGACCCAAACACACACACAGTGATACACACACACATGACACACACTGAGCCACACACACACACACAGTGACACACTCTGACCAACCCACACACACACAGTGACACACACTGACCCACACACACACAGTGACACACACTGACCCACACACACACACACACAGTGACACACACTGACAGACTCACACACACACACTGATACACACTAACACACAGTGACACACACTGACCCACACACACAATGATACACGCTGACACACACTGACAGACTCACACACACACAGTGATAGAAACTTACAGACAGTGACACACACTGACCCACACACACACAGTGATACACACTGACACACACACAGTGATACACACTGACAGACTCACACACACGCACAGTGATACACACTCACACACAGTGCCGCACACTGACGCACACACACACACACACACAGTGATACACACTGACAGAGACATGGACACTGACACTCACACACACTGATACACACACACAGTCACACACACTGACACACACATACACAGTGACACATTCTGACCCACCCACACACACACAGTGACACACACTGACCCACACACACACAGTGACACACGCTGACCCACCACACACACACACAATGACACACACTGGCAGACTCACATACACACACAGTGATACACACTCACGCACAGTCACACCCTGACCCACACACACACAGTGATACACACTGACACACACACAGTGATACACACTGACACACACATGGACACTGACGCTCACACTGATACACACACAGTCACACACACTGACACACATACACACATAGTGATACACACTGACACACACACACACAGTGATACACACACACAGTGACACACACTGACCCACACACACGCACACAGTGACACACTCTGACCCACCCAGACACACAGTGACACACACTGACCCACACACACACAGACAGTGACACACTCTGACCCACCCACCCACACACAGTGACACACACTGACCCACACACACACATGACATACACTGACCCACCACACACACACACAGTGACCCACACTGACAGACTCACACACACGCACAGTGATACACACTCACACACAGTGCCGCACACTGACGCACACACACACACGCACTCACCCACCACACACACACAGTGATACACACTGACACAGACATGGACACTGACACTCACACACACTGAGCCACAAACACACACAGTGACACACTATGACCCACCCACACACACACAGTGACATACACTGACCAACACACACAGTGACACACACTGACCCACCACACACACACAGTGACACACACTGACCCACACACAGTGACACACACTGACAGACTCACACACACACACAGTGATACACACTAACACACATTGACACACACTGACCCACACACACACAGTGATACACACTGACACAGACATGGACACTGACACTCACACACACTGATACACACACACAGTCACACACACTGACACACACAGTGACACACTCTGACCGACACACACACACTGACACACACTGACAGACTCACACACACAGTGATACACACTCACACACAGTGACACACACTGACTCACACACACACAGTGATACACACTGACACACACACAGTGACACACACTGACTCACACACACACAGTGATACACACTGACACACACAGTGATACACACTGACCCAAACACACACACAGTGATACACACACACATGACACACACTGAGCCACACACACACACACACACACACAGTGACACACTCTGACCAACCCACACACACACAGTGACACACACTGACCCACACACACACAGTGACACACACTGACCCACACACACACAGTGACACACACTGACAGACTCACACACACACACAGTGATACACATTGACACACACAGTGATACACACTGACCCAAACACACACACAGTGATACACACACACAGTGTCACACACTGACCCACAGACACACACACAGTGACACACTCTGACCCACCCACACACACACACAGTGACACACACTGACCCACAAACACACATGACACACACTGACCCACCACACACACACAGTGATACACACTGACAGACACACACACGCACAGTGATACACACTCACACACAGTGCCACACACTGACGCACACACACACACAGTGCCGCACATTGACACAGACATGGACACTGACACTCACACACACTGATACACACACACAGTCACACACACTGACACACACAGTGACACACTCTGACCCACCCACACACACACAGTGACACACACTGACGCACACACACACAGTGACACACGCTGACCCACCACACACACACACAATGACACACACTGGCAGACTCACACACACACACACACTGTGATACACACTCACACACAGTGACACACTGACCCACACACGCACACAGTGATACACACTGACACACACACATTGTTACACACTGACACAGACATGGACACTGACACTCACACTGATACACACACAGTCACACACACTGACACACATACACACACAGTGATACACACTGACCCACACACACACACACAGTGATACACACACACAGTGACACACACTGACCCACACACACGCACACAGTGACACACTCTGACCCACCCACACACACAGTGATACACACTGACCCACACACACACACACACAGTGACACACTCTGACCCACCCACACACACAGTGACACACACTGACCCACACACCCACATGACACACACTGACCCACCACACACACACACATTGACACACACTGACAGACTCACACACACGCACAGTGATACACACACACACAGTGCCGCACACTGACGCACACACACTCACACAATGACCCACCACACACACACACAGTGATACACACTGACACATACATGGACACTGACAATCACACACACTGATACACACACACACAGTGACACACTCTGACCCACCCACACACACACAGTGACACACACTGATCCCCACACACACAGTGACACACGCTGACCCCCCCACACACACACACAATGACCCACGCTGACAGACTCACACCCACACACACACAGCGATACACACTCACACACAGTGATACACACTGACCCACACACACACACAGTGATACACACTGACACACACACAGTGATACACACTGACACAGACATGGACACTGACACTCACACTGATACACACACAGTCACACACACTGACACACATACACACACAGTGATACACACTGACCCACACACACACACACACAGCGATACACACACACAGAGACGCACACTGACCCACACACACGCACACAGTCACACACCCTGACCCACCCACACACACACAGTGACACACACTGACCCACCACACACACACACTGACAGACTCACACACACACACAGTGATACACACTGACTCACGCACACACAGTGATACACACTGACACACACACAGTGACACACACTGACTCACACACACACAGTGATACACACTGACACACACAGTGATACACACTGACCCAAACACACACACAGTGATACACACACACATGACACACACTGAGCCACACACACACACACACAGTGACACACTCTGACCAACCCACACACACACAGTGACACACACTGACCCACACACACACAGTGACACACACTGACCCACACACACAGTGACACACACTGACAGACTCACACACACACACACTGATACACACTAACACACAGTGACACACACTGACCCACACACACAATGATACACACTGACACACACTGACAGACTCACACACACACAGTGATAGAGACTTACAGACAGTGACACACACTGACCCACACACACACAGTGATACACACTGACACAGACATGGACACTGACACTCACACACACTGAGCCACAAACACACACAGTGACACACTATGACCCACCCACACACACACAGTGACATACACTGACCAACACACACAGTGACACACACTGACCCACCACACACACACAGTGACACACACTGACCCACACACAGTGACACACACTGACAGACTCACACACACACACAGTGATACACACTAACACACATTGACACACACTGACCCACACACACACAGTGATACACACTGACACAGACATGGACACTGACACTCACACACACTGATACACACACTCAGTCACACACACTGACACACACAGTGACACACTCTGACCGACACACACACACTGACACACACTGACAGACTCACACACACAGTGATACACACTCACACACAGTGACACACACTGACTCACACACACACAGTGATACACACTGACACACACACAGTGACACACACTGACTCACACACACACAGTGATACACACTGACACACACAGTGATACACACTGACCCAAACACACACACAGTGATACACACACACATGACACACACTGAGCCACACACACACACACACACACACAGTGACACACTCTGACCAACCCACACACACACAGTGACACACACTGACCCACACACACACAGTGACACACACTGACCCACACACACACAGTGACACACACTGACAGACTCACACACACACACAGTGATACACATTGACACACACAGTGATACACACTGACCCAAACACACACACAGTGATACACACACACAGTGTCACACACTGACCCACAGACACACACACAGTGACACACTCTGACCCACCCACACACACACACAGTGACACACACTGACCCACAAACACACATGACACACACTGACCCACCACACACACACAGTGATACACACTGACAGACACACACACGCACAGTGATACACACTCACACACAGTGCCACACACTGACGCACACACACACACAGTGCCGCACATTGACACAGACATGGACACTGACACTCACACACACTGATACACACACACAGTCACACACACTGACACACACAGTGACACACTCTGACCCACCCACACACACACAGTGACACACACTGACGCACACACACACAGTGACACACGCTGACCCACCACACACACACACAATGACACACACTGGCAGACTCACACACACACACACACTGTGATACACACTCACACACAGTGACACACTGACCCACACACGCACACAGTGATACACACTGACACACACACATTGTTACACACTGACACAGACATGGACACTGACACTCACACTGATACACACACAGTCACACACACTGACACACATACACACACAGTGATACACACTGACCCACACACACACACACAGTGATACACACACACAGTGACACACACTGACCCACACACACGCACACAGTGACACACTCTGACCCACCCACACACACAGTGATACACACTGACCCACACACACACACACACAGTGACACACTCTGACCCACCCACACACACAGTGACACACACTGACCCACACACCCACATGACACACACTGACCCACCACACACACACACATTGACACACACTGACAGACTCACACACACGCACAGTGATACACACACACACAGTGCCGCACACTGACGCACACACACTCACACAATGACCCACCACACACACACACAGTGATACACACTGACACATACATGGACACTGACAATCACACACACTGATACACACACACACAGTGACACACTCTGACCCACCCACACACACACAGTGACACACACTGATCCCCACACACACAGTGACACACGCTGACCCCCCCACACACACACACAATGACCCACGCTGACAGACTCACACCCACACACACACAGCGATACACACTCACACACAGTGATACACACTGACCCACACACACACACAGTGATACACACTGACACACACACAGTGATACACACTGACACAGACATGGACACTGACACTCGCACTGATACACACACAGTCACACACACTGACACACATACACACACAGTGATACACACTGACCCACACACACACACACACAGCGATACACACACACAGAGACGCACACTGACCCACACACACGCACACAGTCACACACCCTGACCCACCCACACACACACAGTGACACACACTGACCCACCACACACACACACTGACAGACTCACACACACACACAGTGATACACACTGACTCACGCACACACAGTGATACACACTGACACACACACAGTGACACACACTGACTCACACACACACAGTGATACACACTGACACACACAGTGATACACACTGACCCAAACACACACACAGTGATACACACACACATGACACACACTGAGCCACACACACACACACACAGTGACACACTCTGACCAACCCACACACACACAGTGACACACACTGACCCACACACACACAGTGACACACACTGACCCACACACACAGTGACACACACTGACAGACTCACACACACACACACTGATACACACTAACACACAGTGACACACACTGACCCACACACACAATGATACACACTGACACACACTGACAGACTCACACACACACAGTGATAGAGACTTACAGACAGTGACACACACTGACCCACACACACACAGTGATACACACTGACACACACACAGTGATGCACACTAACACACAGTGACACACACTGACCCACACACACACACAGTGATACACACTGACACAGACATGGACACTGACATTCACACACACTGATACACACACACAGTCACACACAGTCACACACATACACACACAGTGAACCACACTGACACACACACACAGTGATACACACTGACACACACAGTGATATACACTGACCAAACACTCACACAGTGATACACACACACAGTGTCACACACTGACCCACAGACACGCACACAGTGACACACTCTGACCCACCCACACACACACAGTGACACACACTGACCCACCACACATACACAGTGACACACACTGACCGACACACACACACACTGACACACACTGACAGACTCTCACACACACAGTGATACACACTCACACACAGTGACACACACTGACTCACACACACACAGTGATACACACTGACACACACACAGTGACACACACTGACAGACTCACACACACGCACAGTGATACACACTCACACACAGTGCCGCACACTGATGCACACACACACACACACACTGATCCACCACACACACACAGTGATACACACTGACACAGGCATGGACACTGACATTTACACACACTGATACACACACACACAGTGACACACTCTGACCCACCCACACACACACAGTGACACACACTGACCCCCACACACACGCAGTGACACACGCTGACCCACCACACACACACACAATGACACACACTGATAGACTCACACACACACACACACACAGCGATACACACTCACACACAGTGACACACTGACCCACACACACACAGTGATACACACTGACACACACACAGTGATACACACTGACACAGACATGGACGCTGACACTCGCACTGATACACACACTGACACACATACACACACAGTGATACACACTGACCCCCACACACTCACACAGTGATAGACACACACAGACACACACTGACCCACACACACGCACACAGTGACACACTCTGACCCACCCACACACACACAGTGACACACACTGACCCACCACACACACACAGTGACACACACTGACCGACACACACACACACTGACACACACTGACAGACTCACACACACACAGTGATACACACTCACACACAGTGATACACACTGACTCACACACACACAGTGATACACACTGACACACACAGTGACACACACTGACTCACACACACACAGTGATACACACTGACACACACAGTGATACGCACTGACCCAAACACACACACAGTGATACACACACACATGACACACACTGAGCCACACACACACACAGTGACACACTCTGACCAACCCACACACACAAAGTGTCACACACTGACCCACACACACACAGTGACACACACTGACCCACACACACACACACACACACACAGTGACACACACTGACAGACTCACACACACACAGTGATACACACTAACACACAGTGACACACACTGACCCACACACACACAGTGATACACACTGACATACACTGACAGACTTTCACACACACACAGTGATACACACTAACACACAGTGACACACACTGACCCACACACACACAGTGATACACACTGACACACACACACAGTGACACACCCTGACCCACCACAGACACACACAGTGACACACACACACAGTGTCACACACTGACCCACAGACACACACTCAGTGACACACTCTGACCCACCCACACACACACAGTGACACACACTGACCCACCCACACAGTGACACACACTGACCCACCACACACACACACAGTGACACACACTGACCAACACACACACACAGTGACACACTCTGACCCACCCACACACACACACAATGACACACACTGACCCACACACACACATGACACACGCTGACCCACCACACACACACACAATGACACACACTGGCAGACTCACACACACACAGTGATACACACACACAGTGACACACTGACCCACACACACACAGTGATACACACTGACACAGACATGGACACTGACACTCACACTGATACACACACAGTCACACACACTGCCACACATACACACACAGTGATACACACTGACCCCCCCCACACACACACAGAGTGATACACACACACAGTGACACACACTGACCCACACACACGCACACAGTGACACACTCTGACCCACCCACACACACAGTGATACACACTGACTATCACACACACACACACAGTGACACACTCTGACCCACCCACACACACACAGTGACACACACTGACAGACTCACACACATGACACACACTGACCCACCACACACACACACAGTGACACACACTGACACAGACATGGACACTGTCACTCACACACACTGATACACAGTCACACACACATACACACACAGTGATACACACTGACACACACACACAGTGACGCACACTGACCCACAGACACACACACAGTGACACACTCTGACCCCCACACTCACACAGTGACACACACTGACGCACACACAGTGATACACACACTCACACCAGCTTCCTGATTGGTTTATGTGTCTGTCACTCTCGGATTTGCTCTGGGGGCGGGCTGTTAGCGGCTGGTGTTCTGATTGGCTGACACGGCTGTCAGTCAGAAAGCTCAGCCTTTGATTCGGTCATCCGCTGTCAGTCAAATTGCGGAGACCAGTCATTGGTGGACTTTGCTGTCAGGAAGTGAGCGGCAATTCTGATTGGCTGATTCGGGCAGTAGTCGATTTGGGCTCTGATTGGCTGAGGCAGTCAGTTAGCAATCCAGTCTCTGATTGGCGAGGCTTTCAGTTAGCAATCCAGTCTGTGATTGGCTGAGGGGGTCAGTTAGCAATCCAGTCTCTGATTGGCTGAGGTGGTCAGTTAGCAATCCAGTCTGTGATTGACTGAGGCCTTCAGACAGCAATCCAGTCTCTGATTGGTTCAGGTCCTCAGTTAGCAATCCAGTCTCTGAGTGGCTGAGGCGGTCAGTTAGCACTCCAGTCTCTGATTGGCTGAGGTGGTTATTTAGCGATCCCGCTCTGTGATTGGCTGTCAGTCAGTTTTGTTTCCTCATTAATTGAATAATTGATGTGAGCGGATATTTCACCATGATCCTGATCTGCTCCCTGAACTTGGATTGAGTCACCACGTAAATGAATGTGTTTGTGCAGCAATTTATATTGCGCAGCATTATTCCAACATTTTGAAATGTGTATTCAGGAAGAGTGACGTAAATTAATCCTTTCACTGTCACATAGAAAAATTTTATAACAGACACGGCCCAGAGGAGAATGAAAGCTCCGGAAATGCTGAAGAGTAAAATCATTGACTTCCTTCTGCTCTCCATCTCGGGGTCTCTGCGATTCTCTCCCTGACTCTGAGCCCTCAGTCCCTTCCGGACTCGACTGGTCACCAAAATGTGACTGACTGTCAGAGCGTTAATCACCAGGATTAAACCGAATGGGAGCAATGGAGTTAAAACCGCATCAAACCGGGAAAATCCAACCCAGCCAGGATCAGTCCAATAGCTTGTCTTTGTCCAACAGCCCCACTGGACATTGTCGACTGTCCACTGAGGTACCCTTGTAAAGTACAGGGGGATGTTTTTCACAGAGAGCAGGATGCCGGTTATTGCCAGAACCACAGCCGCAGTTTTCCCGGTGCAATATTTAGTTTTCAGTTTCTGGCAGCGAATGGCCACAAATCGATCAAAGGAGAAAGTGATGGTGAACCAGACAGAACAGTCTCTGGCTGCAGTCATTAGGACAGCGGTAACACGACACACAGAGGTGAGGCGCAGGAAATTCTTTGGGAAATAATAACCATTTATGGAGCCGAGAATGGGGTTCAAGATGATGAAGAGCAGATCCGCCGCTGCCATGGCCACCAGGTAGCGAGTGGTGCAGGTGGAGAGGCCACACTTTCCCCGACTCAGGATCACAATTCCCAGTAAATTAGCTGTCAGTAAAAAAGGGACAAGAGCCGGGAAATGAGTGAGTGAACATTCTCCATGTGTGAACCGACAGTAAGGAGAGGATTTCAGCATCAATCCAATGGGGTTTCCGGGGTGGTGGTGTTGTTGGAGGAGTTGTGTTAGAGATTAACATTGCAGATTGGAAAGTGGCCAATGTAACAACGCTGGTTAAGGAGGGACTGGGGGACAGGAAGCTGTGAATTATACATCTCTCACTTTGATGGAGCAAATCTGCAAATTCTAATCATTGAAATATTTCAGAGAGATTGGATTTCTCATCTGATCTGTTTTACAGGATTAATTCAGTCTGGACGGGTTTCCCAATTAGACCCAACGTGGACAGAGATTGAATCTGCAATCCCTTCCTGCACCCAATTATCAGAGCCCACCCCGGATTGAACACGTCTCTGGACTAGACAGCTGATGGAGTTGGAAGTCAATTCAGGATTTTTCTATTTAACTTCCCCTCTCCAAATTTCTTCCCCATTCTGACTCTCCCCCGCAGCCTCTCTGCCTCTAATTTACTGATTATGTCCTCTGTCTCTTTTTTTCCTTTCTCTCTCCCTCTCTCTATGCCTTCTCCTTTGCTTCCCTGTCTATCTCTTCCTAATCTCTACTTCTCTCCGACCAGCTTTATTCCCCTCTATCTGGATTTCTCTCTTATCCAGTGCATTTCCATTCTTCATTCTCATTATAACTTTACCCCACATCTCCCTATCACTCTCCAATTGTTCTCTGTTTCCTCCTGTTTCTCCCCATACCTCTCTATCTCACTCCAGTATTGCTCTCTCCATCTTGCTTTCTCCCCATTTCTGTTCACCTCCCTCCAGAATCTCTCCCTCTCCCTTTCCAGCTTTCTTTGTGGGGATTTTAAGCACAGCATGATCCCATGGGCAGCACTGTGACCATATCCAGAGAGGACAAAGTGGGTGGGGTGGGGGGTGGGAGACATGTCATTCCCCCAGCCTCGCGCTTGGTGTAATCCTCCACCCAGCGCCATGTGAATTCTGAGTTTGGATACATGTCCCCTCAGTGACAGAAATAGATAAACTCCCCTCTTTAAACTGGGGACAAGCTGTGTCCATTCCTTTGGTAGACCTTTTAAAATGAGCCTCCCAGTAGTTATTTATGAATAAATTAATCGATCTATTGATTGATTTCTGTAAATAAGAAATCTCAGGGCTCTGACTGAGGCTATTCTCCAGAGACAGGAAGCTGGGCGCTGACTCCTAACTGGAGACCCCCCAGATAAGGTGGTTCTTCCCACCCCCTCACAGCAATATGGTTTGTGGTTATTGGCAGTGTGGCTCAGAAATATTGCATCGCTCCTTTCAACACAGTGCACATGAAGGAGAGGGAAAGAAGCAGAGATATGGACAGAAATAGGAAGTTAGAAGGAGGGATGGAGTAAGAGGTCGTGGGTGTGGTTGCAAAGACCTGGCCCTAGATAAGAACATCCATCTTTACAATGAGAGAGAGCGATAGTGGCAGGAGGAGAAAAGAGAAGGAGGGAGTGGAGCAGAGACAGAGGGAGGCCCCAGGGGAGTGGAAGGTCAAAGCAGAGGTGGTGATGGAGGGACAGCATTTGAGAAAGAGAGACAGGATGTGAGAGTCTCCAGTGTGTGGTCACTAGCTGCAGCTCCACTCAAACACTGTCAGATAGTCTGGGAGGATTTAAAAACTGTCCTGAAGGAATCGGCAGCCGCTTCCCAAACTGAAAGAGGGAGTTGAGCGGCTTCTGGAGACTGAGAGGGGACAGGGGGTGGGCAGGATGGAGCAGGGCTGGCATTATAATTCAGGTTTAGAAGATTCTCTCTGTGGAACTCTCTCTTTCTCCATTTCAATGTTTCTGTCTGATTGCAAGAAATGGAGGGAAGGAAAGAGTGAGAGAGAATGATGAGAACCAAGAATGAGAGGTATTGAATAATAGAATCATATAATGCAGAAGAGGCACTCCGGCCCATCAAGTCTGCACTGTCACATTAGAAATACTTGAAATCCCACCTAGCCCCATCTGTCAGCACTTGGCCCATAGCCCTGAATGTTATGTTGTGCGAAGTGCTCATCCAAATACCTTTTAAAGGATGTGAGGCAACCCACCTCCACCACCCTCCCAGGCAGCGCATTCCAGACCCTCACCACCCTCTGGGTAAAAAATTATTTCCTCACACCACCCCCCCCCCCCACCAAACCTCCTGACCCCCACCGTGAACCTATGTCCCCTCGTGACTGACCCTTCAGATATGGGGAACAGTTGCTCCTTATCCACTCTGTCCATGGCCCTCATAATCTTGTACACCTCAATCAGGTCGCCCTTCAGTCTTCTCTGCTAAAACTTTAAAAACCCAAGCCCACGCAACCTCTTTTCATAATGTTGATCTTCCATCCAAGGCAGCATCTTGGTGAATCTCCTCTGCGCCCCCATCCAGCGCAATCACATCCTTCCTATAATGTGGCGATCAGACTGCACACAGTACTCCAGCTGGGGCCTCACTAAAGATCGAGACAATTCCAACATTACTTCCCTGCTTTTGTAATCTATGCCTCGTTTGATAAAGGCAAGTGTCCCATATGCAATTTTCATCACCTTACTAACATGCCCTTCTGCTTCCAAAGGTCTGTGGTCAAATACGCCAAGGTCACATTCTACCATAGATCTTTCTATAGTCCGAACATTCATTGAGTATTTCCTTGTCAAATTACTCCTTCCAAAGTGTATCAGCTCACACTTTTCAGGGTAACATTCTATTAAACGGTGTAAAACACACTCCACACTGCGAACTGCACCTTGTGCAATCTTGCTGCAGAACTTGCTTTAAAGGTTGTCTGTGTTAAGAGAGAGTTTCAACTTGCCAGGGAAGTGAAGGGAAATTTCCATACTTGGGACAATGCACACACACAGAGTGGTAGGTGTGTGGGGATTTCTGTTGGGTGCAGTTCTAGAAGGGGCTCACAGCAGGTGTGGGGATGGAGGCAGGGGAAGGGCTGTGTCTCATTTGATTAGTTTCACAGTGCAGCTGCTGTGGGATCTTGCTGTGCACGCACTGTCCTGGGTCCTTTGCCTGCCTTGAAACAATGTTCAACCTCTTTTAAAATAGTTCACTGACTGCAAAGAAGGCTCCAAGGTCTTGAATATAAAAAAAGCTTAAACTTGAAAATGGGACTGAGGGAGTTCATGAAAACTTTGTGCAGAGGACGAAGGGGACATTCAGCCAATATCACATTGATGCCTGTGGGATCTTACTGTGCGACAAATATTCCAGCCCCAGTTTGTACATTAAAACAAGAAACACACACACACACGGAAAACAATTATCATGAACTCTGAACTGAATTTTGAAACTGCCTCTGTGCTATGGATCTTCCTGTGCACAAGTTGTATCAGAAATCTCTAAATTAACAGCAGTGAGGTCAGATTAACAATTAATCTCATCACTGTAAATAATTATTGATGGCCTGGAATGAAAGTTCTTTAACTTGAGGCGGGTGTAATTGTGGAATAAAAAATGTGTCTGAGGCAGAGAGATCAATGTGAGGGTGAAATGAAATGCACAGGGTTCTATTTGAATACAGTTTGCTGTGGTGGTGATTGTCGGAGCTCTCGCTCTATGTCTGGTGTTGGGAAGCTGAGCTTGTGAAGTGTGGTCCCTTTAAAAGCTGGTTTTGTGTCCCTTTAAAGTTGGACTTGTGTCAATGCTTGGAGGCTTAAAATGCAGGTACAGACAGAATACCAAGACGGCAAGATTTGTAGCAAAGACCAAGCATCAAGGTTGCCTTAGTAACAGGCTTTGCAGGTTTTTGAATTTTGAGGTCAGCCTATCAGTTTAAAGAAGACACTCAGCTATCAGGAAGCTAACAGTTGTTAATTTATTGTTGTGGACATGGCCGGATCAATCCTGGTGCAGTAGAATTCATAGGTCATCACAGTTATAAAAACAGGAGATAAACTGCCTGCCTGCAGTTCAACTGAAGGGCTGCCACCTTTCAAAGCCTAGAGAGGGAAAGAGCAGCTCTCTCCAGCTTTGAATATCATTTAATAGACCTCTCTATCTATCGATCTGAATCAGAAATAACTTGCAGGCAGCGGAATAGAAAGACAAACGCCAAAAGTTTTCCAAAGCCACACAACCTAGTTGTATACATTTTTGCGAGTGACTAAATTATGTTCTTTTTTTTCTGTTAATGAATGTCCTTGTATTTATTTGAACAGCATTCCAGTAGAATCTTACTTTAATCAAAATGCTACTTCTTTAACTAAAGTTCCCTGTTGGGTAAATAATTAAGTAGTTAATTGTTCACTTAAATTGAGTGTCAGGTATTTCTGTTAGTTAACCACTAAATGTTAATGAAGAACAGTTCACACCTTCCCACACACCTTTCACACATCACAAAGCAAGGTCTTCCTCTTTGGGGAATTCAGCGTGTCTTGTTAAAAGGGCATCAACCTCTGTCTCATGACATTGTCTCTCTATCTGTGTCTCTGTATCTCCATTGTGTGGCTTATGAGAGACAGGGAGTGAGAGAGTGGGGAGCCAGGCTGTGGAAGGGCAGATGTTACAGAATGTGGGAGTGAGAGAGAAAAGGGAGGATCAGGTTAAACAGGGGGAGAGATAGCTGAACATTGTGGAGTTAGGATGGAGGGAAAATGGCAGAGGATTTGGGGGTCGAGGGTTTCCTGTGTGCAGTAACTGCTGATGTCCCTGTCACATCTTTCCAGAAGGTGTGATGTTCAAACACTCCAGTCCTGAGACAGTCTGTTTTCAAATGTATCCTGAGGAAATGAACAGTTTCTTCCCACTTGAGGTTTGAGCCACTTGCCAACGAGGTTGGGCGGTGTGGAAACATTGCTGCCCATGGGATCGTGCTGTGCATCAATGACCTGCAGCATATACAGAACTGCAAATGATAACCACACAACTTATAAAGCAAATTTGGAAGGGGGATGGGATAAAAATCAAACCCCTGGCCTTGGTAAAGGCTTGTTCTCACTCCCTGTGTCCTGTTTGCGTTTTTAGACAGAGTGGTGCGATTTGGAGGATTTATTATTTTTTGTGGGGGAGTGGGTAGGGAAGGAGGTTCAACATCTCGGCCTCTATCACCACAACTTTCCCTCTCTTTCTGCAAACATTTGCTTCAATGTTGCATCTTATAGTTAATGTAAAATAAAATCCCATTTTGATTTGCTGTTTTTTTATTGTTGTGGGGTGTATGAGGGGTGTGCGGACGGGACAGAGGGTGGGGAACAGTGGTTCTCTTTTCCCCTCTCACCATTTCCATCCGTGTGTGGGATGTTTTGGGGCTGGAAAGGACAGTTCTGTTTCACTGGGGTGGGGAGAATCCTGTTCTTTGTCCCCAAGGTTTATTGCATCCTCTGGGACTAGGCATCAATTTAATGCCTAATCTCAGGGCCCTCAGGATGCCTTTTCCATTCACTTCAAAGAACAAAGAACAGTACAGCACAGGAAACAGGCCGTTCGGCCCTCCAAGCCTGCGCCGCTCCTTGGTCCAACTAGACCAATCGTTTGTATCCCTCCATTCCCAGGCTGCTCATGTGACTATCCAGGTAAGTCTTAAACGATGTCAGCGTGCCTGCCTCCACCACCCTACTTGGCAGCGCATTCCAGGCCCCCACCACTCTCTGTGTAAAAAACATCCCTCTGATATCTGAGTTATACTTCGCCCCTCTCACCTTGAGCCCGTGACCCCTCGTGATCGTCACCTCCGACCTGGGAAAAAGCTTCCCACTGTTCACCCTATCTATACCCTTCATAATCTTGTACACCTCTATTAGATCTCCCTTCATTCTCCATCTTTCCAGGGAGAACAACCCAAGTTTACCCAATCTCTCCTCATAGCTTAGACCCTCCATACCAGGCAACATCCTGGTAAACCTTCTCTGCACTCTCTCTAACGCCTCCACGTCCTTCTGGTAGTGCGGCGACCAGAACTGGACGCAGTACTCCAAACGTGGCCTAACCAGCGTTCTATACAGCTGCATCATCAGACTCCAGCTTTTATACTCTATACCCCGTCCTATAAAGGCAAGCATACCATATGCCTTCTTCACCACCTTCTCCACCTGTGTTGCCACCTTCAAGGATTTGTGGACTTGCACACCTAGGTCCCTCTGTGTTTCTATACTCCTGATGACTCTGCCATTTATTGTATAACTCCTCCCTACATTATTTCTTCCAAAATGCATCACTTCGCATTTATCCAGATTAAACTCCATCTGCCACCTCTCCACCCAATTTTCCAGCCTATCTATATCCTGCTGTATTGCCCGACAATGCTCTTTGCTATCCGCAAGTCCAGCCATCTTCGTGTCATCCGCAAACTTGCTGATTACACCAGTTACACCTTCTTCCAAATCATTTATACATATCACAAATAGCAGAGACCCCAGGACAGAGCCCTGCGGAACACCACTTCATTCCATACAGTTACTGTGTTTAATTTTTCGAGATCATTAAATAAAACTGTCGCAGCCACATCAATTCATTTCAATCAGGATGCAATTGTTGGTTTTCAAACTCTCTCACCCAACGTTCTCGTTAGATTGTGTTATCAGTGAGGGAGGGAGAGAAAAAGAAGAAGGTGAAAGAGAGAGAGAGAGAGAGAGAAGCCCGAGAGGAAGGGAGAGGTGAGAAGATAAATTGTCAGGGGGAGGGGTGGGGGGTAAGGGAGGGTGGGCGGGGGGAGAGAGGATGTGTTTCAGGGGTCCTCCACCGTTTCATTCCAGGCGAGCCCCCCAGTCATTGAAACATATAAACTGGAAGCATGAGTAGGAGCCTGCGCCGCCATTCATTTTTATTGTGGCTGATCATCAAATTTAATAACTTGTTTCACCCTTACCCCTTATCCTTTTATCCCTTTAGCCCCGAGAGCTATATCTAACTTATTTTTGAAATCACAGTACGCCTGTGAATTCCACACATTCACCACCCTCTGACTGAAGAAATTTCTCCTCCCCTCAATTCTAAAAAGGTTTGCCCTTATCATCAAACTAAGACAGCTAGTTGTTGACTCCCCCACCATTGGTAACTTTCTTTCTGAATCGACCCGTTCGAACCCTGTTTGAATTTTATAAGTTTCTATGAGATCCCCTCTCACTATTCTGAATGCATTTGCCTTAACAACATTCGGTGATCATGAATTCTGCACATTCACCACTTTCTGACTGAATAAATTTCTCCTCACCTCAGCTCCAAAAGGTTTGTCCCTAATCCTAAAACTATGACCCCTAGTTCTCGACTCCACCACCATTGGTAACATTCTTTCTGAATCGAGCCTGCCTCATTCTGTGAGAATTTAAGTTTCTATGAGATCCCCTCTCACTCTACAAATTTCCATTGAATATAATCCTAACCAATCTAATCTCTCCTCATATGACAGACCTGCCATCCCAGGAATCAGCCTGGTAAACCGTCGCTGTACTTCCTCTATAGCAAGGACATCCTTTCTCAGATCAGGACCCCAAAACTGTACAAAAATCTCCAGGTGTGGCCTCAGCAATGCTTTATAAATTGTAGCAAATCATCCCTATCCCTAACTAGGAATCATCTCGCTATGAAAGAAGTAGGGGAGATCCTAAATGAATACTTTGCGTCGGTATTCACAAAGGAGAGGGATGTGTTGACTGGGAGTGTCTCGGAGGGGAGTGTTGAACCGTTGGAGAAAATCTCCATTACAAGGGAGGAAGTGTTAGGTTTGTTCGAGAATATAAAGACTGACAAATCCCCAGGGCCTGATGGAATCTATCCAAGGCTGCTCAGGGAGACGAGAGATGAAATCGCTGGGCCTCTGACACAAATCTTTGTCTTGTCACTGGACACAGGTGAGGTCCCAGAGGATTGGAGGATAGCTAATGTTGTCCCGTTAATTAAGAAGTGTAGGAAGGATAACCCGGGTAATTATAGGCCGGTGAGCTTGACGTCCGTGGTGGGGAAGTTTTTAGAGAAGATTCTTAGAGATAGGATGTATGCGCATTTAGAAAGGAATAAACTCATTAACGATAGTCAGCATGGTTTTGTGAGAGGGAGGTCATGCCTCACTAACCTGGTGGAGTTTTTTGAAGAAGTGACCAGAATGGTTGACGAGGGAAGGGCCTGGATGTCGTCTATATGGACTTTAGTAAAGCGTTTGACAAAGTCCCTCATGGTAGGCTGGTGAAAAAGATTTGATCTCATGGGATAAAGAGGGAGGTGGCTAGATGGGTGGAGAACTGGCTTGGTCACAGAAGGCAGAGGGTGGTAGTGGAAGGGTCTTTTTCCGGCTGGAGGCCTGTGACTAGTGGTGTTCCGCAGGGCTCTGTATTGGGACCTCTGCTGTTTGTGATTTATATAAACGATCTGGAAGAAGGTGTAACTGGGGTGATCAGTAAGTTTGCGGATGACACAAAATTGGCAGGACTTGCAGAGAGTGAGGAGCATTGTCAGAAGCTACAGAAGGATATAGATAGGCTGGAAATTTGGGCAAAGAAATGGCAGATGGAGTTCAATCCTGATCAATGCGAAGTGATGCGTTTTGGTAGAAATAATGTAGGGAGGAGCTATATGATAAATGGCAGAACCATAAAGGGTGTAGATACGCAGAGGGACGTAGGTGTGCAAGTCCACAGATCCTTGAAGGTGACGTCACAGGTGAAGAAGGTGGTGAAGAAGGCATATGGCATGCTTGCCTTTATAGGACGGGGCATAGAGTATAAAAGTTGGGGTCTGATGTTGCAGATGTAGAGAACGTTGGTTCGGCCGCATTTGGAATATTGCGTCCAATTCTGGTCGCCACACTACCAGAAGGACGTGGAGGCTTTGGAGAGAGTACAGAGGAGGTTTACCAGGATGTTGCCTGGTATGGAGGGGCTTAGTTATGAGGAGAGATTGGGTAAACTGGGGTTGTTCTCCCTGGAAAGACGGAGTATGAGGGGAGACTTGATAGAGGTGTATAAAATTGTGAAAGGCATAGATAGGGTGAACTGTGGGAAGCTATTCCCCAGGTCGGTGGTGACGTTCACGAGGGGTCATAGGTTCAAGGTGAAGGGGGGGAGGTTTAACACAGATATCAGAAGGACGTATTTTACACAGAGGGTGGTGGGGGCCTGGAATGCGCTGCCAGGCAAGGTGGTGGAGGTGGGGACACTGGCAATGCTTAAGACTTATCTAGACAGCCATATGAACGGAGTGGGAATGGAGGGATACAAAAGAATGGTCTAGTTTGGACCAGGTAGTGGCACGGACTTAGAGGGCCGAAGGGCCTGTTCCTGTGCTGTATTGTTCTTTGTTCTTTGAAAGCTTACAGACCATTTGGCTCCATTCCTGCCTGCTGTACCTGCCTGGTTCTTTGCAGTGAGTGATGCATGAGGAGACCAATGTTTTGATGAGTATCCGCCTCCCTCAATTTACACCATAGAAATCATAGAATCATAGAAACCCTACAGTACAGAAAGAGGCCATTCAGCCCATCGAGTCTGCACTGACCACAATCCCACTCAGGCCCTACCCCCATATCCCTACATATTTTACCCGCTAATCCCTCTAACCTGTTCATCTCAGGACACGAAGGGGCAATTTTAGCATGGCCAATCAACCTAACCTGCACATCTTTAGACTGTGGGAGGAAACCGGAGTACCCGTAGGAAACCCACGCAGACACGGGGAGAATGTGCAAACTCCACACAGACAGTGACCCAAGCCGCGAATCGAACCCAGGTCCCTGGAGCTGTGAAGCAGCAGTGCTAACGACTGTGCTACCGTGCCACCCATTCAATAATAACTTGTCTTTCTAATATTCCTACCAGAGTCGATATCCTCACAGTGATCCACATTAAACTGCATCTGCCATGCGTATGACTACACCCTCAGCCTGTCCCAATCACGCTGAATATCCTCTGCATCCTCCTTACAGCTCACCCTCCCAAACAGCTTTGTACCATCTGCAAATTTGGAGATGATGCATTCAGTAACCCTGCTGGAAGACTAAATAAACCACATCCACTGGTTCCCTTCGGTCAACTCTACTAGTTCCACCCTCAAACAATTGCAAGATATTCCAATCATGATTTCCCTTTAGTAAATCCATGCTGACTTTGCCTGATTATGCCATTGCCTTCCAAATGCCGAGTTATCAAATCCTTGAAATTTGACTCTTGCAACTTCCCCAGCACCGACGTTAGGCTCACTGGTCTATAGTTCACTGTTTTCTCTCTACAGTCCTGTCTGAATACCGGACTTGCATTAGCTGCCCTCCAATCCAGGAACCAGCCCAGAGTGCAATAAAATTGGAAAATGACCACCATTGGATCTGCTATTCCCAGGAAGACTTCTTTAAGTACTCTGGGATGAAGGTTATCAGGACCTGGAGATTTATCCACCTTTATTCCCATCATTTTCCCCAAAACCATTTCTCTACAAATTCAAATTTCCTTCAGCTTCTCTCTAAAACTTGTTCCTCTCAGAACTTTTGGCACGTTATTCATGTCTTCCTTTCTGAAGATCAAAGCAATGTACAATTTAATTCCTCAGCTATTACTTTGTTCCCCGTTATGGGAACTCACATTTCTGACAGCAAAGGTCCTAGTTTGTCAAATTGTTTCTCTTTACATACTGATACTTTTTTTTTGAAGTCAGTTGTCATGTTCCACGGTAGATTACTTTCCTACTCTATTTTTCTTTCCATAATCAATCCCTTGCTCCTCCCAAAAGGTTGGATTTGCAAACAGTGATTGTGTTACTGAGGGTGAATCTGTGATGTGTTTTAGCTTTTCACCAATTCACACCTACAATTGTGTTTTCTATCTGGCTGCTCTCACATTGCAGTGTGATTGTGGGATCTTGCTGTGCAGGATGACCAGCAGCATTTCTGAAATGACACAGGAACATTTTATTTTCCTCAGAAACCCTCTAACCCTCCTGCTGCTGACCTAAGTCTACACACCTTGGACACACCTCTGCTCAGGGGAAGAAGTTTTTTCTTAACTATCCTATCTCTGTCCCTCATAATTTTGAACACCTCAATGATGTCCACGCTCCGCCTTCACTGTTCTGTGGAAAGCAATCCCAGCCTAACCAACCTGTCTTCAGTGCAGAAACACTGCTGCACAGGCAACATCCTGGTGAATCTCCTTTGCGTTCCTTCCAGAGCAATCACAACCTCCGTCTGGTGAGGCCACCAGAACTCCGCACAGTCCTCGAGCTGAAGACAAATGAATGTTTCATACATCTCCATCATGACCTCCCTGCTTCTACCTTCTACACATCAACTCATAAAGAAAATTGTCATGTCTGCCTTCTTAAGCAGCTGATCATCAGAAGTTAACCACTGGAATGGAAAGCAACAGAAGGTTTATGTATTTTCCTGAGTTTAAACAGAAATTAACTTTAAAAATCTAAAGAACAGTTGTCCAGTCACAACCTCATAAAAAAATAAATGAACTAACTTCAAAAGAGTAAAAAAATACGTCAAGTAACACAGGCTGTGATAAATAGCATTCAGCACCTATTCCAAAATTAAGATCATCTTGACAGATTTTAATGAATAAATTTCCCAATGATCAGGAATGTCGATGTCCGACACATGGTGTTTCTAGATGCCTTCAGTAAGTTAAGACTGAACAGACACATGAGTAATCTCAGAGCAAGTGGAGTTCGAGGACCAGCAGCAGAATGACGAGAAGCTGGTTACAAAGACACAACACAGGGAGTGGGAGTTAAAGGGATTTACTCTGATTGCTGGATGTTGGGAAGTGGTTTTCCACAAGGATCAGCGCTGGGATCACTGTCCTTCACCATTTACATCAACAACATGGAATTGGGAAGCAAAATTATAGTTCCAAAATTTACAAACCAATCCAAACTGAGAATGAGAATGAGCAGAGTGGAAGAATACAACTCAACACAATAACACATTAATAATAATTTTTAAACTTGCAAATTGCGTATTGGAATTGGAAATTTATTTCACCACAGCTCAGTGTCAGGTTCTTAATTCTGATCAGAACAATATGTTTCCCAATCACTGTTTAGATTTCAAGTATCTGAAAGCTTTCGAGGAGTTTTGTGCTTCAGGTGATCAGATTCACAAATCGCTTAAAGAAGCAACACAGTTCAGATATAATCATAACAATCCGCAAAATAAAACATTGGAGTTCATTTATAGATCAATAGAAATGCGAGCAAATCACAACATTTTTGAAAACATTTTTAAAAAACAAATCACAGAATACTGCACCTCTGTTGTTGGGTTGTTTAAATATCAGGAACGAGCTGAAACCTGTTTCTTTTCAATACATAACCGAGTTACCGAGGCATTTCACATCACACACTGACCACAAAACATCATTAGAACAAAACCAATCACTTCCTATTTCCCAGCTATTCCAAAGATTAAACACAGAGACAGCTCCATGGAGTGGAGATCTTACTCATCCAATAAAAAATATATATAATTGAGCATTTTCATTCAGAGTTTAAAATCAGAGGGCCGCTCACACACAGATTTACACAACCTCAGTGGTTAGAGTCACTCACCAGGAACACCAATAATGGCAATGATTGGGTAGATTATTTTCTCAGCTATCTCAACGGGATACAGCATCTTCAGTGTGAAGCGATGTGTCGCTTCGAGCTGCTAACAGTCTCTCTGTCTTAAACTCTGAGGTTACCTATTCCCAAAGCCTTTAATATATACACTGCAGAATCACCTCAGGGACATTGAGATAGCAACAAGATTTAAAAAAAATATTTGAACAAACAGATTACGACATTGAGTTCAGTGGTGGATAATTATCTTTCGATGAAGTTAATTCTTTCCAAACACTGGATCCTGTTGATCACATTTATCATCTAATAACAAGTGGAAAGATGCTGTCCACTCAAACACCATCAGTCCCATCTCCAGATCTCACATTGTTTCAGTGATATCTGTAACTGGGCTGTGACGTTTCAGTAATTGAGTTTCAATTGTTACCATCTCTTTCTGTGTGGTATTTAACTGTGGACATTCAGTGATGTGAATTAAGTGGGTTATGGGTGAGCATAGATTGCAAAATTATGTTAATCAATAATCTGGAAGTATTTAACCTGCAAATAAAATTATTCTCCCCTTAATCTAATGCAGCTCCTCAAACTGAGAAACTGAGAAAACATTTGGAAACAATGGGAAGTCTCAGAAAATTCAGACCCTGCAGCAGATACAAGTACATCATCTCTTGGAGCAGTAAATATGCAGGTTTAACTGTGACAAGTAATGCACAGACAGCAACTGATACAGGTCTCACATCTGACACACAAACGTATGCGGCAAGAGAAATGTGTCCAGATGTGGAGAGAGAGAGAGAGAGAGAGAGCAACAGGACCTGCAAAAGTGGAAGGGATTATGGGGAAGGAGATATTGAGAGAGGAATGGTGTTCATAATAGTAAACAGGGATAGGGCCTGGGTAAAGATGCTCTGTTGATTAGTGGGGTCAGTATGTCAGGGTACAGGCATAGGGCTGGGGAAAGGTGCTCTGTTAATTTTGGGGTCAGTGTGTCAGGGTGCAGGGATACAGCCTGGGAAAAGGTGCTCTGTTGTTTCGTGGAGTCAGTATGTCAGGGTGCGGGGATAGGGCCTGGGTAAAGGGGCTCTGTTGGTTCGTGTGGTCAGTATGTCAGGGTACAGGGTTAGGATCTGGGGAAAGGTGCTCTGTTGATTAGCGGAATCAGTATGTTGGGGTACAGGGATAGGGCCTGGGTAAATGTGCTCTGTGATTCGTGGGGTGAGCATGTCAGGGTACAGGGAAAGGGCCTGGGAAAAGGTGCTCTGTTGATTAGTGGGGTCAGTATGTCGGGATACAGGATTAGGGCCTGGGTAAAGGTGTTCTGTTGATTATTGGGGTCGGTATCTCAGGGCACAGGGATAGGGTCTGGGAAAAGGTTCCCTGTTGATTTGTGGGGTCAGTGTGTCAGGCTGCAGGGATAGGGTCTGCGGAAAGGTGCTCTGTTGATTAGTGGGGTCAGTATGTCTGGGTAGAGGGATATGATCTGGGTAAAGGTGCTCTGTTGATTAGCGGGATCAGTATGTCAGGGGACAGGGATAGGGCCTGGGGAAAGTTCCTCTGTTGATTAGTGGGGTCAGTTAATCTGGGTTCAGGAACAGGGTCTGGGTAAAGATGTTCTGTTGATTCGTGGGGTGAGCATGTCAGCATACAGGGATCGGGCCTTGTAAAATGTGCTCTCTTGATTAGTGGGCTAGGGCCTGTGAAAAGGTACTCCGTTGTTAGTGGGGTCAGTATGTCAGGGTACAGGGAT
Source organism: Mustelus asterias (assembly GCF_964213995.1). NCBI lineage: Eukaryota > Metazoa > Chordata > Chondrichthyes > Carcharhiniformes > Triakidae > Mustelus > Mustelus asterias. Next base: position 890,927 of record NW_027590120.1, on the reverse strand, counting down.
AGGGACTGGGTAAAGCTGTCCCGTGGGTAAAGAATGCTCCCTGACATACTGACTCCACGAAACAACAGAGCACCTTTTCCCAGGCTGTATCCCTGTACCCTGACACACTGACCCCAAAATTGACAGAGCACCTTTCCCCAGCCCTATCCCTGTGCACTGACATTCTGACCCCACTCACAACAGAGCATCTTTATCCAGGCCCTATCCCTGTCCCTTGACACACTGATCCCACTAATCAACAGAGGACCTTTCCCCAGGCCCTATCCCTGTTCCCGGAGACACTGACCTCACTAATCAACAGAGGACCTTTCCCCAGGCCCTATCCCTGTTACCGCAGTCACTGACCTCACTAATCAACAGAGTGCCTTTCTCCAGGCCCTATCCCTGACATACTGACCCCACTGATCAACAGAGCACCCTTACCCATGCCCGATCCCTGTGCCCTGACATACTGACCCCAAAATCAACAGAGCACCTTTCCGCAGCTCTATCCCTGGGCCCTGACAAGAACAAAGAACAAAGAACAATACAGCACAGGAACAGGCCCTTCGGCCCTCCAAGCCCGTGCCGCTCCCTGGTCCTAACTAGACCATTCCTTTGTATCCCTCCATTCCCACTCCGTTCATATGGCTATCTAGATAAGTCTTAAACGTTCCCAGTGTGTCCGCCTCCACCACCTTGCCTGGCAGCGCATTCCAGGCCCCCACCACCCTCTGTGTAAAATATGTCCTTCTGATATCTGTGTTAAACCTCCCCCCCTTCACCTTGAACCTATGACCCCTCGTGAACGTCACCACCGACCTGGGGAAAAGCTTCCCACCGTTCACCCTATCTATGCCTTTCATAATTTTATACACCTCTATTAAGTCTCCCTTCATCCTCCGTCTTTCCAGGGAGAACAACCCCAGTTTACCCAATCTCTCCTCATAACTAAGCCCCTCCATACCAGGCAACATCCTGGTAAACCTCCTCTGTACTCTCTCCAAAGCCTCCACGTCCTTCTGGTAGTGTGGCGACCAGAACTGGACGCAATATTCCAAATGCGGCCGAACCCACGTTCTATACATCTGCAACATCAGACCCCAACTTTTATACTCTATGCCCCGTCCTATAAAGGCAAGCATGCCATATGCCATCTTCACCACCTTCTCCACCTGTGACGTCACTTTCAAGGATCTGTGGACTTGCACACCCAGGTCCCTCTGCGTATCTACACCCTTTATGGTTCTGCCATTTATCGTATAGCTCCTCCCTACATTATTTCTACCAAAATGCATCACTTCGCATTGATCAGGATTGAACTCCATCTGCCATTTCTTTGCCCAAAGCCTATCTATATCCTTCTGTAGCTTCTGACAATGCTCCTCACTATCTGACCCCACCAACAACAGAGCACCTTTTCCAGGCCAAAGCTCTGTACCCCGACATGCTGACCCCACTGATCAACAGAGCACCTTTACCCAGGCCCTATTCATGCACCCTGACCCCACTAATCAATAGAGCACCTTTACTCAGGCCCTATCCCTGTACCCCAACATACAGATCCCGCTAATCAACAGAGCACCTTTACCCAGATCCTATCCCTGTACCCTGACACACTGACCCCACTAAACAAGAGAGCACTTTTCCCCAGATCATATCCCTGTGCCCTGACATACTGACCACACTAAACAACAGAGGATCTTTACCCAGGCCGTATCCCTATACCTGGATACACAGACCTCACTAATTAACAGAGCACCTTTACCCAGGCCCTATCCCTGTGCCCTGACATGCTGACCTCACTAATCAACAGAACACCTTTACATAGGCCCTATCCCTGACACACTGACCCCACTGATCAACAGAGCACCTTTACCCAGGCCCAGTCCCTGTGCCCTGACATACTGACCCCAAAAATCAACAGAGCACCTTTACCCAGCCCCTATCCCTGTTCCCTTACATAGTGACCCCACTAACAACAGTGCACCTTTACCCAGGCCGTATCCCTGTCCCCTTACATACTGACCCCACTAATCAACAACGAGGACCTTTCCCCAGACCCTATCCCTGTCCCCTGACATACTAACCCCACTAATCAACAGAGCACCTTTACCCAGGCCCTCTCCCTGTTCCCTGACATACTGACCCCACTAATCAAGAGAGCACCTTTCCCCAGACCCTATCCCTGTCCGCTGACATACTAACCCCACTAATCAACAGAGCACCTTTACCCAGGCCCTCTCCCTGTACCCTGACATACTGACCCCACTAACCAACAGAGCACCTTTACCCAGGCCCTATCCCTATCAAGAGCCTGCGGAAAGGTGTTCTCTTGATTAGTGGGGTCAGTATGTCAGCGTACAGGGATAGGGCCTGGGTAAAGTGGCTCTGTTAATGAGTGGGGTCAGTATGTCAGGGTACAGGAATAGGGTCTGGGAAAAGGTGTTCTCTTGATTAGTGGGATCAGTTTGTCAGGGTTCCGGTAGAGGGCCTATGTAAAGGTGCTCTGTTGATTAGTGGGGTCAGTATGTCAGGTACAGGAATAAGGCCTGGGTAAAGGTGCCCTGTTGATTAGCAGGGTTAGTCTGTCAGGGTACAGGGATAGGGCTTGGGTAAAGGTGTTCTGTTGATTAGTGGGGTCAGCATGTCAGGGTATAGGGATAGGGCCTGGGTAAAGGTGCCCTGTTGATTAGCAGGGTCAGTCTGTCAGGGTACAGGGATAGGGCTTGGGTAAAGGTGCTCTGTTGATTAGTGGGGTCAGTGTGTCAGGGTACAGGGATAGGGCTTGGGTAAAGATGCTCTGTTGATTAGTGGGGTCAGTATGTCAAGGTATAGGGATAGGGCCTGGGTAAAGGTGCTCTGTTGATTAGTGGGGTCAGTATGTTAGGGTAGTCTGCAGGTGCAACAGGTGATCAAGAAGGCAAATGGGATGTTGGAAACCGGAGCACCCGGAGAAAACTCACACAGATGTGGGACAGTGACCCAAGCCGGGAATCGAACCCAGGTCCCCTGCGCTGTGAGGCAGCAGCACTAATCACTGTGCCAGAACAGCAGAGTAACACCACATTCTGCACCCTCTCCTTTCCTTCTCTATTTAAAAAAGGAAATAGACAAAAGGCGGGTAACAACAGGCCGGTTAGCTTAACGTCTGTAGTTGGGAAAAGGCTGGAATCCATGATTAAAAAAGAAATAGCAGGCCATCTGGATAAGAATGGTTCGATTAAGCAGATGCAGCATGGATTCATGAGGGGAATGTCGTGCTTGACGAACTTGTTGGATTTTTATGAAGATGTGACTAGTGCGGTTGACGGAGGGGAACCAGTGGATGTGTTTTTGGATTGCCAAAAAGCATTTGATACGGTGCCTCACAAAAGGTTGCTGAAGAAGATTGGGTCACACGGAGTCGGGGGTAGGGTGTTAGCGTGGATTGGGGATTGGCTATCCGACAGGAAGCAGAGAGTCGGAATATATGGGTGCTTTTCTGGTTGGCAGATGGTAACTAGTGGCGTGCCGCAGGGATCGTTACTGGGGCCTCAACTTTTTATCATTTAAATCGACGATCTGGAGGAGGGGACTGAGTGTAGGGTAACAAAGTTCGCAGACGACACAAAGATAAGTGGAAAAGTGAATCGTGTGGAGGGCATAGAAGGTCTGCAGAGAGATTTGGACAGGCTGAGTGAGTGGGCGAGGATCTGGCAGATGGAGTATAACGTTAACAAATGCGAGGTTATTCACTTTGGAAGAACTAATAGCAAATTGGATTATTATCTGAATGGAAAGAAATTACAACATGCTACTGTGCAGAGGGACCTGGGGGTCCTTGTGCATGAGACACAAAAACCCAGTCTGCAGGTGCAACAGGTGATCAAGAAGGCAAATGGGATGTTGGCCTATATCGCAAGGGGGATAGAATATAAAAGCAGAGATGTCTTGCTGCATCTGTACAGGGCATTGGTGAGGCCGCAGCTAGTATACTGTGTGCAGTATTGGTCCCCTTATTTGTGCAAGGATATATTGGCCTTGGAGGGAGTGTAGAGAAGGTTCACCAGGTTGATACCAGAGATGAGGGGTGCTGATTACGAGGAGAGACTGAGCAGATTTGGTTTGTACTCCTTGGAATTTAGAAGGCTGAGGGGGGATCTTATAGAGAACTATAAGATAATGAAGGGGCTGGATAGCGTAGAGGTGGAGAAATTCTTTCCACTTAGAAAGGAAGCTAGAACTAGAGGGCACAGCCTCAAAATAAAGGGGGGTCAGTTTAGGACAGAGTTGAGGAGGAACTTCTTCTCTCAGAGGGTGGTGAATCTCTGGAATTCTCTGCCCACTGAAGTGGTGGGGGCTACCTCGTTGAATATGTTTAAATCACGGATAGATGGATTCCTGATCGGTAAGGGAATTAGGGGTTATGGGGATCAGGCGAGTTAGTGGAACTGATCCACTTCAGATCAGCCATGATCTTATTGAATGGCAGGGCAGGCTCGAGGGGCTAGATGGCCTACTCCTGCTCCTATTTCTTATGTTCTTACAGGGATATGGCCTGGGTAAAGGTGCTCTGTTGTTAGTGGGGTCTGTATGTCAGGGCACATTGATAAGGCCGGGGGAAAGGTTCTCTGTTGATTTGTGGGCTCCGTATGTCAGGGTGCAGGGATACAACCTGGGAAAAGGTGCTCTGTTGATTAGTGGGGTCAGTATGTCAGGGGGCAGGGATAGGGTCTGCGGAAAGGTGCTCTGTTGATTAGTGGGGTCAGTATGTCTGGGTACAGGGATATGATCTGGGTAAAGGTGCTCTGTTGAATAACGGGATCAGTATGTTGGGGTACAGGAATAGGGCCTGGGTATAGGTGCTCTGTTGATTAGTAGGGTCAGTATGTCAGGTGACAGGGAGAGGGCCTGGGTAAAGGTGCTCTGTTGATCAGTGGGGTCAGTATGTCTGGGTACATTGATAGGGCCTGGGGAAAGATCCTCTGTTGATTAGTGGGGTCAGTTTATCTGGGTTCATGGACAGGGCCTGGAGAAAGGCACATACTGACCCACTAATCAGCAGAGCATCTTTACCCAGACCCTATCCCTGTTCCCTGACATACTGACCCCACTAATCAACAGAGCAGCTTGCACCAGGCCCTATCCCCACACCCTGACATACTGACCCCACTAATCTCCTAACCTGCACATGGCGGCCGCGGCACTGAGCCTGATCCCGGATAAAATCCCGCAGCTTGAAACCCGGGACCCATTGGGTCTGATCCGGCCTTGCAGCCTACAGGACAATCAAAGAAACTTTTAAACATGGATAGATATTTTTCCAAAATGAGAGCAGGAGCATCAAGTGATGCTGAGGATGGTCCGAATCCATGTTGTGATCCAGAATCGCCATTCGAACAGAGTGCTGAAGAAGAATCGTTTAATTCTGCACCAGTAGAAGCAAACGTCCAAAAAAGAAAGTTTGTCGACAATATTTGGATAGCTATCTGAGTTTCGGTTTCACATGGGCTGGAGATGAAAACATACCTCGGCCTACGTGTTTGATCTGTGGTGAGAAGCTTTCCAATTCCAATATGGTCCCAAGTACGATGAAAATACATCTGTTGTCAAAACATGGAAATCTGGCAAACAAGGATGTTCAATATTTTGAAAGGCTTTTGGAACAGAAGAAATACCAACCATCATATTTCAAAAAACGAATGACAGTCTCAGATAAGATGCAGATTGTATCTTACCAAGTGGCTGAATTGATTGCTCAACAGACAAAACCACACACAATAGCTGAAAAATTGATTCAGCCTGCCTGCAGCTTGATTGTGAAAACTTTGTTTGGTGATGATGCTGAGCGAGAAGTTGTGGAAAATCCTTTGTCTGATAATACAATTCACACAAGAATAGTTGATATATCAGCTAATAATGAGAAGCGTGTTTCCGAAAGTATGAAGAATTCTAAATTTGCCATTCAAGTTGATGAATCGACCGACATTAGTGGAAAAGCATCGTTGCTTGCCTGTATCAGATTCATTCACAATGACGAAATAATCACACAGTTTCTATTTCGCAAGGAACTTGAAAACCATAACAGAGGACAAGATATTTTCCAAACCTTGTCTGAGCATTTGGAGAAAGTTGAGATTTCATGGGATTCTTGTATTGGAATTTGTACGGATGGAGTGCCATGTGTGATAGGGAATGTGAGAGGCTTGGCGGCACTCATCAAACAGAAGAATCCAGATGTAATATCAACTCACTGTTTTTTACACAGAGAGGCATTAATCACCAAGACCCTTGTAGCTGATTTGAAGTTGGTTCCAGATCAGACTGTGCGCATTGTGAACGTCATCAAAGCAAAACCACTGAAGGCGCGGTTATTTGCTCAACTCTGTAAAGACAGAGAATCAAAACATCAATGCCTAATTCTGCACTCAGAGGTTCGCTGGATGTCCCACGGAAAAGTTTTAAATCGGGTGTTGGAACTGAAGAACGAATTAAGAGAATTTTTGGAACAAGAAGGGAACCCATTGTACCACCAACAAGATGACAATGACTGGTGTGCAAAGCTGGCATATTTGGCCGATATCTTTTCCCGGTTGAATGTGCTCAATGTCAGTGTGCAAGGCCGCCATGACAATATCCTCACAACTACAGACAAACTAACTGCATTCAAAAGAAAGCTTCAGCTCTGGCTCGGGAGAGCGATGCAACATAACCCCGAAATGTTCCCACTGGTAAAAGGTTTTAAAACGAGCAATGAATTGTACGGCCTCATACAGGAACATCTTGCAACACTGGTCGAAAAGATTGATCATTACTTCCCATTGTTGTCGACAGAAAAATTCGACTGGGTTAGAGACCGCTTTGCGAATTCCAGCTGTTCAGGTCTGACATTGGATGAGGAGGAGGAAATGGCCTGCATTTTGAGTGATCGCACCTTGAAAATGAAACACGGGAGTATGCCACTGGACTCTTTTTGGATATACAACCAGAAACAGTATCCATACATCTCTTCAAGAGCATTAGCTATTCTTCTACAGTTCTCCATGACATATTGTTGTGAACAGGGATTTTTAGCTCTGACAAATATCAAAGACCAGAAAAGAGAAAGGCTTCTTTGTGTTGATGAGGAGATGAGAGTTTGTTTGTCTCAGATTAGACCTAATATAATGAGATTATCCGACAAAAACAAGCTCACAGCTCTCATTGAGTTTGTATACCTACTTGAGGTTACATATGCAAGGGGCTCGTCTATAAGTATATTTTGGGAATGAATCATGTTTTTATGCAGCTGCATTGTTTTATACTTTTTGGATATTCCATGATCATATTAGAAAGTAGTTGTGTTCTATGTTATGAATCAAGCACTGCTAGGAGTTGTTTTTTTTGTTTTTGAATGTATTTCTTATCAATAAAAATTTTGGTGTGGCGCGAGCAAATTTTTATTCCGAAAGTGCGGCCCAGTGAAAAAAGTTTGGGAGCCACTGTCCTCGCGAAACGGCTTCAGCCCCAGAGGACGATTGCTCAAGAATATAAAGAGCTCGGAGGCAGAATCATAGAACCCTTATAGTGCAGAAGGAAGCCATTCGGCCCGTCTAGCCTGCACCAGCAGCAATCGCACCCAGGCTCCATCCCCGTAATCCCATATATTTACCCTGTTAGTCCCCTGATTCTAAGGGCAACGTAACATGACCAATCAACCTAATCTGCACATTTTTGGATTGTGCGCCGGGTGCTCGGTTTTCTTCCACACACGCAGACACGGGGAGAATGTGCAAACTGAACACAGTCACCCGAAGCCAGAACTGAACCTCGGGCCCTGGTACTGCGAGGCAGCAGTGCTAACCATAAAAGGCACAGTTGTCCTACCGATATCATTCACTGAGTCACCTGTCCGCAGTTCAGCAAGAGTTGGGGTTTTGAGAATAGTGGTTCCACTGAGATTAGAACTCGGATTGTTGGATTCAAAGTCCAGAGTGCTCACCGTTACACCATGGAACCAACAGGGCGCCAGCTGAAAGCAGGAGATCTTTCACCCCGATCTCACACATACACACTCTTGCTCAATTATTGCCAGGCTCCAGTCGAAGGGTTGTTGTTGTTTGACACCAACTGCTCCTTTGATTCGACAGAGCGTCAAAGAGTGGCGAAAGATGAAAAAAGAAAAACACTGATGCTGCAAGCGTCTGGCGCCAGAGTCTCAGCACTGTGCATTGACAAATTGTCCTCTCGATTCGTACTTGGTGAAAAATGTAAACGAAATGTCCTTGAGAAAATCAATTATCAGCATTGGCGAAGGAAAGGAAGGTTCCGCCGAGATTTGCACTCAGATCGCTGGATTCAAAGGACAGAGAGCTCACCATTACACCACGGAACACAGAACACGTCAAGGAACTGCAAATGACCTGCGAAACCTGACTATTTCTGGAGATATCTCCCTAAACCTCTTGCCTTGAAATGATTTGCTGTAGATTTGGGGCACTCTGTCTTCTGAGATTTTCTGCTATCAACGGTGGCGCATAACGATACGTTGAAATCACACTTGCTGTTGCTGTCACACCGAATGAAAGAGATTAAATTCTTCGAGTGACCATTTGCTAGCGGTGGACGCGTTCTGAGATATGTGGTGTACCAGTGAGCGCTCTGGAATCTGAATCCAACAGCCCTGCTTTTTTTTGCTAAAGCCTACGATGGGTTTGCAGGAGGGCATTTTATTTTAAATAGTCAGAAAGTGGAAATCTAAACATTGACGAAATCTCAGCAAATTCCACGGCAATCAAATTGCGGAAGCTGAAGCGAATCACTCTCCTGGCGTCATTGCATCAGCCCCAGAGGATGATTGCTCAGGAATACAATGCGCTGAGAGGCAGGGAAGCCACTGCAGACAGGGGGGGGGGGGGGGCATCTTCATGTGTCGTGTCATTCACTCACTCATCTGTCCCAATTTAAAGAGTTCGGAAGCGAGAGGCCAGAGTGCGATCCGTTACACCATGGAATCGACAGCACTGTGACCGAAGACACTAGACTTTTCTCCCAAAACACACACACGCACCTACACTCGCTCTCTCTCTCTCACGCGTGCACACACACACACTTGCTCAATAATTGCTGGACTCCATTCGAATGGCTGTTGCTCCGGCACCAGCTGCTCCTTTCTTTCAACAGAGGAGTTAAAGAGAAGAGAAAATATAAAAAGACATTGATGCGGCAGGCATCTGGCGCCAGAGGCTCAGCAATGCGCATTGTTATAGCAGTTGAACTGGCTGACAAATTGTCCTCTCGATTCGTACCTTGTGAAAAAATTGAACGAAACGCCCTCCGGCAAATCAACCATCAGCATTGCCTCATTAAAGTAAGGTTCCGCCGAGATTTGAACTCGGATCGCTGGATTCAGAGTCCAGAGTGCTCACCATTACACCACGGAACCTAGCACGCAATGGCAGCCTGCAAATAATCATGCAATACCTGTGCCAGTCTGAACAGCAGTGAAAAAAATCATTCCCATTCCACAATCCCGTGAATTACCCACAGCAATTCATATTTACATTGCCCTGGCTGTTTCCTCCTAAAATAATGAGTACTCTACCTTCAACTGCACTGAATTTCACTGCAGCTCACCACATTCAAAGAGCAATGTTAGGATCGACCTGTTATAAACTTTATTGTGGTAAATCTACTGAACTGCATCAGCTGTTCACCCTCTATTTTCGTCACATTGGAAGCCAGTGTGAAAATGTGACCAATTTCTAACCTTAACAGACAGGAAGGAGAGTGTGACTGTGGATAATTGGCACTGTGCACACTGCAGTAATCAGTATCTGGGAGAGTCGGGCAGGTGGGATCATGGTCAACTAGTGATGAGGGGTCGGCGCTTTCAGGGTCGCAGACTGGCTTCGATGTACTAAGATTTAATGTTTTTGATTTAAAAAAGAACTTGAAGTACTTCCTGATCGAAAGCAGCTCTGTCAGAATCAGTGGAGTGTGATCTGTAGTTTTGCTTGCGAGCTGGAAATGTCACATGTGCAACTGGTCAAGAACAAACAGAGTGAAGGACAGTGATAGGTTGTAAGGTTCTGCCGATAGAGGTCGTGATACAAGGTAACGTCTGGGTGCTAATGGGCCAGATTTAACCGCTTACACTGACAAACATATTACGAATTTCTGGATAAAAATTCCCAGGCTAAGAAGAAAACTTCTCACTGAATGAACATTAGTTTTCATTCAGACACTGAGATCAACAAAGCGGGATGGAAAAAGATTCAGTTTGATTGGTGACGCTGCCGGAGGGATGGAGAGCTGGAGTTCACCCAGGAAAGCAGCAAAGTTTAAACACGATGGAGCCTAACGTGGGGCTGCAACCAACGATTCTGAAATTACATCTGATATGCTACGCCTAAGCTAACCGTCCTCCTGCTGCAGCGATGCTGGCACCCTTTCTGAACATACGTGAAGCCAAACGTTGTTTCCATCTGGTGTCTCAGCTTGTTCTGAATTCAAAGTTTACAGTTAACCGATCTACAAAATCCCCACCGTTACAATGCATTCCTCTCAGTCAGCAGTAACATCATTCCCATCTTCTATTTATTTGCTGCACCTCCTTCCAAACATTACAAACTCCTCTTACATCTTTCACTCTGATCTTTTCTCTGAAACATTTCATGATTAAACTTTTGAACTAATGTGGATAATTTTGTGACGGTAAAAAGCTGTTCATTTCCAAGGGGGAGCTAAAGCACATTGACGCACACAGAGAAACCCAGACACATACACGCACCCAGCGTGACAGAGGCCGAAGGAGAGACAACACACTGAAAACACAACCTGGCTCCGTCTCTGTTCCATTTCTGACTGCAGGTTCCGTGATGCTTTTGTGAATAAACGGAAATGTGCAACCGCCCGAGTGTTTGGGTGGATTTGATTCAATTCACTCTGTGGACACAGAGTTAAAACCAGAAATAATCAGAAGCTGGAAATCCCAATGGATTTAAACTCCACCACGCTAACCAGCCGGCCACGGTGACTGGCGCTCTGAGCTATGAAGCCAACCGCATGTCCATTTTAACAGTTACTCTACTATAATGATTGGAACGAGCATCAGAGCGAAGAATTTGTGGGTAATATTTGATTCATAGGAAATTTCTGAGATGGAGAACACGAAGTTCAAAGATGTTATTGGAAAGCGGCAGAATTTGAGATGTGTCAGTTACTTTCAGTGATCAATCTCTGCGGTGTGTTTGCCGTGTGATTCTTCGTCAGAGCTTATTGCTGATGTTACATCTCTGACTTTTCCAACTCTAGTGCAAGTTCATCCAGCTGGAAGATTAATCTTGCTTCGCCCTTCACAGATGCCGTGAGGTGTGTTTGCATTCAATGAAGAATTATAGATAGTTATTCACTCCTTGGGTGTAAATCAAACCCGAACCACCGTACTGAATCCTGACCACGAAACTTCCAGTGAAGCTGATTTAAGAGATTTACAATCAGTTGATCAAGATCGCTTTAGTCATTGCTTCATTTCTGGCCACTTTCGCCTGACACACATTCACTCAATCACGATATCACTTTATGATTCCAGTAAAATGCACCTTTTTCCTTGTGTTCAGATCCAATTATCCCCACAAACGGAGCAAATTCAAAATGTTCTACTGAGTTATCGATTGTTATAAACCCCGGGCCCTGGCGGTGAAAACACTGATTCGGCAGCAATAGATCACCCGGACTCCACCATCACCAGCTCAATATTGCACTTGTCCATCATTCCTTGTGTCAGTTAATCCATCCTGTCTTGCTCTCTATCACATACCTTCCCTTTTGGTCTCATTACAGAGCAATTCCCGACTTAAATGCTGCAATAACTCAACCGTTCAATTAAAGTTTCGTGAGAAACGAGAATAATTCTGAAATATGAATCAGTAAGCAATAAAAAGCATTTGGAAATGTTTCTACGCGGTCTTGAATCAGGAACGTTTCGCGTGTGAGATGAACGTGGTAACCACTACACTGCAGAAACACAGCAGTCCGTGTAGCTGAAGCAGGTCAGGTTTGCTGGAGAAGCAACAAAACTGATTCCACAATCCCGTTAGTTTCTCATTTTACATTGCCTCTTTTGGTTCCTCTAATCAAAATGAATGATAATACATTCCACTGCGAAACATTTTGCCGATCACGTGTTTGACCAACTTTATTCTTAACGTTTAAAGCAAATTAAGTGAATATCTGACGGTGGGGGAATTTGAACCCACTCCTCCACAAATCGCGCTATCCTCAATTCAGTGTCCTCGAATTCTCATCAGTGACACCATCAGAAGTGATTGCTACCAGAGCTGGTATTGGCAGTGAACAGAACCAATGAGGTGGGATTGGATCACATGTCCCGTTGAGTCTCCTCCGCCACTTAAAATCAAGATCAACAACCACCTCATCTCAGGAATCAGTTCAATGAAGTTTGGTTCCATCCAGACATGGAGAGAATAGAATGAATAAAAAAGAACAAAAGAGGGGAATTGGTTAGAGAGACTGAGCGAGGGAATAACCGACGCAGATCTACAAAGAGAAAGATAGAGACAGAGTAGGAGACACACTGAACGGAAAAAATGCCAATTCCATTTGATTTGAATTAAAGAAAAAGAAAGTTGAAAGCATTGAAAACAGCAAATGCTATGGCCGTAAAAATATATTCTGGCAATGGTGCTGAAGAATTCAGAGTCAGATCTTACCGCAATCCGAGCTAAGCTGTTCCTACGCTCCAACACTGTCATCTAACCGCCAATGCTACAATTTGCCCAAGATTGCCCGGTTTACAAATATCAGGTCAAATCCAACGCCGCAAATTACCATCAGTCTACACCTGATCATCAGTAACGTGACGGAAGGGGCAATAAACAATGGTATCAGGAGGAATTCCAATGCAAACTGGTGGAACATCGCCCGATCTCCCGATTCGGCACTTACTGCGTTCCAGACTTAACACTGAATTCAACAACTTCAGAGCATCTCCTTTCCTCCATCCTCACCCAATTTCCATTTATTTTGTTTTATTTCGTTTTATCTTATTTCTTTATTTTTATTATTTTATATCTTCTTTTACATATGTATTTATTTTTAAAAATTTCCATGTATTGCATTGTTTATTTAAAATCTCACTTTCCATTTTGTTGCCCCCTCTCCCTCCACCCCACTCGGGCCGTCTCTTACATTTCCTTTGTTCTGCCATTAACACATTCTGATCTCTTAATGGGCAGCCAGCAGCACCCTTCTCAGCCATGATCACCACCATTAAAATTCCCTTCTTAATTTATATGGAACACCTTTGTCACCCACCCCACACCCATATCCCTCACCATTACAGTATGAATCTCGTCCAAATTTCTTTGTCTTCAGCTCTGACGATGGGTCATCCAGATTTTGAACGTTAGCTCTATTCTCCCTTCACAGGTGCTTTCAGACCTGTTGTGGTTTTCCAGCATTTTCTGTTCTTGTTTTAGATTCCAGCATCCACAGTAAATTTGGTTTTTCAGGAGGCACTTGTCAGACAGACTTGTCCCTGGTATACAGAAAAATGCTGAAATCGAAACAAAGCGCCAAGTTAGCATGGATAGGATAGATTAAAATACTTGCAGGCAGTTTCCTTGGTGATCTCGTGGTGAGGATGTGGCGCTTTCACCGCAGCGGTTCGATTCCTGGTCAGGAAATCAAGATTTCTTGTTCTCTTGCAGCACATGATTTAAGTGGAATTGGAATTACTTCCTGATCGAAAACAGGAGTGATATTGGTGCCAGTTTCAACAGTACAGAGAAAAATCCGTCCAATTCCACAAACCCGTCAATTACCCACAACAATTTGTATTTGCATTGCCTCTTTTGTTTCCTCCAGTCAAAATGAATAATGATATATTCTCGGAGAATTCCTATTATAGAGAAGGAGGTCGGTCGGCCCATCGAGTGCGCACCGACAACAATCCCACCCACGCCCTATTCCCGGAAACCCACATATTTACCCTGATAATCCCGCTGACAGGCGGGTCAATTTAGCATGGCCAAGCAACCGAACTCACACATGTTTGGAAAGGAATCCGGAGCACACAGAGGAATCCCACACAGACACGGGGAAAACGTTCAAACTCCGCAAAGAGTGATCCGAGAAATTTAACCTGAGCCACTGGCACTGTGAGGCATCTTTGCGAACCACTGTGAAACCAGGCCGTCCTATTCTACTGCATTTAATTTTACTGCAGTGTTAGTACCAACCTGTGATAAACCAGTTTGTGGTAATTCTGCTGATCAACATTAACTTATCAGCGTTAATAGACGGTGGGTTCCAGCCCCAAGATGGGGGCCACTGTTTGTACAGAAGGAGGTTTGTACAGAAGAAGCAACTTTGCTGCTTTTCTGGGTGAACTCCAGCTCTTCATTCCTCCGGCAGCGTCACCGCTCAAACTGAGTCTTTCTCCATCTCGCGCTGTTAATCTCACAGTTACTGCTTTCTGAGTGAAAACTGCCTCCACTTCACTGGAGGTCGGAGAGTTACAATTAAAGGTCTTTTTGTCACTGAGTCCGAGATTTGGACCCAGACCTGCGAGGTATTTGTGTCAGTGGAAACAACAAAATCTACTCCATCAACAGCCAGATCTTTGTATCCTATTTCTCTCTTTTTTTTTATTCTTGACATGTGACATTTCCAATTCAGACACAAAAGAGGAAATCTGCCTGCTCCTGATTCCCACAGAACTGGTACAAACCTGGAAGTAACGCAGGATTTTTACGCAGCAATAAATCTACTTTCCCTGACCGGGAATCGAACCCGGGCCGCGGCGGTGAGAGCGCCGAATCCTAACCACTAGACCACCAGGGAAGCTGGCCTAAACTCTTTCAAAGATTGATTTATCCATGAGCCTTCTGTCTTTTATTTTTATTTCAGATTTTTTATTCACCAAAAACAAGTTTCTCCTTTAAATTGTCATGTTTAGATCGAACCCAAGGGACTGTTCAGCCAATGAAAACAGCGAAACCTGTTAGCTGCAACATGAAATCGACCGTGAGGTGAAATAGTCCCGCAAGTTGGTCATGTGGCACTTTCAATTTCCAAAACCCACCAAACTCATCACTGTGGCTTCTGTGAAACTTGCAAGGTAACACACGGCAGACATTCACCACGGAGAGCAACTGGCAGAACTCATTTATGAAACATTATCCTGTCGCTTCTCTTCCTGTTTCTGTCGCTGCCTCTCACCCAGCTCCCTCTGGTTGTCCATTTCCCAGGGTCAGTGAGCTGCTTGATACAGACACAGAGAGTTGGTGAACTCGATCTTTACCTGGAAAGCAAGGAAAGCGAATGTATGACACACGGCATTGAGAGGAGATGGAGTTTAGAGATAACAGTATAAGGAGACACAGATATCTCATCATCCTGATCCAGTTCCTGATTGCAGGAACGTACACAGTGCCAATTATCAACTGTCACACTCTCCTTCCAGCCATGAGCACGGAGTTAAGTTTTGAAGTGTTTGAAGTCTTGCTACAGTTATTCAGGGTTTTGTTGAGACCACATTTGGAACAGTGTGTTCAGTTTGCATCTCCCCATTTTAGACAAAATAAAAGCAAAATCTGAGGATGTTGGAATCTGAATCAAGAACAGAAAAAGCTGAAAAATCTCAACAGCTTTAACGAGAAAGAATAGATAGCATTGAAAAACTGCAGGGATTCTATCGTTCTATGAGTTTGATAGGGTGGATGCTGAGACATTATTTTCCCTGGTCCGGGAATCTAAAGCACGGGGGTACAATCTCAGGATAAGGCGCTGATGAATTAAGACTGCGATGAGCAGACATTTCTTCACTCAAAGGATAGTGAATTTGGGGAATTCTCTGTGCCAGAGGGTTGTAGATGCTCCATCATTGAACACATTTCAGTTCGGGCTGGATAGATTTATGATCTATTCAGGAATGAATGGAAGCAGGGATATGGAATTGGAACAAATGCTCAGCCACAAATTAATGTTTCCATTCTAATTTTTAAGCTTAATGGTATAATGGAAGCATGTATATGATATTATATGTAATATGTCTGAAGTCAATAGTCATTCAATAATGTTGGTGACAACAGATAACAGTACAGCCGGTAACACTTGAGAGCTATTTTTTATTGACCACCACGGACCCATTGCCAACACACAAATGTTTGCCTCTGAATGCAGATGGTGAGAAAACAGTAAAATCACCCATCCCTGGGTGGTCTCGAACCACCAACCTTCCGGTTAACAGCCGAATGCGCTGACCGATTGCGCCACAGAGACTCAGACAGCAACTGCTAACGATATTCTAAGCTAAGGTGTCAATAAGCACAATTCTCTTTCTGCAAAACCTGTTCCAGAACTGCGGCATGACCGCACCGTTTCGAATTCTATATAAGTCTCTTTGGTGACGTTGATCCCGCAGCATTTCTGTAGTGTGTTGGTTATTCTCTTTTTCCTATGAACGTGTAGGTAAAATGAATCCATGTCTCTTATCACAGGGAGGAATTCAACGGGAGGGAAGGGAACTGACCACCAGAAGCCCAAGGATCCAATAGTTTCCACTCAATCATCAATAACACCATTCACAGCTGCACCTGCATCCAAATATTGTGACCCATTTCCCTCAGGATTTGTTCCAAGATTTAATATTTTCCTTGTTTTCTCCTCATTTTGAAATGAGATTCGCTTCAATATACAACTCAAATGGAATTGGAAACCTGACGGACTATTAGTCACTGGGTAACATAAACCCCATGGTGTTCATTTCCAGATACACAACACTCAGCTTTTCAATCAAATGGAGGAATCTACTACTGAAACGTTTTGGAAAGTTGGTTTGAATATTGTTTGTGACTCACTCGGATACTGTTTAAATGATACTCGAAGGTTCAGTGAGCGGGATATAATCCATAAACGTTTTGCTGAGCTTGTGTTCTGTGTATTGCGAGGTTTGAACGGGGTTGAATCTTCTGTCCCAGGGATGGGCGGTAACCCACTAATTGAAGCGGCAGTCGCCGCTTTTCTGCTGGCAGCGGATGGATGATTGGAGAATGCGGGGTAAAATGCTGCTGCTTGTCCCTGTCTCACTTACTGTGGAGCTGGTGAAGAGAGAATCATTGATGCGTTTGTTCCCCGTCGATGTTGCCTCGAATGACTGTTATTAACGGAGGTGACGCTGTAGAAGTCTTTAATAATCTGACAAAAATCAGCCTGATGCAGTGCTCCAGTGGCGCAATCGGTTAGCGCGCGGTACTTATAGAACAGTACAGCCAGCGGGCCATGCCGAGGTTGTGAGTTCGAGCCTCACCTGGAGCATGTGAGATGGTGTTGGTGCTACTATCGCTTGACCAGCTACCATTTTGGGGACGGTTACGGTCGGTAGTGGAATTTGAATTCAATAAATAAAACCTCGCATTGATGACCATGAAACAATTTCCGACTGTTGGAGGAACCCATATGGTTCACTCATGTATTTTAGGAAGGAAATCTGCTGTTCTTGTCTGCCCTACTTGTGAATCCAGAGCCACAGCAATATGCTTGCAACTCAACTCGGGATGGGCATTAAATGTTGGCCAGCGACGCCAATGTTTCACGAATGACCAAAAGAAAAAGCCCGAATGTGCAAGTTTGAGAGAAGCTTTCTGAACTGACAGAGCTGGAAACGGGAGTCAGTTAAAGATAATCTGTCGGGTTTGAGTGTGTACAGAAATGTGGACGGGAAGGCGAAATGTAACATCGTGTAAGTTACTGTATTCAGCTAATATTCAGCAATAAACGTGAATTATTTCTATTTTCCTCACTCCGAGGTGAAACGTATCTACAAATGTTTCCTCCCGTTTCCGAATCGGGAATCTTTCGTGTGTTTAGGTGAATGTGATACTTATTACAGACAGAAATGATGCTCTACAACTCTGCAACAGACTGGAGTGTCGAACCGTGCAGTTTGATTGTACTTCAGAATTTCTGAAGTGTGGTGTTTTATACATTCACCTAACATATGAAAGGTTTCCTGTGTGAAATAGGAAACTAACTAGCTCATCTCTCAGTGTGTGGAAAAGTTACCTCACTTTCTTTTGTTATTAAATATTGAAAGAAAACATTATCTCTCAGTCTAATTGCAGTTGCACTTCCCAACTGTGAAATGATATTCTGCAAAATGCTCAGTTAAAATAAAGTTTATTTATTAGTCACATGTAAGGCTTACATTAACACTGTAACGAAGACACTGTCAAATTCTCTGGTCGCCAAACTCCGACGCCTGTTCGGGTCAATGCACCGAACCAGCACGTCTTTCCGTCTGTGAGAAGAAACCGGAGGATCCAAAGGAAACTCATGCAAACACGGGGAGAATGTGCAAAAGTCAAATAGGCAGAGAACCAAACCGGGAATCGATCTTTAGCACTGTGAGATGGCAGTGTTGGCTACTGTGCCACAGTGCAACCACCATCCCCCCTCCCACGACTCCACCCCCCCCCCCGCCCACTCAGACATGGTAAAAGAGAAAAAATGGCACAAAATGTCATTTACTGATTCTAATGTTTGATGAATTTCTCTGCCGCATGAAAAAGGGTTTTCAGCCGAATTGTACTTCCACAAACCAGGTTATAAAGTTAACTCAGACTGTACTGTTTGACCATCTAGTCGCTTTTATCCTGAGTGGACTTTGTGTATTGAAGGTATAGTCACATTCTATTCATATTTGCGCAGGTCCCAGGCGCTAAACGGGGCAGAAATGTTGTCAAAACTCACTGCTCTGAAGTTTCCGAATTCAAGTTTATTGTTAAATGTGAACTGAATTGGGTATCAATCAAAATATTTAATATTTACTCTTCACCATTTCATAGAAAACAGACACAGCTAAATCGCCAGTCCTTTTTGTTGGCAGGGGGTGTTTGGAGAGTGGGGGCTGGAAGATTGCTGCTTTTCCCTTTCACACTCACTGTGTAACGGAGAAAGAGAGAATAATTAATGAGTTTGTTCGAATGGAATAATTGAATGGATTTCTAATGGGTTAGTTAAGTCTAACAGTCAGAGCCCATCCATTGCAGACACATCCATGTCACCGGGAATCAATTCTCCTACAACTGTCAGACAGTTCACCCTTCAATCCCCGCTGGTTCCGGTTCCCAAAGAGTTTCTAAAGATTCGCAAAGCTTGAGAGTGTTTTCTGGTTTGATTCCTTCTCCATTTTCCCCACCTGCCAACTGACAATATTTTCCAAAATCTCCGCTCAATCATTCGCCTTGCTTCATGTCCAGGGATGAGGAAATTCAGTTTTGTGGTGAGGTAATAGAGACCGGGACTGTACTCTTGAGAGCAACGTTAGTGAGATAGAGGTTTCATGGAGCTGCAGGGAGAATTGGATGATTTGGATAACTCCTCCAAGGAGACATAGATACGCGGAATGACCTCATTCGCTAATTAAAGATTCTATGATTCTCGTTGCTTCATGTCGCAGTTGCTTTATTTATTGTTCGACACCTGAACAATGAGCAGGCGCAGGATGATCAGAGAATTCTGTAGATTCAACTGGCGCTATTTCCGGCCCAGCAGTTCCGAGTGCAGCTGAGAGTCACCGCACACTTCACTCAATGTTGAGTCTGCAGTATCCCCACCCACAGCTTCCGTTTGCTGCTCTCACTCTGACCCGATTGTGTGATTGGACAGATTGCTGGCGTTGCGCCATTCCTCTCATTGGTTGGATAAGCAGTGCAATGGGACGGGGATCTGTATTTCTGTCTCTGACAGAGGATTTCTCTCACTGCTGAGTTACGGACTCAGGGAGGATCATGGAGAACTGACTCGCTCAGATCCTCATCGTTATCTTACTCCTCAGTCAGGTTTTTTTCCTTCCCAGTAAAACTACATGCTCCTGCTGACGGCTGCAACCCACATGTTATTGTTGCTAAAACAACAGTGATGGTGGAGATGATAGTTGCATCGCTCAATATGAGGCTGACTCTGATTGTCATTATTGTTGTTATTTCTGTTAGAATGGAGCCACCAAGACAAAGTGGAACAACTGGGTCCTGAAATATCGGTTAAAGAGGATAGTAATGTGACACTAACCTGTACGTTGGTAACTAGTCATTCTAATCCTTATGTATACTGTTATAGTCAGATTGCGTGGAAAGCGCCAGTGTACATGTTTCAGTTTATTGGAGAGCATGTGCAAAGGAACACCGTCCTCAATGATCGGGTTTCGTCTAAATTTGAATAAGAAACGAACAATATTAGCGAGCTAACGTTCATTAACACACTGATTTCCGACAGCGCCGTGTATTTCTGTGCCATGGAGTCCACACTGCTGCAGAGATATATCGAATGCGGTACAAAAATCCCACACTGGCAGTTCCAGTTAGTGCCCAACACACGCGCGGCAAATTCAGTTTCCACAGAGAATGACGGAGATTCTTAACATTGCAGCAAGAAAAACACTCAAAAATAGCAACTGGTGTGGTCCAGTTGCACAGCTGCATTAATTGATGATCGTAACTTATGGCTGTAGAACCATGAAATCATACAATCCCTCCAGTGCAGAAGGAGGCCATTCAGCTCATCGAGTCTGCGCCGACCACAATCCAAACCAGGCCCTTTCCCGTAACCCCACATATTTACCTCGATAATCCCCCTTACACTTGGGTTAATTCAGCATGGCCAATCAACCTAATTGATAAGATTGACGAATCGATCTGAGATTTGTTAAGTGGTTTTCCACGCCTTTCTCTGCCGACTTGTTCCTGATTGATTCTTTACTGATTTATGACAACTATGCCCATTTCCATTTCCCAGCCTTGAACGTAAATATTTAATGCTTTTTCTGTTACCTTGTAGTTTCATTCAAAGTTCTCCAATCTGGCTGCTCGGCTATTCGGTCCAGCTTTCCATCCACATCACTGATGAAGATTTCGCTTTGTATTGAATCATATACTAACCCTGACACTCCTGGTGCGAGCCCGCTGGTCCGCAGTATGGAATGAACATTCGGCTCCGCTCTTGCAGAGAGACAAAGTTATAGAATTTTCAAAGTGACATTGTTATTGAGTTCAGTTCTTTGCAGATAAATTCTACCTGTGACCACACTGCCTATGTTAGGCCCCGCCCACAGCTTTCCTGTGCTATTCTAACTCTGATCAGTCTCACCTGTGCTGTTTTATGAGAGATTTTATTGTAGATATTGATGTTTGTGGCTTTTTTCTGTTTGGCACTGTCTGGGTCAGCTATACTTCCCCTCTGGAAGAGGATTTCACATACTGCAAAGTTACAAATTGAGGGAACATCATATGGAAATATCTCAGACTATTCATTATTCTATCACTTCTTATCAAGTAGATGCTCCAACAAAAAAAAATCATCCTCCCCCGCACCACACCTGCTATCCCAAACATGATTAATAACAAACTGCTCCTCACGTTGCTGTAATGATGGATATTGTCATTCTCCATGTCAGAACAGCCATCAAGACTCAGGGGATCAGTCGGTTTCTGAAATGACAGTTGAAGAGGAAAGAGGAAAGCTCATTGTTCCACTGGAGCAAGCAGAGAGGGAGTGATTTGTGGCAGGAGTGCTGGTGAGAGATTTGTTTATTTATTTAGTATGTTTTTTGCCTTTATTTTTCGAGTAGTTTTTTTTATTCTTAATTTTAAACTGAAAACCGGAAGTGGGCCGCTAAGGAGTCTGGGAAGGGTTTCGTTAAGCGCGCGAAGTATAAAAAGTAGACTGCAGTATATAACGGGCAGCGTCGGGAGCGGGAAGCAGAGTGTGAGCTGTAAGGCCCTTGGCTCACAGGGCTTCGGGGGACAGGGCGAGCAGGGGTGAGTTTTAATTCTTATTTACTTTTCTCTGTGTACCTTGGTAAAAAGGGTCAAATACGAGTGTGAAGCCAGTGTGTTGTTCCCAGTGTAGGATGTGGGAGGTCCTGGAAGCACCTGGCCTCCCGGACATCCATATCTGTGAGGGCTGTGTCGAGCTGCAGTTCCTAAGGGACCGTGCTAAGGAGCTGGAACTGCAGCTCGAGGATCTTAGGCTGTTAACGGAGAATGAGGAGGTGATAGACAAGAGCTATCATCAGGTGGTCACACCAGCGCCACGGGTGGAGGCCAACTGGGTGACGGCCAGGAAGGGTAAAGCTCGGCTGATTGAGAGCACCACGGTGGATGTGCCCCTACACAATAAGTACCCCTGCCTGAGTACTGTTGGGGGGGGACAGCCCGCCTGGGGGAAGCAGCAGTGGCCAGAACTCCGGAGTGGAGTCCGGCCCTGTAACTCAGAGGGCGAAGGAAAGGGGAGGAAGGCAATGTTAATCGGGGACTCGACAGTAAGGGGGTCGGACAAGCCTTTTTTCGGAGGCAAGCGGGAGTCTCGGATGGTGGTCTGCCTCCCTGGGGCTGGGATCCAGGATGTCGCTGATCGAGTCCCACAGATCCTGAAGTGGGAGGGAGAGGAGCCAAAGGTAGGGGTAAATATTGGTACCACTGATGTTGGTGGGAAGGGGTCATGAAAAGAGAGTATAGGGAATTAGGGAGACAGCTGAGAATTAGGAAAACAAAGGTAGTAATCTCAGGATTGCTGCATGTGCCACGGGAAGGTAAGGGCAGGAGTGGAGTGAGGTGGAGGATGAATGTGTGGCTGAGGGACTGGTGCAGGGGGCAGGGATTCAGGTTCCTGGACCATTGGGACCTCTTTAGGGGCAGATGTGTCCTGTTCACAAAAAACGGGTGGCACTTGAATCCCAGGGGGACCAATATCCTGGCGGGAAGGTTGGCTAAGGCTACTGCGGAGAGTTTAAACTAGATAGGTTGGGGGGAGGAGATCGAGACGAGGAGACTGGGAGTGAGGAAGTTAGCTCACAAACAGAGAAGGGTTATAGACAGTGCAAGAGGGAGGATGGACGGGGGATCGAGAAGGGGAGAGCTCAGACCAAAGGATTGAGATGTGTTTGCTTTAATGCCAGGAGTATAGTGAATAAAGGGGATGAGCTCAGAGCGTGGATCGATGCCTGGAAGTGTGATGTGGTGGCCATTACGGAGAATTGGATGTCTCAGGGTCAGGACTGGATACTCCAGGTGCTGGGATTCAGATGCTTCAGGGAGGGAGGCAAGAGAGGGGGTGGAGTGGCACTGTTCATCAGGGATAGTGTCACAGCTGTAGAGAAGGTGTATGCTGTGGAGGGACTGTCTACAGAGTCTCTGTGAGTGGTAGTTCGGAGTGGGAAGGGGTCGATCACTTTGCTGGGAGTTTTCTACAGGCCGCCCAATAGTAACAGGGAGGTGGAGGAGCAGATAGGAAAACAGATCCTGGAGAGATGCAGTAATAGCAGAGTGTTGTGATGGGAGACTTTAATTTCCCAAACATAGATTGGAATATCCCGAGGTAAAGGGGATTGGATGGGGAGGAGTTCGTTAGGTGTGTTCAGGAGGGTTTCCTGACACAGCATGTGGACAAGCCTACAGGAGGAGAGGCTCTACTTGATCTGATACTGACCAGTGAACCTGGACAGCTGTCAGATCTCTCAGTGGGAGAGCATCTTGAGGATAGCGATCATAACTCTATCTCCTTTATGCTTGCATTGGAAAAAGAGAGGAGCAGGCAAGCTAGGAAACCGTTTATATGGGGTAAGGGGAAATATGAAGACATAAGGCAGCAAATTAGAGGAGTAAATTGGAAGGAGGTATTCTCGGGGAAATGTACTGAAGAGAGGTGGCAGTTTTTCAAGGAATGACTGTCTAGAGTTCTACAGGACAACGTTCCGAGCAGACAGGGAGGTGTTGGTAGGTTAAAGGAACCGTGATCCACGGAAGCTGTGAGGGACCTCGTCGCGAAGAAAAAGAAAGCATACAAAAGGTTCAGAGAGCTTGGCGAAGACAGGGATCCAGATGATTATATGGCTTGTAGGAAGGGACTAAAGACGGAAATTAGGAGAGCCAGAAGGGGTCACGAAAAGGCCTTGGCAGGTAGGATTAAGGAGAACCCGAAGGCGTTCCATAAATATGTGAAAAGCAAAAAGAATGTGACGTGAAGGAATAGGGCCTATAAAAGGTGAAGGCGGGAAAGTCTGTACGGAACCAGTAGAAATGGTAGAGGTACTGAATGAGTATTTTGCCTTGGTTTTCACAGAGGAAAATTACCTGGGTGGATGTACTGTGGGCTTGCGGTGGACTGAAAAGATTGAGTATGTGGACTTTAAGGAAGAGGTTGTGCTGGAATCTTTGAATGGCATCAAGATAGATAAGTCGCCGGGTCCGGATGGGATGTACCCCAGGTTCCTATGGGAGGCGAGGGAAGAGATTTCAGAGTCTCTGGTGATGACCTTTGCATCGTCGATGGAGACGGGAGAGGTGCAGGAGTATTGGAGGATTGCGGATGTGGTTCCTATTTTCAAGAAGGGGAATAGGGATAACCCAGGAAATTACCGACCGGTGAGTCTCACCTCAGTGGTTGGTAAGCTGATGGAGAAGATCCTGAGGGACAGGATTTATGAGCTTATAGAGAGGTTCAATATGCTCAAAAATACTCAGCACGGCTTTGTCAAATGCAGAGAGTGCCTTACGAGCCTGGTGGAGTTTTTCGAAAACGTGACTAATCACATTGATGAAGGGAAAGCATTAGATGCGGTTTATATGGATTTTACCAAGGCGTTCGATAAGGTCCCCCATGCAAGGCTTCGAGAAAAAGTGAGAGGCATGGGATCCAAGGTGCTGCTGCCCTGTGTATCCAGAACTGGCTTGCCCAAAGGAGGCAGAGAGTGTGTAGAGATGGGTCTTTTTCTAAATGGAGGTCGGTCACCAGTGGTGTGCCCCAGGGATCTGTTCTGGGACCCTTGCTGTTTGTCATTTTCAGAAATGACCTGGATGAGGAAGTGGAGGGAGGGGTTGGTAAGTTTGCCGACGACATGAAGGTTGGTGGGGTTGTGCATAGTCCGGAGGGATGTCAGAAGTTACAGAGGGACATAGATAGGATGCAAGACTGGGCGGAGAAGTGGCAGATGGACTTCAACCCAGATAAATGCGTAGTGGTCCATTTTGGCAGGTCAAATGGGATGAAGGAGTACAATATGTGGTGAGACCACATTTGGAATATTGTGTGCAGTTCTGGTCACCTCACTATCAGAAGGATGTGGAAGCGCTGGAAAGAGTGCAGAGGAGATTTACCAGGATGCTGCCTGGTTTGGAGGATAGGTCTTATGAGGAAAGGTTGAGCGAGCTAGGGCTGTTCTCTCTGTAGCGGCGGAGGCTGAGGGGAGACTTAATAGAGGTTTATAAAATGATAAAGGGGATAGATAGAGTGAACGTTCAAAGACTATTTCCTCGGGTGGATGGAGCTATTACAAGCGGGCATAACTATAGGTTTCATAGTGGGAGATATAGGACGGATATCAGAGGTGGGTTCTTTACGCAGAGAGTGGTTGGGGTGTGGAATGGACTGCCTGCAGTGATAGTGGAGTCAGACACTTTAGGAACATTTAAGCGGTTATTGGATAGGCACATGGAGCATACCAGGATGATAGGGAGTGGGATAGCTTGATCTTGGTTTCAGATAAAGCTCGGCACAACATCGTGGGCCGAAGGACCTGTTCTGTGCTGTACTGTTCT
Organism: Mustelus asterias; assembly: GCF_964213995.1. Taxonomy (NCBI): domain Eukaryota; kingdom Metazoa; phylum Chordata; class Chondrichthyes; order Carcharhiniformes; family Triakidae; genus Mustelus; species Mustelus asterias. Next base: position 865,368 of record NW_027590120.1, on the reverse strand, counting down.
ATGTCTATGTCTAATATAAAGGGAAAGACTCTTCGTACAGTAGAGGATCAGAAGGACCTTGGGGTCCGGGTCCATAGGACTCTAAAATCGGCCCCGCAGGTGGAGGAGGTGGTTAAGAAGGTGTATGGTGTGCTGGCCTTTATCAATCGAGGGATTGAGTTTCGGTGTCCGGGGATAATGATGCAGCTATATAAGACCCTCGTCAGACCCCACTTGGAGTAAAGTGCTCAGTTCTGGACGCCTCATTACAGGAAGGATGTGGAAAAGATTGAAAGGGTGCAGAGGAGATTTACAAGGATGTTGCCTGGATTGAGTGGCATGCCTTATGAGGATAGGCTGAGGGAGATCGGTGATTTCTCCTTAGAGAGACTTCGGATGAGAGAAGACCTAATAGAGGTATGTAAGATGTTGAGAGGCACAGATCGGGTGGACTCTCAGAGGCATTTTCCCAGGGTGGAAATGGCTGCTACGAGAGGATACAGGTTTAAGGTGCTGCGGGGGGGGGGGGGTGCAGTAGGTACAGGGGAAATGTTAGGGGGAAGTTTTTCACACAGAGGGCGGTGGGCGAGTGGAATCGGCTGCCGTCAGTGGTGGTGGAGGAAAACTCAATAGGGTCTTTTAAGAGACTCCTGGATGAGTACATGGGACTTAGTAGGATGGAGGGTTCTAGGTAGGCCTAGAAGGTAGGGATATGTTCGGCACAACTTGTGGGGCCGAAGGGCCTGTTTGTGCGGTAGTTTTTCTATGTTTCTATGTTCAGTTGTTCGGTAATTATTCCACTTCAAGCAATACTTCTTACTTATTCTGGACCGTCAGATTCTAGCGGCTCCATGAAGTATCTATTGCTGAGATATAGATACAGCGAGGACACACGGAGATCCCCAGGGGACCGTTTTTTACCGGAATTCAATGATACATCCCGCACTGTCCCGCTGAAAGTGTCTAAAACAGAGCTGGCAGACTCCGGCATGTATTACTACGCACGGAGTGCCACAGAGACACGGAGCAGGGCTGAATCTGTAAAAAGACTCTCAGAGCCTCACTCAAAGTAGCAGAGCGTTAGGCAAACATTGTGATCAGAGTGAGTCTGAAATGGAACCTGAAATCATGGTGATTTCTCAAACTTCTAATTCTAGAATATGCTTTTATTAATAATAAATATTTGACCAGCATAACGAAATGGCGACAGTTTGAAGAATTAACATTAGTATATATATAAAGTTTGATGTTCCAAAGTGTTTCCCCGTCACGGTTGAAAACACAATAGTCAATTTGGGCTCAGCATATCATTTCATCCAGTAATATTGCAGTGTTCTGTCTGTTTCAGTGATTGTGATTGATGAACAGATATCAAACAGGACATTTCTCCTGGTCTTCTTGGAAACAATGGCCATGTGATGCATCACGTCCACCTGAGAAGGAAGACGGTGTCCTCGATTTAACAGGTCACCGAGAGGCTGGCAACTCTGACGGTGCATCATTACCTGAGCACTGCACTGTCTCCTCGGTAAGATCCCGGAGTGTTGTTCCTGACTGACTGCCGGTGTCCTGTGGAACGGAAAGAGTCTCTGAACCGACTGGAGACGGAATCCTGGAAATTCCAGGAAGTGGTGATCACGCATTAACCCAATCCTGGAAAAAATAGTAAAATAAAAGCAATACAACTAAAAATAAACCTCACTGGGCCCCGTAGAAACAGGAGGACAATGAAGTTAGCTTCTCGAATCAAATTTCTCTCGAAAAGAGAAACTCTTACTTTTATTGCGGCTTTTACAGATTCCAGATGTCCTAAAACAGTTTCTAACTGACGGAAGCTCATTCCCAGTGTAATCGCTGCAGTTACGTTAGAAACTGTATTAACACCGAGAGCAGTGGGAATGTTCAATTATCAGTCAGAAAGGACTGTCACTCTGACCCTGGAGTAAAGGAATTGGGGAGTCCAGGAATTTCCGTGCTATTTCGATCTTGTCACAAACAGTAACCAAATGGACACCTCTTTCTCTTTCTCTCTCTGTTTTTCACTCTCTCTCTTTATGCTACATTGAGGAACCACGTTGATTAGTAACATTGTGCTAATCGTCTTATCCATGCTACCCAGCGACAGTGGAATACATTGATTAATAAAATTCAATCTGAAAGCCTCCTGCGCCACCCTCCACATCTTCCAGATGTTTCCATTAGATTGGTCAATGATTTTGCCTGAAAACATACCGCAGCAGTTTCCATTACCTCCTGCAATATCACCAATGAGGAAACTCACCAGCTCTTACCACCTGTCATTAAGCAGATTGGAAGAGTTTGAAAGCTGATCATCAACCTGTGCAATCGGAAAAGGATCACACATTCTGTAGACATAAGGTCCTGAAGTGGGATTGGAACCCGAAGCTTCTGGTCCAGAAGACATCGTTCTGTGTCGGTGCTTCCATAATTCATATAGAGACTCTTGTCCTAAATAAAATGTGTTTTTTGGTAGTGTCGCGACGCACAGATATTTTCTGTAACTCCAGCCGTCACCTGTAATAGCGGTGAACTGATAGATCTGCAAGTTTTGTTCATAGATGCTATGGAGCGCCATCTAGTGGAATCCTGTCTGTGAAGAAGCAATTATCAATATGTTCCCCAATATTGCTACATGATATTGCTGTATTATTATTATTATGGCAGTTTATTTTAGGTTTTATTACTTTGACGTTATTTCTGCATATGATGTCTTTTTCACAAAATTTGCTATTTATGATTGAACTGAGAACATTTATCACAGTTTCTGACGCGCCTACTTGGATAGCACAGTATTTGTTCATTTGGATGAAAAGATGAACTGAACATAGTCACAACTCCACATGTGGCAATTTTGTATTGTTCATTTCGGAAGAATGGAAGTTCCAAAAGCTCCTTAACATCAAACATGGATGCTGACCAAATAGCAATAAGCCATTTTTCCCCCCACAGTGGTTTACATTAGAAAGAATAGCGACCAGACGGACTAACGGATTTCTTTCCAACCGTTTCCAAAGTTCCCTGATTGGGAACAAATCTGTCAGACCATTTCTGGACCTTCTCTCCCCTGGTGAAACGGTTTCCATTGTTGAAGCGTCTGTTCAGGATTATCATCTCCCCACCCTGCTTCATCTCGCTCGGTCACTCCTGTCTTTGATCTTAAACAGAAACGAAAGAAGATTCAGGAAACCGAACCAAGTGCTTGAACTGTGCTCTCAGCAATGATGTGTGCAGATTTATTCATATGTTCTATAATCCATGTGACTGATGATAAACATTGGATTCTTAAACTGTTTCACAAGAACAATTAATAGACCCTCATTTTCTGCAGCAGAGCCCTGGATTATTTTTCCTTCTTGTCTCCTCTAAATTAATATTTCGTTCTCAGTTTCTTTCGCTTCTCCACTATACAGTTTGCATATTTCTTTTTCTCGGAAACAAAAAGATACGGCGGTTTTTGGTTGTACTTCAGACAGAGCAGAATATCATGGGTGTTCTCCACCAGTCCGGTAGCATCAGAGGAAAATACACTGACAAGACACGCTGTGAATTTGCACTATTTTATGTTTTTATTCAGGCCAACCATTAGTTCAACGAAGATAAACGCAAAATACTGCGGATGCTGGAATGTGAAACAAAAACAGAACATGCTGGAAAATCTCAGCAGGTCTGACAGCATCTGTGGAAAGAGAATAGAACCAATGTTTCGAGCCTGGGAGACCCTTCGTCAGAGCTTAGTTCAGCCTTGAAACGTTGGTTCGATTAGTTCAACTAAGTTGCCCAGTCCATTATGGCAGTAACTGTGTTGAGCTGGACTTTCTTCCAGTGGAAAAAAAATCGTTTTCAAATAGACGTCGTCAACTGAAAATATAGGTGTGTTTGCCAGAATTAAGTGATTTATGATGTCAACAATGAATATAACCATACTGAATTGGACCTGGCAACACTCAGTTGAGCCTTGTAAAGTAGATTTCTCGGGCACCTGGGAATTTGCTGGGATGGATCTGGTCAACATTGAACATACACAAGCCAGTTTGGGCATGTACACGCCGATTGCAACGAAGCTGAACTGGAACCGTTTAGACTACATTACAGATATTGAACAGGGTATGCCAACATCTACTGTACCAGTGCAAAGGCGGGGATTTCGGCCTGAAAGTAACTGGGATGGACTGGAACTGAAACTTGGCTGAATTGATATAATTGAAATAGCCTGGCAAAAATTAACGTAATCGTGAAGAAGGCAGACTGTGCACTCCTAACGTAACCATAGTTAAATGCCCTTCTCATCGTCACTAATAGATGGGTGGAAGTGGGTTGACTCAATGAGAGATCTTTCGAACCAAATTGCATCCTATCATTTGATCGGGATTTTGAACATTTCTGTTGTGTTTTCCACGGACTATTTGCATTCCTTAATGCAGTCAGAAGCAAACAGCTATCTTCTGTACTGACACCAATATCCAGGCAAATTATTGCTTATGACAGATTATGCCGTAGTCTCTGGGTATTTCACTCCAGGGTGTTTGAGAATTCATTAAAAAAAAAACCATTGTATTCGATCAAAACATAAAAGGCAGCTGGGTAGCACCTGCGCTAATTTGTTTCTCACAATAAATATGATTAATGTAAAAGAAAAAAAATCTAATCATTTCCCTGGAGCCTCACATTATGTATAAATGTTACAACATTTACTGTCATACCGTACACGCTCCGCCCCTCCGATAGAAATGCATGTACCTGCAAAAGGGCTGGTGTTTGCCATTTACTATCCAGTCATTGCAGCTATCGGGGTTCCAGGTACTGTATGGTAGTTAGTTATTATCATGTAACATCTTTGTTCATATGCAACCTTTTTCAATTTTATTAGTACCGGATCTCCAAGACACGGAATTCATTTCTATCATTTAAAGTGATGAATTTTCCCCTAAAATGTATAGATTCTTCCGGTTAACTGATACATTTTGTCCTCTTTTACAGGATCACTTTATTAATTTTAAGAACTTTATTCTTCATTTTAATGATATAATATCTTGAATCTGTTACCAGAATTTATCTGAATGAATGGTGAATATTGCCGTTTTAAGCAGTGTTATTTCACTCAAATAATAGCAAAAGGTATTCAAATTATAATGTCTCCCGTTCAACTGTGTTCTGCCGGCCTCTGACCTGTGCCACACTTTTGTCCACCCCCCCCCCCCCACCCTCACCCGTCCCTCCTTGCCATTTACCACTGCAAACTCAATTTAGAAATACAGTCATGTTTTTCTTAGCAATACTATTGTAGATGGATTACTTCAAAGTTATTATATTGTACATGTAGTTCGATTACGTCATTGACACACTAACTACTCCGAATTTTCATTCGGATAACACAGCATGAATCCATCTCTCCAGTATCATTGTTGCTGCTACTGGAAGTTACAGTTATTGAAGTGGAAACGTGTAACTTTTGTATTATCAGTATCATTGTTGTGCTTGAATTATCGCATTGTCACCTCCCTGTAGATGTAAATACGTTATCGTCTTCTCCCTGTTCCAGGGACGAATTACCACAATGTTATCACGGTATAATTCTAGATATTTTTCGTGTTGTTGATATTGAGAGCAATGGATTGAGTCGGACAAATAATTGCTATCTGAACATAATGAAAGATTTTATTGACAGACCTTAGGTGTCAACGGGTGTTTGACAGTATAGGAGGATTGCAATAGCGGCTCTTTGGTGAGTAATTGGTACACACCTATAAGAAACAAAGCATACTGTTTTTGTCTCCGCCTCGACCCTCGACTCTCATTGCACAAGTCACCATTTCTCTCCATTCTTTTCTGATTGCTGTGACTATGTTGACAACGTACGGTAACTGACGACATATTTTGCATGGAATATAAGTTATTTTGGAAATGCCTGCAGTCAGTTGCGTGCCTCTATCTGAAATTTCAGAAGACACGTTGAAAGGACCCAGTACTGCTTGTGAGCTCTTAATTTGATAATTACCTTCAAATACCCACTTCAGGTCAGATTTGTTCATTAACCCCTGCAATGAGAGCAACACTCTCTCCAATTGCGTCCTTGACATCTGCCAGTTCGAGTGTTGCATTATACACCAGCAATTACTACTGATTTTCAGGTTAGAAGCTCCTTTCAACATTTCCTCTATAAATTCAGAGAAACGCCAATTGGTTCCCGCTTTTTTGATTGAAGATTTTTTTTTGGTTTAATGCAGGCATTTCCAACGGTGAATAGTTAAAGAATAATTCGCCAGATGGGGCAAGTTTTGAAATTGAGGGAGATGGAAACTTTCCAGTTGAATATGGCAATGAATGTTTTTTTATAATTTCATATCCAACGTGTTCTGTAATAAATTGCTGACTATTCCTGCAGTTGCATTTATGGTTTTTCAATATTTCCTTATCTTTCATTATATTTTATTGAATTATTATGCAATTACATGTCACTGACCCAGCTTATTTATAATTATTGTGATTATGTGCATGGAAACCCGAACAAGGGATAGTTTGCAAAGCAGAATCAAGTCACAAAAGTTTCAATTTCTTTCATAATCTTGTATCATTTCGATGGGAGTTGAGAAAGTAACATCTTGTCTCTCGTGCTGTCACCCATATGTTTCCTTTCCTTCTCTATTTTACAGCTAACTTGGCAGTCATTTTAATCCTGTACCGAAGAAGCTGTGGTCTCTCCAGATGTATAATTTACTATGTGGTGTCCATGGCGGTGACGGATCTCTTGGTTATTATGACCAGCGTGATATTAAACCGGATTGCTGGGATTTATTTCCCCGGCAGTTTCCTGTCAATCACACCAATATGCAGTCTGCATGTTGTGATAATCTACGCAACCATTGACAGTTCTGCCTGGTTAACGGTTGCTTTCACCTTTGATCGATTTGTGACCATTTGCTGCCAGAAGCTGAAAATCAAATACTGCACGGAGAAGACAGCGGCGTGGGTAATAGGGACCGTCTGCACGTTGAGCTCTCTAAAAACATCCTTCCTATATTTTATCTTTGAACCGTTGTATATCATTAACAACATAACTTGGTTCTGTGTTATAAAACAAGTATTTTATACATCCCCCGCATGGAACGCTTATGATTGGTTTCGAACAATTTCAATGCCCTGTATCCCATTCATTCTGATTTTATTGTTCAATGCTTTGACCGTCAGACACATTCTCGCGGCCAATCGGGCCCGCAGGAGACTCCGGGCACAGAGTAATGGAGAAAAACAGAATGACCGAGAGATGGAGAAACGGAGAAAGTCCATTATTTTACTCTTTGCCATCTCGGGCAGTTTCATTCTCTTGTATACGTTATTTTTTGTGACGGTTCTCTATGTCCAAATTGCAAAGGTTCCTTATTTCTCAGTTCCTGATATTAGTGAATGGTCATTTATCTTGGAGGAAAGCGGATATATGCTTCAGTTTCTGAGTTCTTGCATCAACCCATTTATTTATGCTGGGACTCAGAGGAATATCAGAGCCGAGTTAAAGAATGGAGTGAATTATCCACTGAGATTATTTGTTAACTTGTTTAAGTTTTGAAAAGATGAGATAGAAAGCGAAAATTTCATTAAACTCCAACAATTCCTCTATTTCTCAGTGTCACACAAGACCACCCTTCAAATGTTTCTTGTTTGTGGACACGTACACAATATGCGAATACAAAAAATTATAAGGGAAACTGAATCACCGTAAACAAAATCGGTATTGCAATCTCGAGAATCCACGGTCTTTGCATGTCTCCAAACTCAGTGGTGGTCCATTGATCAAGATTCGACCCGTTTACCTCCACGGGCCCGGTTTGATTCACGGTCAGTTAATATGGACCAATTCATTGTTCACCAATTATAATAATACGACTCATAGGAAATGCGTAACTCTTCTGAATGAGTGAATTGAGAGTTGAACACGCAGACAAGGAACAGGAGGAGCCCGATCAGACTCTCGAACATTCTCATCCATTTTAATAATATCATGACTAATTTGATAGTAACCTACGCTCCTCATGTTCAGGATAATCTAACACCACTTTGCTTACCAATAATCTCTCCGCCTCTGCCTTAAAAACATTCAAAGAATATGTTTCTGCAGCCTTTTCAGGCAGAGAGTTCCAAAGATTCACGAGCCTCTGAGTGAAAAGATTTCGCGTCATCTCCATTCTAAGTGTGTGCCCCATAACTTTTAAAATTTGTACCCTAGTTGCTGTGTATACAACAAGTAGAAACATCCTCTCTACATCCACTCTGTCAGAACCTATTGGGATCTTTTATATTTCAGTCAAGTCAACCCTCACTCTGCTAAATTCTAACAGGTAAAGTTTGCCCTGTCTCACCTTTCCTCATAAAACAGCCCATCCATTCCAGGTATTAGAATGATAAACGGTTTCTGAATACATTTACAGATTCAAAAAGCAAGGTTGCTAATACCATGCACTGTACACCAAAATGGTCTCACTGGTGACTTGCATAGCTGAAACATTATCGTGGTACTTTTGTAATCAATTCCTTTAGCATCAAGTGATAATAATCGATTAGTTTACCTAACTATTTGATGTACCTGCATAATAGCCTTTAGTGATTCGTGCACTCGGACACTCACATTCCTCTGCTCCTCAGAGCTCCGGAATATCTCGTCATTTAGATAGTATGATTCATTCTCACAAAATGGACAATTTGACTTTCTTTGTCATCTAAAGCTCATCAGATTCCTGCATCTGTGGACCAGAATGCTAGAAAAAAACTAGCATTTCTGGAAGCATTTGTGGATAGATAATTGAAACTCATATTTTCCGTTCGTGACCTTTCATATTGATTCCAGGGCAGTCAGAGACAAATGCTTGTAAAAGGTCCTTGAAACTCCAAGAGATACAGCACCCAATGTTGCCAGCTCTGCTCTCTTGAACAGGGGTTTGACCGATCTCAGGAAATCATAAATTACCACTACACTGCACAATGCTTCGTTGAAAGTGAATGTTAAAACATGCAGTTACATTGTACTTCATAACTTGCTTTGTCGACGTACAATTCGGTGAAAACCATCGCCATGTGGCAGAGAAATCGATCCAACATTAGAATCATAAAGTCATTGAAGACCAGGGGCTGAAATAAATCTAGGGGGACTCGATATGGCTCAAAGTAACAAGAGATTCATTGCCAACAATCTTTCAGAATTTACAACAATAGCTCAAACAAAATCTATGATGCAGATATGATTCCGAAGGATCTTAGCATGCATCACATCAAGTGAACAATGAGGGAAATAATGCAACTCTCCTCTCAGTCTCATGGGGCAATGGGCTGTGAGCAACTAAAGGGAGAGGTGTCTACGGAAAACAAAATCCAGAAAGAAGCATTCTCCTGCTGCATCTTTCCAACCTTTTTTTCCCCTCTCAGAACCATTTTTACATGAAACTGCACAACAAACGTGAACAAGGCTTTTGATGCAAAATAACTATAATGAGACATTCCAGATCCTTGCCCATTCTCAGTGCAGCACAGAAATCCCTTTAAATTTGTTTGGTTTATTTTCTGCTGCCTCTTCTCTCCGAGCGAAATGAATCAGTTCACCCTTCCTTATATTAACTTCCAGCTATCCACCCAGATGGATGTGTTAACGAGCCCGAAAGGAGAACGAAAAGAAACTGGGAATGAAAGAGTGAGAATAAAAGAAGAAGAGAGAGTCTGCGTTTTGTCGATCCCACGGGAAAGAGAGTCCAGGCTCAGTTCATTGTGACAGTTCACACAGCAACGAGGAAGCAACATTCCTTGATGAAGCCTCATATGTTGACTGAACATTTTTGCTGTTTTATTGAAGCAGGAGAAGGAGTGTTGAATAAGAGCGTGTTTCAATAAAACATAGCAAAAGTATTCAGTTAATAACAGCATCCGTGTGTTGGACATGAACATGAAGTGAACCGTGAGGGGAAATAGTGCCACAAGCTGCGAATGTACAACTTTTAATTTCCTACTTTAGCAGGGAAAATGAAGAGCTGGGGAGAATACTTGTAGAAGGACATGCAGCAAAGTCCAAGTTGATTAATTTGTCGTTCGTTATCTATTAACGATTTCTGAGAGAACATTTTAGGGAGAACTTTCATTTAAGTTTAACACTAAGTGGATAGAACAACTGAGAGTTTCATTGAGAACAAATACAACAACTGAGAGATTCATTGAGAACACAACACATGCAGTCTGAGCCGCCAGCTGCCTTTAAAATGTTAACGTACTAGACAGGAAATATGACCTCAATGTCAAAGAAGGAAACTTTTTTTGTTCATTCATGGGACATTGGGCGTCGCTGGCTTGCCAGCATTTATTGCCAGTCCCGAGCTACCTGAGAGTGATTGAAAGTCAACCACATTGCTGTGGCTCTGGAGTCATATGTAGGTCAGGCCAGGTGGAGATAGCAGATTTTCTTCACTAAAAGAGATGAACGAACCTGAATGATTTTTCCGACAATCGAGAATGTTTTTATCGTCATCAGTAGATTCTTAATTTCAAATTGAAATTAAAACCCACCACCTGCCGTGGCAAGTTTCGAAACTGGGTTCCCAGAACATTAGTTGATCTTCGAGGATTAATAGCCCCGCGATAACGCCACTCGGCCACCGCCTCCATTTTCACGCAAAGCGTGAGAATCCCCATCTAGTTACACATTAACTGTAATTGAAGTGAAAATCCAGGCGACATTAAATGTACAATCATAACTACCTCGCAGACTTAAAAATAAATTCCATTCATAATTCTTGACAGCTACAGATTAAGAATGCTAAAAGCAGCTCGGAAGTACAGGACTTGAATACTTCTGAAAAGACAGATATGATTCCGAAGGATACTGACATGCAAAATAAAAATAAAGAACTTCAACGTGATCCCTATCTCTTCACCAAGACTGCTGGCATCATGAACTCAAAACATTTTGCTTTCAGAGCCATCAATATGATATATTTATTTTTGTAATCGAGATGTTCCCATCAACACGGAAGAAGATCATGGGCGCCCGAAGTTTAACTGATCACTCGACCTGTACGAGAAAACAAAATGAAGCAGATATTTTGTGATCTGTCGCAATTACGTCAGATATTTTTAAATGAATCATGTGGATTTTTGTTTGTCAAATCGATGATGAAGAATGAAGAGTGAGTGGATTGAATCTTCGCACCTTCACCAGAGTGACTGCAGTGCTGTAGAAAATGCTGAAAATAAACAAGGCGATGAATGGGGAAGCAGTTGTCCAGATGTTGCCATTATCATCGCCAGAGTCTTCAATCCACATCTGGTCTGCGAAATCTACGGAAATCTGGACGTGGAATTTATTTCAGCCTTTGTAATTTTACTGTTAATTCCCTTCCTCTGTTATTTTCCTTAAGTGATTATTCCGCTGCATAGTTGAACTTTCATACTATCCCTACTTTTGAATTATTCTGTCTCAGCAATCTAACCCTGCTACCTGGTACAACAACAACTTTTCCTTTATTACCTTCTGTTACGATTCTGGACCAGACTACCAAGTTTTTGGTTCAAACTGTTACCCGAATTTTCCTCATCTGTCTGAAATTTGCGAACTATTATTTCAAAACAGTGACCCCCTCGCTCTTGATTCTCCCACAAGAAGAAACATCCTTTCCACATCTGTTATATCAAGACGCCTAAGCATTATAAATGCGTCAATCAACTCTGTTCATACTATTTAAATCTCCAGTCCATACAAGGGCAGCGGTTTCAAACTTTTCTCATCAGACAACCTCTTGGTGTTGTCTGGTGAACCTTTTCAGAAGTGCATTTACATTCATGCTTCCATAAGGAAATCAATACTGTTCAGAATACATCAAATATGGTTTTACCAATGCCCTGTATAATTGAAGCATCGCACAGAATCATGGAATCAAAGAATCATACAGTATAGAGGAGGTTCTTCGGCCCATCGAGTTTTTCACACGAGAAATACTTTACCTCCCACGGAATCCCATTTACCTGCACTTGGCCCACATTCTTGAATGTATGTCATTCCAAGTGTTCATCCAGGTACTTTCGAAAGGATGATTCATGAAACAATGTTCACGCTGTGTGATTACATAGAATGTTTCTACGTGCCCTAATATAACCTTTCAACAATATTCCCTCTGACAGAAGTTCAGCTCATTTACCTGTAGTTTCCTAGAGGCAACCCGCCTCTTCCACACTCCCAGGCAGCAATTCCGGACAGGAACCACCCCTTTCGTAATTAGTTTCTTTTCTTATCCCCCCTAATTTGCCTGCCCTTCACTTTGAACCTCTGTCCTCTCGTGACTGACCCTTCAGTAAAGGGGAACAACTGCTCTTTATCTATTCTGTCCATTCCCCTCATGATCTTGTACACCTCGAGCAAGTCACCCCTCAGTTTTCTCTGTTCCAAAGAAAACAACCGAAGTCTATCCAATCCCTCATCATAACTTAAATTTCCATCCCAGGCAGCATTCTGGTAAATCTCCTCTGCACCCCTCCAGTGCAATCACATTCCTCTGATAATGTGGTGGCCAGAACTGCGCACAGTATTCTATTTGTGGCCTCAGCAAAGTTTCATGCAACTCCAACATGACTTCCTAGCTTTTGTAATCAATGCCTCGATTCATCATGGCAATTGTCACATACGTTTTTTCATCACACTGCGAGCATGTCCTTCCGGCTTTAGAGATCTATGGACAAACACACCAAGGTCCCTTTGTTCCACACAACTACCCTTGCCCACATGACTCTGTCAATCAAATTAATCAAACCCCAGCCTTTGATCACTGTCTGTGCAGTTTGCACATTCTCTCTGTGTCTGCGTGGGTTTCTTCGGGGTGCTCCAGATTCTTCTGACAGTCCAGTTTATGCAGGTTAGGTGGGCTGGCCATGCTAAATTGCCGCTTGGTGTCAGGGGGACTAGCAGGGTAAATACATAAGGTTATGGGGATAGTGCCTGGGTGGGATTGTTGTCCGTGCAAGTTCAATGAGCGAAATGGCCTTCTTCTGCACTGTAGTGATTTTATGATTCCTCCCCTCTCAGCGCAGTCAGTTTGTCTCAACCACAAATGGACACTTTGGAGAAACTCCTTAATGACACGGGTACATGGAATCAGACGTTGGTAGCAGTTGACGCTTTCATTGGACAACTGACAGGAAAAGGAAAGAAAAATAATGCATTGTCAAAGTTATTTCTGGGAAGAAGTGATTTCTGTCCTTTAATTTCCTCACAGTAGAAGTCTTTATTCTAATAGTTAAAAAGTTGTTCACATATTCCTGTTACGGGCAAAACAATAGTGATAAGCAGCTGGTAAATTGTTGGCATTATCCATGGAGTGTACTTTTATTGAACAAGTGAATTATCTTGGATGTTTTCAGTGATTGGTGGGGACTGCTGGACTGTGTAAGTGTTTATGTTCCTTGGGATCATGCTGATGTGCAATGAAGCCGGTTACTGGGCACAGTCGCAGGAGCAAAGCAGCAAGGGCCATTGGTTGGAACTTTAGCATATATCAGAGCTTTAATGGCTGTAAATCCTAACCACTGTCAGAATGTTGGAATGAGGCACAATCGCAGATGGAGCGGGTCTGAAAACCACTGCATGATCAAGTGATGGTGAGGTGGGATGTTTTGGATTCTCTGACACCCCAACTCCACGTCTCCTCGAAACATTCACTGCTTCCCATCTCAGTGTGGCTCCGCTGAAGGTAATGTGACAACTCCAGTTTTCATTGAATCATGCAGAGCTGGAGGAGACCTTTCAGCCCATCACAGACATTTCAGCTACTGTAGAAATACCCAATTTTTCCCACTCACCAGTTTTCCTCATATTCTTACATTTTTTCAATGGCTCTGGCCAAGTCCCCTTTAAAAGTTCCGAGTGACCAACATTCAGATTTTTCACCATGGTCTTTAGTCTGTGACATCTGGTTACCAAGCCTGCCATCAGGGGAAATACTTTCTCCCTATTTACGCAGTCGAAACCTCTCATCATTTTGACTACTTCTATCAAATCTCCCCTTCCCCTCCATTATTCAAAGAAGAACAATCCCAGCATTACTCGTCAAGCTACTTTGTTCTATTTTTAAATTGACTCTCGTACACTAGCCTAATATCTCGGTATGTAGGTTACTGCAGACTCAGAGGGTATCTCCAAACTTCACTTCTTATGATTGTGACAATTGTATAAACACCTTCTTGACATTGAGTATCATTACCAAGTGAAACACACGGTCCTCGAACAACAGCAGACCCTGTCTGATGTAATCAGTGATGAAAGTTTCCACAAGTGAAATATTCTAATGGTTTCTACAACACTGAACTATGAAGTAAAATTTGTTTATGTAATAACCAGATACTTTTTCAAAAGCAATAAATTCTCACAATGGTTTGATCATTCCATTTTAAATTATAAACATGGAGACGGTTTAAACCATGACAACGTAGTCTACAATAGAGGATAGCCGTTTTGTGGTTTCATAGTGACGGGAGTCAATGTGTTGGAAAAATTGTCCATTTCAGGACTGCTATTTTTGAGAGTTATTCCTGATCTCTTTCTCTTTGTGAATAGCTGCTGATCTGATTGGTAAAGCTTACAATGGTTGAAGCCTGGAGAAAGGACAGATCGACGTCATGTCATTCAACGTCGTCAGAAGAGTTTCGAGGTATTTTGAAATGAATTGTGTTGGGCAGAATTTGTGAAAATTGGAGTTTGATGTGGGATAAATAGAAGGTTGAATGTCAATGGGATTAATCCTGTTGAACCAAGGTCAACATTACTATATTTAATAATAACTCCCACCATCGTCGCCACAAAAAATAAATTGTCCATTTTACATCTAAGCTTGACTAAGAGGAAAGTGTTTCTCCTGGGCTTCATCAGCGGTGTCATCTCTGGAAGAAACATTAAAGCAAGTCTCTGTCTGTCCTACCAGATATACCTGTATAGGAGCTGACACAGTTTTAAACTAATTAACCCTCGCCTGTCCTCTTCATCCCTCCCACCATTCCCTCCCGTCAGCCAACACACGCACCACCCAGGAGTCTTAATGCATTGAGAGCAGCCTGGTCTCCCCAGGGAGTGAGTGTTGGGGAAGAGAGATCATTGCGCTATATCTTTTAAGTTGGTTATGGAAAATTACAGGAAATAATCCAAAGACAAAATAAGTAAGAATGGATCCGTCCCCAACACACCCATTCCCAGTAACCCCATTATTTTACCATGACCAATCCACCTCGCCTTTGAATGGTCCTACCTTATATAAAGCTGACCTTTCTCTTCATCCTAGCTATGACTGTTACACGATATTCTGCACCCTCTCCTTTCATTTTCCCCCCTCTACACTATGAAAAAGGCATGCTTTGGCGGTATAGCACCAGACACAGTTCTTTCACATTGGAACCCGCACACTGGTTCTGGGACTTGCCCTGCCAATCGGTCCTCACTTAGGGCACTAATGTCAATGTTGAAACGCCTGAGCTCCCAGGCAATGTCAGCAGTACACCATTCCGGTCTGTCCCTGTTGGGATTGTCCATGAGGGCCCTGACATTTCAGATCCAAAACTTATTTTATTTTTGCAAAGATGTACTTCATTTGTAAAATATCTGGAAGAAGATTACAAACATTTCAAACTGACCATCACGCGAAGTATAATAATATCAAGTTTCTATACATATATCATATTGCAATCTGAGCTGCTTCAATACAGTCAAATAAATATTGCTGACATTGCAAAATGGTCATTACGACCGGTACAAAGGTATTTCAGTTTTTTTACATTCTGTTCTAGATGTTGGTGATTACCTCCATGTTCTCTTGATTTGATTTGGTATGATTTATTATTGTCACTTGTAATAGCATGCAGTGAAAAGTATTGTTTCTTTCGCACTATACAGACAAAGCAAACCATTCATAGAGAAGGAAGCAAGAGTGTCCAGATTGTAGTATTATAGTCATAGCAAGGGTGTAGAGAAAGATCAGCTGAATGCAAGTTAAGCCAAATTCAAAAGTCTGACAGCAGCAGGGAAGAAGCTGTTCCTGAGTCGGTTGGTACGTGACCTCAGACTTTTGTATCTTATTCACGGCGGAGAAAGGAAGAAGAGAGAATGCCCGGGATGCCTGTGGTCCTTATTTATACTGGCTGCTTTGCCAAGGTAGCAGGAAACGTAAACAGAGTCAATGGATGGGAGGCTGGTTTGCGTCATGGATTGGCTACATTCACAAACTTTTGCAGGTTCTTGCAGTCTTGGGCAGAGCAGGAGCCATACCAAGCTATGATACAATCAGAAATAATGCTTTCTTTGGTGCATCTCTAAACGTTGGTGAGAGTTGTAGCTGACATGCCAAATTTTCTTAGTCTTCTGAGAAAGTAGAGGCGAGTATTTCGTAACTATATTGTCAGCATGGAAGGACCAGGACAGTTTGTTTATGATCTGGACACCTAGAAACTTGAAGCTCTCGACACTTTTCTATTTCGTCCCTATTCATGTAGAGAGGGGCATGTTCTCATCGACGCTTCCTGAAGTCGATGACAATCGCCTTCATTTTTTAAACATTGAGGGAGAGATTATTGTCACCGCACCAGTTCACCCGATTATCAATCACATTCCTGTACACTGTCGCGTCATTGTTTGAGATCCAACCCATTGTGGTGGTGCCGTCAGCAAACTTGAAAATCGAGTTGGAGGGGAAGTTATCCACACAGTCATCGGTGTATAAGAAGTATAGTGAGGGGCAGAGAACACAGCCTTGTTGGGCACCGGTGTTGAGGATGATTATGGAGGTGGTGTTGTTGCCTACCGTTACAGATTGTGGCCTGTGCGTTAGGAAGTTCAGGATCCAGTTGCAGAGGAGGAGCCGAGGCCCAGGCCACGGAGTCTGGAGAAGTGTTTCGTGGGAATAATGGTGTTGAAGGCTGAGCTGCAGTCAATAAATAGGAGTCTGACATAGCTGTCTTTGTTATCCAGGTGTTCCAGGACCAGAGAGATGCCGTCTGCTGTGTACCTGTTGCGGCGGTAGGCAAACTGTAGTGGATCCAGGTAGTCCGGGAGGCTGGAATTGATTCCTGCCATGACTAGCCCTTCTGAACACTTCAAAATGATGGATGTCGGAGCCACTGGACGATAATCATTGAGGCACGCTGCTTGGTTTTTCTTAGGTATCGGGATGATGGTTGTTTTCTTGTGGCAGATAGGGACTTCAGATTGCTGTACAAAGAGGTTGAAGATGCCTGAGAATACCCCCAAAGATCAATCCCGGTTCAAGCTGATTCGCGCAGGATCTGAGTGCTCGTCCGGGATCCCCATCAGGGCCAGTCGCTTTCCGTGGGTTGACCGTCGAGAAAGCTACTCTGACATCTGCAATGGTGACCTCAGATACAGGTTCATCCAAGGCTTCTAGGTGGAGGGAACGCATTGTTTCTGTAGTGCAGTGATTATCACATTCACCAAATGAAAGTTTCCCGTTTCGAATGCGGGCAGAAACATGTGTGCATACTTTTAACCTCAGAGTGAGGAAAAGAACAATAATTCACGTTTATTTTTGAATATTAACTGAATACTTGATCTTACACTGTGTTACATTTACCCTTCCCCTTCACAGTTCTGCACACAGTCAAACTGACACAACGTTTTTCACTGACTCGTTTCCAGCTCTGACGATTCAGAAAGTTTCCCTCAAACCTGCACATTCCGGCTGATTGCAGTTGATTTGTGTCGGATTATTAAAGTCTCCTGCAGCAACACCTCAGTTAATAACAGTCACAGGAAGCCCCATTTCAGACGAGGAAATACGCCCAACAAAGATGTTCTCTTCTCCGGTTCCACAGTGGGACAGGGACAAGAGCACGATTTTACCCCGCATTCTCCAATCACCCGCTGCCAGCAGAAATTCGCGACTGCAGATGCATCTGTACGTTGTTTTAAACTCAGAATGTGGATCAATCATTTATTGTTGAAAATTAACTGAATGCAGTATTTTGCCCTTAATGTTACATTTCCCCATCCCTCTGCAGTTCTGTGTCCCCTCAAACCCAATACTTTTAACTCAGACCCGTTTCCAGCTCTGACAGTTCAGAAAGCTCATCTCAAACGTGCACATTCCGGCTCCTTCTTTCGTTCGTTCGTGGGACATAAGAGTCATTGACCAGTATTGATCGTCCGTCACTAGTTGAGAAGCAACTTTGCTGTGGCTCTGGAGTCACGTGTAGGCCAGACCAGCAAATTCACTCCACTAAAGGGCATTAGTGAATCGTGCTTTTCCAACAAGGGACAGTGGTTGTATGGTCATCAGTGGATTATTAATTTCAACCTTCTTTATTTTATTTAACTTCCACCAGCTGTCGTTGCGATCCCCAGAATAATGCCACTGGGTCATTATCTCACCTGAAGCATCTGCGTCCGGGGAGACTCGAACTCACAACCTCGGAATAACCCGCTGACTTCGCTGCTGAAAAAGTTCCGCGAGCTAACGGTTGCGCCACTGGAGCACTGTTTTCGACTGATTTGCGTCCGGTTATTAATGGCTTCAGTAGTTTCATCTCCGTTAACAGTCACGCAAAGTCACATTTCAGTCTGGGAATCAAACCATCAATGATTCGCTCTTCCACGTCTCCACAGAGAGTGAGGCAGGCAGAAGCAGCAGGATATCAGTCCGCATTCTCCAATCACCCAATCGTTACCAGCAGAAAATGGCGACTGCAGCTTCAATCAGCGGGTTGCTGCCCATCCCTGGGACACAAGACTCAACCCAATTCAAACCTCCCAATACACCGAACACACGCTCAGTAGGTAAAAATAACTCTGAGTCAATTCGTCGATCAAAATACAGTGGTTTATTTGCACAATTGTGGGAGACCGTCCGATGCCTAACATGGCCTCAGACTTTTCAGCAAATACAGGTTAAAAACATATATTTATACCCTCCCTTTCAGGTCCGCAATTTCCCAGGCCTCACAGGTTCCCAGGCTGTGGCTTGTCTTCCATCGTGTGAACCGTGCTGCCTTGGCGGTTTCTTCGCGGTTGTCTCAAGGCCGTTCTCTGAACACAGATGGGGTATCTTACGAACGTACAAGGTTAAAGTCTCGCACAAACAAGTTAACGGGCATGCAACAATTTATATATGTTCGTAGGTGCTTGTATAATGTATATCGATGCAGGTTATGATGAATATACATGAATGTATCATTATGCAATGACAGAAGGCCTAGATTTCGGCTTCTACTGTTACACAGCGGTACATATTAGGCTGGGTTATCCACATTCCGGAACAGATTCGCCGAGCACAACATATTCTTGTATACCACAGCTGCTACCCTTATCTGTTCTTGGATACATGAGCATGAAAACACCCTAACGTAAACATGAGTTCTACAGTGTTTCTCACACAATCTCTCAATAGCACAGAATTCACTTTGACACTTTGAGTATTAGAATTCATTAACCCATTCCCGTCTTCACTCCCCCCGCTTTTGGTCAGGTGCCAGGTGGTCCACACATGGCCCCATGACCAATTCAGAACCAAAGGTGACCAGTATATGGGCCCAGCTCCTTGGTCAGGAGGTCTGCCCCCTCTGCCTGCAGAATGTATAATTATAATAAGAATTATAATTCGGGCTGTTGCCGTTTTACAGCAGGTGTTCAATAATGCCATACAAACACAGCAAGCAATTACAATTACAATTAATACAATAATCCATGCATCAGGTATGCACCCCACGACCCGAACCATTGCCCCAACCATCCCGGAGGGTTATAATTGTGATACTGGTTCGCTCATCCTGTATTGTTTTTGCCACGTGTTTAATATGATCTGCTCAGCGAGATATATTCTCCGAAGCGTCGGGAATATACATACAGCATTCCGAGCCAACTGTGGCATATGTTCCTCCCTGGGAGGCGAGCGCATAATCGAGTGCCAATCGGTTCTGTGCTGCCACAGTGTGAATAGCTACGACCTCTGCTGATATCTCAGAGATGGCCGTGCTCACCTCCTCGAACCCGTCCTTAGTCTCATTCGCAATTCTCTCTGGGGTCGAGGCCATCCGTATAAGTTCTTGTGCTGCCTTGCTGTCCCATAAAGTGGGTAGACTATCATGAAGAACCGTTCTGTCTCACGAATGGCTCGCTTAGCCCTAAGCAGGTGTATCTCGGGGTGGTCCCGTCAGTCAGTGTAATGGTGAATATAAGGCACCACATATGCCAAATAACACGATCCTGCCCAATTCCAGGGAAGCCATGGATAGGCATTGCTTCCACAGATAAAATAGGTAACATTATATGCAGTCATCGCCCTTACATAAGCGGTGGAGAGGCTAACCGGGACGGTGACTTTGGGGCACTGGATTGGGACCTGTACCATGGCCCAAGCGTCATTAGTGATATCAATCTGCTGTATACAGTAGCTACGGCCAACAGGTATGGTTCTATTTCTTATCAGGCTGATAGATCCCCTTTGTTTATTTTTCACAACGAAGTAGCGTGGGGAACCTGATCTGTCATAGCTGGGCTGGTAATGTTTCTTAAAGGTCGGTCAAGTGCACCCTCCGCACCCTAGATTTAACACAACATCACTGTTGCTAATATTAAACGTACCCTGCATCGTGGTACCCAATGGGGTTTTGAATGCCAGTTTCCTTGTCCCTTTCTGGATTCCATTCTGATTTAAAACCCATCAATTACTTCTGGAGCTGATAAAGGGATAGGGAGTAAAGGAATTCCTCCCTTTCCTCCGTGCGTGGGAATGTGTGAACAGACCCAGCACTTGCTCAGATCCGATTGTGATGCGTACAGATAAGACATATACACAAAGGTGTTCATACAATAGACAGAGTCATCATTACAGAGATGTTCACTGTGTCCCATCCCTAAATTCTCATAGTTCCATCTATATTTTCCCGCTCTGGCTAACAGGGCCAGGGTCGTGAGAAGCAGCATGAAAAGCATCTTATCTCTTACTAATAACCTGCGCGACCGTTATACAATGGTCCAAAGGCTATACCGCCCGCGCGCAACTGTCCACAAACCCGTTCAGCTTGCTTGGAGGTCAGTCGTTGTCTGTACATTCCTGTAATGGGAGTATATCACATATTTTCCCAATTAGTTTCAGCATATTCTTTCAACTGAGTTAAATGCTTAATATTGCCATATACTTTTCCCTCTTATGTCTATACAGGCACAGGTATCTCCACTAATTATAACTTAATACGGCTCATCCCATTTCAGTACAAACCCTGATTTGTCAGGTAGTGTTTTCACTAAGACGTCCCGCTGTTGGGACGTCAGGGAACATTTCAAGCTCTCTCTCCGTCTGTTATTTCATGATTGTCTTTTACCAATTTCCGCATCCCTTTTAGTTGGATGCTTCGTTCCAAAACATATCTCCTGATCTTATCTTTCAGTGGACCTACATCGGTCCCACCTGTTATGATGCTGTCTGGTAATTGCATCACCTGTCCTGTTATTAGCTCATAAGGGGTTAATCCGGTTATTCGGCTTGTGGTAGCCCTTAATCTCATTAGTATGGAGGGCAGTAAATTTGGCCACAAAAGCCAGTGCATTATTCATTTAACGACATACCCCCCCCCCCCCCCACTACTTGCATAGAAAGCTCAGTGTAAATCAAATAACACTTTGTACATCCATTCATTTTGATATAATCCTATCAACAGACATCGCTTTCCTCATTACAATCACATGCCATACAGCTCCGATATTTATATGATGCATTCTTACATCATATCTAATTTGATCATTTGTTTGCCCACATTTGAAAGTGCGATGTGTAAGCAGAAATGATCCTTCTATAGACAGATTGACTCATAAGGTAAACAACAGTGTTTCGTGGTCACAGATGTGTATGCTGCCAGACACAGCTCTTTAAAAACACAGAAAACCGAATGAGCTATCTGTTGTGTTCAGTCGAATGCTGCAAGATTTTTGAGTCTGGTTGCAAAGCCAGTCTCCAACTCTTTCTCTCTCTCTCTCTCTCAAGTAATCCAGTTTCACTTCCTGTCATATTAATGTTAATTGTGCAAGTTATTACAAATTATGGCGAAGATTGGCTAGATGTTTGGAATAAATAGCCTTTACTCCGACAGAATTATGTTTTATCAATACACAATATATATCAATATATAAAATTGGTTAAGGCTCTTCAGGATTTGATACATCCAAACCCTCTTAATTTAAGCCGTGTCCATTTTTAAACTGCTCCAGATCAGAATCCCTGCATTTTTAGAACAATAACAAACACAATACATATAACAATGACAATACTGACTTGATTAGAAATGTTTGGTATGATTCTTAGCTGGCTCGGTGCTAAAACGTGAAACAATATGCAATCCCAACGGCAGTATCTAATTTGAACATCATACAAGCCTTGAATTTCATATTATTATCATGTATTTAGAACTAACTGGCAACACAAGTTCCAACAATTCATGGCGTTTGATGGTTAGCAACGAATGCAGATTAAAAATACTCAAGGACAACATCTGTATCTGTATTAACAACTGAGGTTTTAACTGATTAATCTCTGCTGTAACTTGGAGTAATCAGAACTACGATTCACTAATTTGATAGACTTTAAACTGACTCATAGACAGTATTTTCACCTCATTCTTTTGTTCCTGCTTTTCTATTTTTTTTCAGAAAATTACTTATTTTTAACTTCTCGACTATATTCGTGTACTTTCAACTTCAAGACAAAGAAAGAGCACATGGTCCTTCCAAGGTCTAACTCCTTTCTTAACATTAAAACAGTGAAGCGAACAACAACAAAACGTTCACGCAACCACTTTGTTAAAGACAGATATACATGGAAGCTTCCAACATTTATTCAGACTTAACATCTTAAACTGGGATGAAAGTAAAACGCTTGAGAATGCAGAACGTTGATTAATAGTCGGTTTTATTCTGCTGTCTTCCACACTGTAATTAAACTCAAAACGGAAGTAAATTCAAGAAATCGTATCACTTTAATCTCTAGCAGTTTGTAACGAACACTTCCCCAGCCATTTATTATTTCATTTATTCCACTGCATTATTTCCCTCCTCTCTAATTATATTGATTTGTCAATTTGGTATTATAGGCGGGCACTCCCTTTTAGCCCGTCTGGCATTTAATTCAGTTTCATGGCTGATCCATGTAACACATTTTAATTAGAATGCATTATGGCAGTATAATAATTCCCAGCATTACACACATACTCCCATTCGACCTTATGTAACTCCCTTCTCTGTTAAATTTTGACTCTATATCTTAAAATTACTGCAAGTCTTATAACACGAAGACCCATCCTGTCTAGGACAGGATGGATTAGTTCTCTGCTTGTTTCAGCAGCGAGGCGGAGGGGTAAATTCACTCAGCTGAACATAAACAAGTGATTAATCATCACTTCAGATACGCAGAATGATTCTTTCCATTTATCTTTTCAGTTTCAGTTCTATCAAGAATATATTTTCAAATTTAACAAAAACCTAATCCAAATAATCCACTTATTTTTATCACTTTTAAATATCCCTACTAAATTAAGACATTTACACTGTCTTACAGACTGTCCGGTCTAAGCTCAAAAGGTGCATAATTAATTATTTCTACAGCTCTGCCTTTGTAATCAACACAGGCAGATACAAGATCGAATCTACTGTGTGCTTAAATGGTTAACTCTCCTTACGGCTCTACAGATGTAATGTAATGCTATTTTTCCTGCATTCCCCAAATCTCTGTCTGATGCACTATCGTAAAATTTCAACTTTGATCTGCTATACCCTATTCCATCACATGAGGCTCTCGATCGCACACTTTCACCTCTCTCTCTTTTCGTTTGTCAAGAGAGAGAGGCAGAGAAACCGACAGCCTGCTGGTGTTTAACCCTTTACTATCACGCTTCAAACTAACCAAGTGAGCCTGATTTGAATTCCTTCTGTCTTTGCAGCGGCACCGGCGCTGGTGTCTGTCATATTTATCGGGGCAATGATGGCAACCTTAGATTTCTAGTTCTTATCTACACTAGGTCGGTTCCACCACTCCTGTTCACCCGTATCGGTATTTTGGAACAACATTGGCAAGCCAGATACCTCTATATCTTTCCTTTGTTCGGCTTGCCGTACTAATCCTTTTGTCTCGGTCTCATCTTTCCTTTGCAGTCTTTCCTGTTCTGCTCTATCTCTTTTCTCTTTCTCATACCTCTCACATTCCCAATTCAACCTTTCCCAAGTCTTAGGGTTTCCCTCATTAGCACATACATTGATCCCTCTTCTGCGTGTATTCTTCACCCTCTTAACTGTTTTGTTGCACATTACATATTTTCTGATTGGTACCAGTGTATTCTTTCAACTGGGTCCAGTGTTTCCAGACACCCCTGCCTTGCATATCTATGCAGGCACAGATGTCTCCACTGATGATAACCTCATCGGGGCCTTTCCATTTGGCGGCGAATCCAGGTTTTCCAGGTAATGTTTTTACCATAACCTTGCTGCCCGCCGGTGGAATCTCCGGGGTCTGTTTAGTTCATTGTACTCATCTACCGCTATTTGTTTGTCCCGTACTGCTTGCTGTATATCTTTTAATTGGGAGGTTAATTCTAATACATATCGTCTAATCCTGTCCCTTAATGGGCCCACAACTGCCCCTCCGGTAATGATGGACTCTGGAAGTTGCATAGCCCTTCCGGTCATTAGCTCATATGGTGTCAGCCCAGTGGTCCGATTTGTGGTGGCCCTGAGTTTCATTAATATGGCGGGTAATACTTCTGTCCATCTCTGTCCTGATACCTGCATGGACTTTGCCAAGGAGGTCTTAAGTGTCGTATTCATACGTTCCACCCGTCCTCTGCTTTGAGGGTGGTAGCGTATGTGAAATTTCTGACTTATCCCCATCAGTTTGGTCATCAGAATGGTCTAGTGGGCACATGAGCGGCGCAGGCTTGGAGGGCCGAAGGGCCTGTTCCTGTGCTGTATTGTTCTTTGTTCTTTGTTCCATTTAGGAATGGTCTTTACAACCTTCCTCGTAAAGTGCGTGCCTTGTTCGGTGTCTATGTGCAAAAGCACCCCCATCTTGGGATAACTTCATCAGCGAGTATTCTGGCCATTGTAGTGGCAGCAAAATTTTTCCTTGGGAATGCTTCTACCCACCTGGTAAATTAGTCAATTATTACCAAGCAGTAGGTTCTCCCGTGTGACTGCGGAAGAGGTCGTGTAAAGTCAATTTGCAGGTGTACCCAGGTTCCCTTAGGGCGAGGCTGGTGCCACCTCTTGATTTGCACGGGTCTTCCGGGGTTGTACTGTGGACAGGTTATGCACCAGTGACAATATCGGGCAACGTCCCGTCCCATTCCTTTCCATCACCATTCCTTCCCCACACTGGCCATCATGGCATGACTTCCCACACGTGACAGCCCATGATGAAACCGCATCAGAGAATGCTGGATACATTCTGGCGCTAGGACTTTATCATTTAATCTCCATATCACCGCGCCCCCCCCCCCCCCCCAGCACCATCCCCATCATGTGTAGCTCCTTGAGCTTTCCACCTCACACGTTCTTCTTCAGGGGTATCAGCATGTAGCTGTGCGATGTCTATCGGGGTTTCGATTTTAGTCGAGGCGGCCGGCAAGGCCTGCACTTCCCTTGTTTCCAAGGCAGATCGTACCGCTTAGTCAGCTGCCGGGTTTCCCTTAAAGATTTACCACTCAGGACTTTGCTTGTCCGGTTTCTTGTGGTCTGCTTTTACCTTCAATACTGCGGCTTCCGATGGGAGCTCGCTGACTCCCAATAAGGTTGCTATTATCTGTCCATGTTTAATTGGAGTGCCCCCCGTTGTGATAAATCCCCTTATCCCCCAAACTGTCATATAGTCGTGTATAATTCCAAATGCATATCTACTATCGGTGTGAATGTTGACCTTTTCCCCGCAGCCTCTGTAAAAGCCTGAGTCAAGGCTACAAGTTCCGCTACTTGCGCGGACATGCCTCCCTCTATCCTTCCTGCTTGAACAGTTTGTAGGTCCGCATTCACTACCGCCCATCCTGTTCGTGGTGACCCATCTACATATTTCCGTGATCCATCGACAAGTAGGACGTTGTCTGGTGCCTCCAGGGGCACATCTTTTATTCTACCTTCCTCTACCTCTTCAGATACGTCCCCACACGTGCGTGCGTTCCCTTCACCTAAAATTCCTTCTGCGGGGTTCGTTCTCATGCCTCGTACAATGGTGATAGACTTAGTGGGTGGGAGAAGCACTGCCTCCCCCTTTGCCCTTCTCATATTTGAGACAGACCGCAATTTTCCTGTGTTCAGCATTTCCACCAAAGTATGTTTGGTGTGCAAGACAATATTCCCCGTCATGACGATGGGCTCGCTGACCTTTACTGCCCATGCCGTGCAATCTAGTGCGGCTATATATCTGGGTAACCCGGTTACTACGGAGCCCTCCACTGTGGAATACTGACCCACTGGCCGCTGTTTGTCCCCATGGACCTGTGTGACTACTGCCGAATACCTCCCCCCCCCCCCCCCTCGTTATTACAATAGATGTGAAAATCTTTATTAGCGTTGGGCAGTCCAAGTCCCGGAGCTGTCATTAGTTCTTCTTTTAGTTTACTATATGCCTCTTCCTGTTCTGATCACCACTTTATAACTTCTAGAGCGGGTTTCCACCCTTTTACTAGCCTTTGTATTGGTTCGGCTAGCCTGGCGAATTCTGATATAAAGTTGTGACTGTAATTAAACAGTCCCAAAACCTTCCTTACCCCTCGGACGGTTACTGGTCTTGGCATTTGCTGAATGGCTGTTTTCCTGTCCAATGGCATTGTTTGCTCCCCTGGGATATCAGGTGTCCCAAATATAACACCGGCGCTTTCCCTATTTGGGCCTTCCTGGGGCTCGCTTTTAGTCCTGTTCTTCTAAGTGTTTCAAGACTGAGTATAGCACTGTCTGATGTTCTGCTCTAATTTCGGAGGCTATTAAGATATCATCTCCATACTGCAAAATTGTGCTCCCTTTTGGGACTTCTCCTTGTTCTAATATATTACTCATTACCCGGTTAAATATAGCCAGGCTGTTGTGGAAGCCTAGCGGGAGCCTATTCCATGTGTACTGTTTATCGCCCACGGTAAATGCAAATGTTTCTTGCGAATTAGGATCCAGGGGAATGGACCAAAACCCGTTGGCCATATCCAATTGCGTGAAGATTCCATGGGATGGTGACAACCCGTTTAAAATAGTGAAGGGGCGAGCCACGATAGGGTTTAGCTTGGGGGTCAGTTTATTTAAAGCTGTATAATAAATGGTTAATCTATAGCTCCTGTCCAGTTTAGGCACCGGCCAAGTTGGGGAGCTGGTGGTACTAGTGGTATCCCGCAGGATCCCTCTCTTTACCAGTCCCGTCGCAATTTCCTCGACTGCCTTTTTGGCCTTGGGCTTAATCGGGTATTGTCGATGTGGTTTATGTTCTGGCCTGACCACTATTATAGGGTCAGTTTTGACTAATCCAGTATCTAGTTTCGATTCCGCCCACACACCGGGGATGGAGGTGCAGATGGCGCCAAATCCAATACCTTCTAACTGCCAGTCGCGTCCTGTTGCAGATGATGCATGGATGGTTCCTAAATGGTTTGCATATATTCCTACCCTGTCTTTTTTCCCATCGGCACGGGGCCAAATCAATTAATCTTTCCCGCAATCTATTAAGACATTGTATTCCTTCATTAGGTCATTTCCCATAATAGTTCCTTCATTAAATCAACATACATAAAATCGCATAGGTATATACAGGTTATTAATTTCTACTAGAGTGGTTCCACTTAAGTAGGCAGGGGTCTTCTGTCCGTTAAAACCCCTTATATGGATCATTTTATTCGTGGTGGGCAAGGGTAGATCAGTGATAGATATGGAGGCTCCCGTGTCCACCAGCATTTCACATTGCCTGCTCCCTACTACTGCAGACAGGTAGATTCTACCCTCTTTTCTGCCCAGGCTTGCGCGGGCTGCCTCCCGTCAATACCCTCCCTCCTCAGTGAGGGGAAGGCGAAGCAGTTAACTCGGTCTGCTGTGCTTGCTCCAACAGGTGGCCTCAGTGTGGCCAACCTTATTGCAAAACAGGCAGGTCGGGCCTTTTCTACTGCCCCCCTTTGGAGCTCTACAGCCTCTGGCAAAGTCACCCGGTTTCCCACAATTATAGCACACACCCTTGGGTTTAGCTTCTCCACTGTTTGCACTAATTGTTTCCTGTTTTATTCGTGGGTATGGTTTCTCATCTGGTCCGTCTCTAATTCCAGATGCCCATTCTACTAATTCATCATAGTTCTGGGTATTGAGCACTCCCATTTTAAGGATTCTTTGGTGAGCTGGCGACAGCCCGTCTTTGAATGCTTGTAAAAAGGCTCTATCTGTTCGGGCAGTTTCGGGTATTCCCGAACATTCTTGGTATACTCTTAAGAGTTGCTCCCCAAATTCGGAGGCTCCTTCACCCCTTTGTTGTTTAATATTGGTAATTCTGGACCAATTGGTTGGCGCATTACCCAAGACTCATTGGACTTCCGCCTTAAACTGAGTAAATGGCTCAATCATTGCCTCGATCTCTGCGGTTGTCTCTGTCGCGAATGTCGACCTCCCGCTTCGGTAATCGAACCAAGCTTGGTCGGCGACATTAGCCTGGTCCGCTCCATCACCCACTAGTCTCTACTTATCCCACAGGCAAGCAGCCCGTACCAACTGGTGTATATCCCGAAAATGTAACTGGTGTCCAACCCAAATGGTGTCCAGTTCTGCCCAAAATTTGCTATTGTTACTCCGGGGCTGAAGCCTTCCCAGGGATGCCAAAATCTGTTGTCTTTCACCTGGGGTAAAGGGTTTATATCGGGCAGTGGGATGCTGTAAAGTCCCGGCCCGAGTTATGGGCGCGAGATCATGGATCTCTTCCTCATCGGGGTCTCCCACTGGTGCCATGGGTTGTACGGCCGGCCCATAGGGAGGCAAGAATCCTCTGACAGGGTCCTCTAAAAGTTGGTTTCGCTTTTCTAATTTGCTATTGCGTGTTTCCAACAGTTCATTTTTTGCTTTGGTCGTCAGCCCATTTCTTACCCGAGACTGAGACCTGTTCAATTAATCCGGCCAATTGGTGAACTAAGAGAACTCCAATTTTCTTAGTTCTGTCATTCTTTTATTTTCCCAACCATTTTCGTTGTTGGTCTAGTGGGTGGTCTAAATTCCGCCCCCCTTTGTTCAGCTGTTTAATGAGTTTGTCCCTCTTAGCCATATATTCATGTATCAGGGACCCCGGGCCCCACTGTCGTTGTCCCGCCACATCATTGATAAGGTTATACTCACCACCCTGGAGTCTTCTATTCTCCTTTCTCGCTCCCCGCCTCCAAGGTTTCACTTAGCCGAGTTCGGTGATACCTGTCAGGGGTGATCAGATGCCTCCATACCACCACTTACACAATATTGTTCTTAAGCCGGCTTTCACATGAAGGCTTGTCCTTCAACTCCGGCGATCACTCAGACAGTCTCTGTCTATCACTCACGTCTGAACATCACACCTCAGGCACCCCTGACACCCATTTCAAGTTCCTAACATCAGCGTGGGAGATTTCTCCTCTTAACAGTCAGTTTAAGGCAGGGTACCAGAGTCAATTGCCTCCTTGACCGTACGTGCTCAGTTCAGACGTCTTTCATCAATTCAGACACTCTTTCATCACAGATGATCACCCACTATAGTTTGACCCACTTCATCAAGTTCAGTAATCTATTCCTGTGCCCCGGTCGTGGCCATTCGACCGGACCCGCAATCAGATTTCCCGGGTTTCGGCACCATTTGTTGTAGGTAAAAATACCTCTGAGTCTATTGGTCTGTCAAAATACAGTGGTTTATTTGCAAAATTGTGGGAGACCTTCCGCTGCCTAAAATGGCCTCTGAGCTCTCAGCAAATACAGGTTAAAAACATATATTTATACCCCCCTGTCACATTCAGTTTCCCAGGCCTCACAGGTTCCCAGGCTGTGGCTTGTCTTCCACCGTGTGAATCTTGCTGCCTTGGCGGTTTCTTCATGGTTGTCTCAAGGCCATATGACTGCTGTTCTCTGAACACAGGTGGGGTATCTTACTAATGTACAAGGTTACAGTCTCCCACAAACAAGTTAACTGGCATACAACAATTTATATATGTTCGTAGGTACTTGTATAATGTATATCGGTACAGGTTATGATGAATATATATATGAATGTATCATTATACAATCACAGAAGGCCTACATGCAGGCTTCGACTGTTACACAGCGGTACATATTAAAGAATATAAAATGCTGGGTTAGCCACATTCTGCAACAGATGAGCCGGGAACAACATACTCTTGTATTCCACAGCTGCTACTCTTATCTGTCCTTGGATACATGGACATGAAAACACACTAGCGTAAACATGAGTTCTACAGTGTTTCTCACACAACCTCTAAATATCACAGACTTCACTTTGAAACTTTGAGTATTAGAATTCATTAACCCAATCCTGTCTTCACCATCCATTTTGAATCAGCATCGACCATTATCAGGAACATACACACCATGAACAGTCCGGCACTGTCCATGTGCAGCCACCTCTATGGCCGTCCTGGCCATTCCCAAGTGCGAAGAGTAGTGACTGGTGATAGTTCTGCCCTTGTTGATATTGCCAACACTGACCCACAGGTAAATATCTGTATCCGTACCTGGCCACCAGACATGGCAATGTGGAGAATATTCAGTTTGCCACTCCTGGGTGGCCATAGTGAAGTTCAGCCAGGATGGGATGGTGAACCTGGCTCAGATGACACTCTTGAAACCCATAGGAGTATGCCATCTTCCACAGTCAGCTGCTCTCTGCCACTCCAATATAGGTTCAATTCAGGCTGTAACGGCCTTTTGGTTTCCCCCATCAGCACTAGCTGCTTCAATTCATTCAGGAATGGTTAATTTTGCCTCCACAGAAGAATATTATTGGCTGCCACTGGGAAAGTTTCAAAAAAGTTCATGATTACCGTCTCTTCCATTGGGGGTACGACAATTGTCTGTTAATCGTAGCCAACTCAAGGCATCTGCCTTAGCGACTCGGCCTCCTGGAAGCTGTTCCAACCGATAATAGTAGGTGGACAGTAATAAAGCCCAAAGCTGGATGTGGGTCAATGTTATGGGCTGCCCCACCATGCAGGTACTTTCGGAATTTCTTTGCCCAAACTATCAATATAGACGAGGTGTCACAGTGGTTAGCACTGCTGCCACCTAACGCCAGAGACCTGGGTTCAATTCCTGGCTTGCGTCGTTGTATATGCGGAGTCTGCACATTCTCTCCGTATCTGCATGAGTTTCCTCTGGTTGCTCTGGTCTTCTCCCACAGTCTGAAAGACGTGCTGGTTACGTGCATTGGCCATGTTAAATTCTCCCTCAGTGTACCCGAATAGGCACCAGTGTGTGGCGACGAGCCGATTTTCGCAGTAACTTCATTGCAGTGTTGATGTAAGCCTACATTTGATACTTTATGAATGTTAAACTTCCTCTGAGTATGAATTGTTGAATATTGCCGGGAATCCTCATCTCGCTGTTCGTGTAAGTGCACGTGAATAAGTTCATAACTGGAAAAAAACAAACCTACAGCCAACTTTGAGGTTAAGTCCTCGATCAGAGGGATTGGGTGTTTATCCAGCTGTGAGAAACAAGTTCCCATTACAAAATATTTTTATTCACTCTTGGGACTGGGGTGTCGCTGGCCAACCAGCATTTATTCCCCACCCCTAGTTGCCCATGTTCAGAGGACAATTAAGTGTCAACCACTTGGAGTCACATTTAGTCCTGACCACATTAGTACGACAGATTTCCTTCCCTGGGACACTCGTGAACCAGATGTGTTTTTCGGAAAGGCGACAATGCTTTTATGGTCACCAGCTGATGCTGAATCCCAAATATATTTATTCAAATTCCACCATCTGCCGTGACGGGATTCGAACCTGGGTGCCCAGAACATTAGCTGAGTTTCTGTATTAATAGTCTAATGATAAAACCACCAGTCCATCACATCCACACCCTGAGTGTACACACCCTGAGTTCGGGAAACCTAGACGCACCATATTATATACGTCGACAGGGCTCCCCGATTGGACAGCATTAACTGCCTCAATCAGGGAACTCATATTCCAATAACTCCCCCTGATGGTTATCGTTAAAGTCATTAAGAATTCTCTCTCTGTCTCTTTCTTTCTTTCTGTTCATCCCTCTCTCTATCTCTCTCTCTCTATGTCTCTCTCTCTGCCTATTTCTCTGTTTCTCTTACTGTCTCTCTGCATCTCCCTCATTCACCTTCCCTCTCACTCTTCCTCTTTGTCTCCTCCCCCTCTCAGTCTCACTCTCCTTCTCCCTCTCCTTCTCTGTCCCCCTTTTCTTATTTCTCTGATTTCCTCTCTCTCTACATCGCTCTGTCTTTTGCTCTTGCTGTGTCCATTGTAATCATTCAGTCTCACTGTTTCAAATTCGCTGGTGCTCTCTGTCTCTGTATCTGTTTCTCTCTGCCTCCCTTTCTGTCTCCCTTTCCGTCTTAGTCTCCCTCTCTCATTGCATCCTCCCATCTGTCTCGCTCTGTCTCCCTTCCTCATTCCCTGTCCATCTCCCTCACCATTTCCCCCAGTCTCTATCCCTGTCACTCTCGCTCTGTGAGAGTCCCTATCTGTCACTGTCCTTTCTCTCTGTTTCTCCCTCGGTCTCTCTGTTTCTTTCCCTCTGTTAGAAACTCTTTCAAAATCTGTCAGGCTGCATGTCTTTGTGCCCTTCGCTCTCTGTCAATCTCTGTCTCTCTATCACTCTCACTGTTGCTCTCACTGCCCTCTCTCTCTTTATCTGTCACTCTTTCTGTCTCTGTGAGGCTGTTTGTTATTGATACTTTTAATGTCCAATAGGAAGAGTCAGGGGTCTTGTGGTTGTAGTTTCCTCTCAGGGTGTATTGAGTTGAAGAATTGCAGTAGGAGGATATTTCAGTATATTTTTTAGCTGCTGCCTGAAGTGAGTCTGTGTCACAACATAAATTACAGTATTTGTGCAGCAACTTGAGAGTTGCAGCATGAAGCCCAATTCCATAACAAAATAATCTAACCACATCGACGACTTACCCAAATAGAGCATCCGACTCCATATTGAATAAACCATTAATGTCGACCATAAAAGGATGAAATTGGCTGAGATAACAAACAGTAAAATGATGGATTTCCTTCGACTCTCCATCTCAGGGTCGCTGGGATTTTCCCCACTGCTGTGAGTCCGGAGTCTTCTGCGGGCTCTGCTGCTCATTAAAATGTGTCTGATGGTGAAAGCATTGAGCAGCAGAATCAGGACGAATGGGACAGTCGGGGTTACAATGTGGTGGAGGAACTCGATTGTTGTCCAGACCACAGATTCCATAATATCCCCTCTGCCATCACAAAACCAGGGTGCGTTCGCCAGCCGATATCCATTTAATAACATAAAATACCAGAAAATGTTCTTTAAACAGCTCAGCGCCGTCACTGTTCCCAGAACCACAGCCGCCGATTTCTCACTGCAATATTTACTTTTCAGCTTGGGGCAGCAAATGGCCACAAATCGATCAAAGGTGAAAGTGACGGTGAACCAGACAGAACAGTCAGTGGCTGCATAAAGCAGGACGGCGTGGATGTTACACATGGGGACCGAGAGCAGGAAATAAAACTGTTCCTGATAAACAGTGGGAATGTGTCTCAATATCAGGTCGAGGATAACGACCAGCAGATCCCCCACTGACATGGCCACCAGGTAACGAGTGACACATTTGGACAGACCACAGTTTCTGCTCGTCAGTGTCACAATTGTGATAATGTTCACTGTCAGGAAGGAAATAAAGAATAAAATTAGTAATGATTCAGAGGGAAAAATTACCATTTAGACTGAGGACGGGTTAAAATAATAGAAACATGTAGACACACACAGAAGAATTACATCTATTTTGTTAAAAATCCAGCACGTCCTTTGCAGTGCGAGGGGAAAGAGGAGCATCCGGAGGAAACCCACGCAGACACGGGGAGAAGGTCCAAACTCCACAGAAACTGTGGCCCAAGCCTGGAATTAAACCGAGGTCCCTGATGCTGAGAGTCAGCAGTGCTGACCACTATGTCACCATGCTGCTCCATGACAGCGACACAATGGTATACACTTGAGTGAGAGTTTTCCGGGGAGCACACAACATTGACCCTCACTCAGCTACATGTAAATAGCCCATCTACCTTGTGGGGGATTTGTAGTGTAAGAAGGCTGTGGAAGTAAACCCTGTCAGAAGTCCCAGAATGGAGTCCTGTAGGTGGTAATCCGTCGTCCTTCAGACAGCTGACTGACAGCCCCTGCAGCAGAGCACTTAACAAGAGTACCAGGGTTGGCTTTCAACAGTGGGAGAAAGCTTCAGCGTTCCGTGAATAGTGCCGTCCATAGTGCCCAGTGCGTTGGCTGCTCTCCCACTATGGCCTACAGGACCACTGAAGCTTAGTGAGTCCTCTCTCAGTAGGAAAGTTGTTAATCTATGCACGAGGTAAGAAAAACTCAAACCAAGGCCGGTACCAAAGAAAAGCCAAGCAGGCTGCCTTAATGATTATCGTCCGGTGACTCTGACATTCAATATTATGAAATGCATCAAAAGATTAGTCACGGCATGAATCAATTCCAGCCTCCCAGGTTTCCTGGATCCACTACAGTTCACCTACCTCCACCACAGATCCACAAACACCATCTCCCTGGACCTACAGTCAACCCGATAACACCGACTCCTGTTTATCGACTACAGCTCAGCCTTTAACACCATTATACCTACAGCACTCATGTCCAAAATCCGTGTCCTGGGGCTCGGCTCGTGCCTCTGCAATTTGATCCTGAACTTCCTGACGCGCAGACAGCAATAAATAAGGACAGTCGACAACAACTCCTCCGAAATCATCCTCAACAGCGGTGCCCCACAAGGCTGTGTCCTCAGCTCCTTACTATACTCCTGAAACGCCGATGACTGTGCAGCCAAATTTCCCTCCAAATCGATTTCCAATTTTGCTGATGACACTACTGCAGTGGGTCGCATCTCATGAGATCGAGAACAGAGAAGACATAGAGAATCTGGTGAACTGGTGCGACCACTTCAATCTCTTCCTTAATGTCAACAAAGCAAAGGAGATAGTCTTCGACTTCAGGAAGCTGACGGGAGTACATGCCCCTGTCTACATCAATGGGATGAAGTTGAAATGGTCGAGAGCATCAGGTTTTTATGGTTCCAGATCACCAGCAACCAGTCCTGGTCCGTCCACGAGGATCCTACAATTAAGAAACCCTACCAACGCCTCCATTTTCTCAGAGGTCTAAGGGCAATTCGCATGTCAGCTATGATTCTCTCCATCTTTTAGAGATACACCATAGAAAACATTCTTTCTGGTTGTATCACAGCGTGGTATGGCTCCTGCTCTGTTCGAGGCCGCAGGAAACATCATGAATGGAACACAGTCCATCACTCAAACCTTCCGTTGACACTCTCTTCACTTCCCGATGCCTCGGAAAAGCAGCCTGACTAATTAAGGACCCTGCGCACCACGGAGATAAACTCTTCCAACTTGTTCCGTCGGAAAAAAAAGATGAAAAAGTCTGAGGACATGTACCAACTGGCTCATAGAATCATATAAACATTACAGTGCAGAAAAGGCCATTCGGCTCATTGAGTCTGCACCAACAACTATCCCACCCATGTCCTATCTCCTACGTCCCACATATGTACCCTGCTAATCCATCTAACATACATGTCCCGGGACCCAAATTGGCAATATATCATAGCCCATCAACCTAACCTGCATATCTTTGGACTGTGGGTGGAAACCAGAGCATCCGAAGGAAACCCACGCAGACCTATGAAGAATGTACAAGTTCCGCACAGAAAGCGATCCAAGCCGGGAATCGAACTCAGGTCCCTGTGAGACAGCAGTGCTAACCATTGTGCGATCATGCTGCCAACTCAAGAACAGTTTCTTCTCTGCCGCCAACAGACGTTTGAATGGACCTACATCGCATCAAGGTGATCTTTTTCTACACCCTCGCTATGACTGCAACATTACATTCTGCACTCTTTCCTTCCCTATGTACGGTATGCTTTGTCTCTATAGCACTCGAGGAACAATAATTTTCACTGTATACTAATACATGTTACAGTAATAAATCAAATCAATTGAGATCAAATCAAATCAGTCTTTCACATCTCAAGCTGGAACATCAGCATGATGTGCCCTGGCCTTCCCAATTACGTTATTGGTTGATGATGTAAACGGGACTGCTGTGATCAAGAATTAATTTCCAAGGCTCAATGTGGACACTGGGGAGCTGCGAGAAACTGGGCTTACTCAAAATAATTCCTTTCCAGAGAAACACCACACGTTCTTGTAACATTGGAAATCGCAACAGGCAATATGTGAGAATGGAGCTGATTTCAAAGTAAAAATAAGCTTCACTCGTGATGATGGAATCCCTGGGATTGACCCAGGGTCCCTGATTCTGTGAGGCAGCAGTGCTAACCACTGTGCCATAGTGCCACCCTATAAGGTGTCCTGGAGACATCCAAGATCACGCCCAAGACACCATCATCGCCATATACCTGGTCGGGAAATGATCGGAAAACTATCGGAGGGACAGAATTAATCTGCACTTCGGGAGGTCAGAATTTATGAACAATAGTCAGCATGGCTTTGTCAGGGGGAGAGCACGTCTAACAATTTGCTGGAATATATTGAGGGCGTGACTGGATGAGTAAATGAGTGAAGTGCCGTCGATGTAGCCCACATGGACTTCAGAGAAGCTTTTGACAAATTCCATATGGGAGAGTGAACAAGAAAGTGATAGCCGATGGGATCCAGGGCAACTTGGTAAATTACATTCAAAATTGGCTGAGTGGCAGGAGGCAGAGGTTAATGGTCGAAGGTTGCTTTTGTTATTGCAAGCCTGTGTCCAGTGGGGTTCCACAGGGATCGATGCTGGGTCCCTTGCTGTTTGTAGTGCACATCGATGATCGAGACATGAATGTGTGAGGTATGATCAATAAGTTCGCAGATCAAATGAAAAATTGGTGGTGTGGTAAATATTGAGGAGGAAAGCCTTGGATTACAGGAATCATAGAATCCTACAGTGCAGAAGGAGGCCATTCGGCCCATCGAGTCGGCTCCGACCACAATCCCAACGAGGCCCTATCCCCATAACACCATTCATTCACACGAGCGAGTCTCCCTGACACTAATGCCTATTTAGCCTGGCCAATCCAACTGACCCAAATGTATTTGGCATGTGGGAGGAAACTGGAGCACCCGGAGGAAACGCACGCAGACACGGGGAGAATGTGGAAACTCCACACAGACTGTGACCCAAGCCAAGAATCGACCACACGTCCCTGGCGTTGTGGGGGAGCAGTGCTAGCCACGGTGCCACCGTGCCGAAGAAACGGACAGGCTGGTCTGATGGGCAAATGGCATTTAAACCTGGAAAATGTGAGGGGGTGCATTTGGGTCGACTAACAGGGAAAGGAAATGCACAATGAGCAGTGTGTGTGAGGAAGTGAAGAGGACCAGAATGAATTTGGGCTGCATATATGACGATCCCTGAAGGCAGCAAGTCAGGTAGATGAGTTGGTTAAGGCGACATGTAAGAAAGTTGCCTTTAGCTGCCGCAGCTTGGGATATATGAGCTGAGAGGTTGCGATGGAAGTGTAGAAAATGCTGGCTGGACAAGAGCAAGAGTACTGTGTGCAGCTCTGGTCATCACACGACAGGAAGGATGTAATTGCACTGGAGACAGTGGAGAGGAGATTCACCAGGACACTGCCTGTCCTGAAGCTATGAAAAGAGGCTGGTTGGGCTGGGAGTTTTACCTTACAGCAGTGACGGCAGGAGGGGGAGCGGGTGTAGGGGGTGGTGGTGGGGAGTGCTTTCAGGTGGGGGGGGAACTGAGTGATATGTACAAAATTATGTGGCACCGAGATACGGAGAAACTTTTTCCCTTTAGTAGAGGTGTCAATAACCAGAGGGGCACGGGTTTAAGGTAAACGGCAGATTTTTGTGTGGATTTGTGGAAAAATGTTTCCATCCGCAGGGTACTGGGATCTGCAGCTCATGGCCTGAAAGGATGGTCGAAGCGGGAACAACCACAAGAGGCATTTAGATCAGCAATTCAAATGCCAGAGCATACAAGGCTGTGGATAGAGTGCTGGAAAATGGCATTCAATTGGATAGGTGTTTGATGACCAGTTCAGCCATAATGGGCCAAATGTCCTCATTTTGTGCTGTTAAAATTCGATGACTGTGGGACCACCCTCAGCAGTGGCCCCATCACTTGCAGCTTTCACAGCGCTGGCTGGAATACCGACCACGTACCAAACCGATGTGGTTGCAAATGCACAATTGCAGCGAGCAGTGAGCTGCCTGGTCTGAGAGAGACATCTGTCAGCTCTCTGCTGCTGCAGCTAGTTTCAACACAGCAGCTGCTCCCAGATAGCCCGGTGGCACGCAGCTGTTCGTCAGCAACCCCCAACCGGATATAGCCCCACCCGCACCACCTGGACCAATCACCCCCCTTCCTCCACGCCAATTACATGCAGAGACACGAGAGCCCCTCGCTAACACACTGTCCATGCAGAGAGACAGCGATACCCCCTCCCTAACCCAGTGTCCATGCAGGGAGACAGCGAGGTCCCCTCCCTACCACATTGTCCATGCAGAGAGGCAAGGAGGCCCCCTCCCTATCCCACTGTCCATGCAGAGAGGCAGCGAGACCCTCATCCCTTTCCCACTGTCCATGCAGAGAGGCAGCGAGAACCCCTCCCTACCCCATTATCCATGCAGAGAGGCAGCGAGACAACCTCCCTTACCCACTACGCATGCAGAGAGGCTGCGAGGCCCCTCCCTACCCCATTGTCCATGCAGAGAGGCAGCGAGACCCCCTCCCTAACCCACTGTCAATGCCAAGAGACAGCGAGACACCCATCTCTATCCCACTGTCCATGCAGAGAGACAGCAAGACCCCCTCCCTAACACACTGTCCATGCAGGGAAGCATCAAGACCCCATCCCTACTCCACTGTGCATGCAGAAAGACAGCGAGACCCCCTCCCTACCCCACTGTGCATGCAGAGAGGCAGCGAGGCCCCCTCCCTAACACACTGTCCATGCAGGGAAGCATCAAGACCCCATCCCTACTCCACTGTGCATGCAGAAAGACAGCGAGACCCCCTCCCTACCCCACTGTGCAGGCAGAGAGGCAGCGAGGCCCCCTCCCTACCCCAATGTGCATACAGAGAGGCAGCGAGACTTCCTCCCAACCCCACTGTACATGCAGCGAGGCAGCGAGGCACCACTCCTTAACCCACTGTGCATGCAGAGAGAAGTTTTACAACACCAGGTTAAAGTCCAACAGGTTTATTTGGTAGCAAAAGCCACACCATGTAGAGAGGCACATCATGCAGAGAGGCAGCGAGGCACCTCTCCCTACCCCAATGTGCATACAGAGAGGCAGCGAGACTTCCTCCCAACCCCACTGTGCATGCAGAGTGGCAGCGAGGCCCCCCTCCATAACCCACTGTGCATGCAGACAGGCAGCGAGACCCCACTCCCTACGCCATTGTTCATGCAGAGAGGCAGCAAGGCCCACTCCCTACAGCACTGATGGCGTGCAGAGTGGCTGTAGTACCCCCGCACCCCCACGTGCAGTGTGGCAGCGGGGACCACCCCACCCCACAGACAGTGTGCAGAGTGCAGCGGGTCCCGCTCCCCCCAACAACCACGTGAGAGTGGCGCAGGGACCAACTTACCTCACCAACCGCATGCAGGGTGGAAGGGGGTCCCCCTACGCCCCCAAGAATCCCGTGCAGAGTTGCACGGGGCCGCCCTCTCTGTCAATGACCGCATACAGAGAGGCAGGGTCCCCTCTACCCCACCACCAATGACGCGCAGAGTTGCTTTGGGCCACCCTCCCTACGGCATGGGCCCACAAACCAAGGGCAAAGCTGCCGTTAGGCCCCCTCCCTTCAGGACCCGTCCCTTCAGGTCCGGCCCCTGCAGACCACGGCCTGTAGGCCCCGCTAACTTCAGGCCCCCTCCTGCAGACCCCACCACCTCAGGTCCCACTCCCTGGTACTGCCCAGTGGACACTGCCCAAGGGGGACATACCTTTGCCCTCGACCATGCTCGTTGTTCTCAATGGACTTCGTTTCTATCGACGAGGTCCTCAGTACTCGTCCTCATACCCTCATATCTCATGTGCTATAACGCTCCACAACGCCCGACCATTAACTGTCCCGATTCGACCTACCAAATCCATCATATCACGTTCATCCAAATTAAACTCCATCTGCCATTCATCAGCGCCCAATAGACCAAGATCCCGTTGCAATCCCAGATTGCCTACTTCACTATCCACTATGCCACCAATCATGGTGTCAGCTGCAAACGTCCTAACCATGGCTCCTAAATTTCCATCCAAATCATTCATACTAAGGTTAAATTACAGTGGAACCAGCACTGATCCTTGAGGCACACCGCTAGTTACAGGCAACCAGATTGAAAAACAACCCACGACAAGCACTTCTATCCAATTAGTTACCTCCCCCTGGATCCTGTGAGATTTAACCTTATGCAACAACCGACCACGCGGTACGTTTTCAAAGGCCTTGCTAAAGTCCAACGTCAGCTGCACTGCCCTCATTTACGTGGTTGGTTACTCCTTGAAATGGGTGGGAGCAGAGTCTTTGAATCTTTTTAAGAAGGCGGTGTGAATATTACCAAGGGTTGGCAAGAATGTGGGATTGACTTTACAATCAGACCTTGAACGTTTCGAATAGCAGAGCAGGCTTGAGGGGCTGAATGGCCTACTCCTGCTTGTAATATGTATGCGTGCACACGTACAAGAGAGCCTCAATTTTGCAGGTGTCCAGATCACCAACAACCTGTCCTGGACCCTCCACGACGACACTATTATTAAGAAAGCCTACCAATGCCTCTGCTTTCTCAGGAGGTTAAGGAAATTTGGCATGTCCGCTATCCTCTCACCAACTTTTACAGATGCAAAATAAAAAGCATCCTTTCTGGTTGTATCACAACTTGGTATGGCTCCTGCCCTGTCCAAGACCGCAAGCAACTGCAATAGTCCATCGCACAATCCAACCTCCCATCCATTGATTCTGTCTACAGTTCCCGCTGCTTTGGAAAAGCAGCCAGCATAATCAAGGACCCCTAGCACATTGCACAAACTCTCTTCCACCTTCCTCCATCGGGAAAAAAGATACACAAGTCTGCGCCCACGCACCAACCGACCCAAGAACCTAATGGACCTACCATATATTATGTTGATCTTTCTCTATATCTGAGCTACGACTATTACACTATATTCTGCAACCCCATATAAAAGCAAATTACTGTGGATTCTGTAATCTGAAACCAATCAGCTTTGACAAAGGATCATCTGAACTCGAAACGTCAGCTCTTTTCTGTCCGTACAGATATCTCTCAATTCGGCACCCCAGCCTTTCCTTCTCTATGAACTTTGTCTGTCAAGCGCAAAAAAACAATAAATTCACTGTGTGCTAATATATGTGACAATAATAAATCTGTTCAAAAATAAGTTATGGTAAACAACAATAAAAGTCTACTTTGATCCCAATGTATTACTGTGCCCAATGTTGAGCTCCACACTTTAGAAAGGATGGAGAGAATTTGGAGAGGGTACAGAAGAAATTCCGGAGAATTGTTCAGGGCGAACGGAATATACAGTGACCTGGTTAAACTAGAGAAGCTGCTTTTGTTCTCCATAGAACGGAGAAGAATATTCGGAGAGTCGATCGAGGTCTTGAATATTATAAAGAGTTTAAATAACTTATATAGTTCCCGTCCTGCCCATCACAGGTACCGTCGTAGATGGGACACAGACCATGCAAAGGTCCGTTGACCTCAGGCGGGATTTTCCAGACTTGGGGTAATCTGGAGAAGCGCAAACATAATGTTTCCACTGTCATTACTACTTAAGTGGCAAATTGGGTTGTTTGTGTTGACTCTGGGGTTAATTTTACGATCCTGCATTGTTAGGAGAAAAGGCCTCTTGTTTTTGGACAGATTTGTTCCAGTGAGTTTGAGGTTTAATTTTTAAGAGTTCTGAGCCTGCAGTTTACTTCTCAGTTTTCGCAGGGGCATCAAGCAAAAAAGATGAGGTCTCTGTCTCCCTGCTCTATATGGAAAATCTGCTGGTTATCTCAATAAGAAGTCTCACATCACCAGGCTAAAGACCAACATGATTATTTGGAATCACGAGCGTCCTCAGAGCTACTCTTTCATCAGGTGACTGATGAAGGAGCAGCGCTCCAAAAGCTCGTGATTCCAAATGAACACCTTGGTCTTTAACCTGGTATTGTGAGATATCTAACGGTGCTCACCCGAGTCCATCGCCGGAATCTCCACATCATGGTTATCTCAGGGCAACATTTCGCCTTCCGGATGGAAACTGCAGGCATCGAATCAATGCACTGCATTCAAGTGAGGTTTTAATTTATTCTGTGTGAAGCCTGTGCAAAGGGTTTTGACTATGAAAGGTTTTGGTTTATTGGATCAGGTTTGATATTCAATTCAGAGTTATTTCATTATTATGGTTGTTTACTTTCTGTTGTTTTTGTTTGTAATTGATGAAAGGTATTGCTAATTTTCTGTATACACATGTTAATTTTATTCTTAAGAAACTTAGTTTGATAAAAGTTCTCTGATCGGTTGGTGAATCATACCTGACTTGAAACTTATCAGTTTGATCCCAGCCAAACTCAGGATCCAAAACCTATGGTTCAGGCATTCTCCAAAAAGTATTTTGGAGTTCTAAACCTGAACCATAACAAAAGGACATGAGGGAACTGGATGGGTTCTTACATCAATCGACAATGGTTTCGTGGTCATCATTAGTGAGACTAACTTTGAATTGTATTTTTTGTCAATTGAATTTAAATTCAAACAGCTCCTGTGATAGGATTTGAAACTGTTCACCAGGGCATGAGCCCAGGCTTAATGGTCCCCCTGGCTGGAAAATTATGATCTTTGTACTGTAAGTACCAGCACTTGTCATTGACGATTGAGACATTGTTGTCCTGTGAGAGTTGACCCATTAAGAAGCCTAATCTTCCCAAGGAAACATGGAAAATAGGAGCAGGAGGATGCCATTCAGCCCTTCCAGCCTGTTCCACCATTCGTAAGAGCAAAGGGGAAGAGTACAATACAGGAACATGCCCTTTGGCCCTCCAAGCCTGCGCAAAACATCATGTCTCTCTGAACTAAAACTGTATGCACTCACGTTGTCCGTTTCCTTTCTTCCCCATCCTATTCATGTATTCGCCTGGATGCCACTTAAATGTCATTATCATACCTGCTCCCACCACCTCCGCAAGCAGCGCGTTCCTGAGATTCATTACACTCTGTACAAAAAGACTTGCCTCGCACATCTCCTCTAAACTTTTCCCCACATACCTTAAATCTATGGCCACTGGTACTTGACTTTTCTACCCTCGGAAGCAGGATCTGACTATCCACTTGTCCATGCCACTCAAAATATTGTAAACCTCTATCAGATCGCCCCTCAGCCTTTGTCATTACAGTGAGAACTAACCGAGTTTATACAATCAATCCCCATAGCTAATAGCCTGCAGAGCAGGCAACATTCTGGGAAACCCCTGCTGTTCCCAAAGCATCCTCATCCTTCTTGTAGTGCAGCAACCAGAATAGTACACAGTCTTCTAAATCAGGCCGAAGTAAGTTTCTGTACAGTTGCAGCATGGTCTGTCAATTTTTACACTCAATGCCCCCACCGATGAAGTCAAGCATGTTGTTCCCTTGTTTAAGAAATGAAGGAGGGGTAATCCAGGAAAGAAAATACGACGTGGAGATGCCGGTGTTGAACGGAGGTAGGCACAGTAAGAAGTTCCACAACATAAGGTTAAAGTCTAACAGGTTTATTTTGTATCGCGTGCTTTCGGAGTGCTGCTCCTTGATCCGCTGATTGGACTCCACTCCACTCATCTGATGATGTAGCAGCGCTCCGAAAGCTCGTGATACCAAATCACCCTGTTGAAGTTTAACCTGGTGGTGTGGGACTTCTGACAGGAAAATATAAGCTGCTCTGCCTGAGGTGGGGCTGATTTTGGAGAAGCTACTGAGGGACATATATGAACATTGGAAAGAAAATATACTAGTAAGTGACAGGCAACATGACTCTGTACGGAAAGGTCATGTCTCACCAATTTGATTTTGAAGAGGTGACCAAGTTAATTGATGAGGGAGGAGCTGTGAATGTAGTTTATATGGACTTCAGTAAGATGTTTGACAAGGACCCACATGGC
Organism: Mustelus asterias; assembly: GCF_964213995.1. Taxonomy (NCBI): domain Eukaryota; kingdom Metazoa; phylum Chordata; class Chondrichthyes; order Carcharhiniformes; family Triakidae; genus Mustelus; species Mustelus asterias. Next base: position 820,973 of record NW_027590120.1, on the reverse strand, counting down.
AGACTGGTACAGCACTAAAATCACATGGGATTTTGGGTGGGCACAGGACACAGAACTGGCATAGTTATAGAAAACATCGATCAGTTTGATAGCTTGTAGTTCAGAATGGATAGCTGCAGCTAGTAGTGTTCCTCAGGGATCAGTGCTGGGACCTCTGTTGTTTGTCGTATATATCTGGAGGAAAATGTGGGAGGGTCTGATTAATAAGCATGCGGATGACATGAAGATTGGCGGAGTTGCTGACATTACCAGGGATTGTCAGAGGGCACAACAAGATATAAAGAGATTGGGCACAAAAATGGCAGATGGAGTTTAATCCAGACAAATGCGAGGTGATGCATTTTCGAGCAACACATTTAGGTGTGAATTATACTGTAAATGGCAGAATCCTTAGGAAATTTAACATACAGAGGGATCTGGGCATACTGGTCCACAGTTCCACAGAAGTGGCAATAAAGGTGGCCAAGGTGATTAAGAAGGCATATGGTATGTTTACCTTCATCGGACAGGGCACTGAATACAGGAGTTGCCAAGTCATGTTACAGATCTAATAAACCTTGGTTAGGCCGCATTCTGGTCACCATACAGCCAGAAGGCCGTGGAAGCTTTTGAGAGAGTGCAAGGGAGCTTCACTAGGATGTTACCTGGTCTCATAGGCATTGGCCACAAGGAGATGTTGAATGAACTACGATTGTTTTCACTGGAAAGGCAGAGGCTGAGGAGAGACCTGAGTGAGGTCTACACCATAATGAAAGGCATAGACAGGATGGATAGTCAGAGCGTTTTCCCCAGGGTGGAAGTGTCAAATACAAGGAGGCACAGGGTCAAGGTGAGAGGGGGAACGTTTAAGGGAGAAATGCGGGGGAAGTTTTCAGGAACATTGGGAATGGAGAGGGGACTGGGGATGAATGTTGCCGTGGAGAAATCCAATCACAGAAGGAGAATGTTGATATTGAGCGGCTGCCAGAGTGGGAACCAATGTCGCTCAATTAGCACAGGGGTGATGGGCAACCGGGACACGGTATGGGTTAGGTTACGGGCTGCAGAGTCGTGGACGAGCTGAGGCATATGGAGGATTCACGATGGGATTTAATTTTAAGTTTCATTTTAAGTGTCACAAGTGGACTTACATCAACATTGCAATGAAGTTACTGTGAAAATCCCCTCGTCGCCACACTCTGGCTCGTGTTCGGGCAACATTGGGGGAGAAGTTCACATGGCCAATGCACCTAACCAGCATATCTTTCAAACTTTGGGAGGAAACCAGAGCACCCGGAGGAAACACATGCAGACATGGGCAGAACGTGCAGAATTCACACAGAAAATGCTGCAAGCCAGGAATCGAACCCAGGTCCCTAGCACAGTGCTTAACACTGTGGCACCATGCCAACCAATAGAGAAGGGCATTGGAATAGTCAAGCCTGTAACTAACAACGATGGGAGATGTAATCGGGGAGGAAGAATGTGGTCTTGCTGATGGGAAACTGAGCTCCGGTACAGAAGAAAGCTAAGTTTGTGAAGAGATTGGTTCAGATTTCGACATCAGCTGGGAGAGGGAGGTTTTTAGTCGATTGGCTCTGAGATCATGATGGTGCCTGGATGTGAAAGCTCTAATAGATCAACAGCATCACTCAGCACTGGCCACTGCTGGAATTGCCCGTGGAACCCAGAGCCCATCGGGAGCCAGAAAGAGAAATTAATGTACAACAATCGGATTCACCAACATTTCTGTCATATCGCTGACTGGTTCGGGTCGTTACAGCACTGTAGAAATAGAGAGTAAATATATCTCTGCGCTGTTCAGCGAAGCACTCAGAGAGCAGGTGCAATATGAGTACTATACATAGTACACCCCATCCCTTCATGGTCTGTGTGTGTGTGAGTTCAGTCAGCCGGGGTAACACAGAGCAAATAAGACCTTTCCTGATCTGTATGTGGGAAATCGCTCTAAGGGAAATCTCCATCGGGTTCTGTGGAACTACCATCGTGCTTAATGGGATAGATTTCAAACACAAAACTACTTGGGAGGCCGTGGCTTAATGGTATTGTCATAGAATGATAGAATCACTACAGGGCAGAAGTAGGCCATTCGGCCCATTGAGTCTGCACCGACCCCAATCCCACCCAGGGCCCACTCCCGTAGACGCAGATATTTAGAAGACTCATCTTTGGACACTAGGTTCGACTTAGCATGGCCAATCAACCTCACCCACACATCTTTGGGCTTTGGGAGGAAACCAGAGCACCCGGAGGAAATGCACTCAGACATGGGGAGAATGTGCAAACTCCATACAGACACTGGTTGTCTGTTGTCACTGGACGTTTAATCCAGAAACCCAGGATATTCCTCTGGGGACCCGGGTTCGAATCCCACCGTGTCAGATGGTGAAATTTCAATTCAGTAAAATAATTGGAATTAACAGTCGAATGATGACTCTGAAATCATGGAATCCCTCCAGTAGAGCATGAGACGAGTAAGCCAATCGAGCCTACACCCAACAAAAAGCCCACCCAGGCTCTCTGCCTGTAGCCCCACATATTTACCCCGGTAATGCCCCAGACAATTGGAGTCAATTCAACACGGCCAATCCACCTCACCTGCACATTTTTGGAGTGTGAGTGGAAACTGGAGCACCCAATGGAAACGCACGCAGTCACAGGAAGAACGTGCAGACTCCATACAGACACTGACCCAAGCCAGGAATCGAACCCATGTCCCTGGCGCTGTGAGGCAGTGGTCCGAACCATTATGCCACCATAACACCGGAATCATTATTGGTTGTTCCAAAAACCCATCTAGTTCACTAAATTCGATGTCATTACCTGTCTGACCTACACGTGACACTCAAATACAGTCTGAAATGGAACACAGTTAGGGACGGGAAATTAATATCCATCGTACAGCCAGCGAGCCCACATCTCGTAAAATGAAAAGCTAAAAACATGAGCAGGCAATGGTGTTATTGTCGCTCGACTATTGATCCAGAAAAACAGCAAAAAATCATAAAGACCCAGTTTCGAATCCCGTCACGGCCGATGGTGGAATGTGAACTCAATAAAAAAAGTCTGGAATTAAGAATTTACTGAAGACTATGAAACCATTGTCGGAAAAACCCATCTGGTTCACTAATGTCCTTTATGGAAGGAAATGTGCCGTCCTTACCTAGTCTGGCCAAATGTGACTCCAGAGCCACAGCAATGCGATTGACTCTCAACTGCGCTCGGGCAAAGACGGATGGTAAATAAATGGAGGCCACCAAGCGACACCCATGTCGCAGGAATGAGTAATTTACCTTCAATATCTGGAATCTCTAAACAGGACATTGATGAGTTCCTGTGGGCCCTCAGCAGCAGCACAGTTGCATGAACCTACATTATATTCCCAAAACCTATTCACACCAATCGGCAGAATGAACCCTGGTCCAGGAGAATCAACTCAGAGTGGCAAGAGCAGCCCCCGGAAAAGCTAAAATGAGGAGTATCGACTTGATGAATCTACAAACAGATATCAAACTGACTTGGAATGGAAGGTAGAAGTCATGAGAATCACACTGAACAGCAGAATCAGACATATGATATTCCTCCAACCTGATCCAAGTTCTGCAGTTCTGCCACATCCAGCCGAGGATGGTGGTGGACAATTAATCAAGCCACTGGATGACGAGGCTCCACAAATATCCCCATCCTCCATGATGAATGAACGCAGCACATCAGTGCGAAAGATAAGGCATTCGCAACAATCTTCAGCCAGAATTGCCGAGTCTATGATCTAATTCGACCTCCTCGGGATATCCCCCGCATCACAGACGTTAGTCTTGAGCTAACTCGGTTCGCTCTATGTCGTATTAAAAGGTGCCTGATACTGGAACGACCATAAGATTGAAAGATCTAAGAGCAGAATTTGGTCATTCAGCCCATCGAGTCTGTCCTGCCATGCAATCATAGCTGATACATTTCTCAATCCCGTTCTCCCTCCCTTTCCCGTAAACGTTGATCCCTTTACCACGCAAGAACATAGCTTTTTCTTTCTTCAATGCACTCAATGACCTGGCCTCCGCTGCATTCTGTAGTAATTCATTCCAAAGACTCACCACAGGCTGGCTGAATAAATTCCTGCTTATCTCCATTCTAAAGGTTCGCCCCTTCACTCTGGGTTTGTACCCTCGGTTCCTATTCTCTCCGACTGATAGAATTCTCTTTCCCACTTACTCTCTAATAAAGGCTTTTCAGTATTCTGTAAGTTTCAATTCGAAACCACTCCCCACCCGCCATCCTTCGAAGCTCCATCGAGTACAGATCCAGAGTCCTCAAAATCTCTTTATACGTTAAGCCTTTCAATCCTGGGATAATTCTCGTGAACATCCTCTGGACCCTCTCCAAGACCAGCCCATCCTTCCTGAGACACGGCGTACATAATTGCCCACATATTCCAAACGTGGTCTGACCAGAGTCTTATAAGGCCTTGGCAGTACACCCCTGCTTTTGTATTCTGGTCCTCTCGAAATGAATACCAATATTGCATTTGTCTTTCTAAATACCAACTTAACTTGCAAGTGACCGAATCAATTCCTCCGCTATTTTTTGTCCTCCATTACTGCTTCTCCAGCGTCATTGCCAGCGGTCCAATGTCCACTCTTTTCTCTCCATTTCCCTTTCTATATCTAAAGAAAATCTTGCAATCGTATTTTATATTTCTGGCAAGCACACACTGAGATTGTATCTTCTCCCTCCTTGTTTTGTTTTCCTCTGTTGTTCTTCAAAAGATTTCCACTCCGCTGGATTCCCACGTGTCTTTGCGACATTGTATGCCTTTTCTATTGCTTTTATGCTGTCCTTGAATTCCCTCGTCGGGCCATGGTTGCCTCGTCCTTCCCTGAGTATGCTTCTTCTTGGCATGAAATTTTGCTGTGTCTCCCGAATTACACCCAGAAACTCCTGCCATTGCTGCTCCAAGGTCTTTCCTGCTCGGCTTCTCTCCCAGTCAACCGCGGACAGCTCAAAGAACAAATCAAAGAGAAATGAGCGGTACGGCACAGGAACAGATCGTTTGGCACTCCAAGCCTGCGCCGATCATGATGCCTGCGTAAATTACAACCGTATGAACTTACGGAGCCCCTATCGTTTCATTCACATCATATTCGTGTATTCGCCGAGAGGCCCCTAAAATGCCGCTAGCCTATCTTCTCCCACTACCTGCCCGGGCAGTCCCCAGTAACGGGGACAAAAATATAGTGGAGGAATCTATGAGGTAAACTTGCAAGTGAAGTGGTCATTCAACACCCTCTGTGTAAAAACCGTGCCTCACACATCTCCTCTAAACTTTTCCTCATGCACCTTTAACATATGTTCTCTGGTACATGACTGTTCTACCGAAGGAAAGAGGATCTGACTATCCACTCTGTCCATGCCACTCATTATCTTTTAAACCTCTATCAGGTCGCCCCTCAACCTCTGTCGTTCCACTGAGAACAAATCGAGTTCATCTAACTTCTCCTCAGAGCTAACACCTTCCACACCAGGCAACACACCGGGTAAAACTCTTCTGTACACCCTCCAAAGCATCCACATCCTTATGGTTGTGTGGTGACCAGAATTCTACACAATGTTCCAAATGAGGCTTAAATAAGGTTCAGTACAGCTGCAGCATGACCTGCCATTTTTTATACTCAATTCCCCGACCGATGAAGCACAAAGAACAAAGACAATTCCAGCACGGAAAACCTTCCTCGCACATCTCCCTGAAACTTTCTCCCTCTCACCTTGAAACTGTTCCCCCTTGTAATTGACACTTCCATCCTGGGAAAAAAAGCCTCGGACTCTCCACCCTTTCTTTTGCTCACATCATTTTGTAGACATCTATCAGGTCTCCCCTCAGCCATTGCCTTTCCAGTGAAAACAATTCTGGTTTATCCAGCCTCTCCTCATAAACAACACCCTCGAGAACACGGAACATATTTTTAAATTCATTCGTTGGACATGGGCGTTGCTGGGTGGCCAGCATTTGAAATTCCCATTCGCAGGTGCCCTTGAGAAAGTGGTTGTGAGCCAGCTTCTTGAATCGCTGCAGTGCATGTACTGTGGGGTGACCACAATTCGCATTTTGGAGGGACTTTCAGTAATTTAACACAGCAACTGCGAAGGAACCGACGATATATTTCCAAACCAGGACGTTGAGTGGCTTGGACGGGAGGTTGCAAGTGTGGTGTCCCCATGTATCTGCTGCCCTTGTCCTTCTAGGCGGAAGTGGTCGTGGGTTTGGAAGGTACTGTCTGAAGATCTTGGGTGAAATGCCGCAGGACATCTAGTAGACAGTACACACGGCTGCTACTGTGCATCGGTGATGGAGGGAATGAAAGTTTTTCGATGTGGTGCCAATCAAGCAGACTGCTTTGTCCTGGATGGTGTCAAGTTTCTTGAATTTTGTTGGAGCTGCACGCATCCAGGAAAGTGGGGAGTATTCCACCACACTCCTGACTTGTGCCTTGTAGATGGTGGACAGGCTTTGGGGAGTCAGGAGGTGACTTACTCGCCGCTGTCTTCCTCGCCCCTGACCTGCTCTTGTTGCCTTTGTGTTTATGTGGTGAGTCCAGTTGAATTTCTGGTTTAATGGTGGCATCCTGGTGAACTCTTTTTGCACTGCCTCCAAAGCTTCCTCCTCCTCCGGGTAGTGTGATGAACAACACTGCACACAGTACCCGAAATGTGGCCTGACCATGGGACATGGGGTGAGTAATCAGCTCAAGGTCGAAGGGTTAATGGAGGGTGCAATCAGTGTGGACCAGCTTCAGGTACAGGAATGGAGTAAATGGGCAGGGAGCAGAGATTAAGTGTGGAACTGAAGTCAATGGACTCCATGTTTCCAAAACTGAAATGCGAAGGAGAGTACTACAATGAAACGTAGATGACAAATAGAATAACTAGAAACAGAGACTTACCAGGGACACCAGCAATAGCCAGGATTGGATAGTAAACACCTTGAATAATCCAGAGCACATAACGGATGCGAAATTTTAATAGCAACAAACCAAACCAATCTTGAGAATGTAAGAACAGACCGTGAGCAAAACTCCTGTCCAGTGTTGTAACATTCCAATTCATTGTTCCCAGATTCAGATCCATTGTTGGAACATTCCAATCCATTGTTCCCAGATTCTGATCCATTATTGGAACATCCCGGTCTATTGTTCCCAGATTCTGATCCATTGTTGGAAGATTCCAAACCATTGTTCCCAGATTCTGATCTCTCCTCTACCTCCCTCTCTCTCCACAGCCCTGATCTCTGTTAGTGTCGAAGTTGTCGCTCCCGCTGATTCAGTGGAACAGCACATTGAACAGAATCCCTTATTAATCGAAGAGGGAAAACCCTTCAGGCACGATAATCAGATCCATGGAGAATCAAATCGATTACAGTCACTAAACAAACAGCTTCACTTAAGCCCGTTTATTGCAACACTTTTCATATCACAATGGAATAGAACATTTACCCAGCCTGGATAATGGTGGAGGTTCACTGAGAGCAGGACAAGTGGAAATAGTGGAGACACTGGCCATAAACTTTCAATCTTCCCATTTCTTTCGAAATTCATTTTATGGGATGTGGGTATCGATGGCTAGTTCCCGCATCCATTGTGCATACATAACTGACCTTAAGAAGGTGGTGGTGAGCTCCCTTTTTGAACCACTACAGTTTGTCCAGTGGGTACAACCACAGCGCTGTTAGGGAGGGCATTCCAGGATTTGGAGCCAGTGACAGTGAAGGAACAGCCGATATATTTCCAAGTCAGGATGTGTGAGATTTGTCAACTGCAGTAGTATGGCTCCTTTTAGGGAAAATTTCCTATGGACCATGTGGTCTGACCTGACCCAATGGAACGTTGAGGTGGGACGATAACCACGCGAGTGCGAGGGCGCATATTCCGAGCCGGGAAGGATTGGCAGCTGTACCCTGGAAAGTGCAGTGTGCAGTTGCAGATTTATGCTGTCTGAACATGTGATAAACACAGTTTAAGAGGAAACCAGAACAACCGGAGTAAACCCACGCAGACACGGGGAGAATGAGTAAACTCCACACAGACAGTGACCTGAGGATGGTATTGATCCCGGGTCTCTGCCGCTGTGAGGCAGCATGGCTAACCATTGTGCTACCGTCCTGCCCCAAATGTGCAGGTTAGGTGGATTGGCCATGCTAATTTGCCCCTAATGTGCCCAACGATGTGCGGGTTCGGTGGATTGGCCATGGTAAATTGCCCCTTAGTGTTCAAGGATGTGCAGGCTAGGTGGATTGGTCATGCTAAATTCCCCCTAAGTGTACAAAGATGGGCAGGTTAGGGGGAATTGACCATGCTAAATTGCCCCTGAGTGTCGGGGATTAACAGGGTAAATATGTGTGGTGACATGAATGGGACCTGAGTGGGATAGCTGTCAGCACAGGCTCGATGGGCCGAATGGCCTCCTCATGCACTGTAGGGATTCTATGAATCTAAAGAAGCCAGGGTTATATGCAGCAGTTGTATTAAAAACTGAGAATTTTAAATTGTATCCCTGAAGCCCTGTTGACACAATTTATTCCCCATCACAGAAAACGGTGATTATTCTCAAGGGAAGTTATTTATTCATATTATTCATTCTATTTCCTTCACTAAAAATAACAATCTGATAGATTAAAATTCAATGTGCACTCTGGATACTTAAATAAAAATCCCTTTGATTTGTGGCGATGGTTTTTATGGCCATAACGTCTCGGTGTGGTAAACAGCATTGCCACTTGGTAAAGTATCTGACAGCACTTACATTCTTGATTGGGCCGACTTTCCTGACTCAGGCTGGGTGATTTGATTTGATTTGATTTATCATTGTCATATGTATTAGCATACAGTGAAAATCACTGTTTCTTCCGTGCTCTCAAGACAATGCATACCGTTCATAGAGAAGGAAAGGCGAGAGTGCAGAATGTAGTGTTACTTTCATATCTAGGGTGGATAGAAAGATCAACTCAGTGCAATTTAGGTCCATTCAAAGGTCTGATGGCAATAGGGAAGAAGCTATTCTTGAGCCGGTTGGTACGTGACCTCAGACTTATGTATCTTTTTCCCGATGGAATAAGGTGGAAGAGAGTACATTCGGGGTGCGTGGGGGTGCTTGATTATGCTGGCTGCTTTTCTGAGACAGAAGTTTGTGTAGACAGTGTCAATGGGTGAGAGGCTGGTTTGCGTAATGGACTGGGCTTCGTTCATGACATTTTGTAGTTCCTTGCAGTCCTGGGCAGAGCGGGAGACATCCCAAGCTGTGATCCAACCAGAAAGAATGCTTTATATGGTTCATCCGTAAAAGTTGTTGAGAGTCATAGCGGATATCCAAATTTCCTTAGCCTCCTGAGAAAGTGAAAGTTCCTCGTTGAATGCGCTTATTTACGATGCATTTATTAATTATCCTTTTGAGCTGTTATTATTAAAAAAGAGAAATAATTGAAAATGCATTACTCTCCTAGTTGCTGGTGTCCGAATGATAGTATTGATTTGAATTATTTTCGTATTCATTCATAGAGTCACAGAGTTTTACAGTATGGAAACAGGCCCTTCGGGCCAAATTGTCAATTTGGCCCTTATCCCTCGATACCCATCTTACCCATGTAACTTTCTAAATGCTTTTTAAAAGACAAAATTGGACCCGCCCCTACTACCACTTCTGGCAGCTTGTTCCAGACACGCACCACCCTCTGTGAAAGAATTTTCCCTCTTTGTACACTTTTATATCTCTGCCATCTCACCTTAAACCTATGCCCTCTAGTTTTAGACTCCCCTACCTTTGGGAAAAATATTGACTATCTAGCTGATCTGTGCCCCTCATTATTTTATAAACCTCTGTAAAGACACCCCTCAGCCTCCTACGCTCCAGAGAGAAAAGTCCTGGTCTATCCAACCTCTCCTTAAATCTCAAAACATCAAGTCCCAGTCGCATCCTAGTAAATCTTTTCTGCACTCTTTCTGGTTTAATAATATCCTTTCTATAATAGGGTGAACAGAACTGCACACAGTATTCCAAGTGTGGCCTTACCAATGTCTTGTACAACTTCAACAAGACGTCCCAACTCCTGTATTCAATGTTCTGACCGATGAAACCGAGCATGTGGAATGCCTTCTTCACCACCTTGTCCACCTGTGACTCCACTTTCAAGGAGCTACGAACATGTACCCCTCGATCTCATTGTTCTGTACTCTCCCCAACTCCCTACCACTAACTGAGTAATCTATGACTCAGTTATCTCACTGATTGGCTGCAAGGATGGTGTTGGACGGAGGGTTTCAGTGACATGGATAATTGGAGCACATTCTGGGGAATGTGGGACCTGCACAAAAAGACGGTTTTCACCTGAACCAGAGGGGCACCAATATCCTGGCATGGAAATTTGCTGCGGGTCTTCGGGGGGTTTAAACTAATTTGTCTGGGGGATGGGAAAACGAGCTGTAGTCCAGAAGCCAGTGTTGAGTGTTATGAGGCACTGAGGAGGGTATCATGGTCGCATGAGTGTACCGGCAGACAGGGAGGTGGGTTGAAGTGTGTCGACTTCAATTCAAGGGGTATCCGGAATAAGGTAGGTGAACTTGGAGCGTGGATTGGTACTTGGGACTCCGATGTTGTGGCCATTACGGAGACACGTTTAGAACAGGGACAGGAATGGTTGTTGGACGTTCCGGGGTTTAGATGTTTCAGTAACAGTAGGGAAGGTGGGAAAATAGATGGAGGAATAGCATTGTTAATCAAGGGTAGTTTAACGGCTGCAGAAAGGCAGTTCGAGTGGGATCTGCCTACTGATGTAATATGGGCTGCAGTTAAAAACAGGAAAGGAGCGGTCACGTTGTTAGGAGTTTACTATAGGCCCCCAAAAAGTAATAGAGATGTGGAGGAAGAAATTGCAAAGCAGATTATGGATAGGTGTGGAGGTCACAGGGTAATTGTCATGGGTGACTTTAACTTTCCAAATGTTGATTGGAACCTTTATCGGTCGAAAAGTTCGGATGGGGCAGTTTTTGTGCAGTGTGTGCAAGAGGGTTTCCTGACACAATATGTCGATAGGCCGACAAGAGGTGGGGCCACATTGGACTTGGGACTGGGAAATGAACCGGGCCAAGTGTTAGATTTGTTTGTGGGAGAGCACTTTGGAGATAGTGACCACAAATTGCTGTATTTCATTATTGCAATGGAGAGGGATAGGGCCATACGGCAGGGCAAGGTTTATAATTGGGGGAGGGGTAATTATGATGCGATTAGGCAAGAAATAGGGAGCATAAGATGGAAACAGAAACTGTCAGGGAAAGGCACAAATGAAAAGTGGAGCTTGTTCAAGGACCAAATGCTGCGTGTCCTTGATAGGTATGTCGCTGTCAGGCAGGGAGGAAATGGCCGAGTGAGGGAACCATGGTTCACAAAAGAACAAAGAACAAAGAACAGTACAGCACAGGAAACAGGCCCTTAGGCCCTCCAAGCCTGTGCCGCTCCTTGGTCCAACTAGACCAATCGTTTGTATCCCTCCATTCCCAGGCTGCTCATGTGACTATCCAGGTAAGAGGTTGAATGTTTTGTCAAGAGGAAAAAGAAAGTGTATGTAAGGATGAGAAAACAAAGTTCAGTTGGGTCGCTTGAGGGTTACAAGGTAGCAAGGGATGAGCTAAAAAAAAGGGCTTAGGAGAGCGAGAAGGGTGCATGACAAGTCCTTGGCGGGTCGGATCATGGGAAACCACAAGGCTTTTTACTCTTATGTGAGAAATAAAAGAATGACCAGGGTGAGGTTTGGGCCGGTCAAGGATAGCAGTGGGAAATTGTGCATGGAGTCAGAAGAGATAGGAGACGTGATGAATGAATATTTTTCTTCCGTGTTCACCAAGGAGTGGGGCCATGTTTTTGAGGATGAGAGTGTGATGCAGGCTGATAGGTTGGAGGAGGTAGATGTTCTGAGGGAAGATGTATTAGCAATTTTGAAAAACCTGAAGGTCGATAAGTCACCTGGGCCAGATGGGATATATCCTAGGATTCTTTGGGAGGCAAGGGATGAGATTGCAGAGCCTTTGGCTTTGATCTTTGGGTCCTCACTGTCCACGGGGATGGTGCCAGAGGACTGGAGAGTGGCAAATGTTGTTCCTCTGTTCAAAAAAGAAATAGGAATGACCCTGGCAATGATAGGCCGGCTAGTCTTACTTCGGTGGTCGGTAAGTTAATGGAAAAGGTCCATGTTCAGACTGGAGACTAGTTACCTGCGGTGTACCACAGGGAACGGTGCTGGGTCCTCTGCTATTTGTGATTTTTATCAATGACTTGGAGGAGGGGGCTGAATGATGGGTCAGTAAGTTTGCTGATGACACCAAGATTGGTGGAGTAGTGGATGAGGTGGAGGGCTGTTGTAGGTTGCAAGGAGACATTGATAGGATGCAGAGCTGTGCCGAAAAATGGCAGATGGAATTTAACGAAGATAAGTGCGAGGTGATTCATTTTGGTAGAACAAATTTGAATGCGGATTACAGGGTCCACGGCAGGGGTCTGAAGAATGTGGAGGAACAGAGAGATCTTGTGGTTCATATCCACAGATCTCTGAAGGTTGTCACTCAAGTGGATAGAGCCTTGAGGAAGGCCTGTAGTGTGTTAGCGTGTATTAACAGGGGGTTTGAGTTTAAAAGCCGTGGGGTTATTCCGCAACTGTACAGGACATTGGTGAGACCACATTTGGAATATTGTGTACAGTTCTGGTCACCTCACTATAAGAAGGATGTGGAAGCATTGGAGAGAGTGCAGAGTTGATTTACCAGGATGCTGCCCATCGCTAGTTGCCCTTTGAGCGCACTTGAGAGTCAACCACATTGCTGTGGCTCTGAAGTCACATGTAGACCAGACCAGGTGAGGACGGCAGTTTTCCTTCCCTTAAGTACATTCGTGAACCAGTTGAGTTTTTCCGACAATCGACAATGGTTTCATGGTCATTCGTAGATTCTTAATTCCAGATGTGTTTTATTGAATTGAAATTCCACCACCTGCCGTAGCGGGATTTGAATGCGGGCCCCCAGAAAATTAGCTGACTTTCTGGATTAATACTCGAACGATAATACCACTAGGCCATTGCCTGTTTACTGCCAATTACAAGATGAAAGATTGTACCTTGAAGCTTGTATTTTACCTATACTCAGCACTGCCCGCTAATTCCTAATTATTGCAGGTCGCAAAAGGCTTCTTTCGAAGTTAAGGTTGTAATTTAACATTTAATTCCTTCACACAGTTGGCTTTGTCATTAAAGAACAGCAATGGCTGGAATTTTACTGTCCTGCCCGCCACGGGATTTGGAGCGGGTGAGGGGCGGACCAATAGAAAGGTCCCGTTGACATCGGGCAGGGTTTTCCGGTTGCGGGACGAGCGAGGCTGTAAAATCCCGCACGATATTTTCACTCAGCATCACAAATATCACATTTTTTTCAGGAGCATATTCCTGAGGAATCAGGGCAGGAGTCAGATAATCGGAACCATGAGATTTTCCAGCATTTTCTCCTTTTGTACCTGGCAGTAAGGTTGTTCTGGAAAAAGCCAACAAATGAAGAAAGCAGTTGCCTTTGTATTTAGTCAGCTAATTGTGCCACAAATTCTGCTTCTTTTACAAGAGGATGTTTTAATTAATGCTGAGATGTTTTGAGTTCAGATATCTGCTTCAGGTAATAGAAATGTATGGTGAGAAAATTAGCTGGCGTGTCCCAGCAGTGAAACAGAAAGTAATTCCTCACAAGGGCTGCAGTTATTCTTCATTCTCATGGTGTTCATCCAGAGTGTAGTTGGAGGCCATAAGCTGTGGCGTTGCAGAATGATCTCTTCGATCGATCAGCTAATAAATTGATGTTAAACTGTACACTAAAGCGGATCCCGAGCAACAGCTTCAATTGCAGAAAGCCTTCTTCTGCACTGTCGGGATTCGATGATTTCCATGGGTATAGAGGGATATGGGCCAAATGCGAGCAATTAAACTTAATAGTAAAAACTGGGAGGTGTGGACCAAAGTTGGGCCAAAGGGCCTGTTTCCATGCTGCAAACCTCTATGAATCGACTGTGAAAATCCCCCAGTTGCCACATTCCGGCACCTGTTCGGGTACACTGAGAGAGAATTTAGCATGGCCAATGCACCTAACCCGCACGTCTTTCAGATTGTGGGAGGAAATCTGAGCACCCAGAGGAAACCCACGCAGACACGGGGCGAACGTGCGAACTCTACAGTGTCAGTGACTTAAGCTGGGAATTGAACCCGTGTCTCTATCGCTGCGAGGCAGCAGTGCTAACCACTGAGCCACCGTGACGCTGTGAGGCAGCAGTGCTATCCACTGTGCCACTGTGCTGCTGTGAGGCAGCAGTGCTAATCGCAGAGCCACCGTGTTGCGGCGAGGCAGCAGTGCTAAGCAGTGTGCCAACGTGCTGCTGTGAGACAGCCTGCTAACCACTGTGCCACCGTGAGCCAGCAGTGCTAACCACTGTGCCACCGTGTCGCGTCAGAGATTCACTGGGCTGAGGATGCTGGAAAGTGGTATGTGTTTGTCTGGAGTTGAGGAGTTGTTAAGGAAAGAATCCAACAGTCAGAGTGGTCTTTGGACAACCTAACAGGAATCAGGATGTAGGGCAAACTATACCAGAAGAAACAAAAAGAGAAAATGCTGGATAATCTCAGCAGGTCTGACAGCATCTGTGGATAGAGAATAGAGTCAATGTTTCAACTCTGGATGACCATTCGTTAATATTGTTTCAGATTCCAGTATCTGCGGTAATTTGCTTTTATACAAGAATAAATTATGTGTGCCCTTGTTAAAGAGAGGGCAGTAACACGTGTGTTTTAAATCTACATATGAATCGTAAAAATAAGATAACCTTTCCAAAAGAAGCAGTTATTTATTTATTAGAGTCACAAGTAGGCTTACATTAACACTGCAATGACGTTACAGTGAAAATACCCTAGTGGCGACACTCCGGTGCCTGTTCAGGGACACCGAGGGAGAATTTAGCATGGCCAACGCGCCGAACCAGCACATCTTTGGACTCTCAGGGGCAATTCAGCATGGCCAATCCACCTAACCCGCACATCTTTGGACACTGAGGACAATTTAGCATGGCCAATCCCCCGACCCTGCGCATCTTTGGACACGAAGGGGCAATGTAGCATGGTCAATGTACCTAACCAGCACGTCTTTCAGACAGTGGGAGCAAACCGTAGCACCCGGGGGAGAACATGCAGACTCCAGACAGACAGTGACCCAAGCTGGAATCGAACCCGGGTACCTGTCGCTGTGAGGCAGCAGTGCTAACCACTGTGCCACCGTAGTGGGATTGGTATCAAGCAACCTAACAGGAAGCACAGTGTAGGACAATGTAGGGCATCTCAGGGGAAAGGGATAGCAGATTTAAAACAGGGATGAGGAGAAATGTCTTCTCTCAATGAATGGCGAATCAGTGGAATTAATTACCTCGGAGTGCGGTGGATGCCGGGATATAGTAAATTTGAGGAGATAGACAGAGTTTTAATTAGTAATGGGTTGAAGCATGGGCTGGGGGGCGGTTCGTGGGGGGCTGTCTGGAAATAGGAAGGAGCGCTGGGTAATATCGCATTTGTTGCGCCCTGATAGTTAAAGGTTTACCAGGAGATTGCAGAAGGCCTATTCTACTGGAGAATTATGCTGTGCCTGATACCATCTGACAAACTGATTTCAATCACTTACAGCAGATCATAGTTACACTGAAGAAATTAGGAGGGGGAAAAAAACTCTTGTAACTTTGGATTTTATTTTAAAGATGCAGGCGGTGCCCCGTATTGGACAGCCCCACACGCCCTGCCCCCACCCCCACCCCAAATAAACACCCCACCCCCCTCGGTATTCCAAGTTCAACCAGGAGAAGGGACTCTTCAGTTCTGGGCAATAAAATGAAACAAAACTGAGTCCAACTTGTAAATCGAACAGAAAGTTTAAGAAAGAAACTTCATTAGTCCAACACTCAAGGCCTCACCCTGGGCCTTCCAAGCTCCAACAAGCCCCAGCAGCTTCTTACTTATACTGAGTCAGCTGGTCAGCCGGCCATCGCATCATTTTATCATTGTTTACATAGTTTACTGGGTCAGCTGACCCTTACAGCTTGTTCCCTATAACAGATCCAATGTGGTTCTGTGGTTGTTACATTGGTTCCATTCTAACATTCCACTCACACCCGCCACTCCCACGACCTGATCCCCGCCAACCCAACCAGACTGAACCCATCAATTCCCGGCCACTCCATGACCTCAGCAATACTCATAGAGTCAAAGAACAAAGAACAGTACAGCACAGGAAACAGGCCCTTCGGCCCTCCAAGCCTGTGCCGCTCCTTGGTCCAACTAGACCAATCGTTTGTATCCCTCCATTCCCAGGCTGCTCATGTGACTATCCAGGTAAGTCTTAAACGATGTCAGCGTGCCTGCCTCCGCCACCCTACTTGGCAGCGCATTCCAGGCCCCCACCACCCTCTGTGTAAAAAACGTCCCTCTGATGTCTGAGTTATACTTCGCCCCTCTCAGCTTGAGCCCGTGACCCCTCGTGATCGTCACCTCCGACCTGGGAAAAAGCTTCCCACTGTTCACCCTATCTATACCCTTCATAATCTTGTATACCTCTATTAGATCTCCCCTCATTCTCCGTCTTTCCAAGGAGAACAACCCCAGTCTACCCAATCTCTCCTCATAGCTAAGACCCTCCATACCAGGCAACATCCTGGTAAACCTTCTCTGCACTCTCTCCAATGCCTCCACGTCCTTCTGGTAGTGCGGCGACCAGAACTGGACGCAGTACTCCAAATGTGGTCGAACCAGCGTTCTATACAGCTGCATCATCAGACTCCAGCTTTTATACTCTATACCCCGTCCTATAAAGGCAAGCATACCATATGCCTTCTTCACCACCTTCTCCACCTGTGTTGCCACCTTCAAGGATTTGTGGACTTGCACACCTAGGTCCCTCTGTGTTTCTATACTCATAGAATCACATGATGCAGAAGAGGCCCTTCGGCCCATCGAGTCCACACCGACACATTAGAAACACCTGAACCCTCACCTAATTCCATCTGCCAGAACTTGGCCCATAGTCCGGAATGTTGTGACGTGCCAAGTGCTCATCCAGGTATTTTTTAAAAGATGTGAGGCAACCCGTTTCTGCCACCCTCCCAGGCAGTGCATTTCAGACCGTCCCCACCTTCTGGGCGAAAGCTTTGTAACTCACATCCTCCCCAAACCACCTGCATCTCACCTTAAATCCAAGTCACCTCGTGACTGGCCCTTCAACTAAGAGGACCACTGCTCCTTATCCACTCTCTGTCCATGTCCCTCATAATCATGTACACCTCTATCGGGTCGCTCCTTAGCCTTCTCTGCTCCAAAGAAAACTTCCCAAGCCTTTCCAACCTCTCTTCCTAAAGCCATAAGACCATAGCATATAGGAGCAGAATTAGGCCATTCGGCCCATCGAGTCTGCTCCGCTATTCCATCATGGCTGATATGATTCTCATCCTCATTCTCCTGCCTTCTCCCCGTAACTCTTGATCCCCTTATTGATCAAGAACCTATCCATCTCTGTCCTAAAGACACTCAATGACCTGGCCTCCACAGCCCTCTGTGGCAACGAGTTCCACAGATTCACCAGCCTCTGGCTGCCAAAATTCCTCCTCATCTCAGTTTTAAAGGAGCGTTTCTTTACTCTGAGGTTGTGTCCTCTGAGTGATAACTTAAATGTTGCGTCCCAGGCAGCATCCTGATGGATCTCCTCTGCAGATCCGTTGACTTGGCCCCCACATCCTCGACTCGCAATCTTCACCCCACCCATGTCATCTGACTCTCCAATGTTTCCGAAACAACACCCGCCCACCCCATCCCACAAACTTACCTCAGAAACCTAACTTTTCCCATCCAGTGGGACAGTTATACTCACCTGCGTCCTCGCAGCAAGTGTTGCAAATAAAGATTCATGTCCATCTTCACCCCTAGAACTAGGGAAAAGCTTTGCTTTTTGAGTTTTGAGTTTTCTGAGCTTCAAGTTTCTAGGTGTCGAGATCACCAACAATCTGTCCTGGTCCCTCCATGCCGAACTATATAGTTAAGAAAGCCCACCAATGCCTTCACTTTCTCAGAACCATAGACCCATAGAGAATTACAGCTCGGAAACAGGCCTTTTGGCCCTTCTTGTCTGTGCCGAACCATTTTTATGCCTCGTCCCACTGACCTGCACTTGGACCATATCCCTCCACACCCCTCTCATCCATTAACCTGTCCAAGTTTTTCTTAAATGTTAAAAGTGACCCCGCATTTACCACTTTATCCGGCAGCTCATTCCACACTCCCACCACTCTCTGCGTGGAGAAGCCCCCCCTAATATTCCCTTTAAACTTTTCTCCTATCACCCTTAACCCATGCCCTCTGGTTTTTTTTCTCCCCTCGCCTCAGCGGAAAAAGCCTGCTTGCATTCACTCTGTCTATACCCATCAAAATCTTATACACCTCTATCAAATCTCCCCTCAATCTTCTGCGCTCCAGGGAATAAAGTCCCAACCTATTCAATCTCTCTCTGTAACTCAGCTTCTCAAGTCCCGGTAACATCCTTGTGAACCTTCTCTGCACTCTTTCAATCTTATTTACATCCTTCCTGTAACTAGGTGACCAAAACTGTACACAATACTCCAAATTCGGCCTCAGCAATGCCTTATATAACCTTACCATAACACCCCAACTTTTATACTCGATACTCCGATTTATAAAGGCCAATGTACCAAAGGCACTCTTTACGACCCTATCCACCTATGACGTCACTTTTAGGGAATTCTGTACCTGTATTCCCAGATCCCTCTGTTCAACTGCACTCTTCAGAGTCCTACCATTTACCCTGTACGTTCTACTTTGGTTTGTCCTTCCAAAGTGCAATATCTCACACTTGTCTGCGTTAAATTCCATTTGCCATTTTTCAGCCCATTTTTCTAGTTGGTCCAAATCCCTCTGCAAGCTTTGAAAACCTTCCTCACTGTCCACTACACCTCCAATCTTTGTATCATCAGCAAACTTGCTGATCCAATTTACCACATTATCATCCAGATCATTGATATAGATGACAAACAACAATGGACCCAACACCGATCCCTGCGGCACACCACTCGTCACAGGCCTCCACTCAGAGAAGCAATCCTCCACAACCACTCTCTGGCTTCTTCCATTGAGCCAGTGTCTTATCCAATTTACTACCTCCCCATGTATACCTAGCGACTGAACCTTCCTAACTAACCTCCCATGAGGGACCTTGTCAATGGCCTTGCTGAAATCCAGGTAGACAACATCCACCGCCTTCCCTTCAGAAGACTAAGGAAATTTGGCCTGTCAGCTGCGACTCTCACCAAAGTTTACAGATGCACCATAGAAAGCATTCTTTCTGGTTGTGTCACAGTTTGGTATGGCTCTTGCTCTGCCCAAGACCGCAAGAAACTACAATGGGTCATGGATGAATGCCCAATCCATCACGCAAACAAGCCTCCCGTCCATTGACTCCGTCTACACTTTTCGCTGCCTCAGCAAAGCAGCCAGCATAATGAAGGACCCTATGCAACCCGGACATACTCTCTTCCACCTTCTTCCATCGGGAGAAAAGATCCAAAATCTGAGGACACGTAACAACCAACTCAAGGACAGCTGCTTCCCTGCTGCCATCAGACTTTTGAATGGACCTACCTCGCATTAAGTTGATCTTTCTCTACACCCTAGCTATGACTGTAACATGACATTATGCACTCTCGCGTTTTCTTCTCTATCAACGGTATGCTTTGTTTGTATAGGGCGAAAGAAATACTTTTCTGTATACTAACATATGTGACAATAATAAACCAAATCAAATCACCCAGCCTGAGTCAGGAAAGGTGGCCCCATCAGGAATGTAAGTGCTGTCAGATACTTTACCAAGTAGCCATGCGCCACTGTTTACCACACCGAGACGTTATGGCCATGAAAACCATCGCCACAAATCAAAGGGATTTTTATTTAATTATCCAGAGTAAACATTTACTTTAATCTGTCAGATTGTTCATTTTAGTGAATGAAATAGAATGAATAATATGAATAAATAACTTACCATGAGAATAATCACATTGTTCTGTGATGGGGAATAAATTATGTGAAGTGTTTCAGAGATACAATTTAGAATTCACAGCTTTTAACATAACTGCTGCAGTTACCCCTGGTTTTGTGAATTATTTATGTGGAGCCTTTAAAAACACAATTCCATTTCTCATTCATATTGTGTTCTTAAGATTCATAGAATCCCAGCAGTGCAGAAGGAGGCCATTTGGCCCATTGAGCCTGCACTGACAACAATCCCACACAGGCCCCATTCCTGTAACCTCACATATTTACCCTGTTAATCCCCGACACTCAGGGGCAATTTAGAACGGCCAATCCCCCCGAACCTGCACATCGTTGAACATTAGGTGTCAATTTAACATTGCAAATCCACCAAGCCTGAACATCTTTGAACATTAAGGGGCAATTTACCATGGCCAATCTCCCTAGCCTGCACATCGTTGGACACAATAGGGGCAATTTCGCATGGCCAATTCACCTCACCTGCACATTTGGGGCAGTACGGTAGCACAATGGTTAGCCATGCGGCCTCACAGCGCCAGAGACCCGGGTTCAATTCCATCCTGAGATCATTGTCTTTGTGGAGTTTACACATTCTCTCCGTCTCTGCGTGGTTTTACTGAAAGTGCTCTGGTTTCCTCCTAAACTATATTTATCACATGGTCAGACAGCATGACTCTGAATCTACACATTGCACCTTCCTGGGTTCAGCTGCCAATCGTCCCCGGCTCGGAATATGTGCCCTCACACTCGATTGTCTCTCGTCCCAACTCAACTCTCGATAGGGTCAGGCCCGACCACATGGTCCACAGGAAATTCTCCCTAAAAGAAACCAAACTACTGCAGTTGACAAATCTCACGCATCCTGACTTGGAAATATGTCAGCTGTTCCTTCACTGTCACTGGTCCAAATCCTGGATTGCCCTCCCTAACAGCGCTGTGGTTGAACCCACTAGACAAGCTACAGTGGTTCAAAAAGGGACCTCACCACCAACCTTCTTAAGGACAGTTAGGTATGCACAATGAATGCTGGGACGAGGCAGCGATTCCCACATCCCATCAAATTAATTTCAAAATAAATGGGAAGATTGACAGCTTATGGCCAGTGTCTCCACTATTTCCACTTGTCCTGCTCTCAGTGAACCTCCACCATTATCCAGGCTGGGTAAGTGTTCTATTCCATTGTGAAAGGAAAAGTGTTGGATTGAATGGGGGTAAGTGAAGCTGGATGTTTAGTAACTGTAATTGATGCGAGTCTCCATGGATCTAATTATTGTGCCTGGAGGGATTTCCCTCTTCTATTAATGAGGAATTCTGTTCAATGTGTTGTCTCATTGAGTCAGCGGGAGCGACAACTCCGACACGAACAGAGATCAGCGGCTGTGGAGAGAGAGGGAGGGAGAGGAGAGAACAGAATCTGGGAACCATGAACCGGAATGTTCCAACAATGGATCAGAATCTGGAAGCAATAGACTGGGATGTTCCAACAATAGATCAGAATCTGGGAACAATAGACCGGGATGTTCCAATAATGGATCAGAATCTAGGAACAGTGGATTGGAATGTTCCAACACTGGACAGGAATTTGGCTTACGGTCCGTCCTTTCTATCTCAAGATTGGTTTGGTTCGTCACCGTTAACATTTCGCATCCATTATGTGCTGTCGGCTATTCAAGGGGTTTACTATCCAATCCTGGGTATTGTTGGTGTCCCTGGTAAGTCTCTGTGACAACTTATTCTATTTGTCATCTATGTTTCATTGTATTTCTCTCCTTATAGAACCATAGAACCACAGAACATTACAGCACAGAAACAGGCCTTTTGGCTCTTCTTTGCTCTGCCGAACCATTGTTCTGTCTCGTCCCACTGACCTGCACCTGGACCATATCCCTCCACATCCCTCTCATCCATGTACCTGTCCAAGTTTTTCTTAAATGTTAAAAGTGAGCCCGCATTCACAACTTCATCTGGCAGCTCATTCCACACTCCCACCACTCTCTGTGTGAAGAAGCCGCCCCTAATATTCGCTTTAAACCTTTCCCTCTTCACCCTTAACCCATGTCCTCTCGTTTATTTCCCCCTTGCCTCAGTAGAAAAAGCCTGCCTGCATTCACTCTATCTGCACACATCATAATTTTATACACCTCTATCAAATCTCCCCTCATTCTTCTACGCTCCAGGGAATAAAGTCAGAACCTGTTCAACCTTTCTCTGTAACTCAGTTTCTCAAGTTCCGGCAACATCCTTGTAAACCTTCTCTGCACTCTTTCAAACTTGTTAAGATCCTTCCTGTCATTACGTGACGAAAACTGCACACAATCCTCTATATTCGGCCTCACCAATGTCTTATACAACCTCACCATAACATTCCAACTCTTGTACTCAATGCTTTGGTTTATAAAGGCCAAAGTACCAAAAGCACTCTTACCCAACCAATCTACCTGTGACGCCACTTTTTTAGGGAATTATGTATCTGTATTCCCAGATCCCTCTGTTCTACTGCACTCGTCAGTGTCCTTCCATTTACCTTGTATGTTCCACCTTAGTTTGTCCTTCCAAAGTGCAATACCTCACACTTGTCTGCATGAAACTCCATCTGCCATTTTTCAGCCCATTTTTCGAGCTAGTCCAAATCCCTCTGCAAGCTTTGAAAACCTTCCTCACTGTCCACTGTACCTCCAATCATTGTATCATCAGCAAACTTGCTGATCCAATTGACCACATTATCATCCAGATCATTGATATAGATGACAAACAACAATGGACCCAACATTGATCCTTGTGGCACACCACGTCACAGGCCTCCACTCAGAGAAGCAATCCTCCACTACCACTATCTGGCTTCTTCCATTGATAGTAAGGAGTCTAACAGCACCAGTTTAAAGTCCAACAGCTTTTTCTGGTGGCAAACGCCACGAGCTTTCGGAGCGCTGCTCCTTCGTCAGATGGAGACGAAATCTGCTCTCAAATAGGGCACAGAGACACAAAATCAAGTAACAGAATACTGATTAGAATGCAAATCTCTGCAGCCAACCAGGTCTTAAAGACACAGACAATGTGAATGGAGGGAGGATTAAGCAGATGTTAAAGAGATGTGTATTGTCTCCAGACAGGTCAATGTCTAATCCAATTTACTACCTCTCCATGCATACCAGCGACTGAACTTTCCTAACCAACCTCCCATGCGGGACCTTGTCAAACGCCTTACTGAAGCCCATGTAGACAACATCCACTGCCTTCCCTTCATCCACTTTCCTGGTAACCTCCTCGAAAAACTCTAATAGATTGGTTAAACATGATTTACCATGCACCAAAGCCATGTTGACTCTCCCTAATAAGCCCCTGTCTATCCAAATATTTGTAGATCCTGTCTCTTAGTACTGCTTCCAATAATTTACCGACTACTGATGTCAAACTACCGGCCTATAATTTCCCGCATTATTTTTGGAGCCTTGTTTTAAACAACAGAACAAAATGAGCTATCCTCCAATCATCCGGCACCTCACCTGTGGACAAAGATATTTTAAATATATCTGCCAGGGCCCCTGTAATTTCAACACTAATCTCCTTCTCTGTGCGAGGGAATACCCTGTCCAGTCCTGAGCATTTATCTACTCTGATTTGCCTCAAGACAGCAAGCACCTCCTCCCCTTTAATCTGTATAGGTTCCATGACCTCCCTACTTATTTGCCCTATTTCCGTAGACTCCATGCCAGTTTCCTTAGTAAATGCGGATGCAAAAAACGCATTTAATTTCTCTCCCATTTCTTTTGGTTGCATACATAGCCGACCACTCTGATCTTCAAGAGGACCAATTTTATCCCTGACTATCCTTTTGCTCTTAATATACCTGGAGAAGATCTTAGGGTCATCCTTCACTTCATCTGCCAAAGCAATCTCATGCCTTCTTTTAGCCCTCCTGATTTTTTTCTTAAGTAGTTTTTTGCACTTTTTATACTCCTCGAGAACCAAGGTTCCTTATTCTTATTCAGTTTGACTTGAATCCTCACAGGAACATACAAACTCTACACTCTCAAAAATTCTTCTTTGAAGGCCTCCCACTTACCAATCACATCTTTGCCAGAGAACTGCCTGTCCCAATCCACGTTTTTGAGATCCTTTCTCATTTCTTCAAATTTGGCCTTTTTCCAGTTTAGGACCTCAACCCGAGGTCCAGATCTATCTTTATCCATGATCAAGTTGAAACTAATGGTATTATGATCACTGGAACCAAAGTGTTCCCCGACACACACTTCCGTCACTTGTCCGAACTCGTTTCCTAAGAGCAGATTTAAGATTGCATCCTCTCTCGCTGGTACCTCTACATATTGATTTAGAAAATTTTCCTGAACACACTTTACAAACTCTAACCCTTCTAGACCTTTAACAATATGAGAGTCCCAATCTATATGTGGAAAAGTAAAATCCTCTCCTTATGTTTCCTGCAGTTGTCTGCTATCTCTCTGCCGATTTGTTCCTCCAATTCTCGCTGACTATTGGGTGGTCTATAATACAACCCCATTAATGTGGTTACACCATTCCTGTTTCTCAGCTCCAACCATATGGCTTCCGTGGACAAGTACCCTAATCTGTCCTGCCTGAGCACTGCTGTAATATTTTCCCTGACTAGCAGTGCCACCCCCCACCCTTCATCCCTCTGCGTCTATCTCGTCTGAAACATCGGAACCCTGGAACATTGAGCTGCCAATCCTGCCCCTCCTGTAGCAAAGTTTCACTAATGGCTGTAATGTCATAATTCCATGTGTCAATCCACGTCCTCAGCTCGTCTGCCTTCCCCACAATACTCCTGGCATTGAAATAGACACAAGTCAGAAGATTATTGCCACCACACACAACCCTTCTATTTGTGATTTGGCATGAACTATTACCATCATTTATTTTCATAGCTGAAACTCTCCAGGCCAGGCAGCATGCTGATGAATCTCCTCTCCACTGTCTCCAGTGCAATTACATCCTTCTTGCAGTGTGATAACCAGAGCTGCCCACAGTACTCTTGCTCTGATCTAACCAGCATTATATACACTTCCATCCTAACCTCCCAGTTCTTAGTAGTGGTCGAATGGTCTTTTTCCGGCTGGAGGTCTGTGACCAGTGGTGTTCCGCAGGGCTCTGTACTGGGACCTCTGCTATTTGTGATATATATAAATGATTTGGAAGAAGGTGTAACTGGTGTAATCAGCAAGTTTGCGGATGACACGAGGATGGCTGGAATTGCGGATAGCGAAGAGCATTGTCGGGCAATACAGCAGGATATAGATCGGCTGGAAAATTGGGCGGAGAGGTGGCAGATGGAATTTAATCCGGATAAATGCGAAGTGATGCATTTTGGAAGACATAATGTAGGGAGGAGTTATACAATAAATGGCAGAGTCATCAGGAGTATAGAAACACAGAGGGACCTAGGTGTGCAAGTCCACAAATCCTTGAAGGTTGCAACACAGGTGGAGAAGGTGGTGAAGAAGGCATATGGTATGCTTGCCTTTATAGGACGGGGTATAGAGTATAAAAGCTGGAGTCTGATGATGCAGCTGTATAGATCGCTGGTTAGGCCACATTTGGAGTACTGCGTCCAGTTCTGGTCGCCGCACTACCAGAAGGACGTGGAGGCATTGGAGAGAGTGCAGAGAAGGTTTACCAGGATGTTGCCTGGTATGGAGGGTCTTAGCTATGAGGAGAGATTGGGTAGACTGCGGTTGTTCTCCTTGGAAAGACGGAGAATGAGGGGAGATCTAATAGAGGTGTACAAGATTATGAAGGGTATAGATAGGGTGAACAGTGGGAAGCTTTTTCCCAGGTCGGAGGTGACGATCACGAGGGGTCACGGGCTCAAGCTGAGAGGGGCGAAGTATAACTCAGACATCAGAGGGACGTTTTTTACACAGAGGGTGGTGGGGGCCTTGAATGCGCTGCCAAGTAGGGTGGTGGAGGCAGGCACGCTGACATCGCTTAAGACTTACCTGGATAGTCACATGAGCAGCCTGGGAATGGAGAGATACAAACGATTGGTCTAGTTGGACCCAGGAGCGGCACAGGCTTGGAGGGCCGAAGGGCCTGTTTCCTGTGCTGTACTGTTCTTTGTTCTTTGTTCTTATATTCTATGATGCGGCTGCTAAAGGCAACTGCCCTACATGTCGCCTTAGCCACCTCATCTACCATCTTGCTGCCTTCAGGGATCCTCACATATGCAGCCCAAATTCATTCTGGTCCTCTTCACTTCCTCACACTCTACTGTTCATCGTGCATCTCCTTGCCCTTTTAGTCATCCCAAATGCATCGCCTCACATTTTTCAGGTTTAAATTGCATTTGCCCATCAGACCAGCCTGTCCGTTTCCTCGGCACGGTGGCAGAGTGGTGAGCACTGCTACCCCACAGCGCCAGGGAGGTGTGGTCGGTTCCTGGCTTGGGTAACTGTCTGTGTGAAGTCTGCACATTCTCCCCGTGTCTGCGTGGATTTCCTCCGGGTGCTCCAGTTTCCTCCCACATTCCAAAGACATTTGGGTCAGTTGGATTGGCCAGGCTTAATAGGCATTAGTGTCAGGGAGACTCGCTCGGGTGACTGAATCGTGTTTTGAAGATAGGGCCTCGTGGGGATTGTGGTCGGAGCCGACTTGATGGGCCGAATGGCCTCCTTCTGCACTGTAGGATACTATGATTCCTGTAAATTAAGGCTTCCCTCCTCAATATTTATCACACCACCAATTTTTCATTTCATCTGCGAACTTATTGATCATAACTCACACATTCATGTCTCGATCATCAACGTGCACGACAAACAGCAAAGGACCCAGAATCGATCCCTGTGGAACCCCACTGGATACAGGCTTCCAATCACAAAAGCAACTTTCGACCATTACCCTCTGCCTCCTGCCACTTAGCCAATTTTGAATGTAATTTACCAAATTGCCCTGGATCCCATCGGCAATCACTTTCTTGTTCACTCTCCCATATGGAATTAGTAAAAAGCTTCTCTGTAGGCTCCATCGACTGCACTTCACTCATCGACTCATCCAGTCACATCCTCAATATATTCCAGCAAATTGTTAGACGTGCTCTCCCCCTGACAAAGCCATGTTGACTATTGTTCATAAATCCTTAACTCCCGAAGTGGAGATTAATTCTGTCCCTCAGATACTTCTCCGATCATTTCCCTACCACGGATATGGCGATGATGGTATTTTGGGCGTGATCTTCGATGTCTCCAGGACACCTTGTTGGGTGGCACTATAGCACAGTGGTTAGCACTGCTGCTTCACAAAATCAGGGACCCTGGTTCAATCCCGGGAATTCCATCATCTCGAATGAAGCTCATTTTTACTTTGACTCCAGCACCATTCTCACATATTGCCTGATGGGATTTCTCCTGTTACAAGAACGTGTAGTGTTTCTCTGGAAAGGATCCACTTTGAGGAAGTCCAGAATCTCGCAGCTCCCCAGTGTCTACATTGAGCCTCGTAAATTCATTCTCGATCATAGCAGTCCTCTGTACATCATCAACCAATAACGTAATTGGTAAGGCCAGGGCACATCGTGCTGATGTTCCAGCTTGAGATGTGAAAGACTAATTTAATTTGATTTATTATTTTCACATGTATTATTATACAGTGAAAAATATTGTTCCTTGAGTGCTATACAGGCAAAGCATACCGTGCTGAGAGAAGGAAAGAGTGGAGAATGTAATGTTGCAGTCATAGCGAGGGTATAGAAAAAGATCATCTTGATGCGATGTCGGTCCAATCAAGCATCTGATGGCAGCAGAGAAGAAACTGTTCTTGAGTTGGCAGCATGATAGCACAATGCTTACCACTGCTGTCTCACGGGGAGCTGAGTTCGATTCCCTGCTTGGATCACTGTCTGTGCGGAAGTTGTACATTCGTCGTAGGTCTGCGTGGGTTTCCTCTGGATGGTCTGGTTTCCACCCACAGTCCAAAGATATGCAGGTTAGGTTGATGAGCTATGCTAAGTTGCCCATTCGGGTCCCGCGATATATATGTTAGACGGATTAGCAGGCTACATATGTGGGACGTAGGAGATAGGAGATTGGTGGGATAGTTGTTGTTGCAGACTCAATGGGCCGAATGCCCTTCTTCTGCACCGTAATGTTTCTATGATTCTGTGAGGCAGTTGATACATGCCCTCAGACTTTTTAATCTTTTTTTCCGACGGAACAAGTTGGAAGAGTTTATCTCCGTGGTTCGCGGGGTCCTTGATTAGTCTGGCTGCTTTTCCGAGGCAACGGGAAGTGCAGACAGTGTCAATTGGCGGTTTGAGTGATGACGTTTTTTGCGGCCTTGAACAGAGCAGGAGCCATACCAACCTGTGATACAGCCAGAAATAATGTTTTCTATGGTGTATCTCCAAATGTTGGAGAGAATAATAGCTGACATCCCAATTGTCCTTAGACCTCTGAGAAAGTAGAGGCATTGGCAGAGTTTCTTAATTACAGGATCATCGGCCCAGGACAGGTTGCTCGTGATCTGGACCCATAAAACCTGATGCTCTCGACCATTTCAACTTCATCCCATTGATGTAGACAGGGGCATGGACTCCACTCTGGTTCCTGAAGTCGATGACTATCTCCTTTGCTTTGTTGACAATGAGGAAGAGATTATTGTGGTCGCACCAGTTCACCAGATTCTCTATCTCTTCCCTGTGCTCGAACTCATTGTTGTTTGGGATCCGACCCACTGCAGTGGTGTCATCAGCAAATTTGGAAATCGAGTTTGAGGGGAATTTGGCCACACAGTCATCGGCGTATAAGGAGTATGGTAAGGAGCTGAAGACACAGCCTTGTGGGGCACTGCTGTTGAGGATGATTGTGGATGAGGCGTTGTTGACTGTCCTTATTTAATGCTGACTGCGCGTCAGGAAGTTCAGGGTCAAATTGCAGAGGCAGGATCCGAACCCCTGGACACGGATTTTGGACATGAGTTTCGTAGGAATAACAGTGTTAAAGGCTGAGCTGTAGTCGATAAACAGGTGTCGGTGTTACAGGGTTGACTGCAGGTTCAGGGATATGGTATCTGTGGACCTGTTGTGGAGGTAGGTGAACTGTAGTGGATGCAAACAATCTGGTAGGCCGGAATTGAATCATGCCATGACTAACCCTTTGATGCATTTCATAACATTGAATGTCAGAATCACCGGACGATAGTCATTAAGGCAGCCTGGTTGGCGTTCCGTTGGTACCGCCCTTGGTTTGAGTTTTTCTTACCTCGTGCATCGATTAGCAACTTTCCTCCTGAGAGAGGACTCACTAAACTTCAGTGGTCCTGTAGGCCATAGTGGGAGAGCAGCCAACGCACTGGGCACTATGGAAGGTAGCTATTCACTGAACCCTGAAACTTTCTCCCACTGTTGAAAGCAAACCCTGGTACTTGTGTTTTGTGCCAATCGAATGTGAGATTACTATTTCTTCCTGTGTTGTGCGAATGGTGGCCACAATGCTAAGGCCTCCTCTTCGGGGTACAGTCCTGTGTAAGTATAATAGAGTCGGAACTGTTGAGGCATCAGGGTCTCCCTGTGCAAACTGTTAGTATTGTTCAGAGGAAAGGGGGAAATCAGCACTGGTTGGTGCCTGCCCTGCTGCAGGGGTTGTCAGTAAACTGTCTGAAAGACGACGACGCATTACCACCTACAGGACTCCACTCCGGATTTTCTGACAGCGTTTACTCCCTCAGCCTTCGTACCCTCCAAATCCCCCACAAGGTAGGGGGGCTATTTATCTCTAGCTGAGTGAGGGTCAGTGTTGCGGACTCCGCGGAAAAATCTCACTCAAGTGTATAACATTGTGTCGCTACCATGGAGCAGCATGGTGACATAGTGGTTAGCTCTGCTGACTCTCAGCATCAGGGACCTCGGTTCAAAGAACAAAGAACAGAACAGCACAGGAAACAGGCCCTTCGGCCCTCCAAGCCTGTGCCGCTCCTTGGTCCAACTAGACCAATCGTTTGTATCCCTCCATTCCCAGGCTGCTCATGTGACGATCCAGGTAAGTCTTAAACGATGTCAGCGTGCCTGCCTCCACCACCCTACTTGGCAGCGCATTCCAGGCCCCCACCACCCTCTGTGTAAAAAACGTCCCTCTGATATCTGAGTTATACTTCTCCCCTCTCACCATGAGCCCGTGACCGCTCGTGATCGTCACCTCCGACCTGGGAAAAAGCTTCCCACTGTTCACCCTATCTATACCCTTCATAATCTTGTACACCTCTATTAGATCTCCCCTCATTCTCCGTCTTTCCAGAGAGAACAACCCCAGTTTACCCAATCTGTCCTCATAGCTAAGACCCTCCATACCAGGCAACATCCTGGTAAACCTTCTGTGCACTCTCTCTAACGCCTCCACGTCCTTCTGGTAGTGCGGCGACCAGAACTGGACGCAGTACTCCAAATGTGGCCAAACCAGCGTTCTATACAGCTGCATCATCAGACTCCAGCTTTTATACTCTATACCCCGTCCTATAAAGGCAAGCATACCATATGCCTTCTTCACCACCTTCTCCACCTGTGTTGCCACCTTCAAGGATTCGTGGACTTGCACACCTAGGTCCCTCTGTGTTTCTATACTCCTGATGACTCTGCCATTTATTGTATAAACCCTCCGCACATTATTTCTTCCAAAATGCATCAGTTCGCATTCATCCGGATTAAACTCCATCTGCCAACTCTCCGCCCAATTTTCCAGCCTATCTATATCCTGCTGTATTGCTCAACAATGCTCTTCGCTATCCGCAAGTCCAGCCATTTTCGTGTCATCCGCAAACTTGCTGATTACACCAGTTACACCTTCTTCCAAATCATTTATATATATCACAAATAGCAGAGGTCCAAATTCAGAGCCCTGCAGAACACCACTGGTCACAGACCTCCAGCCGGAAAAAGACCCTTCGAACACTACCCTCTGTCTCCTATGGCCAAGCCAGTTCTCCACCCATCTAGCCACGTCTCCTTGTATCCCATGAGCCTTAACCTTCTTAACCAACCATGTGGGACTTTGTCAAATGCCTTACTGAAATCCATATAGGCGACATCCACGGCCCTTCCTTCATCAACCGTTTTTGTCACTTCCTCAAAAATCGCCACCAAATTTGTAAGGCACGACCTCCCTCTTACAAAACTATGCTGTCTGTCACTAATGAGATTGTTCCGTTCTAAATGCACATACATCCTGG
Organism: Mustelus asterias; assembly: GCF_964213995.1. Classification (NCBI taxonomy): domain Eukaryota; kingdom Metazoa; phylum Chordata; class Chondrichthyes; order Carcharhiniformes; family Triakidae; genus Mustelus; species Mustelus asterias. Next base: position 789,634 of record NW_027590120.1, on the reverse strand, counting down.
CTCTAAGAATCTTCTCCAACAACTTCCCTACCACGGACGTCAAGCTCACCGGGCTATAATTTCCTGGGTTATCCCTGCTACCCTTCTTAAACAACGGGACCACATTCGCTATCCTCCAATCCTCAGGGACCTCACCCGTGTCCAAAGAAGCGACAAAGATTTCCGTCAGAGGCCCAGCAATTTCATCTCTCGTCTCCCTGAGCAGTCGAGGATAGATGCCATCAGGCCCTGGGGCTTTGTCAGTTTTAATGTTCCCTAAAAAACCTAACACTTCCTCTCTTGTAATGGAGATTTTCTCTAACGGGTCAACACCTCCCTCCGAGACACTCCCGGTTAACACGCCCCTCTCCTTCGTGAATACCGGTGCAAAGTATTCATTTAGGATCTCCCCTATTCCCTTGGGATCTAAGCATAATTCCCCTCCTTTGTCCCTGAGAGGTCCGATTTTCTCCCTGACAACTCTTTTGTTCCTAACGTGTGAATAGAGTGCCTTAGGATTCTCCTTAATCCGGCCTGCCAAGAACATCTCGTGACCTCTTTTTGCCCTTCTTACTCCCCGTTTGAGTTCTTTCCTACTCTCTCTGTATTCTTCCAGAGCTCCATCTGTTTTCTGTTGCCTGGACTTAACGTACGCCTCCCTTTTCATTTTAATCAGATGCTCAATTTCCCTGGTTATCCACGGCTCTCGAATCCTACCTTTCCTAACTTTCCTTTTTACAGGCACATGCCTGTCCTGCAGCCTTATCAATAGTTCCTTAAAAGACTCCCACATGCCAGACGCGGACTTACCCTCGAACATCCTCTCCCAATCAACATCCACCAATTCCTGCCTAATCCGGCTATAGTTAGCCTTCCCCCAATTTAGCACCCTGCCCTTAGGACAGCACTCATCCTTGTCCATTACTATCCTAAAGTTAACAGAGTTGTGGTCACTATTTGCCACATGTTCCCCTACCGAAACTTTGACGACCTGACCGGGCTTGGGTCACTGCCTGTGGAGGCAGTTCCAGGCTTGGGTCACTGCCTGTGTGGAGTTTGGACATTCTCCCCGTGTCTGCGTGGGTTTCCTCCGGATGCTCCACTTGCCTCTCACACTGAAAAAGACGTGCTGGATTTTTTAAAAAATGGATTTAATTCTTCTGTGCGTGTGTACATTTTTTTTATTTTAACCCGCCCTCAGTCTAAATGGTACTTTCTTCCCCTGAATCATATCTAATTTCATGCTTTATTTCCTTCCTGACAGTGAACATAATCACAATTGTGACACTGACGAGCAGCAACTGTGGTCTGTTCAAATGTGTCACTCGTTACCTGGTGGCCATGTCAGTGGGGGATCTGCTCGTCGTTATCCTCGACCTGATGTTGAGACACATTCCCATTGCTTATCCTGGACCGTTTCACTTCCTGCTATCGATTCCCGTGTGTAATATCCACGCTGTCCTGCTTTATGCAGCCACTGACTGTTCTGTCTGGTTCACCGTCACTTTCACCTTTGATCGATTTGTGGCCATTTGCTGCCCCAAGTTGAAAAGTAAATATTGCAGCGAGAAATCGGCGGCTGTGGTTCTGGGAACAGTGACGGTGCTGAGCTGTTTAAAGAACATTTTCTGGTATTTTATGTTATTAAATGCATATCGGCTGACGAACATCCCCTGGTTTTGTGATGTCATAATGGATGTTGTGGAATCTCCGGTCTGGGGAACAATCGAGTTCCTCCACCACATTCTAACCCCGTGTGTCCCATTCGTCCTGATTCTGCTGCTCAATGCTTTCACGGTCAGACACATTTTAGTGACCAGCAGAGCCCGCAAGAGACTCCTGGCTCACAGCAGTAGGGAAAATCCCAGAGACCCAGAGATGGAGAGTCGAAGGAAATCCATCATTTTATTGCTTGTTATCTCAGCCAATTTCATCTTCTTATGGTCGACATTAATGCTGTATTCTATATGGAGTCGGATGTATAATTTGGGCCATCAGTCGATAAGGTTCGATTATTTAGTCCAGGAATTGGGCTTCATGCTACAACTCACAAGTTGCTGTACAAACACTGCCATTTATGCTGTGACACAGACTCACTTCAGGCAGCAGCTGAAAAATCTGCTGAAATATCCCCTGGGTGCAGTTCTTCAACTCATTACACCCTGAGAGGAAACTACAACCACAAGACCCCTGACTCTTCCTATTGGACATTCAAACTATAAATAACAAACAGCCTCACAGAGACAGAACGTGTGACAGATAAAGTGAGAGAGTGGACAGTGAGAGAAACAGTGAGAGTGATAGAGAGACTGAGATTGACGGAGAGAGGGAAGGGCATAAATACACGCAGCGTGACAGATTTTGAAAGAGTTTCTCACAGATACAGGGAAAGAAACAGAGTGACCGAGAGAGAGACAGAGAGAGAAAGGACAGAGACAGATAGGGACTCTCACAGAGCGAGAAAAACAGGGATATAGATTGGGGGAAATGGGGAGGGAGATGGACAGAGAATGAGAAAGGGAGACAGAGCGAGAGTGATTGAAGGATGTAATGAGAGAGCGAGAGGGAGACAAAAAGTGAAGTAAAGGGAAATAGCCAGAGACAGAGAGAAACCGAGGTCTCGAGCGAATGTCAAAGAGTGAGACTGAAAGAGTACAATGGACACAGCGAGAGCAAAAGACAGCGCGAAGTAGAGAGAGAGACAGGCAGACAAATAAGTAAAAGGGGGACAGAGATGGAGCGAGAGAAGGCGAGTAAGACTGAGAGAGGGCAGGAGAGACAGAGGAAGAGGGCAGAGAGAGGGAGACTGGGGGAGAGGCGGAGAGAAAGAGAGAGACAGAGAGAAACATGCAGAGAGAGAGAGAGGCACAGAGAGACAGAGGATGAGAGAAAGAGAGAGAGATAGAGAGGGAGACAGAGAGAGGGATGCACAGAAAGACAGAAAGAAACAGACAGAGACATAATTAATGACTTTAATGATAACAATCAGGTGGACCTATTGGAGTATGAGCTCCCTGATTGAGGCAGTTCATGCTGACCAATCCGGGAGCCCTGCAGAAGTATATAATATGGTGTGTTTCGGTTACCGGAACTCAGCGTGTGTACACGTAGGGTGTGGATGTGATGGACTGGTGATTTTATCACTTGGTTATTAATATAGAAACTCAGCGAATGTTCTGTGTACCGGGGTTCGAATCCCATCACAGGAGACGGTGGAATTTCAATAAATATATCTGCAATTCAGAATCAGCTGGTGACCATAAAAACATTGTCGATTTTTGGAAAAACACATCTGGTTCACCAATGTCCCAGGGAAGGAAATCTATCGTCCTTATGTGGTCAGGAATAAATGTGACTCCAAGTGGTTCACACTTAATTGTCCTCCGAACATGAGCAACTAGGGATGGGCAACAAATGCTGACGGGCCAGCGACACCCAAGACCCAATTTTGAATAAAAATACTTTGTACTGGGAAATTTTAAACAAACGGTAAACTGTTTCTCACAACTGGATAAATACCCAATCCCTCTGATCGAGGACTTAACCACAAAGTTGGCTGGAGGATTCTTGTTTCCGATTATGAACTTATTCACTTGCACTTACACTAACAGCTGGATGAGGATTCCCAGCGATATTCAACAATTCATACTCAGAGGAAGTTTAACATTTATAAAGGCTCAAGTGAAGACTTGCACTAACACTGCAATGAAGTTCCTGTTAAAATCGGCTAGTCGCCACACACTGGTGCCTGTCCGGGTACACTGAGGGAGAATTTAACCTGGCCGACGCACCTAACCAGCACGTCTTTCAGTTGTGGGAAGAAACCGGAGAAACCAGAGGAAATTCATGCAGATAAGGCGAGAATGTGCAGACTCCGCACAGACAATGATCCAAGCCAGGAATTGAACCCACGTCTCCGGCGTTATGAGGCAGCAGTGCTAACTATTGTGACACCTCGTCAACGGTGACAGTTTGGGCAAAGAAATTCCAGAAGTACCTGCATAATAGTGCAGCCCATAACTTCGGGCCATCTCCAGCTTTGGCTTTATTACTGTCCGCTGACCATTATCGATTGGAATAATCTCCAGGAGGCCGAGGCGCTCAGGCAGATGCCTTGAGTTGGCGACGATTAACAAAAACCTGTCGTATTGAGTGGCATGCCTTATGAGGATAGGCTGAGGGAGAGCGGTCTTTTCTCCTTGGAGAGACGTAGGATAAGAGGAGACCTAACAGAGGTATATAAGATGTTGAGAGGCATAGATCGGATGGACTCTCAGAGGCTTTTTCCCAGGGTGGAAATGGCTGCTGCGAGAGGACAGAGTTTTAAGGCGCTGGGGGGGGGGGGGGGGATGCGGGGGGTAGGGTAGGTACAGGGGAAATGTTAGGGGGAAGTTTTTCACACAGAGGGTGGTGGGCGAGCGGAACCGGCTGCCGTCAGTGGTGGTGGAGGCAAACTCAATGCGGTATTTTAAGAGACTCCTGGATGATTACATGGGACTTAATAGGATGGAGGGTTATAGGTGGCCGAGAAAGTAGGGATATGTTCGGCACAACTTGTGGGGAAGAAGGGCTGCAGTTTTTCTATCTTTCTCCTATGTTTCTATGTATCCCCAATGGGAGAGACGGTATTCATGAACTCTTTCAAAACTCTCCCAGTGGCTGCCGATAATATTGGTTGTGTACGTAAGATTATCCATTCCTGAATGAATTGCAGCGGCTAGTGCTGATGGGGGAAAACAAAAGGCCGTTACAGCCTGAATTGCACCCATATTGGAGTGGCAGAGAGCAGCTGACTGTGGAAGATGCCACACTCCTATGAGGTTCGAGAGTGTCATCCTGAACCAGGTTCACCATCCCATCCTAGCTAAACTTTACCATGGACACCCAGTAGTGGGAAACTGAAGGTCCTCCAAGTTGCCATGTCTGATGGCCAGGTATGGATACAGAAAGTTGCTCGTGGGTCAGTGTTGGCAATATCAGCAAGGGCAGAGATATCAATTACTACTCTTCACACTTGGGAATGGCCAGGACATCTGTAGATGTGGCTGCACATGGACAGTGCTAGTCTTGTCATGGGGTCAATGTTCCTGGTAATGGTAGATGCTAATTCAAAATGGATGGCCGTACACAGGGTGAGTTAATCAAAAGCAAGGACATGAGTGGAGAAACTTCACGCCTCTTTCCTAACACCCGGGATCCCGCAGGTGTTGGTTTCTGAACATGGACCACCCCTCGTCAGTCAGGAATTTGTGCGTTAGATGAAATTGAACAGAATTTGACACGTCAGGACAGTGAACCAATTCCCCATCATCCAACGGCCCAGCAGAAAGAGTGGCCCAAACAGTAAAAACAGGTTCAAAAAAACAGCCCCCAGCCTCGTTGGACACCAAACCATACAGATTAATCTGCAATTACAAGACGACACCTCCCGCCACCCGCCCCCCCCCCCCCGCCCCACCACCCCCCACCCCCAGCTCATTGCCTTCAACGACCGGAATAGCCCCAGCAGAGATGCTCATGGGAAGATGACTCCGCCCAGGGTTGAGTCTGATCTTCCCGAGGGCGGGAGGTTGGCAAGGTATCAAGCCACCCAGTGCTGATTCCACCAGCCGGGAGAGGCACTTAAAGGCAGTTGATAGGTTAGTAGTAAATAATCATGGCAATGGATCCGTGTGGTTATGAGGCAAGTTCGAGTCCGGACAGGGCCAGTTTCCTTTCAAGTCCGCTTGAGAGATACCATCCTATGGGAATGCTTCAATCATCTGCAAGACATGAAGTCACAAGCCGTGCCTGAAAAATCAATTCCCAGCACACTGGGAACTTTGGAAATAATTCCTGGCACTCCGGCTCCTGCTCTCCATCTCCGCCTGTGGGAACCTCGGAGTCTGAAATGGACACAGCGGGTTTAGCATCTCGACCACGTTGTCACCCGATAAAGGGAACTTGGGCCACAATGCTCATGATGTAAGACGCGAGCACCGGTCTGCTGAACCCCCACTCACTTACGAGGCTGACCAGGAGAAACCGGACCCAGCAATGAAATTCCAAAAAAGGCTTCCAAGACAGTCAGCCCTCGACGGTTACTCAGACCGAGAGGGGAAGGGGTGCAGTGGTTTCAAACAGATTCATGAGTTGGACAGACGCAAATATAATCTACTGAACTGAGGCCTGTGAAATGTGTCCACTCAGGGAGCTCCACAGAATGTAAGCTGCAGAGAGTGAAACACTGAGAATAGGGGGAAGTGTGGGAGTTTAGGGAAGTGGGTGGAGATGTATTGCTGTGTCTTGCGTCGCTTACTGCCCCGTCCCTTACGAGCAGGTCCAGTGCGGGTAGGTGTCAACCAGACATTACAGTTCAGAAAGTGAAGTGGGACCAATGGAAGCAGCTGATTGGAAGGAACACCGAGGGAATTTTCTGAGTAGCTCCTACTGATGTCTATGCTTTAGGAAGGGCTCACGATGTTTTTTATGTTCTGGGGAACCGAGTTCGAATCCCTTCACGGCAGCTGGTGGAATTTGAATTCAATAAAACATATCTGGCGTCAAAAATCTACAGTTCACCATAATACCATCCTCCATTGTCGGAAAAACCCATCTGGTTCACTAATGTCGTTTCGGGAAGGATATCTGCCCTCCTTATCAGGTCTGGCGTACATGTGGCTCCAGAGTCACAGCAATGTGTTGAACTCTGAACTGCTCTCCAAGGTCAACTAGGGACAGGCAATAAATGCTGGTCCGCCAGGGACGCCCATGTCCTTCGAATGATAAAACAAACAGGTTTGTGACACTTGCTCCTTTTGCGGACATGGGCGGGGGCTGCAAGGAGGATGGGAAACTGAAGCATAGCACGGTTGTTCAGGGAGCCATTCAAGAGGCATCAGAAAATGGAAATGTAGTTGTGAATGGGGATAGTTCATCAGGGGAATAGACACCTTTCTCTGTGGCCAGGATTGAGAGTCCCGAAGGTTGTATTGCCTGCCTGGTGCCCCGGTTCAGGACATCGCATCTGGGCTGCTGGGAAACCTGGAGCTGGAGGGGATAGGTTCAATTGTTTTTGTCCACGTTTTTGAATTTACTGCAGATTAAATCTGAAATTGGAGTCACAATTTTAGGTCCTGAATAGATTCAGTGGATTTCCAGAGCTACAGAGGGTAACTATATCCCAGGATAGAGTGGAACAGCCCGGAGACAGACACTCTAACATTTGGAATTGAATCATTGAAAGGTCACAGCCACGTGAAAGACAACACTGAGGCAACATGGGATCTTGAGAGTTGTGTTTTAGATGGCAGCACCTTTGTTGGGTAACATAGTCTTTAATATTACAAATTAACGCGATCAGCATTTCCCATTCTTTGAATTGCAGCAACTCAACCTCAGTAATAAATATATTCCACTACCTCAATGTCATCACATGGTTGTTGATTTGAAGAAACTCGAACATGAGTTATTTTGCAATGTCAATATCCCAGAGGGGATACCACAGGGTGTATGTGAACGTTATTGGGAATGTATCACCATGGAGTTTACACAGAGATTACCTGCAGAGCGCAGGGACACATCACTTCATGCTGAAAATGTATCAGGAATTTCAAATGGTGAAGATCATATACCACCTGATCCATGAAGTTATTTGTGTTCCTTGGTTAGTGACTATTACCATTGTAGTTTTCTAAATATGTGTGTGAGCTGCTCGATGCTGTTACTGTGTGACTGATCTACATGTCACCATTTCATAGACACACGATCAGTGATAAGATATACTGATCCCAGGGAACCTATCGTCAGCACAGGGGAAGTTGGAGCTGGAGGATTTATCAAGGATTTCAGAACTCAGCATTTGGAAGACAGTGGGAAAATCAAACAAAGTCAGCATGGATTTACAGACGGGAAATCTTGTTTGAAGAACCTATTTGAACTTTTTGAGGATGTAACTAGGAGAGTTCACTCAGGAGAACCAGTGGATGTGGTTTATTGAGACTTTCATAAGGCTTTCGACAAGGTCTCACATAACAGACTGCCATGTAAAGTTAAAGCACATGGGATTGCAGGCAATGTTTTGAGATGGATAGGAAGCTGGTTAGCAGATAGAAAGCAAAGAGTTGGCAAGAATGTGGTTTTTCTGACCAGCAGTCAGTATCTGGTGGGGTTCTGCAGGAATCTGTGCACGGACCCCAACTGTTCACATTTTATATTAATTATTCTGAAAATGGAACGAAATGCATCATCTCCAAATTTGCAGATGATAAAAGGTGGCGAGGGTGAGCTGTGAAAAAGATGCAGACATGCTTCAGCGTGATTTGAACAGGCTCAATGTGTGGGCATGTGCAAAACAGTTGCAGTAAAACGTGGGTGAATGTAAGGTTATCTACGTTAGCAGCAATAATAGGAAGACAGTTTGTTATTTGAATGGGTGTAAATTGAGAGAGGTGGATACTCAGCGAGAACTTGGTATCCATATGCATCAGTAACTGCAAGTAAGCGTGAATATACAACAGGCATTAAAAAGGCCAATGGTCTGCTGGCCTTCATCAGTAGAAGATTTGAGAACAGGAATAGAGGTGTGTAACTGTAGTTGTACAGGGCATTGCTGCGGCCACACTTCGTGTAGTGCAGTTTTGGTGTCCTTATCTGAGGAAGGATGTCCTTGCTACAGAGGGAGTACAGCGAATGTTTACCAGGCTGATTCCTGGGATGGCAATCTGTGATATGAAGAGAGACTAAGTCAGTTAGGGATCTATTCCTTGGAGCATATTAGGGTGAAACATATAATGTTGGAACAGGTTTAGACAGGGGAGATTCAGAAACAATGTTCCCGATGCTAAGGGAGTTGAAGACTAGGGTTCGTAATTTGAGGATAAGCATCACACTTTTAGAATAGAGGTGATAAATTTCTCCATCCAGATAATCTTTGAACTTCACTACCACAGAAAGTAGTTGAGGCCAAAACCTTTCGGAATGTCATTAAGAAATTATACCGAGCTCTTGGGGCTAAAGTGATTACGGGATATGGGAGGAAGGGATGATTAGGACATTGAAGTTGATAATCAGCTATGATCAAAATGAATGTCAGAGCAGGCTCGAAGGGCCAAATGGCCTGCTCCTGCTCTTCCTATGTTTCAATGTTTCTATGATTGTGAACCTGGTGCGGGCCTGAACCTGGTGCGGGCCTGAACCTGGCGCTGGCCTGAACCATGTGTGGCCCTGAACCTGGTGAGGACCTGAATCTGGTGCGGCCCTGAACCTGGTGCGTCCCTCAACACGGTGCGAGCCTGAACCTGTTGATTGGTTGCACATGTTGGCTGAGCGATATTGGTGCGGATATGAACCTGGAGATGTTCTGAAAAAGATGAGGCTGCACCCCCGATGATACTTTGAACACAGGTATGTTTAAACACGGGGAGGATCACTCCCCGATCCCACACACAAACAGCCTCACTCCCATTCCTCACCACCCAAATCTGTCCCCAAAACACTACCCCACATTCCCTGCACTCTGAACATATTCCAAATGCACCTTACGTCCACCTGTATCTTTTATTCCCCGTGCTATAAGGCATATGTGCAGAATTAAGCCACTCAGCCCATCGAGTCTGCACTGCCATTCAATCATGGCTGATATTTTTCTCATCACTATTCTCCTGCCTTTTCCCGATGACCCCTGATCCCTTTATTAATCAAGAACCGATCTATCTCTGTCTCAAAGACGCTCATTGACCTGGCCTCCACAGTCTTCTGCGGGCAAGGAGGTCCACGGATTCACCACTGTCTGGCTGAAGAAGTTCCTCCTCATCTCTGCTTTAAACGGTTGTCCCTTTAGTCTGAGGTTGTGCCCTCTAGTTCTCGCTTTTCCTACTAGTGGAAACATCCTCTCCACGCCCACTCTATCCAGGCCTCACAGTATCCTGTAAGTTTCAATAAGGTCCCCATCATCCGTCTAAACTCCAGCGAGTATAGACCCAGAGGCCTCAACGACAAGCTCTTCATTCCGGGGATCATTCTTCTAAATTTTCTCTGGACCCATTCCAAGGACAGCACACCCTTCCTTAGATATGGGGCCCAAAACTGCTCACAATACTCCAAGTGGGGTCTGACCAGAACCTGATACAGCCTCAGAAGTACATCCCTGCTCTTGTATTCTAGCCCTCTCGCCATGAATGCTCGCATTCCAATTGCCTTCCTAACTGCCGACTGAACCTGCACGTTAACATTCAAAGAATCTTGAAGAAGGACTCCCAAATTCATTTGTGCTTCTGATTTTCTAAGCATTTCTCCACTTAGAAAATAGTCTATGCCTCCATTCCCCCTTCCAAAGTGCATAACCTCACACCTTTCCTCATTGTAATCCATCTGCCACCTCTTTGCCCACTCTCCTAACCAGCCCAAGTCCTTCCGTAGCACTCCGCCCCCCCCCCCCCGCTTCCTCAATACTACCTATCCATCTACGTATCTTTGTATCATTTGCAAACAGTGCCTTCATTTCGTTCTTCCAAATCGTTAATGTATACTGTGACAATATGTGGTCCCAGCACCGAACCCTGAGGCACACCAGTATCCACTGGCTTCCGTCCTGAAAAAAGACTCCTTCGTCCCCACTCTCTGCCTTCTGCCAGTTAGCCAATCCTCTATCCATGGAAGGATCTTACCCTCAACACTATTGGCACTTTACTTGTTTAACTGTCTCCTATGCTGGAAATCGAAATAAATCACGTTCACTGGTTCTCCTTTATCTAAATTCCTTGTTACCTCCTCAAAGAACTCTAACAGATTTGTCAGACATGCGCTCCCCTTGACAAAGCCGTGCTGACTCAGTCCTACTTCAACATGCACTTCCAAGTCCTCCGCAATCTCATCTTTAATAATGGACGCTAAAACCTTGCCAATGACCGAAGTCAGGCTAACCGGACTATAATTTCTAGTCTGCTGCCTCCCTCCCTTCTTTAACAGCAGTGTTACATCAGCTACTTTTCAGTCCTCTGGTACCATCCCTGCCTGCAGTGATTCCTGAAAGGTCACCACCAATGCCTCCACAATTTCGTCCGCTATATCTTTTAGAACCCTGGCATGTAGCCTTCCGGTCCAGGTGATTTATCCACCTTCAGACCTTTCAGTTTCCCCAACACCTCCTCCTTAGTGATGGCCATTACTTTCACCTGTGCCTCCTGACTCTCCTGGAGCTCTGGATTTCCACTGGTGTCTTCCACCGTGAAGACTAATGCAAAGTAACTATTCAGTTCCTCTGCCATTTCTTTGGTTCCTATCATTCCTTCTACAGCCTCATTTTCCTGTGGTCAAATGGCTATTTGTGTCTCTCGCCTTTTTATATATTGAAAAAAAAACTCTGCCTATCTTCTTTTATATTGCAAGCTAGCTTACACTCATATTTCATCTTCTCCCCCCTTATTGCTTTTTTAGTTGTCATCCACTCGCTTTTAAAGGCTTCCCAAGGCTCTGGCTTCCCACTAATCTTTGCCACCTTGTATGCTTTTTATTTTCCGTTGATGCTGTCCTTGACTTCCCTCGTCAGTGATGGATGTCTCATCCTCCCTGTCGCATGTTTCCTCCTCCTTGGGATAAATTTCTGTTGTGCCTCCTGAATTTCTGTTGTGCCTCTCAAAAACTCCTGCCATTGCTGTTCCACTGTCTTCCCTGCTACGCTCCCTTTCCAATCAAATCTGGCCAGCTCCTCCCTCATGTCCTTGTAATTACCCTTATTTAATTCAAATACTGTTACCTATGACCCCAGCTTCTCCCTCTCAAACTGCAGGGTAAATTCCATCATATTGTGGTCACTGCTCCCAAAGGGTTCCTTCACCTTAAGTTCCCTAATCAATTCTGCCTCATTTCACATCACCAAATCCAGAATTGCCTGTTCCCTAGTAGGCTCTGTCACAAACTGTTCCAAAAAAAACATATTTTAGACATTGCACAAATTTATTTTCTTGGGATCCACTTCCTACCTGATTTTCCCAGGCCACTTGCGTATTGAATTCCCCCCATGATTCTTGCAGCACTGCATTTTTCACATGCTTTTTCGATCTCCTGATTTATTTTCTCCCCCTCATTCTCTCACTATCCTCATCACCACCCTCAGACTGTTCTTTGCCCTTTACTCCACCAATCGTACCCGACGTTTACTTTTGAAGGCCAGTTTCCGATGATCAAAGTCTGTCTATTTTTCCTTCACCCTTTCCCTTGCCTCCTTCTTTCCTTTTGCCTGTAATTTAGATCGTTTTAATTATTTTGCTTGCTGTTCCTCCCTTTCCTTTTCTTTTCCCTGCAACTCAAAGAGTTTTACTTATTTTTCATATTCAGTCAGTTTCCTTTGTAATTGAATTCTCGCCATTTCCAACGATTCTGACTGTGCTTCTGACAATTCCAACTGCTATGCTATCGCCACAATTGTCTCTCCTTTCCGGACTCTGTCAGGCAATGTCAACTGCAATGTGTTTCCAATTCCAAAAGCTTTGCTTTCGGCAGTTTCTGTAAGGTTACTTGCGTGACTTCCTCCACCTGCAGAAACTTCTGAGCCTATGAAAGAGCCATTAATTCAAACCACGCTCCCTATTTAAACTGGAATACAACACCTGAAAATAAAACACAAATCTGTGCACCACTCACTGTTTTTGAGTTCACTAATCGCAACTCAATCAAGAAATACAGACTTCAATCCCGGAGCCCCCAATTGTTATCAGTCAGGTTGGATACTTCCAGGTATTCCATGAAACTCGAGTGACCTGTAACGTTTTACCTTGCATTTGGCTCGAAGGAGCATGAGAGGTTTCAAAAGAACATGAGAACTGGGAGCAGAAGTAGGCCATCTGGCCCCTCGAGCCTGCTCCGCCATTCAATAAGGTAATGGTTGATCATTTCGTGGACTAAGCTCCACTTACCCGCCCGCTCTCCATAACCCTTAATTCCTTACTGTTCAAAAATGTATCGATCCTTGCCTTAAAAATATTCAACGAGGTAGCCTCAACTGCTTCACTGGGCAGGGAATTCCACAGATTCACAAGCCTCTATGTGAAGTTCCTCCTCAACTTAGTCCTAAATCTGCTCCCCCTTCTTTTGAGGCTATGCCCCTTAGTTCCAATTTCACCCGCCAGTGGAAACAACTTCTCTGCTTCTATCTTATCTATTCCCTTCATAATCTTACATGTTTCTATAAGATCTCCCCATATTCTTCTGAACCCCAATGCGTATAGCCCCAGTCTGCTCAGTCTCTCCTCATAAGCCAACCCTCTCAACTCCGGAATCAAACTAGTGAATCTCCCCTGCTACGCCTCCAGTGCCACTATATCCTTTCTCAAGTAAAGAGACCAAAACTGTACACAGTACTCCAGGTGTGGCTTCACCAGCACCTTATATAGCTGCACCATAACCTCGCTGTTTTTAAACTCCATCCCTCTAGCAATGAATGACAAAATTCCATTTGCCTTCTTAATTACCTGCTGCACCTGCAAATCAAATCCTTGAGATTCCTGCACAAGGTCACCCTGGTCCCTCTGCACAGCAGCATGCTGCAATTCTTTTACCATTGAAATAATAGTCCACTTTGCTGTTATTCCTACCAAAATGGATCACTTCACATTCCACTTCAGGTGAGTGAAGTGACGCACAAGGAGCTTTTATTCAAAACAAAGTTCAATTAAGAATATTGTTGACATGTCTAGTAAAATAATTCGCAAGACCTTTTAACAGTTACAAACAAGAAACACAACAACCACGATAATGTACGACTCTGAAGGAAATATCTCTAGTGTGTTCTATCCAAAGCCAACATCCAATCCACAAAACCCTCCAAATCACCCCAATACAGCATAGTTTAGTGCCTACGTATTACAGGTGTCCAGCCTCCTGGGTTGAATGCTCAAAATCCCTTGAGAAGAAACTCAGAAGAGGTTGCAGTCCTATCTACTTGGCAAAACACAGGTTTTTTAAAAGGAGATGAACAGGGAGATGGAGAGAGAGAGAGAGAGACTGCTTCTTAGCTTGCTGCTAAACTGCTCTCCAAAACAAAACTACAAGACGAAAAGGGGGGGAAAAATCACCTGACTGCCACAGCTTAGCTCCACCTCCATTTAAGCTGCATGATTTTTCAAAAAATCACATGACAAAATTAACAATCATGCTCTCAACTCAGTACTCCCCATTACCACAACACTCTCCCTGTCACATCAACACGATCCTGTCACTTCAACACACACCCTCATCTCAACAGACTCCAGCACACCTCAATACTCCCCTTCTCCTCTCTACACAACTCCTTTCACATATACATGACACCCTTTCCACTCAACACTCTGTCTCAATTCAACACTATCCGTCTCACATCGTAATTATCCCTCTCATACCCAAATTCACCGCCTGTGATCCACACCTCCCTTATAACAAAACCCACCCCTTCTGATCTCAGCGAACACTCCTATCAAAACAATTCCCGCTCTCCTTAATATTCCCCTCACACATCAACACAGCCCTCTCACATGAACATTCCTCCACTCAGCTCGCCATGCCCCCTTATCTTAACACTGCTGTGCCTCAATGGAAATATGTCACTCTCATGTCAAATCTCTCCCCTGCTGACCTCAACATTCTCACCCCTCAAAAACACTTCCCCTCAACGCAGCACTCTCCACCACTGCAACAAACTTCCCCAATCCTCAACACACATCCCCGCACCTCAACACATCCCCTCTCATCGCAACAGACCAATTCTCACCTTAACACTCAATTTCTCACATCGATGTTCTCCCCACTGAGGTCAACATCACCCCTCTCACCAAAACATACCCTCTTAGCTCAACACTCCCCCAATCAACATAATCCACCCCCTCCCACCTTAACATATCCCCTCCTCACATCAATCCTCCCTGCTCACCACTACATTACCCCATGTATCACAACACTACCCATCTCATCTCGACACTCCCCACCCAGCTTCACACTCTCACCTCAAGATCCCCAAGAGCTAAATCTCCTGTCCCACACCGCATGGGTTTCGGGGTGGACTGACACAGACCATGTAAAGATCCCATTACTTCTGGCGGGATTATCTGATTTTGGGGTGAGCGCGGAGGCCAAATCACACCCTGTCTCACCACAACATTCTCCCTTCTCATGTCAGAACTCTTTTCTCATCTCAGCACTCGCCTCACCTCAGCTCCCGCCATCTGACCTCATCTTTCCTCATCTCACCGCAACAACCCTCCTCATCTCATCCCTCTCCCTCTCACTTCCACACGCCCCTTTCACCTCGACAAACTCTCTCTCTCTCACATCAAAAAGTTCCTCTCATCTTAACGTTCCCCCGTCTGGTCAACGGTCTCACTCTCAAATCCACACTCCCCCTCGAATCTCAGAAATCTCCATCTCGCCTCAACACTCCCATAATCACCTCAACACTGTCTGTCTCTGATCCACTCTCCTCCTTCACACCTCAACAATCTCGCCTCTCATCCCAACTGTCCCCTCACATCTCAACACTGACCCACTCCTCAACATTTTCCACCCTCATCTCATCATTCCCACTCCACTCAAGATATCCTCCTCCTCATAATGCTCCCCCTCTCACATCAACATTCTCCCGCCAACCTCAACATACTCCCTGGCCTCAACAACCCCCGTTCCAACACCCTAGAACAATCTACATTCAAGTCAGCACTCCTACTTTCTGCTCAGCACTCTCCCCCTCCAACCTCAGCGCTTCCCCTCTCACCTGAACTCGCTCCACCTCCCACCTTCACATTCTCTGACTGTCACCTCAACAATCCCGCCTGAACTCAAAGTTCCGCCTGTCATCTCAACATTAACAATCTGAACAAAGCTGTCCCCAACTCACATAAAAACATTTTGTCATATATCCGCCCACCCACTTTTTCCTCAACGCTCTGCCACTCTCCATAACACACACCCTCTTACCAAAACCCTTGCCACTCACACCTCAAAATTTCCCTCTCACCTTCATCCACTCCGCCTACCCTCAATACCCACCCCTCATATCAACACGCACCACGTATCACCTCAACATTCACCAACTCTGTTCTCAACAAGAACACCTCTCACCGTAAACCTCATCCACTCTCACCTGCACTGGACAACTCCAATGTCGAATCTTCACCTCTCACCTAAACATTGCCCTCAACTCAGCACTTACCACTCAGCTCAACACTCCCACTCTAAACTCCCCCACTGTCACTCATCTCAACACACTCGCCGCTAACCAGAGCTCATCCCCATCAACATTCGCCACTCACCGGGACATTCCCCTCTCACCCCAAAACTCCTCCTCTCACATCCACACGCGCCCCCTCTCACCTCCACACTCCCCCATCACTCCAACACACTCCCCTCCTCACATCAACAAACTCCCCGCTCACCTCAACAGTTCCACTCTCATCTCTCCCACTGTCACCTCAACACCCCCACACTCATCTCAACACCCTCGCCGCTAACCTGAGCACAGCCCCCTCAGCATTCACCTCCCCCTCCCATCGATACCCCCCTCTCCTTCCCATCAGCATTTCCCTCTCCTTCCGATCAGCATTTCCCCTTCTCCCATCAGCATTCCCCCCTCTCCCATCAGCATTCCCCCCTCTCCCATCGGCATTTCCCCCCTCTCCCATCAGCATTCCCCCCTCCCCGATCAGCGTTCCCCCCTCCCCCATCAGCATTCCCCTCTCTCCCATCAGCATTCCCCCCTCTTCCATCAGCATTCCCCACTCTCCCGTCAGCATTCCTCCCTCTCCCATCAGCATTCCCCCCTCTCCCATCAGCATTCCCCCCTCTCCCATTATTCAGTTCATTTCGAGGAGACATGTTACATTCTTGAAGCAAAACGCAGACACCAACTGTAGTTCAAAGCAAAGGCAATTTATACACTTACTGGTAAGCAGGCGGACAGTCGTTAGAACGCAGTCTAGCAAGAGTGCACGCTTAGTTAGAGATGGCACCCTTTTTCTACTCTTTTGACACGGTACATGAATGCCTAATTTGGATCGAATAACGCTGCTTTAAGATGACCAATTAGGTCCTTTCTCATTGGTCAGCAATAATTAACTTCCCATCACTTTTCTTTCAAAACAAGTTACCACGAGTTCATAATTAATCATTTTAGTTTCTCCTTATCGAAATAGACCAGGTTTGGCCATCTGGACCTGTGGTCTGCTTGTTCCTTATGTTACACAGAAAGGATTCATAACTCAACCGCTCGCAGAGATCGGGTAGTTGACCGCATTCAGCAAGTTGAGGTCATATCTACATCGTTTTGCAAGAAGTGAGGGATTAACCTCAATTTTTGAGCAGAAAATAAGCATGCTTGCTTCATCCCATGTTGCAAAGCCTGCTTTAAGTCTGCAATTTTTTGAGAGACCCCCAGGATCTGCCTCCGATATTAACCCCTTCAATATCTCATTCCCTCCTTTTATCATTTCATGATAACTCATTTATAGGGGGGCTTGGAATCTGGTGTGAGTTATACATTGACACACGCATTTCAGCAAGATTAACAGTAAGCAAACCACCAAAATAACGATGCCCGCATGCAGTATCATTCATCCCCAGTCCCCAAAGAGACTGCTAAAGGACCACCACTTGAGCGGATGATAATCATGATAGAGCTTCCCTTCCTCCTGAAGGTTTTCTCCTGCCTGTCTGATCTGTTCAACTAGGTTGGTAACGTTATCGGAGGCAGCAGGAATACGCGTGCAGCATTCGGAGCCTACTAGAGCGCAGGTGCCTCCAGTTTCACCCAACTAATTATCCAAAGCCATCCGAATTTGAAGGGCTACCGTTCGTATAGCCACGACCTCAGCTGACACTTCTGCAATGGCAGTGCTGACTTCCTCCAAAGCATCATCAGTTTCATTTGCTATTTTCTCAAGAGTCCTGCCATATTAATTAGTTCTCGAGCCGCTATTGCGGTCCCATAGGATGGGAAGACTATCATTCAATACCGTTGAGCTTCGGTCATGACTCGTTTTGATACAAAATCTACTCTATCATTTCCAGGGTATTGAAAGGAATAGCGTCCATGGGGATCCCACTTGTAGACTGTGGTGGTATGTTTGTGCAGACCCAGCACGCACTTGCATTATATGTTAAAGCACACTCATAAGACAAAGACAAAAAGGTATTCACGTGAGATAGTCATCAATAGTACATTTTCCCGGCTTGCTTCCCGTTGATCTGACTGTCCTGGTGCCAGCAAAATAGCCGGAAGGATGAAGATGATGAGAATAAGCCTCATGGCTTGTCAGTAGTATCGGCTTCCAAGGCTTGACGTCGTGGATATAGATCCAGCGAGAATGTCCTTTGACCTTGATTGCAGTTGGAGTCTGGAGGAGAACTTGGAATGGGCCTTTCCACCGAGGACCAAGTTTGGATCGATCCCAATTCCGGATCAGGACGAAGTCGGCTATCTGCAGTCCCGGGAAGTTGTCCTGTGGGTCGGAGTCTTGATCCAGTATCCATGGAGTTGATCGAACGGCACACTGCACCTGCGAATAAAGAAACTTTAAAGACTATGTTAGCTGTCGGAAGTACTTCTGCATTTCATCAGCCATAATGTGTTCGTCTATCTGGGTGGGCGGACTTGTATTCGCATCTCAAGGCGTTCTGCTTGGTTTACTGTAAACTATCTCTACAGTCGATTGTCCAGTGGTAGAGTGGGGTGTTATCCTCATGTGGTAAGGGTAAGATTTTCAACCAGTTTAGATCGGTTTCAGATGTTAGCTTGGCGA
The DNA here is from genome assembly GCF_964213995.1 of Mustelus asterias. Taxonomy (NCBI): domain Eukaryota; kingdom Metazoa; phylum Chordata; class Chondrichthyes; order Carcharhiniformes; family Triakidae; genus Mustelus; species Mustelus asterias. Next base: position 770,915 of record NW_027590120.1, on the reverse strand, counting down.
ATTTAGCTTTAAGGGTCCCATTGGCTCTTTCCACTATCCCTGCTGCCTGGGGGTGGTAAGCACAGTGGAACTGTTGCTGAATGTGTAAGGCATCGCATAATTCCTTATTAATTTTCACTACGAAATGGGGGCCATTGTCTGAGCTAACGTGTTGGGGTATCCCGAATCTCGGTATTATTTCTGTCAATAACAACTTCACTACTGTCGAGGCTTTATTATTTGTCGTTGGAAAAGCCTCTATCCATCGACTAAATACATCAACAATACAAGACAATACTCATGATTCCTCAACAGCTGGGAAGTTATTTAGATCATACACATGGCAATCTTGAGAGCCAGCACCTTTCAGAGGAGAGCAAATTGGCATCAGCTAAAACCAGGCTGTAGAATGTCGTCTTGAAATTACTTATGGAATGCCCAAATACTACAAAAAACATTCTCATGATGTTTCTTTGCAGCCTCCCTAAGTATAACATGCTGGCATACCATGACTTTAACACAAATAAACATGCAATTATGCTCCTGAAAATGATTGGCAAATTCCAGAGTCGAGTCTTTGAATTCATTCAGGATTCTGAGAGGAAAGTTTTCCTCTTTTGATGAACATTTCTTTACTGGCAGATTACACGAGGACACTAAATGTCGGGCAGACGTGATTTTATTTCTCAGTCGGGGTGATGCCATATGCGGTTCTTGTGCCCAACACAACTTAGTTCACAATGACCACTGGTGGTGAGACATGACCATCCATTCTCCAGGAGGTGACTGATTCAACAGTGCGGGAATTCCATTGGAAGAAACGACTGAATTGGCGTTGGATAAATTATTGAAGCAGGTTGCGAGCAGAAACAACAATTACTTCGGCAAATTTCAGATTAGGAAGAAGGAATCACATGAAAATCAGGAAATGAATGAGTAAACTTGGTTTTGTGGTTCTACCTCAACTTAATTATTAGTGCCACAAGTAGGCTTACATGAACACTGCAATGAAGTTACTGTGAAAATCCCCTAGTCGCCACACTCCGGCGCCTGTTCTGGTACACTGAAGGAGAAATTAGCGTGGCCAATTCACCTTTCGGACTGTGGGAGGAAACCAGAACACCCGAAGGAAGCCCACGCAGACACTGGACAGCGTGCAGACTCCGCTCAGACAGTGACCCAAGACAAGATTCCTGGCGCTGTGAGGCAGCAGTGCCAAACGGCAGTGCCACCGTGCCGCCCCTGAGTATTTAGTCTGCCAATGCTTTAACACTCTTTCAACTTTTTCCCGTAATATCTTGCACAATTAAACACAACCCATTTTTCCTGCCGGTATCTCCCTGCTGGCTTCAACTACGCAACTTTTCTTTTGATTAACTAAATACATATATTCTCTGTCTGCACCAAATGGCCCAATTAATGGAAGGTGGCGTTTTTAGTTATAATGGTATGGGTAGGGTACACATGTTCTACAGTAGCTTGTTTCACTGCAGTGACGATCGGTATCGTGGTGGCACAATGCACCTGTCAACAGAGCAAGGGCAGAATGGTTAATTCAAAAAACATTTTTCAAAATGTGTGCATTCATTTAGCACTTCATTAATCACAACTTTGCAAACGGGGCATCAGGGTGGCGCAGTGTTTTGCACTGCTGCCTCACAGCGCCGGGTGCCTGGGTTCGATTCTGGCCTCGGCTAACTGCACATTCTCCCCGCATCTGCGTGGGTTTACTTCGGGTGATCCAGTCTCCTCCCACACTCCAAAGATATGCAGGCGCATAGAATCGTAGAATTCCGAAAGTGCAGATGGAGGCCATTCAGCCCATCAGGTCTGCACCGACCACAATCCCAGCCAACATCGACACGGATGCCATTACCTCACGTGAGAACACCATCTACCAGGTACACGGTACCTACTCTTGCAACTCGGCCAACATTGTCTACCTGATACGCTGCAGGAAAGGATGTCACGAGGCATGGTACATTTGGGAAAACATGCAGACGCTACGACAACGGATGAATGAACACCGCTCGACAATCACCAGGCAAGACTGTTCTCTTCCTGTGGGGGAGCACTTCAGCAGTCACGGGCATTCAGCCTTGGACCTGCAGGTAAGCGTTCTCCAAGGCGGCCTTCACGACACACGACAGCGCAGAGTCGCTGAGCAGAAACTGATAGCAAAGTTCCACACACATGAGGGCGGCCTAAGCCGGGATGTTGGATTTATGTCACGTTATCAGTCACCCCCACAGCTTGCCTCCTGGGCTTGCAGAATCTCACTCGCTGATCTGTCTGGAGACAATACACATCTCTTTAACCTGTGTTTAATGCTCCCTCCATCCACATTGTCTGTACCTTTAAGACCTGGCTGGCTTTAGGGATTCGCATTCTAATCAGTATTCTGTAACTTGATGTGGGTCTCTGTGCACTGTTTGAGAGCACATTTCCACTCCATCTGACGAAGGAGCAGCTTATGGTATTTGCTACCAAATAAACCTGTTGGAGTTTAACCTGGTGTTGTCAGACATTTTACTGTAACCACAATTAACCAAGCATTCTGAAATTAAACTGTATTCTCATTGTTTTTCGCAAACCTTGGCCAATGGATGATCTAACTGCTCAGCATGATGGAAAATAGATAGTAATATATTGACTAAATAACTTTGAGGCAAAGGATTATCGAGAGAGCAGTTCTTCTTATCAACTTGCGTCAGGCAGTTGCAAGTTAATCAAGATTTTGGAAGGTACGGGAGTGATTTCGCTCATGGTTAACAAGGTTGGTACAGTTTCACATGCTCATAATGAGACTGGGCGTTGCCAATAAACTTGACGCCCCTTACCAGTGAAACTTTTCAGCTGATAGCAGTATCCTTGAATCCACCGGATTTATGTAGTTCCGTTTCCTAGTAACGAGGGAAGAACGTTCAGGTGAAATGGATTAAATAATTTTTAATCTTGCTGATAGATGGAGCATTATTGGCAAAGGTAATAATGTACAATATTGTAATTGCATCCTTCCGTTGGGTGAAAGTTAAAGTTAATTTGACAGTCGCAAGTAAAGGCTCACATTAACACTGCAATGGATTTACTGTGAAATTCCCCGAGTCGCCACACTCTGGCGCCTGTCCGATTTAATGCCCCAACCAGCACATCTTTCAGACTGTTGGAGGAAACCGGAGCACCCGGAGGAAACCCACGCAGACACGGGGAGAATGTGCAGGCTCCACATAGACACTGACCCGAGGCTGGAATGAAACCCAGGTCCGCGCCTCTCTGTGAAGAAGTCAATTAAATAAATAAAAATCCCATTACCGTTAGGATAGGGATTCCGAAAGCCTCCATAGTATCTACCTAATGTGAAACAAGAAGATTTGTGTTTTAATTTGCTGCAGATATACAATTGAAAATCCACAATATTGTATCAATTACACAATGTAACGGGAGCTTAAAGTAATTTATGAATTTTCGACTGTCTTGGAAACTGTAGGAAGTAAATTAATTGCGATTTGCAAATTGCTACTTTCCCACTTATCCACCAAATATTCTGCAAGTTCTTGAAAGATTCCCAAATATTTAACACTGCAGGTGACCACCCGCATTACAAACAGTATTTCTTCAAATTCAATCTTGGCTATCAATTGGCCGACGTAAGAGACTGTATAAGTTGGCAGGGGTCTGGTGCATAGAAACATTTGGGTGGCATGGTGCCCCAGTGGTTAGCACTGCTGCCTCACAGCTCCAGGGATCTGGGTTCGATTCCGGCCTTGGGTAACTGTGTGTGTGAAGTTTGTACAGTCTCCTCGTGTTTGCGTGGGTTTCCTCCGGGTGCTTCAGTTTCCTCCCAAAGTCCAAAGCTGTGCAGGTTTGGTGCATTGGCCATGCTAAATTGCCCCTTAGTGTCCGCGGGATGTGCACTTATTATCTCAACAATGTGAACAAAAGGACCTTGGCATGTTTGCCCACAGATCTCTGAAGACAGAAAGGCAGGTTAATAAGATGGCGAAAAAGGCATATGGCACACTCGCCTTTATCAATCGGGGTATAGATTACAAAAGCAGAAAGTTGTATAGAACTTCGGTGAGGCCACAGCTGGAGTACTGTGTGCAGTTCTGGTCACCACATTATAAGAAGGATGTGATTGCACTGGAGGGGGTGCAGAGGAGATTCACCAAGATGCTGCCTGGGATGGAACATTTAAGTTACAAAGAGAGGTTGGATAGGCTTGGGTTGTTTTCTCTGGAGCAGAGAAGACTGAGGGGCAACCTGATCGAGGTATTCAAGATTATGAGGGACATGGACAGGGTGGATAGGGATCTGCTGTTCCCCTTAGTTGAATGGTCAGTTATGAGGGGACACAAGTTAAAAGTGAGGGTTGTGGATTTGAGGAAAAACTTTTTACTCAGAGGGTGATGGTCTGGAATGCACTCTCTGGGTAGGTGGTGGGGGCGGGATGCGTCACATCCTTTAAAAAGCACCAGGATGAGTTCTTGGCATGTCATAATATCCAGGGCTTTGAGCCAACTGCTGGAAAATGGGATTAGGTGGGCAGGTCAGGGCCCTTCATGCTTCGGTGCAGACTCTTTTGCACTGTAGCATTCGGTGATACTGTGAAGGTGTCATTGGAGAGATAGGGCCTGCACAGATGGATGAAGTGCCATTCATCGATCCCGATGCATTTGATTATACACCACAGACAGGATAATTAATCCTCATTTTCTTGCATTCTTAAATTCTGCTGTCTTGACGCGAGTCCCACAATCAGGTAAAAAAGTGCATTGAAGATCAGTTACACAGGGCCTTGGAGAGGCCACACCTTGAGTACTGTGTGCAGTTTTGGCCTCCACAGCAAATTCCGGGCCGGCCCTGACCCCGCTGCCCTGGAGTGCCCCGATGTCCAGCCCACTCGCCCAACAGTGGTGATCCACCTAACCCCCTCACGCACCCAGACCCACCCCCTCAGACGCTTCCCGAAGGCAGACCACATCCCCCCCCCCCCTGGGCTGCCCCAATCGCTGCCCTCCCTCCCTCCGCCAGACCCATCCTGTCTGCAGAGTGGCAGCAGGACCCCCGCCCCCTCCAATCGCCCCGAGGCCCCACGCACAATAGGCTCCCCCCTTGGAACTGCCCGATGCCCGTTGGGCAGTGCCGTGGTGCCCCCTGGGCATTGGCACCTTGCCTATCGAGCAGTGCCAGGGGGCACAGGCTGACACTGCCAGGGTGCCGATGTCCAGCGGACACCACCCTCACAACGCCCAACACCTGGGGGGGGGTCACGATTGCCCCCCTTCTTTCCAGCAGGGTTTCCCGCTAGTTCCCCGAACGTGGGGAGCTAGTCTGAACCCCGCCGGAATAAAGCACCCCTGGCGGGGTTGAAGATTCTCTTGGGCCAGGCAAGTTCCCGTTAGTGCAAAACATGTTTAAACTATATTAGAAAAAGATTCAAATGACTTACCTGTCTTCCCAGAGGTTTCAAGTATGATCTGGACTCTGACTGTTCTCCGGCTCTGGGAGACGCGCATGCATTCCTGGCGCCTGCGCAAATCCCGCAAAAAAGGCTGACGACGCGTATCTCCCTGAAAAGCTGTCGGTCGCGATGGGAGAATGGGACCCCACATTTCCCCATTTAGCAGATGTATCATCGCATAATAGAATGGACAACACGGGAATCGATCCCCCTCATCTCTGCCCCTGTTTGAAATACCAAGCATCCCTCTCCAAAAACTGCAATTTGAATCATTTCCCCCTCGCTCTGGGCAAAATCTTTCTCAATGTTTCTTTCCCTTCTTGTCTCTCATCTCTATTCATTGATTACAGTCTATCTTTCCACATAACCTCCATTGCCTTCACTGCATCGATAACTGGTGGTGTTCAGAGTTGAGAACAGACATTGGCGAGGAATTGTAAGTAGAACATTTATCATCAATTATTTATTCTTCATGCTTAATCAACATTGCGCCAAGGATCCTGGATGATTATTTCTTCAATGGCTGCTACAATTTGTGATGTCATCGCTTGTCATCATTGTCACCAGAGAAAGCATCCTTTCTGGTTGTATCACAGCCTGGTATAACTCCTGCTCTAGTTGTCCTCATGTACTCATGAGGAGTACCTACAATACCTACTCTACTCATTATGCACTTTTGACTTTATGGCCAAATTCCCTTCCAACTCGATTTTCAAGTTTGCTGATGACACCACTGTCGTGGTTCGGATCTCAAACAATGATGAGACAGAGTACAGGAAAGAGGTAGAGAATCTGGTGAACTGATGCGGCGACAATAATCTCTCCCTTAATGTCACTACAACAAAGGAGGTAATTATTGATCTTTCTCTACATCCTAGCTATGACTGTAAAACTACATTCTGCATTCTCTCATTTCCATCTCTACATGCGGTATGCTTTGACTGTAAAGCGTGGAAGAAACAATACTATTCTCTGCATACTAATACATATGACACTAATAAATCAAATCAAATCGATTTCAGGAAGCATAGTGGAGGACATGCCCCTGTCTACATCAACGGGAGTGAAGTAGAAATTGTTGAGAGCTTCAAGTTTCTAGCTGTCCAGATCACCAACAACCTGTCCTGGTCCCTTTTCGCCAATAGTTAAGGAAGCCCACCAACACCACTACTTTCTCAGCAGGCTAAGGAAATTTGGCATGTTTGTTACGACTCTCACCAACTTTTCCAGATGCACCATAGAAAGCATTCTTTCTGGCTGTATCACAGCTTTGTATGGCTCCTGCTCTGGCCAAGACTGCAAGAAATGTCAAAGGGTCGCGAACGAAGCCCAGTCCATCATTCAAACCAGTCTCCCATCCATTGACTCTGTCCATATCTCCCATGCATCAGAAAAGCAGCCAGAATAATGAAGGACCCCGCACACCCCGGGCATGCACTCTTCCATCTTCGTCCATCAGGAAAAAGACACAAAATTCGGAGGTCACGTACCAACCGACTCAAGAACAGCTTCTTCCCTGCTGCCATCAGACTTTTGAATGGACCTACCTCGCATTAAGTTGATCTTTCTCTGCACCCTAGCGATGCCTGTAACACGACATTCTACACTCTCTCCTTTCCTTCTCTTTGAATGGTATGCTTTGTCTCTATAGAGCACAAGAAAAAATACTTTTCACTGTATCACAATACATGTGGGAATAATAAATCAAATCAAATTAACAATGTTGATGAATCTTCAATATATTAAATATTTAACATAATAGTAGGGGTGGTGATGGTGAGAGTATCCACAGTGATTGCGTCCTGTGATAGATGAACATTTTTATGAGCATTATTGATTACACCCAATTCAAAATCCATATTAATACAATCGTTATACAATAGAACTGGAAATTATGGTCCTCACAAATCTTTGTCTGACTTACATCTTTAGGGACCAGTTTCAACATGTTGTTTACACTGAATTTGAAGTTATTGATCAATTATGCTACATGGATTTGAAATGTTCCCCAATTATTCAACAGCTAAGATAGGCATCAACACATCTTCCATGTGCAATATTATTCCTTATTTTGGAGGGGAGGCGACTGCCCAGTGGTAATATCGCTCGACCATTAATCCAGAAACTCAGCCAATGTTCTGGGAACCCTGGTTCGAATCCCGTCATGGCAGATGGTGGAATTTGAATTCAATGAAATATATATCTGGAAATAATAATTTACTGATATCGATGAAACCATTGTTGATTGTTGGAAAAAACCCATCTGGTGCACTAATGTCCTTTAGGGAAGGAAATCTGCTGACCTTCCCTGGTCTGGACTACATGAGCTTTAGAATTGTGGTTGACTCTCAATTGCCTTCGGAAATGGCCGAGCGAGACACTCAGTTCTCGGGTGACTAGGGATGGGTAAAAAATGCTGACCCAGCCAGTCACAACCATGTCCAACGAATGAATAAAAAAATGGTGGTGGTGAGCTGCCTTCTTGAATCTCTGCAGTCCACGGGCTGTGGGTTGACCCACAATGCTATTAAGGAGGGAATTCCAGGAATTTAACCCAGCGACTGTGAAGGAAAAGCGATATGTTTCCAAGTCAGGACGGTGAGTGGCTTGGAGGGGAAATTGCAGTTGGTGGTGTTTGCAGATATCTGCTGCCCTTGTCCTTCTAGAGAGAAGTGGTTGTTGGTTTGAAAGGTGCTGTCTAAGGATCTTTGGTGAATTGCTGCAGTGCATCCTGTAGATAGTACACACTGCTGCTACTGAGCGTCGGTGGTGGAGGGAGTGGATGTTTATAGATGTGGAGTGTTATTTTCTTTCGTAGCGATTTGTAAGATGCTGTCGCAAAATAAAATGTGGGCTGTCACTTCTCAAGCTGATGTCTGTTTATGAGATTATGAGAGCGGCACGGTGGCACACTGGTTAGCACTGCTGCCTCACGACGCCAGGGACCTGGGTTCGAATCCCGAATTGGGTCACTGTCTGTTGGAGTTTGCATGTTCTCCTGTGTCTGTGCGGGTTTTTTCCTGGGTGCTGCGGTTTCCTCCCACAGCCCGAAATAAATGTTGTTAGGCACATTTGCCGTGCTAAATTGAGTCACAGTATCCCGGGATGCGTAGGTTAGAGGGATTTATGTGGTAAATATGTGGGGCTAGGGCCTGGGTGGGGATTGTGTTCGGAGCAGTTTCGAAGGGCCGAATGGCCTCCTTCTGCACTGTCAGGATTCTATGATTCTATATTCAACATATACATTGCAGGATAACGAATGATCTGAATTGAAATATTTATCAGAGTTGTTTCTCCTGCCATATCCTGTGGAACAAAAGATGAAGTTGTCGACGCGTTGCTCAGATGGTCAATCCGACATCTCAATGCAAATTATTGCACTTTTGTGTATTCTGTTTGTTAGTAACCTAACGTTTCTCCACCAACATCTGTTTGACTTTATCATTGGTGATTTGTTCCTTCTGCGTGAGAAACATTACTTCACCAGACTGATCTCTGCGAAAAATAGACTGAACATCATTATTGTGTCTGTCAATGCAACCAAAGGATAGGAACGCTGACCTGCGGGGGGCGGGTGAGGGCGGCGGGGGGCGCCATGATTCGCAAATCTGCACATGCTCTACATTTACCTGTTTTTCAAGGTTCAATATTTGATCTGTGGCACGGTGACACAGTGGTTAGCACTACTGCCTCACAGCCCCAGGGACCTGAGTTCGACTCATATCCTCAGGTCACTGCCTGTGTGGAGTCTGCACCTTCTCCCCATGCCTGCGTGGGTTTCCTCCGGGTGCTCCGGCTTCCTCCCACACTGCAAAGATGTACGGCTTTGGTGGATTGGCCATAGTAAATTGCCCCTTACTGTCAGCTGGACCAGCTAGGGTAAATGCATGGGGTGATGGGGATAGGGCCTGGATGGGATTTTGGGCGGTGCAGACACGATGGACCGAATGGTCTCCTTTTGCACGTTAAGATTTGATGATTCTATAAATATAGTTCAAGTATTTCCTCCCGAAATTAAGATCACATTCGCAAAACCATGAGAATTTAATTTAATCGGCAACTTTGATTCTCCACGTTTCAATTGTAAAATTACGTAAACATCAATGAATGGCGATCTGGTGTAGTAAAGGGATCTAATTTATACATTGATAATATTTCATCTCCAAACCCCATGGCCTGGGGCTCGTCTCCTCCCTCTGCAACTGGATCCGAGACTTCCTAACCCATACACAGCAATCAGTAAGGATAGGCAACAGCACCTCCTCCACGATCATCCTCAACACCGGTGCCCCACAAGGCTGTGTCGTCAGCCCCTTATTACACTCCTTATACAGTTATGACTGTGCGGCCAAATTCGCCTCCAACTTACTTGTCAGGTTTGCTGCTCACACCATGGTAGTGGCTGGGATCTCAAACAGTGACAAGACAGAATACAGGAATGAGATGGAGAATCTGGTGAACTGGTGCAGCAACAATAATCTCTCCCTCAATGTCAACAAAACGAAGGAGATTGTCATCGACTTCAGGAAGTGTCTTGGAGGCACATGTCCCTGTCTACATCAATGGGAATGAAGTGGAAATAGTCAAAAACTACAGGTTTCGAGGTGTCCAGATCACCAACAACCTGTCCTGCCACCTCTCCCCCCATGCTGATAAAATATTTAAGAAAGTCGACCAGGGCCTTCATTTTCTCAGGAGGCTAAGGAAATTTGGCATGTCAGCTACGACTCTCACCAACTTTTACAGATGCACCATAGAAAGCATTCTTTCTGTTTGTACCACAGCTTGGTATGGGGCTCCTGCTCTGGCCAGGAACGCAAGAAACTAGAAAAGGTCATGAACGAAACCCAGTCTATCACCAAACCAGCCTCCCATCCATTGACTCTGTCTACAATTCCCGCTGCCTCGGAAAAGCAGCCAACATAATTAAGGACCCCCACGCACCCCGGACATTCTCTCTTCCACCTTCTTCCGTCGGGGAAAAGATACATAAGTCTGCAGTCACATACCAACCAACTCAAGAACAGCTTCTTCCCTGCTGCTGTCAGACATTTGAATGGACCTACCTCATAATAAGTTGGATCTGTCTCGACACCCTTGCTATGACTGTAACACTACATTCTGCATCCTCTCCATTCCTTCTCTATGAACGAGATGCTTTGTCTGTGAAGCGTGCAAGAAACAATACTTTTCACTGTATACTAATACTTGTTACAATAATAAATCGAATAATTCCACCCTCATTGGTTGACCTGTGACAAAGTGACCTATTGATGTAACAGATGCAACATTTTGGCCATAATGAGTCCCTTTGGGAGTGAAATTAACTTTTGTCGAATACAAATTGTTTTCAAAATCATCACAAAGAATGGCCTTCTGTTAAAATTCTGCTCCTTTGCATTTACATGATTCAAAATAATAAAACATCGAATTATAAACATTGCCTCTGTGGTAAGGGTCTGGAGTAGGTGCTGTAAAGACATGGAGTTAAGTTATAAATGTTCTTTGATAAATTATATTTAAATAGCACGATTTGTACACAGCGGTAGCTGGACTGCTCAGTAATGAGACATTCCAGATCGCATATTTATGAAAGTTAGTCAGAGAGTCATTGAGGTTTACAGCATAGAAACAGGCCCTTCGGCCCAACTTGCCACCCTGTTTTTAACCACTCAGCTAGTCCCAATTGCCCATGTTTGGCCCATATCCCGCTATACCCATCTTACCTATGTAACTCTCTAACTGCTTTTTAATAGACAAAATTGTACCCACCTCTGCTATTGCCTCTGGCAGCTTGTTCCAGACACTCATCACCCTCTGTGTGAAAACAAATGCCTCTCTGGATATTTTTGTATCTCTCCCCTCGCATCTTATCCTGTGCCTCTAGTTTTAGACTCCCCTACCTTTGAGAAACGACGTTGACTCTCTGGCTGATACAAGTCCCAGGGGACGCTTCTGCCAAAACAAGTCGGAGTGTAGAATTGACTGGGAAACAGGTGTAACTCACGTTGTTTTTTTCACTGAAAGGTCAGACTCGAATCTCCCACAGTCTGTGCAATGCAGAGGCTACAACAGTGAATGTCATTAAAAGCTCGGTGGGCAGGGCCTATTCATGCAGGAGTCTGACAGTTCCAGAACTCTGCGCAGGTGCAGTGGCCCTGATCTGTCAGCCTGCAGTTTCTCGGCCACTCGATCGCTGGCCAGCCCATTTCCAATGAGCCAGGTCTGTGTGATTTCCCCCCATTGCCAATGAGCCGGGTCTGTGTGATTCCCCCCAATGGCGATGAGCCGGGTCTGTGTGATTCCACCCATTGCCGATGAGCCGGCTCTGTGTGATTCCCCCCATTGCCGATGAGCCGGATCTGTGTGATTCCCCCCATTGCCGATGAGCCGGGTCTGTGTGATTCCCCCCATTGCCGACGAGCCTGCTTTGTGTGATTCCCCCCATTGGTGATGAGCTGGGTCTGTGTGATTGCCCCTATTGCCGATCAGCTGAGTCTGTGTGATTTCCCTTCTTTGGTGATGAGCCGGGTCTGTGTGATTCCCCCCTTTGGTGATGAGCCGGGTCTGTGTGTTTCCCCCCCATTGACGATGAGCTGGATCGGTGTGATACCCCCATTGGCGATGAGCTGGGTCTGTGTGATTCCACCCATTGGCGATGGGCCGGGTCTGTGTGATTCTCCCCATTGGCGATGGGCTGATTCTGTGTGATTCCCCCATTGGCGATGGGCTGCGTCTGTGCGATTCCCTCATTGGTGATGAGCTGTGTCTGTGTGATTCCCCCCATTGGCGATGAGCCGGGTCTGTGTGATTCCCCCCATTGATGATGAGCTGGGTCTGTGTGATTCCCTCCATTGCTGATGAGCTGGATCTGTGTGATTCTCCCCATTGGCGATGGGCTGATTCTGTGTGATTCCCCCATTGGCGATGGGCTGAGTCTGTGTGATCCCCCCCACTAGTGATGAGCCGTGTCTGTGTGAAACCCCCCATTGATGATGAGCCAGGTCTGTGTGACTCCCCCCATTGTTGATGAGCCGTGTCTGGGTGATTCCCCCCATTGACGATGAGCTGGCTATGTGTGATTCCCCCCATTGCTGATGAGCTGGGTATGTGTGATTCCCACCATTGGTGATGAGCCAGGTCTGTGTGATTCCCCCGATTGTTGATGAAAAGGGTCTGTGTGATTCCCCCCATTGACGATGAGCGAGGTCTGTATGATTCCGCCATTAGCGATGAGCAGGGTCTGTGTGATTCCCCCCATTGGTGATGAGCTGGCTGGTTAATTGCAATGTTTTCTTGCATTTAATTAATTATTTTTCTCTGTTTCTTCTTCCCAGGAATTTTACTTTTCAAGACTGCAATGTGACTCAGAACCCTTGGCCCAGAGCTTTTCTCCAGAGTAGGATGATGGACTGAGGCCTGTTCCACAGGCCACTCTCACATGTGTTGTTGTCGCTTTATTGCCCGATCGAGGTGGTGGGGGAGGGTGGGGGTGCTGGAGTTTGACGACCTGCGGTTCAAATAGCCAAGCTTTGCAATTCGTCACAAATATATTAACCCTCTGGTGTATGACAAAGAGAAAATTAATTTTCTAATATCACACGGTCTATTAGTTTGCTGTGTATCCAAAATAACTGGGGTGAGAGGCAGAGCAATGAATCTAATTATTAAATGCAATGCACAGAGGCCTTTACAATTCAGTTTTCGAAGTTCAGGCTTTTGTCACTGTAATTCCTCGGAGGGAGTGGGGGTGGATTTCGCTGTTTCTGCCTTGCTCTCTCACTCTGAATCTCTGTCTCGATCTCTCTCTCACTCTGTCTCGCTGTCTCATTCTGTCTCGCTCTCACTCTCCCTCTCTCTGTCTGTCTCTTTCTGTCTGCCTCTCTCTGTGTGTTCCTCTCTCTCTCTCTCTCTCTGTTCCTCTCTCTGCGTGTCCCTCTCTGTGTCTCTCTCTATCTTTCCCTCTCTCTCTGTCTCTCTCACTCTGCGTGTCTCAGTCTCCGTGATATCTCTGTGCGTTAATGGATCATGTTTTTAAAAGGATAAAAACAAATTACGGCAGATGCTGGAATCTGAAACCAAAAAAGAAACCGCTTGAAAATTTCAGCAGGTCTGGAAGCATCTGTTAGGAGAGAAAAGAGGTGACGTTTCGAGTCCAGATGACCCTTTGTTAAAGCTTAAAGCTCAAAGCTTTGACAAAGCGTCATCTGGACTCGAAGGTCAGCTCTTTTCCCTCCTTCCACATGCTGCCCTGTTTTTAAAAGGGCTCGGCTCAGCTTCAAGAGGGAGCTTAACCCCTCAGAGGACTGGAGGGAAATCTCCAATTTTGGGACAATGCACACAAACGTGCACAGACACTCACATACCCACACACACACATATAGATTGTACTCAAAGATACAGACACACACACACAGACAGGTGCACATTGATATGCACACAGATACACACTGATGCACACACACATACGTACACACGGATATACACACTGTTAGACACTGATGGACACACAAAAACTGATATGCACTGATATGCACAAATACCCGTGGTGTTCCGCAGGGCTCTGGACTGGGATCTCTGCTATTTGTGATATATATAAATGATTTGGAAGAAGGTGTAACTGGTGTTATCAGCAAGTTTGCGGATGACACGAAGATGGCTGGACTTGCAGATAGCGATGAGCTTTGTCGGACAATACAGCAGGATATAGATAGGCTGGAAATTGGGCGGAGAAATGGCAGATGGAACTTAATCTGGATAAATGCGAAGTGATGCATTTTGGAAGAACTAATGTAGGGGGGAGTTATACAATAAATGGCAGAGCCATCAAGAGTATAGAAACACAGAGGGACCTAGGTTTGCAAGTCCACAAATCCTTGAAGGTGGCAGCACAGGTGGAGAAGGTGGTGAAGAAGGCATATGGTATGCTTGCCTTTATAGGACGGGGTATAGAGTATAAAAGCTGGAGTCTGCTGTTGCAGCTGTATCGAACGCTGCTTAGGCCACATTTGGAGTCCTGTGTCCAGTTCTGGTCGCCACACTACCAGAAGGACGTGGAGGCTTTCGAGAGAGTGCAGAGAAGGATTACCAGGATGCTGCCTGGTAAGGAGGGTCTTAGCTATGAGGAGAGATTGGGTAGACTGGGGTTGTTCTCCTTGGAAAGACGGAGAATGAGGGGAGACCGAATAGAGGTGTACAAGATTATGAAGGGGATAGATAGGGTGAACAGTGGGAAGCTTTTTCCCAGGTCGGAGGCGACGATCACGAGTTCAAGGTGAGAGGGGCGAGGTATAACTCAGATATCAGAGGGACGTTTTTTACACAGAGAGTGGTGGGCGCCTGGAATGCGCTGCCAAGTAGGGTGGTGGAGGCAGACACGCTGGCATCGTTTAAGACTTACCTGGATAGTCACATGAGCAGTCTGGGAATGGAAGGATACAAACGAATGGTCTAGTTGGACCAAGGAGCGGCACAGGCTTGGAGGGCTAAAGAGCCTCTTTTCTGTGCTGTACTATTCTTCTTTGTACAGATACACACTGAAAGACACACAAAATCTGATACACACTAATAGACACACACAGAGTTACACACTGATAGACACAAACACAGATACACACTGATAGACACACACAGATACACGCTGATATGCAAACAAATTGACACTCACACATACAGGTACACACACACACACACACACTGATACAAACACAGATACACACACTGACCCCTAAACACACAGGGATGCACACTGACACACACATGGACACAGACATTGACAGGCACCGACACACACATAGATACTGAAAGACACGCACACACACACACATAGATACTGACAGACAGATAGACAGAGACATTGACAGACACACAGACAGACACTGACAGACACACACACACACAGACACACACACGCAGACTCTGACAGACACACACACAGTCTCTGACAGACACACACACACAGATACTGACAGACACACACACATGGACACTGACAGACACACGCACAGACTCTGACAGACACACACACATACACACAGACTCTGACAGACACACATACAAACACTGACAGACACACACACACAGACTCAGACAGACACACACACAAAGTCTCTGACAGACACACACAAACAGACACTGTCAGACACACAGACACAGAGACTGACAGACACACAGACAGACTCTGACAGACACACACACACAGACTCTGACAGACACACACACACAGACTCTGTCAGACACACACACAGACACTGACAGACACACACACAGACTCTTACAGACACACACACACAGACTCTGACAGAAACACACATGGACACTGACAGACACACACACACAGACACTAATAGGCACACACACAGACACTGACAGACACACACACAGCCTCTGACAGAAACACACACAGATACTGACAGACACACACACAGACTCTGACGGCCGCACACACACAGACTCTGACAGACACACACACAGACTCTGACAGAAACACACACAGACACTGACAGACACACACACAGACTCTGACGGCCGCACACACGCAGACTCTGACAGACACACACACAGACTCTGATAGAAACACACACAGACACTGACAGACACACACACAGACTCTGACGGCCGCACACACACAGACTCTGACAGACACGCACACAGACACTGACAGACACACACAGACACTGACAGACACACACACACAGAGTCTGACAGACACACACATGCAGACTCTGACAGACACACACACATAGACACTGACAGACACACACACAAAGACACTGACAGACACACACAGACTCTGACAGACACACACATAGATACTGACAGATACACACACAAAGACACTGACAGACACACACAGACTCTGACAGACACACACACAGACACTGACAGACACACACACACAAACACTGACAGACACACATACAGACACACACACATAGACACTGACAGACACACACACATACACTGACAGACACACACACACAGACTCTTACAGACACACACTCAGACACTGACAGACACACACACAGATTCTTACAGACACACACTCAGACACTAACAGACACACACACAGACTCTTACAGACACACACTCAGACACTAACAGACACACACACAGACACTGACAGACATAGACACTGACAGACACACACACTCTGACACACAGACACTGACAGACACACACACACAGACACTGACAGACACACACACACACGCACACACACACAGACTCTGATTGGCTGAGGTGGTCAGTTAGCAAACCAGTCTCTGATTGGCTGAGGCGGTCAGTTAGCAATCCAATCTCTGATTGGCTGAGGCTGTCAGTTAGCAATCCAGTCTCTGATTGGTTGAGGCTGTCAGTTAGTGATCCCGGTCTCTGATTGGCAGAGGCTGTCAGTTAGCAATCCGGTCTCTGATTGGCTGAGGCTGTCAGTTGTGATCCCTGTCTCTGATTGGCTGAGATGTTCAGTGAGCAATCCAGTCCCTGATTGGCTCAGGCGGTCATCCGGTCTCTGATTGGCTGAGGCGGTTTGTTAATGATCCCAGTCTCCCATTGGCTGTCAGTCAGTTTTGTTTCTTCATTAATTGAATAATTGATGTGAGCGGATATTTCACCGCGATCCTGATCTGCTCCCTGAACTTGGATTGAGTCACCGTGTAAATAATTGTGTTTATGCAGCAATTTAAATCCCGCAGCATATATCCGACTTCTTGAAACGTGAACTCAGGATCAGTGGCGAAAGTTAATCCTTTCACTTTCGAATAGATAAAAAATGCAATATACACTGACCAGAGGAGAATGAAAGCTCCGGATATGCTGAAGAGTAAAATCATTGACTTCCTTCTGCTCTCCATCTCGGGGTCTCTGCGATTCTCTCCCTGACTCTGAGCCCTCAGTCCCTTCCGGACTCGACTGGTCACCAAAATGTGTCTGACTGTCAGAGCGTTAATCAACAGGATTAAACCGAATGGGAGCAATGGGGTTAAAACCTGATCAAACCAGGAAAATATATGCCAGCCAGGATCAGTCCAGTAGCTTGGCTTTGTCAGACAGAACCACTGGGCAGTTTGGACTATCCAGTAAGAATGAATTGTAAAGTACAGGGGGATGCTTTTCACATAGAGCAGGATGCCGGTTGTTGCCAGAACCACAGCCGCAGTTTTCCCAGTGCAATATTTAGTTTTCAGTTTCTGGCAGCGAATGGCCACAAATCGATCAAAGGAGAAAGTGACAGTGAACCAGACAGAACAGTCTGTGGCTCCAGCCCGCAGGACAGTGTGAACACGACACACAGAGGGGTGGTCCAGGAAATTCAGGGGAACATAATAATCAATTACTTTGTTGAGAATGGGGTGAATGATGATGTACAGTAGATCCGCCGCTGCCATGGACACCAGGTAGCGAGTGGTGCAGGTGGAGAGGCCACACTTTCCCCGACTCAGGATCACAATTCCCAGTAAATTAACTGTCAGTGAAAAAGGGACAAGAGCCAGGAAATTAGTGAGTAAACGTTCTCCATGTGTGAACCGACAGTAAGGAGAGAATTTTCGCATCAATCCAATGGGGTTCCCGGGGTGGCGGTGTTGGTGGAGGAGTTGTGTTAGAGATTAACATTGCAGATTGGAAAGTCGCCAATATAACACCGCTGGTTAAGTAGGGACTGGGGGACAGGAAGCTGTGAATAATACTTCCCTCACTTTGATGGAGCAAATCTGCAAATACTGATCATTCAAATATTTCAGAGAGATTGGATTTCTCATCTGATCTGTTTTACAGGATTATTTCAGACTGGTATGGTTTCCCAATTAGACAGAGGTATACCAGAGATTGGCAATAGAATCTGCCATCCCTTCCTGCACCCAATTATCAGAGCCCACCCCGGATTTAACACGTCTCTGGACTGGTCAGCTGATGGAGTTGGAATTCAATTCAGGATTTTTCTATTTAACTTCCCCTCTCCAAATTTCCTCCCCATTCTGACTCCTCTCCGCAGCCTTTCTGCATCTAATTTCCAGATTATATCCTCTGTCTGTCTCTTTTTTCCTTTCTCCTCTCCCTCTCTCTATGCCTTCTCCTTTGCTTCCCTATCTATCTCTTCCTAAACTCTTCTTCTCTACTACCAGCTTTATTCCCCTCTATCCGGACTTCTCTCTTATCCAGTGCATTTCCATTCTTCATTCACATTATAGCTTTACCCCATATCTCCCTATCGCTCTCCAATTGTTCTCTCTCTCCTCCTGTTTCTCCCCATATCTCTCTGTCTTACCCCAGCATTGCTCTCTACATCTCGCTTTCTCCCCATTTCTGTTCACCTCCCTCCAGAATCTCTCCCTCTCCCTTTCCAGATTTCTTTGTGGGGCTTTGAAGCACAGCATAATCCCATGGGCAGCACTGTGACCATATGCAGAGAGGACAAAGTGGGGCGGGGGGGGGCGGGGGGAAGAGACATTTCATTCCCCCAACCTCGCGCTTGGTGTAATCCTCCACCCAGCGTTATGTGAATTCTACGTTTGGATACATATCCCCTCAGTAACAGAAAAAGATAAACTCCCCTCTTTAAATTGGGAACAAGCTGTGTCCATTCCTATGGTAGACGTTTTAAAATGTGCCTCCCAGTAGTTATTAATTAATAAATTAATTGATTTATTGATCTATTGATTGATTTCTGTAAATAAGGAATCTCAGGGCTCTGACTGAGGCTATTCTCCAGAGACAGGAAGCTGTGCAATGATTCCTAACTGGAGACCCCCAGATAAGGTGGTTCTTCCCACCCCCTTACAGTAATATGATTTGTGGTTATTGGCAGTGTGGCTCAGAAATATTGCATCGCTCCTTTCAACACAGTGCACATGAAAGAGAGGGAAAGAAGCAGAGATATGGACAGAAATAGGAAGTTAGAAGGAGGGATGGAGTAAAAGGTGGTGAGTGTGGTTGCAAAGACCTGGCCCTAGATAAAAACATCCATCTTTACAATGAGAGCGAGCGATAGCGGCAGGAGGAGAAAAGAGAAGGAGGGGTGGAACAGAGACAGAGGGAGGCCCGAGGGCAGTGGAAAGTCAAAGCAGAGGTGGTGATGGAGGGAGAGCATTTGAGAAAGAGGAACAGGATGTGAGGGTCTCCAGTGTGTAGTCACGAGCTGCAGCTCCACTCAAACCCTGTCAGATAGTCAGAGAGGATTTAAAAAGTGTACTGAAGGAATCAGCAGCCGCTTCCCAAACTGAAAGAGGGAGTTGAGCGGCTTCTAGAGACTGAGAGGGGACAGGGGTGGGCAGGATGGAGCAGGGCTAGCATTTTAATTCAGGTTTCGAAGATTCTCTCTGTGGAACTCTCTCTCTCTCTCTCCATTTCAATCTTTCTGTCTGAATGGAAAAAATTGAGGGAACGAAAGAGTGAGAGAGAATGAGGAGAACCAAGAATGAGAGGTTATAGAATGTTAGAATCAGACAGTGCAGAAGAGGCATTTCAGCCCGTCCAGTCTGCCCTGACACATTAGAAACACCTGAAATCCCATCTCACCCCAACTTCCAGCACTTGGTCCAGAGCCCTGAATGTTATGATGTGGCAAGTGCTCATCCAGAATCCTTTTAAAGGATGTGAGGCAACTCGCCTCCACCACCCTCCCAGGCAGCACATTCCAGACTGTCGCCATCCTCTGGGTAAAAAATTATTTTCTCACATCCCCCAAAACCTCCTTGCCCTCACCGTGAACCAGTGTCTCCTCGTGATAGACCCTTCAGATAAGGGGAACAGTTGCTCCTTACCCAATCTGTCCATGTCCCTCATAATCTTGTACACATCGATCAGATCGCCCCTCAGTCTTCTTTGCTATAACGTCAATATCGTTAATATAACGCAACCTCTTTTCACAACGTAGATCTTCCATCCAAGGCAGCATCTTGGTGAATCTCCTCTGCACCCCCTCCAGAACATCACGCAGTACTCCAGCTGGGGCCACACCAAAGATCTATACAATTCCAACATTACTTCCCTGCTTTTGTTAACATTCCCTCGATTGATAAAGGCAAGTGTCCCAAATGTCATTTTCACCACCTTACTCACATGCACTTCTGCTTTCAAAAATCTGTGGTCAAATACGCCAAGGTCACATTCTGCCATAGATCTTCCTGGAGTCCGAACATTCATTGAGTACTTCCTTGTCAAATTACTCCTTCAAAAGTGTACCAGCTCACACTTTTCAGGGGTACATTCCATTAAACAGTGTAAAAGACACCCCACACTGCTAACTGCACCTTATGCGATCTTGCTGCAGAACTTGTTTTAAAAGGTTGTCTCAGTGTTAAGAGAGAGTTTCATCTTTCCAGGGAAGTGAAAGGAATTCTCCAGACTTGGGACAATGCACACACACACAGAGCGTTGGTGTGTGGGGCTTTTTATTGGGTGCAGTGAAGGAAGGATCTCACAGAAGGTGTGCGGACGGAGGCAGGGGAATGTCTGTGTCTCATTCGATTAGTTTCACAACATAGCTGCTGTGGGATCTGGCTGTGCATGCACTGTCATGGGCCTTTTGCCTGCCTTGGAACAATGATCATCCTCTTTGAAAATAGTTCACGAACTGCAAAGAAGGTTCCAAGGCCTTGAATATAAAGATGCTTAAACTTGCAAAATGGGAGTGAGGGAGTTCATGAACACTTTCTGCAGAGGACTGAGCGGACATTCACATTGCTGCCTGCGGGATCTTACTGTGTGACCAATATTCCAGCCTCAGTATGTACATTAAAACAAGAAACACACACACAGAAAACAATCATAAACTTTGAACTGAATTTTCAAACTGCCTCTGTGCTTTGGATTTTCCTGTGCACAAGTTGCATCAGAAATCTCTAAATTAACAGCAGTGAAGTCAGATTAAAAATTAATCTTATCACTCTAAATAATTCTGGATAGCCTGGAATGAAAGTTCTTTTGCTAGAAGCGGGTCAAATTGTGGAATGAAAAATGTGTCTGAGGCAGAGAGATAAATGTGAGAATGAAATGAAATGCACAGGGTTCTATTTGAATACAGTTTGCTGTGGTGGTGTTTGTCGGAGCTCTCGCTCTATGTCTGGTGTTGCGAAGCTGTGTTTGTGAAGTGTGGTCCCTTTAAAAGCTGGTTTTGTGTCCCTTTAAAGTTGGACTCGTGTCAAAGCTTGGAGGCTTAAAATGCAGGTACAGACAGAGCACCAAGGCTGCAAGATTTGTAGCAAAGACCAAGCATCAAGGTTGCCTCAGTAACATGTTTTGCAGGCTTTTGAATTTTGAGTTCAGCCTGTCAGTTCAAAGAAGACACTCAGCTATCTGTAAGCTGTCAAATGTTAATTTATGTTCTTGACAAGATGAGATCAATCCTGGTGCAGGAAAATTCATATGTCATCACCGTTATAAAAGCAGGGGATCAACTGCCTGCCTGCAGTTCAACTGAAGGGCTCCCACCTCTCATAGCCGAGAGAGGGAAAAAGCAGCTCTCTCCAGCTTTGAATTTCACTTAATAGACCTCTCCATCTATCGACCTGAATCAGAAATATCTTGCAGGCAGCGGAATACAAAGACGAATGCCAAAAGTTTTCCAAAGCCACAAAACCAAATTGTATACATTTTTGCGAGTGACCATGTTTTGTTCTTTTTTTCTGTTAATGATTGGTCCTTGTATTTATTTGAACAGCATTCCAGTAGCATCTTACTTCATTCACAATGTTCCTTCCTTAACTAAAGTTCCCTGTTGGTTAAATAATTAAATTGTTAATTGTTCACTTAAAGTGAGTGCCAAATATTTCTGTTAGTTCACCACTGAATGTTAATGAAGAACAGTTCACACCTTCCCACACACATTTAACTGATTACAAAGCAAGGTGTTCCACTGCGGGAATTTGACATGGCTCGTTAAAAGGGCATCAACCTCTTTCTCGTGAAACTGTCTCACTATCTGTGTCTCTGTATCTCCATTGTGTGGCTTGTGAGAGAGGCAGTGAGTGAGTGGGGAAACAGACTGAGGAAGGGCTGATGTTACGGAGCGAGAGAGAAAAGGGAGGATCAGGTTAAACAGGCGGAGAGATAGTTGAACGTTGTGGAGTTGGGGTGGAGGGAAAACGGCACAGGATTTGGGGGTAGAGGTTTTCTGTGTGCAGTAACTGCTGATGTCCCTGTCACATCTTTCCAGAAAGTGTGATGTTTAAACACTCCAATCCTGAGACAGCCTGTTTTGAAATGTATCCTGAGGAAATGAACAGCGTCTTCCCGATTGAGGTTGTAGCCACTTGACGACTCGGTTGGGCGGTGTGGAAACATTGCTGCCCATGGGATCTTGCCGTGCATCAATGGCCTGCAGCATATACAGAACTGCAAATTGTAACCACACAACTTAAAAGGCAAATTAGCTCAGTGACGATAAAGCACATGGGAGGGAGGAGGTGATAAAAATCAAACCCCTGGCCTTGATAAGGCTTGTTCTCAATCCCTGTGACCCGCTTGCGTTTTTAGATAGAGTGGTGAGAGTTGGAGGATTTATTATTTGAGGGGAGTGGGTAGGGAAGTGGGTTCAATATCTCTGCCTCTGTCACCACAACTTTTCCTCTCTCTCTCCATCCATTTGCTTCAATGTTGCACCCTAAAATTAATGGAAAGTAAAATCCCATTGCGTTTTGTTTTATTGTGTGGGATATATGAGGAGTGTGCGGATGGGACAGATGGTGGAGAACAGTGGTTCGCTTTTCCCTCTTGCCCCTTCCATCTGTGTGTTGGATATTTTGAGGCTGGGAAGCATAGTTCTGTGTCACTGGGGTGAGGAGAATCCTGTTCTTTGTCCACAAGGTTTATTGCATTCTCGGTGACTGGGCCCTCAATTCAAGGCCTAATCTCAGGGGTCTCAGGATGTCTTTTCCATTGGCGTCATTCCATACAGTTACTGTGTTTAATTTTATGAGATGAATCGATGAATCGTTAAATAAAACTGCAGCAGCCACGTCAATTCAATCCACTCAGGATACAATATTCGGTTTTCCAACTCTCTCACCCAACGTTCTCGTTAGATTGTGTTATCAGTGAAGGAGAGAGAGAAAAAGAGGAGGGTGCAAGAGAGAGAAAGAGAGAGAGGGGGGGAGAGAGAGAGAGAGAAGCCCGAGAGGAAGGGAGAGGTGAGAAGATAAATTTTCTTCGGGGAGTGAGAGGGGATAGGGTACGTGGTAAGGGTACGTGGATAGGGTACGTGGTAAGGTCCTCCACTGTTTTATTCCAGCCGAGCCACCCAGACATTGAAGCATATAAACTAGAAGCATGAGTAGGAGCCTTTGCCACCATTCATTTTTATTGTGGCTGACCATCAAATGTAATATCTTGATTCCTCCTTACCCCAAATCTTTGATCCCTTCACCCCCTCGAGCTGTATCTAATTTATTGTTGAAATCACAGAACGCCTGTGAATTCCACACATTCACACCCTCTGACTGAAGAAATGTCTCCTCCCCTCAGTTCTAAAAAGGTTTTCCCTTATCAACAAACTAAGACAGCCAGTTGTGGACTCCCCCACCATTGGTAACATCCTTTCTGAATCGACCCTGTCTAATCGTGTTTGAATTTTATAAGTTTCTATGAGTTCCCCTCTCACTAATCTGATTTAATTTGACTTAACAACATTCGGTGGCAGTGAATTCCACACATTTACCACACTCTGACTGAATAAATTTCTCCTCACTCAGTTCCAAAAGGTTTGTCCCTCATCCTAAAACTATGACCCCTAGTTCTCGACTCCCCCATCATTGGCAACATTCTTTCTGAATCGACCCTGCCTCATTATGTTAGAATTTAATACGTTTCTCTGAGGTTCCCTCTCACTCTACAAATTTCCATTGAATATAATCCTAACCAACCTAATCTCTCCTCATATGAAAGACCTGTCATCCCAGAAATCAGCCTGGTAAACCGTCGCTGTACTTCCTCTATAGCAAGGACATCCTTCCTCAGATCAGGACACCAAAACTGTACACAATTCTCCAGGTGTGGCCTCACCAATCCTTTATAAATTGCAGCAAATCATCCCTATCCCTAAATAGGAATCATCTCGCTATGAAAGCTTACAGACCACTTGGCTCCATCACTGCCTGCTGTACCTGCCTGGTTCCCTGTAGTCAATGATGCACGAGGAGACCAAGGTTTAGATGAGAATCCACGTCCCTCAATTTACACCCATTCAATAATAACTTGCCTTCCTAATATTCCTGCCAGAGTCGATTTCCTCAAAATAGACTGCATCTGCTATCTGCATACGGCCACACACTCAGCCTGTCCAAATCACGCTGAATATGCTCTGCATCCTCCTCAAAGTTCACCGTCCCTCCCAGCTTTGCACCATCTGCAAATTTGGAGATCATAGAAATCATAGAAACCCTACAGTACAGAAAGAGGCCATTCGGCCCATCGAGTCTGCACCGACCACAATCCGACCCAGGCCCTCCCCCCATATCCCTACATAGTTTACCCGCTAACCCACGCATCCCAGGACACTAAGGGGCAATTTTAGCATGGCCAATCAACCTAACCCGCACATCTTTGGACTGTGGGAGGAAACCGGAGCACCCGGAGAAAACCCACGCAGACACGAGGAGAATGTGCAAACTCCACACAGACAAAGACCCAAGCCGGGAATCGAACCCAGGTCCCTGGAGCTGTGAAGCAGCAGTAATAACCATTGTGCAACCGTGCCGCCCCATGATGATGCATTGAGTAACCCTTCTGGAAGACTTAATAAACCACACCCACTGGTTCCCCTCAGTCAACTCTACTAGTTCCACCTCAAACAATTCCAAGATATTCCAATCGTGGTTTCCCTTTTGTAAATCCATGCTGACTTTGTCTGATTATGGCACTGCCTTCCAAATGCCGAGTTATGAATTCCTTGAAATTTGACGTTTGCGACTTCCCCAGCACCGACTTGAGGCTCACTGGTCCATAGTCACTTCTTTCTCTCTTCAGTCGTGTCTGAATACCGGTTTTGCATGAGCTACTCTCCAATCTGTAGGAACCAGCCCAGAATCCAATAAAATTGGAAAATAACCATCATTGGATCTGCTATTCCCAGGAACACTTCCTTAAGTACTCTGGGGTGAAGATGTGGGCGGCACGGTAGCACAGTGGTTAGCACTGCTGCTTCACAGCTCCAGGGACCTGGGTTCGATTCCCGGCTTGGGTCACTGTCTGTGTGGAGTTTGCACATTCTCCTTGTGTCTGTGTCGGTTTCCTCCGGGTGCTCCGGTTTCCTCCCGCAGTCCAAAGATGTGCGGGTTAGGTTGATTGGCCATGCTAAAAATTTGCCCTTAATGTCCTGGGATGCATAGGTTAGAGGGATTAGTGGGTAATTATCCAGAGGTATGGGGTTGGGCCTGGGTGGGATTGTGGTCGGTGCAGACTCGATGGGCCGAATGGCCTCTTTCTGTGCTGTAGGGTTTCTAAGATTATCAGGAGCGAGAGATTTATGCACCTTCAATCCCATCATTTTCCCCAAAACAATTTCTCTACAAATTCAAATTTCCTTCAGCTTCTCTCTAAAACGTGTTCCTCTCTGTACTTTTTGCACACTATTCATGTCTTCCTTTCTGAAGATCGAAGCAATGTACGATTTAATTCCTTGGCTATTACTTTGTTCCCCGTTATGGGATCTCCCATTTCTGACTGCAAATGTCCTAGTTTGTCAATCTGTTTCTCATTACATACCGATAGACATATTTTCAAGTCAGTTGTTATGTTCTACTGTAGATTACTTTCATACTCTATTTTTCTTTCCTTAATCAATCACTTCCTCCTCCCAAAAGGTTGTTTTTGTAAACAGTGATTGTGTTACTGAGGGTGAATCTGTGATGGTGTGTTTTAGCTTTTCACCAATTCACACCGACGATTGTGTTTTAAATGTGGCTGCTGCCACATTGCAATGTGATTGTGGGATCTTACTGTGCAGGATGACCAGCACGATTTCTGAAATGACAGCGTTTCACACATCTCCATCATGACCTCTCTGCTTCTGTCTTCTATACATCAGCTAATAAAGAAAATTGTCATGCCTGTCTTCTTAAGCATCTGATCATTAGAAGTTACCCACTGGAATGGAAAACAATAGAAGGTTTATGTTTTTTCTTGAATTTAAACAGAAATTAAATTTTTTAAAAATCCAAAGAGCAGTTGTCCAGTCACAACCTCAACATAAAAATAATAAATGAACTAACTTCAAAAGACTGAAAAAGTAACAGAGGCTGTGATAAAGAACAATCAGCACATATTCCAAAATTAAGATCATTCTTGACAGATTTCATTTAATAATTTTAGCAATTATCAGGAATGATATGGTGTTTCTAGATGCCTTCAGTAAGTTAACACATAACAGACTTCAGTAATCTCAGGACAAGTGGAGTTAGAGGACCAGCAGCAGAATGACGAGAAGCTGGTTACAAAGACACAACACAGGAAGCCGGAGGAAAGGGATTTTCTCTGATTGCTGGGAGGGGGGGGGG
This sequence comes from Mustelus asterias, assembly GCF_964213995.1. NCBI lineage: Eukaryota > Metazoa > Chordata > Chondrichthyes > Carcharhiniformes > Triakidae > Mustelus > Mustelus asterias. The sequence goes on along the minus strand of NW_027590120.1, from coordinate 743,984 downwards.
GAGTGGTTTTCCACAAGGATCAGCACTGGGATCACTGTCCTTCACAATTTATATAAACAGTATGGAATCAGGAAGCAAAGTGATAATTTCAAAATTTACAAACCAATCCAAACTGAGAATGAGAATGATCAGAGTGGAAGAATACAACTCAACACAATAACACATTATTAATAAATTATAAACTTGCAAATTGGGTATTCAAATTGGAAATTAATTTCACCACAGCTCAGTGTCAGGTTCTGCATTCTGATCAGAACAATGTGTTTTCAAATCAGTCTATAGAATTCAAGTATCTGAATGCTTTCGAGGAGTTTAGGGCTTCAGGTGATCAGATTCACAAATCGCGTGAAGCAGCAACACAGTTTCGACATAACCATAACAATCCGGAAAAAAACCATTGGAATCCATTTCCAGATCAATGGAAATGTGAACAAATCACACAATCTTTGACAATCACAGAATACTCCTTGGTTTGTAATTGGTTTGTTTAAATATCAGGAACTCGCTGAAATCTGGTTCTTTTCAATACAAAGCCAAGGTATGGAGAAATTTCACATCACACAATCACCACCAAACATCATTAAAGCAAAGCCAAACTCTTCTTGGCCTTTTGGCTCAGATCAAGTGTAGTGTCGACATGCTGTACTTGGTTGAAGTCATAAGGTTGCATTTTAGCTTCATTTGAAGTAATTTTTAAAAGCGGCATCTCGGCCTTTTGGCGAAGATGCAAATGAGATCAAGCCTTGGAGGAAGTGCAATGCCCACTCCAATCAGCTTGGATCATGTAGATCAAGCCCCAGACAGGAGGTCAGAGCCCCGTCTTGTCAGCTTGGATCGGGAGTGTCTCAACTTGTTGAGACTCTGAATTGGACTTGATTTGATTGAATTGGATTTAAAAAAGAATTTAAAAGCCAAACTCTTCCTGTTTTCAACATATTCCAAAGATAAAAGACTCAGACAGCTCCACATAATGGACATCTCACTCACCAAATTCAAATAGAATATGTTTAAAATTGAAACAACTTCTTTCATTCCAATTCTTTTCCTAAACACAATACAATTCTACGTGGACAGATATTGCCAGATATTAAAGGAGACTTTGATCAGATATTCCACTCAGGTGAAAGAACCACAATCAGTACAATTTTACACTGACAAATATACCCTGCAATACTTGTTCACTGGTGTCTGGTATTCCACTCTGGTTGTTGACCCACATTCAAATTTCCATTATATTCTTACTCCCACACAACGTTATTTCAGAGAGATCACCTTCACTGAGGTCCAATCTTACAATAGATAAGACTGAGTAGTTCACTCCTCAATACATTAACTTCATTGAGTCGTGAGCCCGTGAATAACAGACAGAGGCTCATTTTCAGTTGATGAAAAGGATTAAACACACAGAGATATTTCAAGCCATTTGATTTAAGTAAATTACATCGTTCACCTGGAGTCTGTATAACAGTGACCACGAGATCAGCATGGAGCATTTTCAGTCAGAGCTTAAAATCAGCGAGCCATTCACACACAGATTTGCACAACCTCAATAGTTAGTCACTCACCGGGAACACCAAGAATCGCGATGATTGGGTAGAATATTTTCTGAACGACCACGACTGGAATCATTATCTTCAGTGTGAGGTGATGTGCCTCTTCGAGGTGCTGACAGTCTCTCTGTCTTAAAATCTGACGTTATATGTTCCCAAACCCACCCCTTTAATTTATGCACTGTATATTCACCTTAGGGACATTGTGGCAGAAACCTGGTTTGAAGTTTTTTTTAAAATATATGAATAAACAGATTACGACATTGAGTTCAGTGATGGAAAATATTTATTTTTAGTATTGACTTACCTCTTACCAAACACTGGATTCTGTTGATAACATTGATCAACTAATAATAACAGGGAAGATGTTGTCCACTCAAACACCATCAGTCCCACCTCTAGATCTCACATTGTTTCAGTGATACTTGTCACTGGACGGTGACATTTTAGTAATTGAGTTTCAATTGTTACCTTGTCTCTCTGTGTGATTTTGAACTGTGGACATCTGCGATGTGATTTAAATGGGTTAGAGTTTAGCATAAATTGCAAAATTCTATTGATCAATAATTTGGAACTATTTAGTCTGCAAATACATTTGTTTTTTATCCTGAAATCTACTGCAACTCCTCAAACTGAGAAAATATTCAGAAAGAATGGGACATCTCAGAAAATTCAGGCCCTGCAGCAGATACAATCACATCGCCTCTTGGAGCAGTAAAATAACAGACTTAACTGTGACGAGCAATGCACAGCCTCCAAGTGACACTGGACCCACATCTGATACAGTGTTCAGAAACGTGCTCTGATGTGGAAGGAGAGAGATGAGCACGAGAGAGATGGACGTTTTGTTTGATGGTTTGAATCTAGAAAGGGTGTGAGACTCGGAAATTGAATGGATAAGAGTGAGAGAGGAAGACTCTGAGCGAGTGAAAGTGAAAAAGAGGAAGAGAGAAGGATAGATGGGGCGGGAGTGAGGGCGTGATGATGGCGGAAGCAGTTATTGTAAGAGGAATGGTGTTTATAACAGTAACTTAAGTTAGGAAGAAGTCAGCTCCGCTGGCTATGAGGAGAGGTTGAATGAACCAGAATTGTTTACACTGGAAAGACGGAGGCTGAGGGGAGAACTGATAGAGGTCTACAAAATTGTGAGAGGCGCAGACAGGGTGCATAGTCAGAGGCTTTTCTCCAAGGGTGGAAGTGTCAATTACAAGGGGGAGCGGTTTCAAATGCAGGAGGAAATATTAAGGGCGATGTGCCCTTAGAATTTCAATTTTTCACACTGAGAGTGGTGGGTGCCTGGAATGCGCTGCCAGGGGAGTTGGTGGAATCAGGCACATTAGCAACATTTAAGAGGCATCTGGATTGATACATTATTTGAGGTAAGAGGGATACGGATCGAGTAAGCGCAGAATGTTTTATTTTAAAATCGGGCATCATGATAAGCACAGGTTTGGAACGTCGAAGGGCCTATTCCTGTGCTGTCCATTTCTTTGCCCTTTGTTCTTTGAGAGTGTGCATCAGGAAAGACGCAACTGGGGTAAGAGAGAGTTCGACAAATCAGACCACAAGGCTATGCTCCTGCTATAGGCTTACACGTAAAGGCTAAAGCGGGATGATCCATCAAATAAAGTCATGCAGTGTTGGTCGGAGGAATCGGAAGAACTCCTACGTGACTGCTTAGAGTCCGTGGACTGGTCAATATTCAAAAACTCTGCGACCAGCCTGAACGAGTAGGTCACGACAGTAACTGACTTCATTGGAAGTGTGTAGAAGACTGTGTGCCCAAGAAGATATTGTGTGTGTTTCCCAACGAGAAACCATTGATGAACAGGGATGTCCACTACTTACTGAAGTGCAGGTCTGAGGCGTTCAAGTCAGGCGACCCTGACCTATACAAGAAACGGGCATGGAGTCTACGGAAATAGGGCAAACAGGTAGGGAGGTCATAGAGCCTTTACAGATTAAAGGGGAGGAGGTGCTTGCTGTCTTGAGGCAAATCAGAGTGGATAAATCCCCAGGACCGGACAGGGTATCCCAAACAGACCTTGAGGGAAGCTAGTGTTGAACTTGCAGGGGCCCTGGCAGACATATTTAAAATGTCAGTATTCACGGGGGAAGTGCTGGATGATTGAAGGGTGGCTCATGTTGTTCCGTTGTTTAAAAAAGTTTTCAAAAGAAATGCAGGAAATTATAGGCCAGTAAGGTTGACGTCAGTGGTGGGCAAGTTATTGGAAGGTGTGATGAGGGATAGGATCTACAAATATTTGGATGACAGGGACTTATTAGGGAGAGTCAACATGGCTTTGTGCATGGTAGGTCATGTTTGACCAATCTATTAGAGTTTTTCGAGGAGGTTACCAGGAAAGTGGATGAAGGGAAGGCGGTGGATGTTGTCTACCTGGATTTCAGCAAGGCCATTGACAAGGTCCCTCATGGGAGGTTAGTTAGAAATGTTCAGTCGCTGGGTATACATGGGGATTTAGTATATTGGATTAGACACTGGCTCAATGGAAGAAGCCAGAGAGTGGTTGTGGAAGATTGCTTCTCTGAGTGGAGGCCTTTGACTTGTGGTGTGCCGTAGGGATCGGTGTTGTGTCCATTGTTGTTTATCATCTATATCAATGATCTGGATGATAATGTGGTAAATTGGATCAGCAAATTTGCTAACGATACAAAGATTGGAGGTGCAGTGGACAGTGAGGAAGGTTTTCAAAGCTTGCAGAGGGATTTGGACCAACTGGAAAAATGAGCTGAAAAATGGCAAAAGGAATTTAACGCAGACAAGTGTGAGATATTGCACTTTGGAAGGACAAACCAAAGTAGAACGTACACGGTAAATGGTCGGACTCTGAAGAGTGCAGTTGAACAGAGGGATCTGGGAATACAGGTACAGAATTCCCTAAAAGTGATGTCACAGGTGGATAGGGTCGGAAAGAGTGCCTTTGGTACATTTATAAATCCGAGTGTCGAGTTTGAAAGTTGGTGTGTTTTGGTAAGGTTCTATAAGGCATTGGTGAGGCAGAATTTAGATTATTGTGTACAGTTTTGGTCACCTAGTTACAGGTAGGATGTAAATAAGGTTGAAAGGGTGCAGAGAAGGTTCACAAGGATTTTGTCGGGACATAGAAGCTGAGTTACAGAGAGAGATTGAATAGGTTGGGACTTGATTCCCTGGCGCGGAGAAGAATGAGAGGAGATTGAATAGAGTTGTATAAGATTTTGATAGGTATAGATAGAGTGAATGCAAGCAGGCTTTTTCCACTGAGGCTAGGGGAGAAAAAAAAACAGAGGGCATGGGTTAAGGGTGAAAGGAGAAAAGTTCAAAGGGAATATTTGGGGGGCTTCTTCACACAGAGAGTGGTAGGAGTGTAGAATGAGCTGCCGGATAAAGTGGTAAATGCTATTAATAAGTGGGAAATGAGAAAGTGGTAACTTTTACCAGTTAAGAAAAAGCTGGATGCGTTCGTGGATGAGAGGGGTGTGGAGGGATATGGTCCAAGTGCAGGTCAGTGGAAATAGGCAAAAAATGTTTCGGCACAGACAAGAAGGTCCAAAAGGCCTGTTTCTGGGCTGTAATTCTCTATGCTTCCATGGTTCTATGGCAAGAACTTTAACAACAGTTCGTTAAAGTCCAACATGTTTTTTGGTAGCAAATGCCACGAACGTCACGGCCATTCAGCCTCTGATCTTCGTGTCAGCGTTGTCCAAGGCGGCCTTCACGACACACGACAGTGCAGAGTCACTGAGGAGAAACTGATAGCCAAGTTCCGCACACATGAGGACGGCTTCAACCGGGATCTTGGGTTCATGTCACACTATCCGTAACCCCACAGCTTGCCTGGACTTGCAGAATCTCAGACTGCATTCCAAGCATTATTCTGTCAATTGAGTTTGTGTCTCTGTATTCCCTGTTTGTGAGCATTTCTCCACATCACCTGACGAAGGGGCAGCGCTCCGAAAGCTCGTGGCATTTGCTCCCAAAAAACATGTTGGACTTTAACGAACTGTTGTTAAAGTTCTTGCCATAGAACCATTGAAGCATAGAGAATTACAGCCCAGAAACAGGCCTTTTGCCTTAATCTAGTGGCATTTGCGACCAAATAAACCTGTTCGACTTTAACCTGGTGTTGTGAAACTTCTTACTGTGTTTACACCAGTCCAACGCCGGCATCTCCACATCTATACAAGAAAGCCAGATACGATCTGCACAGATCCATCAAAGATGCCAAAAGCCAACACCGGACCAAGCTAGTGTCCCATGCTAGCCACACAGACCCCCATCGACTATGCCAAGGTCTGCAAGACATAGCAGGCTACAAGATGAAGGCAAGTAAAATCGCTGGCTTCAACACACCCATTTCTAATAAGCTCAATGCGTTCTCTGCCCGTGTTAAGCATGAGGTCAGTAAGAGCATGCTCTCCACCCCAGAAGCCTCGGATCAAACTGCATCTGAGATCGCCATTGCAGATGTCAGAACAGCGCACTCGAAAGTCAACCCATGGAAAGTGACTGGCCCGGATGCCGGACACAGATGAACAGTCACACCCTGCGTGGATCAGCTGGCGGGGGTATTCACCGTCATCTTCAAACTTTCTTTGCAACAATCTGAGATCCCTATCTGCTTCAAGAAGACGGCAATTATCCCAGTAACAAAGATAAAACAAGCAGCGTGCCTTAATGACGATCTTCCACTGGCTCTGACATCCATCCATCAAAGTAGAAGGGGTCGAGACCTTCATGTTTTAGGTGTCCAGATCACTAACAACCTGTCCTGGTCCCCCCATGCCAACACGAGAGTTAAGAAACCCCCACCAACGCCTCTACGTTTTCAGAAGACGAAGGAAATTTGGAATGTCAGCTACGACTCTCATCAACGTTTACAGATGCACCATAGGTAGCATTCTTTCTGGTTGTATCACAGCTTGCGATGGCTCCTGCTCTGCCCAAAACCGCAAGGAACTACAAAATGTCGTGAATGTAGCCCAATCCGTCACTCAAACCAGCCTCTCATCCATTGACTCTGTCTACACTTCCCGCTGCCTCAGCAAAGCATCCAGCATAATTCAGGACCCCACGCACCTCGGATATTCTCTCTTCCACCTTCTTCCATCAGAAAAAATACACATAAGTCTGAGCTCAGGTACCAACCGACTCAAGATCAGTTGCTTCCCTGCTGCCGTCAGACTTTTGAATTGAAGAACTTGCATTAAGTTGGTCTTTCTCTACACCCTAGCTATGACTGTAACACTACATTCTTCACTCTCTCACTTTCCTTCTCTATGAACGGTATGCTTTGTCTGTATAGCGCGCAAGAAACAATACTTTTCACTGTATGCAAATGTATGTGACAATAACAAACAAACCAAATCAATTCAAAATCATTATGAAGTGTTTTGAAAGGTTATTCATGGCACAAATCATTTCTAGCCTCCCAGATTGCCTGGATCCATTCTGGTTAGCCTACCACCACAACCAGTCCACAACAGACACCATCTCCCTGGCCCTGCGCTCAACCCTGGAACAGTTAGGTAACAAGGACAACTGTGCCAGACTCCTATTTATTGAGTACAACTCAGCCTTCAAAGAACAAAGGACAGTACAGCACAGGAACAGGCCCTTCGGCCCTCCAAGCCTGCACCGAACATGATACCTGCCTAAACTAAAACCGTATGCACTCACAGAGTCCGTATCCTTTCATTCCCATCCTATCCATGTACTTGTCTAGTTGCTCCTTAAATGCCGCTATTGTACCTGCTCCCACCACCTCCCCGGGCAGCGCGTTCCAGACATTCACCATCCTCAGTGTAAAAAACGTGCATCGTGCATCTCCTCTAAACTTTTCCCCACACACCTTAAACCTTTGTCATATGATGACAAGTACATGACGAGATTTAAAATAAAGATATTAGATGCGTGTCAACGTGTATAAAAAGATTTGGATTCTAAAAGGGTTAATGCTGCCGTTCAGTGACTGGAATTAATGTTCTTCACCTTGAGATCTCAGTATTTGTGGCCCTTCTTTTCCTTCCAGTGAGTAGAAGAAGCAGCTTTAGAAATATTTTTTTTTTCCATTAAGTTGTATAAGGTCACAAAATGCAGCTTTATGATTTCCACAGATATATATTCCGCTGAATTCAGCAAACCAATCCCCAGCAACTGAATGATGCTTTCGGTCACTGAGTGATGTTAGAGTTTTGAGCAGGTCTGGGAATGTAAGCCCTCTTGTTTAACGCTGACATGCAAAGTCGCTGTTAATGGGGGATATTCCATTGTTTCTATCCAAATAAATGATCCAAAGATCTCCTTTCCCTCCACATAATTTCTGACCTCTTTCCGGAGCTGGAATCAGCTATCTCAGTTTGGACCGACTGCTAATAATTGGCCAAAAACAACGTAGCAAGCGTCATGGAGAAGTCAGATATTGATACAGATAATTCTGATATTTATTTGTGGGAGCATAAATTCTGATATTCATGCTCCCACACTGCCACCTCTGCTTGACCTGAAATAGATGCTCTCTTCAGCAATTAGGTAAACCAAGTGTATTCGTGAGGAAGAGACTTAGTCCTGAATTCAATCTTTATGTTGTTCATATGAGCCGAGAATCAGAAACATTGAAGGAATTCTTAAAAGTGTTTGAGACAGTTTGTTTAACACTTTTGCTGTGTTGTCCATAATCGATGTTGTAATGTGGAGGTTCCAAGGACTAAGCAGTGAGAATGAGGTGAGTGTTGCATTTGTTTGTCTGTGGATATTAAAAATGAAGTCGGTGATGCACCTGGAGGGTAATGGCAGTAGTACTGAGGTCAGGCATCCACCTGGATATATATTGATAATAAAAGGAATTTAGTGATGTAATTGAGTAGGTAGTGATGAGAAGATTGGTGTTGAGGTTTGGGAGCTGGTGAGAGTTTGTGTCGAATGAGCGATTGCATACAGATTCCACCTCACTCTACACTGTGTTTATGCATCTCTCTCAGGTCAGATACAGCACCAATTAGACACAGGACTCTGCCCCTGCACTTATCCATCAAGCATTCTTTTGGAAGTACAGTCGTGGGGGTGGGCGGAGGGGGGGGGGGCGGGAGTGGAGGACAAGCCTACCTCCTTGGAGGAAAACATTAAGCCCCTCGAGACTGGTCATCCAGTTGATAAGATCTTGGCTCATTTGATTTGTCTCTCATCTCGTAATTCTGAAAATAGTTACCCTTCAGCTTCCCATTTCCTCTTGAAATTCTTGATTTAATGTGCTTACGGCTCATGATCAGACACTGCATTTCAGATACGAGCTATCCACTACTTAACAAATGTTTTCATTGTCCCCATGTACCTTCACTCTGCATCGTTTGCGAGAGGGGGAGGTGTGTAGGGGTTGGAGTGTGAGTGTGAGAGGGGTGTGCAGCGGTGGAGTCGTCATGTGAGAGGGAAAGAAGGATGTCGATGTGAGAGGGAAAGGGAGATGCTGAGGTGAGAGGGAAAGGGGGATATTGAGGTGAGAGGGAAAGGGAGATGCTGAGGTGAGAGGGAAAGGGGGATATTGAGGTGAGACGGAAAGGGGGATGTTGAGGTGGGATGGAAAGGGGGATGTTGAGGTGAGATGGAAAGGAGGGTGTTGAGGTGAGAGGGAAAGAGAGATGCTGAGGGAGAGGGAAAGGGGGATGTTGAGGTGAGAGGGAAAGGGGGATGTTGAGCTGAGAGGGAAAGGGGGATGTTGAGGTGAGAGGGAAAGGGGGATATTGAGGTGAGAGGGAAAGGGGTATGAAGAGGGGAGAGGTAAAGGGGGATGTGGAGGTGAGAGGGAAAGGGGGCTGTTGAGGCCAGGAATTGTGCTGAGGTTGGAGGGAGAATGTTGATGAGAGGGGGAGCATTATGAGGAGGGGGATATGTTGAGTGAAATGGGAATGATTAGGTGAGGGTGAAAAATGCTGAGAAGTGGGTCAGTGTTGAGATGTGAGGAGACAGTTGAGATGAGTTGCTAGATTTTTGAGGTCTGAAGGAGGAGAGTGGATCAGAGATAGACAGTGTTCGGGTGATTATGGGAGTGTTGAGGCGAGACGGAGATTATTGAGCTTCGAGGGGGAGTATGGATTTGAGAGTGAGACCGTCGACCTGACGGGGGAATGTAAAGATGAAAGGAAATTGTTTGATGTGAGAGAGGGAGATTGTTGAAGGGAAAGGGGCGTGTAGAAGTGAGAGGGAGAGTGATGAGATGAGAGTGGATTGTTGAATTGAGAGAGGGAAAGTTGAGGTAAGATGGTGGGAGCTGCGGTGAGGCAGAGGGCTGAGATGAGAAGCGAGAGCTGACATGAGAACGGAGAATGTTGAGTTGAGGCAGGGCTCGACTTGTCCTCCGCGCTCACCCCAAAATCAGATAATCCCCCCAGAATTAATGGGATCTTTGCATGGTCTGTGCCCGCCCGCTCCAACTCCCATGTGTTGTGGGACGGGAGATTTAGCTTTTGGGGATCTTGAGGTGAGAGTGCAAAGCTGGATGGAGAGTGTGGAGATGAGATGGGTAGAGTTGTGGTGCGTGGGGCAATGTAGATGTGAACAGGGAGGACTGATGTGAGGTTTAAGGATATTAAGTTGGGAGGGGGTGGGTTGTGTTGAGTGGGGGAGTGTTGAGCTGGTAGGGGGTGTTCTGGTGAGAGGGGTGATGTTGACCTGAGTGGGAGAATGTAGATTTGAGAAGTTGTGTGTTGAGATGAGCGTTGGCCTGTTGCGATGAGAGAGGTTGCGTTGCAGTGAGGGGAATGTGTGTTGAGGTTTGGGAAAGTGTGTTGAGGTGGTGGAGAGTGCTGAGTTGAGGGGAAGTATTTTTGATGGGTGGGTGTGTTGAGGTGAGAAGGGGAGTTTTGACATCAGACGGACATGGTTCCATTGAAGCATGGCAGTGTTCATATAAGGCGGCATTTCGAGCTGAGAGGAGAAATGTTCATGTGAGAGGGCTGTGTTGATGTGTGAGGGGGAGTATTAAGCAGAGTGGTGTGTGTTTCGAAAAGAGTGGTCGCTGACATCAGAAGGGGTGGGTTTTGAGATAAGGGAGATGTGGATCGCAGGTGGTGAATTCGGATGTGAGGGGGAGAATTTCGATGTGAGATGGATAGTGTTGAGTTGAGACAGATAGCGTTGCGGAAAAAGGATGTGATGTCTGTGTGATAGAGATTGTCAGAGGGAAGGGGAGTATTGAGGTGAGCGGGGGGGGGGGGGTGTTGTGATGAGGGTGTGTGTTGAAGTGACAGGATAGTGTTGATGTGAGAGGGAGAGTGTTGCGGTAACGGGGAGTGTTCAGTTGAAAGCGTGAGTGTTAATGTTGTCATGTGAGTGTACCTTTAAGAATTATTTTACATCATGCCGCTTATATGGAGGTGGAGTGAAGCTGTGGCAATCAGGTGATAGTTTTATTTTTCCTTATGGTCATTTAGTTTTGTTTTGGGAAGCTGTTTAGCAGCAAGCCAAGAAGCAATCTCTCTCTCCCTCTCCCTGTCCTTCTCTTTTTAAAAAGCTGTGTTTTGACAAGCAGATTCGATTACAACCTATTCAGCGTTTCTTCTCAAGGGATTATGAGCATTCAACCCAGGAGGCTGGTCACGTGCAATAAGTAGGCATTAACCTCCACTGTATTGTGGTGATTTGGAGGTTTTTGTGGATTGGATGTTGGCTTTGGTTAGAACACACGAGAGATAGTTCCTTCGGAGTTGTACATTATCGTGGTTGTTGTGTTTCTTGTTTGTAATTGTTAAAAGTTCTTGCTAAATGTCTTACTATACATGTCAACAATAATCTCAATTAAACTTTGTTTTGAATAAAATTTTCTCGTGGGTCAGGTGACTGACACCTGAAGTGAAACCTCTCGTGCTCCTTCCAGCCAAATTCAAGGTAAAGCGTAACAGGTCAGTCGAGCTTCATGGAACACCTGGAAGTATCCAACCTTACTGATAAGAATTGGGGGCTCCGGGATTGAAATCTGTATTTCTTGATTGATTTGGGATGAGTGAACTCAAAGACAGTGCGTGGTGCGCAGATTTGTGTTTTATTTTCAGATGTTGTATTCAAGTTTAAATAGCGAGTGCGGTTTGGATTAATGGCTCTTTCAGAGGCTCAGAAATTTCTGCAGCTGGAGGAAGTCAGCAAGTTACCTTACAGAAAGTGAGTAAGGCAAAGATTTTGGAATTAGGAAATACATTGCAGTTGACATTGCCTGACAGAGTACGGAAAGGAGAGATAATTGTGGCGAACGCATTTGGAATTGTCAGAAGCACAATCAGAATCGTTGGAAATGGCGGGAATTCATTTACAAATGAAACTGACTGAAATATGAAAAATAATTGAAACTCCTTGAATTACAGGCGAAAGGAAAGGGAGGAACAGCATGCAAAATAATTAAAACGATCTGAATTGCAGGCAAAAGGAAAAAAAGAGACAAGGGGAAGAGAGAAGTAAAAATTGAGAGACTTTGAACATCGGAAACTGGCCTTCAAACGTAAACGTCGGGAATGATTGGCGGAGGTAAAGGGCAAAGTACAGTGTGAGGGTAGTGATGAGGATTGTGAGAGAATGAGGGGCAGAAAATAAATCAGGAGATAGAAAAGGCCAATACAAAAGGCAATGTTACAATAATCATGTGGGACTTCAATATGCAGGTGGACTGGGAAAATCAGGTCGGTAGTGGATCCCAAGAAAAGGAATTTGTGGAATGTCGAAGAGATGGATTTCTGAAGCAGCTTGTGACAGAGCAGACTTGGGAACAGACAATTCTGGATTTGGTGATGTGTAGTGAGGCACAATTGATTGGGGAGTTTAAGGTGATGGAGCAGTGACCACAAATTATGGAATTTACCCTGCAGTTTGAGAGGAAGAAGCCGGAATCAGGTGTAAAGGTGTTCGAATTAAATAAAGGCAACTACAATGACATGAGGGAGGAGCTGGCCAGAGTTGTTTGGTAAGGGAGCCCAGCAGGGAAGACTGTGGAACAGCAACGGCAGGAGTTTTTGAGAGTTATTCGGGGGGCACAACAGAAATTCAACCCAGTGAGGAGGAAACATGCCAGAGGGAGGATGATGCATTCATGGCTGACGAGGAAGTCAAAGACAGCATAAACACAAAAGAAAAAGCACACAAAGTGGCAAGGATTTTTGGGAAGCCAGAGGATTGGGAAACCTTTAAAAGCGAGCAGAGGACAACTGAAAAAGCAATAAGGGGGGAGAAGATGAAATATGAGTGCAAGCTAGCTTGTAATATAAAAGAAGATGGGAAGAGGTTTTTTTTCAATATATAAAAACGTAAGAGAGAGGCAAAAATAGCCATTGGAACACTGGATAATGAGGCTGGAGAAGGAATAATAGGAAACAAAGAAATGGCAGAGGACCTGAATAGTTACTTTGCATCAATCTTCACGGTTGAAGACACCAGTGGGATGCCAGAGCTCCAGCAGAGTCGGGGGGCACAGGTCAGTGAAGTGGCCATCACTAAGGAGAAGCTTCTGGCGAAACTGAAAGGTCTGAAGGTGGATAAATCGCATGGGAGAAATGGACTACACCCCAGGGTTCTAAAATAGATAGCTGAGGAAATTGTGGAGGCATTGGTGGTGATCTTTCAGGAATCACTGGAAACAGGGACGGTACCAGAGGACCGGAATGTAGCTAATATAACACTGCTGTTTAAGAAGGGAGGGAGGCAGCAGACATGAAATTACAGGCCAGTTAGCCTGACTTCTGTCCGATTTTAGAGTTCATTATTAGAGATGAGATCGCAGAAGTGCATGATAAAATGGGACTGAGTCAGGACGGCTTTGTCAAGTGGAGCTCATGTCTGACGAATCTGTTAGAGTTCTTTGAGGAGGTAACAAGGAAGTTAGATAGGGAGAACCAGTGGACCTGATTTATTTCGATTTCCAAAAGGCCATTGAGAAGGCGCTGCACAGGAGACTGTTAAATAAGTTAAGTGCCAATGGTGTTGAGGGCAAGATCCTGGCATGGATAGAGGATTGGCTGACTGGCAGAAGGCAGAGAGTGGGGACGAAGGGATCTTTTTTCAGGATGGCAGCCAGTGACTAGTGGGGTGCCTCAGAGGTCGGTGCTGGGAACACAACTTTTCACAATATGCATTACCGATTTGGAAGAACGAAATGAAGGCACTGTTGCTTCGTTGGCACATGATACAAAGATACGGAGAAGGACAGGGAATATTGAGGAAGTCGGGGGGGAGGGAGGGCTGCAGAAGGAATTGGACAGGTTAGATAGTGGGCAAAGAAGTGGCAGATGGAATACAATGAGAAAGAGTGTGGGATTATTCCCCTTTGCAAGGAGGAATAGAGGCAGAGACTATTTTCGAAATGATGAAGAGCTTAAAAAAATCAGATGCACGAAGGAATTTGGGAGTCCTTGTTCAAAATTCTCTAAAGGTTAACCTGAAGGTTCAGTCGGCAGTTAGAAAGGCAAATGGAATGCTGGCATTCGTGTCGAGAGGGTCCATACCAGGGTCAGGCCCGCACCAGGCTCAGGCCCGCACCAGGCTCGGGCCCGCACCGGGTTCAGACCTACTCAGGTTCAGACAGAGTAGCGGTTCGGATTCACGCATCGTTCGGACTCAGAAGAGGCTCAGAGTTACAGAAGGCTCGGACTCAGACCATGTACAGATTCACCTCGCTTCACAATTACAGAAACATTGAAATATGGTAAAAGCAGGAGTAGGCCATTCGGCCCTTCGAGCCTGCTCCGCCATTCAGTTTGATCATAGCTGATCATCAACTTCAATATCCTGATCACCCCTTCCACCCATATTCCGTGATCACTTTAGCCCCACGAGCAATCTATAATTTCTTCCTGAAATCACGAAAGGTTTTGGCCTCAACAACTTTCTGTGGGAGTGAAGTCCAAAGATTATCTGGGTGGAGAAATTTCTCCTCATCTCTGTTCTAAAAGTTTGATGCTTATCCCCAAACCATGAGCCCTTGTCCTCAACTTCCTGAGCATCGGGAACATTCTTTCTGAATCTCCGCTGTTTAAACCTGTTCCAATATTATATGTTTCACCCGAATAAACTCTAATGAATAAAGCCCATACGACTTAGTCTCTCTTCATATCACAGATTGCCATCCCAGGAATCAGCCTGGTAAACATTCGCTGTACTCCTGCTATAGCAAGGACATCCTTCCTCAGATATGGACACCAAAACTGCACTACTCGAAGTGTGGACTCAGCAATTTCCTTTACAGCTGCAGTGATGATGTGGAGATGCCGGCGTTGGACTGGGGTAAACATTGTAAGAGTTTGAACAACACCAGGCTTAAGTCCGACAGATTTATTTGGTAAAATTTCATTCAGCAACTGCAGCAACACATATCTATTCCTGGACGCAAATCTTCTACCTCTGAAAGCCAGCATACCATTGGTCTTTTTGTACTGCCTGTTGAACATGCGCGCTTACTTTCAGTGACTGGTGCACGCGGACACCAAGGTCCCGCTGAGTATCCACCTCTCTCAATTTACACCCATTCAAATAACAAACTGTCTTCCTGGTATTGGTGCCAAAGTATATAACCTCACATTTACCCACATTATACTGCAACTACTTTGCAAATGCCCACACATTGAGCCTGTTGAAATCTCACTGCAACATGCCTGCATGTTTCTCACAGCTCACACTCACCCACCTTTTATAGAACATAGAACATAGAACAGTACAGCACAGAACAGGCCCTTCGGCCCACGATGTTGTGCCGAGCTTTATCTGAAATCAAGGTCAAGCTATCCCAATTCCTATCATCCTGGGGTGCTCCATGTGCCTATCCAATAACCGCTTAAATGTTCCTAAAGTGTCTGACTCCACTATCAATGCAGGCAGTCCATTCCACACCCCAACCTCTCTCTGCGTAAAGAACCTACCTCTGATATCCTTCCTATATCTCCCACCACGAATCCTATAGTTATGCCCCCTTGTAATAGCTCCATCCACCCGAGGAAATAGTCTTTGAACGTTCACTCTATCTATCCTCTTCATCATTTTATAAACCTCTATTAAGTCTCCCGTCAGCTTCCTCCGCTCCAGAGAGAACAGCCCGAGCTCCCTCAACCTTTCCTCATAAGACCTACCCTCCAAACCAGGCAGCATCCTGGTAAATCTCCTTTGCACTCTTTCCAGCGCTTCCACATCCTTCTTATAGTGAGGTAACCAGAACTGCACACAATATTCCAAATGTGATCTCACCAAAGTCCTGTACAGTTGCAGCATAACCCCACGACTCTTAAACTCCAACCCCCTGTTAATAAAAGCTAACACACTATAGGCCTTTTTCACAGCTTTATCCACTTGAGTGGCAACCTTTAGAGATCTGTGGATATGGACCCCAAGATCTCTCTGTTCCTCCACAGTCTTCAGAACCCTACCTTTGACCCTGTAATCCACATTTAAATTTGTCCTACCAAAATGAATCACCTCACATTATCAGGGTTAAACTCCATCTGCAATTTTTCAGCCCAGCTTTGCATCCTATCTATGTCTCTTTGCAGCCTACAACAGCACTCCACCTCATCCACTACTCCACCAATCTTGGTGTCATCAGCAAATTTACTGATCCACCCTTCAGCCCCCTCCTCTAAGTCATTAATAAAAATCACAAAGAGCAGAGGACCAAGCACTGATCCCTGTGGCACTCCGCTAGCAACCTGCCTCCAGCCGGAAAATTTTCCATCCACGACCACCCTCTGTCTTCGATCAGTTAGCCAGTTACCTATCCAATCGGCCAACTTTCCCTCTATCCCACTCCTCCTTACTTTCATCATAAGCCGACCATGGGGGACCTTATCAAACGCCTTACTAAAATCCATGTATATGACATCAACTGCCCTACCTTCATCAACACACTTAGTTACCTCTTCAAAAAATTCAATCAAATTTGTGAGGCACGACTTGCCCTTCACGAATCCATGCTGACTATCCCAGATTAATCCACATCTTTCTAAATGGTCGTAAATCCCATCCCTAAGGACCTTTTCTATGAATTTACCAACCACCGAAGTAAGACTAACCGGTCTATAATTACCAGGGTCATTTCTATTCCCTTTCTTAAACAGAGGAACAACATTCGCCACTCTCCAGTCCTCTGGCACCATCCCCGTGGACAGTGAGGACCCAAAGATCAAAGCCAAAGGCTCTGCAATCTCACCCCTTGCCTCCCAAAGAATCCTAGGGTATATTTCATCAGGCCCAGGGGACTTATCGACTTTCAGTTTATTCAAAACTGCCAGTACATCCTCCCTCCGAAAATTTATTTCCTCCAGCCTATTAGCCTGTAACACCTTATCTTCCTCAAAAACATGGCCCCTCTCCTTGGTGAACACTGGAGAAAAGTATTCATTCATCACCTCGCCTATCTCTACTGACTCCATACACAAGTTCCCACTACTGTCCTTGACCGGCCCGAAACTCACCCTGGTCATTCTTTTATTCCTCACATCAGAGTAAAAAGCCTTGGGGATTTCCTTGGTGCGACTCGCCAAGGACATCTCATGTCCCCTCCTAGCTCTCCTAAGCCCCCTTTTCAGCTCATTCCTTGCTAACTTGTAACCCTCAATCGAGCCACCCGAACCTTGTTTCCTCATCCCGACATAAGCTTCCCTCTTCTTTTTCACAAGACATTCCACCTCTTTCGTGAACCATGGTTCCCTCGCTCGGCCATTCCCTGCCTGACAGGGGCATACCTATCAAGGACACCCACTATTTGTTCCTTGAAAAAGTTCCTCTTTTCATTAGTGCCTTTCCCTGACAGTTTCTGTTCCCATCTTATGCCCCCTCAGTCTTGCCTAATCGCATCATAATTACCTCTTCCCCAATTGTAAACCTTGCCCTGCCGTACGGCCCTATCCCTCTCCATTGCAATAACAAAAGACACTGAATTGTGGTCACTATCTCCAAAGTGCTCCCCCACAACCAAATCTAACACTTGGCCCGGTTCATTTCCCAGTACCAAATCCAACGTGGCCTCACCTCTTGTCGGCCTATCCAGATATTGTGTCAGGAAACCCTCCTGCACACACTGCACAAAAACTGTTCCTCCGAACTACTTGACCGACAAAGGTTCCAATCAATATTTGGAAAGTTAAAGTCCCCCATGACAACAACTACTTTTATCATCTGCAAATTTGGAGATAATACATTTAGTCCCATTTTCAGTACAATTAACATACAATGTGAACAATTGGGGTCCGTGCACAGATGCCTGCAGCACCCCACGAGACACTGACTGAAAAGATGGAGTATGTGGACTTTAAGAGAGAGGTTGTGCTGGAATCTTTGAATGGCATCAAGTTAGATAAATCGCCGGGTACGGATGGGATGTACCCCAGGTTACTGTTGGAGGCGGGGGAAGAGATTGCAGAGCATCTTTGCGTCGTCGATGGAGATGGGAGAGTTGCCGGAGGATTGGAGGATTGCGGATGTGGTTCCTATTTTCAAGAAGGGGAATAGGGATTGCCCAGGAAATTACCGACCGGTGATTCTAACCTCAGTGGTTGGTAAGCTGATGGAGAAGATCCTGAGCGACCAGATTTATTAGCATTTAGAGAGGTTTAGTATGCTCAAGAATACTCAGCATGGCTTTGTCAAAGGCAGATCGTACCTTACGAGCCTGGTGGAGTTCTTCGAAAATGTGAGAGAACACACTGACGAAGCGAAAGCTGTAGATGTGGTTTATATAGATTTTAGCAAGGCGTTCGATAAGGTCCCCCATGCAAGGCTTCCGGAAAAAAGTGAGAGGGCGTGGGATACAAGGGGCTGCTGCCCTGTGGATCCAGATTTGGCTCGCCCAAGGGAGGCAGAGAGTGGGTAAAGATGGGTCTTTTTCTAGTTGGAGGTCGGTCACCAGTGGTGTGCCCCAGGGTTCTGGGACCCTTGCTGTTTGTCATTTTCATAAATGACCTGGATGAAGAAGCGGAGGGATGGGTTGGTAAGTTTGCCGACGACACGAAGGTTGGTGGGGTTGTGGATAGTCTGGAGGGATGTCAGAAGTTACAGAGGGACATAGATAGGATGCAAGACTGGGCGGAGAAGTGCCAGATGGACTTCAACCCAGATAAATGCATAGTGGTCCATTTTGGCAGGTTAAGTGGGATGAAGGAGTACAATATAAAGGGAAAGACTCTTAGTACTGTAGAGGATCACAAGGATCTTGGGGTCCGGGTCCATAGGACTCTAAAATCGACCCCGCAGGTGTAGGGGGTGGTTAAGAAGGCGTATGGTGTGCTGGCCTTTATCAATCGAGGGATTGAGTTTAGGAGTCCGGGGATAATGATGCAGCCACATAAGACCCTCGTCAGACCCCACTTGGAGTGCTGTGCTCAGTTCTGGTCGCCTCATTCCAGGAAGGATGTGGAAAAGATTGAAAGGGTGCAGAGGAGATTTACGAGGATGTTGCCTGGATTGAGTGGCATGCCTTACGAGGATAGGCTGAGGGAGCTGGGTCTTTTCTCCTTGGCGAGACGTAGGATGAGAGGAGACCTAATAGAGGTATATAAGTTGTTGCGAGGCATAGATCGGGTGAACACTCTGACACTTTTTCCCAGGGTGCAAATGGCTGCTACGAGAGGACACAGGTTTAAGGTGCTGGGGGGTAGGTACAGGGGAATTGTTCGGGGGAAGTTTTTCACACAGAGGGTGGTGGGCGAGTGGTATCGGCTGTCGTCAGTGCTGGTGGAGGCAAACTCAATCGGGTCTTTTAAGAGACTCCTGGATGAGTACATGGGACTTAATAGGATGGTAGGCCGAGAAGGTAGGGATATGTTCGGCACAACTTGTGGGGCCGAAGGGCCTGTTTTGTGCAGTAGGTTTTCTATGTTTTTCTATGTTTCCAATCAGAAAAAGGCCCATTTATTGCCAACTCTTTGCTTTCTGTCTGCTTACTGGCTTTCTATCTATCTCAAAACATTGCCTGCAATCCCATGCGTTTTCATGTTACATGGTAGTTAGTTTTGTGAGACCTTGTCGAAAGCCTTCTGAAAGTCTCAATAAACCCATCTGCTCACATCACTTTCTGAACTGTAATGTCTGGGGACACCTGCCCGCACTGGACCTGGTCGTAAAGGACCGGGTAGTAAACGAAACAAGACACAGCAACACCACTCCATCCACTTCCCTAAACTCCCACACTTACCCCAACTCTCAGTGCTTCACTCTTTGCAGCTTGGAGCTGCCTGTGGAGCTCCCTGAGTGGGCAGACTTCAGGAAACGTTGGCTCTATTCTCTCTCTACAGATGCTGTCAGACCTGCTGAGATTTTCCAGCATTTTTCTATTTTGTTTCCGGTTCCAGCATCTGCAGTATTTTGCCTTCACAGAAAAAAATCCAAACGGTTTTAGTTTCAGAGGGGTTCGATTAGTGGAATTGTTTGCGCGTTTGTCACTAAACATGAACTGACCTGCTGATTATTCCGAGTATTTTCTGATTGAAAAGTCAGGAATCACTCAGTGAAATTAAAAAAAAAGGAATTTCTGTGGTAGAGCACAAGGGAGGATGGATTACATGACACCAGGAATGGTGGACAAGGAAACACTGAGCCAGTGATAGTGGAGCCTGTGTGGTCGAGTGGTTCATAGTCAATGTTTCCACCGCTATAGCCCGGAATTGATGATAAACTGTTAACTAAACGGCACTTTGCTCAGCACGTACCGAGTTTCTCGAGTCGAAAGTATTTGAACATGAAGGAAGAAGACATAATTTGTTTCAGTTGGTTATAAAATGTTGGAATGACTGTGTGACAATGTCAGTAGCGAAAGTGACCTGAAATGAAGCGGTGGAGACAGAGATGGTTATCAATGAATTTCAAATCTCTGATATTAGCTTTCCTGGCGTCCCGTGGTCAGGTTTCGGCGCCATGTTCCGCGTTAGCGTCCCAGGCAAGTATTAAACGAAAGCACGCCTCACAGTGTCTGTTGAGGGAGAAACAAGATTAATCCGCAGCTGGATAAATTTTATCAGAGTTGGAAAAATCAGAGATGTAACAATAACAAACTGTGAAGAAGAATGACGCGGCAGATATTTATCACAAAAACAACTGACACACATGTCAAATTCTTCCTCTTTCAAGTCTCCTCGATTAACTCCTTGTTCTCCACCTCGGATATTTCCACATCCATCAAATATCACCCACCTGAATATTCAACCCCCTTTTCGCTCCACCGATAATGATACACCAATTCCGCGCTGGGCGCAGGAATTGGCTCCATAGCTCAGTGGTTGCAGCAGATCGGGTGTAAGGTTGGACAGTTTAAAGTTTATTTATTAGTGCCACAATTGAGCTTACATTAACACCGCAATGAAGTTCTGTGACAATTACGTCGTCGGCAGAACTGGCACCTTCTCGGGTAAATTGACAGCTAATTTAGCATGGCCAATGTACCTAACCAGCACATCTTTCACTCTGTGGGGGTAAGAAGGAGCACCCGCAGGAAACCCACGCAACACGGGGAAAGCATGCAGACTCTGTACAGACAGTATCCAATGCCGGGGACTGAAACCGGGCCCCTTGCGCTGTGAGGCAACAGTGCCACCATGTTGCCAAAAAGGTATTCTCTTGTTCATAAACAGAGAAAGAGCAGACAATGTTTGAAAAGGTGACCTAGTTTTTTTTAATTAATTAGAAATGAGCTTCCCTGGCTGGCCAGCATTTATTGTGCATCCTGGTTGCCCTGGGACAGTTAGGGTCAAACACTTTGCTGCAGCTCTGGAATCAATGTAGGCCAAGACGGATAAGGGACGGCAGGTTTCCTTCGCTAAAGCACATTACCGAACTCAATGGTTTTTTTTCCGACAATCGACAATGGTTTCATGTTCATCAGTGGATTCTTAATTCCAGATAGTTTTTATTGAATACAAATTCCACAGCGTGCCTTGGCAGGATTCAAAACCGGGACCCATAAAATTGGATGAGTTTCTGGATTAATAGTCTCGCGATAATACCACTAGGCCATCGTCTTTCCTAATATAAGCGTTTATGTTGAAAGAGATTTGGGTGTGTTTGTATAAGGAACGCAGGAAGGTAGCATGGTGGTGCAGCAAACAATAGGAAGGGAAATGACATTTTGGTCTTTATTGCCAACAGATTGCTGTATAAGATTAAAAACACCAACTTACATTTATACAGCGTTTTGTTGGGAGCAAGTGTGAAATATTCGGCGCAGTTCTGATATCCACAATGCTTTTTTTTCAGAAAAAAGGCTATCCTTCCATTGGAGACGGTCCACTTGGTAGGTTCCTGCGATGAGACAAGCTTCTCAAGACTCTAATTCTGCGATGAGATCAGCCAAGTTCTCCTGGGATGAGAGGCTGTGTAAATTGGGCTGAAATTCCCTGAGAGGCAATCTTATTGAACCTACAGAATACTGAGCGATTGTTTCCCAGTCTCAGATGAGGACTCATCGGAGAACTGACACACAAACACATCCAGCCAAGACTCTAATTCTTAACTTTAATTGCATATTTGAAATGAATATATATTATAGCATGTGATATGTATGATATCAATATTCATGAAATAAATAATGTTGACAACTCCTGACAACAGTCGAGCGGCAACACTTGAGAAATATTTTTATTGTTGCCTCCGTTCACAAGCCGGAACTGCGCGACAATGAATGCTTATGGGGAAAATAAAAGTACAACCACCGCCTCTGGATGGTACTGAGCCACCAACCATTTGCTTAAAGTCGAACGCAATAACGAATTCCGCCACTTAGACGAAGACACACTATATTAGGGTGTCAGCGAGTGCTGTATATATCCAACCCCAATTCTCTTTTTTTAAAACATAGTCGAAAACAACAACATGACCACATCGTTTACAATACTATGCAAGCCCTTTTGACTACTTCATTCCCCACAGTGTTGCAGCGATTTAGGGGTTTCCCGCTTCTCCCAACATGGGAAAGGGCCGTTGATAGAGCAGAAAGGGACAAACTGTTTCCACTGACGATTGTCAGTAATCAAATAATTGGGACTGAAGGTAATTAAGGAAAGACCGATTCGCATTTATATCACGCTTTTCCCGGTTGGTGGACGTCACAATGCGCTTTGCAGCCAAAGAAAGACAGTCACAATTGAAACTAAGGCAACAATTAAGACAAGGAAGGGGTCACTCTGATTTGAACCGGGGGCCGTTTGATCTGCAGTCAAATGCTCTACCACTGAGCTACGCCCCCTCAGCTGTCAACTACTGCTCGGGATCCAGCATAGTCTTATTAAGTGGTGGAGGGGGATCCAGTGGTCAGACTGCATCCCGCTTTGTCTCAGAGTTATTGGTTTCTGAGTGAAGTCGGAAAGCTTAGCGTTTAAGTTCGCGAGATGTTTCCTTGTGATTTGGCTGAGATTTGGATCCAGGTCTCGGAGATGTTTGTGTCAATCTAATCGATAAAATCTACCCCATTGTCATACAGATTTGACCTTGTATCCCCATCTCTATTGGCAGCGCTTTGCAGCCTATCACTGACCTTCACTATCTGTGTTTGTTCTTGAACTGTTGCCCATGTGACATTTCCAATTCGGAGTAAAGATAGATCTAACTCCACTACTTCCGACAGAGCTGTTTTCGATCAGGAAACAACTCAGGTTTGTGAAATAGATTAGCAAAAACTTTAAATCTTGGCACATCGAAACCGATCTATGACCCTGAAAGCGCCAAATCCTAAGCACTGGACCATCAGGGTTTCATTCTCCTGGTTCTCCCATAGACTGGATACAGGAATATGCACAGTGCCAATTATTCACAGTAGCATTCTCCTTCCAGTCTTGTGCACGTTGTTCAGCTTTGAAATTATTCATCTTTTCACATTAGCTTCGAGTGTGATGAAAGCAGAGCAGTGATAAGCTGAAGGTTTTCAACAGATTTACCACACTAAGGTTTATAACAAACACTACTCTTTGAATGTGGTGAGCCACAGTGAAATTTAATGCAGTAGAAGGTAACTCACTCATTCTGACAGTAGGTACCAGCAATTGCAATGTAAATATGATGTCGAGATACCGGGTTGGACTGGGGTGGGCACAATAAGAAGTCTCACATCATTATGTTAAAGTCCAACTGGTTCATTTGCTCCGATAATAAAATCAATTTGCTTTATTTTATCAGCGTTCCGAAAGCTCCTGACTCCAAATAGACCTGGTGTTGTAAGACTTCGTAATGTAAATTTGAATCGTTGTGGGTAATTGACAGGATTGTGGAATGGGGCAGATTTTTCCTTCTTCCTGATCAACCTGCCACAAGTATCTCTCCCGTTTTCGACCAGGAACCACACCCACTCTCCTTAATTCATGTGTTGCACGAGAGCAATGAATCATCATTCCCTAACCGTGAATCGAACCCAGACCATGGCAGTGAAAGCAGCGAATTTTATCAACGAAACCAACACGGAAATTGAGGTGACCTGAGCATTATTGAGCAATTGTGGGCGTGTGTGTGTGTGCGTGTGTGATTTGGGGGAAAGGTCACGTGCTCCAGGGTAATCCTTGATGAATGAAGCCACCAACCTCTTTTCGCTGAGCTTTTTGTGTTCTTGAGAAGTCGTCCTCTGGGGCTGATGCAATGAGGCCAGGAGAGTAACTCACTGCACCGTCTGCAATGTGATTGCGGTGCGATTTGCTGAAAGCTGTTAATTTTATAAAAATAATCTTTTTGCGAATTGTAAATGAAATGGCCTTCAGTACCCGGTAAGAATTCGCACAACACCAGGTTAAAGTGGAACAGGTTTGTTTGAAATCACGAGCTTTCGGAGCGCAGTTCCTTCATCACTGACGCTGAGGATTCACCACATTTTTCTGTCTTTGAATGAAAGCAATAGATATCTCGTCAATTCCCCTGTATCCTGAGTGGACGACACTGATTTCAACAGTACACTGCTTTAAATGTTTGTTTTCAATGTGAAATTAAGTGGTTTGATTCCATGTGAAGCATTTAAACTTACACTCTTCCGGGAATATAGTGACATAGTGGTAAAATCAGTGGAGTATGAATCCTGTGACCCAGGCTCGCAGGTCACGATCCCACCGCAGTCTAGAACTGCAACGGAAGTGAAAGCTAGTCTCAGTAATGAAGCTTTGTTTTCTGATTGCCATGAAAACACATCTTGCAGAAGGAAATCTGCCATCCTTCTCCTTTCTGGCCTCCATGGGACTCCAGAGGAAAGGCAATGTGATTGACTCTTAACTGCCCTCTGAAATGGCCCAGCAAAATACTCAGTTCAGAGGGAAATAGGGATGGACAACAAATGCTGGCACTGACAACAAAATATATATTGCATTCGCAGCATTTTAAGAAATGATTAATTCTCATTTTGTTTCATTTCATGTGAAACAGGGTGATATATTCCAGTGTCTTATTATCTAAAACCTCAGCCTTTCACCTGTTCAAACAGGTAAGATTCAGTCAGAGAAAAGTGATCCACTGTGATCCAAAACAAGGAATTGTAGTTGCTGCGAATCCCACCTCAAAACAGAAAATGTTGGAAGGACTCATCGGCTTCAACAGCTTCTGTGGAGAGGGAAAGAGAGTGAATGATTCAGGTTGCTGACCTTGGACCCTAACTGGAAAAAAGTAGTGATTTATTGGTTTACAGATAAGTACAGAGTCAAGAAAAATAGAGAGGGAGAGGAGGAAAGAACAAACGGTGTTTTGATCGGATGGAAGGCTGGAGTGATTGAATTACAGTGAAGCTGATTATTGTTCCCACTGACACAATCTCGCAGTTCTGGGTTTAAATCTCATAATAAATGAGACCAAAACCTCTCGCTGAGTTCAGGGCTAAACAAAACAAAGAACAAAGAACAGTACAGCACAGGAAACAGGCCCTTCGGCCCTCCAAGCCTGTGCCGCTCCTTGGTCCAACTAGACCAATCGTTTGTATCCCTCCATTCCCAGGCTGCTCATGTGACGATCCAGGTAAGTCTTAAACGATATCAGCGTGCCTGCCTCCACCACCCTACTTGGCAGCGCATTCCAGGCCCCCACCACCCTCTGTGTAAAAAACATCCCTCTGATATCTGAGTTATACTTCGCCCCTCTCAGCTTGAGCCCGTGACCCCTCGTGATCGTCACCTCCGACCTGGGAAAAAGCTTCCCACTGTTCACCCTATCTATCCCCTTCATAATCTTGTACACCTCTTTTAGATCTCCCCTCATTCTCCGTCTTTCCAGGGAGAACAACCCCAGTTTACCCAATCCCTCCTCATAGCTAAGACCCTCCATACCAGGCAACATCCGGATAAACCTTCTCTGCACTCTCTCTAACGCCTCCACGTCCTTCTGGTAGTGCGGCGACCAGAACTGGACGCAGCGTTCTATACAGCTGCATCATCAGACTCCAGCTTTTATACTATATACCCCGTCCTATAAAGGCAAGCATACCATATGCCTTCTTCACCACCTTCTCCACCTGTGTTGCCACCTTCAAGTATTTGTGGACTTGCACACCTAGGTCCCTCTGTGTTTCTATACTCCTGATGACTCTGCCATTTATTGTATAACTCCTCCCTACATTATTTCTTCCAAAATGCATCACTTCGCATTTATCCGGATTAAACTCCATCTGCCACCTCTCCGCCCAATTTTCCAGCCTATCTATATCCTGCTGTATTGCCCGACAATGCTCTTCGCTATCCGCAAGTCCAGCCATCTTCGTGTCATCCGCAAACTTGCTGATTACACCAGTTACACCTTCTTCCAAATCATTTATATATATCACAAATAGCAGAGGCCCCAGTACAGAGCCCTGCGGAACACCACTGGTCACAGACCTCCAGCCGGAAAAAGACCCTTCGACCACTACCCTCTGTCTCCTCTGGCCAAGCCAGTTCTCCACCCATCTAGCCACTTTTCCTTGTATCCCATGAGCCTTAACCTTCTTAACCAACCTGCCATGTGGGACTTTGTCAAATGCCTCACTGAAATCCATATAGACGACATCCACGGCCCTTCCTTCATCAACCGTTTTTGTCACTTCCTCAAAAAACGCCACCAAATTTGTAAGGCACGACCTCCCTCTTACAAAACCATGCTGTCTGTCACTAATGAGATTGTTCCGTTCTAAATGCACATACATCCTGTCTCTAAGAATCCTCTCCAACAACTTCCCTACCGCGGACGTCAAGCTCACCGGCCTATAATTTCCTGGGTTATCCCTGCTACCCTTCTTAAACAACGGGACCACATTCGCTATCCTCCAATCCTCAGGGCCCTCACCCACGTCCAAAGAAGCGACAAAGATTTCCGTCAGAGGCCCAGCAATTTCATCTCTCGTCTCCCTGAGCAGTCGAGGATAGATGCCATCAGGCCCTGGGGCTTTATCAGTTTTAATGTTCCCTAAAAAACCTAACACTTCCTCTCTTGTAATGGAGATTTTCTCTAACGGGTCAACACCTCCCTCCGAGACACTCCCGGTTAACACGCCCCTCTCCTTCGTGAATACCGATGCAAAGTATTCATTTAGGATCTCCCCTATTCCCTTGGGTTCTAAGCATAATTCCCCTCCTTTGTCCCGGAGAGGTCCGATTTTCTCCCTGACAACTCTTTTGTTCCTAATGTATGAATAGAATGAACATAGAACATAGAACAGTACAGCACAGAACAGGCCCTTCGGCCCACGATGTTGTGCCGAGCTTTATCTGAAACCAAGATCAAGCTATCCCACTCCCTATCATCCTGGTATGCTCCATGTGCCTATCCAATAACCGCTTAAATGTTTCTAAAGTGTCTGACTCCACTATCACTGCAGGCAGTCCATGCCTTAGGATTCTCCTTAATTCTGCCTGCCAAGAACATTTCGTGACCTCTTTTTGCCCTTCTCACTCCTCGTTTGAGTTCTTCCCTACTCTCTCTGTATTCCTCCAGAGCTCCATCTGTTTTCAGTTGCCTGGACTTAACGTACGCCTCCCTTTTCATTTTAATCAGATCCTCAATTTCCCTGGTTATCCACGGCTCTCGAATCCTACCTTTCCTATCTTTCCTTTTTACAGGCACATGCCTATCCTGCAGCCTTATCAATAGTTCCCTAAAAGACTCCCACATGCCAGACGCGGACTTACCCTTGAACATCCTCTCCCAATCAACATCCACCAATTCCTGCCTAATCCGGCTATAGTTAGCCTTCCCCCAATTTAGCACCCTGCCCGTAGGACAGCACTCATCCTTGTCCATTACTATCCTAAAGTTAACAGAGTTGTAGTCACTATTTGCCACATGTTCCCCTACCGAAACTTTGACGACCTGACCGGGCTCATTTCCCAGAACTAGGTCCAGTATAGCCCCCCTCTCGAGTCGGGCTATCTACATACTGTTCCAAAGAACCTTCCAGTACGCATTATACAAATTCCTCCCCGTCCGGACCCCCAGCTCTAAGCACTTTCCAGTCTGTGCCAGGGAAATTAAAGTCCCCCACTACAACAACCCTATTTTTTTCTGCACCTATCCAGAATCTCCTGACATATCCTTTCCTCCACTTCCCGTGGGCTGTTGGGTGGTCTGTAGTACACCCCCAGCATAGTGACTGCACCCTTCCTGTTTCTGAGTTCCACCCGCAGCGACTCAGTACATGACCCCTCTAAGTTGTCTACCCTCTGCACCGCGGTAATATGCTCCTTTACTAATATCGCTACTCCCCCACCTTTTTTAGCCCCTCCTCTGTCTCGTCTAAAACACTTATACCCCGGAATATTCAGCTGCCAGTCCTGTCCTTCTGTTAACCAAGTTTCCGTCACCGCAACCACATCCAAATTCCGCATAAGCATTAAGGCCCTAAGTTTGTCTGTTTTACCCGTTACGCTCCTCGCATTGAAGCAGATGCACTCCAGACCTCCAGCCCCACTCAGGTCATCCCCCTCCAGAGTGCTCCTCTTCTTAGCTAGCCTTGCCCTGGCCTCCAGCTCAACCTCAGCCTCAGTATTTACTGACCTACTGTTTTGTTCCCCACCCCCCTGCCACACTAGTTTAAATCCTGCCGAAACACTCTAGCAAAACTCCCAGCCAGGATATTTGCTCCCTTCCAGTTGACGTGTAACCCATCCTTTCTGTACAGTTGCCATCCTGACTTGAAGATTTCCCAGTTATCTATGAATTTAAAACCCTCCCTCTTGCACCAGTCCTTTAGCCACGCGTTCAACTGTAGAATCTCCCTGTTCCGAGCCTCACTTGCACTAGACACCGGGAGCAGTCCAGAGATTGCTACCCTGGAGGCCTTATTTTTTAGTCGAGCACCCAACTCCCTGAATTTCTCTCGTATGACCCCCCTGCTCTTCCTACCTACATCATTTTCACCAATGTGTACAATCACATCCGTTTGACTACCTTCCTTTTTAAATATGCTTCCTACCCTCTCGGAGACATCCAGTACCCCGGCACCAGGGAGGCAGACTACCATCCTGGATTCTCGTTCACTCCCACAGAACCGCCTGTCCATGCCTCTAACCATTGCGTCCCCCACAACTATCGCTCTCCTAAACCCCTTCTTTCCCTTCCGGACCCCTGAGCCTGCCTCCGTGGAGGCGATCTGGTCCTCGTGGCTTACCCCTGGAGGGTCATCCCCCTCCACAGAATCCAAAACAATATACCTATTTTGGAGGGGGACAACCACAGGGGATCCCTCCACAGACTGCTCACTCCCTTCCCTTCTCCCATCTGTTGCCCATCCCTTTCTTTTATGGGAGACTGCCACTGGGGTACTTTCTGGCACATCACCCTTCTGACTATTACCCCTCCTAACTGTGACCCACGTGTCTTCCTTCCGAGACCCTGGTGTCACTACCTGACTATGACTTTTATCTATTAATCTCTCATTTTCCCTTACTAAACTGAGTTCATCGAGCCTCAGCTCCAGCTCCCTTACACGATCCTTCTGGAGTTGCAGTTCCACACATCTGGCACAGATATGGACTTCCGGGAGGCAAGTTGTCTCCAGGAACTCCCACATCCCACACCGAATGCAGTATACTGGCCTCCCACTCATACCAGCCATGTCATTTTTAGTTTTTGGGAGATAAAACAAAAAAGGGGGTGTAACAGAAGAAATACAAACAACCTTCCTCGCCTTCGCCGAAGCCCTGTGAGCCAAAGCCCTTATAGCTCACACTCTGCTTCCCACACACTCCACTGCCCGCTCCCGGCGCTGCCCGCTGTATACTGCAGCCTACCTTTTATACTTCACGCGCTTAAAAAACCCTTCCCAAACTCGTTAGCAGCCCACTTCCAGTTTTCACTTTAAACTTAAAATTCTACTGCAAAAGTAAAGGCCAAAAAAAACCCACACACTTAGCTGACTAATTAAATAAATAAACAATTCAATTAATGTCTCACCAGCACTGCTGCCTCCAATCACTCCCTCTCAGCTTGCTCCAGTGGAACAAGTCATCATAAGCCGACCATGGGGGACCTTATCAAACGCCTTACTAAAATCCATGTATATGACATCAACTGCCCTACCTTCATCAACACACTTAGTTACCTCCTGAAAAAATTCTATCAAATTTGTGAGGCACGACTTGCCCTTCACGGATCAGTGCTGACTATCCCGGATTAATCCGCATCTTTCTAAACGGTCGTAAATCCCATCTCTAAGAACCTTTTCCATCAATTTACCAACCACCGAAGTAAGACGAACCAGTCTATAATTATCAGGGTCATTTCTATTCCCTTTCTTAAACAGAGGAACAACATTCGCCATTCTCCAGTCCTCTGGCACCATGCCCGTGGACCGCGAGGACCCAAAGATCAAAGCCAAAGGCTCTGTAATCTCATCCCTTGCCTCCCAGAGAATCCTAGGATACATTTCGTCAGGCCCAGGGGACTTGTCGACCTTCAGTTTATTCAAAACTGCCAGGACATCCTCCCTCCGAACATCTATTTCCTCCAGCCTATTAGCCTGTAACACCTTCTCTTCCTCAAAAACATGGCCCCTCTCCTTGGTGAACACTGAAGAAAAGTATTCATTCATCACCTCGCCTATCTCTACTGACTCCATACACAAGTTCCCACTACTTTCCTTGAGCGGCCCTAACCTCACCCTGGTCATTCTTTTATTCCTCACATAAGAGTAAAAAGCCTGTTGAGGTGAGAGGGGGAGAGTTTAGAGGCGAGAGGGGGAGAGTGTTGAGGCGAGAGGGGGAGAGTGTTGAGACGAGAGGGGGAGAGTGTTGAGGCGAGCGGGGGAGAGTGTTGAGGCGAGAGGGGGAGAGTGTTGAGGCGAGAGGGGGAGAGTGTTGAGGCGAGAGGGGGAGAGTGTTGAGGCGAGAGGGGGAGAGTGTTGAGGCGAGAGGGGGAGAGTGTTGAGGCGAGAGGGGGAGAGTGTTGAGGAGAAAGGGGGAGAGTGTTGAGGCGAGAGGGGGAGAGTGTTGAGGCGAGAGGGGGAGAGTGTTGAGGCGAGAGGGGGAGAGTGTTGAGGCGAGAGGGGGAGAGTGTTGAGGCGAGAGGGGGAGAGTGTTGAGGCGAGAGGGGGAGAGTGTTGAGGCGAGAGGGGGAGAGTGTTGAGGCGAGAGGGGGAGAGTGTTGAGGCGAGAGGGGGAGAGTGTTGAGGCGAGAGGGGGAGAGTGTTGAGGAGAAAGGGGGAGAGTGTTGAGGCGAGAGGGGGAGAGTGTTGAGGCGAGAGGGGGAGAGTGTTGAGGCGAGAGGGGGAGAGTGTTGAGGCGAGAGGGGGAGAGTGTTGAGGCGAGAGGGGGAGAGTGTTGAGGCGAGAGGGGGAGAGTGTTGAGGCGAGAGGGGGAGAGTGTTGAGGCGAGAGGGGGAGAGTGTTGAGGCGAGAGGGGGAGAGTGTTGAGGCGAGAGGGGGAGAGTGTTGAGGCGAGAGGGGGAGAGTGTTGAGGCGAGAGGGGGAGAGTGTTGAGGCGAGAGGGGGAGAGTGTTGAGGCGAGAGGGGGAGAGTGTTGAGGCGAGAGGGGGAGAGTGTTGAGGCGAGAGGGGGAGAGTGTTAAGGTGAGAGGGGCGGGTGTTGAGGTGAGAGGGGGCGAGTGTTGAGGTGAGAGGGGGAGATTGTTGAGGCGAGAGGGGGAGAGTGTTGAGGCGAGAGGGGGAGAGTGTTGAGGCGAGAGGGGGAGAGTTTTGAGGCGAGAGGGGGAGAGTGTTGAGGCGAGAGGGGGAGAGTGTTGAGGCGAGAGGGGGAGAGTGTTGAGGCAAGAGGGGGAGAGTGTTGAGGCGAGAGGGAGAGAGTGTTGAGGTGAGAGGGGCGAGTGTTGAGGTGAGAGGGGCGAGTGTTGAGGTGAGAGGGGCGAGTGTTGAGGTGAGAGGGGGAGAGTGTTGAGGCGAGAGGGGGAGAGTGTTGAGGCGAGAGGGGGAGAGTGTTGAGGTGAGAGGGGCGAGTGTTGAGGTGAGAGTGGCGAGTGTTGAGGTGAGAGGGGGAGAGTGTTGAGGTGAGAGGGGCGAGTGTTGAGGTGAGAGGGGGAGAGTGTTGAGGTGAGAGGGGGAGAGTGTTGAGGTGAGGGGGGGGAGAGCGTTGAGCTGAGGGGGGAATTTTGTGGTGAGGGGTGAGGTTCTGTAACACACTGGTTGGCGCTGCTGCCTCATGGCACCAAAGACCCGGGTTTGATTCCAGCCTCGGGTCACTCTCTGTGTGGAGTGTGCACGTTCTCCCCTGTCTGCGTGGGAATCCTCTGTGTGCTCTCGTTTCCTCCCACACTCCAAAGATGTGGGAGTTAGTTTGATTAGCCACGCTAACTTGAGGAGACGGGCAACGTACAGGAAAGGTACTGGACGGGGTTAGATACAGAGTAAATTTCCCTCATCAATGTCCCCATCAAACACTCCCAGGACGTGTACAGCATGGGAATAAACGCAGAGTAAATTTAAGACTGTGCCCATTAAACATTCACACGGTAAAATTCCCTCTGTACCACCCTGAACAGCTACAGCATTGGCCGGGGTGGGGGTAGATACATAATAAACCTCTCTACAGTGTCCTCATCAAACACTCCCAGGATACACCAGGATAGGGACAGCACGTGGTTAAATGTAGAGTAAATCTCCCTCTATAATGTCCCCATCAAACTCTCCCAAGACAGATGCAACTAGTGTGAGTTCAGATGCAGCTCAGGTTGAGACTTCTAGAAACCTCCCATCACACTGTATCACCAAGAACTCCAGTGAAGTGTAGCAAGGGTGAGATGCACAAACAATGTCCGCATACACGGTCCAAACACGAAAGACTTGAGCAGGAGCAGCATAGGGTAAGGTACACAGAAAATCTCTCGACACTGTCCCGTCAGGAACACGAGCGCAGGTGGACTCAGAGATATATATAGTTCTGCTCTCCCTGTATAGTGCCAGAATAAAATCCCATGTATGGGTAAAGAAAAGTTCAATACAGATACATCTCCTCTTGATACTGCCCTCTGAAACACTCCCAGAACAGTTACACACGGGATTGCAGACAGAGCAAAGCTCACTCTGCAGTGTCCCATTGAATAGTTCACTGCAAAGGGTGTTTACTCTGTGTCGAATCCCATTCTGAACTATGTTTCTGTATTTGCCATTGGGTTACTGTAAATTGTGCTTCCATTGAACATTTCCAAGGATAGGGACAGCACTGGGTAAAGTATATGGTCTTGCTGCACTGCCAATTCAAACAGGCTGACAAAAGGGACGTGTATCTTCTGTATCAAACACGTTTCCATCACCGTCCATGAAGTAATCCCAGGGGAGCCTCACTGATATTGATATTTTCCACTCGTGCTTTCATAATAACTGTCTTCTGTTAATTTGTTGTAACAGTTTGTGAAATAGTCCTTCAGATCTTTCCTAAGTACAGTTTAGACACTTTGGAATTAGAATGAATTAATTGCAAACATTTTCTGTTGTATAGAACATAGAAAAACTACAGCACAAACAGGCCCTTCGGCCCACAAGTTGCGCCGGTCATGTCCCTACCTACCTAGGCTTATATATAGGCTTACCAAGAACCCTCAATCCTATTGAGTCCCATGTACTCATCCAGGAGTCTCTTAAAAGACCCTATCGAGTTTGCCTCCACCACCACTGACGGCAGCCGATTCCACTCACCCACCACCCTCTGAGTGAAAAACTTACCCCTCATCTCCTCTGTACCTATCCCCCAGCACCTTAAACCTGTGTCCTCTCGTAGCAGCCATTTCAGCCCTGGGAAAAAGCCTCTGAGAGTCCACCCGATCTATACCACTCAACATCTTATATCCCTCTATCAGATCACCTCTCATCCTTCATCTCTCCAAGGAGAAAAGACCGAGCTCCCTCAACATATCTTCATGAGGCATGCCAACCAATCCAGGCAACATCCTTGTAAATCTTCTCTGCACCCTTTCAATAATTTCCACGTCCCTCCTGTAATGAGGCGACCAGAACTGAGCACAGTACTCTAAGTGGGGTCTGACGAGGGTCTTATATAGCTGCATCATTATCCCCGGACTCCTAAACTCAATCCCTAGATTGATGAAGGCCAGGTGAAAACTGCCTCAGTAAAGTAAATCAGATTGATCAACTGATTGCAATCAATGCCAAATGGGGAATAATTGTCCTGTGTCGAAGTGAGAACCTGTTCCATATTGTGATTGTTTGCAGTATTGGGACAATGAGATGACCCGATCCAACACAAGAACACTTTGCAATATCTCCCAGTAACAGTGAGTCTGTGTGTCAGCGTTAACCAAGCGGGATGACATTCCCGGAGGTGCTGACATCTCACGCAGAGTGAAAACCAGAATTCAATTGCTGGGGATTGCCTTGTTAAATTCAGCTGGGGATTTATTGAGGGAATTTGTGAAAATGCATGTGGAGATCTTATATAATCTAATTGAAAAACATTTCGAAATCCGTTTCTCCAACTGACTGTACAGAACAGAAGAGGTACATTTATAGAGATCTCAAGGTGAATAACATTAGTTCCAGTCACTGAACACCAGCAGTAACTTTTTAATGCATATCATTTTATACATGTTTCACATGCAGTGAATATATTTATTTTAATTCCGGTCCCTGAGCAGTCAGATATTGATACAGATAATTCTGATATTTAGCACCATGCTCCCACACTGCCACCTCTGCTTGACCTGAAATAGATGCTCTGTTCCGCAATTATTTAAACCAAGTGTATTCGTGGAGGAACAAACTTACATTCTGCATTCAAACTTTATGTTGTTGAGATCAGCCCAGGATCAGAATAATTGAAGGAGCTGAAGGTTTTTGAGACAGTTTGTGTGACGCTGCTGCTGTGTTGCCTTTATTCGTTTTGTAACGTGGGGGTCGCAGGGAATCAGTCGCGACAATAAGAGTGAGGTCAGTGATGGATCTGTTTGTCAGTTGGTAGTAAGAATGAAGTTGGTGATACACCTGGAAGGTAAAGGCAGTAGGGATGAGGTTATCCATGTACCTGGATGTGTATTGACAATCAGAGCAATTCAGTAATGTATCTGTGCAGGTTGTGAAAGGTGAGTGCGGTCACTGCTGTTCCTAAATACCTGGTTCCAATAAGAATCAGGTTATTTCTGCATCTGCAGGGACAGGTGTAGCATAGAGGAAACACAAAATAAAACTCCATCTACAATTTCCCCAGCAAACACACCCAGGGCAGGGACAACGGGCGGATGTTTCGTTTGATGGAGTGGGGGGCTGTGTGTTGTGTGGGGGGCTGGGGGGGGGGGTGCTCCTACAGAATAAAAGTAACGCTACACTGTCCTTATACATCTCTCCTGGAGCAGGTACAGACCAATTGGACACAGTACACTGCCTCTGCACTCTTCCATCAACCTTTACTGCGCAGAGACAATATTAGATCTCTTCGCATTACCAAAAAAACAGCACGGGGTTAGATTCAGAGTGAAGCTCCCTCTACACTGACCTATCAAACACTCCCAGGACACGTACAACACGGGGTTAGATACAGAGTAAAGCTCCCTCGACACTGTCCCCATCAAACAGTCCCAGGACAGGTACAGCACGGGGTTAGATACAGAGTCGAGCTCCCTGAACACTGTGCCCCATCAAACACTCCCAGGACAGATACAACACGGGATTAGATACAGAGCAAAGCTCCCTCTACACTGACCCCATCAAACAGTCCCAGGACAGGTACAGCACGGGGTTAGATACAGAGTCGAGCTCCCTGAACACTGTGCCCCATCAAACACTCCCAGGACAGATACAACACGGGATTAGATACAGAGCAGAGCTCCCTCTACACTGACCCCATCAAACAGTCCCAGGTCGGGTACAGCACGGGGTTAGATACAGAGTAAAGCTCCCTCTACACTGACCCCATCAAACACTCCCAGGACAGATACAGCATGGGGTTCGATACATTCTAAAGCTCCTCTTGCACTATCTCAACCACATGCTGCCAGGACCAGTAAGGTACATGTATAGATAGAGTCATAGAGGTTTACTGCATGGAAACAGGCCCTTCGGCCCAACTTGTCCATGCCGCCCTTTTTTTTAAAACCCCGAACCTTATCCCAATTGCCCGCGTTTGGCCCATATCCCTCTATACCCATCTTACCCATGTAACTATTTAAATGCGTTTTAAAAGACAAAATTGTACCCGCCTCTACTACTACCTCTGGCAGCTTGTTCTAGACACTCACCACCCTCTGTGTGAACAAATTGCCCCTCTGGACACTTTTGTATCTCTCCCCTCTCACCTTAAACCTGTGCCCTCTCGTTTTAGACTCCCCTACATTTGAGAAAAGACATTGGCTATCGAGCTGATCTGTGTCCCTCATTATCTTATAGACCTCTATAAGATCACCCCTCAGCCTCCTCCGCCCCAGAGAAAAAAGTCCCAGTCTATCCAGCGTCTCCTTGTAACTCAATCCATCAAGTCCCTGTAGCATCCGAGTAAATCTTTTCTGCACTCTTTCTAGTTTAATAAAATCCTTTACATAATAGGGTGAACAGAATTGCACACAGTGTTCCAAGTGTGGCCTTACCAATGTCTTGTACAAATCCAACAAGACATTCCAACTTCTGTATTCAATGTTCTGACCAATGAAACCAAGCATGCCGAATGCCTTCTTCACCACTCTGTCCACCTGTGACTCCACTTTCAAGAAGCTATGAACATGTACCCCTCGATCTCTTTGTTCTGTAACTCACCCCAGCGCCCTACCATTAACTGAGTAAGTCCTGCCCTGGTTCAATCTACCAAAATGCATGACATCGCATTTGTCTGAATTAAACTCCATCTGCCATTCGTCAGCCCACTGGCCCAATTGATCAAGATCCCATCGCAATTGGAAATAACTTTCTTCACTGTCCACTATGCGACCAATCTTAGTGTCATCTGCAAACGTGCGAACCGTACCTCCTATATTCTCATCCAAATCATTAATTCAATGACAAATAACAGTGGACCCAGCACTGATCCCTGAGGCACAGCACTGGTCACAGGTCTCCAGTTTGAAAAACAGTTCTCTGCAACCCCTCTCTAGCTTCTGTCAAGAAGCCAGTTTTGTATCTCGTTCGATGCATCACCCGAGATCCCGTGAGGTTTAACCTGATGCAACAACCTTACATGTGGTATCTTGTCAAAAGCCTTGCTGAAGTCCATGTAGACAACATCAATGGCACTGCCCTTATCTACCTTCTTGGGAGAGGGGGGGAGTGCGGGTGCAGGGGGGAGGGTGGAGTGCGGGTGCGAGGGGGGGGGGTGGAGTGCCGGTGCGAGAGGGGGGTGGAGTGTGGGCGCGAGGGGGGGTGGAGTGCGGTTGCGAGGGTGGGTGGAGTGCGGGTGCGGGGGGGGGGTGGAGTGCGGGGGGGGGGGGGGTGGAGTGCGGGTGCGGGGGGGGGGTGGGTTGCGGGTGTGAGGGGGTGGAGTGCGGGCACGGGGGGGGGGAGAGGGTGCGAGCAGATTGTTGAGGTGAGATGGGGAGAATGCAGGGTAGAGCGAGTGAGCTGGAACGGGGGTTGTTGAGGCCTGGGAGTGTGTTGAGGTTGGAGGGGGACTGTTGATGTGAGTGGGGGAGCATCATGAGGAGGGGGATATCTTGAGTGGAGTGTGAGTGAGGGGTGAGGGTGGAAAATGTTGAGGAGTGGTTCTGTGTTGTGATGTGAGGAGACAGTTGAGGTGAGAGGTGAGATTGTTGAGCTGTGAAGGAGGAGAGTGGGTCAGAGACAGACAGTGTTGAGGTGATTCTGGGCGTGTTGAGGTGAGAGGGAGATTGTTGAGGTGTGAAGGAGGAGAGTGGGTCAGAGACAGACAGTGTTGAGGTGATTCTGGGACTGTTGAGATGAGATGGAGATTGTTGAGGTGTGAAGGAGGAGAGTGGGTCAGAGACAGACAGTGTTGAAATGATTCTGGGCGTGTTGAGGTGAGACGGAGATTGTTGAGGTGTGAAGGAGGAGAGTGGGTCAGAGACAGAGAGTGTTGAGGTGATTCTGGGAGTGTTGAGATGAGAGGTGAGATTGTTGAGGTGTGAAGGAGGAGAGTGGGTCAGAGACAGACAGTGTTGAGGTGATTCTGGGAGTGATGAGATGGAGATTGTTGAGGTGTGAAGGAGGAGTTTGGGTCAGAGACAGACAGTGTTGAGGTGATTCGGGAGTGTTGAGGTGAGATGGAGATTGTTGAGTTCGAGGAGGGAGGCGGGATTTGAGAGCGAGACGGTGACCAGACGGGGGAATGTTAAGATGAGAGGAAATTGTTGATGTGAGAGAGAGAGATTGTTGAGGTGAAAGGGGCGTGTGGAAGTGAGAGGGAGAGTGATGACATGAGGGGGTGTATTGAGATGAGGGGGGGGGGTTGTTGAGGTGAGAGGGGGGAAAATTGAGGTGAGATAGCGGGAGCTGAGGTGAGGCAATGTGCTGAGATGAGAAGGGAGAGCTGACGTGATGGGGGGAGAATGTTGTGCTGAGACAGAGGGTGGGATTTGTCCTCCGCGCTTACCCCTAAATCGGATAATCCCACCAGAGGTAATGGGATCTTCACACGGTCTGTGCCCGTCTGCTCCGACTCCCATGCGGTGTGGGACGGGAGATTTATCTCTTGGGGATGTTGAGTTGAGAGTGTGAAGCTGAGCGGGGAGTATAGAGATGAGATGGGTAGTGTTGTGATGCGTGGGGTGATGTAGAGGTGAGTGGGAGGATTGATGTGAGGGGGGATATGTTAAGGTGGGAGGGGGAGAGTTGTGTTGAGTGGGGGAGTGTTGAGTGGGGGAGTGTTGAGCTGAGAGGGGGTGTTCTGGTGAGAGGGAATGATGTTAACCTCAATGGGAGAATATAGATGTGAGAAGTTGAGTGTTGAGGTGAGAATTTGCCTGTTGCGATGAGAGGGGATGTGTTGAGGTGCGGGGATGTGTGTTGATGTGTGGGGATGTGTTGAGGTGGTGGAGAGTGCTGGGTTGAGGGGAAGTGTTTTTGAGGGGTGAGAGCGTTGAGGTGAGAAGGGGGGTTTTGTCATGAGAGGGACATTGTTCCATTGAGGCACGGCATAGAACATAGAACAGTACAGCACAGAACAGGCCCTTCGGCCCACGATGCTGTGCCGAGCTTTGTCTGAAACCCAGATCAAGCTATTTCCTCCCTATCATCCCGAAGTACTCCATGTGCCTATCCAATAGCTTCTTAAATGTTCCTAAAGTTTCTGACTCCACTATCCCTGCAGGCAGTCCATTCCACACCCCAACCACTCTCTGAGTAAAGAACCTACCTCGGACATCCTTCCTATATCTCCCACCATGAACCCTATAGTTATGCCCCCTAGTTACCGCTCCATTCACCCGAGGAAATAGTCTTTGAACGTTCACTCTATCTATCCCCCTCATCATCTTATAAACCTCTATCAAGTCTCCTCTCAACCTCCTCCACTCCAAAGAGAAAAGCCCAAGTTCCCTCAACCATTCCTCATAACACCTACCTTCCAAACCAGGCAGCATCCTGGTAAATCTCCTTTGCACTCTTTCCAGTGTCTCCACATCCTTCTTGTAGTGAGGTGACCAGAACTGCACACAATAGTTTAAGGTAATGGGGCATGTCGAGCTGAGGGGAGGGATGTTCATGTGAGAGGGCTGTGTTGATGTGTGAGGGGGAGTATTAAGGAGAGCGGGGAGTGTTTAGATAGCAGTGGTCGCTGAGATCAGAAGGGGTGGGTTTTGAGATAAGGGAAGTGTGGATCGCAGGCGGTGAATTCGGGTGTGAGGGGGAGAATTTAGAAGCGAGACGGATAGTGTTGAGGAGAAAGGGTGTAATGTCTGTGTGATAGAGATTGTGTAGAGAGGGGAAGGGGAGTATTGAGGTGAGCGGGAGTGAGTTGAGGTGAGGGAGTGTGTTGAAGTGACAGAACAGTTTTGGTGTGAGAGAGAGAGTGTTGGGGTAATGGGGAGTGCTGAGTTGAGAGCGTGAGTGTTAATGTTGTCATGTGAGTGCTCCTTGAAGAATTATTGTTTAAATCATGCAGCTTACATGAAGGTGGAGCTAAGCTGTGGCAGTCAGGTGGTAGTTTTTTTTTGGTATTTTAGTTTAGTTTTGGGAAGCAGTTTAGCAGCAAGCTCAGACGCAATCTCTCTCCCTCTCCCTGTCCTTCTCTTTTTAAAAGGCTGTGTTTTGCCAAATAGATTCGACTGCAACCTCTGCTGAGTTTTTCAAGGGAATTTGAGCATTCAGCCCAGGAGGCTGGACACGTGTAATAATTCGGCTTTAACCTCTGCTGTATTGTGGTGATTTCGAGGGTTTTGTGGATTGGATGTTGGCTTTGGTTGGAACACACCAGAGATATTTCCTTCAGAGTTGTACATTATCGTGGTTGTTGTGTTTCTTGTTTGTAATTGTTAAAAGTTCTTGCTAATTGTCTTACTATAAATGTCAACAATATTCTTAATTAAACTTTGTATTGAATAAGAGTTCTTCGTGGGTCAGTTCACTCACACCTGAAGTGAAAACTCTCGTGCTCCTTCTAGCCAGATTCAAGGTACAGAGTTACAGGTCACTCCAGCTTCATGGAACACCTGGGCGTATCCAACCTGACTGAGAACAACTGGGGGCTCCGGGATTGAAACCTGTATTTCTTGATTGATTTGGGATGAGTGAACCCAAAGACAGTGAGCGGTGAGCAGATTTGTGTTTCCTTTTCAGGTGTTGTATTCCAGTTTAAATAGGGAGTGTGGTTTGGATTAATGTCTCTTTCAGAGGCTCAGAAGTTTCTGCGGGTGGAGGAAGTCACGCAAGTTACCTGACAGATAATGACTAAAGCAAAGCTTTTGGAATTGGAAACACATTCCAGTTGACATTGCCTGACAGAGTACGGAAAGGAGAGATAATTGTGGCAATAGAACAACATTTGGAATTGTCAGAAGCTCAGTCAGAATCGTTGGAAATGGCGAGAATTCAGTTACAAATGAAACTGACTCAATATAAAAAATAGAAATCATAGAAAGAAACCCTACAGTACAGAAAGAGGCCATTCGGCCCATCGAGTCTGCACCGACCACAATCCCACCCAGGCCCTACCCCCACATCCCTACATATTTACCCACTAATCCCTCTAACCTACGCATCTCAGGACACCAAGGGGCAATTTTTAGTGTGGCCAATCAACCTAACCCGCACATCTTTGGACTGTGGGAGGAAACCGGAGCACCCGGAGGAAACCCACGCAGACACGAGGAGAATGTGCAAACTCCCCACAGACAGTGACCCAAGCCGGGAATCAAACCCAGGTCCCTGGAGCTTTGAAGCAGCAGTGCTAACCACTGTGCTACCGTGCTGCCCGGTGTCATGTCTGTGTGATAGAGATTGTGTGGAGAGGGGAAGGGGAGTATTGAGGTGAGCGGGAGTGTGTTGAGGTGAGGGAGTGTGTTGAAGTTACAGGATAGTGTTGATGTGAGAGGGAGAGTAGCTAAAAAGTAGTGAATTAAAACTAATTGAATTACAGGGAAAAGAAAAGGAAAGAGAGGAACAGCAAGCAAAATAATTAAATCAACCTGAATTACAGGCAAAAGGGAAAAAGGAGGCAAGGGAAAAGGAAAAATAGAGAGACTTTGAACTTCGGAAACTGGCCTTCAAATGTAAAGATCGGGTACGATTGGCGGAGGTAAAGGGTAAAGTACAGTCTGAGGGTAGGGATGAGGATAGTGAGAGGATGAGAGGCAGAAAATTAATCAGGAGATAGAAAAGGCAATGTTACAATAATCATGGGGGACTTCAATATTCAGGTGGACTGGGAAAATCAGGTAGGTAGTGGATCCCAAGGGAAGGAATTTGTGGAATGTCGAAGAGATGGTTTTTGGAGCAGCTTCTAACAGAGCCTACTAGGAAACAGGTAATTCTGGATTTGGCGATGTGTAGTGAGGCAGAATTGATCAGGGAACTAAAGGTGAAGGAACCCTGAGGGAGCAGTGATCACAATACGATAGAATTTACCCTACAGTTTGAGAGGGAGAGGCTGGAATCAGATGTAACGGTATTACAATTAAATAAAGGTAATTACAAAGACATGAGGGAGGAGCTGGCCAGAGTTGATTGGAAAGGGAGCCGAGCAGGGGAGACAGTGGAACAGCAATGGCAGGAGTTCTTTGAGAGTTATTTGGGAGGCACAACAGAAATTCATCCCAAGGAGGAGGAAACATGCCACAGGGAGGACGAGGAATCCATGGCTGACGGGGAAGCCAAGGACAGCAAAAACACAAAAGGGAAAGCATCCTTAGTGGCAAGGATTAGTGGGAAGGCAGAAGATTGGGAAGCGAGCAGAGGACAACTTAAAAAAGCAATAAGGGGGGAGAAGATGAAATATGAGTGTAAGCGAGCTCGTATTATAAAAAAAACAGGAGGAGTTTTTCCAATATATAAAAGTTAAGAGAGAGGCAAAAATAACCATTGGATCACTGGAAAATGAGGCTGGAGAAGGAATAATAGGAAAAAAAGAAACGGCAGAGGAACTGATTAGTTTGCATCAGTCTTCACGGTTGAAGACACCAGTGGGATGCCAGAGGTCCAGGAGAGTCAGGGGGCACAGCTGAGTGTAGTGGTCATTACTAAGGAGAAGTTTCTGGGGAAACTGAAAGGTCTGAAGGTGGATAAATCACCTGGACCGGATGGACTACACCCCAGGGTTCTAAAATAGATAGCTGAGGAAATTGTGGAGGCATTGGTGGTGATCTTTCAGGAATCACTGGAGGCAGGGAGGGTACCAGAGGACTGGAAAGTAGCTGATGTAACACCGCTGTTTAAGAAGGGAGGGAGGCAGCAGATGGGAAATTACAGGCCGGTTAGACTGACTTCGTTCATTGGCAAGATTTTAGGGTCCATTATTAAAGATGAGATCACAGAGTACTTGGAAGTGCATGATAAAGTAGGACTGAGTCAGCACGGCTTTGTCAAGGGGAGCTCATGTCTGACAAATCTGTTAGAGTTCTTTGAGGAGGTAACAAGGAAGTTAGATAGGGAGAACCTGGTTTATTTTGATTTCCAGAAGGCCTTTGATAAGGCGCAGCATAGAAAACTGTTATATAAGTTAAGGGCCAATGGTGTTGAGGGCAAGATCCTGGCATGGATAGAGGATTGGCTGACTGGCAGAAGGCAGAGAGTGGGGATGAAGGGATCGTTTTTCA
The DNA here is from genome assembly GCF_964213995.1 of Mustelus asterias. Lineage (NCBI taxonomy): Eukaryota > Metazoa > Chordata > Chondrichthyes > Carcharhiniformes > Triakidae > Mustelus > Mustelus asterias. The sequence goes on along the minus strand of NW_027590120.1, from coordinate 700,911 downwards.
GGATGGCAGCCAGTAATCTCGTGGTGTTGTAAGGGGAGGATGATGTAATTTTTGAAAATGATGAACCGACAGGCTCAGAGCGGGGAAATCGAGAAGTGAAATATGCTGTATAAACGCTTTGCAGGGGCAGATGCTTAACCACCAGTATGTAATCAGTTGCTTGTGGTCAAAGTACCAGTAGTCACAAGTTGAGTTACGAGAGAAATGGTTACTGCGGACTATAAAAGGAAAAGTAGGCGCTGGAGGGCTGAACAGTTCAGGATAAGGAAGCGCGGGAACCAATAAGCAAGGGAGGGGGAGGGGCGTATGATGAACTCGCGGATGCATATAAGGTATAATCATGTATTATAAGTGTGTGTTCCTACGGGACTGCACCCTTTCTTGCAAGAAAGAATAAATTGACTTAGAAGAACACTCATCCGTGTCTTTGATCTCGAACGGGGTTAAGGGGGAGAGAAGTGGACTCGTGTCTCCAGAGGTGTCTCCTGAGGGGGTTGCTGCCGGTGGAAACCTAACGGTGACAACTAAGCCGGTCGAGCGTCCACCCCTCCAGGACTGGGTCAGTTGCTCGGGTGTAATCCATACAAACTGACTGGCCTCAGACTGGGAGCCGTGCCTACTTCCGACAGTGTGCTTCAGGGATCGGTGCTGGGAACACAACTTTTTACAATACACATTAATAATTTGGAAAAATAAAATGAAGGCAATGTTGCTAAGTTTGGTGATGCAATGATATGCAGAGGGACAGGGAGTATTGAGGAAGTGGGGGGGGGAGGGGGAGGGGCAGGGGCAGGAGGAGGAGGAGGAGGGCTGCAGAAGGACTTGGACAGGTTAGGAGAGTGGGCAAAGAGGGGGCAGATGGAATACAATGAGGAAAAGTGTGCGGTTATGCACTTTGGAAGGAGGAATGGAGGCATAGACTATTTTCTAAATGGGGATATGCTTCGGAAATCAGATGCACAAAGGAATTTGGGAGGCCTTGTTCAAGATTCTCTAAAGGTTAACCTGCAGGTTCAATCGGCAGTTAGGAAGGCAAGTGGAATACTGGCAATCATGTCGAGAGGCCCCGCACCAGGTTCAGACCCACCCAGGTTCAGACAGAGACGCAGTTCAGATTCACACAAGGTTCGGACTCGGATCATGTTCAGATTCACACCGTGTACAGACTCACCTCAGCTTCACAATCATAGAAACATTGAAATATAGGAACAGCAGGAGCAGGCCATTCGGCCCTTCGACCCAGCTCCGACATTCAGTTTGATCATGGATCATCATCAACTTCAATATCCTGACCATCCCTTGCTCCCATATCCCGTGATCACTTTAGCCCCAAGAGCGACATATAATTTCTTCCTGAAATCACGAAAGATTTTGGCCTCAGCTACTTTCTGTGGTAGTGAAGTCCATAGATCATCAGAGTGGAGAAATTTGTCCTCACCTCTGTTCTAAAAGGTTGATGCTTATCCTCAAACCATGAACCCTGGTCCTCAACTCCCTGAGCATCGGGAACATTCTTTCTGAATCTATCCTGTCTAAACCTGTTCAATATTATATGTTTCACTCTAATGAACTGCAATGAATAAAGCCCTAACCGACTTAGTCTCTCTTCATATCGCAGACTTGCCATCCCAGGAATCAGCCTGGTAAACATTCACTGTTCTCCCTCTATAGCGAGGATATCCTTCCTTAGATAAGGACGCCAAAACTGCACACAATACTCGAAGTGTGGCCTCAGCAATGCCCTGTACAACTGCAGTGAGACATCTCTCTTCCTGTACTCCAATCTTATCCCTATGAAGGGCAGCATTACCGTTGTCTTCTTTACTGCCTGTTGTACATGCGCGCTGACTTTCACTGACTGATGCATGTGGATACCAAGGTCTCGCTGAGTATCCACCTCTCTCAATTTACACCCATTCAAATAATAATCTGTCTTCCTATTATTGCTGCTAAATTGGATAACCTCACATTTACCCACATTTTACTGCAACTGCTTTGCACATGCCCACACATTGAGCCTGTTCAGATCACACTGAAGCATGTCTGCATGTTTCTCATAGCTCACCCTCACACACCTTTTATCATCTGTAAATTTGGAGATGATACATTTAGTTCCATTTTCAGAATAATTAATATATAATGTGAACAGTCGGGGTCCGTGCACAGATTCCTGCGGTACCCCACTAGACACTGACTGCGAATCAGAAAAAGGCCCATTTATTGCCAACTCTTTGCTTTCTATCAGTGAACCAGCTTTCTATCCGTCTCTAAACATTGCCTGCAATCCCATGTGCTTTCACTTTACATGGTAGTCTGTTACGTTAGAACTTGTCAAAAGTCTTCTGAAAGCCTCAATAAACACATCTGCTCACATCACTTTCTGAGCAGTAATGTCTGGGTGACACCGACCCGCACTGGACCTGGTTGTAAGGGACCGGGCAGTAAGGGACACAAGACACAGCAATACATCTCCATCCACTTCCCTGAACTCCCACACTTACCCCAACTCTCAGTGCTTCAATCTCTGCAGCTTGAACTCTGTCGAGCTCCCTGAGTGGGCAGATTTCACAGGCCTCAGTTTGATAGTTTACATTTGCCTGTGTCCAACTCATGAACCTGATTGAAGTCATTGCACCCCCTCCCCCTCCAGGTCTGAGTAACCGCCGAGGGCTGACCGCCTTGGAAGCCTTTTTTGGCGTTTCAATGCTGGGTCCGGTTCCTGCTGCTCAGCCTCGGAAGTGAGTGGGGTTCAGCAGACCGGAGCTCACCTCTTCCACCATGAGCGTGTGGCCCGAGTTCCCTTTATCGGGTGACAATATGGTCGAGAGGCTAAACCCACTGTGTCCATTTCAGACTCCGAGGTTCCCACTGGCGGAGATGGAGAACAGGAGCCGGAGTGCCTGGAATTCTGCTCGGAATTGATTTTTCCTGCACGGCTTGGGGCTTCATGGCTTTAGCTGATTGAAGCATTCCCATAGGATGGTATCTCCCAAGCGGAATTGATAGGAAACTGGCCCTGTTCCAGACTCGACCGTGCCTCATAACCACGCGGATCCATTGCCATGATTCTTTACCAATAACCTATCACCTGCCTTTCGGTGCCTCTCCCGGCTGGTGGGAAAGGCACTGGGTGTCAGCTCCCGCCCTCAGAAGGTCAGACTTAACACTGGGCGGAGTGAACTTCCCATGACCAACTCTGCTGGGGCAATTCCAGTTGTTGAAGAGGGGAGGTCGGGGGGGAGGTTGGAGGGTGTCATTCTGTAATTGAAGATGAAATCTGGATGGTTTGGTGTGCAAAGAGACTGAGGGATGGTATTTTGAACCTGCTTTTACTGTTTGGGCCGCTCTTTCTGCCAGGCCGTTGGATGATGGGTAATATGACACTGTCCTAACGTGTCAAATTCTGTCCAACTTCATCTAATGCACAAATTCCTGGCTGATGACGGGTGGTCCATTTTCAGAAACTAACATTTCCGGGATCCCGGGTGTCATGAAAGAGGTGTGAAGTTTCTCCACTCTTGTCCTTGTGTTTGAGTAACTCACCCTGTGGACGGCCATCCATTTTGAATCAGCATCTACCATTACCAGGAACATAGACACCATGAACGGTCCGGCACTCTCCACGTGCAGCCACGTCTACGGATGTCCTGGCCATTCCCAAGTGTGAAGAGTAGTAATTGGCGGTACTTCTGCCCTTGTTGATATTGCCAACACTGACCCACGGGCAAATATCTGTCTCTATACCTGGCCACCAGATATGGCAACTTGGAGGATCTTCAGTTTGCCACTTCTCGGTGGCCATGGTAAAGTTCAGCCTGGATGGGAGGGTGAACCTGGCTCAGGATGACACTCTAGAACCCCACAGGAGTGTGCCATCTTCCACAGTCAGATGCTCGCTGCCATTCCAATATGGGTGCAATTCAGGCTGTAACGCCCATTTGGATTCCCCCATCAGCACTCGCTGCTTCAATTCATTCAGGAATGGGTAATCTTACGTCCACAGCTGAATATCATCGGCAGCCACTGGGAGAGTTTTGAGAAAGTTCATGATTACCGTCTCTTCCATTGGGAATATGACAAGTGTCTGTTAATCGTAGCCAACTCAAGGCATCTACCTGAACGACTCGGCCTCCTGGAAGGTGTTCCAATCAATAATGGTAGGCGGACAGTAATAAAGCCCACAGCTGGATATGGGCCAATATTATGGGCCGCACCGTCATGCAGGTACTTCTGGAATTTCTTTGCCCAAACTATCACCGTAGACGAGGTGTCACAGTGGTTAGCGCTGCTGCCTCATAACGCCAGAGACCTGGGTTCAATTCCTGGCTTGGGTCAATGTCTGTGCGGAGTCTGCACATTCTCTCCGTATCTGCGTGGGTTTACTCTGGTTTCTCTGGTTTTCTCCCGCAGTCTGAAAGACGTGCTGGTTAGGTGCGTTGGCCATGCTCAATTCTCCCTCAGTGTACCCGGACAGGCACCAGTGTGTGGCGACGAGGCGATTTTCACATTAACTTCATTGCAGTGTTAATGTAAGCCTACATTTGACACTTTATAAATGTTAAACTTCCTCTGAGTATGAATGGTTGAATATCGCTGTGAATCCTCATCGAGCTGTTAGTGTAAGTGAACGTGAATAAGTTCATAATTGGAAGCAAGAATCCTCCTGCCAGCTTTGAGGTTAAGTCCTCGATCAGAGGGATTGGGTATTTATCCAGCTGTGAGAAACAGTTCACCGTTTGTTTAAAAATTCCCAGTACAAAGTATTTGTATTCACTCTTGGGACTTGGGTGTCGCTGGCCGGCCAGCATTTATTGCCCATCCCTAGTTGCCCATGTTCAGAGGACAATTAAGCGTCAACCACTTTGAGTCGCATTTAGTCCTGACCACATAAGGACGACAGATTTCCTTCACTGGAATATTGGTGAACCAGATGTGTTTTTCCGAAAATCGACAATGCTTTTATGGTCACCAGCTGATTCTGAATTCTAGATATATTTATTCAAATTCCACCATCTGCTGTGACGGGATTCGAACCCGGGTGCACAGAACGTTAGCTGAGTTTCTGTATTAATAGTGTAGTGATAAAACCACCAGTCCATCACATCCACACCCAGAGTGTACACACCCTGACTTCCGGTAACCTCGACACACCATATTATATACGTCTGCAGGGCTCCCGGATTGGACAGCATTAACTGTCTCAATCAGAGAGCTCATATTCCAATAACTCCACCTGATGGTTATCGTTAAAGTCATTAAGTATGTCTCTCTCTGTGTCTCTTTCTGTCTTTCCGCGCATCCCTCTCTGTATATCTCTCTCCCTCTCTCTGCCTGTTTCTCTGTGTCTCTTACTGTCTCTCTGCATCGCCCTCATTCACCTTCTCTCTACACTCTTCCTCTGTGTCTCCTCCTCCCTCTCAGTCTCACTCTCCTTCTCCCTCTCCTTCTCTGTCCCCCTTTTCTTATTTCTCTGTCTTTCTCTCTCTCTACCTCGCTCTGTCTTTTGCTCTTGCTGTGTCCATTGTACTGATTCAGTCTCACTGTTTCAAGTTCGCTGACGCTCTCTGTCTCTGTCTCTGTTTCTCTCTGCCTCCCTTTCTGTCTCCCTTTCCGTCTTAGTTTCCCTCTCTCATTGCATCCTTCCAACTGTCTCCCTCTGTCTCCCTTTCTCATTCCCTGTCCATCTCCCTCCCCATTCCCCCAATCTCTATCCCTGTTTTTCTCGCTCTGTGAGAATCCCTATCTGTCTCTTCCTTTCTCTCTGTCTCTCTCTTTCTCGCTCTCTCTGTTTCTCTCTCTGTATCTGTTAGAAACTCTTTCAAACTGTGTCACGCTCCATGTATTTGTGCCCTTCCCTCTCTTTGTCAATCTCTGTCTCTCTATCACTCTCACTTTTGCTCTCACTGCCCTCTCTCTCTCTTTATCTGTCACTCTCTCTGTCTTTGTGAGGCTGTTCGTTATTTATATTTGAAAGTCCAATAGAAAGAGTCAGGGGTCTTGTAGTTGTAGTTTCCTCTCAGCGTCTAATGAGTTGAAGAATTGAAGTAAGTGGATATTTCAGCAGATTTATTACCTGCTGCCTGAAGTGAGTCTGTGTCACAGCATAAATGGCAGTGTTTGTACAACAACTTGTGAGTTGCAACATGAAACCAAATTCCATAACATAGAAATCTAACCATACCGACCGATAGCCCAAATAATACATCCGAATCCATATAGAATAAACCATTAATGTCGACCATAAGAGGATGAAATTGGCTGAGATAACAAATAGTAAAATGATGGATTTCCTGCGACTCTCCATCTCTGGGTCTCTGGGATTCTCCCCACTGCTGTGAGCCCGGAGTCTCCTGCACGCTCTGCTGCTCACTAAAATGTGTCTGACGGTGAAAGCATTGAGCAGCAGAATCAGGACGAACGGGACAGTTGGGGTTTGAATGTTGTGGAGGAACTCGATTGTTGTCCAGACCGGAGAGAACAGAACATTCTCTGTGACATCACAAAACCAGGGTTCGTTCATCAGCGAATATCTATTAAATAACATAAAATACCAGAAAATGTTCTTTAAACAGCTCAGCACCGTCACTGTTCCCAGAACCACAGCCGCTGATTTCTCACTGCAGTATTTACTCTTCAGCTTGGGGCAGCAAATGGCCACAAATCGATCAAAGGTGAAAGTGACGGTGAACCAGACAGAACAGTCAGTGGCTGCATAAAGCAGGACGGCGTGGATGTTACACACGGGGAGCGACAGCAGGAAATCAAACTGTTCCCGATAAAGAATGGGAATGTGTCTTAATATCAGGTCGAGGATAACGACCAGCAGATCCCCCGCTGACATGGCCACCAGGTACTGAGTGACACATTTGGACAGACCACAGTTTCTGCTCGTCAGGGTCACAATTGTGATTATGTTCACTGTCAGGAAGGGAAATAAAGAATAGAATTAGACAGGATTCAGGGAAAGAAGTTACCATTTAGACTGAGGATGGATTGAAATAAAAAATCATGTACACACATAAAATCACTGAAATCTGTTTTTAAATATCCAGCACGTCTTTTGCAGTGTGAGAGGAAAGTGAAGGAGAAGGTCCAAACTCCACACAGACAGTGACCCAAGCCTGGAAATGAACCCAGGTCCCTGACGCTGTGAGTCAGCAGTGCTAACCACTGTGTCACCGTGCTGCTCCATGGTAGCAACACAGTGGTATACATTTGGGAGAGAGCTTTATGGAGAGTCCACAACATTGACCCTCACTCACCTAAAAGTAAATAGCCCCTCTACCTTGTGGGGTATTTGGAGGGTGAGAAGGATGAGGGTGTGAACCCTGACAGAAAATCCAGACTGGAGTCCTGTAGATGGTAATCTGTCGTCTCTCAGACAGTTTACTGACAACCCCTGCATCAGAGCTGGTACCAAAGAGGGCTGGTTTGACCCTTGCCTCTGGACAATACTAACAATTGGCAGAGGGAGATCCTGATGCCTTGACAGCATGGAATCTCTTATATTTACACAGAACTGTACCCTGGAGAGGAGATCACAGCATTGTGGCCACTGTTAGCACAGCACAGGAAAAAATAGTAATCTCACACTCGATTGGCACAGAACACAACTTCCAGTGTTTGCTTTCAAGAGTGGGAGAAAGCTTCAAGGTTCAGCGAATAGCTATCGTCCATAATGCTCAGTGCGATTACTGCTGTCCCACGTTGGTCTACTGGACCAGTGCAGCTGCATCAGTCCTCTCTCGACAGGAAGGTTGCCAATCTATGCACCAGGTAAAACTCAAACAAAGGCCAGTACCAAAGGAAAAGCCAAGCAGGCTGCCTTAATGCCTATCGTCCGGTGACTCTGATATCCAATATTATGAAATGCATCAAAAGGTTAGTCATGGCATGAATCAGTTCCGGCTTCCCAGATTGCCTGGATCCACGACAGTTCACCGACATCCCACAACAGGTCCACAATGCCTCTCCCTGGCCCGATAGTGAACCATGGAACACAGACTCGTGTTTATCAACTACAGCTCAGCTTGCAACACCATTAGTCCTACGAAACTCGTGTCCAAAGTCCGTGGCCCTGGGCTTGGCTCTTGCCTCTGCAATTTGATCCTCAACTTCCTAATCCATAGAAAGCAAAATTAAGGACAATCAACAACATCTCCTTCACAATCATCCTGAACAGCGGTGCGCCGTAAGGCTGCGACCTCAGCCCCTTACTATACTCCTTATACACTGGTGACTGTGTGGCCAAATTCCCCTGAAACTCGATTTCCAAGTTTGCTGATGACACCTGCAGTGGGCCGGAGGAAGAGACAGAGAATCTGGTGAACTGGGGCGACAACAATAATTTCTTCCTCAATGTCAACAAAGCAAATCGACTTCTGGAAGCCCAGTGGAGTACATGCCCCGATCTACATCAATGGGATGAAGTTGAAAGAGTCGAGAGCTTCACGTTTTAGGGTCCACATCACGAAAAACCTTTCCTGGTTCCTCCATGACGTCCCTATAATTAAAAAAGCCTACGAACACCTCTATTTTCTCAGAGGTTTAGGGACATTTGGCATGTCAGCTGCGACTCTCACCAACTTTTACAGATGCACCATAAATAACATTCTAGCTTGGTATGGCTCCTGCTCTGTCCAAGACTGCGAGAAACTTCAAAGCTTGGTGAATGCAGACCAGTCCATCACTCAAACCAACCTCCCACTCATTAACGCTGTCTAAACTTCCCGTTGCCTCACAAAAGCAACCAGCCTAATTCAGGAATAACGCACCACAGACATCAACTCTTCCCACTTGTTCCATCAGAGAAAAATATAAAGATTGTGTGAGGACATGGACCAACCGAATCATAGAATCATAGAAACACTACAGTACAGAAGGGGGCCATTTGACCCATCGAGTCTGTACCTACAACAATCCCACCCAGGCCCTATCCCCAAAGTCCCACATATGTAGCCTGCTAATCCCCCAAACATACATATCCCAGGACGCTAATGGGCAGTTAACATGGCCAATCAACCTAATCTGCACATTTTGGACTGTGGGTGAAAACCGCAGCATCCGGAACAAACTCATGCCGACACGGGTAGAATGTGCAAATTCCACACAGACAGTGATCCAAGCCAGGAATCGAACTCAGGTTCCTGTGAGACAGCAGCGCTAACCATTGTGCCACCATGCTGCCGACTCAGGAACAGCTTCTCTGCTGCCACCAGACGTTTGAATGGACCCACATTGCATCAAGATGATCTTTTACTACACCCTAGCTATGACTGCAACATTACATTCTGCCCTCTCTCCTTCTCTATGTACAGTATGCGTTGTCTGTATGGCACTCGAGCAACAACACTTTTCACTGTATATCCAATGTTATGAAATGCATCAAAAGGTTAGTCATGGCATGAATCAATTCCGGCCTCCCAGATTGCCTGGATACACTACAGTTCACCTACCTCCCCAACAGGTCCACAGACACCATCTCCCTGGCCCAACACTGAACTCTGTAACACTGTAACTCTGAACATAGAGAAGGAGAGAGTGCAGAATGTAATGTTGGATTCAGAGCTAGGGTGTAGAATAAGATCATCTGAATGTGATGTGGGTCCATTCAAACGTCAGATGGCAGCAGAGAAGAAGCTGTTCTTGAGTCGGCAGCATGGTGGCACAATGGTTAGCACTGCTGTCTCACAGGGACCTGAGTTCGATTCCCGGCTTGGATCACATATTTATTATATGTGAAAATAATAAACCAAATCAATTCAAATCAAATCAGTCTTTCACATCTCAAGCTGAAACATCAGCACGATGTGCCCTGACCTTACCAATCAACTTATGCAGGTTGATGATGTACACGGGACGGCTGTGATCGAGACTGAATTTACAAGGCTGAATGTGGACATTGGGGAGCTGCGAGAAACTGGACTTGCTCACAGTGGATTCTTTCCAGAGGAATACCACACGTTCTTGTAATAGGAGAAATCCCAACAGGCGAGATGTGAGAATGGAACAAAGTAAAAAAAAAAGCTTCACTGGTGCTGATGGAATCCCAGGAATTGAAATGGGATCCCTGATGCTGTGAGGCAGCAGTGCTAACCACTGTGCCATACTGCCATCCTGCAAGGTGCCCTGGAGATATCCAAGATCACGGCCAGGACACCATCATCACCATATCCGTAGTAGGGAAATCATTGGAAAACAATCTGAGGGACAGAATTAATCTCCACTTCGAGAGGTAAGGATTTATGAACAATAGTCAGCATTCCTTTGATAGGGGGAGATCATGTCTAACAATTCGCTGGAATATATTGAGGAGGTGACTGGATGAGAAGATGAGGGAAGTGCAGTCGATGTAGTCTACGTGTTCTTCAGAAAAGCTTTTGACAAATATGGGAGACTGAACAAGGAAGTGATTCCGATTGGAACCAGGTCAATTTGGTAAATTATATTCAAAATGGCTGAGTGGCAGGAGGCAGAGGGTGATGGTAGAAGGTTGTTTTTGTGACTGTAAGCCTGTGTTCAGTGGGGTTCCACAGCGATCGATGCTGGGTCCCTTGCTGTTTGTAGTGTACATTGATGGTCGAGACATGAATGTGTGAGGTGTGATCAGTAAGTTTGCAGATGATACAAAAATTGGTGGTGTGGTAAATATTGAGGAGGAAAGCCTTAGATTACAGGAATCATAGAATCCTCCAGTGCAGAAGGAGGCCATTCAGCCCATCGAGTCTGCACTGAGCACAATCCCACCCAGGCGATATCCCCTGAACCCCATGCATTTACCCAAGCAATTCTCCCTGACACTAAGTCCAGTATACCCTGGCCAATCCACCTAACCCACAAGTCTTCCGACTGTGGGCGGAAACTGGAGCACCCAGAGGAAACCCATGCAGACACGGGGAGAATATGCAAACTCCACACAGATGTGGACCAAGCCAGAAATTGAACACACGTCCCTGGCGCTGTGGGGCAGCAGTGCTAACCACTGTGCCATCGTGCTCAGGAAACTGAAAGGCTGGTCAAATGGGCAAATGTAATTTACACCTGACGAATGTGAAGCCATGCATTTGGGACGACTATCCGGGCAAGGAAATGCACCATGTCCGGTCGAGTCTGAGGAAGTGCAGAGGACCAGAATGAATTTGGGGTGCATTTATGAGGATCCCTAAAAGCAGCAAGACAGGTAGATGAGGTGGTTAAGACGACATGTAGGATACTTGCCTTAGCAGCCGCACATAGAATATAAGAGCTGGGAGGTGATGATGGAAGTTTATAAAACGCTGGTTAGACCAGAGCAAGAGAACTGTGTACAGCTCTGGTCATCACACTCCAGGAAGGAAGTGATTACACTGGAAACGGTGGAGAGGAGATTCACCAGGATGCTGCCTGGGCTGGAGAGTTTCAGCTATGAGGAGAGGCTGGTAAGGCTGGGTTTTTTACGTTAGAGCAGAGATGGCTGGAGGTGGAGCGGGTGTAGTGGGTGGTGGTGGGGAATGCTCTCAGGTGGCAGGCGGCGGGGGGGGGGGGCGGGGGGGGGAACTGAGTGATATGTACAAAATTATGTGGCACACGGATAGGAAGAAACTTTTTCCCTTTAGTAGAGGTGTCAATAACCAGAGGGGCGTGGATTTAAGGTAAAGGGCAGATTTTTGTGTGGATTTGAGGGAAAGTGTTTCCATCCACAGGGTGCTGGGATCTGCAGCTCACGGCCTGAAAGGATGGTAGAAGCGGGAACAACCACAAAAGGCATTTTGATCAGCAACTCAAACGCCAGAGCATATAATTATTAAACTAGAAAGAGTGCAGGAAAGATTTACTAGGATGCTACTGGGACTTGATGGATTGAGTTATAAGGAGAGGCTGGATAGACTGGGACTTTTCCCCCTGGAGCGTCGGAGGCAGAGGGGTGATCTTATCGAGGTTTATAAAATAATGAGGGGCACACATCAGCGAGATAGTCAATATCTTTTCCCAAAGGTAGGGGAGTCTAAAACTAGATGGCACAGGTTTAAGGAGAGAGGGGAAAGATACAAAAGGGTCCAGAGGGGCAATTTTGTCACACAGAGGGTGGTGAGTGTCTGGAACGAGCTGCCAGAGGCAGTAGTAGAGGCGGGTACAATTTTATTTTTTAAAAAGCGTTTAGATAGTTAAATTGGTACGATGGGTATCGAGGGATATGGGGCAAATGTGGGCAATTGGGATTAGTTTCGGGGTTTAAAAAGAAAAGGCGGCATGCACAAGATGGGCCGAAGGGCCTGTTTCCATTCTGTAAACTCTATGACAAGGCTGTGGATCGAGTGCTGGAAAATGGGATTCGATTGGATAGGTGTTTGAGGACCAGTTCAGACATAATGGCCTCATTTTGTGCTGTTAACACTCGGTGGCTGTTGGACCACCCACAGCAGTGGCCCCAACACTTGCAGTTCTCACAGCGCTGGCTGGGATACCGACCACCTCCCAAACCTATCTGGTTGCAAATGCGCAATTGTAGCCAGCAGTGACCTGCCTGGTTTGAGAGAGACATCTGTCAGCTCTCTGCTGCTGCAGCTCGCTTCAACACAGCAGCTGCCGCCAGGTAGTCCGGGGGTCCTCAGCTCTTTCTGAGCAGCTCTCGACCAGATATAGACCCAGCCCCCTCCCCACCACCTGGACCAATCACCCTCCATTCCCCCACACCAATTGCATGCAGAGTGTCAGCAGGGCACCTCTCCCTAACCCACTGGGCATGCAGACAGGCAGCGAGAACTCCTCCCTACCCCACTGTGCATGCAGAGAGGCAGCGAGAACCCCTCCCTACCCCACTGTGCATGCAGAGAGGCAGCGAGACCCCCTCCCTAACCCACTGTGCATGCAGAGAGGCAGCGAGACCCCCTCCCTAACCCACTGTGCATGCAGAGAGGCAGCGAGAACCCCTCCCTACCCCACTGTGCATGCAGAGAGGCAGCGAGACCCCCTCCCTAACCCACTGTGCATGCAGAGAGGCAGCGAGACCCCCACCCTACCCCACTGTGCATGCAGCGAGGCGGCGAGACCCCTCCCTACCCCACTGTGCATGCAGAGAGGCAGTGATGCCCCCCTCCCTGCCTCCACCAATCACGTGCAGAGTGGCAGCGGGGACCACCCCACCCCACAGACAGCGGGCAGAGTGGTAACGGGACCCTCTCCCACCCAGCAACTACATTCAGAGTCGGCCCCGCTACCTTCAGGGTCCGCCCCTGTAGACCCCGCCACCTCATGCCCCACTCCCTGGTACTGCCCGGTGGGCATTGCCCAAGGGGCACCTACCTTTGCCCTCGACCTTGCCCAGTGCCCTCAATGGCCTTCAGTTCTCCCGGCGAGGTCATCATGACTCGTCCTCATACATGTGGCCAGCTGTTTTCCTCACGGGACACAACCGCTCCCGGTGAGGCTGCAAAGGCAAGTGTGGCGCACAATTCCATCCCTGGCTCGCTAATTTCATTTAAATTTGTTTTAAAATAAATTGAAATAATTTATACAGCCTCTTGCCGGAAATGGGCAGGAGACTGAATCCGCTGTTTCCATTGCCGGTGAAAGTTGCAAGAGGTGAGAAATGGGACGTGGACCTGAATTCCAGGCTGTCACGCGGTTTTACTTGATCATCCCACCATCAATGGACAGGGAGTAGCTGTTATCCTGCCGCCACACCCCCCCCCCCCCCCCCCCCACTACCGTGTATGTGTTGGGTGTGTCTATATTGTCTGTACCAGTATGCATGTGTATGTGTGCGTGTTTGTGTGTGAGCAACAGAGTACCTGACGAGTGTTCCTAAGTGTGCGTTATTCTGGAGTGTTGCAGCAATTTTGCTTCTTGAATTTGTGTGTGAGTGGGAGTAAGTTTCTAAATCTGATTGCTTCTATCAACAAATGTGTGTATTAATGTATGTGCGTTTGGGTGTGTCTGTGTGTTTGTGTTCCTGTTGCTCTCGGAGAGCTTGTGGTGACACAGGGGATAGCGTTGCTGCCTCACAGCACCAGAGGTCCTGGTTCAATTGCAGGCTTGGCCACTGACTGTGCAGATTCTGCATGTTCTCCCCATGTCTGCGTGGGTTTCCTCCGGGTGCTCCAGTTTCCTCCCACTTTCTGAAAGTTGTGCTGGTTGGGTGCATTGGCCGTGCTAAATTCTCCCTCAGTGTACCTGAACAGGCGCTGGAGTGTGGTGACTCGGGGATTTTTATAGTAACTTCATTGCAATGTTAATGTTCGCATACTTGTGACACTGATGAATAAATTTCAAATTTAATGAAATATGTTCTCTCTGTGAGATCCTGCTGTGCAGATATGACCAATAAAATTGATTCTGTGGCCTGGTGATTGGGTGGGTGAACTGGTGTTATATGCAGAGGGTGAAAAGGATTCTGTCTCAATCTTTTCCTCACGGTGGAATAGTGTTTGAGGTCACATGTCTATGGAAAGTCACAGCACTCAGAAGACATCCCAGCCCATAGACCCTGAGACAATTGTCAGTGGCTGAAAGAATTAATAACCGGATACAGAGATTCAACAAGAGCAGCAAACCCTGTACAGGAAATGACAAGAAAATCAATACAGTTAAACAGCCTTTCTAGAATTAGGAACTGGACACAGGGGACGGGACCTTCCAGCCTCACTCTTCCCCAAGCTGCAAAATCCCACCCGTGTTCAACAGACCTTCCCCATTCTCCGCCCCTCGCCTGCTCCGATTCCCGTGGCGGTCGGGCCGGTCCAATTCCAGCCAGAGACTTACCCGGAACACCAACAATCGCCAGGAGGGGATAGTAAAAGCATTGAATCACGTTCAGTAGATATACAATCCGATCAACTGATGTCATCCACCAATAATCAGCAGTAAACTGAGAAATCCAATAGAATACACTCCTGTCCTTGGTTGGAACATTCCGGTTCATTGTTCCCAGATTCTGATCCATTGTTGAAACATTCCAATCCATTGTTCCCAGATTCCGATCCATTGTTGGAAGATTCCAATCCATTGTTCCCAGATTCTGATCCATTGTTGGAACATTCCGGTTCATTGTTCTCAGATTCTAGAGGGCACAGGTTTAAGGTGAGAGGGGAGCGATACAAAAGTGTCCAGAGGGGCAATTCTTTTTTCACACAGAGGGTGGTGAGTGTCTGGAACACGCTGCCAGAGGTAGTAGTAGAGGCGGGTCCAATTTTGTCTTTTAAAAAGCATTTAGATAGTTACGTGGCTATCGAAGGATATGGGCCAAATGCGGGCAATTGGGGTTAGTTTATGAGTTTAAAAAAAAGGGTGGCATGTACAAGTTGGGCCGAATGGCCTGTTTCCATGCTGTAAACCTCTATGACTCTGTTCTGACCCATTGTTGGAAGACTCCAATCCATTGCTCCAAGATTCTGATCTCTCCTCTCCCTCCCTCTCTCTCCACAGCCGCTGATCTCTGTTGGTGTCGGAGTTGCCGCTCCCGCTGACTCAATGGGACAACACATTGAACGGAATCCCTTATTAATAGAAGAGGGAAATCCCTCCAGGCACACTAATCGGATCCATGGAGACTCACATCAATTCCAGTCACTAAACAAACAGCTTCACTTAACCCCCTTCAATCCAACACTTTTTAGAACCCAAAGTAGAGCAGTTACAGCCTCGATGGAGTGTTGAGGGTCAGGGAGGTATGGAAAGTTGGAAATAATGTAGGGTCAATATTAATTCGATATAGCAGAGATCACTCTGCGAGCGTTAATTTCGAGACGACGAGAATACAAAAGCAGGGGTGTACTGCTGAGGGTTTATAAGACACTGGCCTGACCGCATTCACAATATTGTCAGCAATTGTGGTCCCCGTATCTAAGGAAGGATGTGTTGGCCTTGGAGAGGGTCCAGAGCAGGTTCACAAGAATGATCCGGGGAATGAAAGACTTGACGCATGAGGAGCGTCTGAGGACTGGGGGTCCATACGCGATGCAGTTTGGAAGTATGAGGAAGGAGATAACATTGAAACTTACTGAATAATGAAAGGCCTGGATAGAGTGCACTTGGGGCAGATGTTTCCATGAGTAGAGGAGACTTGGACCCGAGGGCACAGACTCAGAGGAAAGGGATGGCCCTTTAGAAATGTGATGTGGAGATGGCGGTGTTGGACTGGGGTGTGCGCAGTAAGAAGTCTCACAACACCAGTTTCCCACTCACCTGATGAAGGAGCAGCGTTCCGAAAGTTCGTGATTCGAAGTAAACCTGTGGGACTTTAACCTGCTGTTGTGAGACTTCTTACTTCAGAACTGAGACGAGGAGGAATTTCTTCAGCCAGAGGGTGGTGAATCTGTAGAATTCATTGTCACACAAGGCTGTGGAGGCCAGATCATTGACTGTATTTAATAAAGCGATAAATAGGTTCTTGACTGGTACAGCGATCAAGGGTTACGGGGAGAAAGCAGGAGAATGGGTTTGAGAAACTTATCAGCCAGAATTGAATGGTGGAGCCGGCTCGACGGGCCGAATGGCCTCATTCTGCTCTTATATCTTATTGTCTTATGGGTATCCTGGTCCTGGTTTTTAGATGAAGTTAACGTCAATCAGGGTTGATATAGTCTGCTTAATCCAGGTTGTAGCAGATCTTATGTACAGCTCATGGACAGAACAATCTTAGTATAGGACTTCACATGGATCAATCTCTCAGCATTACGTACAGTACAGTCTTAGCTCGAGTCATCAGATAGAACTATCTCTCAGTGTTATGTACAGTACAATCTGAGGCTTCAGATAGAACTATCTCTCAGTGTTATGTACAGTACAATCTGAGGCTTCAGATAGAACTATCTCTCAGTGTTATGTACAGTGGAATCTGAGGCTTCAGATAGAACTATCAGCGTTACGTACAGTGCAATCTGAGGCTTCAGATCGAACTATCTCTTTGTTACGTACAATACAATCTGAGGCTTCAGATAGAATTATCTCTCAGTGTTATGTACAGTACAATCTGAGGCTTCAGATAGAACTATCTCTCAGTGTTATGTACAGTGGAATCTGAGGCTTCAGATAGAACTATCAGCGTTACGTACAGTGCAATCTGAGGCTTCAGATAGAACTATCTCTCAGTGTTATGTACAGTACAATCTGAGGCTTCAGATAGAACTGTCTCTCAGTGTTATGTACAGTGGAATCTGAGGCTTCAGATAGAACTATCAGCGTTACGTACAGCGTAATCTGAGGCTTCAGATAGAACTATCTCTCAGTGTTTTGTACAGTGCAATCTGAGGCTTCAGATAGAACTATCTCTCAGTGTTATGTACAGTACAATCTGAGGCTTCAGATAGAACTATCTCTCAGTGTTATGTACAGTACAATCTGAGGCTTCAGATAGAACTATCTCTCAGTGTTATGTACAGTGGAATCTGAGGCTTCAGATAGAACTATCAGCGTTACGTACAGTGCAATCTGAGGCTTCAGATCGAACTATCTCTTTGTTACGTACAATACAATCTGAGGATTCAGGTAGAACTATCTCTCAGTGTTATGTACAGTACAATCTGAGGCTTCAGATAGAACTATCTCTCAGTGTTATGTACAGTACAATCTGAGGCTTCAGATAGAACTATCTCTCAGTGTTATGTACAGAAGAACCTGATCAAGAAGATTCACATCAAACTTTCTCAGCGTTTTCTCTTGTGAGGTTGTAAGGAGGCAAGGGTGAGTTGAGGAGTGTGTGGGAGAAGGAGACCGGGACACCTGAACAGAGTCAGCAGCACCTTGAGGAGAGTGTGAGAGGGGGACACGGGACATCGGGACAGACAGTCAGCACCTTGAGGAGAGTGTGAGAGGGACACTGGGACACCGGGACAGACGGTCAGCACCTTGAGGAGAGTGTGATAGGGACACGGGGACACCGGGACAGACAGTCAGCACCTTGAGGAAAGTGTGAGAGGGACACTGGGACACCGGGACAGACAGTCAGCACCTTGAGGAGAGTGTGAGAGGGACACTGGGACAGACAGACAGCACCTTGAGGAGAGTGTGAGAGGGACACTGGGACAGACAGACAGCACCTTGAGGAGAGTGTGAGAGGGACACTGGGACAGACAGACAACACCTTGAGGAGAGTGTGAGAGGGACACTGGGACAGCGGGACAGACAGACAGCACCTTGAGGAGAGTGTGAGAGGGACACCGGGACAGACAGACAGCACCTTGAAGAGAGTGTGAGAGGGGGACACTGGGACACTGGGACAGACAGTCAGCACCTTGAGGAGAGTGTGAGAGGGACACTGGGACACCGGGACAGACAGTCAGCACCTTGAGGAGAGTGTGAGATGGAGACATAGAGGATTGAAGCTACTGGGAGAGCTGTGCAGCACTGGGATCGAGACTGTTTGTTTCTGTCCTGTGGTGCTGAGGATTCTCTTCAATATCGACTCCACAGTCAGGTGTCAGGGACACAACTCTTTATTCCGTCTGTTCACACAACACTCCAAACATTGACTGCCCAATCTGCGAGGATCCCAACAGCTCACCCCACACCTGAGATCACATATCCCGTTCCCTGAAAGAAAGCCCCAACATATATAACACTCTCCCCTGTAAGTAACACCTCCCCCCACCCCCCCGCCACTCCCACACCCCCCGGTACAGCAACAGCATTTGAAACCATTTGCGAACATTTTTCTCTCTTCACTTCATACAGGCTTGGTGCAGAATCCACAGCATATTTACAATATAATACATCCCATAGTTCATTCCTGATCCTTATGACCATCTCACATAGACATGATCAGGGGGAGCGACAACCCCTTGGGGCTTGATGCCTGGGGACTGGAGCCAGTTTTAAGATCTTCTCTGGTGAGTGAGGCCTCGATGAACCCACGAACGTTTGATCGTCTTCCCGCCGGTCGTCAGTAACCAATGTCGAGTTCCCTGTCCCCTCCATCAGCGGAGGAGCTGTTGATACCAGGCCTCCCTGGCCTTCCACATAATAGAACAGAGAGTATAGAAGGTGGCAGGAATCGAACCTCAGGCAGAGCAAAATAAAGGTGACAGGAATGAGAAGGGAGGTGGTCAATGCGGGACTCAGGGTGTTGAACCTCAATGCGTGCAGTATATCAATCAAGGTAAATGAGCTTGTTGCGCACATTGAAATTGACCGGTACGATGTTGTGGGCACCACAGAGACGTGGCTGCAAGGGGATCAGGGCTGGGATCTAAATATCCAAGGATAGGTGTCTTATTGGAAGGACAGGCAGATGGGCAAAGGGGGCGGGGTTGCATTGTTCGTAAGGACTGGCGTTAAATCAATAGCAAGAATCGATACAGGATCAGAAGGCAGAGAAACTCTGTGGGTAGAGTTGAGGAGAAACAATGGTAAAAAGACCCAGATGGGAGTTATGTACAGGCCTCCAAGCAGTAGTCAGGATGAGGGGCAGAAAATAAATCTGGAGATAGAAAAGGCACATAAAAAGGCAATATTACAATAATTATGGGGGACTTCAATATGCAGGTGGCCTGGGAAAATCCGGTACGTAGTGGGTCCCAAGAAAAGGAATTTGTGGAATGTCTAAGAGATACTTTTTTGGAGCAGCTTGTGACAGAGCCTACCAGGGAAACGGGAATTCTGGAGTTGGTGATGTGTAATGAGGCAGATTTGATTAGGGAACTTAAGGTGAAGTGACCCTGAGAGAGCAGTGACCACAATATGATAGAATTTACCCTGCAGTTTGAGAAGGAGAAACTGGAATCAGATGCAAGAATATGACAATTAAATAAAGGTAACTGCAAAGACATGAAGGAGGAGCTGGCCAGAGTTGATTGGAAAGGGAGCCGAGCAGGGGAGACAGTGGAACGGCAATTACAGGAGTTTTCCGGGGTGGAGGGTTATTCGGGAGGCAGGAAACCTGCTAAAGAGAGGACGAAGCTTCCATGGCTGACGAGGAAAGTAAAGGACAGCATAAAAGCAAAAGAATCACTGGAGGCAGGGAGGGTACCAGAGGACTGGAAATTAGCTGATGTAACACCGCGGTTTAAGAAGGGAGGGAGGCAGCAGATGGGAAATTATAGGCTGGTTAGACTGACTTCCTTCATTGGCAAGGTTTTAGAGTCCATTATTAAAGATGAGATCGCAGAGTACTTGGAAGTGCATGATAAAGTAGGACTGAGTCAGCACGGCTTTGTCAAGGGGAGCTCATGTCTGACAAATCTGTTAGAGTTCATTGAGGAGGTAACAAGGAAGTTAGATAAAGGAGAACCAGTGGACCTGATTTATTTGGATTTCCAAAAGGCCTTTGACAAGGTGCCACATAGGAGACTTTTAAATAAGTCAAGTGCCCGTGGTGTTAAGGGTAAGAAGCTGACATGGATAGAGGATTGGTTGACTGGCAGAAGGCAGAGAGTGGGGATAAACGGGTCTTTTTCAGGATGGCAGCCGGTGACTAGTGGTGTGCCTCAGGGGTCGGTGCTGGGACTACAACTTTTCACAATACACATTAATGATTTGGAAGAACGAAATGAAGCCACTGTTGCCATGTTTGCAGATGATTGAAAGATATGCAGAGGGAGAGATAGTATTGAGGAAGCAGGGGGACTGCACAAGGACTTGGATAGGCTAGGAGAGTGGGCAAAGAAGTGGCAGATGGAATATAACATGGAAAAGTGTGAGATTATAAACATTGGAAGGAGAAATGGAGGCATAGCCTATTTTCTAATTGGGGAAATGCTTAGGCAATCAGAAGCACAAAGGGACCAGGGAGTCCTTGTTCAAGATTCTCTTAAGGTTAACGTGTAAGTTCATAGAACCATAGAAAATTACAGCTCAGAACCAGGCCTTTTGGCCCTTCTAGTCTGTGCCGAACCATTTATTGCCTCGTCCCACTGACCTGCACTTGGACCATATCCCTCCACACGCCTCTCATCCATGAACCCAACCAAGCTTTTCTTAAATGTTCAGTTCGCAGTCAGGAAGACAAATGCAATGTTAGCATTCATGTCGAGAGGGCTGGAATACAAGAGCAGGAATGGACTTCTGAGGCTGCATAAGGCTCTATTTGGAGTATTGTGAGTGGTTTTGGGCCCAGTATCTAAGGAAGGATGTGCTGGCCTAGGAAAGGATCCAGAGGAAGTTCACAAGAATGATCCCTGGAATGAAGAGCTTGCCGTATGAGGAACGGTTGAAGACTCTGGGTCTGTACTCGTTGGAGTTTAGAAGGATGAGGGGGATCTTATTGAAACTTACAGGATACTGCGAGGCCTGGATAGAGTGGACGTGGAGAGGATGTTTCCACTCGTAGGAAAAACAAGAACCAGAGGGCATAACCTCAGGTTAAAGGGACGATCCTTTAAAACGGAGAAAAATGGAGGAATTTCTTCAGCCAGAGAGTGGTGAATCTGTGGAATTCGTTGCAACAGAGGGCTGTGGAGACCAGGTCATTGAGTGTGTTTAAGACAGAGATAAATAGGTTTTTGATCAATAAAAGAAACAAGGGTTATGGGGAGAAGGCAGGAGAATGGGGATGAGAATCATATCAGGATTGAATGGCGGAGCAGACTCGATGGGCCGTATGGCCGAAATCTGTTCCTCTATCTCAAGGTTTTATGAAGAGAGGTTGGATAGGCTTGGGCAGTTTTCGTTGGAGCAGAGAAGATTGAGGGGCGACCTGATCGAGTTGTACAAGATTATGAGGAACATGGACAGAGTGGATAAGGAGCAGGGATAAACTGGGATTGTTCTCACTGGAAAGACGGAGGATGAGGGGTGACCTAATAGAGGTGTATAAAATTATGAAAGGCATAGATAGGGTGAACGGTGGGAAGCTTTTTTCCAGGTCGGTGGTGACGTTCACGAGGGGTCATAGGTTCAAGGTGAGGGGGGGGGGGGGGAGGTTTAACACGGATATCAGAAGGACGTATTTTACACAGAGGGTGATGGGGGCCTGGAATGCGCTGTCGGGCAAGGTGGTGGAGGCAGACACACTGGGAATGTTTAAGACTTATCGATATAGCCACATGAACGGAGTGGGAATGGAGGGATACAAAATAATGGTCTAGTTTGGACCAGGGAGTGGCGCGGGCTTGGAGGGCCGAAGGGCCTGTTCCTGTGCTGTATTGTTCTTTGTTCTTTGAGCAGCTGTTTCCCTTAGTTGAAGGGTCAGTTACGAGGGACATAGGTTCAAGGTGAGGGGCAGGAGGTTTAGGGGGGAATGTGAGGAAAAACCCTTTTACCCAGAGGGTGGTGACGGTCTGGAATGCGCTGCCTGGGAAGGTGGTGGAGGTGGGTTGCCTCACATCCTCTAAAAAGTGCCTGGATGAGCACTTGGCACAGCCATAACATTCAGGGCTATGGACCAGGTGCTGGCAAGCGGGATTAGGTGGACAGGTCAAGGCATTTCATGTATCGGTGCAGACTCGATGGGCCGAAGGGCCTCTTCTGCGCCGTGTGATTCTATGATTCTCTGAGTGTTGCTGAGGTCATGGAGTGGCCGGGAAGTGATGGGTTCAGGCTGGTTGGGTTGGTGGGGATCAGGTGGTGGGAGAGGCGGGTGTGAGTGGAATGTTGGAATGGAACCAATGTAACAACCAACAGAACCACATTGGATCTGTTGCAGTGACCAATGAGAACAAGCTGTGAGGGTCAGCTGACCCTGTAAACTATGTAACCAATGAGAAAATGGTGTGGTGGTCAGCTGACCAGCTGACTCTGTATAAGTAAGAAGCTGCTGTGGTTTGTGGGAGCTTGGAATGGCCCAGGGTGAGGCCTCGAGTGTTGGAGTAATGAAGTTTCATTATTGAAACGTTTTGTCTGATTTACAAGTTGGAGTAAGTTTTGTTTCATTTTATTGCCCAGAACTGAAGAGTCCCTTCTGCTGGATGAACATGGGATTCCGAGGAGGGTGGGGTGTTTATTTGGGGTGGGGGTGAGGGTAGGGCGTGTGGGGCTGTCCCATACGGGGCACCGTCTGCGCCTTTAAAATTAAATCCAAAGTTCCATGAGTTTTTTCCCCTCCTAATGTTTTCATTGTAACTATGATCTGATGTCAGTGATTGAAATCAGTTTGTCAGATGGTCGCAGGAACAGCACAATTCTCCAGTAGAATAGGCCTTCTGGACAATCGCCGGGTAAACCCTTAACTATCAGGGGTGCAACAAGTACGATAGTGCCCAGCCGCCCCTTCCCATTACCAAACAGCGCCACCCAGCCCATGCTCCAATCCATTACTAATTAAAACTCTGTCTGTCTCCTCAAATTTACCATGTCCCAGCATCCGGCGCACTCCGAGTTAATGAATTCCACAGATTCACCACCCATTGAGAGAAGTAATTTCTCCCCATGTCTGTTTTAAATCTGCTGTCCCTTTCCCGTAAGATGCCCTACATTGTTCTACACTGTGATTCCTGATAGGCTGCTTTATACCACTCCCACTACAGTGGCACAGTGGTTAGCACTGCTGCCTCACAGCGACAGGGACCTAGGTTCGATTCCCGGCTTGCCTCACTGTCTGTGTGGAGTCTGCACGTTCTCCCCGTGTCTGCATGAGTTTTCTCCGGGCGCTCCGATTTCTTTCCAATGTCCCATAGAAGTGCTGGTTACGTACATTGGCGATGCTAAATACTCCCTCAGTGTTAACCAAACAGGCGCCGGAGTGTAGCAACTGGGGGATTTTCACAGTAACTTCATTGCAGTGTTGATGTAAGCCTACTTGTGACACGAGTAAATAACCATTATACTTATTCACTGATGCTTGAGTGTTAAACCTCCCGATGCAATCAGCACTTGTTTACACAGCAAAAACAATCCCATTCCAAGAGATACATAGGAGAGTGAACGTCGAAGGGCCTGTTCCTCTGCAGCACTTTTCTTTGTTCCTAAGGCATAAATATCTTTAAACATGTTGATTTTGAAATAATTTTATCCAAGATTTAACATAAATCTGTCTTCTTCACATCAGGTTATGGATCTGACTTTTATGGTAAGAAAAACATCCTTCAGTTCAGTTCCTGTTGTTCAACTCCTCCAAAACATTCATGGGGGCGATGGGTTATTCACTCAGACATTTCCCTAAGATGCTTTTAATGTGATAATCCTTGGAAATTTAAACTGATAGTGAAAAAATCATGACAGTTCAATGAATCCGATCACATTGCAGAATGCCAAGACGAATATAACCTGCTGCCTGGCTAATTGGATTAGCTATGCTGCCTCACAGCACCAGGGACACAGGTTCGATTCCCGGCTTGGGTCACTGTCTGTGCGGAGTCTGCATGTTCTCCCCATGTCTGCATGGGTTTCCTCCGGCTGCTCTGGTTTCCTCCCACAGTCTGAAAAACGTGCTGTTAGGTGGATTGCCAATGCTAAAGTGTCCTTAGTGTCCACAGATATACTGGATTGGTGGATTGGCCATTTTACATTACCCCTTAGTGTCCACAGATGTACTGGATAGGTGGACTGGCCATTCTACATTGCCCGTCAGTGTCCACAGATGTGCGGGTTAGGTGGATTGGCCATGCTAATTGCCCCTTACTGTCCAAAGATTTGCAGGTTAGGTGAATTGGTCATGCCACATTTAGCACTCCTGCCACGATGAATCATAGAATTCTAGTGCAGAAGGAGGCCATTCAGCCCATCGAATCTGCACCGTCCACAATCCCATCCAGGCCCTGTCCCTGTAACCCCATGCATTTACCCTAGCTAGTCTCCCTGACACTAAGCGGCAATTTAGCCTGGCCAATCCACCTAACCTGCATATCTTTGAACTGTGGGAGGAAACTGGAGCGCCCGGAGGAAACCCACGCAGACACGGGGAGAACGTGCAAACTCCACACAGACAGTGACCCGAGGCCAGGAATCGAACCCGGGTCACTGGCGCTGTGACATCCCACGAAGTACCAACCTATTTCTGAATATCAAGATTTATTGATGTTGGGGGTACAGAGTGTAAGCAGAATAAG
This sequence comes from Mustelus asterias, assembly GCF_964213995.1. Taxonomy (NCBI): domain Eukaryota; kingdom Metazoa; phylum Chordata; class Chondrichthyes; order Carcharhiniformes; family Triakidae; genus Mustelus; species Mustelus asterias. Next base: position 676,015 of record NW_027590120.1, on the reverse strand, counting down.
AGGATTTTAGGGCGCCTTCGTGTTGAGCTGGGCCAGAGAACGGGGGTTTAAACATTTGAATTCAGTTTGTAAAACCTGGAAATAAGTCCGTGAAAATAGCGGTGGAGTTGATGGGTTGTTGTAAAAATCTGACCAGTTCACTGATGTACTTCGGGAGAGGTCCTTACCCAGGCTCAGCTCTACGTGACTCCAGCCCCACACCAATGTGGTTGACTCAACTGTCCTCTGAAGTGACTGAGTAAGCCCTGTGGTTGTAAGAAAGCTCCAACGATGAATTTCCAAGGATGGACACTAAAGTCAGCAATGCCCACACACTGAGAATGAACAATACTGATTTTTGCACGACACATCGGTTATGTTACACCACACTGAGGGCCTCATGGTTGATTTGCCAGCAGGATAAAGCCTCAGAACCGCAGGTTGTGTAGTGTCCAAAGATGTGCAGGTTGGGTGAATTGGCCATGCTGAATTGCCCCTTAGTGTCCAACGATGAGAAGGATAGGTGGATTAACCATGCTAACTTGCCCCTTAGTGTCCAAAGATCTGGAGGATCGGTTGATTGGCCATGTTAAATTGCCTTAACGGGTGCGAAAACTTGGTAAAGTCAGGTGTGAGGCGATTAGAACAATCCGTGCAGATGTCCACTTTACCAAGGCCCGAAAATGGCCGCGATCCGAACCGCGCCCGAAATGGGTGATGCATTTAAATTGACTTAATGAGTTGGATGCCCAATCTTACCTGCCTTTCCCCCCTTACCATCGCGTTCGCCCGTCCAGATTCGGCGCGGAACAGATGTGCTCGGCAAAGGTCTGTTTCGGGCAGTCCAGCTCTGAGGAGGTAAGACCAGAGCTTCTGGCGGCTCTCTGAATCAGATCAGTGGTGGGGGGAGCGGGGGGTGCGGGAGGCCGGAGGTGGATCAGGTCATTCTCTGGTGAGGGGGGGGGGATGTGGATCAGATCATTGTCTGGTGAGGGGGGCGGGGTGGGGGGGGGGGGAGGGAGGTGTATCAGATCATTCTCTGGTGAGTGAGGGGGGGTGGGGGTGACAGGGAAGCGGACCCGATCGTTCTGTTTTTGCGGGGGGGAGGGGATGGGAGGGGGGGGCAGGCCGTTTTCTGTTGGGGGGGGCAGGAGGAGGGAGGCCAGATAATTCTCTGGTGAAGGGGGCAGAGGTGGGAGGGTTGCCGTTGCCATTCTGCGGGTGATCGGTGCCGGGGGGGGACAAGGGGTCGCGATCGGTCTGGGTAGTGGGGGAGGTGGGTGTAAAGGGGGATAGTTATGTTGTGGGGTGGAACGATGTCTGTGGGGGCCATCACTCCCACTTTTCACTCCCAGGTCACTTTATCCGCTTGTTGCTGCCCGGGAGCGATGTGACAGGGGCGCCCATTTCAGATGTATTTCTCACTGCGCACGTGCAGTTCAGAGCTCCAATCGGAGTTGCAGCGTTTCGAGAGCGAGAAGCCCCGCCCACAGAGCGATTCAGACTCACAATGTTTTTTCCAGGGTAAGTGCGTATGGGGGCCCGGAGAACAGATTGCCAAGTCAGATCTGAATTGCGTCCAGATTCAGCGCTTGGAATCAAAATGGTAAAATCGGGCCCTTAGTGTGCAGAGGTGTACAGGTTCGGGGGATTGGCCATGCTAAATTGCCCCTTAGTGTCCAAAGACATGCTGGTCAGGTGCATTGGCCATGCTAAATTCTCCCCAACTGTCCAAAGACATGCTGGTCAGGTGCATTGGCCACGCTAAATTGCCCCTTAGTGTCCAAAGACATGCTGGTCAGGTGCATTGACCATGCTAAATTCTCCCTGAGGACATGCGAACAGGTGCCGGAGTGTGGCGACTTGGGGATTTTCACAGTCGATTCATAGAGATTTACAGCATGGAAACAGGCCCTTTGGCCCAACATGTCCACACATCCCAGTTTTCACCAATAAGCTAGTCCCAATTGCCCGTATTTGGCCCATATCCCTTTATACCCATAGAAATCATATAATCCCTAATGTGCAGAAGGAGGCCATTTGGCCCATCATGTCTGCACCAATCACAATCCCACCCAGACCCTAACCCTGTAACCCCACCCATTTATCATGCTAGTCCACCTGACACTAAGGGGCAATTTAGAATGGCCAATCAACCTAACCTGCTCACCTTTGGACTGTGGAAGGGAACTGGAGCACCCGGGGGAAACCCACGCAGACACGGGGAGAATGTGCAGACTCCACACAGACAGAGACCTGAGGCTGGAATTGAACCCGGGACCCTGCCGCTGTGAGGCAGCAGTGCTAACCACTGTGCCACTGTGCAGCCCATCTTACCCATGTAACTGTCTAAATGCTTTTTGAAAGGCAAAATTGTACCCGCCTCCACTACTGCCTCTGGCAGCTCGTTTGCAATAAGTGACTTTTCAACAAAATTAATTTAATTGCAGAGTTAATATAAGCCTACTTGTGACCAATAAATAAAATTTAATCTGTAAACGGTGCCATCTTTGATGAAGAGTAAGATAAAAGCAAAATACCGTGGATGCTGGAATCTGAAATAAAAACAGGAAATGCTGGAAAAACTCAGCAGGTCCGACAGCATCTGGGGGGAGAGAATAGAGCAAATGTTTCAACTCTGGATGACCCTTCGTCAGACTCAAAGCATTGTCTCTATTCTCTCTTCTGTCTGTGTGGAGTTTGCACATTCCCTCCGTGTCTGTGTGGGTTTCCTCCGGGTGCTCCGGATTCCTCCCGTAGTCCAAAGATCTGCAGGTTAGGTGGATCGACCATGATAAATCGCCACTTAGTGTCAGGGGGACTAGCAGGGTAAATGTGTGGGGTTAAGGGGATAGGGCCTGGGTGGGATTGTTGTCGGTGTAGGCTCGATGGGGCAAATGGCCTCCTTCTGCACTATAGGGATTCTATGATTCACAGATGCTGTCAGACATGCTGAGATTTTCCAGTATTTTCTGTTTTTGATAAAGTTATACCTCCTAAAGTAAACAGACAGTGGAAACAGAAGGTCCCTTATTTCATAACAAAATGGTGATTCTCGAACCACTGCCCAGAATCGACAGTCAGAAAAGGAACTTTGCTGTTAAATTAAAGTACTGTGTTCAGTGACGCACGTTAAAATAATCTGGGTCAAATACCTTCAATTCACAATTTTGATTACACAATACTGATTACACAATACTGATTACACAACATTGATTACACAACATTGATTACACAACATTGATTACACAACATTGATTACACAATACTGATTACACAGTATTGATTACACAATACTGATTACACAACATTGATTACACAATATTGATTACACAATATTGATGACACAACATTGATTACAGGAATGATTACACAACATTGATTACACAATATTACAAAGAACAAAACAGCACAGGAACAGGTCCCTCGGCCCTCCAAGCCCGCGCCGCTCCCTGGTCCAAACGAGACCATTGTTTTGTATCCCTCCATTCCCACTCCGTTCATGTGGCTGTCTAGATAAGTCTTAATCGTTCCCAGTGTATCCGCCTCCACCACCTTGCCCGGCAGCGCATTCCAGGCTCCCACCACCCTCTGTGTAAAATACGCCCTTCTGATATCCGTGTTAAACCTTGCCCCCCCCCCCCCCCCCCCGCCCCCCGCCTCATCTTGAACCTATGACCCCTCGTGAACGTCACCACCGGCCTGGGAAAAAGCTTCCCACCGTTCACCCTATCTATGCCTTTCATAATTTTATACACCTCGATTAGGTTACCTCTCATCCTCCGTCTTTCCAATGCGAACAACCCCAGTTTACCCAATTTCTCCTCATAACTAAGCCCTTCCATACCAGGCAACATCCTGGTCAACCTCCTCTGCACTCTCTCTAAAGCCTCCACGTCCTTCTGGTAGTGTGGCGACCAGAACTGGGTGCAGTATTCCAAATGCGGCCGAACCAACGTTCTATCCAACTGCAACATCAGACCCCAACTTTTATACTCTATGCCCCATCCTATGAAGGCAAGCAAGCCATATGCCTTATTCACTACCTTCTCCACCTGTGACGTCACCTTCAAGGATCTGTGGACTTGCACACCCAGGTCCCTCTGCGTATCTACACCCTTTATTGTTCTGCCATTTATCGTATAGCTCCTCCCTACGTTAGTTCTACCAAAATGCATCACTTCGCATTCATCTGGATTGAACTCTATCTGCCATTTCTTTGCCCAAATTTCAAGCCTATCTATATCCTTCTGTAGCATCTGACAATGTTCCTCACTATCTGAAAGTCCAGCCATTTTCGTGTTGTCCGCAAAGTTACTGATCACCCCAGTTACACCTTCTTCCAGATCGTTTATGTATATATCACAAATAGCAGAGGTCCCAATACAGAGCCCTGCGGAACACCACTCGTCACAGGCATCCAGCCGGAAAAAGACACTTCCACTACCACCCTCTGTCTTCTGTGACCAAGCCAGTTCTCCACCCATCTAGCCACCTCCCCCTTTATCCCATGAGATCCAACCTTTTGCACCAACCTACTATGAGGGACTTTGTCAAACGCTTTACTAAAGTCCATAGAGACGACATCCACGGCCCTTTCCTCGTCAACCATTCTCGTCACTTCTTCAAAAACCTCCACCAGGTTAGTGAGGCATGACCTCCCTCTCACAAAACCATGCTGACTATCGTTAAGGAGTTTATTCCTTTCTAAATGCGCATACATCCTATCTCTAAGAATCCTCTCCAACAACTTCCCTACCACAGACGTCAAGCTCACCGACCTATAATTTCCCGGGTTATCCTTCCTACCCTTCTTAAATAACGGGACCACATCAGCTATGCTCCAATCCTCTGGGACCTCACCTGTGTCCAGTGACGAGACAAAGATTTGCGTCAGAGGCCCAGCGATTTCATCTTTCGTCTCCATGAGCAGCCTTGGATAGATTCCATCAGGCCCTGGGGATTTGTCAGTCTTTATATTCCTCCCTTGTAATGGAGATTTTCTCTAATGGGTCAACACTCCCCTCCGAGACACTCCCAGTCAACACATCCCTCTCCTTTGCGAATGCAGGTGCAAAGTATTCATTTCGGATCTCCCCTACTTCTTTGGGCTCTGAAGCATAATTCCCCACTTTTGTCCCTGAGAGGTCCGATTTTTTCCCTGACAACTCTTTTGTTCCTAACGTATGAATAAAATGCCTTGGGATTCTCCTTAATCCTGTCTGCCATGACATTTCGTGACCCCTTTTTGCCCTTCTAATTCCTCGTTTGAGTTCTTTCCGACTTTGTATTTCTCCGGAGCTCCCTCTGTTTTTAGCTGCCTGGACCTAACGTACGCCTCTCTTTTCTTTTTCACCAATCCCTCAATTTCCCTGGTTATCCATGGTTCTCGATTCCTACCTTTCCTATCCTTCTTTTTTACAGGCACATGCCTATCCTGCAGCCCTATCAAATGTTCCTTAAAAGACGCCCACATGCCAGATGTGGATTTACCCTCAAACAGCCTCTCCCAATCAACAGCTGCCAATTTCTGCCTAATCCCACTTAAGTTAGCCTTCCCCCATTCCAACACCTTACCCTTGGGACACCACTCATCCTTTTCCATCACTATCCTAAAGCTAACAGAATTGTGGTTATTTTTGCCACATGTTCCCCTACCGAAACTTTGAAGACCTGACCGGGCTCATTCCCCGTTACTAGGTCCAGTATAGCCCCTCTCTAGTCGGGCTATCTACATATTGTTCCAAAGAACCTTCCTGTACACATTTTACAAATTCCTCCCCATTCAGACTCCCAGCCCTACGCGATTTCCAGTCTATACCAGGGAAATTGAAGTCTCCCACTACAACAACCCTATTTTTCCTGCACCTATCCATTATCTCCTGACATATCCGTTCTTCCACTTCCCTTGAGCTGTTGGGGGGCCTGTAGTATACCCCCAACATATTGACAGCTCCCTTCCTGTTTCTGAGCTCCACCCACAGTGACTCGTTACACGACACCTCTGAATTGTCCTCCCTCTGCACCGCTGTAATACGCTCGCCAACTAATACTGCTACTCCCCCACCTCTTTTGGTCCCTCCTCTGTCTCGCCTAAAACACTTGTACCCCGGAATATTCAGAATATTGATGACACAACTTTGATTACACAATATTGATTCCACAACATTCATTACACAACTTTGATTACACAACATTAATTACACAATACTGATTGTACAATATTTATTGCACAATATTGATTACACAACGTTGCTTACACAATACTGATTACACAATATTGATTATACAACATTCAGACAGACAGTGAAGAAATATAAACGGCATCAGAATCTCTGTAAACTACACAGTTTCCTTTAATTGACTGGTACTGGAGTATGAAAAGACAACAATGTGACCAGCACATATTCACTTGGCAAAAGCGAGTCACAATCTAAGAGATGTATCAAAAAAGAGTGCATTATACATGCTGAATTCCAAGATCACAGCATTGCCGTGAACCATCGAACCCACGGCAGTGCAGAAGGAGGCCCTACGGCCCATCGAGTCTGCACCGACTCTCTGACAGAGCATCTTATCTGCATTGGAATGATCCGGGTACATGTTTTCTTGAAAGACCAAAGTTAATATTTAAATGTGAAGACCTGAACGCCTCTCAATGCACAAATATTGTTCGTTTCAACATCATTTCCTGCAAACTTTAACATAAATCTCTTTGTTCTCTATCAGGATATGTCCCTAAATATTACAGTGAGGGTAACAAACTTCATTGAACTTTTTGCCATTCATCTCCTCCAATAAATTCGTGAGGTGATTGATTAAGCGCTAAAATAATTCACTCAGTTTGTTTCAAGCTTGAGAATACTTGAAACATAGAGTGCAAAATCACTGGGGACTTCATTGGGGCAGCACAGTGGTCAGCACTGCTACCTCACAGCGCCAGGGACCCAGGTTCGATTCCCGGCTTGGGTCACTGTGTGGAGTTTGCATGTTCTCCCCCTATCAGCGTGTGTTTTGTCCGGGTGCTCCGGTTTCCTCCCACAGTATGAAAGACGTACCGATTGCAGTGCAGAAGGTGTCTATTCGGCCCTTCACGCCTGCACTGACCACAAACCCACCCAGCCCCCATGCCGGTAATCCCTATTTACCCTTGCTAGTGCCCCCTGGCACTTAGGGGGAATTTAGGCATGGCCAATCCACCTAACCCGCACATCTTTGGAGTGTGGGAGGACGCTGGGGCACCCGGAGGAAACCCACGCAGACACGGGGAGAACGTGCAGACATCACACAGACAGTGACCCAAGTTGGGAATTGAACCCGGGTTCCTGTGCTGTGAGGCAGTAGTGCTAACCATTGTGTCACCGTATGGCCCAGTCATTCACTGGCGCTTGAGACCTTGCAATTTAATCAGAACCTGTCTGATACAGTAAACAATAAATCACATTCTAAAAGATTTATCACAAACTGTGCATCAAATGCTGCTATCCCATAGTGTTTAGCACTGCTGCATCACAGCGCCAGGGACCTGGGTTTGATTCCTGGCTTGGGTCAATGTCTGTGCTGAATCTGCATGTTGATATAGAATAGTCATAGAATCCCTACACAGCAGAAGGAGGCCATGCAGCCCATCACATCTGCACCGACCACAATCCCACACAGACCCTGTCCCCGCAACCCCACATATCTATTCTGCTAATCCTCCTGACACTCAGGGGTAATTTAGCATGGCCAATCCACGTAACCCAGACATCTTTGGCGTGTGGGAGGAAAGCGGAACACCCGGAGGCAACCCATACAGACAGGGGGAGAACATGCAGACTCCGCACAGAGAGTGACCCAAGGCTGGAATTGAACACGGGTCCCTGGTGCTGTGAGACGGCACTGCTAACCACTGTGCCACCGTGCCGCGTTGTCCCCATGTCTGTGTCTCCATGGGTTTCCTCCGGTGCTCTGGTTTCCTCCCACAGTCCGACCGACGTGCTGGTTAGATGCATTGGCCATGCAAAATTGTCCCTCAGTGGAAGAGCAAATGTAGGGGGACGTATAAAATAAATGGCAGAGCCATCAAGAGTATAGAAACACAGAGGGACCTCGGTGTGCAAGTCCCCAAATCCTTGAAGGTGGCAGTAGATTTGGAGAAGGTGGTGAAGAAGGAATATGGTATGCTTTCCTTGATAGGACGGGGTATGGAGTATAAAAGCTGGAGTCTGATGTGGCAGTTGTACAGAACGCTGGTTAGTCCACATTTGGAGTACTGCATCCAGTTCTGGTCCCCGCACTACCAGAAGGACGTGGAGGCTTTGGAGAGAGTGCAGAGAAGGTTTGCCAGGATGTTGCCTGGTATGGAGGGTCTTAGATATGAGGGGAGATTTGGTAAACTGGGCTTGTTCTCCCTGGAAAGACGGAGAATGAGGGGCGACCTAATAGAGGTGTACAAAATTATGAAGGGTATAGATAGGGTGAACAGTGGGAAGCTTTTTCCCAGGTCGGAGGTGACGATCGCGAGGGGTCACGGGCTCAAGGTGAGAGCGGCGAGGTATAACTCAGATATCAGAGGGACGTTTTTTACACAGAGGGTGGTGGGGGCCTCGAATGCGCTGCCAAGTAGGGTGGTGGAGGCAGGCACGCTGACATCGTTTAAGACTTACCTGGATATTCACATGAGCAGCCTGGGAATGGAGGGATACAAACGAATGGTCTTGTTGGACCAAGGAGCGGCACAGGCTTGGAGGGCCGAAGGGACTGTTTCCTGTGCTGTACTGTTCTTTGTACTCGAACAGGTGCCGGAGTGTGGCGACTATGGGATTTTCACAACGTCATTGCTGTGCGAATGTAAGCCTACATGTGACACTAATAAATAAACTTATCTCAAACAATGACGAGACAGAGTACAGGAATGAGATCGGGAATCTGGTGAACTGGTGCAGCCACAGTCATCCCTCCCTCAATGTCAGCAAAATGAAGGAGATTGTCATCGACTTCAGGAAGCGTAAAGGAGAACATGCCCCTGTCTACATCAATGGGGACGAAGTAGAATGGGTCGAGAACTTCAAATTTTTAGTTGTCCAGAACACCAACAACCTGTCCTGATCCCCACATGCCGACACTATAGTTCAGAAAGCACACCAACGCCTCTTACTTTCTCAGAAGACTGAGGAAATTTGGCATGTCAGCTACGAATCTCAGTAACTTTTACAGATGCATTCTTTCTGGTTGGGTCACAGCTTGGTATGTCTCCTGCTCTGCCCAAGACTGTAAGGAACTACAAAAGGTTTTGAATGTAGTCCAATCCATCACACAAACCAACCTCGCATCCATTGACTCTGTCTATACTTCCCGCTGTCTCGGCAACGCATCCAGCATTATTAAGGACTCCACGTACCGGGGACATTCTCTCTTCCACCTTCTTTCTTCGGGAAAAAGGTACAAAAATCTGAGGTCACGTACCAATCGACTAAAGAACAGCTTCTTCTCTGCTGCCGTCAGACTTTTGAATTGACTTACCTCGCATTTCGTTGATCTTTCTCTGCACCCTCGCTATGACTGTGACACTACATTCTGCACTCTCTCCTTTCCTTCTCTATGTTTTGTCTGTATAGCGCGCAAGAAACAATACTTTTCATTATATATTAATAAATATGGCAATAATAAATCAAATCAAATCCAGATAAGCTGAAAATTAAGCTCACATCAATTGTGTGAAGCCCTTTCAGTCCCAGCAAGTCATTTGCAGTTGTCTTATCTACCAAACGGTCGCTACTTATCCGTTTGAGACATTAATATTCAAAAGAAAACAAGAATAAATGACCTTCTTGTTGCCAGGATGTGAGATTTAGTGTTGATCTAAAAGGTAACTCAGTAAAAAGAAAGGTAATTCCACAAGAAAACCAGATGAATGGGAAATCGAATAGCTTTTTCCATAATTCACACAGACCCATAATTTGCAAAATCGTGGTTATATGATGCAGTCATATAACAAAGTGAATTTTAAATTGTATCTCTGCAAATCATCTTAATTTGGATTGCTCATCCACACAGACCACGATTCCAGCTATGGAAACTCTTTTAATTCATATCATTCATTATATTCTCTCTCTCTCTCTCTATATATATATATATATATTTGTTCACCCAACAATAATAAGATCAGATAGTCTGAGACTAGGTGACACAGTGGTTAGTGCTGCTCCCTCACAGCGCCAGAGACCAGGGTTCACTTCCCGGCTTGGGTTACTGTCTGTGCGGAGTCTGACTGTTGTCCCCCATGTCATAGAGTCAGAGAGGTTTACAGCATGGAAACAGGTCCTTCAGCCCAACTGGTCCATGCCACCTTTTTTTAACCACTGAGCTACTCCCAATTGCCTGCATTTGGCCCATATCCCTCTCTACCCACCTTACCCATGTAACTGTCTGAATGCTTCTTAAAAGACAAAATTGTATCCGCCTCTGCTACTGCCTCTGGCAGCTTCTTCCAGACATTCACCGCCCTCTGTGTGAAAAAATTGTCCCTCTGGGCCTTTTTGCATCTCTCCCCTCTCACCTTAAAGCTATGTCCTCTACTTTTGGAGTCCCCTACCTTCGGGAAAAGATGTGGACTATCTGGGGCGGCACGGTGGCACAGTGGTTAGCACTGCTGCTTCACAGCACCAGGGACCCGGGTTCAATTCTGGTCTCGCGTCACTGACTGTGTGGAGTTGGCGCATTTTCCCTGTGTCTGCGTGGGTTTCCTCCGGGTGCTCCGGTTTCCTCCCACAGTCCAAAGATGTGTGGGTTAGGTTGATTGGCCATGCTAAATTGACCCTAGTGTCAGGAGAATTAGCAGGGATATGTGGGGTTATGGGAATATGGCCTGGGTGGGATTGTGGTCGGTGCAGACTTGATGGGCCGAATAGCCTCCTTCTGCACTCCAGGGATTCTGTGATTTGATGTTTAACACAGAAGTGAATTTGAAACATTATTTCTGTTTTCCTCCCCAGACAAACACGTTCTTTCCTGGCTGGTCTTTCGGGACGTGGTTGTTGTTTGCGCTTAGAATCTGCTTCAGCACTTGATGTAACATCAATCCAGTAGTTGCATAAGCAGTAACACCGAAGACATCATTGTAGAGGACATCAACTCACTTCCTGCGAGCTTCATTGCAGCTGAATATCACATGAAGCAACTAGAGCAGCATCACCTTCTGAGAAATGAAGACCGGAGTGCGATTGTAAACTATCAACATTTTTAAAAGCTGAAGGAGACATTCGACCTCCGGCATTTGTTGAAACTTCTTTTTGTAAAAGTCTTTGAAGAACAATGAGCTAAACTGTCGTGGAAACTGCATTTTATTTCAGGATTTGAATATTTCAAGCAGCCTCATTGTAAGGTATACTAGTTCCTCAACAGAAAACAGAAGATTCATTCCTGAAAAATTACACTGTGCATCACATCATTGAGTTGACAGCAAATTAGCATCATGACATTGCTGTTTTAACGGGGGAATCTGGCCGAAAAATCTCTTATTTATAATATCGTGCGGAATAAAAAAAGACATTCCTTCTCATTTTAAACATCGCCATTCCGTGAAACATGGGAGCTAAAAAAAACATAGCACGGGAGATATTCATGACGATGCTTTGACCGTCAGGCTCCCTTCTCATTTCTCATTCTGAAACCATCCAGTAAATCCCGGTGGCCACATGATGGTTTTGCCTTGTTAAATGTTGCATTATTTTGGGTTGAATGGAATCCAGTGGTTCAGTTCCGTTTTTGCATTGGCTTCAAGCGGATCGAGTTTATACAGCTTTACATTCCATGACATGACTTGAGCTGAGCTCAAAGCAGGTTGGACGGTTGAGTTCAGTTGAACGCTAAGATGTCACAGTAACTTCATTGCAATGTTAATATAAGCCTACTTTTAACACTAATAAATAAACTTTTAAACTAACATTTTTATTAAAGACAACCTTTCTTGATTAGTGCCCTGCACCCTAACAGCCTCTCCACCCACAGGGAAACATCTACACTCGAGATACAGAATTTCAGTGACTCCCTATTCACAGGATAATATATCGACATATCGATTGTAGTCCTTCAGTACTTTTCCATTCACAGAGATATACATTCTAAATATGTCTCTTTGCGCATCTCTATCCACACCTTCCATCCATTGACTCTGTCTCCACTTCCCGCTGCCTCGGAAAAGCAGCCGGCATAATCAAGGACCCCACACACACCGGGCATTCTCCCTCCCACCTTCTTCCACCAGGTGACCTCCGTCTGAGGTCATGTACCAACCAACTCAAGAACAGCCTCTTCCTTGCTGCCATCAGACTTTTGAATGGACCTACCCCGCATTAAGTTGACCTTTCTCTCCACCCTAGATATGACTGTAACATTCAGCACCCTCTCCTTTCCCTGGAATCATAGAAACCCTGATGTGGAGATGCCGGCGTTGGACTGGGGTAAACACAGTAAGAAGTTTAACAACACCAGGTTAAAGTCCAACAGGTTTATTTGGTAGCAAAAGCCACACAAGCTTTCGGAGCTCTAAGCCCCTTCTTCAGGTGAGTGGGAATTCTGTTCACAAACAGAGCTTATAAAGACACAGACTCAATTTACATGAATAATGGTTGGAATGCGAATACTTACAACTAATCAAGTCTTTAAGAAACAAAACAATGTGAGTGGAGAGAGCATCAAGACAGGCTAAAAAGATGTGTATTGTCTCCAGACAAGACAGCCAGTGAAACTCTGCAGGTCCACGCAACTGTGGGAGTTACAAATAGTGTGACATGAATCCAATATCCCGGTTGAGGCCGTCCTCGTGTGTGCGGAACTTGGCTATCAGTTTCTGCTCAGCGACTCTGCGCTGTCGTGTGTCGCGAAGGCCGCCTTGGAGAACGCTTACCCGAATATCAGAGGCCGAATGCCCGTGACCGCTGAAGTGCTCCCCAACAGGAAGAGAACAGTCTTCCTGGTGATTGTCGAGCGGTGTTCATTCATCCGTTGTCGCAGCGTCTGCATATTTTCCCCAATGTACCATGCCTCGGGATATCCTTTCTTGCAGCGTATCAGGTAGACAACGTTGGCCGAATTGCAAGAGTATGTACCGTGTACCTGGTGGATGGTGTTCTCGAGAAACTCGGCATCACCACCAGCAGCAACCAAGCCTCCCCCGGTACCACAGTAGAAAACAGTACCACTGCAGGGAAGTCCATTGTCAACTTGTCCGACTACACACTTCAACCAGATGAAATCGAAGTTCTCAGCCGAGGGCTTAATTTTTGCCCCACCACCAAAATAGACCCCATCAGTCTCGCAGCAGACACAGAGGAATTCATCAGGCGAATGAGGCTGAGGGAGTTCTTCCACAAACCCCAAGAGGCCAACAACGAAGACAATGAGACAGCCGATGAACGGGAACAGCCGACAGAGAGAACCGCAGTGCATCCGAAGAGGAAAGAGTCGAATTGGACTCCTCCGGAAGGCCGCTGCCCTCGACTTGACATGTATGCCCAAGCTATCAGGAGGTGCGTCAACACCAAATTCATCAGCCGCACTCACAAGACAGCACCGAACATCACCCAAGCACAACGCAACGCCATCCACGCTCTCAAGACCAACCACAACATTGTCATCAAACCAGCAGACAAAGGAGGGGCCATCGTCATACTGAACAGAACGGATTACTGCAAAGAGTGTACCGACAACTCAACAACGAGGAACACTACAGACAGTTACCCACAGATCCGACCAAAGAACACACCCGTCAACTCAACACTCTGATCAAGACCTTTGATCCGGACCTTCAGAACACCCTCCGTGCTCTCATCCCACGTACTCCCCGCGTTGGAGATCTCTACTGCCTCCCGAAGATACACAAGGCAAACACACCCGGCCGTCCCATCGTATCGGGCAATGGGACCCTGTGCGAGAACCTCTCCGGCTATGTCGAGGGCATCCTGAAACCCATTGTACAAAGAACCCCCAGCTTTTGTCGCGACACGACGGACGTCCTACAGAAACTCGGCACACATGGAGCAGTTGAACCAGGAGCGCTCCTCGTCACAATGGATGTCTCGGCACTCTACACCAGCATCCCCCATGATGATGGCATTGCTGCAACGGCCTCAGTGCTCAGCGCCAACAATTGCCAGTTTCCAGATGCAATTTTACATCTCATCCGCTTCATCCTGGACCACAATATCTTCACCTTCAACAACCAGTTCTTCATCCAGACACACGGAACAGCCATGGGGACCAAATTCGCACCTCACTATGCCAACCTCTTCATGCACAGGTTCGAACAAGACTTCTTCACCGCACGGGATCTTCAACCAATGCTATACACTAGATACATCGATGACATTTTCTTCCTTTGGACTCATGGTGAACAATCACTGAAACAACTCTATGATGACATCAACAAGTTCCATCCCACCATCAGGCTCACCATAGACTACTCTCCGGAATCGGTTGCATTCTTGGACACACGCATCTCCATTAAGGACGGTCACCTCAGCACCTCACTGTACCGCAAGCCCACGGATAACCTCACGCTGCTCCACTTCTCCAGCTTCCACCCTAAACACGTTAAAGAAGCCATCCCCTACGGACAAGCCCTCCGTATACACAGGATCTGCTCGGATGAGGAGGATCGCAACAGACACCTCCAGACGCTGAAAGATGCCCTCATAAAAACAGGATATGGCGCTAGACTCATTGATCAACAGTTCCGACGTGCCACAGCGAAAAACCGCACCGACCTCCTCAGAAGACAAACACGGGACACTGGACAGAGAACCCTTCGTTGTCCAGTACTTCCCCGGAGCGGAGAAGCTACGGCATCTCCTCCGGACCCTTCAACATGTCATTGATGAAAACGAACATCTCGCCAAGGCCATCCCCACACCCCCACTTCTTGCCTTCAAACAACCGCACAACTCAAACAGACGATTGTCCGCAGCAAACTACCCAGCCTTCAGGAGAACAGTGACCACGACACCACACAACCCTGCCACAGCAACCTCTGCAAGACGTGCCGGATCATCGACACAGATGCCATCATCTCACGTGAGAACACCATCCACCAGGTACACGGTACATACTCTTGCAATTCGGCCAACGTTGTCTCCCTGATACGCTGCAAGAAAGGATGTCCCGAGGCATGGTACATTGGGGAAACTATGCAGACGCAGCGACAACGGATGAATGAACACCGCTCGACAATCACCAGGAAGACTGTTCTCTTCCTGTTGGGGAGCACTTCAGCGGTCACGGGCATTCGGCCTCTGATATTCGGGTAAGCGTTCTCCAAGGCGGCCTTCGCGACACACGACAGCGCAGAGTGGCTGAGCAGAAACTGATAGCCAAGTTCCACACACACGAGGACGGCCTCAACCGGGATATTGGGTTCATGTCACACTATTTGTAACTCCCACAGTTGCGTGGACCTGCAGAGTTTCACTGGCTGTCTTGTCTGGAGACAATACACATCTTTTTAGCCTGTCTTGATGCTCTCTCCACTCACATTGTTTTGTTTCTTAAAGACTTGATTAGTTGTAAGTATTCGCATTCCAACCATTATTCATGTAAATTGAGTCTGTGTCTTTATAAGCTCTGTTTGTGAACAGAATTCCCACTCACCTGAAGAAGGAGATAAGAGCTCCGAAAGCTTGTGTGGCTTTTGCTACCAAATAAACCTGTTGGACTTTAACCTGGTGTTGTTAAACCTCTTATCATAGAAACCCTACAGTGAAGAAAGAGGCCATTCGGCCCATCGAGTCTGCATTGACAACAATCCCACCCGGGTCCTATCCCCATAGTCCCAAATATTTACCCTGCTAATCCCTCTAACGGACATATCGCAGGACACTAAGGGGCAATTTATCATTGCCAATGCACCTAACCCGCACACCTTTGGATTGTGGGAGGAAACTAGACCTGGAGGAAACCCAAGCAGACACAGGGAGAATGTGAAAACTCCACACAGACAGTGGCCCAAGCCGGGAATCAAACCCAGTTCTCTGGAGCTGTGATGCAGCAGTGCTCACCACCATGCCATTGTGCTGCTCACCACTGTGCAATATGCATTGTCTGTATAGCGTGCAAGAAACAATACCTTTCACTGTATACTAATACATGTGACAAGAATAAAATCAAATCAAAACAAATCATCACAAAATTAAATAATTTAATTCATTCCTCCATCTGCCAACTTGTTCCCCATTCTGTTATTTTGTCTCTATCTCTGTGCAGCCCCTTTGAATCCTCCTCATAGCTTTAATTCACAATTAGTTTAGAATCATGTTGGAAATCTGGTAGCTTACTCCCAGCATCTTCAGTTATTTTGTTGACATATATTGGCCGAGTGGTATTATCGCCAGACTATTAATCCAGAAACTCAGCTCATGTTCCAGGGACCCGGGTTCGAATCCCGCCACGACAGACGATGGAATTTGAATGCAATAAAAAATATGTGGAATTACGAATCTACTGATGACCATAAAATCATTGTCGACTGTCGGAAAAGCCCATCTGGTTCACGAATGTCCTTCAGGGAAGGAAATCTGCCGTGCGGACCCGGTCTGGCTCACATGTGACTCCAGAGCTGCAGCAATGTCGTGGACTCTCAACTGCCCTCGAGCAAGTAGGGATGGACAATAAATGTTGGCCCAGCCAGCGACGCCCATGTACCACGAACAAATAATAAAAAAAACATAAACACCTACATCCCCAATACAAATTTTTGCAATATTTCATAAGTTACAGCCAACCAGCCTGAATGTGCTTTAGTATCCCGACTCACTGTTCCGTGCCTGCTGACGAATTATCTATCCAATCCAGGCTGACAACCTGAGCCACAATCGGACACCTCGACTCTTTGTGCTGCACGCTATGGGATTGTTGTAATCCAAATCTATGACATCAACTGGCCCCATCGTGTAGGGCGGTTAACTCACTTGCCTACATGACAAGGGTGTGATTCAGTATACTGTCAATGATGTGAGTTCAATCTCCCTACAGGCTGCAGTGATTTGTAAATATTGTCTCCACACCTTGTCCAAGAGTGGCATAGACAGAGTGGATAGTCAGAGGCTCTTTCCTAGGGTAGAAAAGTCAAGTACTAGGGGACATAGATTAAAGGTGCGTGGGGAAAAGATCAGAGGAGATCTGTGAGGCAAGTTTTTTACACAGAGGGTGGTGAATGGCTGGAACGCTCTGCCCGAGGAGGTGGTGGGAGCAGGTACGATAGCGGCATTTAAGCGGCATCTAGATGAATACATGAATAGAATGGGAATGGAAGGATACGGATTCTGTAAGTGCATACGGTTTTAGTTTAGGCAGGCATTATGATCGGCGCAGGCTTGGAGGGCCGAAGGGCCTGTTCCTTTGTTCTTTGAGTGGTGAACTAAAATGGGCAGCACGGTGGTACAGTGGTTAGCACTGCTACCTCACAGTTCCAGGGACCCGGGTTCGATTCCTGGCTTGGATCACTGTCTGTGCGGAGTCTGCATGTTCTCTTCGTGTCTGCATGGGTTTCCTCCGGCTGCCCCCGTTTTCTCCCACAGTCTGAAAGACGTGCTGGTTAGGTGCGTTGGCCATGTTAAATTCTCCCTCTGTGTACCCAAACAGGCACTGGAGTGTGGGGACTAGGGGATTTTCACAGTAACTACATTGCAGTGGTAATGTAAGCCTACTTGTGACACTGATAAAAACAGCACATTTACTATATCAGCAGTTATCTATTTCAGAGCACTAAAGTCGGCTTTAAGTTTTGGCGATGTTATATGGTTTAAATCCCTCGACTTATACTTATACTTCCACTCCAGCTCTTGAGAGCTCCTTGCTCTTATGATTAAGTCCATTGGTTATCCTCTGTTCCTGCTATGGAAATGACGTGTTCCACTGTGAAAACAGATGCAGAATACAGAATCCTCAAAATAAAGATTCAAAAGGGTCCAGAGGGGGAATTCTTTCACATAGAGTGTGGTGAGTGTCTGGAACAAGCTGCCAGAAGCTGTAGGAGAGGGGGGTACAATTTTGTATTTTAAAAAGCGTTTAGTCAGTTACATGGGTACGATGGGTATAGACAGACATGGGCCAAATGCGGGCAATTGGGACGAGCTTAAAGGTAAAAACTGGGCGGCACGGACACGTTGGGCCGAAGGGCCTGTTTTCATGCTGTAAACCTCAATGACTCGATAACATAGGAACATAGGAATTAAGAGCAGAAGTCGGCAAATTCAGTCCTTCGAGCCTGCTCCGCCATTCAATCAGATCATGGCTGATCTCTCCCTGGTCTCAAATCCACCTCCCCACCTGTTCCCCATATCCCCTTATCCCTTTTTTATTCGAAATATATCTATCTCCTTCTTGAAACCATTCAATGATTCAGACTCCACCGCGCTCTGGGGCAGCGAGTTCCACAAACTCACCACCCTCTGCGAGAAGTAGTTCCTCCTCATCTCAGTGTTAAATCTACTGCCTCTCAACCTATACCCTGTGACCTCTTGTTCGAGATTGCCCCATAAGAGGAAACATTTGGTCTACATTTACTTTATCAATCCCTTTTAAAATTTTATATACCTCCATCAGATCCCCTCTCATCCCTCTGAACTCCAGTGAGTACAAGCCCAAAGTGATTAATCTCTCCTCATACGTCAATCCTCTCATCCCCAGAATCAGTCTGGTGAACCTCCTCTGAACTGCCTCCATGCAGCCACATCCTTCCTCAAATAACGAGACCAAAACTGGACACAATACTCCAGATACTCTGCGGGATTTTCATAGAATCATAGATAAAAAGATTCTTATCACTTGGAAAGGTTTAATCAGTAATGAGGGGACCTTAGTACATTTTGTTTTACCCGAAGTGGGAGGCAGCCATTCCTGATCGAAACTGGACGATCTTAATATCTTGGAACAGTGGAGTTCAAAGAGGTGCGAGAGACAATGAAATGGGAGATGGGAGGGAAGGAGGAGATGTAAAGAAAGTCACTGAGCTGAGTTCTATGATTATATATAGAGGTGAGAGGGGAAAGATTTCAAAGGGAACTGAGGGGCAACATCTTCAAATGGAGGGTGGTGTGTGTATGGAATGAGCTGCCAGAGAAAGTGGTTGAGGCAAGTTCAATACCAACATTTAAAAAGCATTTGGATAGAGGGAAAGGATTAGAGGGATATGGACCGAACGCGGGCAATTGGAACCAACTGGGAGGGCACCATGGTTAGCATGGACTGTTTGGGCCGAAGGGCCTGTTTCCATGCTGTATTGCTCTGTGACTCGATACAGGCTGCGTGACGAGATATTCTGTGACTAGCACTCTGCTGGGTGAAGTTGTAAAACTTAAAGTGTCCTTCCAGAAACCAAGAAAGATTTATGTTTCAAAATACACCGCTGTTTCTGAATATTTTGGATTTCCACAATGCAGTGGAAGAGTGTCAGAATTCATGTGGTTTGCCTTGAATATTGTGATAGCAGTTTTGCCTTGAGTATTATTTCTGGAATTTGATCGATCAACATCTGTAAGAGATAATTGACAAGAAATTAGCAGGGGGGTAGCAGGGTAAATATGTGGGGTTATGGGGATAGGGCCTGGGTGGGAATGTGGTCAGTGCGGACTCGATGGGCCAAATAACCTCCTTCTGCACTGCAGGGATTCTATGATTCTATGATCTTGGTTTCAGATGAAGCTCGGCACAACATTGTGGGCCGAAGGGCCTGTCCTGTGCTGTACTGTTCTATGTTCTATATATGAAAGTGCTTATAAGACTATTCTCACCAACTGGAATTTTAATAAGACTGTCCATAATATACCACCTGAATCTCCCGCACCTCATTTTTAAATTTTGCCTCCTCGTAACTGACCCTTCAGCTCAGGGGAACAGCTACTCCCTCTCCACCCTGTCCATGTCCTTCATAATCTTGTACACCTCGATCAGGTCACCCCTCAGTCTTCTCTGCTCCAGAGAAAACAAACCAAACCTATAACCTCTCTTCATTCCTTAAATATTCCGTCCCAGGCAGCATCTTGGCGAATCTCCTCTGCACCACCTCCAGTGCAATCACATCCTTCCTATAATGTGTCGACCAGAACTGCACACAGTACTGCAGCTGTGGCCAAACCAACGCTCTATACAACTCCATCATGACCTCTACGTTTTTGTAATCTATACCCCGATTGACAAAGTTGAACAATAATATTCCAGCAAAGACGAATCGCTGGCAACCCCTCATCACACCTCAGCAGCAATAGACACTGGTCGGGTCTGTGGTCCCGTGAGCCGTCCCTCTGGTCAGGAGGGAACCACTGCCGTTCCATCAGCCCAGGTATTCTGCTGCGGGGAAGCAGCTTCACTCTCTCCAAAGTTAGGAGGTGGTGGGAGGAAGCCTCCTCATAGCAGACGTTATGTCCAATCTATTTAGGGTGTAGCGGTGACGGAGTGGTTAGTACTGCTGCCTCACAGAGCGAGGGACCCGGGTTCGGTTCCCGGCTTGTGTCACTACCTGTGTGGATTCTGCATGTTCTCTCCATGTCTGCGTGGGTTTCCTCTGGTTTCTCCCACAGTCTGAAAGACGTGCTGGTCAGGTGCATTGGCCATGCTAAATTTTCCCTCAGTGGACCCGAACAGGAACTGGAGTGTGGTGACTAGGGGATTTTCACAGTAACTTAATTGTAGTGTTCATGTAAGCCCGCTTGAGACACGAATAAATATATTTTAATCGGTTGCAATCACCGACCAGGAACTCCAATGGCAGCGAGAATAGGATAGTAACTGGCTCCAGCTTGACCGATAGTGGATCAGTGTGTTTTCTGAGAGAAGCAATGGTTTCTGCCTATGACATAAACCATGGCCATTTACTGAGGTCTCACACTGAATGTCTTCTCTTTAATAAACAGCAGAAACACTCCTGAGACTCGGCAGAGCAACCTATTAGAGTAATCAATTACAGGTGAGAAAAGAAACAACACACTGCAATGCTGGTGCTGAGAAGGAGCAATGATTGGATTTGATTTGATTTATTATTGTCACATGTGTTAGTATGAAGTGAAAAACATTGTTTCTTGCGCGCTACACGGACAAAGCATACCATTCATAGAGAAGGAAAGGAGAGAGTGCAGAATGTAGTGTTGCAGTCATGGCTACCGTGTAGAGAAGGATCAACTTAACATAATAATAAAGTATTATATAATATATATATTATATGTTGTATGCGGCTACCTGAATATAAGGTAGGTTCATTCAAAAGTCTGACGGCAGCAGGGAAGAAGCTGTTCTTGAGTCGGTTGGTACGTGACCCCAGACTTCTGTATATTTTTCCCGATGAAAGAAGGTGGAAGAAAGAATGTCCGGGGTGTGTGGGGTCCTTGATTATGCCGGCTGCTTTTCCCGAGGCAGTGGGAAGTGTAGACAGAGTCAATGGTGGGAGGCTGGTTTGAGTGATGGACTAGGCTTCGTTCACAACCCTTTATAGTTTCTTGCAGCCTTGGACAGAGCAGAAGCCAGACCAAGCTGTGATACAACCAGAAATAATGCTTTCTATGGTGCATCTGTAAAAGTTGGTGAGAGTCGGAGCTGACATGCCAAATTTCCTTAGCCTCCTGAGAAAGTAGAGGCACCGGTGGGTTTTCTTAACTTTTGCATCGGTGTGGGGGGATCAGGGTAGGTTCTTGGTGATCTGGACACCTAGAAACCTGAAGCTCTCGATCATTTCCACTTCATCCCCAATTTTCAATGAAAATAGTGTTTCATTGTGATGAGAAATTCAGATCAGAAATAAGTTTCATGTTTTTCATTACGATCTGTTTCATTACATTAAAGATACAATATAATTGCAATTTATTCAGGCTGTCAGTGGGGTGAATTATAGGCTAAATTTCCCCTTCGTGTCCCGGAATGTGTAGGTTCGAGGTGTTGGTGGGGTAATTATGTGGGGTAATGGGGATAGGGCCTGGGTGGGATTGTTGTTGGTGCAGACTCGATGGGCCGAATGGACTCTTTTGCACTGTTGGGTTTCTGTGATACAATTTATGATGAGTCTGCACTGACCACAAACCCACCCAGGCCCTATTTCTGTAACCCCACGCATCCACCCTGATAGTCTCCCTGACAATAACGGGCAATTTTTAGCACGGCCAATGCACCCAACCTGCACATCTTTGGACTGTGGGAGGAAAGTGGAGCACCTGGAGGAAACCCATGCAGACACGGGGAGAATGTGCGGATTCCACACAGAGGTCGGATTTGAACCAGGATCCCTGGCGCTGTGTGGTCCCTTTGAGAATGTTACTGATACAATGGTGTAAGACAGGCATTCTCTGCTTTTCACACAGCGCTGATCACGTTTCTAAAGCTTATTTATTCATGTAACAAGTAGGCTCACATTAACAGTGCAATGAAGTTACTGTGAAAATCCCCGAGTTGCCACACTCCGGCGCCTGTTCGGGTACACTGAGGGAGGATTTAGCATGATCAATGCAACTAAACAGCACGTCTTCTGGTCTGTGGGAGGAAACCGGAGCACCCGGAGGAAACCCATGCAGACACGGGGAGAACGTGCAGACTGCGCACAGGCAGTGACCCAAACCGGGGATCCAACCCGGGTCTCTGGCACTGTGAGGCAGCAGTGCTAACGATTGTGCCACCATGCCACCCATACATACAAAGATCAAAGGAAAGTACAGCACTGGAACAGGCCCTTCGGCCCTCGAATTCCCTACTCCCCCATGACTGTATCCAGCAGGCCAAACAGAAGGATGATGCTCTGGAGCGTCCACATTATGGTAAATTCTCAACCTCAGCGTCTCCTGTATTGTGAATTCTCGCTTTATAAACAAGTGTGCTGCTCCCAACTGGGTCTCTGGCTCTTGGCTTCATGCGGAGCTTGTGACCTGGCAGAGGAATGAGCCAAGGTGACGATACTCTTGGCGAGGATGAAGAAAGGGTTGTTGCAATGTATAGGAGAGACGTAAAGGATGGGGGAGCTGACGCGAGATGGATTGAGGAATGATGTATTTTTCGGGGACTTGCCTTAATATTTCCCGGAATTAACCAGCAGTTTGCTGCACATTTCAACATTTACATGTCAACTGAACAGGAGAACGCTGCGTGGGAATGAAAGCAAATGGAGTCAATAAATGAATACAAAGACAAAAAATGCTGGGAGATCTCAGCAGGTCTGACAGTATCTGTGGAGAGAGAATAGAGCCAATGTTTCACGTCTGTGTGACCCTTCCTCAGGGTCCATTCGTGAGACCATTTTGATGATAATGTAAGCAAAGTTGTCAGTAAAGGAGACTACATCCTGAGGGTGTCATCCAAGGTAATCAATAATCAACAAAGAACAAAGGAAAGTACAGCACAGGAACAGGCCCTTCAGCCCTCCAAACCTATGCCGATCATGAAGCCCTAACTAAACTACAAAAAACAACTTCTGCCCTTACCCGGGACTGTCGGGGGTGAGGACCTTAAAACGATCACTATTATTAAAGAGGTAGTGCTGGGTAGGCTAATGGAACTAAAGGTAGACAAGTCCCCTGGTCCGGATGGAATGCATTCCGGGGTTCTAAAAGAAACGGCAGAAGAAATAGCAAATTCATTAGTTGTAATTTATCAAAATTCACTGGGCTCTGGGGAGGTGCCAGCTGATTGGAAAACAGCTAATGTAACGCCACTGTTTAAAAAAGGAGGTAGACAAAAGGCAGGTAACTACAGGCCAGTTAGCTTAACATCCGTAGTTGGGAAAATGCTGGAATCTATCATTAAGGAAGAAATAACAGGACACCTGGAAAAGAATGGTTCAATCAAGCAGACGCAGCATGGATTCTTGAAGGGAAAGCCATGTTTGACTAATTTATTGGAATTTTTTGAGGATACGACGAGTGCAGTTGACAGAGGGGAACCGGTGGATGTTGTATAAATAGATTTCCAGAAGGCATTCGATAAGGTGCCTCACAAAAGGTTGCTGCATAAGAAAAAGGTACACGGAGTTGGGGGTAAAGTGTTAGCGTGGATTGAGGATTGGCTATCAAACAGAAGGCAGAGAGTCGGAATAAATGGGTGCTTTTCCGGTTGGCAATCAGTGACTAGTGGCGTGCCGCAGGGATCGGTGCTGGGGCCTCAACTATTTACCATATACATAGACGATCTGGAGGAGGGGAGCGAGTGTAGGGTAACAAAGTTTGCGGATGACACAAAGATGAGTGGGAAAGCAAATTGCGGGAGGATACAGAGAGTCTGCAGAGAGATTTGGATCGGCTAAGTCAGTGGGCAAGGATCTGGCAGATGGAGTATAACGTTGGTAAGTGTGAGGCTATCCACTTTGGAAGGAATAATAGTAAAATGGACTCTTATTTAAACGGTGAAAAATTACAACATGCTACTGTGCAGAGGGACCTGGGGGTCCTTGTGCATGAATCACAAAAACTCAGTTTGCAGGTGCAGCGGGTAATCAAGAAGGCAAATGGAATGTTGGCCTTTATCGCGAAGGGGATGGAGTATAAAAGCAGGGAGGTGTTGCTGCAACTGTACAGGGTACTGGTGAGGCCGCACCGAGAGTACTGTGTACAGTTTTGGTCCCCATATTTAAGAAAGGATATATTAGCTTTGGAGGGGTTATAGAGAAGGTTCACCAGGTCGATTCCGGAGATGAGGGGGTCAGCTTATGAGGAGAGATTGAGTAGACTGGGCCTGTACTCATTAGAGTTTAGAAGGTTGAGGGGAGATCTTATAGATACATAAAAGTTAATGAAGGGGCTAGACAGGGTAGAAGAAGCGAGGTTATTTCCACTTACAATGTAAACAAGAACGAGGGGGCTTAGCCTCAAAATATGGGGGAGTCAATTTAGAACAGAGTTGAGGAGGAACTTCTTCTCCCAGAGCGTAGTGAATCTTTGGAATTCTCTGCCCAATGAAGCAGTCGTGGCTACCTCGTTAAATGTGTTTAAGTCACAGATAGATAGATTTTTAACCATTAAGGGAATGAAGGGTTATGGGGAGCGGGCGGGTAAGTGGAACTGAACCCACTATCAAATCAGCCATGATCTTATTGAATGGCGGAGCAGGCTTGAGGGGCTAGATGGCCGACTCCTGCTCCTATTTCTTATGTTCTTATGTTCTAACATTACAGTCTATTATTCCCAGATCCTGATCCAGTATTGGAACATTCCAGTCTATCGTTCTCAGATTCTGATACATTATGGGAACATTGCAGTCTATTGTTCTCAGATTCTGATCCTGTATTGGAACATAACAGTGTATTGTTCTCAGATTCTGCTGCAGTATTGGAACATCCCGGTCCATTGTTCCCTGACTCTGATCCAGCATTGGAACATTACAACCTTTAGTTTTCAGATTCTGATCCATTATTGGAACATTGCAGTCTAATGTTCTCAGATTCTGATGCAGTTTTGGAATATTACATTCTATTGTTCTCAGATTCTGATCCAAGTATTGTAACATCCCAGTCATTTGTTCCCAGATTCTAATTCGTATTGGAACATTACAGCTTATAGTTCTCAGATTCTGGTCAATTATTGGAACATTGCAGTCTATTGTTCTCAGGTTCTGAACCAGTATTGGACCATTGCAGTGTATGGATCTTAGAATCTTATCCATTATTGGAACATCCCGGTCCATTGTTTCCAACTTCTGATCCATTATTGGAACCTTCCAGTCTATTTGTCTCAGATTCTGAACCAGTATTGGAAAATTACAGTCTATTGTTCCCAGATTCTGATCCATAATGGAACATTACAGTGTATTGTTCTCAGATTCTGATCCATTAATGGAACATCCATTGATATTGTTCCCAGATTCTGATCCATAATGGAACTTTACAGTCTATTGTTCTCAGATTCTAATCCAGTATTGGAACATTGCAGTCTTTTGATCTCAAATTCTAATCCAGAATTAGAACATTACAGTCGATTGCTCTCAGATTCTGATCCAGTATTGGAACATTACAGTCGATTGTTCTCAGATTCTGATCCATTATAGGAAAATTGCAGTCTGTTGTTCCCAGATTCTGAACCAGGATTGGAACATTACAACCTATTGTTCTCAGAGTCCGATCCATTATTCGAACATTGCAGTCTATTTTACTCAGATTCTGATCCTTTGGTGCAACTTTACAGTCTATTGTTCTCAGATTCTGATCCAGTATTTGTAAGAGGGAGGTCGTGCCTTACAAAATTGGTGGAGTTTATTGAGGAAGTGACAAAAACAGTTGACGAAGGAAGGGCTGTGGATGTCGTCTATATGGATTTCAGTAAGGCATTTGACAAAGTCCCTCATGGCAGGTTGGTTAAGAAGGTTAAGGCTCATGGGATACAAGGAGAGGTGGCTGGACGGGTAGAGAACTGGCTTGGCCACAGGAAGAAGTTTAACAACACCAGGTTAAAGTCCAACAGTTTATTTGGTAGCAAAAGCCACACAAGCTTTCTGAGCTCCAAGCCCCTTCCTCAGGTGAGGGCTCCGAAAGCGTTTGTGGCTTTTGCTACCAAATAAACCTGTTGGACTTTAACCTGTTGTTGTTAAACCTCTTACTGTTTTTACCCCAGTCCAACGCCAGCATCTCCACATCTTGGCCACAGGAGACAGAGGGTCGCAGTCGAAGGGTCTTTTTTCCGACGGGAGGTCTGTGACTTTACAGTCTATTGCTCTCAGAATCTGATCCAGTATTGAAACATTGCAGTCGATTGTTCTCAGAATCTGATCCTTTATTAGAACATCCCGGTCCATTTTTCCGACATTGCCATCCATTATTGGAACATGATAGTCTATTGTTCTCGGATTCTGATCCATTATTGGAAAATTGCAGTCTATTTTTCTCAGATTCTGATCCAGTACTGGAACATTGCAGTCTATTGTTCTCATAATCTGATCCATTATTAGAGCATCCCGGTCCATTGTTCCCGCATTGTCATCCATTATTGGAACACTACAGTGTATTGTTCTCAGTTTCTCATCCATTATTGGAAAATCCCTTTCCATTGTTCCCAGACACTGAACCAGTATTGGAACATTACAGTCTAATATTCTCCGATTCTGGCCCAGTATTGGAACATTGCAGTCTATTGTTCACAGAATCTGATCCATCATTGTAATATCCAGGTGCACTGTTCTCTGATTCTGATCCAGTATTGGAACAGGACAGTCTATTGTTCAGATTCTGATCAACGATTGGAACATTGGAGTCTATTGTTCTCAGATTCTGCTCCAGTATTGGAACATGACTGTCTACTGATCTCAGATTCTGATTCATCATTGTAATATCCCGGTCCACTGTTCTCAGATTCTTATCCAGTATTGGAACATTGAAGTCTACTATTCTCAGATTCTGATCAATGATTGGAACATTACAGCCTATTGTTCTCTGAGTCCGATCCAGTATTCGAACTTTGCAGTGTATTATTCTCAGATTCTGATCGAGTATTGGAACATTACAATCTATTGTTCACAGATACTGATCCATTATTGGAAATTTGCAGTCTGTTTTTTTCTCAGAGTCTGAACCAGTATTGGAACATTACAGCGTATTGTTCCCAGAGTCCGATCCAGTATTCGAACATTGCAAAATATTGTTCTCAGACTCTGATCCAGTATTGGGCCATTATAGTCCACTGTTCTCAGATTCTGCTCCAGTATTGGAACAATAGAGCCTATTGTTCTCAGATTCTGATGCAGTATTGGAACATTACGGCCTATTGTTCAGATTCTGATCAACGATGGGAACATCAGAGTCTGCTGTTCTCAAATTCTGATCCTTTATTAGAACATTACCGTTTATTGTTCTTAGAACCTTATCCATTATTGGAACATCCGGTCCATTGTTTCCAGCTTCTGATCCATTATTGGAACATGACAGTCTATTTATCTCAGATTCTGAACCAGTATTGGAAAATTACAGTCTATTGTTCTCAGATGCCGATCCAGTATTGGACCATTGCAATCTGTTGTTCCCAGATTCTGATCCATAATGGAACATTGCAGTGTATTGTTCTCAGATTCTGATCCAGTATTGGAACATTGCAGTCTATTTTTCTCAGATTCTGATCCATTATAGGAACAGCCCGGACCATTGTTCCCTGATTCTGGTCCATTATTGGAACAATGCAGTCTACTACCCTCAGATTCTTTTCAATTATTCTAACATTGTGGTCTATTGTTCTCAGATTCTGCTCCAGTATTGGAACATTACAGACTATTGATCTCAGATTCTGACCCATCATTGTAATATCCCGGTCCATTCTTCTCAGATTCTGATCCAGTACTGGAACAATAGAGTCTATTGTTCTCAGATTCTGATCCATTATTGTAACATCCCGGTCAATTGTTCCCAGATTCTAATCCATATTGGGACATTACAGCCTATAGTTCTCAGTTTCTGATCCATTATTGGAACATTGCAGTCTATTGTTCTCAGACTCTGATCCAGTAATTCAACATTACAGTGTATTGTTCTCCGAATATGATACATTATTGGAAAATCCTGGTCCATTGTTCCCAGATTCTGATCCAGTATTGGAGCATTACTGTCTATTGTTCTCAGATTCTGATCCAGTATTGGAGCATTACTGTCTATTGTTCTCAGATTCTGATCCAGTATTGGAACATTACAGTCTATTGTTCTCAGATTCTGAACGATTATTGGAACATGAGAGTGTGTTTTTCTCAGATTCTGATTCATTGTTGGAACATTACAGTCTATTGTTTTCAGATTCTAATCCAGTGTTGGAACATTACAGCCTATAGTTCTCACATTCTGAACAATTCTTGGAACATTGCAGCCTATAGTTCTCACATTCTGAACAATTATTGGAACATTACAGTCTATTGTTCTCACATTCTGAACAATTATTGGAACATTACAGCCTATAGTTCTCACATTCTGAACAATTATTGGAACATTACAGCCTATAGTTCTCACATTCTGAACAATTATTGGAACTTTACAGTCTATTGTTCTTAGAATCTTATCCATTATTGGAACATCCCGGTCCATTGTTTCCAGCTTCTGATCCATTATTGGAACATGACAGTCTTTTTATCTCAGATTCTGAACCAGTATTGGAAAATTACAGTCTATTGTTTTCAGCTTCTGATCCAGTATTAGACCATTGCAATCCATTGTTCCCAGATTCTGATCCATAATGGAACATTACAGTGCATTGTTCTCAGATTCTGATCCAGCATTGGAACATTACAGCCTATTCTTCTCAGATTCTCATCAAGTATTGGAACATTGCAGTCTATTTTTTCTCAGATGCTGATCCATTATAGGAACAGCCCTCATTCTGGTCCATTATTGGAACATTGCAGCCTACTATTCTCAGATTCTGTTCAATTATTCCAACATTGCGGTCTTCACGCAGAGAGTGGTGGGAGTGTGGAATGAGCTGCCGGATAACGTGGTAAATGCAGGGTCACTTTTAACATTTAAGAAAAACTTGGACGGGTTCATGGATGAGAGTGGTGTGGAGGGATATGGTCCAAGTGCAGGTCAGTGAGACTAGGCATAAAATGATTCGGCACAGACAAGAAGGCCTGTTTCTGAGCTGTAATTTTCTATGGTTCTATTGTTATCAGATTCATATCCAGTATTGGAACATTGCAGTCTATTGTTATCAGATTCTGAACCAGTATTGGATCCTTGCCGTCTCTTGTTTGCAGATTCTGATCCAGTTTTTGAAACATTGCAGTCTATTGTTCTCAAATTCTGATCCATTGTTGGAACATTGCAGTCGATTGTTCTCAAATTCTGATCCTGTATTAGAACATAACAGTGTATTGTTCTCAGATTCAATCCATTATTGGAAAATTGCAGTCTATTTTTCTCAGAGTCTGAACCAGTATTGGAACAGTATAGCCTATTGTTCTCAGAGTCCAATCCATTATTCGAAAATTGCAGTGCATTGTTCTCAGGTTCTGATCTAGAGTTGGAACATTACAGTCTATTGATCTCAGATCCTGGTCCATCATTGTAATATCCCGGTCCATTGTTCTCAGATTCTGATCCTGTATTGGAACATTGCATTCTATTGTTCAGATTCTGATCAATGATTGGAACATTACAGTGTTGTTCTCAAATTTTGATCCTTTATTGGAACATTACAGTCTATTGTTCTCAGATTCTGTTCCAGTATTGGAATATTGCAGTCTATTGTTTTCGGATTCTGTTAAATTATTCTAACATTGCAGTCTATTGTTCTCAGATTATGACCCTTTATTGGAACATTACAGTCTATTTTTCTCAGATTCTGATCCATAATAGGAACAACCCGGACCATTGTTCCCACATTCTGATCCAGTATTTGTACTTTGCAGTCTCTTTTTCTCAGATTCTGATGCAGTATTGGAACTTTGCAGTCTATTGATCTCAGGTTCGGATCCATTCTTTGAACATTGCAGTCTATTGTTTTCAGATTCTGATCCATTATAGGAACAGCCGGTCCATTGTTCCCGCATTCCAATCCAGTATTGCAACATTGCCGTCTTTTGTTCTCAGATTCTGATCCACTATTGGAACATTACAGTCTATTGATCTCAGATTCTGATCCATCATTGTAATATTCCCGAGCATTATTCTCAGATTCTGATCCAGTATTAGAACATTGCAGTCTATTGTTCAGATTCTGATCAATGATTTGAACATTACATTCGGTTGTTCTCAAATTCTAATCCTTTATTGGAACATTGTAATCTCTTTTTCTCAGATTCTGATCCAGTTTTGGAACTTTACAGTTCATTGATCTCAGATTTTGATCCATCATTGTAATATCCCGCCCCACTTTTCTCAGATTCTGATCCAGTATTGGAACATTACAGTCTATTGTTCAGATTCTGATCAATGATTGGAACATTACAGTCTGTTGTTCAGATTCTGATCAATGATTGGAACATTACAGTCTGTTGTTCTCAAATGCTGATCCTTTATTGGAACATTACAGTCTATTGTTCTCAGATTCTGATCCAGTATTGGAACATTGCAGTCGATTGATCTCAGATACTGATCCATTATTGGAACATTGCTGTCTATTGTTTTCAGATTCTGTTCAATTATTCTAACTCTGCAGTCTGTTGTTCACAGATTTTGATCCTTTATTGGAACATTGCAGTCTATTGTTCTCAGATTCTGAGCCAGTATTGTAAAATCCCAGTTTATTGTTCCCAGTATTGGAATATTACAGCCTATAGTTTTCAGATTCTGATCCGCTTTTGGAACATTGCAGCCTATTGTTCCCAGATTCTGATCCATAATGGAACATTACAGTGTATTGTTCTTAGATTCTGATCCAGTATTGGAAATTGCAGTCTATTGTTGCCAGGTTCTGATCAAGTATTGGAACATTGCAGTCCATTTTTCTCTGATTCTGGTCCAGTATTGTAAAATCCCGGTCCATTGTTCCCACATTCCAAACCAGTATTGGAACATTGCCGTCTCTTGTTCTCAGATTCTGCTCCAGTACTGAAACATTGCAGTCTATTGATCTCATATTCTGAGCCATTGTTGGAACATTGCGGTCTATTGTTCTCAGATTCTGATCCAGTATTGGAACATGAGAGTGTATTGTTCTCAGATTCTGATTCATTATTGGAACATGCAGTCGATTGATCTCAGATTCTGAACCAGTAATGGAACATTACAGTGTATTGTTCTCAGATTTTGATCCAGTGTTGGAACATTCCAGTTTATTGTTCTCAGATTCTGATCCATTATTGGAACATTGCAGTCCAATGGTTTCCGATTCTGATGCAGTATTGTAACATCCCAGTCTATTGTTCCCAGATTCTGATCCAGTGCTGGAACTTTACAGTCTATTGCTCTCAGAATCTGATCCAGTATTGAAACATTGCAGTCTATTGTTCTCAGATTCTGATCCAGTATTGGGACATTACAATCTATTGTTCTCAGATTCTGATCCAGTATTGGGACATTACAATCTATTGTTCTCAGATTCTGGTCCAGTACTGTAACTTTCCGCTCTATTGTTCCCATATTCTGACCCAGTGCTGGAAGATTACAGTCTATTGTTCTCAGATTCTGCTCCATTATTGGAACGTTGCAGTTGATTGTTCAAGAATCTGATCCTTTATTATAACATCCCGGTCCATTTTTCCGACATTGCCATCCATTATTGGATCATGATGGACTATTGTTCTCGGATTCTGATCCATTATTGGAAAATTGCAGTCTATTTTTCTCAGATTCTGATCCATTATTAGAGCATCCCGGTCCATTGTTCCCACATTGTCATTCATTATTGGAACACTATAGTATGTTGTTCTCAGAATCTCATCCATTATCGGATAATCCCTTTCCATTGTTCCCAGACTTTGGACCAGTATTGGAACATTACAGTCTAATATTCTCCGATTCTGGCCCTGTATTAGAACATTCCGGTCCATTGTTTTCAGATTCTGATCCAGTATTGGAACATTACAGTCTATTGTTTAGCTTCTGATCAATCATTGGAACATTACAGTGTTGTTCTCTAATTCTGATCCTTTATTGGAACGTGACAGTCTTTTGTTCTCAGATTCTGACCCATTATTGGAAAATTGCAGTCTATTTTTCTCAGGTTCTGAACCAGGATTGGAACATTACAACCTCTTGTTCTCAGAGTCCGATCGATTATTTGAACATTGCAGTGTATTGTTCTCAGATTATGATCCAGTGTTGGAACATTACAGTCTATTTTTCATAGAGTCTGATCCATTATTGGAACATTGCAGTCTATTTTTCTCAAATTCTGAACCAGTATTTGAACATTACAGTCTATTTTTCTCAGAGTCCGAACCATTATTCGAACATTGCAGTGTATTGTTCATCGAGTCTGATCCATTATTGGAACATTGCAGTCTATTTTTCTCAGATTCTGAACCAGTATTTGAACATTACAGTCTATTGTTCTCAGAGTCCGATCCATTATTCGAACATTGCAGTGTATTGTTCTCAAACACTGATCTAACATTGGAACATTACAGTCTATTTTTCTCAGATTCTGATCCAGTATTGTAAAATCCCGGTCTATTGTTCCCAGATTCTAATCCAGTATTGGAATATTACAGCCTATAGTTTTCAGATTCTGATCCATTATTGGACCATTGCAGCCTACTGTTCTCAGATTCTGATCCAGTATTGGAACATTGCAGTCTATTTTTCTCAGATTCTGATCCAGTATTGTAAAATGCTGGTCTATTGTTCCCAAATTCTAATCCAGTCTTGGAATATTACAGCCTATAGTTTTCAGATTCTGATCCATTATTGGACCATTGCAGCCTACTGTTCTCAGATTCTGATCCAGTATTGGAACATTGCAGTCTATTTTTCTCAGATTCTGATCCAGTATTGTAAAATCCTGGTCTATTGTTCCCAAATTCTAATTCAGTATTGGAATATTACAGCCTATAGTTTTCAGATTCTGATCCATTATTGGACCATTGCAGCCTACTGTTCTCAGATTCTGATCCAGTATTGGAACATTGCAGTCTATTTTTCTCAGATTCTGATCCAGTATTGTAAAATCCTGGTCTATTGTTCCCAAATTCTAATCCAGTATTGGATGACGTGGGAAGGAAGAGTGAGGAGGTCCGAAAGAGTGAGTACAAAGAGCTTGGAAGGAAGTTAAAAAGCAGGACCCCGAGGGAAGTAATCTCAGGATTGCTACCTGAGCCACATGCCAGTGAGGGCAGGAGTAGGATGCTTGGGCGGATAAACACGTGGCTGAGGAACTGGTGCAGGGGGCAGGGTTTCCAATTCTTGGAACATTGGGACCTCTTCTGGGGCAGGTGGGACCTGTACAAGAGAGACGGGTTACACCTAAACTACAAGGGGACCAATATACTTGCAGGGAGATTTGCTAGTGTTATTGGGGAGCGTTTAAACTAGATTTGCAGGGGGGTGGGAACCAGAGTGCCAGAGCAGATAGTAGAGCAGGGGTAAAAAGACAGGTTAGTTCAAGCAAAATCACAAATGGAAGGGTAGAGTGTGGTGGAAATAATTTTTTGAGGTGTGTCGATTTCAATGCCAGGAGTATTGTGGGGAAGGCAGATGAGCTGAAGGCGTGGATAGACACGTGGAAATATGACATTATAGCCATTAGTGAAACTTGGCTACAGGAGGGGCAGGACTGGCAGCTCAATGTTCCAGGGTTCCAATGTTTCAGGCGGGATAGAGGCAGAGGGATAAAAGGTGGGGGGGGGGGGTGGCATTGTTGGTCAGGGAAAATGTTACAGCGGTACTCAGGCAGGGTAGATTAGGGAGCTTGTCTACAGAGGCCCTATGGGTGGAGCTGAGAAACAGGAAAGGTATGACCACATTAATGGGCTTGTATTATAGACCACCCAATAGTCTGCGAGAATTGGAGGAGCAAATCAGCGGAGAGATAGCTGACAACTGCAAGAAACACAAAGTTGTGATAGTAGGGGATTTTAATTTTCCACATATAGATTGGGACGCGCATACTGTTAAAGGTTTAGATGGGGTAGAGTTTGTAAAATGTGTTCAGGAGAATTTTCTACATCAGTATATAGAGGTGCCAACTAGAAAGGATGTGATATTGGATCTCCTATTGGGAAATGAGTTAGGGCAGGTGATGGATGTGAGTGTGAGGGAACACTTTGGATCCAGTGATCATAATGCCATTAGTTTCAACCTGATCGTGGATAAGGATAGATCTGGTCCTCGGGTTGAAGTTCTGAACTGGAAAAATGCCAAGTTTGATGAAATGAGAAGGGATCTGGGAAGTGTGGATTGGCACAGGCTGTTCTCTGGTAAGGATGTAAATGGAAAGTGGGAGGCCTTCAAAGGAGAAATTTTGAGAGTGCTGAGTTTGTATGTTCCTGTCAGGATTAAAGGCAAAGTAAATAGGAATAAGGAACCTTGGTTCTCGAGGGAGATTGTAACACTGATTAAGAGGAAGAGAGAGTTGTATGAAATGTACAGGCAGCAAGGAACACATCAGATGCTCGAGGAGTATAAAAAGTGCAAGAAGCTACTTAAGAGGGAAATCAGGAGGGCTAAAAGAAGACATGAGGTTGCTTTGGCAGACAGAGTGAAGGAAAATCCAAAGAGCTTCTACAGGTATGTTAGGAGCAAAAGGATAGTGAGGGATAAAATTGGTCTTCTTGAAGACCAGAGTGGTAGACTGTGTATGGAACCAAAAGAGATGGGGGAGATACTAAATGTTTTTTTTTGTGTTGTAGGGAAAAATCCCTTGTACCAGTGCATTCAAAGAAGTCAAGTCGCAAGGCAACATTCAAAGTGTTTTTCTTTATTGTACAATTACTGGGAACCCAGGGAGAACCAACGTAACCAGCTCCGAAACAGTGGCTTGGCCACGTTGATCTCAATCCTTTCACATCAGCTCTGGATCTTTATCGGGATCCAAATTCGAGCGGGAACATTTGATTATGCATTTTTACAATATGTATGAAGTGGTCTGTCGGGTCAGGAAGTTCTCTGGGAGGCTTGTCAATTTGCATTTGTATGGTGTGTGTGTTTGTGTTAATGGGACTACCTGTTCTTGCCCCGGTGTTTTAATGTGTTTCCCGTTATCTGAATTGACCTCATTGTTTTGTGTCTGTGTTCCCTGCTTGCGAGATTAGGTGTTAATGTCATTTTGTCCTGCTGTGTGTAGGGAGATTTAATCTAATCTTTTATTCCTTTTACCCTAGTTTGTTAAGTTTCTTTGCCTGCCTTGGCCATTTTATTCCTGTAATATTTTATTGATAGTCTGGTTATGTCATATAGCCCACTCTCGGTCTTGACTCGCAGATATCCCGATCTTCCTTGGCCAAAGGCCGGTTTAAAATGGAGCTTCGCGCTGTTGCTGGGCAGAATAAGCTTCTTTCGTTGGCTTTGAAATTTAAAGGTCTCTCAGCTGTGCAGAGGGGGTTTGAACGAATATCCATCCGGGTGTTCCCCTCTGCATTGTAGGCACGTTATGAATGGTGCCAATATGGCTTTTGGAAAATTGCCTACTTCAGAAGGATGTTGAGGCCAAGCATGGGTGTGTGAATGCTCTA
This sequence comes from Mustelus asterias, assembly GCF_964213995.1. Classification (NCBI taxonomy): domain Eukaryota; kingdom Metazoa; phylum Chordata; class Chondrichthyes; order Carcharhiniformes; family Triakidae; genus Mustelus; species Mustelus asterias. The sequence goes on along the minus strand of NW_027590120.1, from coordinate 640,021 downwards.
GAGAATATCAATATAATCGAAGGAGGAAGTGATTGGTATGCTAAATTGCAGTAAGGTAGACAAGTCCCCGGGGACAGATGGGATCGTCCCCAGTTTACTGTGGGAGGTAACAAAGAGGCGAGTAGAAAGATATCTTCACATCCTCTTTAACCACAGGCGAGGTTCCAGAGGACTGAAGAATAGCCATTGTTGATCCCTTGCTTGAGAAAGAAATCAGGGATAATCCAGGAAATCAAAGGCTGGTGAGCCAAACGTCTGTGGTGGGGAAGCTTTTGGTGAAGATATTAAAGGACAGGATACATGCACATTTGGAAGAAATTGACTCGCGTGTGTCAGGCAGCATGGTTTTGTTGGGGGAAAGTCATGTCTCAACAACTTGACGTGACAAAGATAATTGATGAGGGAAGGCTGTGGATGTAGTTTATATGGACTGCAGTAAGGCGTTTGACAAGATCCCACATGACAGACTGGTACAAAAACTGAAATCGCAAGGGATTCGGGGTGAGCTGGCGAGATGGAAACAGAATTGGCTTGGTAATAGAAGAGGGGGCAGGATGTTGCGGCCGTGCTTGCCCCAAAACCGTAAAATCCAACCCGAGGTCAGTGGATCTCTCCATGGGCCACCCCTCAGCACTCCAATTCTCGTGGTCGGCAGAATGGGAAAATTTGCCCCAGAGAGCAGCAGGGGAAGGGAATATTTTCAGAATGGTGATTTGTAGCGAGTAGTGTTCTGCATGGATCAGTGCAGGACCTATTTTGTTTGAAGGGAAACGTGGATGGTCTGATTCGTAAGTTTGTAGGTGACACAAAGATTGGTGGAGATGCTAAAAGTGCTGAGTTTACAACGGGATGTAGATAGATTGGAGGTTCAGGCAGAGAAATGGCAGATGGATTTTAATCTGGACAAATGCGAGGTAATGCATTTTGGAGGATCAGATTTACGTGTGAATTGTACTTTAAATGGCAGAACTCATTGGAACATTAAGATACAGAGGGATCTGGGTGTGCAGGTCCACAGTTCCCTAAAAGTGGCAATACAGGTGGCCAAGGTGATTAAGAAGGCAGATGGCCAGGGCATTAAGTATAAGCGTTAGCATATCATGTTGCAGCTATATAAAACCTTGGTTAGGCCGCACTTGGACTATTGTATGCAGTTCTGGTCGCCACACTTCCCGAAGGATATGGAAGCTTTGGTTTACCAGGATGTTGCTTGGTCTCAAGAGTATTGGCTATCACAGTTTCTAACTTCCTTGCCTGTCTGCACTAGTGCGTCTCTCCCCACCTCTTTGTTTTTCCTTTGCTCCTTTACTCCTGTCTGTCTCGGATTGCCCTGGTCTCCCTTTCCTTCTGCCTTGTATATCTGATTGCTTCTGTCTATCTGCAGAATCCCGCCCCTCACATGCTGATCCCCTCCCCTGGCCCCCACCCATCCAATTTCTCTCCACCAGTTGGTGCTCGCACCTGTCTCTGGTATTGAGATCAGTCAGATTGTTACCCTGGCAACAGAGGAAATCCGTCAGCAAATATAACTGAAAACAGAAATAACAAAACCACCACCACACACCCTCAGTTCAGTTAAGAGGAAGATGAACCCATAACAGTCAACCAGTTTGTTTTGAAGTAACACTGAAGCTGCGATTCCAATATTGCGTGTGTTATCTAACGAGCCCTAACTGTGGTTTTATTAAATTAAAGTTTACTGAGACACAAACTAATCCAACTTGACAGTAAATAACACTTTATCTTGGATAATTGTACTCAGTGCTCAGACTCTCCTTTCTCTCACTCAGCATTTCTGACCTCACCTTGGAACCTTTGTGTTCTGTCAACAGGACCAGAGTAAATGCAACTTTTTCTCGCCTTATTGTCCAGGAAATATACAGAAGTTCTTTCAATCTCAAAGTCTCTCTCTGATTGGCGCTCACAATCCTGTGCTGGTTCACCTCTTACAGTCCCGCAGTCCACACTCCTTGCTTACTTCCAGCTGTGGATTTTCTCAATTAATCCAGCATTCACCGGACATCTGATTAAAGCAGGAGAGAAACAAAATGACAAATAGTGCCAGGTGAATGAGAACGACAATTTTCTCACTCCCAGGTCAGCCCACCATCCAGACCTGAAAGAAAGATTCAATAAGACTGTTGGAAATGTTTCAATGAGAATGACAATTTCCTCAATCCTCGGACAGTCCATCTCGCGGAGTGAACAGGGAATTTGAATAAGAGAGTTGAAAATGTTTGATTACTGTAAGCCCATTGGACACATTAAATGAAGGTTACGCAATGTCTGATCAGACGATCCTAATTTTCAATCTGGGTTTTCATAGAATTCCTACAGTACAGAAGGGGGCCATTCGGCCCATCGAGTCTGCACCGACCACAATCCCATCCAGACCCTATTCCTGCAACCCCACATATTTACTCTACTAATCCGCTGAGACTTGGGTCAATTTAGCATGGCCAATCGACATAACCCGCACATCTTTGGACTGTGGGAGGATACCGGAGCACCCGGAGAAAATCCATGCAGACATGGGGAGAATGTGCAAACTCCATACAGACAGGCCAGAATTGAACCCAGGTCCCTGGCACTGTGAGGCACCAGTGCCCACCACTGTGCTACCCATATGGTTTTTTGAGTGAAAAACAGAATCGTCATTTTCTCCCCAAGCTTCCAATGAATGTACAGATAGTGCATGTTTGAAAAGTGTAACAATAACCACAGATGTTCTCCGTGTTATGATGCAGTTAATTCTCTCTGTTCAGCCTAGAATCACCCAGATACACTCAGTGTTAGAATTCTGTCTCTGTATTCAGACTAGATCACCCAGATGCAGGGGCAGCATGGTGGCACAGTGGTTAGCACTGCTGCTCACAGTGCCAGGGATCCGATTCAATTCCCGGCCTTGGCTCACTGTCTGTGTGGAGTTTGCACATTCTCCCCGAGTCTGCGTGAATTTCCATCGGGTGCTCCGGTTTCCTCACACGGTCCAAAGATGTGTGGGTTAGGTTGATAGGCCATACTAAATTGACACTAGTGTTAGGGAGATTAGCACGGTTAAATATGGAGTTACGGGAAATAGGGCCTGGGTGGAATTGTGTTCGGTGCAGACTCCATTCGCCGAATGGCCTCCTTTTGCAATGCAGGGATTGTATGATTCAACAATATTGGTTGATGGTCTGTATTCAGCCTCGAGTCACCCAGATATACTCAGCATTATAATGCTGTCTGTATTGAGACTGGAATCACTCAGAGATACTCAGTATTATAATGCTGTGTCTATTCAGACTAGAATCACCCAGATATTTTCAGTGTTGAGGCTGTTTCTATTCAAACACCGCTGTTCGCCAACCGTTTTATCTCACGTGCAGACAGACAGAGAGCATGGTTCAGGGAGAGAGAGGGAGAAAGAATGAAAAACAGAGAGAAAATGGTTCAGGGAGAGAGAGAGAGAGAGATCTTCCCTTCCTTCCAAACACCTTGTGACTGACTCCCTCCCGATCTCTTCAATCTTCCCCATTCACTTCTCCTATTCTCCACTACTCTGACCAATGTGTGGGACAGGATTACTTTTTATTGACTAGACTCTGTTCCAACATCAGCAGGAGTTATTTGAGGAACCTCACCACATCAAGGAACCACCGCAGGTATTTACAAACTTACAGGAACAGAAGTGAACACTCCCGAGTGTTCCCTCGTTCATTCAATGAGATTATTGTTCACCTGTCACTGAACACAATCTACCAGACTGACAATTCATCAAACATCCACTGCCAGTTTGCTCAAAATTAATACAAATTTCAGAAATCATAAATTTGTACATATGTTTTTTCTAACCACTGCAACCTACAATTGGTTACCCCCTCCACCTCTCACTCCATCTCTATCTCACCCTTGTTGTCCCCCTCCACCCCATGCCTTCTCCCTCCCCCGTCCCAGGGGTGCAGCAGCTGCTGACAAGGAAAGCCCTCTGCTCTTTGTTAAAATGAGGGGGGACATTTCTGCAAGGTGACTGACTGTGGACTGTTGGCATCGAGGGAAAAGTCCAGAGATTGAGATGCCAGTGAAATTCTGCATCTTGCAATCTGTATCTTAACCAAATAAACCACATCAACAAATTAGAAATCATAGAAAGAATCATAGAAACCCGACAGTGCAGAAAGAGGCCATTCGGCCCATTGAGTCTGCACCGACCACAGATAGAAAGGCAAGTCATAGAAACCCTACAGTGCAGAAGGAGGCCATTCGGCCCTTCGAGTCTGCACCGACCACAATACCACCCAGGCCCGACCCCCACATATTTTACCCGCTAATCCCTCTAACCTACACATCCCAGGACTCTAAGGGGCAATTTTTTTTAACCTGGCCAATCAACCTAACCCGCACATCTTTGGACGGTGGGAGGAAACCGGAGCACCCGGAGGAAACCCACGCAGACACGAGGAGAATGTGCAAACTCCACACAGACAGTGACCCGAGCCGGGAATCGAACCCGGGACCCTGGAGCTGTGAAGCAGCAGTGCTAACCACTGTGCTACCGTGCCGCCCTACTGTGCTACCGTCCCACCCAGGCCCTACCCCCATATCCCTACACATTTACCCGCGAATCCCTCTGACCTACGCATCTCAGGACACTAAGGGGCAACTTTAGCATGGCCAATCAACCTAACCCGCACATCTTTGGACTGTGGGAGGAAACCCGATCACCCGGAGGAAACCCACACAGGCACGAGGAGAATGTGCAAACTCCACACAGACAGTGACCCAAGCCGGGAATCGAACCCAGGTCCCTGGAGCTGTGAAGCAGCAGTGCTAACCACTGTGCAGGAATTAAAATGCAGCATCCTAAAAATGAACAGAATCTCCAAGGAAACTTAATAAAGCAAAATACGATGAAAGGGGTTAAAACACACTCCAGTCCTCACAGTGCCCACCAGGTAAGGAAAGCTCCCATGTTGCCAGCAGAGATCACATGCTCCCTTTCACCTGGCAGTGAACATACCTGCGGTAGATGGGTAAACAGTTGGGACGGACGACCCACTCAATCTCCTGTTGCCTGGATCTATTAATGGCCAGTTCGGCCAAGCACAGGAGCAGGCAAATGAGGAGGTCCTCCTCCATTCCCGCCACCCTCCATAACGGGTGCCTAAGGATCGATGCTTGGGGTGAACTGCCACCAAAAAAGAAAGTTACAGATTTTTCAGGAAACTAAAAATGAAGTGCAGCCTTTGACAACTTACATATATGGACCCCACAAGGCTGCAAAAATTACCGACGTACTTGAAGTCCATGAACCAATTCAACCTGTGGCTGTATGGTGCTGCTGCATGCAAAACCCTCCACCTGAGGTCCTGCTGATAAAGGGGAGGACTCGCGCATGAATGGCCATCCACTGGGGACCGTAGCTACAGTAAGAAGTTTCACAACACCAGGTTAAAGTCCAACAGGTTTATTTGGCAGCAAAAGCCACATGTAGCTGCCAGAGAGCAACAAGGCAGACCAGGGTGTGTCCGGACTGCGGGCAAAGGCAGGGAGGTGAAAGTTGTGCAGTAGAAGCCCAGACAGGGCAAAAGGGTGGGGAGGGGATTTCCATGAGGCACAAACTTTATGGGTACCAGTTCTCTCTTTAGAAATAAGAGTCTGGGATTTGTGGCTGCTGTGACAAAACATGTATTGCACTGTGAATGTGCACGTGTCCTCATATTCAATCAAGCTCTCAGTCAGTTTCCTTGCATTTGTTGAATGTGCAGCTGTAAAAGCAATTTAGTTGCATGTTCTGCAAATGCTCATACAGGGCCCAGACTGAAATAACTAAGAGATCTGTTGCTCTATTTACTCTTACAAGCACTAGATTGTAATAATTTAGATGGTGCTGTACAGTGTTTATGCATCCAAGGCCTAGATTGCAATAGCGGAGATCTTTCTATGAAATATAGAATCACACAATTCCTGCAGTGCAGGAGGAGGCCATTTGGTCCATCGAGTCTGTACCGACCACAGTCCCACCCAGGCCCTATCCCGTATTAACCCTGCTAATCCCCCTGGCACTGAGCAGCAATTTAACATGGCCAATGCGCCTATCCTGCTCATCTTTGCAGAGTGGGAGGAAAGCCCCGCAGACACGGGGAGAATGTGCAGACTCCACACAGACAGTGAGCCAAGGCCGGGACTTGAACCCGGCTCCCTGGCGCTGTGAGGCAGCAGCGCCAGCCGCTGTGCCGCCCATAATGTAATTTAACGTCGCCGGTCTGTTATTATAAAATGACTCGCTGTATTTACACAGTAAATCGCTATTTTATTCCTGAAACTGAATTTTGAAAGTGAGACTTTTTCTCTACTGTTAATTCCTTACCATTATTCACAAAGGGGACGTTGTGGCATCGGGGAATTGTTGCTGGACTGGTTATCCAGAGACCCAGGATAATGATCTGGGGACCCAGGATCAAATCCCACCAAGGCAGATGGTGGGATTCGAATTCAATTAAAATGAAACCTGGAATTAAAAGTTTAATGATGGCCATGAAACCATTGTTCTAAAAACCTGTCTGGTTTGCTAATTTCCTTCAGGGAAGGAAATCTGCTGTTCTTATTAGGCAGGGACATGACCGGCGCAACTTGTGGGCCGAAGGGCCTGTTTGTGCTGTATTTTTTTAAAAAAGTCAGTCCCAGCACGTCACCCAGTGGGCGGAACCTCATTGCGTCATCATTCCTCATTGGCTCATTGCGCAGTCCATCAGTTGAACACAGCCAATAGGAACCCGCTCCAGCAGAATGATTGGCAGCCGGTGTGGGTCCACTCGGGTAGATTTTGATGAGTAACTGTCCTAGCTGGAGACAATATCGCACCTCTTTAACCTGTGCTTCACCCTCTCTCCACTCACATTGTCTGGACCTTTCAGACTTGATTCCCTGTCAAGACTCCCATTCCAACCATTATCTTGTAAATTGAGTCTGTGCCTGTGTCTGCCCTGTTTGTGAACACAGCTCTTCACACACAGGAAGAAGGAGACACTGGGAAAGCTTGTGCTGCCAAATAAACCTGTTGGACTTTAACCTGGTGTTGTGAGACTTCTTACTGAGCTTATCCCAGTCCAACGCTGGCATCTCCACATCAAGATTTTGATGAAGCAGCAACTTGCTGTGGATTCGCTGCCATTGGGGACAGTTCCAGCCGGCAAGAGGCGGCAAGGGCGGCACCTTCCGTCCCAAAGCAGCATTCGCACCATCCCGCTTTCTCTCCCATTTGGGCAGTACCACAGTTTGTTATTTCTTTCATTGGCAGCACCCCCGGGTTCCCTTGGTGCTCCCGTTCCAGCACCTTTCCATTTAATGATGGGGGAATGAGGCTTCCAGCAACACCGACAGCTCCCAGCTTCTGCACATTGACCGCTATAACTCTGGGTGCTTTCTACTCATCCTCCCTCTCTGGACAAGTTCCACTCCCTGCCTCATAACCAGATCATTCCGGTGGCTTTCCATACCTGGTTAGCGGTTACCGGAACTTTATCTTCTTGTGTGAAATGCATTATCTTCACATTCCAGCCAGGAACATCTTTATCTCCAGGCAAAGGCAGCCTTGACAGAGCTTCCGCATTGCTGTGTTTCTTTGACTGGTGGGTCTACTGACAGCACCAACGCCCACCTCTGCAATCGAGCTGCTGCCATGGATGGTACCCCAGTGTATGGTCCAAGGAGGGAAGATGAATTCTCGGAATTAAGAGTGGGAGTCGGCAATTCAGCCCTTCGAGTTTGCTCCATCACTCAACATAATCATGGCAGAGCATTTAATTTCTTGATATAAAGACGATGCCGAAGCCTTCTTTTTCCACCCAAGCATACTTTTCCTCACCTTTCATCAATGATCGAGAAGCGAATACTATGGATCTTCCTCTAATGAGAGACAGGACAGCCCCAACCCCATTGGGCGAGGTGTCGCATCTAAGCTGCAACGGTAACTTTGGGTTAAAGTGAACTATCATTTCCAATCTCTTCAAAGCCTGCTTTACCGCCACGAAGGCCTCCTATTTTTTTTTGTTCACTTCCACAGCTGTCCTTTCACCAGCAACCGGAGCAGCAGTTTCAATGCTGTTGCCATAGCAATTGATTAGACCCAAATACATTAATTGGGACACATTGCCTGGTCTTGGGGCCTTCATGATGGCCTCCATCTTCGGCCTTGTGTAATCGATTGCCATCAATTACATGACCCAGGTATTCAATGGACTCCTGGAAGAACTCACATTTCCCTCTTGACTTGCAGGCCGTGCTCCTGCAACCTTTATATATTCTCCAAGTGCTTGGAAAATAGTTGAATCCATGACCAAGATATCTTCCAGGTGACACTGGACTCCTGTCATTCCACTCAGGATTTGGTCCATGGCCCTCTAATTGAGATAAGGACACACATAATCGAGATCGGGCACTCTAAATCGAGATAGGCGGCATTCCTAATTGACCGGGGACAGTCGGAAATGACAGGGGCCACTCCTAATTGACAATAGGCACTCATAATTTAACCGTGCACTCATAATTAACAGGGGGCACTCCAAATCGCGACAGGGGACTCTCCAAATCCAGCCAGGCCTGTGACACTGTATCTAAAAAACAGTGAATCCAGCCATGTCTGTGATACTGAATCACAAACGACAGAGTGAACGCAGCCAGGCCTGTGACACTGAAACTCAAGGGACAGAGTGAATCCAGGTATACATGTGACGTTGAATCTCAAAGGGCGCAGTGAACCCAGCCAGGCCTGTGACACTGAATCTCACAGATCATAGTCAATCCAGGCATATGTGTGACACTGAATCTCAAAGGAGACGTTCAACCAAGCCAGGTCTGTGACACTAAACCTCAAAGGATGCAGTAAACTCAGCCAGGCCTGTAGCACTGAATCCCAAAGGACACAGAGAACCCAGCCAGGCCTGTGACGCTGAATCTCAATGGACACAGTGAACACAGCCAGGCCTGTGACACTGAATCCAGCCATGCTTGTGACACTGAATCTCAAAGGACAGACTGAATCCAGTCAGGCCTGTGACACTGAATCTCAACGGACAGGCTGAACACAGCCAGACATTTTCACTGAATCTCAAAAGGACACACTGAATCTGGTCAGGCCTGTGACTGTGAATCTCAAAAGGACAGAGTGAACCCAGGCAGGACTGTGACACTGAATCTGAAAAGAAAAAGTGAATCCAGCCAGGCCACTGTAAGACCACCCCCAAGCCTCCTACGCTCCAGGGAAAAAAGTCCCAGTCTATGCAGCCTCTTCTTATAACTCAAACCATCAAGACCTTGTAGCGTCCCCATAGTTCTTTTCTGCGCACTTCCTAGTTTAATAATATCCTGTGTATGATAGGGTGACCAGAACAGTACACAGTATTCCAAGTGAAGTCTCACCTATGTCTTCAACAACTTCAACATGACATTCCAACTCCTGTATTCAGTGTTCTGATCAATGAAACCAAGCATGCGGAATGCCTTCTTCACCACTCTGTCCATTGTGACTCCACTTTCAAGGAGCTATGAATCTGTACCCCTAGATCACTTTGTTCTATGACTCTCACCAACGCCCTACCAATAACTGAGTAAGTCCTGCACTGGTTCGATCTACCAAAATGCATCACCTCGCATTTACCTAAATTAAACTCCATCCGACATTCATCAGCCCACTCGATCAAATGATCAAGATCCTGTTGCAATCCTCGATAACCTTCTTCACTGTCCACCGTGCCACAAACCTTGGTGTCATCTGCAAACTTACGAAGCATGCCTACTAAATTCTCATCCAAATCATGAATGTAAATGACAAATAACAGGGGACCCAGCACCGATCCCTGAGGCACACCAGTGGTCACAGGCCTCCAGTTTGAAAAACCACCCTCCGTCTTCTGTCATCGACCAATTTTGTTTCCATTTGGCTACCTCACCCTGGATCCCGTGAGATTTAACCAAATCCCGTCTGCTTTTGTTTTTAAATGTTTACATTTTTTAAACACTGAAACCTCTTGCCCTTGTTGGGAATATCAGTGCGGTTTGAGAAAAGCAAACACTGATCCCACACTCAACACCCCCTCAACACAGGACTGAGCAAGAGTGTGAAATGTGACTGGTGTGAGTGTGGATTGTCTTTTAAAAGTGGGTAAGAAACACTCCTCCATTTTCAAATCTTTACCTTGCTAATGTAGCGTCTTGTACTTCCCAACACTCACTATCCATCTGAATTAATCTCTATTCCAAATATCTCACTGTTACTCTCTGCATTGCTCCCTTACCCTCTATCTCTGTTACTCTGCATTGCTCCATCTCTCTCTTCCTCTCATCCACCATGGTGTTTATCATGAAGGGGTCTAATCATGGAGAATTCAAACACTCTTTCTGTCTTGGCAAAATTAGCAACATGAGTGCAAATTTCAAGATTGGTTTCACCACAATACAGACAGAACGGTATTTATATAATGGCTTCTGCAAATGCTGGTGAGCTCAATACTAGTGGTACCTTAATGTTACGATAAGATAGAATCTGTATTCAGACAACTGTTACTCTCCGCATTGCTCTCTCTCATTCTCCCGACCTCTCTGTTACACTGCATCTCTTCCTCTCTCTCTCCATCCCACTCATCAACCATGTTGTTTATCATTAAGAGGTCTAATCACAGAGAATGCAAACACTCTTTCTGTTGGCAGAATTAGCAACATTAGTGGATATTTCAAGATTGGATTCACACAATACAGAGAGAACGCTGATGAACTCAGTACACGTGGTACCTGAATGTTACAATAAGATAGAATCTGTATTCAGACAACTGTCACCCCACAGGGTCTAACTTCATGTGTTAATTTGACTTGATTTATTATTGCCACATGTATTGGGATACAGTGAAAAGTATTGTTTCTTGTGCGCTATACAGACAAAACATACCGTACATAGGGGAGGAGGAGAGGAGAAGGTGCAGAATATAGTGTTGCGGTTACCGATGGGATGTAGAGAAAGATCAGCTTAATATTTGGTCGGCCCACTGAAAAGTTAACATTCTGGCCAAGCACTAAAGCTTTCCACAAAGCAAGGCTCACAAATTCAACACCATTTTCTTTTGTCCGCTCTCCCATCATGCTGTGTTCGGAGTCTCTGATTGATACCCAGGGCCTAGTATTTGAGGCTCTGAGCTGAACCCACAATCTGTCTGATTCTGAGGGAAGATTACTGCCCACTCACACACAGCTGGCTGCAACATCCTCTTGAAATATATCTGTTGTGTAAAGAGCCACATGTTTTTTCCGTTTCTGGTGCCCTTAAAGAACTACTGAATAATCTTTAAACATCTGTATTATCATAGAACAGAGCCAACACGGGGGAATCTCGTATCGAGGGGCAGAGTTTAAAATTCATGGAGATGAGGAGGAATAATTTGTTCTCTCAGGGGGCGGTTAGTGTTTAGAATTCAAAGTTAAAGTTCATTATTGGTCACAAGCAAGTTTTACATTAACAACGCAATGAAGTTATTGTGAAATTCCCCCAGTTGACGTCTGTTCCTTTCACTGCACCTAAGCAGTATGTCTTTCAGAATGTGGGAGGAAACCGAAGCACCCGGAGGAAACTCACGCAGACACAGGGAGAACATGTAAACTCCACACAGACAGTGACCCAAGCTGGGAATCAAACCTGGGTCCTTGGCGCTGTGAAGTAGCAGTGCTAACCACTTTTCCCAGAGAGTGAGTTGAGCATTGTGGGGAGACAGGCAGCAAAGTAGAGTGAAGGCCACAGTCAGATCAGCCATGATCTTATCAATGGGAGGAGCAGGCTCAAGGCGCAGAGTGGCCTACTTCTGCTCCTATTTTTTGTGTTCTGTGTGGTACCTTCAAAGGCCACTGCACTCAGCATTGCAAAACTCTGCCTAACACACTCCATCTCAATCACTTTCTCTCCCTGTCTGTGACTCTCACTCCATTGCTTTCCTCCTCTCTGTTACTCTCTCTCTCTCTCTCCTTGTTTCTCTCTGTTACCCATTCCAGCTGGATGGAAAGTGGGAAAGAGAGGCTAATATGAAGGGAGTTTTCATCTGTATCTAACTGTATTTTCTTAACTGCCTTGTTTGATGAAACAATGAAATGGGAGATTGTATTTGTTTGTGTATGTACGTACCTGTATAATCGTGTATATCAGTGTGTGTGTCTGTGTATGTATTTTGGTGCCTGTATCAGTATGTGTGTGTGTGTATCAAGGTGTGAGGTGCTCTGTATTTGGGTGTGTATTCTGCATGTATGTGTGTAAGAGTATATGTGCATGGGAAGGGTGTGTGCATCTGTGTGCTTATATGGGCAAGTGTGTGTGCGTGAGAGAGAAATTGTGTGTGTGATCCTGTGTGTAAGTGTTTGCCTGCTTGGGGGTTAGTGTATGAAACTTAGAAATGAGAAGCAGGAGGCCATTTGGCCCTGCTCCGCTATTCATTTTGGTCATGGCTGATCATCAAATTCAATATCCTGATCCCTTTCGCCCCAAAAGTTAGATCTACTTTCATTTTGAAATCACATGTGCAAGTTCCTAGCCATGTGTGTGTACATGTATTTGTACATGTGTGTATGACTGAAGTCAATGGTGAGATATGGTTAAAATTCCATATGTAACTTGATATTGTTATTCCCATATATTCCCAATATTTAAGGGGCAATTGATTGACAGCTCGTCACGTGAGCTGACGTCAGCGGATTGCAGAGGAGAGGCGCCGCGCCTGCGCAATGACGAGGCCAGGTTCCCTTTGCGACGGGCCGCGCCTGCGCAGTGACTGAGCCGCGTTCCCTCAGCAACGGGCCGGGCCTGCGCAGTGACTGATCCGCGTTCCCTTAGCAACGGGCCGGGCCTGGCTGAGGAGGCTGTTTCTTCACTGTGAGTGTCCCCCGCTCAGGGGGAAGATCAGCAACATTGGTGACCCAGTAACATGGATAGAGTCTGTGTGAATCTGCACATTGTTAATGACCCTTCAATAAAAATAACACAAAGCTCACCGACATCAGACAAGGGATAAACTGTCTGAAAGGTGGGCTGTCCCATATCGAAGCGGCCGAATGGCCTCTCCCAGCTCCAGGAGCTGCACAAGCTCTGAGCTCCGGCAGCAGCAAGAGGAGGAGCCAGACATTCAGTCCCTCCAGCCTGAGCCGCCCATTGATCTGGGAGACAAACTCCATCCAGCCGCCTGGGCTTCAGATCCACACCTTTTAGCAGCAGAAATATCCCCATCTCAGACTGAAAATTGTTCACAGAATCCCCACAGTGCAGAAAGAGGCCATTCAGCCCATCAAGTCTGCACCAGCCACAATCCCACCCTGGCCCTATTGCTGTCACCCCACATATTTACCCTGTTTATCCCCCTGACATGAGGGTCAATTTAGTATGGCCAATCCACCTAACCTGCACATCTTTGGACTGTTGGAGGAAAGCGGAGCACCCGGAGGAAACCCATGCAGACACGGGGAGAATATTCAACAGCGAGTATCTGCAGCTATCTGTGGGAGAGAGTTCCACACTTCTGCCACCCTTTGTGTGAGTAAGTGTTTCCTAAATTTATCTCCTGAATATCCTGGCTCTGATAAGATATTTGCCCCCTTGTCCTGAGCTCCCATATCAGTGAGTAAAACTTCTGTCAGCTGATAATTCCATTCAAAATCGGAAAATCAATTCGAGCAGACAGTTGGAAATCATAGAAATCATAGAAACCCTACAGTGCAGAAGGAGGCCATTCGGCCCATCGAGTCTGCACCAACCACAATCCCACCCAGGCCCTATCCCCACATATTTACTTGCTAATCCCTCTAACCTACGCATCTCAGGACTCTAAGGGGCAATCTTTAACCTGGCCAATCAACCTAACCCGCACATCTTTGGAGGGGGAACAGGAGGGGAGGTTATTTGTGGCCTCACTCTTTCAGATAATTGCTTTTCGAGTTGGGTGGTACGGTAGCACAGTGGTTAGCACTGCTGCTTCACAGCTCCAGGGACCTGGGTTTGATTCCCAGCAGGAATTACTCCAGTTTTTAACAAATTTGGAATATTTTCCCAGCTTTTTAAACAATGTTTCAACCAGTGTTGTGTTTAAAACTCTCTGCCTGTATTCCCAAGTCTCACTGTTTTTCAACTATCTTTCAAATTGCACCATAAATTATCATGAAGGATTTCAATTCGAAGTGAAGCTGGAAGCTGCAATTGAATAAATAGAGAGCAGTGGGTTGATACATTCTTCATTTTTATTTTGGGAAATGGAGAAGCTGGTGATTGTAGATTCAGTCAGAGTTTTACTGTGTTTACCCCAGTCCAACGCCGGCATCTCCACATCACGATTGTAGTTTTAAACAAGGTGATGGTTAAGACTGTCCATGTTCCACTGTAAGATCTTTCTCTTTTCTGTTCCAGCCATTCCTAATTGGCTCAATGTGTGAACTTGACTGCCGCTTTGACCCAGACTACTTCTCCATGGACATTAATATCTTCTTTTCCTGTCGGCCTGGCAGTGAACTGTAAGTGTTAATTTGTATATTACTGCCTGGGCCCCCAGTTGGGAAATGTCTGGCTTTTAATTTAAAAACATCAGAAATAGTAGCAGTTGTCGACTGTATGGCCCCTTAGAACATAGAACAGCACAGAACAGGCCCTTCAGCCCACGATGTTGTGCCGAGCTTTATCTGAAACAAAGATCAAGCTATCCCACTCCCTATCATCCTGGTGTGCTCCATGTGCCTATCCAATAACCGCTTAAATGTTCCTAAAGTGTCTGACTCCACTATCACTGCAGGCAGTCCATTCCACACCCCAACCACTCTCTGCGTAAAGAACCTACCTCTGATATCCTTCCTATATCTCCCACCACGAACCCTATAGTTATGCCCCCTTGTAATAGCTCCATCCATCCGAGGAAATAGTCTTTGAACGTTCACTCTATCTATCCCCTTCATCATTTTATAAACCTCTATTAAGTCTCCCCTCAGCCTCCTCTGCTCCAGAGAGAACAGCCCAAGCTCCCTCAACCTTTCCTCATAAGACCTACCCGACAAACCAGGCAGCATCCTGGTAAATCTCCTCTGCACTCTTTCCAGCGCTTCCACATCTTTCTTGTAGTGAGGTGACCAGAACTGCACACAATATTCCAAATGTGGTCTCACCAAGGTCCTGTACAGTTGGAGCATTAGCCCACGGCTCTTAAATTCCAACCCCCTGTTAATAAAAGTTAACACACTATAGGCCTTCTTCACAGCTCTATCCACTTGAGTGGCAGCCTTTAGAGATCTGTGGATATGGACCCCAAGATCTCTCTGTTCCTCCACAGTCTTCAGAACCCTACCTTTGACCCTGTAATCCACATTTAAATTAGTCCTACCAAAATGAATCACCTCACATTTATCAGGGTTAAACTCCATTTGCCATTTTTGAGCCCAGCTTTGCATCCTATCTATGTCTCTTTGCAGCCTACAACAGCCCTCCACCTCATCCACTACTCCACCAATCTTGGTGTCATCAGCAAATTTACTGATCCACCCTTCAGCCCCCTCCTCTAAGTCATTAATAAAAATCACAAAGAGCAGAGGATCAAGCACTGATCCCTGTGGCACTCCGCTAGCAAACTGCCTCCATTCCGAAAATTTTCCATCCACCACCACCCTCTGTCTTCGATCAGACCTGGTGTTGTTAAACTTCTTACTGTGTTCGATCAGACAGCCAGTTACCTATCCAATCTGCCAACTTTCCCTCCATCCCACACCTCCTCACTTTCATCATAAGCCGACCATGGGGGACCTTATCAAACGCCTTACTAAAATCCATGTATATGACATCAACTGCCCTACCTTCATCAACACACTTAGTTGCCTCCTCAAGAAATTCAATCAAATTCGTGAGGCACGACATGCCCTTCACGAATCCGTGCTGACTATCCCGGATTAATCCGCATCTTTCTAAATGGTCATAAATCCCATCCCTCAGGACCTTTTCCATCAATTTACCAACCACCGAAGTAAGACTAACCGGTCTATAATTACCAGGGTCATTTCTATTCCCTTTCTTAAACAGAGGAACAACATTTGCCATTCTCCCTTGACCCTGCTCTGCATTGAATACAATCGTGGCTGCTCTTCTGCCTCAACTCTACTTTCCCAGCTGCTCTTCATATCCCTTCACTCTATAAGAACATAAGGACTAGGAGCAGGAGTAGGCCATCTGGCCCCTCGAGCCTGCTCCACCATTCAATAGGATCATGTCTGATCTTTTCATGGACTCAGCTCCACTTACCCGCCCACTCACCATAACCCTTAATTCCTTTACTGTTCAAAAATGTATCTATCCTTGCCTTAAAAACATTTACTGAGGTAGCCTCAACTGCTTCACTGGGCAGGGAATTCCACAGATTCACAACCCTTCGTGTGAAGAAGTTCCTTCTCAACTCAGTCCTAAATCTGCTCCCCCTTATTTTGAGGCCATGTTCCCGAGTTCCCGTTTCACCTGCCAATGGAAACAACTTCCCTGCTTCTCTCTTATCTATTCCCTTCATCATCTTATATGTTTCTTTAAGATTTCCCCTCATTCTTCTGAATTCCAATGAGTATAGCCCCAGTCTACTCAGTCTCTCCTCATAAGCCAACCCTTTCAACTCCAGAATCAACCGAGTGAATCTCCTCTGTACCCCCTCCAGTGCCAGTATATCCTTTCTCAAGTAAGGAGACCCAAACTGTACACAGTACTCCACTTGTGGCTTCTCCAGCACCTTATACAGCTGCAACATAACCTCTCTGTTTTTAAACTCCACCCCTCTCGCAATGAAGGACAATATTCCATTTGCCTTCTTAATTACCTGCTGCACCTGCAAACCAACTTTTTGTGATTCATGCACAAGGACACCCAGATCCCTCTGCACAGCAGCATGCTGTAATTTTTTGCCATTTAAATAATAGTCCATTAAATCTCATTCCTGAATATTTTCAGTGCTGGATCATCCACCTTCTCTGGGGTAGAGAATTCCAAAGATTCACAAGCCTCTGAGTGAAAACATTTCTCCTCACCCCAATTCTAAATTATCCATTACTTATCCTGAGAATTTGCACTCCAGTTTTAGATTTCCGAACAAGTGTAAAACAGCTACTTAGTGTCTCCATTGCCCAGCTCTTTCAGATACTTGTATGTTTCAGTGCAATCACCTCTCATTTCTCTCAACTCAGAGTATAAGCCTAAATTATTCAGTTTGTCATCCGAGGAGAACTATCAATATTTCTCTTCGGTGTTCACGCAAGGGGACATGAATATAGCTGAGGAGGACACTGGGTTGCAAGGGAGTAGAATAGACAGTATTACAGTTGATAAGGAGGATGTGCAGGATATTCTGGAGGGTCTGAAAATAGATAAATCCCCTGGTCCGGATGGGATTTATCCAAGGATTCTCTGGGAGGCAAGAGAAGTGATTGCAGAGCCTCTGGCTCTGATCTTCAGGTCGTCGTTGGCCTCTGGTATAGTACCAGAAGATTGGAGGTTAGCGAATGTTGTCCCATTGTTTAAGAAGGGGAACAGAGACTTCCCCGGGAATTATAGACCGGTGAGTCTCACTTCTGTTGTCGGCAAGATGTTGGAAAAAATTATAAGGGATAGGATTTATAGTTATTTGGAGAGTAATGAATTGATAGGTGATAGTCAGCATGGTTTTGTGGCAGGTAGGTCGTGCCTTACTAACCTTATTGAGTTTTTTGAGAAAGTGACCAAGGAGGTGGATGGGGGCAAGGCAGTGGACGTGGTATATATGGATTTTAGTAAGGCGTTTGATAAGGTTCACCATGGTAGGCTTCTGCAGAAAATGCAGATGTATGGGATTGGGGGTGATCTAGGAAATTGGATCAGGAATTGGCTAGCGGATAGGAAACAGAGGGTGGTGGTTGATAGTAAATATTCATCATGGAGTGCGGTTACTAGTGGTGTACCTCAGGGATCTGTTTTGGGGCCACTGCTGTTTGTAATATTTATTAATGATCTGGATGAGGGTATAGTTGGGTGGATTAGCAAATTTGCTGATGACACCAAAGTCGGTGGTGTGGTAGACAGTGAGGAAGGGTGTCGTAGTTTGCAGGAAGACTTAGACAGGTTGCAAAGTTGGGCCGAGAGGTGGCGGATGGAGTTTAATGCGGAGAAGTGTGAGGTAATTCACTTTGGTAGGAATAACAGATGTGTTGAGTATAGGGCTAACGGGAGGACTTTGAATAGTGTGGAGGAGCAGAGGGATCTAGGTGTATGTGTGCATAGATCCCTGAAAGTTGGGAATCAAGTAGATAAGGTTGTTAAGAAGGCATATGGTGTCTTGGCGTTTATTGGTAGGGGGATTGAATTTAGGAGTCGTAGCGTTATGTTGCAACTGTACACAACTCTGGTGCGGCCGCACTTGGAGTACTGTGTGCAGTTCTGGTCCCCACATTACAGGAAGGATGTGGAGGCTTTGGAGAGGGTGCAGAGGAGGTTTACCAGGATGTTGCCTGGTATGGAGAGGAGATCCTATGAGGAGAGGCTGAGGGATTTGGGATTGTTTTCGCTGGAAAGGCGGCGGCTAAGAGGGGATCTTATTGAAACATATAAGATGATTAGAGGTTTAGATAGGGTGGATAGTGATAGCCTTTTTCCTCTGATGGAGAAATCCAGCACGAGGGGGCATGGCTTTAAATTGAGGGGGGGTAGTTATAGAACCGATGTCAGGGGTAGGTTCTTTACCCAGAGGGTGGTGAGGGATTGGAATGCCCTGCCAGCATCAGTAGTAAATGCGCCTAGTTTGGGGGCGTTTAAGAGATCCGTAGATAGGTTCATGGACGAAAAGAAA
Source organism: Mustelus asterias (assembly GCF_964213995.1). Classification (NCBI taxonomy): domain Eukaryota; kingdom Metazoa; phylum Chordata; class Chondrichthyes; order Carcharhiniformes; family Triakidae; genus Mustelus; species Mustelus asterias. Next base: position 621,188 of record NW_027590120.1, on the reverse strand, counting down.
TTGGTTTAGGTTGGAGGGTCACAGTTTTTTTTTAACTGGTCGGTGCAACATCGTGGGCCGAAGGGCCTGTTCTGCGCTGTAATGTTCTATGTTCTATGTTCTATGTTCTATCTCACCCTGCAATTCATATCCCTTTGAGGCTTCATTTCTATTCAGCTTTGTGTCTTCTTCCAACCCTAGAATTTTCAACTTCCTGTTCACAGAGGTCCATGGTTTTTCCCAATTGAGATCTCTGCATTCCTCCATGTTTGGCCTGCTGTGTATCTGCACTCCCTTTGACCCCAGCATTAGCGGCTGTGCCTTCAACTGCCAAGACCTGCAGCTCTGAAATTCCTTCCCTAATTCCTTTGCTTTTATCTCTTTTACCTGGAGACGGAAATCACTTTTTCATCCAATGTCCCTCATAACTTCCTTCTGAGAAAATACTCAGAACTAATGTGGATGGCCTCACACTGCCTATTCATAAATTTCCAGTTTGTTGCTGTAGCTTTACCAACTCACATAGTCTCTCTGTGTCCAAGAGAGAAAATGCTGGAAAAAATAAATAATCGTAATAATAAATAGGAATAATAAAAGTAAAATAATAATAATAAATAAATACTAGTCTCTCTGTGTTCCTGATTTCTCGGAACTCAATAGGGTCGAATTCTGATTCAATTACAGCTTGTAGGAGGAAACTTAAAGTATGAGCGAAAATAAAAGTTCTGACGAAGGGTCATCCTGTATCAAAACTTTGGCTCTATTCTCTCTTCACAGATGCTGAGACACCGGCTGAGATTTTCCAGCATTTTCTGTTTTTGTGAATGGATATGAGCTAATGTGGGTAGATGGAGTTGAGGTACAGATCAACTCAGATCTAATTGAATGTTAAAATAGGCTTAAGGGACTGAATGATCACCGATTCCTCCTGTCTACCAGGCTTGTTGTGCTGTACAGCATAACTTTTATTCCTTTCTAACATGTTCAATTAGCAGAATGGCTGCAGGTACTTCTGTGCAACAGGATTGAGAGACTGAGTGTCCTCCTCCTGTTCTTAGATACTTGGAGTGACTTCTGTATTGTAGCCAAAGATACTAAAGCAAGCTGTGAGGGACATCTCAGGACTGTAGAAATTGAACTAGATTAAGTGAAAAAGCAAAAGCTTGGCAGATGTTCAGGAAGAGAGCAACTGCTGATTGCTGCAGTACAGAGGGATCTGTTGGCCTTGGATGTGAATCACAAGTTAACATTCAAATAGGTAAATGGAACATTCATTCATTTTTTGTGAGGAGGAATGGAGTATGAGAAAGGAAGCCTTTCTGCAACTTTTTTAAAAAATCATTCTGGTTGGGCCAACACCTATTGCCCATTCTCCTTGAACTGGCTTGCTAAACCATTTCAGAGTTAACATTACTGATTCATGAGTCACAGATTTCCTTCAATTAGACTTTTAATTCTAGATTTTACCCCAAATTGATTCATCATCTGTCATGGTGGGACTTGGGAACCCAAATTCCCAGAGCATTACCCTGGGTCTCTGGATTACTCGTCCAGTATTAATGCCACTACTCAAACTGCCTCCTTCATCACTGTACAGCTTTGGTGAGAATACAACTGGAATACTGTGTCGGGGTTTGGTCTTCTATCTAAGGAGGATTACTGACATTGGAAGCAGTTCAGAGAAAGTTGAAGGGTTGTTTTATGAGGAAAGGCTGAGCAGGTTGGACCTATACTCGGAGTTCAGAAGAATAAAAGATGATCGTGAAATACAGTGGAGCCCCGTTGTAACGCGATGGCTGGGGTCCATAAAATGTTATCGCGAATGTCATCGGGGTCGCACTAATTCATTAAACCAGAAAGAGCAAAAAAAAGGGTCCAATGATTCATTGCATCATATCCGATTTCGCGCTAAATCGGGGCACGTTACAACGGAACTCCACTGTTTGTGAAATTCTGAACGGGCTTGACAGGATAGATGCAGAGAGCAGAGAGGGGACACAGTTTAAAAATAAAGGCCAGAATTCACCAACCTCGCCTGTGGCTGGGATTCTCCAGTCCCGCTGCTGTGAATGGAGACTTGGCTGAGCGCCAAATTCTCTGTTCTCGCTGGTAGCAGGAGCGGGTTGTGTGAAACTGGAGAATTCTGACCCAAGGTGTCTCCCATTTAATTCTAAGATACAAGGAGCGACTTATTTCCTCAGAAGATAATTTGTCTTCAGAATTCAGTTCCTCAGAGTGGTGGAAATGGCGGGGGGCATTGAATCCTTTCATGACTGATCATTGACCAATAACGGAGTCAAGGGATATTGGGACAGACAAGAAAGCAGAGTTGAAACTGTAATCAATTCAGCAATGATCTTATTGAATGGTTCAGCAGCATCAATGTGCCAAATGTCTGACTCCTGTTCCTGTTTCTTATCAAACTGATGATCTTATAATCGCTCTAGTTCTTTTCACAATGCCTCACAAATAATCAAACAGTCCATGATGCATGAAGGAAGATCTGGGTCCGTTCAGCCTTCAACTGGTTATTGACAAATACATTCATGCCACACAAATGACAAGTAATGATTGTCCTCAAGACAAGAAAGTCTGACCAACTCCCCTTGACATTCAAAAGCGGTGCCACTATTGGCTCATTGACCATCCTTATTGTGGGGGGTCACCATTTAATTGCACCTTGATCAGCAATCTGATTGCTGCAGCTGCAAGAGCCAGTCAGAAGCGACTGATCTACACCTGACAGGTCCTGATACACTGAAACCCTGTACACATCCAGTAGTATCCTGATACACTGTGAAACTCTGTACACATCCAGTAGTATCCTGATACACTGAAACCCTGTACACATCCAGTAGTATCCTGATACACTGTGAAACCCTGTACACATCCAGTAGCATCCTGATACACTGAAACCCTGTACACGTCCAGTAGCATCCTGATACACTGAAACCCTGTACACATCCAGTAGCATCCTGATACACTGAAACCCTGTACACATCCAGTAGCATCCTGATACACTGTGAAACCCTGTACACATCCAGTAGCATCCTGATACACTGAAACCCTGTACACATCCAGTAGCATCCTGATACACTGTGAAACCCTGTACACATCCAGTAGTATCCTGATACACTGTGAAACCCTGTACACATCCAGTAGCATCCTGATACACTGTGAAACCCTGTACACATCCAGTAGCATCCTGATACACTGTGAAACCCTGTACACATCCAGTAGTATCCTGATACACTGTGAAACCCTGTACACATCCAGTAGTATCCTGATACACTGAAACCCTGTACACATCCAGTAGCATTCTGATACACTGTGAAACCCTGTACACATCCAGTAGTATCCTGATACACTGTGAAACCCTGTACACATCCAGTAGCATCCTGATACACTGTGAAACCCTGTACACATCCAGTAGTATCCTGATACACTGTGAAACCCTGTACACATCCAGTAGCATCCTGATACACTGTGAAACCCTGTACACATCCAGTAGTATCCTGATACACTGTGAAACCCTGTACACATCCAGTAGCATCCTGATACACTGTGAAACCCTGTACACATCCAGTAGCATCCTGATACACTGTGAAACTCTGTACACATCCAGTAGCATCCTGATACACTGTGAAACACTGCACACATCCAGTAGCATCCTGATACACTGTGAAACCCTGTACACAACCAGTAGCATCCTGATACACTGTGAAACCCTGCACACATCCAGTAGCATCCTGATACACTGTGAAACCCTGTACACATCCAGTAGTATCCTGATACACTGTGAAACCCTGTACACATCCAGTAGCATCCTGATACACTGTGAAACCCTGTACACATCCAGTAGTATCCTGATACACTGTGAAACCCTGTACACATCCAGTAGCATCCTGATACACTGTGAAACCCTGTACACATCCAGTAGCATCCTGATACACTGTGAAACCCTGTACACATCCAGTAGCATCCTGATACACTGTGAAACACTGCACACATCCATTAGTATCCTGATACACTGTGAAACCCTGTACACATCCAGTAGCATCCTGATACACTGTGAAACCCTGTACACATCCAGTAGCATCCTGATACACTGTGAAACCCTGTACACATCCAGTAGCATCCTGATACACTGTGAAACTCTGTACACATCCAGTAGCATCCTGATACACTGTGAAACCCTGTACACATCCAGTAGCATCCTGATACACTGAAACCCTGTACACATCCAGTAGCATCCTGATACACTGTGAAACCCTGTACACATCCAGTAGCATCCTGATACACTGTGAAACCCTGTACACATCCAGTAGCATCCTGATACACTGTGAAACCCTGTACACATCCAGTAGCATCCTGATACACTGTGAAACCCTGTACACATCCAGTAGCATCCTGATACACTGTGAAACCCTGTACACATCCAGTAGCATCCTGATACACTGTGAAACCCTGTACACATCCAGTAGCATCCTGATACACTGTGAAACCCTGTACACATCCAGTAGCATCCTGATACACTGTGAACCCTTGTACACATCCAGTAGCATCCTGATACACTGTGAAACCCTGTACACATCCAGTAGCATCCTGATACACTGTGAAACCCTGTACACATCCAGTAGCATCCTGATACACTGTGAAACCCTGTACACATCCAGTAGCATCCTGATACACTGTGAAACCCTGTACACATCCAGTAGCATCCTGATACACTGTGAAACACTGCACACATCCAGTAGCATCCTGATACACTGTGAAACCCTGTACACATCCAGTAGCATCCTGATACACTGTGAAACCCTGTACACATCCAGTAGCATCCTGATACACTGTGAAACCCTGTACACATCCAGTAGCATCCTGATACACTGTGAACCCTTGTACACATCCAGTAGCATCCTGATACACTGTGAACCCTTGTACACATCCAGTAGCATCCTGATACACTGTGAAACCCTGTACACATCCAGTAGCATCCTGATACACTGTGAAACCCTGTACACATCCAGTAGCATCCTGATACACTGTGAAACCCTGTACACATCCAGTAGCATCCTGATACACTGTGAAACCCTGTACACATCCAGTAGCATCCTGATACACTGTGAAACCCTGTACACATCCAGTAGCATCCTGATACACTGTGAACCCTTGTACACATCCAGTAGCATCCTGATACACTGTGAAACACTGCACACATCCAGTAGCATCCTGATACACTGTGAAACCCTGTACACATCCAGTAGCATCCTGATACACTGTGAACCCTTGTACACATCCAGTAGCATCCTGATACACTGTGAAACACTGCACACATCCAGTAGCATCCTGATACACTGTGAAACTCTGTACACATCCAGTAGCATCCTGATACACTGTGAAACACTGCACACATCCAGTAGCATCCTGATACACTGTGAAACTCTGTACACATCCAGTAGCATCCTGATACACTGTGAAACGCTGCACACATCCAGTAGCATCCTGATACACTGTGAAACACTGCACACATCCAGTAGCATCCTGATACACTGTGAAACCCTGTACACATCCAGTAGCATCCTGATACACTGTGAAACACTGCACACATCCAGTAGCATCCTGATACACTGTGAACCCTTGTACACATCCAGTAGCATCCTGATACACTGTGAACCCTTGTACACATCCAGTAGCATCCTGATACACTGTGAAACGCTGTACACATCCAGTAGCATCCTGATACACTGTGAAACACTGCACACATCCAGTAGCATCCTGATACACTGTGAAACTCTGTACACATCCAGTAGCATCCTGATACACTGTGATACTCTGCACACATCCAGTAGCATCCTGATACACTGTGAAACGCTGCACACATCCAGTAGCATCCTGATACACTGTGAAACACTGCACACATCCAGTAGCATCCTGATACACTGTGAAACTCTGTACACATCCAGTAGCATCCTGATACACTGTGAAACCCTGTACACATCCAGTAGCATCCTGATACACTGTGAAACACTGCACACATCCAGTAGCATCCTGATACACTGTGAAACTCTGTACACATCCAGTAGCATCCTGATACACTGTGAAACTCTGTACACATCCAGTAGCATCCTGATACACTGTGAAACACTGCACACATCCAGTAGCATCCTGATACACTGTGAAACTCTGCACACATCCAGTAGCATCCTGATACACTGTGAAACACTGCACACATCCAGTAGCATCCTGATACACTGTGAACCCTTGTACACATCCAGTAGCATCCTGATACACTGTGAAACTCTGCACACATCCAGTAGCATCCTGATACACTGTGAAACTCTGTACACATCCAGTAGCATCCTGATACACTGTGAAACACTGCACACATCCAGTAGCATCCTGATACACTGTGAAACACTGCACACATCCAGTAGCATCCTGATACACTGTGAAACACTGCACACATCCAGTAGCATCCTGATACACTGTGAAACACTGTACACATCCAGTAGCATCCTGATACACTGTGAACCCTTGTACACATCCAGTAGCATCCTGATACACTGTGAACCCTTGTACACATCCAGTAGCATCCTGATACACTGTGAAACACTGTACACATCCAGTAGCATCCTGATACACTGTGAAACGCTGTACACATCCAGTAGCATCCTGATACACTGTGAAACGCTGCACACATCCAGTAGCATCCTGATACACTGTGAAACGCTGTACACATCCAGTAGCATCCTGATACACTGTGAAACGCTGCACACATCCAGTAGCATCCTGATACACTGTGAAACTCTGCACACATCCAGTAGCATCCTGATACACTGTGAAACGCTGCACACATCCAGTAGCATCCTGATACACTGTGAAACTCTGCACACATCCAGTAGCATCCTGATACACTGTGAAACCCTGTACACATCCAGTAGCATCCTGATACACTGTGAAACGCTGCACACATCCAGTAGCATCCTGATACACTGTGAAACGCTGCACACATCCAGTAGCATCCTGATACACTGTGAAACCCTGTACACATCCAGGAGCATCCTGATACACTGTGAAACCCTGTACACATCCAGTAGCATCCTGATACACTGTGAAACCCTGTACACATCCAGTAGCATCCTGATACACTGTGAAACACTGTACACATCCAGTAGCATCCTGATACACTGTGAACCCTTGTACACATCCAGTAGCATCCTGATACACTGTGAACCCTTGTACACATCCAGTAGCATCCTGATACACTGTGAACCCTTGTACACATCCAGTAGCATCCTGATACACTGTGAACCCTTGTACACATCCAGTAGCATCCTGATACACTGTGAAACTCTGTACACATCCAGTAGCATCCTGATACACTGTGATACTCTGCACACATCCAGTAGCATCCTGATACACTGCGAAACCCTGTACACATCCAGTAGCATCCTGATACACTGTGAACCCTTGTACACATCCAGTAGCATCCTGATACACTGTGAAACCCTGTACACATCCAGTAGCATCCTGATACACTGTGAAACCCTGTACACATCCAGTAGCATCCTGATACACTGTGAAACTCTGTACACATCCAGTAGCATCCTGATACACTGTGAACCCTTGTACACATCCAGTAGCATCCTGATACACTGTGAAACCCTGTACACATCCAGTAGCATCCTGATACACTGTGAACCTTTGTACACATCCAGTAGCATCCTGATACACTGTGAAACTCTGTACACATCCAGTAGCATCCTGATACACTGTGAAACGCTGCACACATCCAGTAGCATCCTGATACACTGTGAAACCCTGTACACATCCAGTAGCATCCTGATACACTGTGAAACCCTGTACACATCCAGTAGCATCCTGATACACTGTGAAACCCTGTACACATCCAGTAGCATCCTGATACACTGTGAAACCCTGTACACATCCAGTAGCATCCTGATACACTGTGAAACCCTGTACACATCCAGTAGCATCCTGATACACTGTGAAACACTGCACACATCCAGTAGCATCCTGATACACTGTGAAACCCTGTACACATCCAGTAGCATCCTGATACACTGTGAAACACTGCACACATCCAGTAGCATCCTGATACACTGTGAAACTCTGTACACATCCAGTAGCATCCTGATACACTGTGAAACACTGCACACATCCAGTAGCATCCTGATACACTGTGAAACCCTGCACACATCCAGTAGCATCCTGATACACTGTGAAACTCTGTACACATCCAGTAGCATCCTGATACACTGTGAAACACTGCACACATCCAGTAGCATCCTGATACACTGTGAAACCCTGTACACATCCAGTAGCATCCTGATACACTGAAACCCTGTACACATCCAGTAGTATCCTGATACACTGTGAAACCCTGTACACATCCAGTAGTATCCTGATACACTGTGAAACCCTGTACACATCCAGTAGCATCCTGATACACTGTGAAACCCTGTACACATCCAGTAGCATCCTGATACACTGTGAAACTCTGTACACATCCAGTAGCATCCTGATACACTGTGAAATGCTGTACACATCCAGTAGCATCCTGATACACTGTGAAACTCTGTACACATCCGGTAGCATCCTGATACACTGTGAAACCCTGTACACATCCAGTAGCATCCTGATACACTGTGAAACCCTGTACACATCCAGTAGTATCCTGATACACTGTGAAACTCTGTACACATCCAGTAGCATCCTGATACACTGTGAAACTCTGTACACATCCAGTAGCATCCTGATACACTGTGAAACCCTGTACACATCCAGTAGCATCCTGATACACTGTGATACCCTGTACACGTCCAGTAGCATCCTGATACACTGTGAAATGCTGTACACACCTCGCAGTAGCAGGATCCTAGATAATGTTTAAACTTCTGATAAAGCTGTCCATTTCATAGGAGGTTTGATCCAATGCAGCTTGTATAAGGGCATATTTGATGAGCTAATATGACTGAATTTATCAGTGTTGGTTTTAGTGTCAGTAACGTGAATTAATAAAGTGAGGCCAGCAGTGAAAGCAAAGAAATATCTTTTTCCAAAAGATCAAAATAAGTCCAAAAATGGAAAACTAGGTACAGGTCATAACACTGCTCAATAAAGTTGTTGGAAGAGACAAGCTTTTTTGCTGTGGTTCAAAGTAAATCATTAGGACTCTACAATGTGTCTGTAACTTACTCGTAGTAAAACAACAACCTGAGTACATGTTGTCTTGTCCTGCCAGCTGGGCGCAGGAGAACCAGTGGACCTTGTCCAACAGAGCTGGAGAGTTGGAAACAGTGTCAGAGGGCACACTGCTCTGACCTGTCTCACTGTTATCAGTTTGACATCAAAATTAATATTTAACCTCATGGATCCAATCTAGAATCCTCAGCATATTGGATCAGGTTATAAATCAGTTATTTCCAAATCTGTATATTTAATATCACTAGATAGTAAATCTCTTGTTCAGAGTTTTTGGTTGAACCCAGAATAAAACCAGCAGTAAGTTTAGGGGCCTCATTCTATAACTGGCACAGGATGGAAAATTGAAAGTGCTTTTCTAATCTATCATTTATGAAGTTTGCCCTTTGAAACCGATTATCTGATCATTCTCTGAATAAAAATGTTGCACGATCTGAAATAAGGAAAACAAGTTCAACAAATTAAAAGGGAGGTACAAATCCTCCAGAAGTTTCACACATCATTATTCAACCAACATTTAAATATAGTAACAGGAGGCAGTCATTCTGCCCCTTGAGCCCTTCCTCTATTTAATTAAATTTTGACTAATCTGCATCTTAACTCCATTTATTCTGAGTAGATGTCATCCTCGATAAGGACAGTTAACGATGACCTGCCATTGATTCACTTCACTTGTCATCCTGAATTAATGAAATTCTGAGCATCTTCTTGAATAACTCCATTGGGCCAGAATCCACCCCGTTTGGTGTCTCTGTTGCTGGTTTACAATAATAAATGTAACTGGAGTGTTAGTGCTCATTCTCCAACAGCTGCAGTCATTGTTGCTCAGAGATCATTCACTTTGGAAGTTAAATGGTTAATCACCATGTACAGAAACAGTCTTTCTCTCAGCTCATTGACAAGGGACTGGCTCCTGGGTGAAACCACAAATATGAGGAAATCAATGTTTGCTAAAAATTCCCATGTCCCAGCTGGAATTTGTTTCTTATCATTTGTCTGTTTTACTGAACATTTCTCGAACAAGAAGAGATGAGCTAAAATTTCGAATGGAACACGTTCACATTTGAATTAGCCACAAGTTGTCAAACTGGTTGAATTAGATTCCTGGAATGGGGCCGCTCCATTCTCTGCAGTCAGTCAGGAATGTTTAAATTGAATTCCATGCTGAGAATGGGCAGCAGCTTTCACACAGAGGGTAAAGCTGTCAGCCTCACTGAAAAGAGGGACAATCACAATTTCTTTAATTCCAGCAAATTACAAGAAATTTCTATTTCATTGATGTGGAGGATCAGGAATATAACTTACACACACTACAAGATTATGAGGGGCATGGACAGAGTGGATAGTCAGAAGCTTTTTCCCAGGGTGGAAGAGTCAATTACTCGGGGGCACAGGTTTAAGGTGCGAGGGGCAAGGTTAAAGGAGATGTACGAGGCAGATTTTTTTACACAGAGGGTGGTGGGTGCCTGAAACTCGTTGCCGGGGGAGGTAGTGAAAGCAGATACGGGAGTGACTTTTAAGGAGCGTTTTGACAAATACATGAATAGGTTGGAAATAGAGGGATATGGTCCCCGGAAGGGTAGGGGGTTTTAGTTAAGTCGGACAGCATGGTCATGCAGGCTTGGAGGGCCGAAGGGCCTGTGCCTGTGCTATAATTTTCTTTGTTCTTTGTACACTGAAATGAAGACACAGGGATTTTTTGCAGACAGAAGGTTACATTTAATGCCTTGACCAGTGTTCTGTATATGCATCTTGTCCTGGACCCCAACATATCTCTGTTTCTTTGGTCTCTCTTTTCCCAATCCACCCATTAATTGTGTATTTCATCGGCTTATTTACCTTCCCTAAATGTGTCACCTCATACTTCTCTGGATTAATTTCTGTTTGACACTTTTCTGCCCAGCTGTCCAGTCCACAGACATTTCCTTCATTCTATAGCTTTCTGCCTCACTGTTAACTACTCAACCAATTTTCATATAACCTGTAAACTTTTTAATCATGGCTCCTATATAGCTTGCCCCTGGTCTTGCATAATCTCACTAGCTGTTCTGTCTGGAGACAATACACATCTCTTTAACCTGTGTTTTATGTTCCCTCCACCCACATTATCTGTCTTTTAAGACCTGGCTGGCTGGAGAGATTTGCATTCTAATTAGTATTCTGTAACTTGATTTCTGTGTCTGTGCACTGTTGGAGAACAGAGACCACTCCATCTGACGAAGGAGCAGCACGCTCCGAAAGCTTATGGTATTTGCTCCAAAAAAACCTGTTGGACTTTAACCTGGTGTTGTGAGACTTCTTACTGTGCTTACCCAAGTCCAACACCGGCATCTCCACATCATCCTATATTTAAGTCAGTGTAGCAGGATCATTTGCGACCTCAGGAAGGTTTTGTTTCTGCAATTCACTCCAGCCCCAATTAAGTCTCCCATGTCGGGTTTATGAATCATGGCCAATGATGGTGGAACCAGAAACTTTTTGATGGCAATATTGGAAGTGCTGGAACCCCGAGGTACAATGGCTGCTGACGGATGGAGTGCTGTTCAGGAAGAGGACTTGTGTTTAGTTTACAGGGAGTCAGGAAACTACTTCACGTATGCCTTTGACTCGGATTATTGCTAGTTGAAGTTGAAAATGGGAGGCTCTGACAAACAACTGGAGAGGAATGTGCAGAACTGTGAAGAGTGGACAAATAAGCAGAGGACCTTCCTTGTGCTGATCACTGCTATATTTAGGACTGAATTATTGATATTTACCACAAACAGCAAGGCACCGAGTACTGAGTCCTCACTGGATAATCGTTCAATTACAAAAAATATCATCCACCATTGCAATTTGATTCTAGCCATTGAGCCAGTTTTGGATCCAAATGACCACTTTCTTTCCTTTGGATCCAATGGTTTTTACTGTTCTGACCAGTTGTCAAATGGCACCATGTCAAAAACCTCGCTAAAACCCATGTCGACTCCATCAAACATGCTATCCTCAGTGTCTCTCTCATCTGAAAAAAATCAGTGAGGTTAGTCAGACATCACCTTCCTTTAACAAATTGATGCCTTTCTAAAGGATCATTGATACTACTTGTCAGAATGTCTTTGAATAATTTGTCCACCAAGATCAAACTGACTGACCTGTAATTACTCCATCTCCCTTGCTGCTTTTTAAACAACATTAGCAGTTCTCCAATCTGACAACATCACACTGTAGCCAAAGAGCACTGGAAAGTGATGGTCAAAGCGTCTTCTGTTTATTCCCTTACTCATCTTGGCAGACTGGGATGCATTTCTTCCAGATCTGGTGATTTATTCACTTTCACAGATGGTAAATATCTCAACACATTCAATATTTCACATCCCTCATCTCTAACGAAGAGGTCTGCTTCGCTTTCCTGTTTTGTGAGAACTGACTCAGATTATTCAGAACCATGTGTATTTTGTCTCTCTCCATCCACAAGTTACCATTTTGTTTTTTAATCCTTGGTACTCTTTTCTTAGTTATCTGTTTGCATTTTTTGTCTTTATAAAACATCTTTTGGCTTTACTTTTTTACTGCCCTCTCTGACTGTTTTCTGCCCGCTCTTTGCTTTTCCAAGTTCCTTTATAATTCCACCTCTGTAATTGCAGACTGACACATTCCCAGGTTCAGAATAACGCACTGGGGCCACAGTAAAATCTAGGGCAGCTATCACAATGGGAAAAAGCTGCTTTTTAGGACCCCTCAGTGAAAGAATGGAAACTCAAAATAAACCCTCAGGCTACATTTTTGACATATGTACATGCTAAATATTAACTGATTGTGAATGGAGTGAGTAACATACAGAAGTGGAAGAAACTTATTTGTATTGCACTTTGTGTGCTGTCAGCTTTGAGTGGTATTGTAAAATACTTTAATAAACCTCATGTTTAGAGTATATTGTTGGACAAATACATTTTAATTGTTCTTTGTCCCCTGAACCTCATTGCACTCAATTCATCTCAATTAATTTTGGGACACTTGAAATCCGCTTTGATCACTGTCATTTTGTTTCTGCACTTGGAAACGCATGGCCTAATTAGGGAAAGTCAGCATGGCTTTGTGTAGGGTGGGTCATGTCTTACGAACTTGATTGATTTTTTTGAGAGGTGATGAAGTGATTGATGAGGGTAAAGCAGTGGACGTTGTCTACATGGACTTTAGTAAGGCTTTCAACAAGATCCCTCATGGTAGGCTCATCCAGAAGATTAAGATGCATGGCATCCATGGTGACTTGGCCACATGGATTCCGAATTGACTTGCCCAAAGAAGTCAGAGAGTTGTGATGGAAGGGTGTTTTTCTGGCTGGAGGTCCGTGAATAGTGGTGTTCCGCAGGGATCCGTACTGGGACCTCTTGCTGTTTGCGATATATATATAAATTACTTGGATGATAACAGAGGTGGGTGGGTTAGTAAGTTTGCAGACAACCCTAGATAGGTAGAGTTGTGGACAGTGTAGAAGGTTGTCAAAGCATACAGTGGGATATAGATCAGTTGCAGATATTTGCGGAGAAATGGCAGATGGAGTTTAATCCAGACAAGTGTGAAGTGCTGCACTTTGGGAGGTCAAATGTTAAGGGTAAGTATACAGTTAATGGCAGGACCCTGTACAGAGGGATTTTGGGTTTCAAGTCCATAGCTCCCTTAAAGTGGCCACACAAGCAGGCAGGGTGGTAAAGAAGGCATATGTCTTGCTTGCCTTTATTGGTCAGGGCATTGAGTTCAAGAGTTAGGATGTCATGTTGCAGCTTTATAAAACTTTGGTTGGGCTGCACTTTGAGTATTGCATTCAGTTCTGGTTGCCACATTACAGGAAGGGTGTGGAGGCTTTGTAGAGGTTGCAGAAGAGGTTTACCAGAATGCTGCCTAGATTGGAGGGTATGAGCTATAAGGAGAGGCTGGACAAACTAGGGTTCTTTTCTCTGCAGGGGCAGAGGCTGAGGAGAGACCTGATAGAAACCTATAAAATGATGATCGGGTTGACAGTCAGAACTTTCTATCCAGAGTTCAAATGTCTACGACTAGGGGGCATGCACTCAACGTGAGAGGGGGAATATTCAAAGGAGATGTGAGTGGCAAGTTTTTCACACAGAGAGAGGCAGGTGTCTGGAACGCGCTGCCATTGGTGGCAGTGGTAGGTGTTTGGAACAAATTGCCAGGTGTGGTGGTGGAGGCAGATACGACAGGGGCATTTAACAGTCTTTTAGAGAAGCACATGAATATGCAAAGAAGAGAGGGATATGCTTGAATGAAGGACAGGCAGAAGGGATTAGGCATCATGTTTAACACAACATTATGGGCTGAAGGGCCTTTTCCTGTGCTGTACTGTTCTATGTTCTGTGCATTGAAATGTAGAAGATAGGAGCAGGAGAAGGCCATTTGGCCCTTCAAGCCTGCTCCGCCATTCATTCCGATCATGGCTGATCATCCAACTCAATAGCCTAAGCCTGCTTTCTCCCAATAACCTTTGATCCCATTCGCCCCAATTACAATATCCAGCCGCCTCTTGAATACATTCTTCTCAGCAATTTCACTACATATTTGCTCTTTGACTTTCCTTTTGACTGTCTGGGGTAGATGTTATACTCCCAGAAATGTGATTATCCCTTACTTGTTCTACAGTTCAAACCATATGACCTTTTTTAATGATACCTTTATTAATTACAATATTATACATCAGTGTTAATATTAGTCGAAGAGTGGTAACTATTTTCACCTCCCACAGTGTTCATTGGTCAAGTGCTGACGCAATGAGTAATATGGTAACGATATTCAAATTGGAGCTTCAATCAGGGCACACATCTCAAGGAGAGTGTCACTGTCCAGAGGAATCATATCCACTTAGAATGTATAAGTGTAGAGATATAATTCATAAATTACCAGAGCTTAATATCAAAACTCCATCAAATCAAACAGATCACATATACATTTTAACATAATACAAACCTGCCAGGCTGAATGAGCCCGGTCAGGTCTTCAAGGTTTCGGTAGGGGAACATGTGGCAAATAGTGACCACAATTCTGTTGGCTTTAGGATAGTGATGGAAAAGGATGAGTGGTGTCCCAAGGGTAAGGCGTTGGATTGGGGCAAGGCTAATTTTTGTGGGATTAGGCAGAAATTGGCAGCTGTTGATTGGGAGAGGCTGTTGGAGGGTAAATACACATCTGGCATGTGGGAGTCTTTTCAGGAACAGTTGTTCGGACTGCAGGATAGGCATGTGCCTGTAAAAAAGAAGGATAGGAAGGGTAGGATTCGAGAACCGTGGATAACCAGGGAAATTGAGGGATTGGCCAAAAAGAAAAGAGAGGCGTACATTAGGTCCAGGCAGCTAAAAACGGAGGGAGCTCTGGAGGAATACAAAGAACGTAGGAAAGAACTCAAACGAGGAATTAGAAGGGCAAAAAGGGGTCACGAAATGTCCTTGGCAGACCGGATTAAGGAGAATCCCAAGGCATTTTATTCAAACGTTAGGAACAAAAGTGTTGTCGGGGAAAAAATCGGACCTCTCAGGGACAAAAGTGGGGAATTATGCTTCGAGCCCAAAGAAGTAGGGGAGATCCTAAATGAATACTTTGCGTCGGTATTCACAAAGGAGAGGGATGTGTTGACTGGGAGTGTCTCGGAGGGGAGTGTTGACCCGTTAGAGAAAATCTCCATTACAAGGGAGGAAGTGTTAGGTTTTTTAGGGAATATAAAGACTGACAAATCCCCAGGGCCTGATGGAATCTATCCAAGGCTGCTCAGGGAGACAAGAGATGAAATCGCTGGGCCTCTGACACAAATCTTTGTCTCGTCACTGGACACAGGTGAGGTCCCAGAGGATTGGAGGATAGCGAATGTGGTCCCGTCATGTAAGAAGGGTCGGAAGGATAACTCGAGACATTATAGGCCGGTGAGCTTGACGTCCGTGGTAGGGAAGTTGTTGGAGAGGATTCTTAGAGATAGGATGTATGCGCATTTAGAAAGGAATAAACTCATTTACGATAGTCAGCATGGTTTTGTGAGAGGGAGGTCATGCCTCACTAACCTGGTGGAGTTTTTTGAAGAAGTGACTAGAATGGTTGACGAGGGAAGGGCTGCGGATGTTGTCTATATGGACTTTAGTAAGGCGTTTGATAAAGTCCCTCATGGTAGGTTGGTGCAACAGGTTGGATCTCATGGGATAAAGGGGGAAGTGGCTAGATGGGTGGAGAACTGGCTTGGTCACAGAAGACAGAGGGTGGTAGTGGAAGGGTCTTTTTCCGGCTGGATGCCTGTGACTAGTGATGTTCCGCAGGGCTCTGTATTGGGACCTCTGCTGTTTGTGATTTATATAAACGATCTGGAAGAAGGTGTAACTGGGGAGATCAGTAAGTTTGCGGACGACATGAAAATGGCTGGACTTGCAGATAGTGAAGAACATTGTCAGAGGCTACAGAAGGATATAGATAGGCTGGAAATTTGGGCAAAGAAATGGCAGATGGAGTTCAATCCAGATGAATGCGAAGTGATGCATTTTGGTAGAACTAACGTACGGGGGAGCTATACGATAAATGGCAGAACCATAAAGGGTGTAGATACGCAGAGGGACCTGGGTGTGCAAGTCCACAGATCCTTGAAGGTGACGTCACAGGTGGAGAAGGTAGTGAATAAGGCATATGGCATGCTTGCCTTTATAGGACGGGGCATGGAGTATAAAAGTTGGGGTCTGATGTTGCGGTTGTATAGAATGTTGGTTAGGCCGCATTTGGAATACTGCGCCCAGTTCTGGTCGCCACACGACCAGAAGGACGTGGAGGCTTTAGAGAGAGTACAGAGGAGGTTTACCAGGATGTTGCCTGGTATGGAAGGGCTTAGTTATGAGGAGAGATTGGGTAAACTGGGGTTGTTCTCACTGGAAAAACGGTGGATGAGGGGTGACCTAATAGAGGTGTATAAAATTATGAAAGGCATCGATAGGGTGAACGGTGGGAAGCTTTTTCCCAGGTCGGTGGTGATGTTCACGAGGGGTCAGAAGTTCAAGGTGAGGAGCGGGGGGAGGTTTATCACGGATATCAGAAGGATGTATTTTACGCACAGGGTGGTGGGGGCCGGGAATGCGCTGCCGGGCAAGGTGGTGGAGGCGGACATACTGGGAACGTTTCAGACTTATCTAGATAGCCACATGAACGGAGTGGGAATGGAGGGATACAAAAGAATGGTCTAGTTTGGACCAGAGAGCGGCGCGGGCTTGGAGGGCCGAAGGGCCTGTTCCTGTGCTGTATTGTTCTTTGTTCTTTGTTCTGTCAGAAACCAAGTGAAGGATCATTTAATTCACCATTGATCACCAAACTCCACATTTCCCTTGAGAACATTCTCTACCACGGGAATCAGTCTGGTTTCACCCTGCATTGGGAGCAAATCTTTAACCAATGGGATTAGCCAGTGTGGAGTCTCAGTGAACATGATCCCACCTGGAACCAGGTTGTGGAGATCTGTGGGACTCACTGGATTTCACTGGGCAGCTGTCTGTGTCACATCTGATGTAGAGAGTTAATGATAACTCTTGGGAAATGCCCGATCCCAGAGCTAACAGCTGTTGTACTGATGGGGGATGATGGATTTATTCACTGGTTTGGCTAAAGGCAACACTTCAGACAAATTGATCTTAGTCATGCTTATCTCCAGATGAATGTGGATCCAGATTCACAACAATATTTGACTATTGTGACACACCAAGGGCTATTCAGATATACAAGACTTCCATTTGGTATCACGTCTGCACCTGTGTTGTTCCAATGTGCCATGGATCAAGTTCTAAGCAGATTAGAAAGAGTCCAGTGTTTCATAGGTGATGTCGAAGTCACTGGAAAGAATGAGGAAGAACATCTCCACAACCTAGATGCCGCACTCCAGAGACTAGAAGATCACGGAGTAAGAGTACGGAAAGATAAATGTGATTTTTTTCCAATCTTCTGTTGACTATCTGGGTCATGTCATAGATGCAAAGAGACTGCACAAATTGCTTTCAAAAGTCAAAGCCATTACTGAGGCACCTGCACCTCAACATCAATCATCTTAGTTCTCCTTTGGTCTTATTCAAGTATTATTTACGAAAGGTTTATCACGAGCGACTATTCTTAAACCTTGACACAACTTTTTGTGTCATGACAGGAAATGGAAATGGGTGGATCCGTGTGAGAAAGCTTCATACAAGCTAAAGAGGTACCAGTAAAGTCAGAAGTCCTGACACACTTGACTCCAAATTTACCTTTGCAATTGTCATGTAACGCATCACGGTATGGGATGGAGGCAGTAGTTTCTCACATAATGCCCGATGGGAAAGAGAAGCCGATAGCTTTTGCATCAACACCTTGAACAAAGCAGAAATGAACGAAGCACACACACAAAAAGAAGCTTCAGGAATCATTTTCAGAATTAGGCCAATGCCTATGTGGAAGGAAATTTACTTAATTAATGGATAATCAACCACTAAGAATGATTTTTGGGCCTCATACTGGGATTCCATTTCTCACAGTCAGCCAGACATACTATAAAATATCGTAAGTCAAGTTTCCAAAGGAAAGCTGAGTTATTAAAGAAATTATTTTTGGTGGTCAGGGCTCGATACCCAAATCGAGGAGAGAGCGGCGATCTGTTTGTCTTGTGCAAAAGTTCAGAACCTGTCGCCACTAGCGCCATTTCACCGATGGGAATGCTCGCAAGGACCATGGTCAGCTCTACTGAGGGTCATTGATTCTATTCACTCTCCGCACATGCTGTCAGACCTGCTGAGATTTTCCAGCATTTTAGTTTAAGTGTATTTGTGAGTGTCACAAGTAAGCTTATGTTAACACTGCAATGAAGTTGTTGTGAAAATCGCCTAGTCGCCAAACTCCAGCACCTGTTCGGGTGACATTGAGGGAGAGTTTTAGCATAGCCATTGCACCTAAGCAGCACGTCTTTTGGACTGTGGGAGGAAACCGGAGCAACAGAGTAAACCCAGGGAAACACGGGTAGAACGTGCAGAGTCCCCACATAGTGCCCCAAGCCGGGAATAGAACCCGGATCCCTGGCGCTGTGAGTTAGTGGTGCTAACCACAGGGCCACCGTGCCACCCTTTGTTTCAGATTCCAGCATCCACAGTATTTTTCTTTTATTTCAACAAAAGCAATTTGCATTTATATAGCTCCTTTAACGTTATAAAATATTCCAAAGTCCTTCACTGGAGCAAAATCAGGCAAGTTTATTGTCTTATTGTCCTGACTGGACAGGTGAGTAAAAGCTTGATAAAAGCGGCAGATTTAAAAAAGATTTTTAAGGGATAGAAGGGAATAAATTCTGGAGCTCTGGACCCAGGCAGATGAAGGCACGGCTGACAATGGAGGGATGAAAGAAATGAGGGATGCAGAATTGAAAGAATGCTGAAACTTTGAATGGTCACAGCATTGGAGAATGTGAAAGAGATCGGAAGGAGTGAGATCATTCAGAAAATTGAACATGAGAATGAGAACTTTAAAATCGAGACATTTCTGAACTGATTCCCAATGTCAGTCAGTGAGCACAGGATGCAGGGTCGACAGGCAGCTGGAGTGAATAAGATCCAGTTTCATAATATGAGTGAGCATGGGGAAATAAATTTCTCTCTGTGCAACCACACTTTCATTCAGCAGTTAAATGGTTAATGTGTTCACCTTTTAAGTTATCAAATCCTACATTGAAACATCTGACACTGGCTCTTAGTTTGAAAGTCCAAACATGAGAAAATCGATGGGGTTTTGACACAGTTTCAGGAGGAAACCCAGTGATTCATTCGAGAGGCATGAACTCCTATTGAACTCAATGACAGCAATTAATTACAAATTGTTTGTAACTAACTTTATTCATAGTTCAGAGTTTTTAAACTGGCTCAATGATGTATTTTCCAAATAGCATCTTCCAGTCGGAGGACGGAGACAGTCAGAGTCATTCCAGCACAACAGGAAGCCATTCTGCCCATCGAGATGTAGTACAAATCTCAAATTACAAAGATCAGCTCCAATTACTGAAGTGTGATTTGCTGAAAGAAAACCAGGAACAACATCACGTTTGGGAGCAATGAGTTTACAAAGAGAAAACGAGCAGACTCTACATGGAAGCACAGAATCTGCAGGTTAGGTTAAGATTTGTCTGCTCCACTACTTTGTCTTTCTTTATTTGACGGCATTTTCTCAGTCAGATTATGTTACACAAGCAACCTAACCCGCACATCTTTGGACTGTGGGAGGAAACCAGAGCACCCGGAGGAAAGCCACACAGACACAGTGAGAATGTGCAAACTCCACACAGTCACCCGAGGCCGGAATTGAGCCTGGTTCCCTGGCGTTGTGAGGCAGCAGTGCGAACTGCTGTGCCGCCCATGCAGCCGTAAATTGTACCGGTTCACAGGCTCTCAAGAAACCGATCCTGCACATCTTTGGAGTGCAGACTGTGCAGACTCTGCACAGACAGTGACCCAAGCCGGGGAGTGAACCCGGGTCCCTGGTGCTGTGAGACAGCAGTGCTAACCACTGAGCCACCGTGCCGCGTCTATATAGATAGAACATAGAACAGTGCAGCACAGAACAGGCCCTTCGGCCATGATGTTGTGCCGAGCTTTATCTGAAACCAAGATCAAGTTATCCCACTCCCTATCATCCTGGTGTGCTCCATGTGCCTATCCAATAACCGCTTAAATGTTCCTAAAGTGTCTGACTCCACTCTCACTGCAGGCAGTCCATTCCACACCCCAACCACTCTCTGCGTAAAGAACCTACCTCTGATATCCTTCCTGTATCTCCCACTACGAACCCTATAGTTATGCCCCCTTGAAATAGTTCCATCCACCCGAGGAAATAGTCTTTGAACGTTCACTCTATCTATCCCCTTCATCATTTTATTAACCTCTATTAAGTCTCCCCTCAGCCTCCTCCGCTCCAGAGAGAACAGCCCGAGCTCCCTCAACCTTTCCTCATAAGACCTACCGTCCAAATCAGGCAGCATTCTGGTAAATCTCCTCTGCACTCTTTCCAGCGCTTCCACATCCTTCTTATAGTGAGGTGACCAGAACTGCAAACAATATTCCAAATGTGGTCTCACCAAGGTTCTGTACAGTTGCAGCATAACCCCACGGCTCTTAAACTCCAACCCCCATTAATAAAAGCTAACACACTATAGGCCTTCTTCACAGCTCTATCCACTTGAGTGGCAACCTTCAGAGATCTGTGGATATGGATCCCAAGATCTCTCTGTTCCTCCACAGTCTTCAGAACCCTACCTTTGACCCTGTAATCCACATTTAAATTAGTCCTACCAAAATGAATCACTTCACATTCATCAGGGTTAAACTCCATTTGCCATTTTTCAGCCCAGCTTTGCATCCTATCTATATCTCTTTGCAGCCTACAACAGCCCTCCACCTCATCCACTACTCCACCAATCTTGGTGTCATCAGCAAATTTACTGATCCACCCTTCAGCCCCCTCCTCTAAGTCATTAATAAAAATCACAAAGAGCAGAGGACCAAGCACTGATCCCTGCGGCACTCCGCTAGCAACCTGCCTCCAATCCGAAAATTTTCCATCCACCACCACCCTCTGTCTTCGATCAGACAGCCAGTTACCTATCCAATCGGTAACTTTCCCTCTATCCCACACCTCCTCACTTTCATCATAAGCCGACCATGGGGGACCTTATCAAACGCCTTACTAAAATCCATGTATCTGACATCAACTGCCCTACCTTCATCAATACACTTAGTTACCTCCTCAAAAAATTCAATCAAATTTGTGAGGCACAACTTGCCCTTCACGAATCCGTGCTGACTATCCCGGATTAATCCGCATCTTTCTAAATGGTCGTAAATTCCATCCTGAAGGATCTTTTCCTTCAATTTACCAACCACCGAAGTAAGACTAACCGGTCTATAATTACCAGGGTCATTTCTATTCCCTTTCTTAAACAGAGGAACAACATTCGCCATTCTCCAGTCCTCTGGCACTCTCCCCGTGGACAGCGAGGACCCAAAGATCAAAGCCAAAGGCTCTGCAAGCTCATCCCTTGCCTCCCAAAGAATCCTAGGATACATTTCATCAGGCCCAGGGGACTTATCGACCTTCAGTTTGTTCAAAACTACCAGGATATCCTCCCTCCGAACATCTATTTCCTCCAGCCTATTAGCCTGTAACACCTTCTCTTCCTCAAAAACATGGCCCCTCTCCTTGGTGAACACTGAAGTCTACTACTACTAATATCGTGGTAACAAGAGATTGTAATATTCTGAAATATATCTCACGCACCAGTAAAGATCTCAATGCTCTGCTTCTGATTTTAATATTTACATCTGATCCTGACATTGAAATTATCCTCATTCCAGAGTCTCAGAATCAGAGAACATCTGTCAATATCATGGCTGAAGGTTCAAACAAGGGAGAATATCCAACATCTTCAACAAGAATGAGCATGGACACAGGTAGGATCACAAAACAATACAAATATAATTTCTGTCCTATCTGCAGCTCACACAGAAAGAGGAAACGGGACAGGGACTGAGTAGAAAGTGGGAGTGATTGAGCATCTGGAGCAGGTTTGTCCAAGGTTCGGCGCGGGGCCCGGGTGTGACCCGTGAAGATCCTCTACGCGGCCCCAGAGGCAGTTTTCAAATCGTTGTCAAACAGCTGAGTTCCAATTCAAGATTCAGAGGTTGTTTCTCGCCCCCATTTGCTGCTGATAGGCCGACTCGTGAGAGTATCAGCAGCTAATGAACAAGAGAAGTAATCCATGATTGGTGGAATAGTGAACAATGTGCTGAAGGCTGGTGTTGGGCAGATGTGGCGGGGCCGGGAGAATAAACTCACTGATCTATTAGTGTTTTGAAACCCACATTCCCATCTATCCTCAATAACCTTTGGTTTGATTGCAGAACAAGAATGTACCCACCTCCAATTTAAAATATTTAATGACCCCACCTCCAACCTCTTCTCAGGCAGAGAGCTCCAGAGGGGCACATCAGCTCTCAGAGAATCTCTTAATCTTTGACCTAAAAAGGCAGATCCTAATTTTAAAACAGTGCCCACTAGTTCTGGACTTGCCCACAAGATTAAAAATCCTTTTCATGTCCTTGTTGTGAATACTCTTCAGCATCTTAAATACTTCAGTTCAGTCACTGCTCACTTTTCTGAACTCGAGTGGAAACAATCCCAGTCTATACAACCTTTCCTCAGAAGACAACCCGCTCATTCATGTATCAGTCCAGTTAACTTCCTCTGAATCACCTCCAATGCATTTTCTTCCTTTCTGAAATAAGGAGCCCAAAAACTGCATGCAATATTCGAGATCTGCTCTCACCAAAGCCCTGTATAGCTGAGGCATAATATCCTTTCGAAATTAAATTCCCTTTGTAATAAAGGATAGCATTCCATTAGCCTTAATTACTTGCTGCACCTACATGTTAACTTCTTGTGACTCATGTCTGCAGCTCTGAATTTTGCAGTCATTCTCCTGCTTAATAATACTCTGCTTTCTTATTCTTCCTGCCAAAGCAAACAACTTCGCATTTTCTCACAGAACACTCTATCTGCCAGATTTTACCCACTCACTCAACCATGCGCAACCTCCTTTGGCGGAGTTTTCCCGTCCTGCCTGCCACAGTAATGGTAGCAGGCGGGACATGGACCATGCAAAGGTCTATTGACCTCGGGCAGGAATTTCCGGCATTGGGGCGAGTGCGGCAGGAAAATCCTACTCCTTGTGTCCTTCACAACATACTTTCCTATCAATCTTTGTGTCTTCTGTAAATTTAGCCATGATGCCTTCACTTCATTTATTTCATTGATATAAGGTGCAACAAGTTGAAGCCCCAGCACAGACCCCTGCGGGACTCCACTTGTCTCATCCTGCCAATCAGAAAAACACCCATTCATAAATATTCTGTGTTTTCTGCCAGCCAGCCAATCTTCTATCAATACTAATATGTTACCCCCTAAACTGTGAGCTTTTATTTTCCACTAAACATTGACATGGCACCTTAGCAAATGGCCTCTGGAAATCCAAGTGCAGCGTGTCTGCAGGCTCTGCTTTATCTACAGAGCACATTACTCCTTCAAAGAATGACAATAAATCAGTTAAACACAACTTGCTTTGCGCAAAACCAGACTGACTTTTTCAAATTTCCTTGAGTTTTTCAAGTACCCGTCTGTAATCTTCTTAATGATCGATTTGTACGCCTTATCCACAACAGGCGTCAAACTAGCTGGCCTATTGTTCCCTGTTTTCTACCTCCATCCCTTATTGAATGCATGGGTTAAATTTACTGGTTCTTCACCTGATGGAACCTTTCCAGAAGCTAGGGAATGTTAGGAAATTAACAGCAACGCATCTACTACCTCATTAGCCACCTCTTTAAGATCCTGGGATGAAGTTCATCAGGAGCTGGAGATTTGTCAGTCCACGGTTCCTGCAGTTTGCTCCATACCAATCCTCCCAGTGATTGTAACTTCTTCAAGTTCCTCTCTCCCTTCAACCTCTTGATTTACACCTATTACTGAATGTTGTTTGTATCCTCCAGTGTGAATAAAGCAGCAAAATATTTGTTCACTTCATCTGCTATTTTATTATCTTCTATTAACTCCCAATTCTCACTCTACACAGGACCAACACCCACTGTACCTGCTCTTTTCTTGTTTAAATAATTATAAAACTCATGCTAGCGGTTTTTACTGTCTTTTATCAGCTATTGTTTATTTAAGTTTAGAATAAAAGTCTCAGACCCACTGTTCGCCGTCAGACTGGCACCGGGCAGGCAACATTCTTTTGCATTCTTGTTCTTTGCTGCACTGAACAGTGTCAATCCCCCTCACTGTATTCTTTTGTGACAAAGTGAGTGGGGCTTGAATGGGGGTGATTGACAGGTCATGTGGCTCGGGACAGCTAATTTTCACAGAGCATTTCAGTTTTTAGTTTTGTTTTCAGAAGCAGCTGAGAGCCATTGCAGTTTCTACCTCTCTGGAATCTGAAGATTGGAAGTCACCTGAGGTTAAGTTTACCTCTCTGAAGTTTGGCTGTTTTGAGGATATATCCTTCTCTGCAAACAGCTGGTTTGGAATTCTGTCCATGGGTGTTACAAAGCTGAAAATCCAGCATCACGTGAGCATACTTGTTGCTCCGTCAAGTCTGAAGAAGGGTGTATGTCTGTGGAATGGTGTTCAACTTGGTGCAACAACGATGGCTCGCTGTGAGGAACTACAATGTGTTGTGTTTAAATCTTGCAATTGGTAAAAGTTATGCTAATTATTTTTGTTACATTCTAACTGTGTTCTTAAACAAACTTTGCTGGAGCTTCCGAGTGGGTCACTTAAATCATAAGTGAAGCACCTTATGCTCATCAATGATCAAAGTCAAATGTAAAACGTAGGGTCTCGGACAACTTCACAAAACACTTTGCAGTCTTTGGCCTGGACCTTAACACATCCACCACCTTGATCCCTTTGCAATTGATGCATCGTGGCAGCAATGTGCATTGATTATAGGATGTACTGCATTTCTCCAACTCCCCTTCTGCCACACTGGAAGGGCAAGGACAGCAGATACATGGGAATACTGCAAATTTCAGTATTTTCAGCTTTGTAACACCTATGGACAGAAATCCAAGCCAGCTGTTTGCGGAGAAGGATATATCCTCTAAACTGCCAAAGTTTAGAGAGGTGAATTTAATCTCAGGTGACTTCCAATGTTCAGACTCCAATCTCCACACCATCCTTCCTTGGAACTATATTTCCATTCATTCACTGTCACTGGTTAGAAGTCCTGGCATTCCCTTCCCAATATCACTGTGAGTGTACATGCACCAGGTACATTGCAGCGGTTCAAGACGGTGTCTCACCCTTTCCAATAGCAATTAAGAATTCACAACAAATTCTGGCCTTGCCAACAAACCTGACATCTCGTGAGTGTTTGAAAAAAAATGTTGATTTTATATTTGAAATTGACAGCCTCTTGTTAACAATGGGTGTGAATGGATTTGGGATAAAGGTGGTTATAAGGAGTATGGTCAAATATGCTTTCACTGACTGTTTCTGGATTTCAAGAAGGTATCTGATGATGTGGTTCACAGGAGGCTCCAGTTGCTTCCTGGAAGAGAAGGCAGACCGGCATGGATAGAAATTCAATGAAAGAAATGTGTTTATTTTTCTCCATTTGTATTTACAGATTCAAACTCCATAATCCCTGAGTTCCTGGCAGTGCGATAATTACAAACTGTTCCAATTGACAAAATTCTACCGGGACAGACTCGCACAGGCGATTGAAGAAGGGGTGGGTGGAGTCAGCTCATTGTTGAAAGATGAGTGGATTTTCAATGGACAAGAACATCGGGTAAATGGAAGAAAATGAGTTTAGATTATTTATAACTTTACCAAACTTTCAGGACCTATTAACAACTGATAGTAAAATAGCAGGTTCTGTCTAGATCATCATCTTTGATTTGAATGATTAGTGTCACGTGTATTGGGATACAGTGAAAAGTATTGTTGCTCACACACTATGAAAAAAAACATACTGTTCATAGAGTACATAGGAGAGAAGGAAAGGAGAGCATGCAGAATATAGTGTTACAGTCATAGCTAGGGTGTAGAGAAAGATCAGCTTAACATAGAGTAGGTCCATTCAAAGGTCAGTTGGTACGTGATCTCAGACTTTTGTATCTTTTTCCCGAAGGAAGAAAGTGGAAGAGAGTATGTCAGAGGTCGATAGGATCCTTACTTATGCGAGCTGCTTTTCTGAGGCAGCGGGAAGTGTAGAGAGAGTCAATGGATGGGAGGCTGGTTTGCGTGTTGGACTGGGCTACGTTCAGAACCGTTTGTAGTTTCCTGCGGTCTTGGTCAGTCAGATCAGGAGCCATACCAAGCTGTGATTAAATCAGAAGGGATGTTTTCTATGGTAGAAATTTGTGAGAGTTAAAATGGACATGCCAAATTTCCTTAACCTCTTGAGAAAGTAGAGGTATTAGTGGGTTTTCTTAGCTATAGCGTCAGCATAGAGGGACCAGGAAAGATTGTTGGACAACCATGTCCCAGAAATGAATTTTAAAAATGTTTCTCTGCAGAATGTTTTGTCAGCACCGTATTGTCTGTAACCGGTGTGCTGTATTGTTACTGAGGCAGTAAAATTGATGTCATATTGATTTGAACCTCAACTAATGCAGTGCTCTATGGTTCTAATGGTCCCTTGGGATTGCTGAGTGGGGCTTGAATGGGGGTGATTGACAGGTCATGTGGCTCGGGACAGCTAATTTTCACAGAACATTTCAGTTTTTTGTTTTGTTTTCAGAAGCAGCTGAGAGCCATTGCAGTTTCTACCTCTCTGGAATCTGAAGATTGGAAGCCACCTGAGGTTAAGTTTACCTCTCTGAAGTTTGGCTGTTTTGAGGATATATCCTTCTCTGCAAACAGCTGGTTTGGAATTCTGTCCATAGTGTCACAAAGCTGAAAATCCAGCATCACGTGAGCATACTTGCTGCTCCGTCAAGTCTGAAGAAGGGTGTATGTCTGTGGAATGGTGTTCAACTTGGTGCAACAACGATGGCGAGCTATTAGGACACCTAGAAACATGAAGCTCTCGACCATTTCTACTTCACCGTTGATGTCGACAGGGGCATGTCCTGCACTACGCTTCCTGAAGTCGATGACTATCTCCTTTGTTTTGTTGACATTGAGGGAAAGATGATTTTTGCACCATTTCACCAGATTCTTTATCTCTTTCCTGCACTACGTCTCACCGTTATTTTAGATTCAACCCACGGCAGCGGTGTCATTAGAAAAATTGAAAATTGAGTTGGAGGGAAATATGGCCACACATAGGTGTATAAAGAGTATCATAAGGGGCTGAGGACATGCCTTGTGGAGCACCGGTGTTGAGGATAATTATGGAGGAGCATACAAGGAGTCATATGCTGCACTGATGACGAAGTTATTGACCAATAAAATGCCTGCCATTAGTCTACACGAGTCCCAGGCATGAGGTTAAGGAAGCCTCAGAGGTGGGGAGCTTTGAGAACTGAAGGTCCAAAGCCACCAATTCCTTCGGGGCAGAGTTTTGATCTCACTGTGGCAGTGATAGCTCTTTATTGAAGGAAACCTGCCATCCTGACTCAGCCTGTATGTGGCTGCAGATGTACAACAACATGGCTAACTCTTCACACCCCTCTGAAATTGCCTTGAAAAAGAGGCAAAACAGCTACAATAAGGATAATCTGGGTGGACCACCGTACACTGGATTTGGTCACATGCCCAGTCGACCCTAACAAGTCCTCACTCACATTTGTAACAAATCTTATAAAGCCCATCCCACAGACTAGTCAAGCCAGGGAAGGCGATGGCCCAGTGGTATTATCGCTGGACTATGAATCCAGAAACACAGGTAATGTTCTGGGGGACCTGGATTCGAATCCCGCCACGGCAGTTGGTGATATTTGAATTCAATCAAAAATATCTGGAATGAAGAGTCTACTGATGACCATGAAATCATTGTCGATTGTCAGAAAAACCCACCTGGTTCATTAATGTCCTTTCAGCAAATAAATCTGCCATCCTTACCCGGTCTGGACTATTTGTGGTCTCCAGAGCAACAGCAATGTGGTTGACTCTCAACTGCCCTCTGAAATGGCCTAGCAAGCCACTCAGTTGTATCAATCGCTACAAAGAAATGAAACCGGATGGACCACCCAGCATTGAGCTCGGCACTTGAGAGATAACAAAACAAACAGCCCTGTTGACTCTGCAAAGTCGTCCTTACTAACATCTGGAGCTAGTGCCAAAATTGGGAGGGGTGTCTCACACAGACTAGTCAAGCAATAGCCTGACACAGTCATTCTCACAGAATCATACCTTGCAGACAACACCCCAGACCATCCCTGGATATGTCCTGTCCCACTGGTAGGACAGACCCAGCAGAGCGGCACAGAGGTCGACAGTCGGGAGGAAATTGCCCTGGGAGTCCTTAACATCAACTCAGGACCCTAGGAAGTCTCATGGCTTCAGGTTAAACACAGGCAAGGAAATCTCTTACTGGTTGCCATGTATCATCCTCCTTGGGCTGATGAGTCAGCACTCCCCCATGTTGAACAACACTTGGATGAAGCACTGAGGTTGGCAAGAGCACAAAATGTACTCTGGGTGCAGGATTTCATTCTCCACCACCAAGAGTGGCTCGGTAGCAGCACTCCTGATTGAGCTGGTCGGGTCCTGAAGGATATAACTGCGAGACTGGGTCTGCAGCAGGTTGTGAAGGAAGCAACAAGAGGAAAAACATACTTGACCTCATCGTTACCAATCTGCTGGCTGCAGATCTGCCCATGACAGTGTCAGTAAGAGTGACCAACGCACAGTCCTTGTGGAGACAAAGTCCCGCCTTCACATTAAGAACAACCCCCATCGAGTTGTCTGGCACTAACTCTATGCTAAATGGGACAGACTTTGAAACAATCTAGCATCTTAAGACTGGGCATCCATGAGGAGCTTTTGGCCATCAGCAGCAGCGGAACTGTATTCCAGCACAATCTGTAACCCCATGGCCCACCACATTCCCCACTCAACCATGACCATCAAGCCAGGGGATCATGGAGACTGCAGGCGGGCATACTAGAAGCAGCATCAGGCATACCTAAAAATGAGGTGTCAACCTGGAGAAGCTACCAAACTACTTGCATGACAAATTGCAAAAACAGCAAGTGATCGACTGAGCTAAGCGATCCCACCACCAACGGAACAGATCTAAGCTCTGCAGTCCTTCCAAATCCAGTCGAGCATGGGTGGTGGACAATTGGACAACTCACTGGAGAAGGGGGCTCCACAAATATCCCCATCCTCAATCATGAAAGAGCCCAGGATAAGGCTGAAGCATTCGCTACAATCTTCAGCCAGAAGTTTCGTGTAGATGATCCATCTCAGCCTCCTCCAGTGGTCCGCAGCATCTCAGATGCCAGTCCCCAGCCAATTCGATTCACTTCACGTGATATCCAGAAAAGGTTGGAGGCACTGGATACTGCAAAGGCAATGGGCCCTGATAACATTCCGGCAATAGTACTGAAGACTTCTGCTCCAAAACTTGCCGCTCCCTTAGCCAAACTCTTCCAGTACAGTTACAGCACTGGCATCTACCCGACAATGTGGAAAATTGCCCAGGTATGTCCTGTATATAAAAAGCAGGACAAATCTAACCCAGCGAATTATCACCCAGTCTACTCTTGATTATCAGTAAAGTGATGGAAGGGGTCATCGACAGTGCTATCAAGCAGAACCTGCTCAGCAATAACCTACTCAGTGACGCTCAGGTCAGCTACTGGCCTTATTACAGCCTTGATTCAAACATAGAAGAAAGAGCTGAGTTCCAGACGTGAGGTGTGAGTGACAACCCTTGACATCAAGGCTGCATTCGATCGAGTATGGCATCAATGAGCCTGAGTAAACCTGCAATCAATGGGTATCAGGGGGAAAACACTCCTCTGGTTGGAGTCATACCTGAACATAGGAAGATGGTTGTGGTTATGGAGGGTCAGCCATGCCAGCTCCAGGACATCTCTGCAGGAGTCCCTCAGAGTAGTGTCCCAGACCCAACAATCTTCAGCTGCTTCATCAATGACCTTCCCTCTGTCACAAGGTCAGAAGTGGGGATGTTCGCCGATGATTGCACCATGTTCAGCACCATTCGTGACTCCTCAGATACTGAAGCAGTCCATGTTCAAATGCAGTAAGATCTGGACAATATCCAGGCTTAGACTGACAAGTGCCAAGTAACATTCACACCACACCAATGCCAGGCAATGACCATCACCAATAAGAGACACTCTAACCACTGCCCCTTGACATTCAATGGTGTAACCATCACTGAATCCACCACTGTTAACATCCTTGGGGTTACCATTGACCAGAAACTCAACTGGACTCACCACATAAACACAGCTCGGAATACTGCGGTGAGTAACTCACCTCCTGACTCCTCAAAGCCATCCACCAACTACAAGGCACAAGTCAGGAGTGTGATGGAATGCTCCCCACTTGCCTGGATGGATGCAGCTCCAACAACACTCAAGAAGCTTGACACCATCCAGGACAAAGCAGCCCGCTTGATTGGCACCACATCTACAAAAATTCAATCCCTCCACCACCGACGCTAAGTAGCAGCAGTGTGTACTATTTACAAGATGCACTGCAGCAATTCACCAAAGATCCTGAGACCGCACCTTCCAAATGCACGACCACTTCCATCTAGAACAACAAGGGCCGTAGGTACATAGGAAGACCACCACCTGCAAGTTTCCCTCCAAGCCACTCACAGTCCTGACTTGGAAATATGTCGCTGTTCCTTCGCAGTCGCTGGGTCAAAATCCTGGAATTTCCTCCCTAACGTCATTGTGAATCAACCTACAGCACGTAGACTGCAACATTTCAACAAGGCAGCTCACCACCATCTTCTCAAGGGCAACCAGGAATGGGCAATAAATGGTGGCCAGCCAGTGACGCCCAGGCCCCACGGATGAATAAAAAAAACCGACAGCCTGACATCAATATGATCCTGTGTCTCTCAGCATCAAACAACGTTCCAACCTCCTCCATCACTATTCCTGGATATGTACATTCCCACCAGATGGATCTATCAGGGATGACAGCCCAGTGGTATTGTGTGAACATGGAGAATCCTCAATATTAACTCTGAACCCAATGAAATCTGGTATCAGATCAAACGTAAAAGACAAAACCTGCTGTTTACTGTCCTCCTTCAGTTGATGAAAATGGATTCCTCCAACTTAATTGGAAAAAAGATCAGGCAGGGAATTTACTTGGGGCCAGGGTGCTTAATTTCTCCAGTCAAGAATGTCTCAGTAGCACGATTATTGACTGACCTTCCTGTCTTGAAAGCCCACCGCCCACCCCGCTGCGTCTACTTGTAGCTGAATGTTGTTATCTGTCGAAAACTATCTAACTCCCCAATTCTCCTTAGCGAACTTTCATACTGGTAATAATTTGGAAAAAGTAGAGTTCTGTTTCTGGCATTTGAGTTTTTCAGTGGAAATGATTAAGTGATTACATTTTTCACCATTATAGAACATAGAATATTACAGCGCAGTACAGGCCCTTCGGCCCTTGATGTTGCGCTGAAGGGCCTGTACTATTATTATTACTACTGTACTGTCATTATTACTGTGTTATTATTATTGGCTTATTATTGGCTTGTTCTGCTGACACAATCAACATTCGGTATTGGGCCTAGTAAATGTTAATTTGTCAGACAATTTTCATTTTAAAATTCCCATTTTTCTATTTATAAAGCTTAATGGGCAAAATAATCCTGTCCTTACCACCTGAGTTCTGATTCACCACTGTCTTATTTACAGACACACGAGGAGCAGGAGTAGGCTGTTCAGCCCCTCAAGGCTGCCCCGCTATTTAATAACATCATGGCTCATTTGATGGTAACCTAAAATCTGCATTCCGCCTGTCCCCGATACCCTGTCACCCACTTGCTGACCTGTACTCCATCTACCTCTGTCTTAGAAATATTCAAAGACTCTGCTTCCACCACCCTTTCAGAAAGAGAGTTCCAAAGACTCACCACCATCTCAGAGAGAAAGGAATTTACCTGATCTCCTCAGGATTTCTGACTGAATCACAAAGTGAGGCAGCAGGAATGACGTGTGAGAAAATAGTGAATCATATTGTCAATCAGGAACCTGATGTCATGCTGGACACTGAACTCATCAGATTGAAATACTCTGGATTCTCAGTCAGACCTCACGCCCTGGAAATATATTTTTGATTTCTAGTTTAGTTTATTCATATTTGTTTACCGTTAATGACTGGAATGAGATGTGAAGAGAATTTTCAGTCCGTGTTCATTATGGATCAGGACCCGTGACTGAGTTCTCAGCTGAAACAACTGGAAATCCCATCACTGAGCTGGTGTCTTCTCTCTCTTTCTCAGTGTTTGTCGTTCACTCCGCTCTTCAATATATTCATTATTGTTCTTTACAGAAAGTCACTGAGCTCGTGGAGAAGGGAAACCGGGCGGACAGTTCCAAACTTCTCCTCAATCTGGTGATGGGGAAAGGATCTCGGGCTCGAAGGGTGATGTGGGAATCCTTTGTGAAAATGGGTTACAGAGTCCCAAAGCTGGATAAGATACTGAAAGACATACAGGAGCTTGGTCCGGTAAAATCACAGTGAATTCAATTTCCCATTTAAACAGTGTCGATATTACTGTAATATTACACAGAGCTGATTTCATGAAAGTTCATTTATTTAAACAGGAGCTGATTCGTTTGATTATATGAACATCGCACATGGTTTATCTGAATTACCCAGTCACCTGGAAAATAAGGGAGGAAATGGAGATTATAAACTATTTCACTTCTGAGAATCTGAATGACTGATTGGAGCCTTTGTTTCAGAGATTGTGAAAATCTGGGATACTGAAAATTAAAGACTGGAAATTGGGTAGAGCATGATTCGGTTTTGTCCTTGATCCACAATTATACAGAGCTTCTAATTACAATACATATGATTTGTCTTTTTTTTCAAAATGTGGCCATTTCATCTTTTCACTTAATCCAGCTGTTAATTGCTATTACTTCTGAAGTCTTATGCACACCTTGCAGATTCCCGGTACCGTGTGAATCTCAGGACAGAGCTCCTGTGTGCCTGGATGTTCTGGGCTCACAGCAAAGAGTAGGGCCTTGAGCCAGATGTAAAGGGTTCGCTGCACCTGACAAATCATTCCCATCATAAACATATCAAATTAGTGAGCAACAAAATCCCAGATGGACAATCAAGCCGAGCCCAGACCACCAGGGCTCAGTGTTCAGAAGCGGAGATTTTACTGATGACTGTACAATGTTCTGTAATATTCACAACTCCTCAGATATTGAAGCAATTCATGTCCAAATGCAGCAAATTCTGGAAAATCTAGGTTTGATCTGAAGGTTGCACGTAATGCTCGCATCACACCTGTCCCAGGCAATAACTATCTCCAACAAGAGTGGATTCAACCATCGCCCCTTGATAGTCGATGGCATTACTGTTTGCTATATCCCCAACTATCAACATCCTGAGGATTACCATTGACCAGAAACTGAACTGGACGAGACATATAAATCATGTGACTACAACAACAGGTCAACTGCTAAGAATTCTAAGGCGTGTAAGTCATCTCTTACTCCCCAAAAACTTTTTGCCATGTACAAGTCAGAAGTGTGATGGAATTTTCTGCCCTCACCTGGGTAAGTGCAGCTCCAATGACACGCATGGAATTCCTCACATACCGGTTTAAAGTAGACTGCTTGATTAAGACCTGCCCACAAAAATTATCCCCTCCACCAATGAGGAAAAATGACAGCAGTGTGTACCATCTACAAGATGCGCTGCCGAACACAGTGAGGCTGCTGAGACAGCTCTTTCCAAACTCATGACTGCTGCCATCCAGAAGATCCAGAGCAGCAGTCACAGGGGAACGTCTGTTTTCCTCCAAGTCACTCACCACCCTGACTTGGAAATATCTCTGTCCGTTCAAAAAACAAGGAACAAAAATAAGTACAGCGCAGGAACAGGCCCTTCGGCCCTCCAAGCCTGCGTCGATCATGATGTCAGCATAAACTAAAACCGTATGTACTTAGGGAGTCTGTATCCTTCCAATCCCATCCTATTCGTATATTCGTCTAGTTGCCCCTTAAATGCCGCTATTTTACCTGCTCCCACCACCACCCCAGGCAGCACGTTCCAGACATTCACCACCCTCTGTGTAAAATAAACTTGCCTCGCACATCTTCTCTAAACTTTTCCCCACGCATCTTAAACCTATGTCCCCTCGTACTTGACTTTTCCACCCTCGGCAAGAGCATCTGACTACCCACTCTGTCCATACCACTCATAATCTTGTAAACCTCGATCAGGTCGCCTCTCAACCTCTGTTGTTCCAGAGAGAGCAAACCGAGTTTATCCAACCCCTCCTCATAGCTAATACCCTCCTCACCAGGCAACACCCTGGTAAACCTCTTCTGTACCCTCTCCAAAGCACCCACTTCCCTCTGGTAGAGTGGCGACCAGAATTGTACACAATATTCTAAGTGAGGCCCAACTAAGTTTCAGTACAGCTGCAGCATGACCTGCCAATTTTTATACTCAGTGCCCTGACCCGATGAAGGCAAG
Organism: Mustelus asterias; assembly: GCF_964213995.1. Taxonomy (NCBI): domain Eukaryota; kingdom Metazoa; phylum Chordata; class Chondrichthyes; order Carcharhiniformes; family Triakidae; genus Mustelus; species Mustelus asterias. The sequence continues at coordinate 585,803 of NW_027590120.1, read as the reverse complement.
CATGCCATATGCTTTCTTGACTACCTTATCCACCCGCTTTGCCATTTTCAGTGATTGGTGGACATGTACACCCATATCTCTCTGCCTGTCAATATTCTTAAGCGTTCTACCATTTACTGTATAATTCCTACATGCATTGGACCTTCCAAATTGCATTCTCTCACATTTGTCCAGATTAAACTCCATTTGCCATTTCTCCGCCCATGTATCTTGCTGTATCCTCTGACAATCTATACCTTGCTGTATCCTCTGACCATCCTCTTCGATATCCGCATTGTCAAACAAGATTTCCAATCACTCAATTTTATTTCCTGCTCAACCTTGACTGATACTGCAAAATAAATCTCTCAAATCAGCAAAGACAGTGTCTTAATGCAACTAAAATTTTCTCTCTGTTCTAATTGAAGATGTCTTAACAGAAACACAAGGAGACACTCCGGGTACAAACTGAAACACTAAGAATGAACACTGTCCTAATAAAGGAGAAGGTTAAGATTTTCCAGCTGATCGATTGATACGCTGAGCTAACGGTTATTACTACTGTTCGAGATTGGACACTTGTGGGACGTGAACTGCTGACATGAGGCCGAGACCATGAAGAATGGAGAGAGAAACATCTCCGGAGAGAACTGGAAAAAATCCGAACTGATCAATTGCTCCAGAGCAGCTTTTCCCAGAGAAAATCCAGTTCTGGGGATTCAACAACAGTGAGTGGAGTCCCGGGAATTGGAAAAACAACAATGGTACAAAAGGTTGTTTATGACTGGGCCACTGGGAAAATATACCCACACTTTCAATTTGCTTTCAGTTTTAAATTCTGGGATTGGAACACTGTTAACTGTAGAATAAGCATCAGGAATTTGATACTGTTTTTCTACCTTTACTTTGGGAATATTCTGGGAGAGCTCTGGAAGAACCCAGAGGGATTGCTGTTTTTATTCGATGGTTTGGATGAATTCAAGGACAGGATTGATTTTGCTGACAATCGGAGAAATACAGAACCTCAGTCCATGTGCACAGACCCCGATTGCTGGTGTGAAGTGTCTGACATTGTGTACAGTTTAATACAGCACAAGCTGCTCCCAGGATGTTCAGTGCGAGTGACCAGTCGCCCCACTGCATTACATTTATTGGAAAAGGCTGAGATCAGTGTCTGGGCTGAAATCCTGGGATTTTTTGGTGAAGAACATAGACTATTTCAACAAGTTTTTTGAAGATAAGACGGTGGCAGTGGCTGCGTCCAAACACGTGGAGGAGGATGAGATCCTGTACACCATGTGCTACAACCCTTCCTGCTGCTGGATCCTCGGTCTGTCACTGGGTCCCTTCTTTACACAAAGAGACAGGAAACCGCAGCAAGTTCCCAACACCATCACCCAACTATATTCCTACTATATTTACAACATTCTGAAAAACCATGGCCGAGAGATTGAAAACTCCCGTGATGTGTTACTGAAGCTTGGTGGGATGGCCTTCACAGGAATCTCCAAGAAGAAGATTGTGTTTAGAAATGAAGATTTGATTGAGTACAATCTACAACCTTCCCAGTTCCTGTCTGGGTTCCTGATGGAACTTTTGGGGAGTGATGATTCTGCCCAGAGTGTGGTTTACACATTCCCACACCACACCATCCAAGACTTTGTAGCTGCACTCACACAATTCCTGACTCCAGATCCCAGGGAGATCAGGAAACTCCTCAGTGAAACCCACAGCGAGGAAAATGGGTGATTTGAAATTTTTCTCCGTTTTGTTGCTGGTCTCTCCTCCCCACAGTCAGCTCGACCGCTGAAGGAGTTTCTGGGTCCATTTCTTCATCAAACAACCTGCCGAGTGATTGACTGGGTGAAGGAGAAGGTTGAAGCACAGATTGGGAGCATGGGAAGTGAAACTGGGAAAAGGAAACTCTTCAACACATTTCACGACCTGTTTGAGTCTCAGAATAAACTACTGACTCGGAACACAGTGGGATCTGTGGAAACACTTTCATTTAGTGGATTGTTAGTGACCACATTGACTGTGCGGTCCTGCCTCATGTCACTGGATTCTGTGATGCAATAAAACACCTCGATCTACAGCGATGCGACAGTCAGTGTGAAGAACTCCAGCAGCTGGGATCCGTTCTGCACAAATGTCAGGAGTTGAGGTAACTGTTTGGTCTGAGCTGATATTTTAATTGTTGAGGAGCCATTTCCTTTCTTCTAAATAAAACAGAGGCAGGTTCCATTAAGGAAGTCAAGAGGGAAACCATGTCCAGTGGTCACAGGGAAAGGAGAGGAAACTGGCACAAAGTCAATCCTGATTTGAGAGCAGATGCAGAGATGATGAGCTGATTGACCTCCTTCTGAATCTGTAAGAAATCTGTGAATCTATGATGAAACTACAGCAGGTCAAGAAGGCAGATTCTCGTGGGCAACTCGGCACGGGCAATAAATGCTGGCATAACTGGCGATGTTCGCATTCCTTGAATGAATATAAAGATTCCTGGGAGAAATTTTAAATCAATAGAAGTGTAAAGGCCTTCCTATAAACTGAAAAAAGATATTTCACTCTCGCAATGGAAACCACCTGATTATTTATGATGCTATAAAGAATTTAGTTCCTCTTCTGTTCAGTGCAGCTGAGTTAATGGTTAATTATTATCAGGATTATTTTCCTGCGCTCTGCCTCTGTTATGTATTGTAGTTGGTGTGTGTTATATCGGAACAATTCCCTTTACAAATCACGTGATCACTGGTGACATCATCAGTTAGGGTTGCGGTGGAGGTTCAGTCTTGTATTAAACCTTACGGTGCGCAGTTATGAAAATAAACCTTCCTGTTAAATTACAACAACGCACGAGTTTTTATGTACCATGGTTCTGACTGCAGCCTTGTAAAAGGCCCAGTATAAAATAGCTTCCATCTTAATTCCAGGTCGTGCATTCCAGACGTGAACCACTCGCTGTGTGAAAAAAAAGAGTTTTTTTTCACTTTTCATTTGTTTCTTTTGAAAATCACTTTAAATCTTGTTCTCGATCCTTGTACAATTTCTTGCTACCCGCTGTGTCCAGCACCCGCATTGTTTTGAACATTTCTATCAAATCTCCTCTTCGCATTCTTCCCTCCAAGAAGAACGGTCCCAACCTCTCCAATCGATCCTTTTAACTGAAGGTTCTCACCCCTGTAACCAACCTTGTAAACCTCTTCAGCACCCTCTCCAATCTGTTCTTCCTAAAGAATGTGTGGCTTCCTCATGAATGACAACCAGAACTGAGATCTAACTAGTGTATTTTACAGGTTCAGCACAGCCTCCTGGCTCTTGTAGTCTAAGCCCTATTGACAATGCTATGATCCCAGCTGACTGCTGGACAGTCAGGTCATAGAGCAGAACTCCAGCTCAGTAGATCATAACTTTTTAAAAATTATTTAGAGATGTAGATGAACAGAATAACAAGGTTGTCAATTAACTTTAACAAAATACTAAAACAGTTATTTAAAAAGTTTGCACTACTACTTCACCCCATCTAACTTCAGAGATGGATGCAGATCAGTAAAGATGACACAAAATGCTCTAATGTTCTCAGTAAGTACACAGTCCATGTGAATCAACAAGCCAACTGTAGTCAGATACACAGCACTCTGAAACTAAGTGACAGATGCCACCCAAAGTTACTTGAGTGGATTCTTCATTAAATCCCCCCAATGTTTGTCACGCTGTGAAAAAACAAGTTCCACTTCCAAACCAGTGTCTCTAAACTCCACACTCAGAAAACAGGCTTTGGAAGATTTCCCCAAACAACACTTTCTCTCAGATGCCTTCACCAAGGATCCCCCTCCAATATTTCAATATGTCCTTCCATTCTTCCTCCATACCTAGCCATGCCAACAGTACACCAGTGCTTCATAGGCTGTATGAAGGTGTCACCAACGTAAGGATTACATCAGATGTCTGGATTCTCATTCGCAAACTTTACCATGCCTGCACCTTGCAGCTCTATCTTTAACTGGGAGCCTCTATCTGCCTCCCTCTTCAATTTCAGAGAGCAGTAGCTGGTTCAGATATCAGTTCTTTGTCCCTTTAACTTCTGTCTTCCTGGCACTCCTCTTTTCCTCCTTGGTTTCTGACAGTTATCTATCTTCTGGGACCTGTTTTTTGAATCCCTCCGCTGTCCTGCCTGTACTGGCACCCTCTGTGAACACCGTGTTGCTTCTTGGGTTAACTGGTTCCAACTGAACCAAAGTGTTTCTGTCCTTCAGTTTGGCTCTGAAAATAAGCAACAGTTTTTTAACCTCTATAATTGTGGCAATGTTGAAAAGTTATATCAGGGAAAAGCATGGATCCCAATACCAAACAGAAGGGTTTTCCACGACCAACATCCTCCAGCCTGAAAACTATCCATTGACCATTCCTCCTTGTTCATCCAGTGTTTTTATCCACGTTGCTACTTTCCCTTTTATTCCATGAGCTTTTGCCACAAGTCTGTTGTGTGTCACTGTGTCAAATGATTTTTGAATGTCTATGTACACCACATCAACAGCAGCACCGTTATCGACCCTTTCTGTTGCTTCCTCCAATTTACAGCATTATAAAGGTAGTCCCAAACGGCAGTTTTTTAATGGCCAATGAACTTAGATTTCCTGTGTGTCACTGTCAGATTTACCATTCTCCTTTCAAACTCAGTGTGGACAGGTTCAGAGTAGCTGCATGATCCACTGCCCCTGATCCACTGCCCCTCCACCTTCATAGTAGCTGCATGATCCACCGCCCCTCCACAATCATAGTAGCTGCATGATCCACTGCCCCTCCACCTTCATAGTAGCTGCATGATCCACTGCCCCTCCACCTTCATAGTAGCAGCATGATCCACCGCCCCTCCATCTTCACAGTAGCTGCATGATCCACCGCCCCTCCACAATCATAGTAGCTGCATGATCCACCGCCCCGCCACCTTCATAGTAGCTGCATGATCCACCGCCCCGCCACCTTCATAGTAGCTGCATGATCCACAGCCCCGCCACCTTCATAGTAGCTGCATGATCCACCGCCCCGCCACCTTCATAGTAGCTGCATGATCCACCGCCCCGCCACCTTCATAGTAGCTGCATGATCCACCGCCCCGCCACCTTCATAGTAGCTGCATGATCCACCGCCCCTCCACCTTCATAGTAGCTGAATGATCTACTGCCCCTCCATCTTCATAGTAGCTGCATGATCCACTGCCCCTCCACCTTCATAGTAGCTGAATGATCTACTGCCCCTCCATCTTCATAGTAGCTGCATGATCCACCGCCCCTCCATCTTCATAGTAGCTGCATGATCCACTGCCCCTCCACCTTCATAGTAGCTGAATGATCTACTGCCCCTCCATCTTCATAGTAGCTGCATGATCCACCGCCCCTCCACAATCATAGTAGCTGCATGATCCACCGCCCCGCCACCTTCATAGTAGCTGCATGATCCACAGCCCCGCCACCTTCATAGTAGCTGAATGATCCACAGCCCCTCCACCTTCATAGTAGCTGAATGATCTACTGCCCCTCCATCTTCATAGTAGCTGCATGATCCACCGCCCCTCCATCTTCATAGTAGCTGCATGATCCACTGCCCCTGATCCACTGCCCCTCCACCTTCATAGTAGCTGCATGATCCACCGCCCCTCCATAATCATAGTAGCTGCATGATCCACTGCCCCTCCACCTTCATAGTAGCTGCATGATCCACTGCCCCTCCACCTTCATAGTAGCAGCATGATCCACTGCCCCTCCACCTTCATAGTAGCTGCATGATCCACCGCCCCTCCATCTTCACAGTAGCTGCATGATCCACCGCCCCTCCACAATCATAGTAGCTGCATGATCCACCGCCCCGCCACCTTCATAGTAGCTGAATGATCGACTGCCCCTCCATCTTCATAGTAGCTGCATGATCCACTGCCCCTCCACCTTCATAGTAGCTGCATGATCCACAGCCCCGCCACCTTCATAGTAGCTGCATGATCCACCGCCCCGCCACCTTCATAGTAGCTGCATGATCCACTGCCCCTCCACCTTCATAGTAGCTGCATGATCCACCGCCCCTCCACAATCATAGTAGCTGCATGATCCACTGCCCCTCCACCTTCATAGTAGCTGCATGATCCACTGCCCCTCCACCTTCATAGTAGCAGCATGATCCACCGCCCCTCCATCTTCACAGTAGCTGCATGATCCACCGCCCCTCCACAATCATAGTAGCTGCATGATCCACCGCCCCGCCACCTTCATAGTAGCTGCATGATCCACCGCCCCGCCACCTTCATAGTAGCTGCATGATCCACCGCCCCGCCACCTTCATAGTAGCTGCATGATCCACCGCCCCGCCACCTTCATAGTAGCTGCATGATCCACCGCCCCGCCACCTTCATAGTAGCTGCATGATCCACCGCCCCTCCACCTTCATAGTAGCTGAATGATCTACTGCCCCTCCATCTTCATAGTAGCTGCATGATCCACTGCCCCTCCACCTTCATAGTAGCTGAATGATCTACTGCCCCTCCATCTTCATAGTAGCTGCATGATCCACCGCCCCGCCACCTTCATAGTAGCTGCATGATCCACTGCCCCTCCACCTTCATAGTAGCTGAATGATCTACTGCCCCTCCATCTTCATAGTAGCTGCATGATCCACCGCCCCTCCACAATCATAGTAGCTGCATGATCCACCGCCCCGCCACCTTCATAGTAGCTGCATGATCCACAGCCCCGCCACCTTCATAGTAGCTGCATGATCCACAGCCCCGCCACCTTCATAGTAGCTGCATGATCCACAGCCCCGCCACCTTCATAGTAGCTGCATGATCCACAGCCCCGCCACCTTCATAGTAGCTGAATGATCCACCGCCCCTCCACCTTCATAGTAGCTGAATGATCTACTGCCCCTCCATCTTCATAGTAGCTGCATGATCCACCGCCCCTCCATCTTCATAGTAGCTGCATGATCCACTGCCCCTCCACCTTCATAGTAGCTGAATGATCTACTGCCCCTCCATCTTCATAGTAGCTGCATGATCCACCGCCCCTCCACAATCATAGTAGCTGCATGATCCACCGCCCCGCCACCTTCATAGTAGCTGCATGATCCACAGCCCCGCCACCTTCATAGTAGCTGCATGATCCACAGCCCCGCCACCTTCATAGTAGCTGAATGATCCACAGCCCCTCCACCTTCATAGTAGCTGAATGATCTACTGCCCCTCCATCTTCATAGTAGCTGCATGATCCACCGCCCCTCCATCTTCATAGTAGCTGCATGATCCACTGCCCCTCCACCTTCATAGTAGCTGAATGATCTACCGCCCCTCCATCTTCATAGTAGCTGCATGATCCACTGCCCCTCCACCTTCATAGTAGCTGAATGATCTACTGCCCCTCCATCTTCATAGTAGCTGCATGATCCACTGCCCCTCCACCTTCATAGTAGCTGAATGATCTACTGCCCCTCCATCTTCATAGTAGCTGCATGATCCACCGCCCCGCCACCTTCATAGGAGCTGCATGATCCACCGCCCCTCCACCTTCATAGTAGCTGAATGATCTACTGCCCCTCCATCTTCATAGTAGCTGCATGATCCACCGCCCCGCCACCTTCATAGTAGCTGCATGATCCACCGCCCCGCCACCTTCATAGTAGCTGCATGATCCACCGCCCCTCCACCTTCATACTAGCTGAATGATCCACTGCCTCTCCACCTTCATAGTAGCTGAATGATCCACCGCCCCGCCACCTTCATAGTAGCTGAATGATCTACTGCCCCTCCATCTTCATAGTAGCTCCATGATCCACTGCCTCTCCACCTTCATAGTAGCTGCATGATCCACTGCCTCTCCACCTTCATTGTAGCTGAATGATCGACTGCCCCTCCATCTTCATAGTAGCTGAATGATCCACTGCCCCTCCACCTTCATAGTAGCTGCATGATCCACTGCCTCTCCACCTTCATAGTAGCTGAATGATCCACTGCCCCTCCACCTTCAGAGTAGCTGCATGATCCACTGCCTTTCCGACTCCCAGCTAAGTTGAACATGCCTGTTCCAGCCTGGAGCCACAGACCGGACTGAATTGGATTACCTCTAGATTGTGGTGACTGCCTCCTGGTCCTCTCTTCACGCATTCCAACAAACTGAGATAGCTGCAAATTAAACCCGTTCGCATTGCTTGGAAAGCAGCTATGCTCACTACCATATCACCATCACTGCATGTACGGACTCTTGTGGTGTAAGTGCACCCACAGTGCCGTTAGCTGGAGAGTGCCAAGATTTTGACTCAGTCACTGTGAAGGAACTGCGATATATTTCCATGTCAGAATGTTGTGCATCGTGGAAGGGAGTTTCCAGGGGGTAATGTTTCCATTCATCTGCTGCCCTCGTCCTTCTAGGGGTAGAAATCACAAGATTGGAAAATGCTTTGTAACGGGCCATGGTTAGTTGCTGCACTGCATCTTGTAGATGGTACACACTATTAACTCTGTACCTCTGTGCTGGAAGGAGTGAATGTTGAAGTTAATGGGTGGATTGCCAATCAAACAAGCTGGATGGTGGCGAGCTTCTTGAATCTAGAGCTGCAGTCATGCAGTGAATTGGATAGTATTCAATCAAATTCCTGACATGTGTCTTGTAGATGGTGGAAATATTTTGGGAAGTCAAGAGGTGAGTTACTCTGCGCAGAATTCCTGGTCTTTAACCTTCACTTATAGCCGCAGTATTGATCTGGCTAATCTGTGTCTGATCAATGGTAACAACCAGGATGCTGAAAGTGGGGGATTCAGGAGGATAATGCCATTGAATGTACAGGGAGATGATTGGATTCACTCTTGTTTGAGATGGTCATAGCCTGGCACTTGTCAGCCTTTCCCAGAATATTTCCAATTTTTGTTGCATTTGTACACGTCCTGCTTCGCTCTCTTGAGGAGTCAGGAATGGTGCTGAAAGTTGTGCAGTCATCAGCGACCATCCCCACTTCTGACTTTATGATGGAGGGAATGTCATTGATGAAGCAGCTGAAGATGGTTGCGGCTTAGGTCACTCCCCTGAGAAATTCCTGCTGTGATGTCCTGAAGATGGTGTGACTGACCTCCAACAACCACAACTATCTTCCTTTGTTCTGGTATTACTCCGGCTATGTCGAGGGCATCTTGAAACCCATTGTACAAAGAACCCCCAGCTTTTGTTGCGACACGACGGAATTCCTACAGAAACTCAGCACACATGGAGCAGTTGAACCAGGAGCACTCCTCGTCACAATGGATGTCTCGGCACTCTACACCAGCATCCCCCACGATGATGGCATTGCTGCAACAGCCTCAGTACTCAATGCCGTCAACTGCCAGTTTCCAGATGCAATTTTACAACTCATCCGCTTCATCCTGGACCACAATATCTTCACCTTCAACAACCAGTTCTTCATCCAGACACACGGAACAGCCATGGGGACAAAATTCGCACCTCAATATGCCAACATCTTCATGCACAGGTTCGAACAAGACTTCTTCACCGCACAGGACCTTCAACCGATGCTATACACTAGATACATCGATGACATTTTCTTCCTTTGGAGTCATGTTGAGCAATCACTGAAACAACTATATGATGACATCAACAAGTTCCATCCCACCATCAGACTCACCATGGACTACTCTCCGGAATCGGTTGCATTCTTGGACACACGCATCTCCATTAAGGACGGTCACCTCAGCACCTCACTGTACCGCAAGCCCACGGATAACCTCATGATGCTCCACTTCTCCAGCTTCCACCCTAAACACGTAAAAGAAGCCATCCCCTACGGACAAGCCCTCCGAATACACAGGATCTGCTCGGATGAGGAGGATCGCAACAGACACCTCCAGACGCTGAAAGATGCCCTCATAAGAACAGGATATGGCGCTCGACTCATCGATCAACAGTTCCGAGGCGCCACAGCGAAAAACCGCACCGACCTCCTCAGAAGAGAAACACGGGACACGGTGGACAGAGTACCCTTCGTCGTCCAGTACTTCCCCGGAGCGGAGAAGCTACGGCATCTCCTCCGGACCCTTCAACATGTCATTGATGAAGACGAACATCTCGCCAAAGCCATCCCCACACCTCCACTTCTTGCCTTCAAACAACCACGCAACCTCAAACAGACCATTGTCCGCAGCAAACTACCCAGCCTTCAGGACAACAGTGACCACGACACCACACAACCCTGCCACAGCAACCTCTGCAAGACGTGCCGGATCATCGACACGGATGCCATCATCTCACGAGAGAACACCATCTACCAGGTACACGGTACCTACTCTTGCAACTCGGCCAACGTTGTCTACCTGATACGGTGCAGGAAAGGATGTCCCAAGGCATGATACATTGGGGAAACCATGCAGACGCTACGACAATGGATGAATGAACACCGCTCGACAATCACCAGGCAAAACTGTTCTCTCCCTGTAGGGGAGCACTTCAGCAGTCACGGGCATTCAGCCTTGGATCTTCAGGTAAGCGTTCTCCAAGGCGGCCTTCACGACACACGACAGCGCAGAGTCGCTGAGCAGAAACTGATAGCCAAGTTCCGCACACATGAGGACGGCCTAAACCGGGATGTTGGATTTATGTCACATTATCAGTAACCCCCACAGCTTGCCTCCTGGGCTTGTAGAATCTCACTAGCTGTTCTGTCTGGAGACAATACACATCTCTTTAACCTGTGTTAAATGCTCCCTCCACCCACATTATCTGTACCTTTAAGACCTGGCTGGCTGTAGAGATTTGCATTCTAATTAGTATTCTGTAACTTGATTTCTGTGTCTGTGCACTGTTGGAGAACAGATATCCACCCCATCTGATGAGGGAGCTGTGCTCCGAAAGCTTATGGTATTTGCTACCAAATAAACCTGTTGGACTTTAACCTGGTGTTGTGAGACTTCTTACTGTGATTACTCCAACCGGCAGCTTTTTCTCTCATTTCCATTGACTTCAGTTTTTGTCTGGCTCCTTGATGCTCCATGTGGTCATCTGCTGCCTTGATGTCAAGGGCAGTCACTCTCATCTCTCATCCTTAGTTCAGCTCTGTTGTCCGTGTTTGCATCAAGCCTGTAATGAGGTAGGGAGCTGAGTAACCCTGACTCAGCACAAGCTCAGAGTCAGCGAGCAGGTTATTGTTAATTCAGTGCCATTTGATAGTATTGAAGACACCTTCCATTTCTGTGTTGATGATCGAGGGTAGACTGATGGAGTGGTAACTGGACAGATTGGATTTGTTCTGTTTTTTGTGTACGGTCATACCTGGGCAATTTCCCACTATTTTGGGTAAATGCCAGTGTTATAGCTGTACTGGAACAGCTTGGCTCGGAACAAAGCAACTTCTGAAGCACAAATCTTCAGTACAATTGCTGGAATATTGTTAAGAGCCATGATCTTCGCAGTATCCAGTACCTTCAGCTGTTTCTTGACATCATATGGAGTGAATCGAATTGACTGAAGACTGATATCTGTGATGCTGGGGACCTCAGTATGGTTCAGCCATTGAAGTTAGTTACAAATATTTGAGCCATATCTTTTGCACTGATGTGCTAGTCTCCTCCATCATGAGGATGGGAATATTGTGGAGCCTCCCCCTTCTGTTATTTCATCGTCCACTACCATTCACAACCAAATGTGGCAGGACCGCAGAACTTAGATCTAAGCCGAGGCAACCAGAATTTCCTGAATGAGGAAACCTGCTGCTGGAAACTGCCAGACAAACTGTCAGTGACGTGAAACAGGATTTTCTGATCGATCCTCACAAAGGGAAAGGATTATCGGGAAGAGAGAACTCCCGGGAATTCCCGGAAACAGAACACTGCATACCTGCAGAAAATGTAGAGCCTGTTTAATATGGAATATAGTGGGAGACACCCCTCTCCTATAAACTAATCAAACAGGAATATTTCAACTTTCTAATGGGAGAATATCTTTCCTTGCTGTATAAAATCCGGATCTTACAGCAACAGTTAGCCCAGTTTCAGACTTTAACTCACCCTGAGATATTTTACAGATTAATCTCATGTCAGAGTTAAGTAGTACAGGGAATCCTGAGGGATCCACTCTCACAGCTTTATCATTTAACTCTCACTAAATTGTACAATTCTCATAATATCCAGGATTTATGTAGCAGCAGAAATGATTTGAATTTCCAGAAACTTGGCAGCTTCTGAGATTCAGGACGGTAATTCTGATGATCAGGAAATGAGACCAGACTGAGGGACATGTTTAAAAATTACTTGCTTGTTCACAGGACGTGGGAATCTCTGGTTAGACCAGCATTTATTGCCCATCCCTAATTGCCGTCACCTTCTCGAGGGGCCATTAGCAGTGGGAAATAAATGCTGGTCCACCAGCGACACCCATATCCCATGGACAATTAAACACAAATATATATTTTGCGAGGTGTACAAGTGGTTTTCACCAGTCGGCAAACCAGTGATAGTCAATTGTTCATCATTTTTCATTGCTGACTATTTTATTTCCCATTTAACGAAAAGGACAATTGGTTATGGCGTAGTATTGTAACATGAATCAGTTTTCCACTGGTGCTAAGTTTCTGACACAAAAATAAGCCCAGTTTCTTCTTCCTGGTGAAAATTCAGCTGATTTTAATGTGTTTCTCACTCTCTCCATTTAGTTTGGATCACAACGTGAGAGATTGAGGAGTGAAACTACTGTGTGCGGCTCTGAGGAATCCAGACTGCAAAATACAGGTACTGAGGTAAGGATCAGACTCTGATACTTTATAATAATTGGATGTCTGATAGTGTAAATTATTATCAGTGTCAGTAATAGTGTCATTAATAAACACTACACACTATCATTCCTGTCAGTATTCGTGTTACTGTTAAACACCACGGATTTACTCTGATTCCTGTAACCTTTGTCTCTGACCTCCAGGTCGGAGGGTAAGAGCCTCAGATATTCTCACCGCTGCACTCAGTACAAACCATTCACTGATCTGTCTGAACCCGAGTTACAATAAACTGAGATTCCGGAGTGAAAGCTTTAACTAATCATTAATAGTTATTCTCAAAAACATTCATCAGAATAAAAAAGATGGACAAAATAATTAAATGCTTCTCGAAATACCATTTTATGGGAGGCCACATGTTCAAATTAGTTAATTTGTCATTCAGATTATAGATGTTTAAGTCTGTAAATTTCTCAGTTGAATTAAAAATAGAAAATTGCTGTATATTGGTAAGACAGTTAACCAATGACATTGGAATCTGATGAGTTGCATCCCGAGGGATCCACTCTCGAATTTGTGTTAAACGAAGCTTGAGGATCATGTAAAAAAAAAGGCAGAGATCGAGGTGGAGAGGATTAGGAAGGGAATTCCAGAGATTACAGCCCAGGAGCTCATACACCCCAGGAGGCGGGACAGTAAGTTACAATGAGGAAATCAGAACCTTACAAATGGAGCAAGATAGGTTAGGAGAGTGGGCCAAAATGTGGCAGATGGAGTTTAACGTGGATAAGTGAGAGGTTGTGTATTTTGCTTGGAAAAATGGGAAGCGCGACTTCAGGGTGCTCCGGTGCAGAGGGATCTGGGTGTCCTCGTTCATGAGTCACAGAAAACTAGCATGCAGGTACAACAGATAATAAAGAAAATGAATAAAATGTTGGAACTTATACCAAAAGGAATATAATATAAAAGTAAGGAAGTATTGTTGCAACGATACAAGGCATTGGTGAGGCTGCACCTGGAGTATTCTGCACAGTTTTGGTCCCCTTATTTGAGGAAAGATGAAGTGGCATTGGAGGCAGTTCAGAGGAGGTTCACAAGATTGATTTCAGAGATGAGGGGTTTGTTGTATAAAGAGAGATTGAACAGTTTAGGCCCAGACTCTCTGGAATTTAGAAGAATGAGGGAAGATGAAGTATAGAAGATGATAAAAGGTATGGATTAAGTAAAAGTGGAGTGGATGCTTCCGCTGGTGGGGCATTCTGGGATGAGAGGTCATAGTCTTAGGATATGGGGGAACAAATTTACAACAGAGTTGAGGAGAAACTACTTCTCGCAAAGGATTGTGAATCTGTGGAATTCGCTACCCCAAAGTGCGGTGGTTGGTGGTACAGTGAGTAAATTTAAGGAGAACTTAGACAGATTTCTAATTGGTAATGTGTTGAAGGGTTCTGGGGAGAAGGCAGGAAAATGGAGTTGAGGAGCCTATCATCCGTGACCAGTGGCGGAGTGGACTCGATGGGCTGAATGGCCTAATTCTACCCCTATATCGTATGAACTTAGGAGCTCAAGGCTCAGCTCAGCTGCGATTGGTAATAATCACAGTACAGAATAGTCGGAATTATATCCCTATTAATAATGGACAGTGTTTTCAACACACACAATGATACTGAAAGTACTGTTGCTATCAATATTCGTGTTATTAGAAACACTGTCCACTATTAATAGACACATAATCAGCCTGGCAGCAAAGTTAAAGCCATGAAATGAAAGAGACGAAGGCAGCATGGATATGGAGTTATCTGTGAGACAGACAGGAGTGGCGAACTGTAATCTTTCAGTTGGAGGAAGCTTACAGTGGCTTTCCCCAGCAATCAGTAGAGTGTTACTATGGCTAGTTGTCTTTACATAGATTCACAAATTAGACTTGAATATATCTAAAAATGAGATGTGAACCTGGTGAACTTACAGCACACGGCCATTTGCGGACCAGACAGCGGAAGCAGCAGATGATAGACCGAGGTCAATCATCCCAAAACCAATGGATCAGATCAGAGATCTGCAGTCTTGTCATATCCACTCATCAATAGTGTTAGACATGCCACAAATGTTGGACACACCGCTAACATTAGGCAACACAGTGACAGAACGGGTAGCTATGCTGCCTCACAGCGCCAGGGACCAGGGTTCAATTCCCACCTTGGATGACTGTATGTGTGGAGTTTGCACGTTCCCCCAGTGTCTGTGTGGGTTTCCTCCGCGTGCTCCAATTTTCTCCCACAGTCCAAAGATGGGCAGGTTCGGTTGATTGGCTCTGCTAAGTTGTCCCTTAGTGTCCCAAGATGTGTAGGTTCGGGGGATTGGTGGGCCATATATGTGGAGTTACAGAGATAGGGCCTGAGTAGAATATTCATTTGAAGAGTTGGTGCAGACTCGATGGGCCAAGTGGCCCACTGGATCAGCAAGCCATCCACCAAATTAAACATTGACCCTGTCCACCACTGACACACAGTGGCATCAGTGTGTACTGCACACAAGGTGGACTGTAGCAATTCACCAAGGCTCCTGAGGTAGCGTTTTCCAAACGCGTACTTTCTATCACCTAGATGGGCAAAGAAATCAGAAGAATGGAACACCTTCAGATTCCCTTCCAAGTCACACATCACCCAACTTGGAATATATTGCTTTTCCATCACGACTGTGGGATCATAATCCCAGATGTCCCTTCCGATAGACATTGTACCAGGTAGTCTGCAGAATATATGAAGATGGCTCACCACCCCCTTCTCAAGGGCAGTTGGGGATGGGCTACAAATATTGATTGGCATTGCCCGTGTAACCATCACCATGAAAAAAATTAAGACCGGCGCTACCCACTGAAGGGATGGGTAATTGTGCCTGTGTGTAACCCAAACCCAGTTACAGAGGAGAGAGACAACAGCTGCTAAAGGGCAACTTGTGTGACCATTGAGCAGGCCAGAGGAATTCTAAAGATAGATCTGTTGGAACCCTTCAAAATGCCCAGCAAGAGTCTCAAATGTCCTGGTGTTGTGCTGTGCTCTATACAACCTGAAGAAAGTGTGATGCCATACGATGTTAACCAGACACTTTATGATGAGGCACCCCATGGACCATGGGCCAGGTACCCTGGGATATGTTGGGAGGTTCGAGATTCAGTCAGACAGACACGTTTTGCATCAGTCTTACAAACACAGCCATTCAACGTGATAAATCTTCCACCTTCTGCAGCCCTGTTGCTGTTTCTGTGAATGTTTTACCATTTCTCTGGAGCCGTCACTACGTGAGACAGACATTGGAAATGTATTGACCTCAATCAGTGCTGTATTTCCCATCTCACATTCTCAGCACTTTCCGCTGAGCTACAGACAGGATCTTTACCTCTCTGCTCTGAGAATTTCGAAGACGGTGGCCTTTGTCCTTGGATTTTATGAGTCCTGGAAGGATCCAGCGGACTGCAGGTCCTCTGCACAGATCCGGATCATCGCTTCGTGGGGTGCGTGTGTCACAGTTGGAGCAGAAGAGGACCACTGCCCAGGGAGCATCTGAAAGGAGCTCCCAAATGTTGCAGGCAGACGCTCCTATACCCATTCAGGGCAAACTGAACCCTCCCTGCTGAGCTGGGGAGGTTCTGACAGTGACTCGTCATGTTTTCCCCAGCCCTCCCGTAGCCCCTGTTCCACAGAGTTCATGGAGGTGGTGATAACATGCAGGTTCATGTGTATTTCCTGTGCCGAATGTGCTGTCTGTGACTCTCCCTGAAGGTCACCAATCTCTCTGTGGAGGATGATATTTGTTCTCATACCTGAGACATGGTAACACTGCTGGCCTGGATTGTATCCTCCATCCTTTGTGTTTGGATACACGTAGCCTTTGTAAACTCCACCAGACATTAAAATACCTTATGTACAGCTCCAGTATCTGCTGCATTGTTAAAGACTCCAGTCACATTTCATCTTCCTGAAGCTGGCAATGCCCTGTTCCCTCGAACGTGAGTGAACTCAGCTATTACTGCCGCTATCAGCTGCTCGGGTTTGGCTGTGCTGCCAGATTGTAACCCCTTTGCTAATCGTGTGAGATGGTATCTACTCTAGTGGAGGTTTTGGGGAATAACGTGACAGTGCACCCTTTGAGGACCCCTCCTCATCTTCCGAGATAAACACTTGCCTCCCTTTCGCATTGTGATTTGTGAGAGTGAGGAATGTTCGAGGTCAATGCACATTCCAACATGTCCTGCAGACTGTTCCTAATCTGGAACTCCATGTGACCAATGGTGAACACACAAACACCAGGTTATGGACTCAGCAGCAGAGTCTCTCCTGTGTCCATCCATTCACTCTCACAATCTCTCTGGATCCACAACCCATCTCACCATCAGCGATTGCCCACCCAGCCTCCAGGTCTCCCAGCTCCAGCACTTCACCTTCTATTTGCACAAGGATGACACAATCTGCATACTGTCACTCTTGGCTCCTTCTCTGATGTTCTGCACTCTCTTTCAGAACCCCATAAATTTCCATTGTTACTCACCCATCAAAGAAACACACAAGGCTATGATGCTGCCTGCCTGACTGACCATCGTGGGACCACCAGGATGGTCACCCAGTCTCGGCAGTACAACAGTCATCTCTGACTGAAACCCTTCACAGAGAGGCTGACATGTTCCTGACAGTGAGGCTGCTGTCTGGGCATTGCCAGTGTCTGGGTGCAGATGTTCTTTCGACAATTTCACTTATATCCTGATTCACACATCAGTCTGTCAGTTTAACGCTCACCTTGTCAGAACACATCAGGTTATTGATCCTTTTGCCTCAGTGCAACCATGTGCTGCCTGCTCAGGCCCTCGGCAATTTCTATCCTAGATTTGCTTGGGTTGATGAGACAGATCTCCTCCTCCAGTCCTGAGGGAAGAGAAACTCCCTCCAAACCCATGTAGCCTCGAGGAGCATTTCCAGGGAAGTGTCAGTGAATTGGGTTTAATCTGTCTTCTGCCATTTCAGCCCTTTGTTCATTAACCAGGGCTCCCTCACTGTTCTCTGCAGAGCTGCTGCCTTTGAAAGTCCTGCTGGCTGCCTTTAAATATGGTGCCAGCATTGCCTGAAGCAGATCTTCCTCTGCAGAGAGTAGTTAAACTCTGGAATGCACAGGGTTACGGGGAGAAGGTGGGGGAATGGCACTTCATGAACTGCTCATTCGGAGAGTCAGTGCAGACACCCTGGGCTGAATGGTGTAACAATTCTGTGATTCTGCCTGTGCTGCCTGAGTGGACGGATTCCCCTCACCTCTCGGATATTAATGTTGCCGGTAATGTGGTGTGGAGTTAATTCAGTTGTTTCAGTGTCTGGAGTGTGATGTGGAATGACATTAATGTCGTGGGTTTGATCCCCACACCGGCTATGGTGGCTCATGAAGTCCCACCTCATCCCATTGCCCCGCTTTTACTAAGTTGTGTCCCTGAAGCTACATGGAACAAATTGTCTCTCTCTATTGGAGAGAAATACTAATATTTCACTGAGGGCTATGGTTACCAACACTGTCCACACTGCATCATCACCAACTTCCAGTTCAAATATCGATACATTTCCAACCATTATCTTCACAGAATTGTTGCGGTGCACAATGAGGCCATTTGGCCCATCGTGTCTGCACCAGCTCACCAAACTAGCATTCGGAATTTGCGTCATTCTCCAGCCTTTTTCTCGCATCCTCGCTCACTGTTTATATTCAAATATTCATCTAATTCCCTGTTGACTGCTTCGATTCAGCCGACCTCCACCACAACTCCAGACTGTGAATTCCAGACTCGAACCACTGGCAGTCTGAAAAAGGTTTCTCTCTCATCATGTTCAACCCCACCAAACACCCCATTCCTGAGCCACTGACCATTCCATGTCCCTCCCTGTGACTCAGTGTGAGCTGCTTTTGCTTGTGGTCTGGCTTTTGCTACCAAATAAACCTGTTGGACTTTAGCCTGGTGTTGTTAAACTTCTTACTCAGTGTGAGGTCATAGGAATCCTGTGCTCTTCTCTTTCACCATCATCCCTTTTGTCATGTAATCACTCCGGCACTTCCATTTTGTTCTTTCCTCATCACCCGCCCATCCCTAGCTCCCTGTCCCTTAAAACAATTTAACTCACTACGATTTCCAGTTGCGAATTTTGGCTAATTGAACTGAAACTAAATCTGTTTCTATCTTCTCAGGTACTGCCTGTCCTGCTGAGAGTTTCCAACATATTTTATTCATCTTTCAGATTTACAGCATCAATAGTATTTTGCCTTCTGTATGAACTGAAGTTGTGTTTTGTGAATGTCCCACACTGTACATTATTATTGTTCATGATTTTATGCTTCAAAAGACTGGGAATTTACCCGGCTTCCTATTGTTTTTCTCTCTCCAGTCTGTTTGGTAACGATCTCACCGATTCTTGTGCCGAGGATCTGGCCTCTGCTCTCAGTACAAACCGCTCACTGATAGATCTGAATCTGGGTTTCAATAAACTGGGAGTTCCAGGAGTGAAACTGCTGTCCGAGGCTCTGAGGAATCCAGGCTGTAAAATACAGAAGCTGCAGTAAGTAGCAGACTGTGTGATCGACTCCATAATAACTGAATATTCAACAATATAATTTGATCACTGGTATTTGTAGAAAAAAACTCAGTCCATTACGATTGGCATCGGTTATTAATAAGGAAAACTGCTTTTGCACTGACTCGTGGCATTTCTTTCTCTGATCCCCAAGGAATGGGATGTCAGTGTCACAAATCTTTCTGTTGAGGGTGCAGGGGAATAATATTATGGTTCACCCTCTGAGGTCTGCTCCTCCTCCTCGGAGGTGCACGGCTCTCCCTGGATACAGCATCCATTGATTTGTGAGAAGGGGAGAGTGAATAGATGACAGTAATTGGAGGACAGGACATGCTGGTGGAATCTCTCTGTTAGTAACAGATGACAGTACAGTAGCGAGAGGTGAACTTAGTTCAAATGATCAAAATGTAGAATTAGTTTGGGTAGAGATAAGAATTAGCAAATTTTAGAGGTCACTTGTGGGAATCATTTATCGGCTCCTGACAATAGTCACAATCTCCGACATTTTATAAGGAAAAATAATGTGGGTCTTGTAAAAGTTTACTGCAATAATCACGGGTGATGTTAATTTTCATGTACAAAGAAGAACAAAGAACCATACAGCACAGTAACAGGCCCTTCGGCCCACCGAGCCTGTGGTGACTCCTAATCCTTCTTCAGACCCAGTACTTATTACCCATATGCGGTTTATATTCCTCTGTTCATCTCCTGTTCGTGTTTCTATCAAGCTAAACCTTGAACGTTGGGAACGTTCCTGCTTCCGTCAACTTCACTGGCTGTGCATTCGAGGCACCCACCAACCTGTTTGTGAAAACTCTCCCCGCACGTCTCCACTAAACTTTCCCCTCTTGCCTTCAAACTGTCCCCTCTTGTAGTTGACATTTCCATCCTGGGGAAAAGCCTCCAATTATCCACCATACTGATATCTCAATCAGGTCGCCCCCTCGGCTTCCGTGTTTCCAGTGAAGACAACCTGAGTTTATTCAACGTCTCCTCATAGCTTAACCAGACCAGGCAACATCCTTGTAAACTTTCTTTGCGCCCTCTCCAAAGCATCCAAATCCTTCTGGTAGTATGGTGAACAGAACTGCACGCAATATTCCACATGTGGCCTAACTAAAGTTGAATACAGGTGCAACATAACTTGCCAACTTTTATACTTGATGCCGTGGCCGATGAAGCAAGCACGCTGCATGCCTTGTTGATCAAGTTATCCACCTGTGTTGCCACTTTCAGGGATCAGTGGACCATTATGCACAGATCCCTCTGTATGTCAATGCTCCTGTTGTTTTACTCAGACAGGGAAGGCTGGGGGGCTACTTTGTGGAGTTGTATCAAATGAAAAGGGACATACATAAGTTTGTAGAAAGAAACCTTTCCCCTTCGTTTTAGTGGTCAATAACCAGGGTCATAGATTTAAGGCATTTGGCAGGATTTTCAGAGGAGAATTGAAGATGGCACAGTGGTAAGCATTGCTGCCTCACAATGTCAGGGACCTTTGTTCAATTCCGGCCTCGGGTGACTGCCTTTGTGGAGTTTGCATGTTCTCTCCGTATGTGCCGGTTTCCGTCAGGTACTCTAGTTTCCTCCCACAGTCCAAAGATGTGTATGCGAGGTGGATCGACCATGCTAAGTTGTCCCTTAGTGTCCCAAGATGTGTAGTTTAGGTGGATTTGCCATGGTAAATGTCCAGGGTTAAGCGGTTGTGTGGGCCTGGTTAAGATCCATTTTCGGAGAGTGGATGGGGTGATTGGCCGCCTTCTGCACCATCTGGATTCTATGGTTCTGTGGAAAAGCTTTTTCACCCAGAGGGTGGTGGGAATCTGGATCTTCGTGTCTGACAGCGGGTGGAGTCGGGAACACTCGCAACATTTAAGAAGCGGTTAGGTGAGCATTTGAAATGCCACAGCTATGGAGCAAGTGCTGGAAAATGGATTAGAATAGATTGGTGCTTGATGGCTGACACAGACACGGTGGGCCGAAAGGCCTCTTTCTGTGCTGAAACATTCTATAACAGCTCCAGCTGGAAGCGATGAACCGGAACCTGAATTTTCGCTGATTCCTGTTATTTCTCTCTCTGATCCCAAGGCAATGGAATGTCAATCCCATTGATTTTTGTGCCGTGGATGTAGGGGAATAATGTGACAGTGACTCTATGTGGACCCTTTCACATGCTCATCGGGGGGGACAGATGTCATCCAGTCACACAACCCTTGATTTGTGAGAAAGAGGAAAGAGCGAATGGAGGCAATTGTTAAGACGCAGACCAGAAACTCCAAGGTGTTTTGTGAAGTCAGCTTAGACCCTTGGTTTTACGTTTGATTTTGGCATTGATGAGCATGAGGTGTTTCGCTCCAGGTATGAATCAAGTGACCCACGAGGATGCTTTTATCGAACACAGTTTATTGAAGAATGCAGTCAGAATATAACAACAAGAATTAGCATAACCTTTACCAATTGCAAGACTTAAACGTGACACAGTATAACTCTGAACAGCTCGCTATCTCTGTTGTTTCAATGTAAAGCAATACCCACAGACATGCACGCTTCTCCAACATCAGTTAGCACAAAAACAAGGATGCTCATGTGTTGCCGATTTCCAGCTTTTTAACACATCTGGACAGCCAACCGACAGCTGTTTTTAGAGAAGGATGCAACCTCAGAGAGGTAACTCTGGCAGCTTCCAACACAGCAACACTTAAACAGCAAAAACTCCAACTTCAGAGAGGGAGACAACATTGCTGTTTGTCTCAACTTCGTAAGAAGTTTAACAACACAAGGTTAAAGTCCAACTTTAACCTGGCGTTGTTGAACTTCTTACTGTGTTTACCCCAGTCCAACGCCGGCATCTCCACATCATGTCTCAAATTCCAGCAGCTTCTGAAAGTAAAACTAAAACTAGTATGCTCTGTGAAACATAGCAGTCCCTCAGTCACATGTCATAACCTGTCAATCACCTGCAATCAAGTTCTAATCTGCCATCCCAGGGAAACACTGAAACAACAGAACACTGCATTAGTTCAGATTAAAATCAACATGATGTCAATTATACTGCTTCAGTAACAATAAAGGACACCAGCTACACATGAGCACGGTGCCGACAACATAACCTGCATAGGAACATGATGAAAATAGAAACTAGAAGCAGGAGTCGGCCATTCAGCCCTTCGAGCCTGATCCACCATTCATTTTGTTCATGACTGATCATCGAATTCAATATTCAGTTTATTTCTCAAGGTCATAGTTTGTAACAAAATGTACATTCCAACACGTCCTTCAGACTGTTCCATGTGACCAGTGATAAGCACACAGGGTCTATGTTGTGTGTGCCAGAGAATCACCTGAGCCTATCCATTCGACTGTTCACTCTCGGCTCCATAACCAATATCACAATCAGCGATTTCTCACCCTGTCTGCTGTTCTCCCAGTTCCAGCGTTGCTCATTCAAGGTGTAAGGATTACAGGATCTGGACGCTGCCACCGTTTTAGCTCATTTTCTGAAGTTTTGTGCTCTCTTCTACAGGCACATTAATTCCCATTGTTTCTCTCCCATCAAAGACACAAGCCTAAGCTGGTGACAACCTGACTGCCCATCATGTCTACAGAGGAAAAGCCTCTTGCGTGTGACCATTCCATTCAGTAAGAACTCTCCCAACACCAGGTTAAAGTCCAACAGGTTTATTTGGTCGCAAAACCCACTAGCTTTCGGCCCCTGACGAAGGAGCAGCGCACCGAAAGCGAGTGGATTTTGCTACCAAATAAACCTGTTGGACTTTAACCTGGTGTTGGGAGACTTCTCCCTGTGTTTACCCCAGTCCAATTTCGGCATCTCCACATCATGACCATTCCATTCTCACAGTGCATGAGTTATCTCTGACTAACCAGAACCCTGCAGAGAGAGGCTGGCATGTCTCTGACTGTCGATGCTACTGCCTGGGCATTGCCTGCGTCTGTGTGGGGATGACCTTTCTGCGATTTCACTTTCATTCTCATTCGACCCCCTATGCCTCAGATGACATGCTACAAGATGTTTCACCATCTTGTCAGAACATAGGTTATTCACCCTTTTGCTTCGCTGCAACCACATAATCCACACCTGCTCAGGTCTCGGGAAATCTCCATCCACATTTGCTTGGGTTGATGTGGCAGATACTCTCCAGTCCTGAGAGAACAGAAATTTGCTCCAAACTCACGTAGTCTTGGGGAATACTGCCAAGTGTTCTCAAGTGTATCATTGAATTGAGTTTAATCTTCCTCCTCCCATTTCAGCCCTGCATTCAGTTACCAGGTCTTCCTCACTGGTCTCTCCAGAGCTGCTGCCTATGAAATTGCTGCTGGTGCTAGCATTGCCTGAACTGGGCCTTCCCCTGCAGCGAGTGGCTCAGGGCTGGAATTCACTGTCTGAGAGTGTGGTGGTGACATGGTCAGTTGAAACTTTCCAAAGGGAATTGGATTGTTATCTGAAAAGGAAGAATGTGCAGGGTTATGGGGAGAATTTGGGGGAATGACACTTAGTAAATTGCTCATTCAGAGAGTCAGTGCAGACAGCACAGGCCGAATGGTCTCCTTCTGCTGTGGAACAATTCTGTGATTCTACCTGAGAGAGACACCAATGGCCCTTTGTGGACACTGGCTAAATTACCTCACCCTGTCGACACTGCATCATCACCAGCTTCCAGTTAAAATATCGATACATTTCCAACCATTATCTTCACAGAACTGTTGCAGAGAACCACGAGGCTAAGCACCAGCTCACCAAACTAGTATTTAGAATTTCTCTCATTCTTCTGTCTTCTCCTCGTATCTTTGCACATTGTTTCATTTGAATATTCATCGACTGCCCTCTGTGATGCCTCGATTCAGCCTGCCTCCATCACACTTCACGGCTGTACCTTCCAGACCCGTACCACTGGCAGCATAAAAAAGGTTTCTCTCACATTATCTTCAACAAAACCACACACTCCATTCCTGAGCCTCTGACCATCCCGTGTACCTCCCTAGTGACTCAGGGTAAGGACATGGGGATCCTGTGCTTCCCTTTCACCATCATCCTTTTTGTCATTTAATCACTCCGGCACTTCCATAGAACATAGAACAGTGCAGCACAGAACAGGCCCTTCGGCCCACGATGTTGTGCCGAGCTTTATCTGAAACCAAGATCAAGCTATCCCACTCCCTATCATCCTGGTGTGCTCCATGTGCCTATCCAATAACAGCTTAAATGTTCCTAAAGTGTCTGACTCCACTATCACTGCAGGCGGTCCATTCCACACCCCAACCACTCTCTGCGTAAAGAACCTACCTCTGATATCCTTCCTATATCTCCCACCACGAACCCTATAGTTATGCCCCCTTGTAATAGCTCCATCCACCCGAGGAAATAGTCTTTGAACGTTCACTCTATCTATCCCCTTCATCATTTTATAAACCTCTATTAAGTCTCCCCTCAGCCTCCTCCGCTCCAGAGAGTAAACTTTTATCTTTTATCCACTTTTATCTTTCTTCGTCACCTGCCCATCCCCAGCTCCCTGTCACTTAAAACAATTTAACTCTCTGCTACTTCCAAGTTTTAATTATAGCTAATTGAACTGAAGCTAAATCTGTTTCTATCGTCACAGATACTGCCTGTTCTGCTGAGAGTTTCCAGCATATTTTATTCATATTTCAGATTTACAGCATGAATAGTATTTTGCCTTCTGTATCAACTGAAGTTGTGTTTCTTGAATGTCCCGCACTGTACATTATTATTGTTTATAAGCTTATTCTTAAATAGACTGGGAATTTACCCTGATTCCTGTTATTTTTCTCTCCCTCGTCTCCAGTCTGAAAGGAAATATTCTCACAGATTCTTGTGCCGAGGACCTGGCCCCTGTTCTCAGGACAAACCGCTCACTGATGGATCTGAATCTGGGTTACAATAAACTGGGAGATTCAGGATTGAGACTGCTGCCTGTTGCTCTGAGGAATCCAGACTGTAAAATACAGGAACTGTAGTAAGTAGCAGACTGTGTGAGATTGTGTTTATAATGACTGCATATTCAACAATATAATTTGACCCCTGGTATTTGAAGAAGAAGAACTGCTTTTACTCTGACTCCTGTTGCTTCTCTCTCTCATCCCTCAGCAATGGGATGTCTCTCCCACAATTCGTTATGTCGAGGGTGCAGGGCAATAATGTTATGGTCCACCCTTTGAGGTCCTCTCCTCCTCCTCAGAGGTGCACGACTGTCCCTGGACATAGCATCCATTGATTTGTGAAAAGGAGGAGAGTGAATAGGTGACAGTGAATGGAGGACTGGACATGGTTTTGGAGCCTCTATGTTTGTAACAAATGACAGTACAGTGGCGAGAGGTGAACTTGGTTCAAATGATCAAGATGCAGAATCAGTTTGGGGAGAGATAAGAATTAGTAAAGTTAAAAGATCACTTCTGGGAATCAGTTCTCGGCCCCGAACAATAGTCATCATCTCTGACATAGTAGAGAAGAAAAATAATGTGGTCTTGTAAAAGCACACTGCAATCATCACAGGTGATCTTAATCTTTGTATACAAATAAGAACAAAGGACCATACAACACAGTAACAGGCCCTTCAGCCGACCAGGCCTTCGGTGACTCCTAATCCTTATCCAGACCCAGTACTTACTGCCCATACGCGGTTTCCATTCTCTGTTCCTCTCCTGTCCATGTGTTTATCAAGATACAGCTTGAACATTGGTAACATGCCTGCTTCCAACACCTCCATTGGCAGTGCATTCCAGGCACCCACCACCCTCTGTGTGAAAACTTACCCCACAGGTCTCCCCTAAACTTTGCCCCTCTCACCTTCATCCTGTGCCCTCTTGTAGTTGATCATTCCACCCTGGGGAAAAGTCTCTGAGTATCCACCATACTGATGCCTCTCAGAGTAGTGTACACCTCTATTCGGTCAACCCTCAGCCTCCCTTTTTGAAAACTATCCATGTTTATCCAACCTCTCCTCACACCTTAGTCCGCCTTGACCAAGCAACATTCTGGTAAACGTTCTTTGCACCCTCTCCAAAGCATCCAGATCCTTCTGGTCGTGTGATGAACATACTGCAGGCAGTATTCCAAAGGTGGCCTAACTAAATTTTCAGACAACTTTAGCATAACATGCCAACTTTTATACTCGATGTTCTGGTCGATGAAGACAAGCATACTGTCTGCCTTCTTAACCACGTCAGCCACCTGTGTTGCCACTTTCAGGGATCTGTGGACCAGTATGCACAGACCCTCTATATGTCAATGTTCCTCTGGGTTCTTCCATTTACTGTATAAATTGCTCCTGAATTAGGTCTTTTAAAAAGCATCTCGATTGCATGAATCAGATAGTCAAAAGTTGAATAGAAGATTAGTCCGCAGAATATATTCAAGGAGTTTCTTGGAGAAGCACGTTCCAGTGCAAAACACAAAATCTCACAGCTTTTACAAGACCCCATTATTTTTCCTCTCTCCTATGTCAGAGATGATGTCTATTGTTCGGGGCCTAGAAATGATTCCCAGAAGTGATCTTTTAACTTTGCTAATTCTTATCTCTACCCAAACTGATTCTGCATCTTGATCATTTGAACTAAGTTTACCACCGCCACTGTACTGTCATTTGTGACAAACAGAGAGACTCCACCACCATGTATTTTAGACATGGGGATGTGCAAATGTGTGCTGTTTCCAACAAAACTCAATTCCTTTCATTTGAAAAAACAGCAGCAGAAGTGTTCCAACCATTGCTAAATAAAGGACTATTAGATTAAGCGAAGATGTGGCACCATAGTTGGCACTGCTGCCTCACAGTGTCAGGGACCTGGATTCATTCCAGCCTAGGGCGATTGTCTGTGTGGAGTTTGCACGTTCTCCCTGTGTCTGTGTGGGTTTCCTCCGGTTGCTCCTGTTTCCTCCCACAGTCCAAAGAATGTGCAAGTTACGTGGATTGGCCATGCTAAATTGCCCCTTAGTGTCCAAGATGTGTAGGTTAGGGGGATTAGTGATGTAAATATGTGGGGTTATGGAAAAATAGGCAACTGCAGATCTGATTTGATTTGATTTATTATTGTCACATGTATTAATATGCAGTGAAAAATATTGTTTCTTGCGCGCTATACAGACAAAACATATCGTTCATAGAGAAGGAAATGCGAGAGTGCAGAATGTAGTGTTACAGTCATAGCTAGAGTAGAGAGAAAGATCAACTTAATACAAGGTAAGTCTATTCAGCAGCAGCAGGGAAGAAGCTGTTCTTGAGTCGGTTGGTACGTGACTTGACTTTTGTATCTTTTTCCCGAAGGAAGAAGAGAGAATGTCCGGGGTGTGTGGAGTCCTTAATTATGCTGGCTGCTTTGCCGAGGCAGCAGGAAGTGTAGACGGAGTCAATGGATGGGAGGCTGATTTGCATGATGGATTGGACTACATCACGACCTTTTGTAGTTCCTTGCGGTCTTGGGCAGAGCAGGAGCCATACCAAACTGTGATACAACCAGAAAGAATGCTTTCCATGATGCATCAGTAAAGGCTGATGAGAGTCGTAGCTGACATGCCGAATTACCTTCGTCTTCTGAGAAAATAGAGGCGTTGGTGGGCTTTCTTAACTATAGTGTCGGTCACAGCTTGTTGGTGATGTGGACACCTAAAAACTTGGAGCTCTCGATCCTTTCTACTTCATCCCCTTTGATGTAGATAGGGGCATGTTCTCCTTTATGCTTCTTGAAGTCAATGACAATCTCCTTCATTTTGTTGACATTGAGGGAGAGATTATTGTTGCAGCACCAATTCACCAGATTCTATATCTCATTCCTGTACTCTGTCTCATCATTGTTTGAGATCTGACCCACTACGGTGGTGTCGTCAGCAAACTTGAAAATTGAATTGGAGGGGAATTTGGTCCTGTTAGTTAGAATCTGTTAGTCTGACATTGATGGTATGGAAAATCCGATAGTAATCTATAATAAAGGAAGTGATAAAGAACACTTTGGAATTCGGCAGGATTAGACAGGGCCAACATGGATTTATGAAAGGCTGTCATGGTGACACAGTGGTTAGCATTGCTGCATCACAGCGCCAGGGGCCCAGTTTCAATTCCAACCTTGTGTGAATGTCTGTGTGTAGTCTGTATATTCTCCCCGTGCCTGCATGGGTTTCCTCCCACACTCCAAAGAGGTGCATGGTAGATGGTTTGGCCATTGTAAAATTGTCCTTGGTGTCCCAAGATATGTATGTTAGGTGGATTAGCCCTCGTAAATTTGAGATTATGGGGTGCAGACCTTGGTAATATATTCCATCAGAGTATCTCGATGGGCTGAATGGCCTCCGTCTACACTAGGAATTCTATGAAATCATGTTTAGCAATCCTGTTCGACTGTTTTTGGCGATGTAACTAGCAAAATAGACAAGGGGAACTGGTGAATATGATATATTTAAATTTTCAGAAAGCTTTTGATAAATTCACACACGAGATGTTATTAAAGAAAATTGGAGCACATGGGATTGAGTGTAATACTGGCACGGATTGAGAAGTGGTTAATGGACAGAAAACAAGGTGTTGGAATAAATGGCTTATTTTTTGGGTTGACAGCCCCTAACTAGTGGAGTAGCCCAGGAATCAGTGTTTGGGTCTCAGCTATTCACAATCTGTATCAATGATATGGATGTGGGGATCAAATATAATATTTCCAAATTTGAAAATGATAGAAAGCTAAGTGGAAATCTGAATTGTGAGGAGGATGCAAAGGTATTTCAAGGGGTTGTCGAGAGGCTCAGGGAGTGTCCAAACGTTTGCCAGGTGGACGACAACGTGGAAAAGTATGAGGTTATCCAATTTTGTAGGAAAAAACAAATTAAGACAACTCCAAAGTTATTTTGATGTCCTTGATCATGAAGCACTGAAAGTTAAGATGTGAGCAATTAAGATAACAAATGGGTTGTTAGCCATTAATCGCAGAGATTTGAGTTTAGGAGCAAAGATGTCTCATTGCAATTATATACAGCCTTGCTGAGACCACACCTGGAGTATTGTGTACAGTTTTGATCTCCAGACCGAAGGAAAGATGTACTTGGCATGGAAAGCAGGTTCACTAAAATAGGGCCAGTGACAGATGGGTTGCCCTATGAGGAACAAAAAAAACTTTATTCTCAGGCCTTCAGAAGAATGATAGCAGATCTTATTCAAACATATACAATTTTACGGGACTCAATCGGCCAGATGCAGAATGGATGTTTCCCCTGGCTGGAGGGTATAAAACCTGGGACACAGTCTGAGAATAATGGGCAATTATTTAGGCTGAGATGAGGACTATTTGTTTTCCATTAGAATGCTGGTGAACCTTTGGAATTTTTCAGAGAGCTGCGGGGAGCAGTCATTGAGTTTGTGCAAGACTGAGTGCGATAGATTTCTATTTATTAAAAACATCAAGGAATGCAGGGATAATGCTGGAAGTGGTGTTGAAGGAGAAGATCAGCCATGATCACATTGAATGATGGAGCGGATTTGAAGGACTGAATAGCTGACTCCTGTTCCTATTTCTTAACATTCTTATTGCAATAGGAAAGGAAGGTAAGAGTAGGGAAGTTCTGCTGCAGTTTTGCACAACCTTCATCAGAACACAACTGGAGTAATGTGTGTAGTGTTGGGCACCTTACTTAAGAAAGGATAGAATTGTGTTGGAACCAGTTCAGAGAGAGTTCACTCGACTGATCCCTGGGATGGAGAGGTTTATTTTATGAGGAAAATTTGAGCAGATAGGAGCAATATCTATTCAAATTCCGGAGATTAAAAGGTGATCGCATTGAGACAAATAAGTTCATGAGGGGATGAGACAGGATGGCTGCTGAGAGGCTGTTTCTTCTTGGAAGAGAGACCAGAACAAGGGGACAAATTTTAAAATTTAATTGCCAGTCCCATAAGATTGAATGTGGAGACATTTATTTTATAGATGGTCGCTAGTCAGTGGAATTCTCTCCCCGGAGACCAGTGGAGGCAGAGTCATTGAATATATTCAAAGCTGAGTTAGAAATGATTTTGGATTGAGAAGAGAATCAAGGGGAAGCGACAGAGAAAAGAGTTGAGATGAGAATGAGATCAGCCGTGATGGAGTATGTTCGAGGGGCTGAATGGCCTTCTGCTGCTGCTAGTTATTTTGTTCTTATCCCAATACGTCCTTCAGACTGCTCTCTGTGACCAGTGATGGATACACGAGCTCTATGTTTTGTACACACCAGAGGCTCTCCTGTGCCCATTCATTAGGCCACTCACTCTCTCAGCTCCACAACCCATGTCACCAGCAGCGATTGCCCACTCTGCCCCAGGCCTTCCTGATGCAGCACTTCATCTTCCATTGGCGTAAGAATGGAAAGATCTCGGTGTCTCCACTCTTCTCCACTCATTCCCTGACATTGTTTGCTCTTTTTCCAAACGCACACATTATTACTCACTCACCAAACACATGCATTTACCCAGGGTTGTCCAACGTGTGGACCAAGGGCTGAATGTGACCCTCGAAGCCCCTCAATGTGGCCCCCGGAGTGAGTTTCCAAAATCTCAGTGACACTGTTCAGTTTGAATGGAAGAATCTACATGGAGCTGCTCCTCCAATCACGTGCCGTTTCTTTCCCATGTTTGCTGCTGCTGGGTTTTTGAGCCAATCTGCAGCAAATGTTGGAGAGAAACAATCTGTGATCGATGAGGATTAAACTCTAATTCTCATCTTTATTTATTCCTCATTATTGTGCTCAGCAAGTTGTTTCTTTTCATATCTCAGTCTAGTTTTAATTGAAATTTCTGCTGTGCCGAACGTCTTCTTTCTGAAATTTACTCATCGGCCCCTTGAGTGAGAAAGACATTGCCATGTGTTTGCCCACGTGAATATGTTGGTAAACCCTGCTCTAGCCTCTGCTGGTGCCAGTCTAACGGACATGTCTCTGACAGTCAATGCTGCTGCCTTTGCATTGCCAGTGGCTGGGTGGAGATGTTCTTTCTACAATTTCACTCTCATCCTTATTCACATATCAGGCTGTGCTGCACTCACCTTGTCAGAACACATCAGGACATTGATCCTTTTCCACACTGCAACCACGTGTCTCAAACCTGCTCACCTCCCAGCAAACCCCATCCAGACTGGCTGGTATCGATGGGATAATCTCCTTTCATCCTGAGGGAACAGCACCTCCCTCCGATCCCAAGCAGCCGTGAGGAGCCCCTCCAGGGAGGAATTAGTGATTGGGGAGCAACCCTTGCCCTGCTTTCTGTTATTTCAGCCCCTCATTCAGTAAGCAGAGCTGCCTCGCTGCTCCCTCCAGAGCTGCTGTGTTTGAAAGTGCTGCTGGCTGCCTTTGGAGATGGTGCCAGCTTTGCCTGAACCGGGACTGCCCAATACCCAGGCTTCCTGAGTGGACAGCTCCCCCCTGCCTGCCAGCCGTAAATTGTCCGCCTCTGACAATATCACCTTCATAACTCTGCCTATCCCGCCCACACGGACACACCACTCATTTCCAATCCCCATGTTGGGACTTCAGAGCTTCTGGTAAAGTCACAGCCATTATCTTCAACCTCACCACATACTGCATTCCCAAAACACTGACCATCCCATGTCGCTCCCGAGCCACTCCGAGTAAGGACATGGGGATCCTGTGATTTGTCTTGTCCCATCATCACATTCATCATTTAATCGCTCCTGTAATTCCAGTTTGTCCTTTCTTTGTTTCTGCCCCAGCCACCCACCGCTGTCACTTCAAACCTGTCAATTCACTGCCATTTCCCAGTTCCAATGAAAGCTAAAACTTTAACCCTGTTTCTCTCTTCACAAATATTTACCCAACCAGCTGAGCATTTCCACCATATTCTATTCATATTTCATTTTCAGCATTGAGTATTTCCTCATTCTATAAAAATGCAAGTTGTGTTTTGAATGTCTCTCATAAAATACTTTACTGTTGTTATTCAGTGTTATTTAAAATACTGGGGATTTAGTCTGATTCCTGTTAATTTTCTCTCTCTGATCTGGATTAAAACGCTCTCAGAGATTCTTGGGCTGAGGATCTCGCCTCCGCTCTCAGTACAAACCAGTCACTGAGGATTCTGTACCTGCATTCAAACTACTTCACAGACAAATCTGTTTCTGCTTTCCACCGCCTCATACTGACCTGCAGGAGTCTGGAGTTTATCTGGCGAGTGCTTGTGTTAATTTTCAGTGCAATAATTAAAATATAAATGGAATTTAAAATATAAATTGTCCAGAATCTTCCAAGCAGCAGCAACGGTCAGCAGATTGTCGGTATGTGTGAAAATTCTCCAAACCGGAAATTCCTGCATATTTCTCCGGGGTCTTCAGGACAGTGACTCCAGGGAGCTCCATCAGAGCAGAGTTGGGAAAAAGAGAGCACACACACTATTTGCAGCACAATGACCCCAGGGAGCTCCATCAGAGCAGAGTTGGGGAAGAGAGAGCACACACACTATTTGCAGCACAGTGACCCCAGGGAGCTCCATCAGAGCAGAGTTGGGGAAGAGAGAGCACACACACTATTTGCAGCACAATGACCCAGGGGAGCTCCATCAGTGCAGAATATCTTGGGGAGGTGAAAGCACACACACTATTTACAGCACAGTGACCCCAGGAGCTCCATCAGAGCAGAGTCGGGGAAGAGAGAGCGCACACCCAATTTACAGCACTTTGACTCCTGGGAGCTACTTCAGAGTCGTGTTGGGGAAGAGGGAGCTGACACCCTATTCACAGCATAGTGACTCCAGGGAGCTCCATCAGATCAGAGCAGAGTCGGCGAGGTGAGAGAGAACACCCTATTGACAGCACAGTGACCCTGGGGAGCTCCATCAGACCAGAGTAGAGTTGGGGGAGAGAGAGCACAAACCCTATTTCCAGGACACTGGCTGTGGGAAGCTCCATCAGAGCAGGGTAGAGTCGGGCAAGAGAGAGCGCACACCCTATTAACAGCACAGTGACCCCGGGGTGCTCCATCAGAGCGAATTAGTGTCAGGGAAGAGAGATTACGCTCCCTATTTCCAGCACAATGATGCCGGGGAGCTCCATAAGTTTTGGTTGAATGGTGGAGTGAATGCGTTGGTTTATTGCTGGATGAATGGTCAGTCAGGGAGCTGGCGAGAGGTTGGAGAATTAGTTATGGGTGTTGGGAGGGTGGTCGAGTTGTATTCGGTTGGAGGGTCAATTGGGAATTTGGGTGGTGGCTGGGAGTTGGTCATGTGTTGGGGTCCAGTCAGATGGGGTTGTATGTTGGAGGGTTGGCGTTGGTTAATAACTTTGGAGAGGGTAGTGTGGTGGGGTTGGTTCTGTGGTGATGAGTTTCAGTCAGGGGATTGATCAAGAATGTATTCAAGAGGCTGCCAGATATAGCACTTTGGGTGAATGGGATCAAAGGTTATGGGGGGAAAGCAGGATCAGGCTATTGGGTTGGAAGATCAGCCATGATTGTGATGAATGGCAGAGCAGGCTCGAAGGGCCAAATAGCCTCCTCCTGCTCCGATCTTCTATGTTTCTATGTCAGGTTAGGAGATGTTGGGGCAGGGTGAGGCTAGGTTGGGAGGCTTAGTCAGATTTGTTCAAGGGCTAGTGGGGAGGTATTCCCCAATAAAGGTTAATAGCTCTGGGTCAATTCCTATGTGGATCAGTGCATCAGGACAGCCAGAGCTTCCTGATGCTCATCTTCAGTTGTGTGTCTGGTCTCTGGCGATCCAACGACCAAAAGATTTGTCCTATTAACTCCAGTCTCTTGTTACTCTATTGTTCAATTTGTTTATTTCCTGTTTCATCTTTAGTCTGTTTCAGGCTGTTTAATAATCAGTTCAGTCCAAATGGAGAGAGAGAGCTGAAGTCGCTGCAGGGATCCAGACTGGGACTGACAATGTTCGTGTGAACGTTTCAATTCATAAACATTGCTGCTCCACCGGTTACAGTAAAATCCTGAATTGTGAAGATCTTCGACAGTCCCTTCCAAACCCTTCATTCCTGCCCCCTTCCCTCCCCATTCAATCAGCCCCTCCAGCCAGGCTGTGATTTTCCTGCTTACCTGGTTTCCTTGAGATTCCCAGCTGGAAAACTGTTGCAGTAGTAGTCTCCACACTGATGGAATGATTGCTACAAACCATTGTTTAAGCAGCAATGTGTTGTCAGTGTTCTCAGCAACAGAGTCTTCATCCTCCTTTCAAAAGGGAACAGCAAAGATAACTTTCCAGAGAGAGAACTGTGTGTGTGCGCTCTTTGTGAGCCTCAGACAAGTTCAGTAACTCCCATGTCTACATCTGGGAACCACTTGCTGAAGTGTGGATATTGAACAATATTGTCAGGGATTGAAGTTTGTAACTGGAACCTCGGCTGGTGAATTAACACTTTTATCACCAGACATGTACATGAACTCTGTTCAGTCACTCCCCATGGGAGATATTGTCAGGAGATTATCTCAGACTGTAATGTGCACATTTGGTGCAGTTATCAGACACTAATCCCATTCAGAATGGGAGTGGGTAAACTCTGCTGCACTCTGTAATTCCTGTGTCAGGCATTGTCAATATTTAATCTTGCACGGTGGCACAGTGGTGAGCACTGCTGCCTCACAGCGCCAGGAACCGGGGTTCGATTCGGGGTTCGGCTTCAGTCATTTTCTGTGTGAAGTCTGCAGGTTCTCCCTGTGTCTGTGTGGGTTTCCTCCGGGTGCTCCAATTACCTCCCACACTCCAAAGATGTGCGGGTTAGATGGATTGGCCATGCTAAATTGCGCCTTAGTGTCAGGGGGACCAGCTAGGATAAAATGCATGGGGTTATGAGGATAGGGCTTGGGTGGGATTGTGGTTGGTGCAGACTCAATGGGCCGAATGGCCTCCTTCTGCAGTGAATTCTGTGATGCACTGGATCTTGCTGACGGTTTTTTAATGTTTCCAAGATAATTGTCTCAATTTCACAGATTGATTCTTTGAACAATGAAAACACAAACAGTTTAAAAGACAATTACAACCTTTATCCACATTTTGTCTGTTCTCGACCAAAAAATAAGTTCAAAACAAACTATTCCCATGTTGCAGCTCTTGTTCTACAATTCCACAGGTTTCGGTGACACAGAGAGCAGCTCCATTGGAATCCAAATGCTCGACCTCCACTCTCGCACCCTGCCCCTGCTTACCCTGCCAGTTATCAACTTCAACAAAAGTTCCCACATATTTATCAGGGAAAGTTTCACTGTTGACTCTGGTGAAGCAGGATGACCATTCCTCAACCCACAACAAACACACACACACGGTAAATGTTACTACATTTATTTCTGGAACTATTAAAACCCGAACGCACGGGTTGGTTAAATTGATTCCAATACTAAGGTTGAATATATTTCTGCTTTATAATCTCAATCTCAGAGGTGAGCTGGCAAGGTGGATACAGAACTGGCTTGGGTCAGAGAAGACAGAGGGTAGCAGTGGAAGGGTGTGTTTCTGAATGGAGGACTGACAAGTGGCGTTCCTCAGGGATCAGTGCTGGGACCTTTGCTGCTCGTAATATATATAAATGATTTGGACGAATTACTAACTGGTTTGATCAGTAAGGTTGCGGATGACACAAAAGTTGGTGGATTTGCAGACAGCGATGAGGGCCATCAGAGGATACAGCAGGATATAGATCGGTTGGTGGCTTGGGCAGAAAAATGGCAGATGGAGTTTAATCCGGACAAATATGAGGTAATGCATTTTGGAAGGTCTAGAAAAGATAGGGAATATACAGTAAATGGCAGAACCCTTAAGTGTGTTGATCGGCAGAGGGATCTGGGTGTACAGGTACACAGGTCACTGAAAGTGGCAACGCAGGTGGAGAAGGAAGTCAAGAAGACCTACGGCATGCTTGCCTTCATCGGCCGGGGCATTGAGTTTAAAAATTGGCAAGTCATGTTGCAGCTTTATAGAACCTTAGTTAGGCTGCATTTGGAATATAGTGTTCAATTTTCGTCGCCACACTACCAGAAGGATGTGGAGGCTTTGGAGACGGTACAGAAAAAACTTACCACGATGTTGCCTCGCATAGAATGCATTAGGTATGAGGGGAGGTTGGAGAAACCTGGTTTGTTCTCACTGAAACGACGGAGGTTGAGGGGTGACCTGATAGAAGTCTACAAGATTATGAGGGGTGTGGACAGAGTGGATAGTCAGAAGCTTTTTTCCAGGGTGGAAGTGTTAATTAGTGGGGGGCATAGGTTTACGGTGCGAGGGGCAAGGTTTAGAGGAGATTTACGAGGCAAGTTTTTTTACACAGAGGGTGGTGAGTGCCTGGAACTCGGTGCCAGGGGGGAAGTAGTGGAAGCAGATACGATAGTGAGTTTTAAGGGGCATCTGGACAAATACATGAATAGGATGGGAATAGAGGAATACGGTCCCCGGAAGGGTAGGGGTTTTTAGTTCAGTCGGGCAGCATGGTTGGTGCAGGGTTGGAGGGCCGAAGGGCTTGTTCCTGTGCTGTAATTTTCTTTGTTCTTTGTTCACACAGCTGCTGACATTTCCACACAAAAACACAATCACAAGCATAATCTCACAAAAACATTCACACAGACACACACAGCAATACAGAGAGAGATATAAGCATGGAAACATTCACACCCAGACATACAGATACATAATCATACACATAGACACATCCGGACATCCTATACACATTCCTGCAGACACGCACACACATACACACAGATATAAACTGACACCTACACACTCATTCATACACTGACAAACTTACACACATGCTCACAGGCACAAAGAAACACTCACAAACACACACACACAAACCCATATACTTGCACATTCTTATCCATGTACTGCAACACAGACTTACAGAGAGAAACACAGAATCTCTCTTCAACAACACACAGCCACACACCCACGGAAACATACATCACAAACCACAACAAGCAACAAACACATGGGCTGCAGTGGTTAATGAATTCTCATCACCCCGTAGCCAAATGAAATTTAAGTTGGACAACAAATGAAAACATTTCCTCTGAAGCCGACATCCCCAGAACGAAAGCAAAAAAGGAACACTGGCGCAGCATTGCACCAGATCAAAGCCTCGGAAAAGCAGTGTCCTCTTTCCTTGTTCCTTATATCTCACTGTGCAGATGCAGAGCTATTGCATAGAAAGTTAGAATTCACAATTTCAGTCTGTTCCTGCACACTCAATTTCGCTTTATTTAATTTCTGAATGTATGATTTATTTTGGATTATCCCAAAGATCTCAGGACGGAGGCATGATGTCAAATATTACCATTATTTATAAATCTGTTTGTTTTACCATGACAGATATTACCTGACGTTTGCCAGTTAGTTGCTTTTCATCCATCTGCAGTTGCAGCTGCCGGCGCTGAAAAGTGGATCGATATTCCACACCAATAAAACGTCACATTGAATCAGGGAAATTCTTCAAAGACAATGAATTAATCACTTTCAAAATGGTATCATTTCTTCAGAACAAACTATTCATATCATTTATTGTTTAAATTAACTTTATTGTGTTGTCTGGTCTGTGCTAGTTTCACTCAATACTGCTCATAATGTGACATGATGTATGTTATTGAGTCTTGGAAGAGAGAGAGTTAATGCTGCCGCTCTGTAATTGTAATGAATATTCCTAATTTTACAATCTTTATAACTACTTATTTGAAATTAAATGCTTGCTGGTTAATTTGTTAAATGCTAATTGAGAATCACTGGAATCCTGAAACTAATACGTCCACTGAAGCTAATAAAGACGGGGGGACCAGTACAAATTTTGTAGCGAACAGTGAGCGTGAAACTCGTGAGACCATGAGATATCGGAGCAGAATTCAGCTATTCTGCTCATCGAGACGACTCTGCCATTTAATCGTGGCTGATAAGTTTGTCATTCCCTTTGTCCTGCCTTTTCCCCATAATATTTGATCCCCTTACCAATCAAGAATGTATTTAGCTCTTTACCTTGCCTTTAACATCGGAGGTTGTTGCACAGAGCTAAACCTCACGGGATCCAGGGTGAGATATCTAAATGTATACAAAATTGGTTTCTTGACAGAAGTCAGAGGGTGGTTGTGGAAGGTTGTTTTTCAAACTGCAGGCCTTGACCAGCGCTGTGCATCAGGGATCAGTGCTGGGTCCACTGTTATTTGTCATTTATATTAATGATTTGGACGAGAATATAGGAAGCATGTTTCATAAGTTTTCAGATGACACTAAGATTGGTGGTATAGTGGACAGTGAAAAACGTAAGTTTGCGGACGACACAAAATTGGCTGGACTTGCAGATAGTGAGGAGCATTGTCAGAGGCTACAGAAGGATACAGATAGGCTGGAAATTTGGGCAAAGAAATGGCAGATGGAGTTCAATCCTGATGAATGCGAAGTGATGCATTTTGGTAGAACTAATGTCGGTAGGAGCTATACGATAAATGGCAGAACCATAAAGGGTGTAGATACGCAGAGGGACCTGGGTGTGCAAGTCGACAGATCCTTGAAGATAATGTCACACGTGGAGAAGGTGGTGAAGGAGGCATATGGCATGCTTGTCTTTATAGGACAGGGCATAGAGTATAAAAGTTGGGGTCTGATATTGCAGATGTATAGAACGTTGGTTCGACCGCATTTGGAATACTGCATTCAGTTCTGGTCGCCACACTACCAGAAGGACGTGGAGGCTTTGGAGAGTGTACAGAGGAGGTTTACCAGGATGTTGCCTGGTATGGAGGGGCTTAGTTATGAGGAGAGATTGGGTAAACTGGGGTTGTTCTCCCTGGAAAGACGGAGGATGAGGGGAGACTTAATAGAGGTGTACAAAATTATGAAAAGCATAGATAGGGTGAACGGTGGGAAGCTTTTCCCCAGGTCGGTGGTAACGTTCACGAGGGGTCATAGGTTCAAGGTGAAGGAGGGGAGGTTTAACACGGATATCAGAAGGACATATTTTACACAGAGGGTGGTGGGAGCCTGGAATGCGCTGCCAGGCAAGGTGGTGGAGGCGGACACACTGGGAACGTTTAAGACTTATCTAGATAGCCACATGAACGGAGTGGGAATGGAGGGATACAAAAGAATGGTCTAGCTTGGACCAGGGAGCAGCACGGGCTTGGAGGGCCGAAGGGCCTGTTCCTGTGCTGTATTGTTCTTTGTTATCTCCAATTGCAACGGAATCTTGATCAATTGTGCCAGTGGGCTGATGAATGGCAGATTGAGTTTAATTTAGACAAATGAGAGGTGATGCATGTTGGTAGATTGAACCAGGCCAGGACTTACTCAGTTGATGGTAGCGCATTAGGAAGAGTTGCAGAGCAAAGAGATCGAGGGGTAAATGTTCATAGCTCCTTGAAAGTGGAGTCACAGGTGGACAGAGTGGTGAAGAAGGCATTCAGCATGCTTGGTTTCATCTTCAGAACATTGAATACAGGAGTTGGAATGTCTTGTTGAAGTTGTAAAAGACATTGGTAAGGCCACACTTGGAATACCGTGTGCAATTTTGGTCACCCTGTTATAGAAAGGATATTATTAAACTAGAAAGAGTGCAGAAACGATTCACTGGGATGCTACCGGGACTTGATGGATTGAGTTATAAGGAGAGGCTGGAAAGACTGGGAATTTTTTCTCTCGAGCATAGGAGGCTGAGGGGTGATCTTATAGAGGTCTATAAAATAATGAGGGGCACAGATCAGCGAGATAGTCAATATATTTTCCCAAAGGTAGGGGAGTCTAAAACTAGAGGGCATAGGTTTAAGGTGAGAGGGGAGAGATACAAAAGTGTTCAGAGGGGCAATTTCTTCACACAGAGGGGGGTGAGTGTCTGGAACAAGCTGCCAGAAGTAGCAGTAGGGGCGGGTACAAATTTGTCTTTTAAAAATCATTTAGATAGTTATATGGGTACGATGGGTATAGAGGGATATTGGCCAAATGTGGGCAATTGGGATCAGCTTAGGGGTTTAAAAAAAACGGGTGGCATGGACAAGTTGGGCCGAAGGGCCTGTTTCCATGCCGTAAACCTCTCTGACTCTATGTCTCTGTCTTAAATACACTCATTGAACTGGCCTGCACAATGGCAATGAATTCCACAGATTCACCTCCCTCTGGCTGAAGAAAGTGCTGCTCATCTCATTACTGAAGGGTCATCATTTTATTCACTTTAAAGGAATGACGAGGGTAAGATTAGGGCAGTCAAGGATAGTAGTGGGAAGTTGTGCGTGGAGTCCGAAGAGATCGGAGAGGCATGCGAAATGAATATTTTTTGTCAGTATTCACACAGGAAAAAGACAATGTTGTCGAGGAGAATACTGAGATACAGGTTACTGGACTAGACGGGATTGAGGTTCATAAGGAGGAGGTGTTAGCAATTCTGGAAAGTGTGAAAATAGATTATCCCCCTGGGCCGGATGGGATTTATACTCGGATTCTCTGGGAGGCAAGGGAGGAGATTGCAGAGCCTTTGGCTTTGATCTTTACGTACTCATTGTCTGCAGGAATAGTGCCAGAAGACTGGAGGATAGCAAATGTTGTCCCCTTTTTCAAGAAGGGAAGTAGAGACAACCCTGGTAATTATAGA
Source organism: Mustelus asterias (assembly GCF_964213995.1). NCBI lineage: Eukaryota > Metazoa > Chordata > Chondrichthyes > Carcharhiniformes > Triakidae > Mustelus > Mustelus asterias. Next base: position 544,929 of record NW_027590120.1, on the reverse strand, counting down.
CCAGTGAGCCTTACTTCTGTTGTGGGCAAAGTTTTGGAAAGGATTATAAGAGATAGGATTTATAAACATCTAGAAAGTAATAACTTGATTAGGGATAGTCAACACGGTTTTGTGAAGGGTAGGTCGTGCCTCACAAACTTTATTGAGTTCTTTGAGAAGGTGACCAAAGAGGTGGATGAGGGTAAAGCAGTTGATGTGGTGTACATGAATTTCAGTAAAGCGTTTGATAAGCTTCCCCACGGTAAGGTACTGCAGAAAATACGGATTGAGGGTGATTTAGCGGTTTGGATCAGAAATTGGCTAGCTGTAAGAAGACAGAGGGTGGTGGTTGATGGGAAATGTTCATCCTGGAGTTCAGTTACTAGTCGTGTACCGCAACGATCTGTTTTGGGGCCACTGCTGTTTGTCATTTTTATTAATGACCTGGATGAGGGTGTAGAAGGATGGGTTAGTAAATTTGTGGACGACACTAAAGTTGGTGGAGTTGTGGACAGTACGGAAGGATGTTGCAGGTCACAGAGGAATATAGATAAGCTGCAGAGCTGGGCTGAGAGGTGGCAAATGGGGTTTAACGCGGAAAAGTGTGAGGTGATTCACTTTGGAAGGAGTAACAGGAATACAGAGTACTGGGCTAATGGTAAGATTCTTGGTAGTGTGGATGAGCAGAGAGATCTCGGTGTCCATATGCATAGATGCCTGAAATTTGGCACCAAGGTTGATAGGGTTGTTAAGAAGGCGTACGGTGTATTAGCTTTGATTGGGAGAGGGATTGAGTTTCGGAGCCATGAGGTCATGTTGCAGCTGTACAAAACTCTGGTGCGGCCGCAGTTGGAGTATTGCATACAGTTCTGGTCACTGCATTATCAGAAGGGTGTGGAAGCATTGGAAAGGGTGCAGAGGAGATTTACCAGGATGTTGCCTGGTATGGTGGGAAAGTCTTATGTGGAAAGGCTGAGGGACTTGAGGCTGTTTTCGTTCGAGAGAAGAAGGTTAAGAGGTGACTTAATAGAGGCAGACAAAATGATCAGAGGATTAGATAGAGTGGACAGTGAGAGCCTTTTTCCTCAGATGGTGATGGCTAGCACGAGGGGGCATAGCTTTAAATTGAGGGGTGATAGATATAGGACAGATGTCAGAGGTAGGTTCTTTACTCAGAGTAGTAAGGATGTGGAATGCCCTGCCTGCAGCAGTTGTGGACTCGCCAACATTAAGGGCATTCAAATGGTCATTGGATAAACATATGGATGGTATTGGAATAGTGTAGGTTAGAGGGGCATTAGATTGGTTTCATGGTTGGCGCAACAGCGAGGGCCGAAGGGCCTGTACTGCGCTGTAATGTTCTGTGTTCTATTATTCTGAGGCTGTGCCCTCGGATCATCGTCTGTCCTACGAATGGAAGCATTTTTGCCACATCCACTCTATCCAAGCCTTTCGGTATTCTGTAAGTTTAATTGAGCACCGCCCCTTCCCACCACCGCCCCCCCCCCCCCCCCGCCCCCGGTTATCCTTCTAAACTCCATTGAGTACAGACCCAGAGTCCTCAAATGCTCCTCATACATCATGAAGCTCTGCTGGACTCTCTCCAGGACCATCACATCTTTCCTTTGATACAGGGCCCAAAATTGCTCATGATACTCCAAGTGTGGTTTGACTAGAGCCTTATAAAGCTTCAACAATATTTCCCTGGTTTGGCAGCACGGGTTATTTTAATTTCTAAATGTGGCAAAGACCTTGAGGTTAAAAAATAAAACTAAAAGAAACCCTACAGTGCAGAAAGAGGCCATCCGGCCCATTGAGTCTGCACCGACCACAATCCCACCCAGTCCCGAACCCTATATCCCTACACATTTACCCGCTCATCCCTCTAGCCTATGCATCTCAGGACACTAAGGGGCAATTTTTTAGCATGGCCAATCAACCTAACCCCCACATCTTTGGACTGTGGGAGGAAACCGGAGCACCCGGAGAAAAACCACGCAGACATGAGGAGAATGTGCAAACTCCACACAGACAGTGACCCAAGCCGGGAATCGAACCCAGGTCCCTGGAGCTGTGAAGCAGCAGTGCGAACCACTGTGCTACCGTGCCACCTCAGCTGCTGAAGTCAATTATTACATGTCAATGTCCCAGATTGGTCTGTTATGATTGACCAAACAAGAAGAGATTCAGGTGCAGCTTCCAGTCGATTTCACACCCACTGGGAGTTGCATTGATTATTTATCTGATGTCTGTGATCACCCTGAACAAATATTAAACTGGAGAGATGATGAAGTTTTAATTGTAATATCTAACGGTGTAACTGGGAGCAAAGTGAATTTGATAAAGTCTGGAATACAGGCTGGGGGAATGAGAGGGAAGCTGTTGTGCTGAATGAATGGTTCTTGTTGTCGGGAGGGATGGAGGGAGGGAGGCGGATGTGGATGGGGGTAAATTTGAGAAGGTGCTGACATTTGAACTGGTTCCCAGTGCCTCTGAACAGCTGAACTGGGGAAGCTTTTGCGCAGAGACGACACTGGTGCGAGTGCTGTTTCTCCTCCTGGTCGCCAGGGGTCGCTGTAGCGCTCCCAGCTGCTTCTCCACCCAGTGTTATCTGCGCCTGGACGCTGCCCTCTTTTTAGGTCAAACCAAATAAACAAACTCAGATTAAGTCAGGACAAAGAAAAAGGGGCAGCTCCCCAAAAGGAGGGGCAACAGCCCGAACAGAAATCAAAGTACAAAGGAAACTTAAAAACATCAAATCAAAATGTGATTATTAGGGTCGATAATGCACCCCAACCCCTGCGGTGCCCAACGGGCGCGGAAGGCGTCAACCGCGCCCGTGGACACCGCATGCTCCCTCTCCAGGGACACCTGGCCACGAACGTAGCCGCGGTAGAGGGGCAGACAGTCAGGGTGGACGGGCCCCCTCGATCACCCGCTGCCTGGACCGGTAAATGCCGCGTTTTGCCAGGCCCAGGAGCAGGTTCACGAGGAGGTCGCCATCCTGACCCTCCCCTCTCCGCACCGGGTGTCCGTAGATCAGGAGCGTGGGACTGAAGTGCAAACAAAACATCAATAAAAGGTTCTTTAGGAAAACATAAAGGGAGTGCAGCCTAAGACACACAACATACACATAGTCCATGGACTCCACAAGGCAACAGAAAGGGCAGTCTTAGGAGCCCGTGAACCAGTGAATCCTACAATTGTGCGGAACTGCTGCATGCATCACCCTCCACCCCAGGTCCCCGACGTAATTGGGGGAGATCCCTCCGTAGAGGGACCTCCAGTGGGGACCCCCGCCGCCCGGCGGCAACAAGGCCCGCCAAGGTGTATCCGGGCGACAGGCGAGGAGGCGGTAGTGGAAGGTGTGCAGCAGCAGCCCGCACAGGAAACGCCTCCGCGCGGTAGAAAAAGGCACGGAGGACATTTCCGCGAGGCGGCTCAGGCTGTGGGGCACCTCACCCAGGGAGGGGGGTTGAGGTTTTGGGCCAATGTGGAATTCCATCCGAACAGGGGAACGCTTGGGCGGGATCCCACTGCACGCCTGCGCCGCCTCGAGTTTGCGTGCAGTTTCGGGGCCGAGCACGACCGTCCTAAGGTCTAGGATGGCTTTGGCCGCGTGACGGACGGTCGTCCCCGTGCGCTCAGCCAGCATGCGGGGACTCATCCAGCCCGCCCCTCCGCCATCGAGCATGTCCCCGATTCTGGTCACCCCGGCGTCCACAGCCCTCCTCTCCGCCAGCCACCTGAAGTTATACGGCTGGAGGAGCGGATTCCTGAGCAGCGGCTCTCGCACGAGAGCCGCTACTCCTGATGGGGGGGGAGCTGCGTCGCGAGGCGACCTTGTTCCAGACAGTGAGGAGGTCCTGGTAAAAGACGGGCAACTCCTGCAGCGCGGTCGAAGCACGCCCCAGTTCGATATGCAGGAGCTGCACGTCATAATTGAGGCCGTGCCACTGGCGGAAGAAATACGTCGCCATGGCACACCACTGTGGAGGGGGCTCAACGTAAAGGTACCTCTGCAGGGCCTGGAGGTGGAAGGTCGCTATCTGAGTGCGGAGCTTGTCTGCCCTCCTCAAGTGGGAGATACAGAACCGCAGCAGGGACCCAGTGCAGTCGATTGTCCCAGAAGAACCGCAGGAGGGTTCTCTGGATATCGGCGACAAAGCCAGGGGGAGGGGTCAAAGGGACCAGCCGGTACCACAGCATGGAGGCGACCAGCTGGTTTATGGCGCAAACTCGCGCCCCGTAGGACAGCACTCAGAGCAGTCCTGTCCAGCGACTCAGGCGGGTGGAGACTTTGGCCTCCAGCTCCCGCCAGTGCGCCGGCCAGGATTCCTCGGCTGGGCAGAGATGGGCCCCCAAGTAGAGGAGGTTGGTCCTGCTCCAGGTAAAAGGCCTGAGCTCCTCCGGAAGGTGGTCCATCTCCCAAGGACCAACAAGGAGTCCGGAGCACTTGGCCCCGTTGATCCTGGCGGAGGATGCGGCAGAGTACACCGCCTGGCATTCTCGCATCCTCCGGAGGTCAGCCGGGTCCGTGAACATGAGGAGCACGTCATCGGCGTAAGCTGACAGGACCACCCCTACGTCCGGTCCGCGCAGGGCCAAACCTGACAACCTCCTCCGCAAGAGGCGCAGGGATGGCTCCATGCATACGGAATATGCCTGGATGCTGCTCAGAGGTGGAACGTCCGCGATCTGTGGAGGGACGGGACCATCGCCATATTGTTATGAAGTCACCGCGAGGCCCTCCCAGCCTTTTATTTTTCAATAAAATGGAGAAAGTGAGAGAAATTCTGAGCCGGACAACCCGCCAGGAACGGAATTAAAATTAAATAAAATGCATATTTATATCAAAATGCCGGCGGCTGAACTGCGCATGTGCAGAACTTTCGCCCAGACGGCATCGCACAGGTCACATTTTTAAAAAAAATAGAAAATGAAGCGACGTTCGCGAATCGAGCAGGAACCGAAATTGTGACGAGAGGATCATAATTAAAATCATCAACATTTAAAGAAGATTAACATGCAGCTGCCTGTGCACATGCGCATGAGGGGAATTCTCCCAGAGGGTAGCGGGCGGGTCGCCGCCCCATTGAAGCTGTCGCCCTGACATGGCCGCCGGCCGTCTCCACTGAGTTTGTTTATTTGGTTTGACCTAAAAAGAGGGCCGGCCGTCTCCACTGGCAACGCAAGATGGCCGCCAGCCGTTCTCCCACGCCAACGCAAGATGGCCGCCGGCCGTCAACCCTGGCAACCCAAGATGGCCGCCGGCGGTGGGTGTGATTGTGGCGCAAGCGCAGGTCTCCCTGCAGCCCATTGTCCAGGTTGCCCCCAGTGGATGTGGTTGGGATGGTGCAGCAGATGGAGCAACAATCCCAGTTTCAATAGGGGGACAGAAGCTGCAATGCTGCTCCCTGTTGTACACTCCTCTCCAGTCTCTGCATTGCAGAGCGTTTAAAGCCAGAGAGTGAATTGTCCGCGGATGAGCTTGACGCTCTTCCCTTGGTATCAAACCAGCCCCAATTAAAACCATAGAATCCCTACAGTGCATCGAGTCTGCATCGACAGAGCATCTTACCCGATTCCCCTAACCCTGCATATTCATTCTCTAATCCCCCTAACCCACACATCTTTGGAATGTGGGAGGATACCGGAGCACCCGGAACAAACCCACGCAGACACGGGGAGAACGTGCAGACCCCACACATACAGTGACCCAAGGCTGGAATCGAACTCGGGTCGCTGGCGCTGTGAGGCAGCAGCGCTAAACACTGTGTCACCGTGCTGCCACTCGGGCAAATGTATTTGTTTTGAACACGGGGCGGGCGGGGGGATTTCTAACTCACTTTGATTATTGGGTGGGGGGGTGAACTCAGCGTTGCCTCAATATCCACCCTCCCCCCCCCCCACCCCCCCCCCCCCACCTCCCCCACCTCCCCACCTCCCCCACCTCCCCACCTCCCCCGCCTTCCTGCTCTTGGTTCTTATTTAAAAACAACTCATTCCTCCACCTGGCCCACCGATAGGGTAAGAGAAAGCAGAGAAAAGGTTACGGCATAGAAAGAGGCCATTCAGCCCATCCCATGGTGCACCAGCTCGAGAAATAGAAACTAGCATTCCATTCTAATCCCACCTTCTAGCGACCCAACCCCTAGCCCCATCTTTACAGGTTACAACATTTCAGCTACAGATCCGGGTGCTGATCGAGTGAGTCGAAGGGTTTCTGTCTGAACCACCAGTTTACACAACGGATTCCAGACACCCACTACACTCTGAGTGAAAAGCTTCTTCCTAATATCCCCTTTAATCCTCCCATCAATCCCCTTCATTCTGTGCGAACCCCACTCCCCCGGTAAGTGACGTCTCCCTGCTCCGGGGAAACTGCTGTTTCCTCTCCACCCTGTTTCGGCCCCTCAGATTTTTGGACACCTCAGTTTGGTCTCCCTCCGCCTCATGTGTTCTCAGCAAAACAACCCTGGCCAAGCCGATCTTTCCTCATCGTCGCAATTCCCAGTTCTGGCAACACTTCTATAAATCCAAATGGTTATCCAGTCACATTAAGCTGTCCATTTAACATTGCTTCATCGCCAACTGTGACACTCGCAGAGACGGTGCAAATGTTCGAATATTTATTTAGAAAAGAATGGAATATTTATTGAAATGTTCAGGTGAATCTCAATGATGGTCATTGACCAGGTCTACATAAAACAATCGTGCAGTCCCAGGTTAAAAGTAATTTTAACAAAGTTGAAGGTTATCGTGAAATTGGAGATTGCCGGTGACTCCCAATAGATTTATCAATTCGAGCAATCGTTTATAAAAGCACCAGGATTGTGTGGAACTTTAACATTAACATTTCGATCTTCATGACGAGTATTGTGTTTACTGCAGGCCACCACTTCAGCACAGAGATTAGGAAGGGGACAGCGGAGACCTTTTGGAAGATTTTCAAAGATGAAATGCTTCAGTTATAAGGAGTTATTGGAGAAGTTTGAGTTGTTGTGCTTCGAACATAGAAGATTAGAAAATGACCTAATCGTGGTTTTCCCGACGTGAGGTCTGGATGGAGTATGCAGGAAATGACTCCATCTGCTTTAAAGTCAATTGCCAGGGGTCATGGATATCAAGGCAGTGGCAAAAGACAGAGAAAGGACGGGAGCATGTTTGATGGGATCGCAAAGGTGGCAGTAGGTAATTTCATTAACAATTTTGAAAAGGGAATTGGAAAGCTATTTGAGGAAAAGCACCTGACAAGCACACAACTAATAAAAAACAACACAGCATAAATGAACGGAAATAACGCAGACAGGGAGAAGCAGAAACTTGCACACGAACGTACACACGCGCATCTGTTCACACAGGCAGACACATGTATAATTAAACATAGAGTGACTTACACAAAGGGACAGAGGCTCAGAAAGATCACTGCCACCCATTAGGCCGATCATTCGTGTACTTAAGGCAGAAATTCCGTGAATAAGGATGAGAAAAACATCTCGCATTGTTGAAAGGCAGGGGTTACCCTTCCGGGTAAGGCATGATCCATCCCAAAGGAACGTGGTGAAAATTGAAACTGAATGAGGAATAGGGGAAACATGTTGGGCAGGATTCGAACCGGGAGACTCCCATGTATATCCAGTCCATCAGCTTACCAACTGGGCTATAGCTACACTGGGTCGTATTCTAAAACATTAGACTGATCATCATTCAAAACAATTCGAATAAACATCACCGTCATGATGTGATTTCGACTTTTTAGTCAGGATGTAAATGCGTTTCATCACTCTGCTGGTTTCAGAGATCTGTATTCTTTCCACATTTCAGCCCAATATAATTTGACGTACAAAGATATTTTTTTTCGACAAATACACGGATAATCCATGTGCATGCATCACAGTTGTGATATAAACAGTGAGACCGTGATGTAATCCAATACAGAGACAACACAATATCTCCCCGAAAGGCGCTATATGAACGCAATTTCTTATTTGATTCAGCTAACACCATGTTATCATGGTGATATAATATAGATTTAGAATTCAAACGACTCTCCCACGTACTAAGTACATATTGTATTCCTGAACGTCCGATTTGCAAATTTGAATTGAATTCGCGATTTTGCACGCTAAGGTTTTGTTTTCTGTATTTATTACCACGGAAATACTCAGTCAAATACAATAAAAATAAAACATTCGACTAGTGTTGAATATTGAACTGCACTGAAAATGGTGCAAAAATCCTGAGGGTCCAGAAACATCTTAGACCCAGACAGTGGTTTGGCTTCTTAAGTCAAGAGAGAAACAGAGTTAACGTTTCCAGTCCATGTGACCCTTCATCAGAGGTAAAAAGAGGGTTTCATTTTTATTACATTTTCAGCTCAATGGCTTCAGTTCAGGTCTGAAATTTCCCATAAGCCCCAAAGATATCCTGAACTTTCTTCTAAATCAATTGGTTAGTTCACATTCAGAAGCAAAAACACATCTCTTCCTTGCAGTTTATTACATACGGGGCTGAAAGTAGATTCACAATAGAGAAGAGGTTTGAGAGCAGCCAGTATCGAAACATCGCTTCTGGGACACTGCCACAGCCCCTCCAACTACTTCCCCTCACCTCCCTCACCATCCCATCTCGCCCCCTTTCCCCGACAAGTTTAATATTCATTCCCTTCCTCACTGTCACACAATGACAGCAGTGCGTTGCATATATAACAAACAATATATAAGTCCCCAAACCCCGTTCTACAGCATCTTCCACACACAGGACCTCTATCACTTAGAAGGAGAAGTACAGGTAATAAGTTCGCAAATCAACACCTGCAGGTTACCTTCCAAGACGCATATGTTACTGTCCTGGTTCTGTGTCACCATTCTCTCATCTTCGCTTAGACAAAAACCTGGAAATTTCTCTGAAGATCACAGTGGATTTACCGACACCACGGGTTCAAGCAGTTGGCTCACAGCCACATTCAGAAGGATAATAAAGTTTTCTTTTTAAATAAATGGTGACCTTGCCAAAGACACTCATGCACAGGAATAGAAACTTTTCCAAACCTCGGTCACCCTCTCTTGGCTTTGTGATCCAGTCTCTATTGAAATTGACCCACAGTGCCCCCCGCCTCATCATCTACACACTGACAGATACAAGAATATCAGCCCCTGCTTCAGTGAGATTAATGTCCATGTTTTCTAGCTGGAATACATTCCCTTCATCGGGAATTCAGCCGAGACAGCGTACTTCCCACACAGAGTCCGCCTGCCCATGATTCACAGGCTTCATGTCTGCATTGACTGGAAGGTTACAAAATGGCAAATGATGTGAAGGTGATGGGCAAATTTCCCGATGCGAGTCTCCCACTCTCCATCCTTCTCTCTCCCTCTCTCCTGCTGTCTCTCACTCTTTACTTCACACTGTCTCTCCCTCTTTCTCCCTTTGTCTCGCTCTCCGCCTCTTTCTGCCTCTCTCTCTTTCTCTCCGTTGCTCTTGCTCTCGCCCTCCAGCCACCTATCTCCCTCCCGCTGTTTCCTTCTCGCTGTGTCTTCTTCGCCCTATCATCGCTCCCTCTTTTTCCCATTCTCCAGTTGCCTCGTTTCCCTGCCTCCCGCTCTCGATATTTCTCCCTTCTGCTCTATCCCTTTGCTCTTGCTCTCTCCCCTTGTCTTTTGCTCCCGCGCCCACCCCCCCATCCGACCCCCCCCCCCACCCCCTCCTCCGCCCCCACTTTCTAACTTCCCACTTGCTGTCATCCTCTATCGTAATCTCCCCCTCTCGCTAGCGCTTCCTCTCACTGTCTCTCCTCCTCATTGTCTCCCCATTATCTCAATAAATTACAGTTTGTGCAAAACCGTAATGTGGAGACAGCTGACAAGGTGACAGAGTAAAAAAAAGACCTGCCAATGTGGAGACGCGTTTCATCTGCTACCAGGACATCGACAAATTGAGACAAACCCTGTCTCTCTCTCTCTCTTTCTAGTGAAGGGACATCTCATAGTCTGGCTTGTGAAAGTATCAGGCGCTCTCAATGTATTTTGTTTCTCTCTCCAGTTCTCTCTACCTCTGACACATTTTCCATCTCCCGATCTTATGAGTGGTTGGGATAGAGTTGTAAGATGTGGGAGGTTTGTGAGGGATGAATGGTTTATGAAATGTTGAGGTTGATATATCCACCATCTTATCTCAATTTGTCGATGTCCTGGTAGCAGATGAAATGCGTCACCACATTGGCACGTCTTTTTTTTAACTCTGTCACCTTGTCAGCTGTCTCCACATTAAGGTTTTGCACAAAATGTAATTTATTGATATATGGGATAACGTATCTGCACCGATGGCAGGTTGGCTAGCCAACAGGAAACGGAGAATTGTTTGAACGGCTGTGACGAGTGGTGTGCCATCGGCATCTGTGCTGGGTTCACAACCTTTTTACAATTTGTATGTAAATTACTTGGATGAAGGGACTGAAAGAAAGGTTGCTAAATTTGCTCATGACACAAATATTGGTTGACAATTGTGATGAGGGCAGAAGGAGGCAAATACCTGACAAATGGAATATGAAGTGAAGTAAAGGGAAATTCGCAATGTTGATGCGAATAATACGAAAGAGGCTTATTATCCAAATGATGAGAGGCGGTAGAGCTCTGAAATGCAGAGCGATCTGCGTGTCCTGGTGCTTGAATCGCAAAAAAGCTAATATCCAGCTGCAGCAAGTCATTGGGAAAGCGAATGGAAGGGTAAAATTTACTGTGAGGGGAAATGAATACAACATTCGGGAGGTTGTGCTTCAGTTCGATAGGGCATTGGTGAGATGATAACAGGAGACTTGTGTACATCTATGGTCTCCTTATTTAAGGAAAGATGCAAATTTATTGGAAGCAGTTCAGGACAAGTGTCCTGCAATAATATCTGTAAAGGGCTGCTTGCTGATGAAATAAGTTTGGCGAGATCAGGTTTGCATTCACTGCAGTTTAGGAGAGTAAGGAGCGATTTGATCAAAACTTCTAAGATCATGAAGGGTACTGAAAGTGTAGATGTGGAAAGAATGTTCTCTCTTGCTGAAGAATCTAGAACAAGGAGGCGCTATTTGCAACATGGGGTCGTCCATTTACCGGACAATATTTCTTTATTGTTGTACAGTAAGCGATTAGTTAATGAATTCCTAATGTATGCCAAATTTCCCATTTCCTTGTATGATTACACCCAACGTTACACCCAACATGTTTCTGAACTCTTTCACGAATAACCTCACAATTCCCCAATTTGACAGAAATTTGAAACAATTTCACTGCTTCTTCACCTGGCATTCTCTCCTCCCACCGCTGGTGTCGGTGTGTCACTCCCTCTCTCTCTCTGCACTCTTTCCTCCCACCGCTGGTCTCGGTGTGTCACTCCCTCTCTCTCTGGCATTCTCTTCTCCCACCGCTGGTGTCGGTGTGTCACTCCCTCTCTCTCTGGCACTCTCTTCTCCCACCGCTGGTGTCGCTGTCACTCTCCCCTTCGCTCTGTCACTCTCTCATCCCACTGGTGGGGCAGCTGTGCTCCCCCCTTCTCGCTCTGTCACTTTCTTCTCCCACCGCTGATGTCCCTGTTTCTCGTCCCCTCGCTCTGTCACCCCGACCACGGCTGGTGTCACTGTCTCTCCCTTTTTCGCCTTGTCACTCTCTCCTCCAATCGCCGGAGTTGCTTTCTTTTCCCCTCTGGTTCTGTCACTCTATCCTCCCACCGCTGATAGCTTTGTTTCCCCCCTCCCTCGGTCACTCACTCAAACCAACGCTGCTTTCACTGCCTCTCCCGCTCTCGCTATTTCACTCTCCTCCCACAGCTGGTGTTTCTGTTTCTCCTCCTCCTCTCACTCGCATGGTGGCACAGTGGTTAGCACTGCTGCGAGACAGTGCCAAGGAATCGGGTTCAATTCCTAGCTTGGTCATTTTCTATGCGAAGTCTGCACGTACTCCCCATGTCTGTGTGGGTTTCCTCCGGGTGCTCTGGTTTCCTCCCACATTCAGAAAGATGTGTTAACGGAGGATTTGGCATGCTAAATACTCACTCAATCTCCCCGAACAGGCGTCACTGTGGATTTCACAGTAACTTCATTGCATCTCAAGGTAAGCCTACTTGTGATACTAATAAATAAACCCTCTCCTCCAACCACTGGTGCCACTGTCTCTGCGACTCTCTTCTCAACAACTTTATTGACAACAAGTCGTTGTGGACCTGACACAGCGGAATACAGCAAGTTCAGTGGCAGAAAACAAGCGCGAGCGAGGTGGGCCGATATTTAAACATTTCCGTCTTAATCTGCGCTCAGAACATGGTACTGAATTGTTCAGCTTTATCACCATTCCCAGTATTTATGTATTTGTCAAATGACGGTCTTCAGCTGATGCATATTTTTATTTTAATGGCCATAACGACCGAAGGATGGTTAGAATTGCCGGGCGATAGTGCAGGGGCTGATCTGGAGTAAATGAAAACTAATGGATTACTGGATATAAATCTTGTGAAATTATAATGAAAAGGAGACATGGAAATCTGACCAGCATCTTCACATCTCCCGGCGCACAGAACGGTGCCGAGTACGAGCGGTAGTGCTGGGACGCAACATCATGTTGTATTCAGTTGCTTGGGAAATGCAGTGGACCCTCCCCCTCGCCTCCATGACAATCTAGAGTGCATTAAATGACGACAACAGAAACAAATCATGTATTTATCTGCCCTAATCTTTATTTAAAGATAAGCTTTTACGAAATAAATTTCAAATGCACTTGACAAAAATACACATCAAATTTTGAATGATAGTAACTGCTCCGTTCCGCAATGCAATGCGATGTTACAGCTTTAATATGGACAGTGCAATACTCGATATACATTCTACGTTGTTTCTCATTGTTCATTGAATCGAACGTTTACTTTTTCACGCAAAGCAAAAGAAGACAAAACCCAGCATGAAGTAACAACCTATTGATACAAAAACAACAATATTTATATCTGGACTTAAAGCATATTCGACATGGCGATATTTGTGGAAAAGTTAAGGGGCGTTCGCTTTCATTTAGTGCCATGATTCATATGTCTGAGGACGTCACATCCTGGATTTGTTGATGACTGTGACCTGAAACGGTAAAAGAGAAATGAGTGAGGATTACAATCATTTCCACAATCAGTTCAACACTTCACAAGCACTTGTATTATATTCCAGCTCAACTGGCTGTTTCTTTCTATGCAAAACACACTGCACATTTTCTCCGACACCTTCAATGTAATACACCACTGAAAATACTGCAGGAAATCACAGCAGAAACCACGTGAGACAGGTCACATCCCTCCACTGGCACTCCCATTGCAAAATGTCATAAAAATACGGTTGAGCAGTATATTGTATATGTATATCTTCGGAGATGCATTGTCACTGCCCAATGACAGGTAAATCCCCGGGCTTGTGCCAGAGATAACGTTGTTATTCTTAGCTGGCGTGGAAGGAACCGATAAGATGGGATCAATGCGAATCTACTGTACACTGTGGGGGTAGACATATTTTTAGTGAACTTTGGGCTTAAAATGGATTCTTTGTTTAATACAATTCTGCGCATTGGCGACAGGAACTAAAACCAAATGCCGCATTATTCTTTGATCGACTGCACACCAGAGCGAGTATATTCCACACAAGAGGGCGGGAGATTGCAGTAATAATCAGAGGTGATAATCAATTCAGAAAGCTGTCGCAGCATGGGACTCCATGAAGGACAACAGAAATGACAGGGATTTCCTCACAGTATCCATGAAATGCTAAATTTCAACCTGAAGTCAACTTTGTTCATTAATTTAGCAATCAATTAAACATTGCACAAAAACAACAATATTTAAATATTGGAATATAATACAAGTACTTGTGAAGTGTTGAACTAATTGTGAAATGATTGTGTGAATTTTAATCACTGGTTGAAAACAAGTTTTTATCGCCTCTCAGCTGGAGCTAGTTAATTAGAAAGCAGGATTAATGTCGCTTCGGAAGCCTTGAATTTCGGGGCAAAAACAGAAGGCACTTCAGTGTGGCCTTGTCTGGAGCTTCGTGAAACAGGAAGTCACAGGGCTGAGTTTGAAGGAATGATGCAATTTAATTTAATGGTTTATTTCAATCTAAATACCAATCTGAAGCCCAGAATTTTTTAATTAATAAAAACAAAATAAGGGCAGCACGGTGAGACAGTGGTTCGCACTGCTGCCTCACAGCATCAGAGACCCCGTTTTCAGTCCCGACCTGATTGTGAAGTTTGCATATTCTCCCCGTGTCTGTGTAGCTTTCCTCCGGGTGCTCTGGTTTCCTTCCACAGTCCAAAAACTGCAGATTAGGTTGCTTGGACATGCTAAATCGCCCCTTAGTGTTAGGCAAACAAGCAGAGAAAATATATAGGGCCTGGCGCGGAGGTACCACTTTTGGTGGACTGATTGCGAAACTGTTGGGATAATGGCTTTACCTTTGATAGGAGTAACATCACAATTCATGGCACCACATTTGGCTCCATTGTGCGAGAAAGAAGCAGAAGATGTGGGAATGCAATACTTATAGGAGATTCAATTGTCAGGGAAATTGAAAGGCATTTCTTTGGCTGGAAACGATACTCCAGGCTGATATGTTGTGTCCCTGGTGCTCGCGTCAAGGATGTCTCAGAGCGGTTAGAGGATATTCTGCAGGGGGCGCTGAGCAGCCACTTGTCATGATTTGCATCGGTATTAATCAAATGGGTTAAAAATCATTAGATCCAAAAAGTCGAATATGGGGAGTTGGGAAGTAAATTGAAAAGTATTACCTCAAAGGTAGTGATTTCAGAGTTACTATAAGCTCCATGTGTTCGTCAAAGTATATGCAGAAGGACATATCAGCTGACACCCGGCAGGGAAATGGTGCTCTGGTGACGGGTTTTAGATTCCTGGGACTTTGGGGCCGGTTCTGGGGGTGCGGGGAGCGGGGGTGAGAGGGGGTGGGGAGTGGGTGGGATCAAAACAAACTGGACGAGTTGCACCTGGCCAGGGCAGGAAATGCTGTCCTGTGGCGAGTACTTGATAGTGTGGTTAGGAAGGAATAAAATGGAATGACAAGTGGATGGGAACGCAAACTGTGTGACACAGGAAGGAGAAACACGAGAAACAGTAATAAAAGAGAACAATAAAATGCAAAAACGGGTGATGGCTTAATCAAGGACGAGAGGCAAATATGGCCACAACACAAATAATGATTAATAATGGCTAAAAAGTCAACACTAAACGCTTTATATCTTAATGCACAAAGAGTTCAGAATAGGTTCGATGAACAGACAGCGCAAACTAAGGTCCCTGGATTTGAGTGAATAGCTTTTACGGAGACTTGGTTGAAAGTAAATCAGAGCTGGGACCTTAAGTTTCAGGGATATTCGACCTTTCATAATGACAGCAGGGAAGGAGAATATGGTGGGGTAGCACTGTTAATAAGGGCTGAAATGAGCACTTTTGTGGGAGAGCATCTGGGCATGGATGAAATAGGGTCCATGAGGACGGAGGTAGAAAACAGGAAGGGAAAAAATACATTGGTAGGAGGATAGAATACACCCTGAAACAATAGAGTCAATATGATGAATGTCTGATCAGTGATGATCCACTGAAGGGCGGATCAGTCTCGAGGGACTGAACGGCCTAATCCTGTTCTAATTTCTTATCAACTTACGTTGTACTGATCCCGATCGACTGTCTAAGAAGAGGAACAATCAAAGATTTATCTCACCCAGAGTGCCGAGATCACCGCTGGAACTTGTCAAAGTGAAGATACCGTCAGGGTCCCGGTTCAGCAGCAACTGCCCACTATGAGAGTCAATGGTTTCAGCCTCAGCATCGTCATAGTCTGACAAAGCAGGAACTGAGAGGTAAAAGTATTTGAATTGAAGTTAATTAGTAATGAGGGACAGTTGGAATCATATCCTCAAATGTCTATTTCCACAGTAATTAAAACTCTATTGTTTTGTGGAGGCCAGTGAGTTTGAGCGCGGAGAATTATTGGGCCAAGTTTTCCCACAATATTTTCAAGTTGAGTTGAAGTTTATACCGTTCCCAATGAGTCACCGATCCCACCAACTCGCACACATTTCACAACCAAGAGAGGCTTCTGGGGAAATGCATGCAACTTTAAAAAAATGTAATTTATATTGCTGGGAACAATGGTAAGAAACTGTTTCAGACACAAAATTTCTGGAATTGAAATCATTCTGCAATACCTGAGCTTTCTGGCACTGCCATTTCATGTTGTACACGTCATGGTGTACAGATTCGGAGATTTCAGAAGCTATTTTGATATTACAGAGTGAGCAGGTTCGGAAGGAAATGGTAGGATATGAACTTCGACCTACCCTGGCAAGAGGAGGATTCCACTTCTGGATATTCTAATGCAGGATCCGTGTCTCCCAAACGGTGACTGGTGTAATATTCAACATGATTGAAGGAGTCAATGGTTGAAGAAACTGGTCAGCACAAAATAATTGGTTGTTAGGCAAACTGTCTGTGGTTGAGTCATTACGATGTTATCATGGCAGAGAATGATTCAGAAAGTTGAAGTCGAGATCACAACAACTTCATCGCCTCTGTGACAATTCCCTGCAATTTGATCATGGCACCAATTTGTGAGAACAGTCAGCAGACTGACTGCAGCGGTTCAAAATGAAGAACCAGCACCCACTTCATTGTACAATCGGTGTTACTCTGGCTCCAAAATGTCCAGTCCTTTCGGAGAGACAATGCGTGAAATATCAGAGAATAGGAAATTATTTAAGAGAAAATCCATTTTGTCTGGGTCAGTTGAGCGACTTTCTGATCCAGAATCTCTTCGCCCTGCCACACTATTATCTTCAGAGGTGAAATTCCATCGAATTACAGAATCACAGAAACCCGACAGTACAGAAGGAGACTATTCGGCTCATAGAGTCTGTATGGACAACGATCCCACCCAGGCTCTATCCCCGTAACTCCACATATTTACGCTTTGAATCCCTCTAAACCTACACTAAGGGGCAATTTAGCATGGCCAATCAACCTAACGTGCACATCTTTGGACTGTAGGAGTAAACCGAAGCACCTGGAGGGAACCCACGCAGGCACGGGGAAAACGTGCAAACTCCACACAGACAGTGACCCAAGCTGGGAATCGAACACAGTTCTCTGGAGCAATGAGGCAGCAGTGCTAACCACGTGCCGCCATCAGTATTGAAAACAAATCATGGAAGCCGTGGGCGAGACGCCAGAAACGAGAATGAATAGGCCAATTGGGATTTTTTAAAATTCTGTTCAGCCATTCCGAATAGGTCTCAACCGTTCTTACTGTTGACATTGTTGTAATTTTGTTCAAACTTCTCCTGAACCCTGTATCGTTTTGCTGAAATCCTGTTCAGAGCCATGCAATCCACTCAAAATGGCATCAAAGCAATGTTCAGTTGACATGCACCCTCGCTCTTTTGAGCAATGATTCGGTGAAAATCTGCAATTCTGCCTCTGCTCGAATTTTCCTTTCTTTGAAAATGCATGGATGGAAATGTTCCAATGAGATTTATGCTTTTAGTTCGTTTTTGTTTCTACCTGTTGATACCATTCCCATTCACAGCTTGTGAAGTCATGAACTTAAGTGTTATCTCTGGTATAAACTGAAACAAACAAGTGATTAATATTTCTGTCATTTCAGCATTGTTGACTATTGGTAAAAACTATCCCTCGAAAATACCTGAAGTTAATTCTGAGTTGGCCGTTTTATTTCCCTTTTGATTGAATATTTTGCTATTTCAGTTAACACTCCATTCTTTACTAATATAGTAGTCCTCCTTTGTCACCATCACTAATTACATCATCTTTTTTCCCGATTCCACATCTCACTTTGCTCAGTTCGCTACTCCACTGAGTCTAACACATTTCCCCCATTGTTTTTCCTTGTTTGCATTGGCGATGTTTCTTTATACTTAATAGTTTGCATTTGTTTTTTGCTTTTTCTTGTTATATTTTTCCTTTGATTCGGTCCAAAAATGGTTTTAAAACTACCCATTTTAGCAAACCAAACCTATTATACTCCAGTTACTTTCCCAAATACTAATCTGTCCCTGTAATTAGGTGCTGTGCATGCGGCCAGCAGTAATGTATTGAATTGATTTACATATTCAATCAAATGTTTTACTTATTATTATTTAAATCAGACTTTGATGTATGCAAGGTGCAAAGCAGTTGGAAATTGGAAACAGTTACTCTACTCGCTACTTTTACACAGAAGGCAGAAATATTCTTGAAAAATAATGAACATTGGTAATCGAATCAGTACTCGAATCCTCTCAAGATAAATAAGGGCATTTAATAAGTCTCCTTTCTACATGAGCACGGTGAGAGTAATGGTTCTCTTGACCATGGTTCAAGGGGGTAAACATGAAGCGGCATTTTTGCAGTGTGGCTTGGGTTTTAAAAAGAACACAAACCTGAAGCACGAGACTGAGTGTATAGCTTGGCGGGAGGAATATTATCTATTTCTTCATAAATGGCTTGGTATAAAACAGAAGGTGGATCCCAGCTGCCAGCAACAGGTTCTGTTGGAGGAAGATCGGGGCAGTTAGCATATTGTTACATTCTGGAACTATATTTCAGTTCAGGATTTTTATTGATTTCATATCTCACTCTATGTCGAGGTGAGATTCAAACCAGGGTCCGGTGGAATTTATTTTGTTTCTCTGCATCATCAATCCAGTGATGATACCACTGCCTCCATCACAAGGAACACTGAGACATTTAGAGACCAATGAAGGTCAGCGCATAAGATATGAATCAAGAGAACTCGGTGCGAGTTCAGATACATGCAATATTTTTGTTTATCTGTTCAAAAACAGTGGTGCAAAAGGCAGACATTCAACAAACTCCATGGCCATGTTTTAGCATGGAGCTGGTCGGTAACCTGTCGCCAGAGGAGCGCCATTCCATACCAGGCGTGGCCGAACAGGATTATCTCCCACTCTCACCGCATGACATTGTTGCCGTGGAAGGATATTACAGGAAGTTCTGACACTTTTTTCGTATACAGTCTTGGGACCGAACGTGAAACATCTGACTCAGAAAGAGGCAGGCTTCTCACAATACCACCGGCATTGATCCTGTGATATTAGTGGAATAGTTTGCTGGGATGCAGTATTGGCATTGATAATTGTGTAAATTCATACCATCACGTCTCAAAATGGGTCGAGTACTGATAGAGAACTTGACACGGCCAAAAACTCAGTGTTGGTTTGCAACCAATTACAAGTGGAAACAAAATGCCAGTTGCTAAATAATTAATGAACACAGTGGAACATAGGAAATAGGAGCGAGATTGGGCAATTCAGCCATTTGAGCCCGCTCCACCATTCTATATGATCATGGCTGATCTTATCCTGCTTTCAAATCCACAAACCTGCCTGCCTCATTTGAGCTTTGTCCAGCTTTCATTGAGACACATATTTCTTTCGTTCTTGAATCTGCTGACTGATTCTGTCTCCCCTGCACTTTGGGCAATCGTTCAACAGGTTCACAAAACTCTGAGGGAATTTGTCCCTCACCCCAGATTTGGAACTACTTTGGCTCACTCTTAATCTATGAGCCTTTGTTGTAGACTCTCCAACAAAGCGGAATATCTGTTCAACATCCACCTCATCAATCCCTTTAGCATTTTATATACCTCAATCAGATCCCCCCTTATTCTTTTGATCTCCACCGAGTATAAGCCCAAGTTTTCAAACGCTCCTCGTATGGTAGCCCTTTCATCCCTGGAATCAATCTGGTGAACATCTTCTCAACTGCCTCCAGTGTCAGCACTTCCTTCATCAGGTACGGAGACTAAATCTGGACACAATACTCCAGGTGTAGTCTCACGAAGGCCCTTATCCAGTGTTAACAACATTTCTTTACATTTCAAACCGGGTCCTTTTGTAATAAATTCCAATATTCAATTTGCCTTTCTTATGAAATGCTGCGCCTGCAAATTCATGTTCTGTCATTCATGCACAAGGACACCCAGATCCCTCTGCACTGACAGACTTTGAATGCTCTTCCCATATAAATAATCATTTACCCTTTTAATGTTTTGTCGTGAAAATGGATGACCACACACGTATCCACATTAATCTCCATTTGCCACATTCTGGCCCATTCTCCTAGCCTGTCAATATCCAACTGTAAACTCTATAATCTGAATAGAGCCTGCTTTCCCACTCATCTTCGGATCCTCCGCGAATCTTGGTATGTTGCACTCTGGCCCTAATCGCAGGTCAGTTAAATCGGTTGTAAACAGTTGAAAACTGAAAACGGCGTCATCCGTCGTGTTGCAGTCAATTTCACTCCAGAGAAGGACCCATTTATCCCGACCCTATGCTTTCTCTCACTCAATCAATCCTCTATCCAAGCCAATGTTCTGTGCCCAGCCCCTGGGATCTAACACTCTTGTCCAATGCCTTCTATAATCCAGATATGCCACATCCACGTGATCCCCATCATAGAACCATAGAACCATAGAAAATTACAGCTCAGAAACAGGCCTTTTGGCCCTTCTTGTCTGTGCCGAACCATTTTATGCCTCGTCCCACTGACCTGCACTTGGACCATATCCCTCCACACCCCTCTCATCCATGAACCCGTCCAAGTTTTTCTTAAATGTTAAAAGTTTACCACTTTATCTGGCAGCTCATTCCACACTCCCACCACTCTCTGCGTGAAGAAGCCCCCCCTAATATTCCCTTTAAACTTTTCTCCTTTCACCCTTAACCCATGCCCTCTGGTTTTTTTCTCCCCTAGCCTCAGCGGAAAAAGCCTGCTTGCATTCACTCTATCTATACCCATCAAAATCTTATACACCTCTATCAAATCTCCCCTCAATCTTCTACGCTCCAGGGAATAAAGTCCCAACCTATTCAATCTCTCTCTGTAACTCAGCTTCTCAAGTCCCGGCAACATCCTTGTGAACCTTCTCTGCACTCTTTCAATCTTATTTACATCCTTCCTGTAACTAGGTGACCAAAACTGTACACAATACTCCAAATTCGGCCTCACCAATGCCTTATATAACCTTACCATAACACTCCAACTTTTATACTCGATACTCCGATTTATAAAGGCCAATGTACCAAAGGCACTCTTTACGGCCCTATCCACCTGTGACGTCACTTTTAGGGAATTCTGTACCTGAATTCCCAGATCCCTCTGTTCAACTGCACTCTTCAGAGTCCTACCATTTACCCTGTACGTTCTTCTTTGGTTTGTCCTTCCAAAGTGCAATATCTCACACTTGTCTGCGTTAAATTCCATTTGCCATTTTTCAGCCCATTTTTCGAGTTGGTCCAAATCCCTCTGCAAGCTTTGAAAACCTTCCTCACTGTCCACTACACCTCCAATCTTTGTATCATCAGCAAACTTGCTGATCCAATTTACCACATTATCATCCAGATCATTGATATAGATGACAAACAACAATGGACCCAACACCGATCCCTGCGGCACACCACTCGTCACAGGCCTCCACTCAGAGAAGCAATCCTCCACAACCACTCTCTGGCTTCTTCCATTGAGCCAGTGTCTTATCCAATTTACTACCTCCCCATGTATACCTAGCGACTGAACCTTCCTAACTAACCTCCCATGAGGGACGTTGTCAAAGGCCTTGCTGAAATCCAGGTAGACAACATCCACCGCATTCCCTTCATCCACTTTCCTGGTAACCTCCTCGAAAAACTCTAATAGATTGGTCAAACATGACCTACCACGCACAAAGCCATGTTGACTCTCCCTAATAAGTCCCTGTCTATCCAAATATTTGTAGATCCTATCCCTTATCACACCTTCCCATAACTTGCCCACCACCGACGTCAAACTTACTGGCCGATAATTTCCCGGATTTCTTTTGGAACCTTTTTTAAACAACGGAACAACATGAGCCACCCTCCAATCATCCGGCATCTCCCCCGTGAATACTGACATTTTAAATATGTCTGCCAGGGCCCCTGCAAGTTCAACACTAGCTTCCCTCAAGGTCCGTGGGAATACCCTGTCCGGTCCTGGGGATTTATCCACTCTGATTTGCCTCAAGACAGCGAGCACCTCCTCCCCTTTAATCTGTAAAGATTCCATGGCCTCCCTAACAGTTTGCCCTATTTCCGTAGACTCCATGCCCGTTTCCTCAGTAAATACGGATGCAAAAAAACCATTTAGTATCTCCCCCATCTCTTTTGGTTCCATACACAGTCTACCACTCTGGTCTTCAAGAGGACCAATTTTATCCCTCACTATCCTTTTGCTCCTAACACACCTATAGAAGCTCTTTGGATTTTCCTTCACTCTGTGTGCCAAAGCAACCTCATGTCTTCTTTTAGCCCTCCTGATTTCCCTCTTAAGTAGCTTCTTGCACTTTTTATACTCCTCGAGCATCTGATGTGTTCCTTGCTGCCTGTACATTTCATACAACTCTCTCTTCCTCTTAATCAGTGTTACAATCTCCCTCGAGAACCAAGGTTCCTTATTCCTATTTACTTTGCCTTTAATCCTGACAGAAACATACAAACTCTGCACTCTCAAAATTTATCCTTTGAAGCCCTCCCACTTTCCATTTACATCCTTACCAGAGAACAGCCTGTGCCAATCCACACTTCCCAGGTCCCATCTCATTTCATCAAATTTGGCCTTTTTCCAGTTCAGAACTTCAACCCGAGGACCAGATCTATCCTTATCCACGATCAGGTTGAAACTAATGGCATTATGATCACTGGATCCAAAGTGTTCCCTCACACTCACATCCATCACCTGCCCTAACTCATTTCCCAATAGGAGATCCAATATCGCATCCTCTCTAGTTGGCACCTCTATATACTGGTGTAGAAAATTCTCCTGAACACATTTTACAAACTCTACCCCGTCGAAACCTTTAACAGTATGCGAGTCCCAATCTATATGTGGAAAATTAAAATCCCCTACTATCACAACTTTGTGTTTCTTGCAGTTGTCAGCTATCTCTCCGCTGATTTGCTCCTCCAATTCTCGCTGACTATTGGGTGGTCTATAATACAAGCCCATTAATGTGGTCATACCTTTCCTGTTTCTCAGCTCCACCCATAGGGCCTCTGTAGACAAACTCCCTAATCTATCCTGCCTGAATACCGCTGTAACATTTTCCCTGACCAACAATGCCAGCCCCCCACCTTTTATCCCTCTGCCTCTATCCCGCCTGAAACATTGGAACCCTGGAACATTGATCTGCCAGTCCTGCCCCTCCTGTAGCCAAGTTTCACTAATGGCTATAATGTCATATTTCCACGTGTCTATTCACGCCTTCAGCTCATCTGCCTTCCCCACAATACTCCTGGCATTGAAATAGACACACCTCAAAAAATTATTTCCACCACACTCTACCCTTCCATTTGTGATTTTGCTTGAACTAACCTGTCTTTTTACCCCTGCTCCACTATCTGCTCTGGCACTCTGGTTCCCACGCCCCTGCAAATCTAGTTTTAACGCTCCCCAATAACACTAGCAAATCTCCCTGCAAGTATATTGGTCCCCTTGTAGTTTAGGTGTAACCCGTCTCTCTTGTACAGGTCCCACCTGCCCCTGTAGGTGGTCTACAGTTTGCCACTTTTTGCGTCTCTCCTTTTTTGAATAAGGGTGTCAGATAAGCGTGTTTCCAATCCACTGGTACCTTTCCAGAATCTATGAAAAATTGGAATATCATAACTAATTCACCCACTATCTCTGCTGCCATCTCCTTTAATACCAGAGAGTGCAGGCCATCAGAGTTCAATTTCTTGCAATCAACGTTTTAATCTGTTGCAACAAAAATAAATCCCATTCCATGTCTCATGTACTGGTGGGTGGAGCAGGAATATGAATGTAGATAACTCCCTCATTTATATGTAATATTTTACTGTTTCTCATGTGGCTTGAAATAACTTGCTGGCCAATACTCAGTTAAGTTGTTTCTGAATTGTACCCAAGTCATTCTTTGCAAAACGGCAGAGAATCCCCTCTGATGTATGAAGCAACATCCATGACTCAGCGTGGGTTCAGGGATATGATTCGAGCCTCACCTTTTATTGATGATCTCCTCTGCATTACTGCCAAAAGGGCGATTAACTCACAGATTAACAGGACACCGAGTGAGATGCAGATCACCAGAGGGGTGGAGGTGCTTTCATCTTCATGTCCTTGATGAAAGATTCCAAGACGTTTTGTGAGATAAAATGTCCACCATGTTTTTAAATACTTATATGATCAGGAAACACTCAGAATGTCGTTAGAAATTGACAAAATTAAGGCAATGCCAATGTGTGATAATTATTTATCCCAATGTAAAATTAGCCGTAATCGTGATTGATATTTATTACAGAGATATACCTGAAGGTGTGGGCGGAGAAGTCGGAGATAATTCCGGACCTGATGAAGACATGGTAAAAAGAGCACAATTATTTGCATTGTTGGTCAGAAAGACATCTGAAAACATGAATTATATTCAGCAAAAATGGGCCGGACAACGTCGCACAGTCCCAAACGGAACCGATCAGTGGAACACATACCGGAGCAAATCACACTGGCATCTTCCTTGTGATCACAGTCAGCTTGAGCTAATGACGAAGAAGGGCAGTCAAACAGAAAGGCTTCGCTTCCGGTGCACTTCACCTCATCCAGCCAGACAGGACCGTTACCCTGCCCAAAAGCGGCCCCTCCTGAGGCCATTAGAGCGGAGCCACAGCCCAGCTGTCTGCAGACAACACTGGCATCGTTCATATCCCAAGAATCATCACAAACCGTGCCCCAGGCTCGATTACACAATACCTCCAATCTCCCGGAGCAGTTGTTGTTACCTCCAGCCAAGCGCAAACTTTGCCCTAAATTTGTCAAAGATAATAAATAAATTATTAACCTTGATGTAGCGCAAGAGAGGAATACAAGCAGATAGCTGTTTTATTAAAGTTGAGAAAGAACCTGATTCTCGCTTGCAGCCGTTTGCACTGTCCTGCTCTTGCTTCGGTGTGTCTCCCCCTGTTGATAAGACAAACATGCTGACTCCATGAGGAACATCAATATTTCAAATCACACCTGCAAGCAAAATGATTGATTGTGTTACCTGAACAAACGACACCTGCATCTTCCCGATGATGACAGTTGTGTTGACCCCACGGGTCTGCCTGGCATTGCCAAAGGGTCGACTCGTGTGAAAGGCACTCGACCTCATCCAACCAAATAGGTCCGGATCCTTCTCCGAATGAGCGAGCGTCATAGTCGATGGAAACTAGTGTGCCGCAACCTAACTGTTTACAGATCACTGTTCCAGCATCTTGATACAGGTTTTCACCGCAAACTGTTCCCCAGGTCCCATTATAGAACACTTCCACTCTGCCCTCACAGCGATGCTTTCCCTTCACCAAACGCAGCTCTTTGTGCTCTGTCAAGCAAGTAATAAATAACCACATGGTTCAGTTAACAATTCTGTATCCACAGTGCACTGTGGGTATATATATGTATATATATATATATATATATGTCTAAGTTGAGTTCACGGTTTGCCATAATTATTTCACGAAGGTCACAGAAATACAGATATAATCATGAATAAGCAACATTGAATTTCAATCGAAATATTTGAATGATGGACCCGATTGATTGCTTGCCGGAATGGTGAGAGGGCCAATGCTTTATGCTCTGTGCGCAGACTACCAGAAGAGCTTCAAAAAGTTCCCATAGTGAAAGCCCATGAAAGACAATGGGAAACTAGGCAATCAGTATCAAAGTAGATTTAAAAAGTTTGTAAAGTTTCTCGTTACTTAAGTAGCAAAAGTTCCGGTGTGAGATTCACATGGATTGGCGCTGCGGTCGCTGCTCCTTGGGAGTTACATAAGCGACTTTGTGATCGGCAGTAAAAAATGAACGTCTATTGTGGCAGCAAACTGGTTTGTATAGTTAATACTGAAGAGGACTGCAAAGTATGTATCAAAATGTTAATACATGGCAGGATACACATGCCGATGACAACTTAGTTTTCGTCCTGCGAAGAGGAATGGAGCGAATTTTGATGCGAAGAATAAAGTGACAGCATGCTTCTTGAGAAATAAGTGATTAAATCAAATATCTTTGCAAAATAATGTAGTTATCCGGAACATTTTACACATAACCTGATGAAACTTAAGGCTCGTGATCAGAATAGTCAGTGATATTAAGTGGAAGATGCATTTATGTCAGGAAATGAGGGATAAAGAAACATAAGGCAACACATCAGAAGTCGGCTGTCGAAATACTTTAGCAATAATTACGTCCAGAATTTAAAAAAATCAGAGCCGGATTTGACAGAATGTCCTTCGTAAGCGCCGTCCTGAGGTATATCAGGAACATATCTTATGTATGAAAGTTCTAATGTAACTGAAGTTGGGACAGTTACCAGAGCACATGATCTTCACATCTTCTTTATGATTACAGTCATGGTTACCCCACAGTGCATGGGGACATTCCCAGAGAAATGATTCACTCCCGGAGCATTCCAGCTCATCCAACCAAATTGGGTCTGCGTCAGGTCCAGCTGATATATGAAGAGGAAGCCGCAATGCGTGTCCACAATCCAGCTGCTTGCAAACCACGTCAGCGTCTGTCAGATCCCAGGAATCATCACAAACTGAGCCCCAGGTCCCATTGTGATAGATCTCCAGTCGGCCCGCACATCGGCTTCCACCCTCAGAGAGCCTTAACTGCTTGTGTTCTAATAGAATAATGAAAGTTTCATATTATGTTTCTTAAACATATTCATCTCGTTGCTAAATTCAAACTATTGTGTAATTTCCAGCTCAATTAAAACCTGCATTTTAACTGCCGTTGACAGCGACATTAATCTATGCTCTAGAAAAAACAGTTTCTGTTCGGAGGGAAAATAAATGATGGAGAGTTTACAAATCTTCTAGATATTCACATTTCCAACGGGAATATAATGCGACGGTTTTCGGTTTGGATCTGACCCACTCATTGCAGCTTGTGTTGCTTTGTCATCAATTATGTAATTGTGGTAATTAGTTGTTCCACACAGAATGTTTTAAGCAGACATTTGCTTCTTTGTTTTTCACTGCCTCATTTTGCCATGCACACTTCATCAGATACTTCACCAGTTCACACATATATATCGGAACAAATCAGAGGTACTGCAAATATGCAAGTAGGCTGGCAGCGACTTGACCTTTCAGACAGTGTCCTTTCTTGCGAACTCACCCAAAATGTTCATCAGTTCCTTGTTATCTCAAGAATGCAGATTTCAAAACTACTCTGATGGACGCCCCTCCAAAACACGTGAATGCAATCAGAACTTTTCGAAACGAACCGCGCACATTTCAACTCACCAGCAGCGACCAGCGCACGCATAAACCCGCACTCGCACCCCCTCCCTCCCCAATCCCTTCCCCTGCCCCCATACTGACCAACAGCACCACCAGCCCTGGCTATTTGATCTGCATTGGACTCTCTTCCGTCAATACAAATTGGCTTCAAAATATCATGGTCATGTTCAGAGATATCGATGCTCTCCACCCCTGCTCACCGCTCTGCCATAGCCAGCCCCACTACCCCGAGCGATCATGAAAATCACCGCTCATGGATCCAATCCACACGGCAGCACAGTGGTTAGCACTGCTGTGTTCGCAACACCAGGGACCTGGGTTTGATTCCTGGCTTGGATCACTGTCTGTGTGGAATTTGTACATTCGCCCCGTGTCTGCGTGGGTTTGCTCCGGTTTCCGCCCATATTCTGAAAGACGTGCATTGACCCAAGCAGGCGGTGGACTGTGGCGACTCGGAGAATTTCACTGTAACTTCATTCCAGTGTTCATGTCAGCCTTACTTGTTACCAATAAATTACCTTTAACTAAGATTTTGGCTTTCCTTCCCATCTGACGCTTCATGCAGCAATCCTTTCTTCATACTTATTTAACAGTCATTATGTGAGTGACTGGGACACAAGGTTGCAATCCCCTTCTTAAACGTGGCCCCCTCTCTCTCTCTTCGTTGTGCTGTTGAAACCCACCCCACTGATCAGCACATTAGTCCCCATTGCCGATTTGTCTTTAGTTGTGTTGGTCTCAATTTACTGAGGGAAGTTATCTGGAGATTTGTAAAGGTGTTAAATGATTTTATTAAATTGTTATTGTCATCATATTCCAAACTATTATGTTTTATTTTTCTTTCCGGGGCGTCCTGTCCTGCATCCAAGCACCAGTGTGAAATATCTCAGCTACGTGTTCCCGAGGAAGAAGTAAAGTATATTCCCCAGTTGACCAAGATTACATTTTTCCCTTTATGTTTCTGGAAAAGTGACCTGTTTATTCACCTGAGCACAGAACCCCGACGCCGATGCTGTCACTGCGATGCGGGTTCAATGTGAATTTACTGCACTTTCGGAGATGCGATTCGTTTCCTTCACACCGGACATCATTCACCCACACAGGCCCTTCACCCTCTCCGTACTTTGAATTGTTATAGGAGGCTTCCGCTTCGCCGCAGCCCAGCTGTCTGCAGGCCACGTTCGCGTCATTCAGGTCCCAGAGGCTGTCGTGCACTCTGCCCCAGCTGTGATTGTGGTAAATCTCCACGCGCCCATCACACCGACTTCCCCCATTCGTCAATCTCAGTGACCAGTTTTCATCTAGGCGAAGAAAGACATGGAGACCAGTGGTTACAGTGCAGCAAATTAAATCAAATTAATATTACCTTTCGCCAGAGCAGCTCCCCCGGTGCAGTGGTGAAGGATGTCATGTGATGCTGCTGAGCACAGCCAGACAGGAGGCTGAACAGCCAACGTGGCTGCTCCATATTTGAAGCAAATACATTGATAAGCGGATGAATAATATATATTTATGGAACTCAAGGATGGGGTAGCATTTGGGCGGTTAAATGCAGAAATATCCTCACTAATCCCAGCACCACGTGTTTTCATTATCTTGATTTAGGGACTCACCCGTGCAGATGACACTGGCGTCATTTTCATGTGAGCAGTGATACTCTTCCACGGATGAAACCGGACACTCCAACAACCGGGACTCGTTCCCGCGACAGCTGTAGTTCTCCTTCCACATTGTGCCATTTCCCTTCCCAAAGGCTGCACCTCTCGGGATTTTCTCTACCACTCCACACTGAAGATGCTCACAGATCACACTGGCGTCTTCCAAACCAAAGTAAGCATCACAGAGCGTCCCCCAGCGTTCTCCGTGCAGCACTTCCACACGGCCGGAGCACCTGTCCTTTCCACCAACCAATCTCGGCCCATGATTTCCTGTTTCAGGTACAAACCCAGACCCAAATAATTTATACATCGAAATTAGAAAAACACATGACAGTTTATTTTTGTAAACGGGAAAACACACTTTATATCGGCATCTACAATCATTGCCCAATATTCACAAATGATCACATAGAACTAATTAACATTATGTGTGATGCTTTTAGGAAGGTGCTTCAACCCAAAGAGAACAGTCCATCCAGAAGAGAAAAGCTAATGTGCCATTGGCCGAATATACTGTCTTTGGAACAGGTCCAGTATACATTTTAAATAAAGTGCACGGTGTTTAAGCATTGCATTACGATGCAATTATAAAACGATATTCTCTGGGAGCAATAAGCTGCGCATAAAATGATAAGTGCACCTCCAAAATTAGACAGAATCTCGGACCGGATAATTCAGAAAATAAATTTCGTTCGAAAGATTACCGTATTATTCTGGAGGTTATGCACATTATTGACACGTTATCCATGCTTTGAAATCTCCTCTACACATTCGTACAATTTTCCACCTGAACAGCTGGATGTGAAGCATGAACTTGCAATGCCTTTACTGAGCTCATTCAATTATTTTGTTTAATGCAAGATATTTGAAATATAAAGCCCTTCATTTATTCTGCTGCGCCAATAACCTCTTTAAAATGCAAACACAGTTACTGTCTGCTATAATCCATGCAGTGCGTTCATGGCTTGGGAGGCAGAGCACGTCTACCTAACAGCTCCACAAATAATGTCATATCAAATGTTTAAGAGAAACCTATGTTTAGCCAAGGTTCGAAATCAACAATAATAATCTGCTCATTTCAGACCACGAATAAAAACGCAGACATTTCTGATTTGCAAAAAACGTGCATATTTTGAAATAATGTTTCAAAATTACAACAAATTTACAGTGAAATATGAAGGTCTGGTTAGGTATGTCCATGTTAGAGAGAACGAGAACTGTAATCTCTCCATTGCTGAAATATTAAGAGAAATTTTTCTAATATTCACAAGTCTGCACTCACCGGAACAGATCACACTGACATCGTTCCTGTGGGTGCACTCGGACCGATTTACAGGAACAAGGGTGCAGTACATCAGGCCTGTCTCGCTGCCTTTACATTCAAGTCTATCGTTCCATATTAATCCAGCGCCCTCTCCAAAATAAGCCCCGCTTCTAATGGAAATGGCGTTTCCGCACTGAAGCTCAGCACAGACCACTCTGGCGTCATTCCAATCCAAGTCAAGGTCACACACTGTGCCAGATTCTATACCGTTATGGATCTCCAATCTGCCGGAGCATGGGAAAGCTCTGGATACTAGTTTTGGAAATCTGTGGGCTGAATAACAACAGATCAGAATCACACTAATTATTATCAAAAAGTATTCACAACCGCTTAATTAGATTCTATCATGATTGGTTCTGAATCTGGTTCATTTTAGTTGCCCCTTAATCTAAAGATGTATCGTTCAGGGGAATTATCGAGGTAAAAACTTGGGGTACGACCTGGGTTAGATGCTCTGTCGGTTCGACTCAAAGGGCTGAATGTCCTTCTTCTGCATTAAGAAATTCTATAATTAAAGATGTTTCATTAAGTTCAATAGGTGTCAACTATTATACTCTCCAGAAGCCGTGTTCAGTCTCACAGCGATTCCTCTGGAACACTCTTCCCCATTCCCCCCTTAAATTGAACCGAGCGCTGGTTTATCTCAATAAATTCTGAGTATAACTGCCCCCTACCGCCTGGTGATGGGAAATATCACAATGTGCAACAGGCGGACCTGAATCAATAACATATGGAATTATTTGCACAGGGACGTTCTAACTGGTAGGCATCAAACGAAATCCTATATTTATTTTTCGGCGTGTTGAGAATGAACGTTCTGAAAGGACTTCAAGCAGAAATGAAACGGTGGATTCCAGAATGTCTCAATGGTGATTTGCAAACAACACTCGAGCTTTATTGAGGGTCCATGTGTACAGATCACAAAATGCAAAGGCCAGGTGCAAAACGTAATCAAAAATCCTCCTGGAATTTTAGCATTTCTATTTAGATGGCTCGACTATGAAAGCGGGGGGGGGGGGGGGGGGGAGGTGGGGGGGGGGGAGAGTTTCTGCTTCAAGTTTCAAAAACTTGGTCAGTCCATATCTGGAATGGAATCGGCAATTCAGGGAACTGCATCCGTGAAAGGATCTCCTGTTCTGGAAAATAGTCCAGTGAGAGTGTCCCAGGCTACTGGTTACTGAGTCTAGACAACATCTCCTTCTGTCAGTTTACACTGTGTGAAATCTGCCTGAAGCTGCAGCAGCTGTAAATGTTAAAAAAACTCATCTTCCTTCATTTTATTCTGGAGAAAGTATCAACTGCCGCACATTTGTTTGAAATATAACCTAATGAACAAATTGAGCCAGCACTATTCATTCAAATACAAAGGAACTCTCTCCCAATAACATTTCTGATTTCTCTCCCTGACAGATTCTAAAGGTAAACTCCTCTAAAACAAATAACACGAGGGGAAATCAGATAGGAACAGTTGGGATTCATCAGATTCAGGGCGTGAGAGGGAGAAA
Organism: Mustelus asterias; assembly: GCF_964213995.1. NCBI lineage: Eukaryota > Metazoa > Chordata > Chondrichthyes > Carcharhiniformes > Triakidae > Mustelus > Mustelus asterias. The sequence continues at coordinate 513,098 of NW_027590120.1, read as the reverse complement.
ACTTTCCAAATAGCATCAAACATTTTGGGACGAGGATTTACATGACAGTTATTAAAACGACACGCTTGGAGAGACAGGAGATATCCAGCCAGTCCCCTCTCACACAAAATCAGAAAACGTTGGAACAATTCAGCAGCTGTGGCAGAATTCGTGGCGAGGGAAGAATAGAGGGAAGTTTCCAGCACGCATGAATCTCCTCCAGACCCTTCTCATCCTCACTCCGCTCTTGGAACACGTTCAATCTGACCAGTGATTGCAGCTCTGAAAGTAGCCGCAGTGATTGGATAAGCGCTCTATGGCCTCCGCAATCAATAGTCAGTAAATGTCAAACACATGGACCGAGACACCCGGATTTAATTCAGCGACAGCCGACAATTCCGACGGAGTGTCGCATGATCCGGACTCCCCATAAGTATAATTACGTGCACAGCCAGCCGATCAAAGCATGCCCGAACTTTTGACTCTGCAGAGGCAAGATCGGGACACATTAGCATGCCTGGGCTTCCCTCAACCACCTCCTCCCCCACGTAGTTGCTGTGTGGTTGTGTCGGTTGAGGCACTGGGGGAGGGGTGGTGGTGGAGAGCTCGAAGGGTTGGGGGATCGGGATGCCTCCGACCGTATCTCTGGGGTTCGGAAAACATTTTCATCTGAGGGGACAATTTCTGGACACTGATGCAAAAAATAGGTATGAAGAATGGAGCGATTTGGAGTTAAGTTAAAATAGCAGAATAACCCAAACGCTGCGGACAGATGAATATAAACGATTGCTCAGCAGAAGCCCGATTGTTGGACAGGATTTGCTCCGTGTGGTCCTGGAATGCTTCATTATTTGTTGAATGGTGATCGGAACTGATCAGTGAGGAACCAGGAGCGAACAACTCCTCTCCTCAACATAGCTAACAGCAAGCACTCAGCTCAAGGACACAGCTGGCCTGTGCACGGTTGTGGTCATTGTTAATCACTCTCATTGCTGTTACTTTATTCTAAACTTAAATCCTGGTGTTAATGTAAGAACACTTCTATTTTCAGAATATTGAAATTATTCACCACTCTCTTTACGACTGCGTACAGTCTCAGAAAACTTTATCCGCCCCTTCCCGGAGAGCAGGCTGTAGATGATGGAGAGATTTGTTTTTTTTTACCTGAGCAAATCACACCGGCATCGTTGGAGTGCGGATCGCTATAGTGACCCCATGTCCCAGAGTCACAGTCCCGCAGAGCGGTCTCGCTCCCTTTGCACTCAACATCATACGTCACAATGGGTCCGGATCCTTCCCCAAAGTGAGCCGCGCGCGGTGCAGAGAGCGCGGTCCCGCAGCCCAGCTCCCCACACACAACACCGGCGTCCGGCTGGTCCCAGAAATCATCATACACGGTCCCCCACTGTCCCTTGTAGTGAATCTCCACTCTCCCAGCGCACCGACTCTGCCCATTCGCCAGTCTCAGCTTCACCGCCTCTATAAAATACAGAAATAAACCAACAGTTATTGGCCGGCTGATACGGCAGGTCAGATCGGAATAATTTGAAACATCGAGTGTGTCCAGAACCTCAACAAACCCTGACATAATATTCGAGATTGCAAGTGGAAGCGGGAATATAAATAGACAGTGGGAACAATCCGTGAATCAGTTGGATGTTCGAAGCATCATTCTGCGGCATCAGGCGGGGATGTCGATAGGCGCATAATTGATTGAATCAGTGCAAGTCAGGACTGTCATGTTCCACGGTCTATCATACTGCCTGGACTAACATCGTGAAATGTCAATCCTAGTATCGATTCGATATTGCCATCACTGTCGAAACAGGGCCGCCCTGCTGCACCGAGCTGAATTAGACAGTCAGGTAGTCTCCAGCCCTTCCTGGGGCGGAAAGATGCGGCGGGTTTTCGGCGGAACCCTAATATGTCGGTGGTGGGAGGGGCAACAGCAATTGCGCTGCATGTCAGCGCTGGCTGGTAACTCGGGAAGTGAAAAATTATCTCCAAACGGTAGCGGGGCCGCGTTGCTTCTCACCCTGCTCCTCAGGGACCTAATTTAATGTCATACTGAATCGGGGTGCAGCAATTAAAGATTTTGAGAAAAACATTGCAAGACCATTTTCCTTCACAACTGACAGGCAGACCCAGAATGGAAACATTGAACACAAAGACACTGAAATTGTCTCAGGATTTAACATTCAGTTGGATGGATTAGTGCAGTCAAATGTCAGATATGAACTTGGAGGGCGATTACCTGATCGGTCAGTCTGACTGTTCCCTGGTCTGCCTGAAATGAAATTTTGAAAATTAATCTTCGCTGCAACACTAGATGAATGAAACTGTCAAAACCATACATCACAATGTCAACACCGAGGATCTGTGTTATTTCTTCATGATATGATTTGCAAGGACTTGATGTTAAAAAGTTTTATTCAAATTACCACACCTATGGCCTATGAATATCCTGGTCTCATTCCATCTTTTTAAAAATCATTTAACCACGTGTTACCGTATTCCCAAACTGGGAGATTTTGTGTCAGTCAAATCTCCCAATCCATTTGAGTCCCTAGTTTACATAATAGAATCAACAGGACAGTGATTCTTGTCTCCAGTTGGGTTGATGAAATGTATGACTTGATACCCAGAGTAACAATGATAAAGTTACTCGAATATCTCTGCACCGCCGTCCACAATACGGAGAGTGCGTCATTTATTTCCAATGCAGACAATACTCAGTCATCCTTCTTAACTCTTCACTATCAATAGACAATATCAAACACCTTCCACTTATTTGCTCCTCGTTGCCAGAATTGTGGGAAAACATTTCAATATTTACTCAAATTTTTCAAACTCTCGATGGTCCAACTAGAATCTCTAGACCCTCTTCATCCATTTCATCTTTCTATCCGTGTCTAACTCCACTTTTCAGCTTTCAGTAATTCTCCCACTGAATCTTTGACCCATTTCAAGATCAAAGAACAAAGAAAAGTACAGCACAGGTACTTCGGTCCTTCATGTCGATTAGGATGATCGAACTAAAAAAAAAACCTGCTGCCCTCACTCCGTCCATATCTTTGTATTTCTTGCCTGTTCATGTACCTATCCAGATGCCTCTTAAATGTTGCGAATATGCCTACTTCCACCACCTCCTCTGGCAGCACGTCCCAGGCACCCACTACTCTCTGTGAAGAACTTCCCTCACACATCTAGAAACATAGAAACCCTACAGTGCAGAAGGAGGCCATTCGGCCCATCGAGTCTGCACCGACCACAATCCCACCCAGGCCCTACCCCCACATATTTTACCCGCTAATCCCTCTAACCTACGCATCCCAGAACTCTAAGGGACAATTTTTAACCTGGCCAATCAACCTAACCCGCACATCTTTGGACTGTGGGAGGAAACCGGAGCACCCGGAGGAAACCCACGCAGACACGAGGAGAATGTGCAAACTCCACACAGACAGTGACCCGAGCTGGGAATTGAACCCGGGACCCTGGAGCTGTGAAGCAGCAGTGCTAACCACTGTGCTACCGTGCCAAACTTTCCCCCTCTCACCTTGAGCCTGTTCCCCCTTTCCTCCTGCATCAGGTCACTAATGACATTAACAAGCAATAAAGTAGAAGTTGCTGGCCACCATACAAGCCGCCTGATTTTCTGGATATGCCAGCCATCACCTGAAACATCTGTGTACCTTGTGGATGATACACAGCAGCAAATGACCAAAACCCATTCCACAGTTCATTCCAAAACCGCGATCTCTACCAGCTAAAAGCACAAGGACAGACATACAGCGGTACCTTGAATTTCGCATTCCCTTCTAAGTCGGACACCATGCTGAGTTGGGACTATATTGGGGTTGCTTCATTCTCTTGTGAGCTCAATCCGTAACGCCACTATGCTCGCATCAGTGTATCATATACTGCAGCCAGTCAGGGAAAAAAAGGCTCAGAGACATATTCCTGAATACATCTGGGGACAGGCAACAAATGCTGCATTGTCAGCGACACTGCCCTCACAAAAAATAGTATAATAATAAGAGTGCAAAAGCCGTGTCGGAATGTGGGACGTTAACTTTGTTTGAAAGAGATACAGAGACATGGAAAGTTTGGTACTGTAAAATGTAGGCCCATTTAAGATCATAAAACGCCATTGGTACAAAACAGTCAGGGAACAAATATATCTCCTCATGACTGAGTCGATCGACCTGTTAAACTATGGGACCTAACACATAACAAATAAATATCAGCTTTACGTGTGGAATTAATTACGTAACATTGTATTTGTCGTTGAAAACCACCGTTAAACTCTGATACCATTTAGCTCACAGCACAAGACAGATTATGAGTCGCTGGTGGAACCATAATTTCCAAACGTATGGCCATACCAAATTAACTCTTGCCTGAAGAGAAGAAATCGCATTTAGAATATAAGCATGCACGTGTCCAATCTTTGCGAGAGAAGGTGATATATTTCTGAGGTCTGGAGGCCGAAGCTAACTGTACAAAATCGTTCAAAACATTTTACAAGGAAACGGTGGAATTCGCCAATAGAAACATAGAAAAATAGAAAAACTACAGCACAAAACAGGCCCTTCAGCCCCACAAGTTGTGCCGAACATATCCCTACATTTGAGGCCTACATATAACCCTCCATCCTATTAAGTCCCATGTACTCATCCAGGAGTCTCTTAAAAAACCCTATTGAATTTGCCTCTACCACCACCGACGACAGCCGATTCCACTCGCCCACCACCCTCTGTGTGAAAAACTTCCCCCTAAAATCTCCCCTGTACCTACCCCCCAGCACCTTAAACCTGTGTCCTCTCATAGCAGCCATTTCCACCCTGGGAAAAAGCCTCTGAGAGTCCACCCGATCTATGCCTCTCAACATCTTATATACCTCTGTTAGGTCTCCTCTCATCCTCCGTCTCTCCAAGGAGAAAAAACCGAGCTCCCTCAGCCTACCCTCATAAGGCATGCCACTCAATCCAGGCAACATCCTTGTAAATCTCCTCTACACCCTTTCAATCTTTTCCACATCCTTCCTGTAATGAGGCGACCAGAACTGAGCCCGCAGTACATCCACCCAGGTCCTTCTCCTCTGTGAAAACTGAGGGAAGGTACTCATTAAGCACCTCTGCCATTTCTACTGGTTCTGTACAGACTTTCCCGCCTTCACCTTTTATAGGCCCTATTCCTTCACATCTCATCCTTTTACTCTTCACATATTTATAGATCGCCTTCGGGTTTTCCTTAATCCTACCTGCCAAGGCCTTCTCGTGACCCCTTCTGGCTCTCCTAATTTCCTTCTTTAGTCCCTTCCTACAAGCTGTATACTCATCTAGATCCCTATCTTCGCCAAGCTCTCGGAACCTTTTGTACGCTTTCCTTTTCTTCTCGACTAGGTCCCGCACAGCTTTCGTGCACCACGGTTCCTTTAACCTACCAATTCCTCCCTGTCTGCTCGGAACGTTGTCCTGTAGAACTCGAGACAGACATTCCTTGAAAAACTGCCACCTCTCTTCAGTACATTTCCCCAAGAATACCTCCTTCCAATTTACCCCTCTAATTTGCTGCCTTCTGCCTTCATATTTCCCCTTACTCCATATAAATGCTTTCCTAGCTTGCCTGATCCTCTCTTTTTCGAATGCAAAGATAAAGGAGATAGAGTTATGATCGCTATCCCCAAGATGCTCTCCCACTGAGAGATCTGACACCTCTCCAGGTTCATTGGTCAGTATCAGATCAAGTAAAACCTCTCCTCTTGTCGGCTTGTCCACATGCTGTGTCAGGAAACCCTCCTGAACACACCTAACGGACTCCTCCCCATCCAATCCCCTTACCCTAGGGATATTCCAATCTATGTTTGGGAAATTAAAGTTTCCCATCACAACAACTCTGCTATTATTGCAACCCTCCAGGATCTGTTTCCCTATCTGCTCCACCACCTCCCAGTTACAATTGGGCGGCCTATAGAAAACTCCCAGCAAAGTGATCGACCCCTTCCCACTCCGAACTTCCACCCACAGAGACTCTGTAGACAATCCCTCCACAGTATACTCCTTCTCTACAGCTTTTGCTTCCCTGCAATCTAGAATCAGTAACAGGTTTTCACATCTCATTAAATGCAACAGAGAGCTTAATGGATATTGAGAGTATCTGGGAAGAGGTTGACAAATATCCAGTGACTGGTACAGAATACTGATGTTAATGTTTGGTTAGAAAGCTTTGTTGTGATTTCTGAAGTTCATTGTCCCCAAGAGGAATCAGAAATGCCCATGCAGCAAATTCGCGGAAGAAGTCAGATTTTTCACTTCCCGATTATTTCACTCGTACCACTGATATCAAGTATATTGCTCAATAAGCCGGTTAAAGCAATGTTGGTCCCACCTCGATTTAATATTTAACTTTTCACTATTTACAGCAATGTCCACTTCTCCAACTCAAAATAATCTGTTTAACAAAAGGCAGCTCACTGTACCACACAACGAGCATTCAGCTCTTCCACTGAGAAGCATCAATCCCAAATGTGTGCACGCATTCCATCGGCAGTACTTATAACTTTTACTGTTATTCCACAAGCAGTTCATTGACTTAGATTCCATTCTGCAATGTATGCTATTCCACCTGTGGCGACGGTCTACACCCAGACTGCGCTGTTTAACTAGAATTTCAATTCCGTCTGTCCAGCAGACCCAGTAGAATATTTAATCCTACCTGCCGTATCTGAGTTGGATTCCGTGGTAAATCTAACTTTCTTATTCATTTGCTGATGTTTTTGAAGACTAATGAACTGAAAATGTAACTTTGCGCAAAATGTATTATGATAAGATTCTACAAGTTAAGTAAACCATTTCAACATTCACTTCATAAAACCCCAACTAGCGATTCAGTAGCAACAAAAAAAATCAATGTTTAATGAGGTGAGTCTATTGAGCAGAGGATTAATGGTAAAACAATATAAAATGTGTTCTTCTTTCTTTTACAAAGCATGTTCTTATAAGCAACTGCAAAGTCCAATCAGTATTTTTAAAAATTTATTTCGCGGACTGTATGTTCTTTACTGCGTGAAGTGTTTGATAACAGTAATGGGGCGCTTTCCTATCAGTAAAACAGCATTTGCAGTGACATTGGGAAGAATAAATATAACAGAAGAGGCACGTTGGGAACCAAGGGAAACTGAACCAAGTCAACGACTTAAATCTCAACAAAACTAGTGGGTCTGTGGAAGGAGATGAAAGATCAGGTCTCGATCTGCCACAGAAAACGGCATGAGACAGTGAGAAAATGAAAGCGTGGAATAGTTTTGAGAATGAAAAATAATTGGAACCTGAAAAAATCTCTGCATAGAAATATTAATTTAACACATTCTGGTAAAATACGGGTAGGAGATATGAGGCAATTGAGCAGCAAACGTCAGAAAGCAAATCACGCATACTTAGCAAATTACATTATCAACATAAGATACGTTTTTTCTTCATATTAATGAAATTAATAAATGACATTATTAATTGCGATTCAAGTCAATGTGTTGAAATGCATTATTCACAGACCTAGCCCAACAGTCTGAGGCGGAGGCAGCTATTTTAAATGATTTGTTTGTTTTCTCTCTACACGGGGTTCAGACGGAAAATATACTGAGAAATATCAAGAGAAATATATCTGGACGGTCCTCGCCAAAATTCCTGCATTTTTAAACGCAGTGAGTTGGCTTCCACTCAAACTCCTTTTCAGCAGATTCTAACAGCGACTGCTCTAATTTGTACCAACACCAATCAAGTGGTCCGAATAGAGGTTTTACAGTAAGATGTTGTCCATGCGCAAGCGCCGCATTTCCATTCAATTTTGTATTTAAATCTCAGGTTGCCCTAAGTCCCGGCCGAGAAATTAAAACATGCTTTAATCAGATGTTCTATATTCTAAATATATTTGGAAGGAAATAAGTTAAAAACAAACTGGGGATCTAAATTATTCACCAACTGAAAGTTCTGCAACTTAAATTTCCAATTTCAATGCGCACTTCATAACAACGAAGGACGAATTTGAATATATCAGAGCCGTCTTCCTAAGTGGAGCGGGGAATTCAAAACACTGCTGGAAAAAATACATAATTTTCCAGATTTAGATTTGACAGTCCATTTTGATTCTCAACTCCAATTAATTGAATCTGCTCACGAATGTAAGGCAGACGGCGATTAAATACACTTTTCGTTGGACACTCGTGGACTCAGAGCAATGCTCAGCAAAGGTGTTAGGCCCCTCGGTCCAAAGGGACTGTGCCGGGTGGAATAAAATCAATTCAGTCTAACCCCACTAGCCTGTTCTTGGCTCCTTTGTGCGTTACGATACTTCAAACGCAGAAGCAAGCAGGTTTTCAATGTGCTGAGCACTTCTTCATCCTCCAGCTTTTCAGACACTGAACTCGCCTCCTCTCATTGTTAAATTGATGTACATTAATATCCCATTACCTCCAGATGACAATTATTATTCAAATAATCAACTTTCCCTTACATAGGTCACCAACATTTTTATTACGAAAGCTCAATATATCTATATATTTGTTAAAATTTTATGTTAGTGAATTCTCAATAGACATTGGGATACTTTCAATCAATAATAACTCACAGTTGAGAAGCTGCAATGTAATTAGAGTCAGGAAGGAGCGCTGCATCGTTCCGACTGTCGGTTACTGCGATCAGACTTGACTGTTCACCGAGTTTTGTACATCGGTACCGGGCTGTCCTTCCAACACTTTCTGAAATACCAAACGCTCCAGGAATGAATTCTTTGAGAAAGCTGTGTTCAGAAAATAATGTTTCCTCCCGTCTAACTAATTGATGCTCCGAATTGATGTGTGAAATGTCAATTGCCGTTTGATAAAAGATACCAATGACAGTTATATCCACCTCCTTGTCCTGTGCAGCTAATGAGGCCTACATTTTTGAAAAGGAAACGAGTCACCAACCCAGCATCGGATCATCGAATCATCATATCTTACAGCAGAGTCACAGGCGAGTGAAGGAAATGCATATGGAAAATGTTTGCAAATCATATTCGGCCTGCACTGGATTATGTATATTGTTTTTGCACTGTTTTACCGCTTACTTCAACGAACCATTTCCGAGAAACAGTTGAAGGCCGTGGACAGGATAAGGGTTAAAATTTTCAGGTTAAATCCAGGGGAAATGGATTGGTGCGATGTGGAGAAAATGCATCAATTGCACGTCAGGTCCATTCACTTTCCTCAAGAAATCTATCAGTGACAGGTCCAGTCTGATCGGCAGTTCAAGAATCCAGTGGAGTCCGAATACAGCATGTATTCACAACCTGATTTTAACATCTTCACAAGGGAAAAGTGAATAGACTTCACTCCAGCAGCAACTCAAGCAAGAAGTTCAAATCTGTAACATCTAGAATAAAAATAAATCTTTGTCCGAGTGAAAATCAGCCTTTTCCTATTTGTTCTAAGAACAACTTCCGAAGTTTTTACTGTCTCTATTTGGAGAACAATATTCTCGAAGGACAGAGTGCCCAATTTATGCATGTCTACTTATCTGTAGCACCTCCGTACGGAAATCTTGGATGAAATGCTTCTGTTAAAAGACTGTTGTTCTCTATTTGAACTTAATTACTTTTTGAAGATACTGTAGAGGCCACCATTACATCTCTGAGCGATTTTGCTGCCTCCGCCCAGTTTAGAGTGACAGAGTTCGGCGGGACGATGCGGCTCAGAAATATTTCTTATCTGCTGGACAAATGTAATTTTATTTTCATGATCAACTTGACAGTAATTTGAGTGAATGGCTTCACAGAGCCGCGTTGAGAGAAGGGAAGCCCACAAACATATTTGTTCCCTACAGGAAGAAATGATTCCTGAGAAGCTGAACAATTGGTATTGAGTTATACTTTGTGTCATCCCGAAGCAGCTCACTGTCTGCGCAGCCTCAGAACACTCGCTGCGCGTTTTCCTGTTTGCTGAACAGACAGGAAGCACCTGGCCTTGTGGCCATGTCTCTGCTCGCATGTTAGTCGCTGCTGCCCTTTAACATTGACGGATTGCAATAGGACTTTCGAACTTGTGTCGGGCAGTGCACTGGGACATGTAAAACTTCAAGTACCTTCATGAATTCACGAGCAGCATATGACAGAATGGCATCTACAAATATTCCTACAGGGTTCTCGGGGACTCCAGGAATAGTGTGTCGCGAAACCTTATAAAATTTCACTTGTGTTCAACAACATTGAAATCAGTGGTGTGAGATTAAAACGATTGCCTGGGCTGCATAAATCAATCGATAACACATAGACCTCGCCACGCGTAGATGCTGTGGGTCCACCATTCAGCCCCATATCTATTATCCCTCAGTGCTTCCCCCGTTAACACAGCAGACCGGGTGCACAAGTTCACTTATAGTGTTGAGATGAGAGCAGATAAGAACTTTGGATAATGGGTACAGCTCCTCCTTTAGTTGCAAAATATCTTTACAGTCCTTGGTCAATTTCAATGTGTTTCAGTTCTCAAAAATGTATCCAATCTATGAAATGATTAACTACAAACACAGGATGATTTCCATATGGGTCATTTTGTGACGTTGGCATCCCTGACTTCCTTTATTACTGAGGGCGGCTTAAGCACTGCAGTCACTTTGTGAAGAGAGAAAGTCTTAGGCAGGTCCTGGGTGCCATGGAAATTAGAGCTTCGGATATTGATATAGGGTGGAGACTCATTATTAGGGTGGAGTCTCATTATTCTCCCACGTACTGGTTATTTAGGAAATACTGTGCGTATCGATTCAGTTTATGGAGGTTGAATTAGCAAGCATTGGTTGCTCTTTGATATCATTAGCATTAATCTTTCCATTTGGCAGCACCTGTCTGCCGAACATCATTTTCCAGCTAAAATTTCTCACGTCTCACATCTCCTCGCAAAAATATATTGGTTATTTGACTGTTTGTTTAATCAGTGTCTAAATGTCTTGGGGAAGAATTTTATTTGCCTCAGCATCAACTAAGATCGCATCATATAAGCATTAACCCCAATACCGGAACTCACAGGTTAACACTCAGTGATTGAACCATGGGATCCCTATTTTGCAGCAGAAGGTCATTCGACGTATCGAGCCTGAACTGGCTCTCCAACAGAGCATCTTACTCATGCTTTATCCCTGTAACGCCACATATTTATCCCGCTAAACACCGAATTTATACATCTTGGGACGCTAGGGGGCAATTAGTAATCGAACTCACTTGCCCACCTTTGCACTGTTTTGGAATGGTTCAATTCCTTTGTAAAAAGGAACATTCAATGTCTCTCTCTGCTATCTACATCCTGACCACGATGTGGAGATGTCGGCGTTGGACTGGGGTGGGCGCAGTAAGAAGTCTCACAACAACACGTTAAAGTCCAACAGGTTCATTTCGCATCACGAGCACGAGGAGCGCTGCTCTTTCATCACTCACCTGATGAAGGAGCAGTGCTCTGAAAGCTCGTGATACCACATACACCTGTTGGACTTTAACCTGGTGTTGTGAGACTTCTGACGATATCCTGCCCATTTGTTCGAAGTGGTGCAGGACAGAGGGAGAGATTCTCAGCAGGAGTACTGAGGGTGAGTAAAGTGCTGTGATTTATTTATTGATTTATTTAATCCGTTTTTTCGCGGGCTTTTTTCAAGGGTTGAAACTCTGAGGAAGTGGGAGTAGGCGGCAGGGGATTCTGGCAGATTGTGTTTTTTAGTATAAAAGTCACTCTATACAGCGGGCAACGTCGGGAGCGGGCAGGGGAGTGAGTGGGAAGCTGAGTGAAAGCTGTAAGGGCTTTGGCTCACAGGGTTTCGGGGGAAAGGGCGAGGCAGGGGTGAGTTTAACTCATTTTTGCTGTTTCTACCTGGTACTGGCAAGGTATCTAGAGGGGATGGGTGTGCAGGCAGTGCTATGTTCCTCTTGCAGTATGTTTGAGGTGAGGGACGACGTCAGTGTCCCTGCTGATTACACCTGTGGGAAGTGCACCCATCTGCAGCTCCTCCAAAACGGTGTTAGGGAACGGGAGCTGGAGTTCGATGAACTTAGGATCATGAGGGACGCAGAGGTGGCCAGAGACAGAAGCTTTAGGGATACAGTTACTCTGAGGAATGAAAATAGATGGGTGACGGTGAGAGGGGCTGCGAGGAAGCAGTCAGTGCAGGGATCCCCTGTGGTCGTTCCCCTTAGCAACAAGTATTCCGCTTTGGATACGGTTGAGGGGGACGACATACCAGTGGTGAGCCGCAGTGAGAGGATCTCCAGCACTGTGTCCGTCTCTGTGGCTCGGGAGGGTAAGGCGAAGAACGGGAGGGCAATAGTTATTGGTGACTCGTTAGAGGGATAGATAGGAGGTTCTGTGGCAGCAAAAGAGACTCGAGGATGGTATGTTGCCTACTGGATGCCAGGGTCTGTGACGTCTCGGACCGTGTCTTCCGGATTCTTAAGGGGGAGGGGAAACAGTCACAAGTCGTGGTACACATTGGTACCAACGACATAGGTAAGAGAAGGGACGGGGATTTAAAACAGGAATTTCGGGAGCTGGGCTGGAAGCTGAGAGCCAAGACAAATCATGTGGTCATCTCTGGTACGTTACCGGTGCCATGTGATAGCGAGTTGAGGAACAGGGAGAGAGTGCAGTTAAACATGTGGTTGCAGGGATGGTGTAGGAGGGAGGGTTTCAGATACGTGAATAATTGGAACACATTTTGGGGAAGGTGGGACCTGTACAAACAGGACAGGGTGCACATGAACCAGAGGGGCACCAATATCCTGGGAGGGAAATTTGCTACAGCTCTTCAGGGGGGTTTAAACTAATTTGTCAGGGGAGTGGGAAAAGGAGTTGTAGTCCAGAAGTCAGTGTTGAGGGTGGTGAGGTAGTGGGGAAGGTATCAAGGTCAAGGGTGGGTATCGGTAGACAGGAAGGTGGGTTGAAGTGTGTCTACTTCAATGCAAGGAGCATCCGGAACAAAGTAGATGAACTTGGAGCGTGGATTGGTACTTGGGACTACGATGTTGTGGCCATTACGGAGACGTGGGTAGAACAAGGACAGGAATGGTTGTTGGACGTTCTGGGGTATAGATGTTTCAGTGAGTGTAGGGAAGCTGGTAAAAGAGGTGGAGGAGCGGCATTGTTAATCAAGGATTGTCTAACGGCTGCGGAAAGGCACTTCGAGGGGGATCTGCACACTGAGGTAATATGGGCTGAAGTTAGAAATAGGAAAGGAGCGGTCACGTTGTTAGGAGTTTACTATAGGCCCCCAAATAGTAAGAGAGATGTGGAGGAAGAAATTGCAAAGCAGATTATGGATATGTGTGGGGATCACAGGGTAGTTGTCATGGGGGACTTTAACTTTCCAAATATTGATTGGAACCTTGGTAGGTCAAATAGTTCGGATGGAGCAGTTTTTGTGCAGTGTGTGCAGGAGGGTTTCCTGACACAATATGTGGATAGGCTGACAAGAGGTGAGGCCAGATTGAATTTGGTACTGGGAAATGAATCGGGCCAAGTGTTAGAATTGGTTGTGGGAGAGCACTTTGGAGATAGTGACCACAATTCGGTGTCTTTTGTTATTGCAGTGGAGAGGGATAGGGCCATACGGCAGGGCAAGGTTTACAATTGGAGGAGAGGTAATTATGATGCGATTAGGCAAGAATTAGGGGGCATAAGTTGGGAACAGAAACTGTCAGGGAAAGGCACTGATGAACAGTGGAACTTTTTCAAGGAACAAATACTGGGTGTCCTTGACAGGTATGTCCCTGTCAGGCAGGGAGGAAATGGCCGAGTGAGGGAACCATGGATCATGAAAGAGGTGGAATGTCTTGTGAAAAGGAAGAGGGAAGCTTATGTAGGGATGAGGAAACAAGGTTCAGATGGCTCGATTGAGGGTTACAAGTTAGCAAGGAACGAGCTGAAAAGGGGGCTTAGGAGAGCTAGGAGGGGACATGAGAAGTCCTTGGCGGGTCAGATCAATGAAAACCCCAAGGCTTTTTATTCTTATGTGTGGAATAATAGAATGACCAGGGTGAGGTTAGGGCCGGTCAAGGACAGCAGTGGGAACTTGTGTATGGAGTCAGTAGAGATAGGCGAGGTGATGAATGAATACTTTTCTTCAGTGTTCACCAAGGAGCGGGGCCATGTTTTTGAGGAAGAGAAGGTGTTACAGGATAATAGGCTGGAGGAAATAGTTGTTCGGAGGGAGGATGTCCTGGCAGTTTTGAATAAACTGAAGGTCGATATGTCCCCTGGGCCTGATGAAATGTATCCTAGGATTCTTTGGGAGGCAGGGGATGAGATTGCAGAGCCTTTGGCTTTGATCTTTGGGTCCTCACTGTCCACGGGGATGGTGCCAGAGGACTGGAGAGTGGCGAATGTTGTTCCTCTGTTTAAGAAAGGGAATAGAAATGACCCTGGTAATTATAGACCAGTTAGTCTTACTTCGGTGGTTGGCAAATTGATGGAAAAGGTCCTTAGGGATGGGATTTACGACCATTTAGAAAGATGCGGATTAATCCGGGATAGTCAGCACGGATTCGTGAAGGGCAAGTCGTGCCTCACAAATTTGATAGAATTTTTTGAGGAGGTAACTAAGTGTGTTGATGAAGGTAGGGCAGTTGATGTCATATACATGGATTTTAGTAAGGCGTTTGATAAGGTCCCCCATGGTCGGCTTATGATGAAAGTGAGGAGGTGTGGGATGGAGGGAAAGTTGGCCGATTGGATAGGTAATTGGCTATCTGATCGAAGACAGAGGTTGGTGGTGGATGGAAAATCTTTGGACTGGAGACAGGTTGCTGGCGGAGCACCACAGGGATCAGTGCTTGGTCCTCTGCTCTTTGTGATTTTTATTAATGACTTAGAGGAGGGGGCTGAAGGGTGGATCAGTAAATTTGCTGATGACACCAAGATTGGTGGAGTAGTGGATGAGGTGGAGGGCTGTTGTAGGCTGCAAAGAGACATAGATAGAATGCAAAGCTGGGCTGAAAAATGGCAAATGGAGTTTAACCCTGATAAATGTGAGGTGATTCAGTTTGGTAGGACTAATTTAAATGTGGATTACAGGGTCAAAGGTAGGGTTCTGAAGACTGTGGAGGAACAGAGAGATCTTGGGGTCCATATCCACAGATCTCTAAAGGTTGCCACTCAAGTGGATAGAGTTGTGAAGAAGGCCTATAGTGTGTTAGCTTTTATTAACAGGGGGTTGGAGTTTAAGAGCCGGAAGGTTATGCTGCAACTGTACAGGACCTTGGTGAGACCACATTTGGAATATCGTGTGCAGTTCTGGTCACCTCACTATAAGAAGGATGTGGAAGCACTGGAAAGAGTGCAAAGGAGATTTACCAGGATGCTGCCTGGTTTGGAGGGTAGGTCTTATGAGGAAAGGTTGAGGGAGCTAGGGCTGTTCTCTCTGGAGCGGAGGAGGCTGAGGGGAGACTTAATAGAGCTTTATAAAATGATGAAGGGGATAGATAGAGTGAACGTTCAAAGACTATTTCCTCGGGTGGATGGAGCTATTACAAGGGGGCATAACTATAGGGTTCATGGTGGGAGATATAGGAAGGATATCAGAGGTAGGTTCTTCACGCAGAGAGTGGTTGGGGTGTGGAATGGACTGCCTGCAGTGATAGTGGAGTCAGACACTTTAGGAACATTTAAGCGGTTATTGGATAGGCACATGGAGCACACCAGGATGATAGGGAGTGGGATAGCTTGATCCTGGGTTCAGATAAAGCTCGGCAAAACATCGTGGTCCGAAGGGCCTGTTCTGTGCTGTACTGTTCTATGTTCTATGTTCTATGATCAGATCGTGGAACATCAATAAGATTCCATCAGTGAATTCAGTCAGTTAACAAGTTCTTGGTCAAAGCATGGTTTGTTGTCAACCTATCATTAGTATGTCAGTTTCAGGACAGACTGAGTACCAATTGTCGCGAGATCATTTTAAATTGCTTGGAATTATACTATGGTCACTGAGTCTGACCATGTTTGCAAACTTCACTAATTACTGTTTATTAGATGATGGGATTTGTTTATTTTTTGCTGTTCGTGGATGTACATGTGAATTATTGGTAAATGTTTAAAACATCAGTTTTCAGCAAACTGGAGATAATTCAGAAGCAGAGTATCAATCTCCACTTGGCGAGTCCAGGTTTACTCAGCGACAGTCAGCAGAACTTTGTCAGAGGGAGATGATGCCGAATAAATGTGATGCATTTTTCAACAAGGTGATTGGATGTGTAGATGAGGGAAGTACAATTGATGTAGCTTCTATGGATCCCAGCAAAACCTTTGACAATTTATTGTAGTGCAGACTGATCAATAAGATAAAAGTACATTGGATCCAGGGCAACTTGACAAGTTGGATCCATAACTGACTCAGTGTTAAGACACAGAAAGCGGTGGTAGAAGGCGCTTTGTCGAACTGGAGACCGGTATCCAGAGGTGTACCACAGGGATCAGTGCTCGTTGCCTTATTGTTCATGATATAAATATCAATGATTAGTATGGGAATGTGTGTGTGTGTGTGTGCATTTGTGGGGGTAGGAGCGACGGGATGATTGTGCTCGATTACAGATGACACCAAGATTGGCAGAATGCTTAGTAGTGAGGAAGCAGGTCTTAGTTTGCACGAAGATGTAGCCGAGTTGGTAAAATGAGCAGATCGGTGACCGATTGAACGCCAAGAAGGGCGATCTGATGCATTTTGAAAGGATTGACAAGGCAAGGGCGTAATCAATGAATTGCAAGACCATAGAAGCTTCTGGCCTGCTCCACAGGTCCTGAAAGGCAGCAGAGCACTTGAATAGGGTAGTTTAAAATGCATATGGGAAACTTATCATCATCGATCTTGCAGGGATTATTAAGGAGAGAGGTTATATTGGAGCTGCACAAAACTTTGTGTAGGCCACAGGTGGATAACTGTGTGCAGTTCTGGTCGTCACACGATAGGAAGGATTTTGTGGCGACGGAGAAAGTGTTGATGAGATTCACCAGGAACATTTGAACAATGAAGAGAGGCCGGTTAGCCTCTTGTTGCTTTTATTACAACAGAGAAGGTGAAGTGGGGACCTGATTGAGGTGTACAAGATTATGAGGCATATGTCCATGGTGGATATGAAGTGGCTGTTCCTCCCAATTGAAGGATAAAGGATGAGGGGGCACAAAATCTAAGTTGAGGAACTGAGAGAGGTGGGGGGTGTCGTCATCCAGAGGGCGCCGGCAGTCTGGAATGCAGTGCCTGGGAGGGTGAAGAGGTAGAAAACCTTACAACCATCAAAGCTACGTGGATGAGCTCCTGAAAGATCAAATTATGCAAGATTCTGGGCCAAGTGCTGAGGAGTGCGATTAATGTAGTTTTGTCGTTGCAGACACAAATGGCCGCAGGGCCTCTTCTGTACTGTGTGACATTCTGACCCTGTGACTCTGAGCCAGTCATTGGTGCTGGTTCAGTTTGTCAGTGCGCATCGGTTTATCTTGCTGAACAAGCATATTTGTCCAATATCTGTTGATCTGTGTAGAGTTCGATCATTCGGATATGGCTATTTGATTTGTGGGCAGATAATGCTTGCTGCCAGGGAGGTGTGTGATGTATAGCCCGGGCACTACTGTAAAGGGGAAATGTCTGTTTACAATAAATGCCAAGGACTTTAACAGCTGCGGTGTAAATATTGATAGCAACCAGCTTTATAGTTGAAATTTGTTATCGTTTACTGCTTCTGAATCATCGTCGTGAAGTTCATGAGATTGAAGACAGAAATCACAAGTCATCTCCTGGATTCATTCTGTCCTTTGAGATTCAGTGTCACAGGCCTGACATGGTTCACTGTGTCCTTTCAGATTCAATGTCACAGGCCTGGCTGCGTTCACTCTGTTCTTTCCGATTCAGTGTCACAGGCCTGGTTGGGATCAGTGTATCCTTTCAGTTTGAGTGTCACAGGGCTGGCAGGATACACTGTTTCCTTTCAGATTCAGTGTCACAGGCCTGACTTGGTTCACTGTGTCTTTTGAGATTCAGTGTCACATGCTTGGCAGGATTCATTCTGTCCCTTGAGATTCAGTTTCACAGGCCTGGTTGGGATCAGTGTACCCTTTCATATTCAGTGTCACAGACCTGGCTGGATACATTGTGTCCTTTGAGGTGCAGTGTCACAGGCCTGGCTGGATTCACTGTGTGCTATGAGATTCGGTGTCACAGGCTTGGCTCTGCTTACTCTGTACTTTCAGATTCAGTGTCACAGGCCTGGTTGGGATCACTGTATCCTTTCAGTTTGGGTGCCACAGGCCTGGCTGGATACACTGTGTCCATTGAGATTCAGTGTCACAGGCCTGGTTGGAATCACTGTGTCCCTTCATATTCAGTGTCACAGACCAGGCTGGATACACTGTGTCCTTTGAGATTCAGTTTCACAGGCCCGACTGTGTTCGCACTGCTATTTGAGATTTAGTGCCACAGGCCTGGCTAGATTCACTCTGTCCCTTGAGATTCAGTGTCTCAGGCGTCACTGGGTTCACTCTGTCATTTGAGATTCAGTGTCACAGGCCTGGCTGTGTTCGAACTGCTATTTGAGATTTTGTGTCACAGACCCGGCTGGATTCACTCTGTCCTTTCAGATTCAGTATCACAGGCCTTTCTGGCTTCACTCTGTCCTTTGAAATTCAGTGTCTCAGGCCTCATGGGGTTCACTCTGTCCTTTGAGATTCAGTGTCACAGGCCTGGCTGTGTTCGAACTGTTATTTGAGATTTAAGGTCTCCGGACAGGCAGGGTTCACTCATTCCTTTCAGATTCAGTGTCACAGGCCTGACTGTGTTCACTCTGTCCTTTGAGATTTAAGGTCTCCGGCCTGGCCGAGGTCACTCTGTCCTTTCAGATTCAGTGTCACAGGCCCGACTGGATAAACTGTGTCCTTTGAAATTCAGTGTCACAGGCCTGGCTGGGTTCACTCTGTCTTTTGAGATTCAATGTCACAGGCATGGCTGCGTTCACTCTGTTCTTTCCGATTCAGTGTCACAGGCCTGGTTGTGATCAGTGTATCCTTTCAATTTGAGTGTCACAGACCTGGCTGGATTCACTGTGATTTGAGATTCAGTGTCACAGGCCTGGCTTGGTTCACTGTGTCTTTTGAGATTCAGTGTCACAGGCTTGGCTGGGTTCGCTCTGTCCTTTGAGATTCAGTGAAACAGGCCTGGCTGGATCCACTCTCTCCTTTCATATTCAATGTCCCAGGACTGGCTGGTTTGAACTGTTATTTGAGATTCAGTGTCACAGGCCTGCCTAGGTTCACTGTGTCCTTTCAGATTCAATGTCACAGGCCTGGCTGTGATCACTCTGTTCTTTCAGATTCAGTGTCACAGGCCTGGTTGGGATCAGTGTATCCTTTCAGTTTGAGTGTCACAGGGCTGGCAGGATACACAGTTTCCTTTGAGATTCAGTGTCACAGGCCTGGTTGGATTCACTCTGTCCTTTGAGATTCAGTGTCACAGACCTGGCTGGATACATGTGTCCCTTCATATTCAGTGTCACAGGCATGGCTGGGTTCAATCTGTCCTTTGAGCTTCAGTGTCATAGGCCTGGTTGTGTTCGAACTGTTATTTGAGATTTGAGGTCTCAGGCCTGGCCGGGGTCCTCTGTACTTTGAAATTCAGTGTCACAGGCCTAGCGGTTTTCAAACTGTTATTTGAGATTCAGTGTCACAGGCCTAGCGGTTTTCAAACTGTTACTTGAGATTCAGTGTCACAGGCCTAGCGGTTTTCAAACTGTTATTTGAGATTCAGTGTCACAGGCCTAGCGGTTTTCAAACTGTTATTTGAGATTCAGTGTCACGGGCCTGCCTGGGTTCACTCTGTCCTTTCAGTTTGAGTGTTATCGGCCTGGCTGAGTTCACTCTTTCCTTTCAGATTCAGTGTCACAGTCCTGGTTTGATTCAGTGTCAAATGCCTGGCTGGTTCACTCTGCCCATTGAGATTCAGTGTCACAGGCCTGGCTGATTGACTCTGTCCTTTGAGATTCAGAGTCACAGGCCTGGCTGGGTTCACTGTGTCCTTTGAAATTTGGGGTCACAGACCTGGCTTGGTTCAATCTGTCCTTTCAGATTCAGTGTCACAGGCCTGGTTGCGTTCACTCTGTTCTTTCCGATTCAGTGTCACAGGCCTGGTTGCGTTCACTCTGTTCTTTCCGATTCAGTGTCACAGGCCTGGTTGGTATCAGTGTATCCTTTCAGTTCGAGTGTCACAGGGCTGGTTGGATACACTATGTCCTTTGAGCTTCAGTGTCACAGGCCGGGCTGTGTTCGCACTGCTATTTGCAATTTAGTGCTACAAGCCTGGCTAGATTCCCTCTGTCCCTTGAGATTCAGTGTCTCAGGCGTCACTGGGTTCACTCTGTCATTTAATATTCAGTTTCACAGGCCTGGCTGTGTTAGAACTGCTATTTGAGATTTAAGGTCTCAGGCCTGGCTAGGTTCACTCATTCCTTTGAGCTTCAGTGTCACAGGCCTGGTTGGGATCACTGTACCCTTTCATATACAGAGTCACAGACCTGGCTGGATACATTGTGTCCTTTGAGATTCAGTGTCACAGGCCTGGCTCTGCTCACTCTGTACTTTCAGATTCAGGGTCACAGGCCTGGTTGGGATCAGTGTATACTTTCAGTTTGGGTGTCACAGGCCTGCCTGGATACACTGTGTCCTTTGAGATTCAGTGTCACAGGCCTGGCTGGGTTCACTGTGTCCTTTGAAATTTGGGGTCACAGACCTGGCTGTGTTCACTCTGTCCTTTTGAGATTCAGTGAAACAGTCCTGGATGTGTTCGAACTGTTATTTGCGATTCAGTGTCACAGGCCCGGCTGGATCCACCCCATCCTTTCATATTCAATGTCACAGGACTGGCTGGGTTCGAACTGTTATTTGAGATCCAGTGTCACAGGCCTGCCTAGGTTCACTGTGTCCTTTCAGATTCAATGTCACAGGTCTGGCTGCGTGTGGTGAACCATAGATGGTTACCACTATGGGTACTGAACCATAGATGGTTAGCACTATGGGTATCTCGTGTATATACTACTGTTGACACTGTTGGGGTTAGGGTTGGGGTGTTCTACCTGTTGGTATTGTTTTGTGGTACACTCCAGTTGGCTCCGCCTACCTGTAGCAGTATAAAGGTCACTGCACTGCCTGGTGACCCTTTAGTCAGGGATTGTATTGTAATATAGTGTGCTCCATTCTTGTTACTAATAAAAGCCTTTATTTCCCGGGTACGTACAGCATCCCGAGTGATTTAATCACGCATCAATTTTATTAGTAACAAATTTGGTTAACAAGAAAAAAAAAGAACCATGGAGCAACTGTTGAAACCTGATCGACTGACGTTAGATCCGCGTGCGTCAATCATGTTCGATCATTGGCTCAAGTGTTTCCAAGATTATGTCAAGGCCTCAACAGCCATTCAAAGCGACGCCGATCGACTGCGGGTCCTCCACGCAAGGGTAAGCGACACTGTATACTCATCAATCCGCGATGCCCCTGACTACAAAGCGGCCATCGAACTACTTAAGAAACTGTACAACAAATCGCCAAACGAGATTCATGCTCGACACCTTCTAGCCACCCGACGGCGGCAGCCCGGTGAAACGACGGGGCAGTACCTGTGCAAACTTCAGCAGCTAGCCAGAGCCTGCAATTGCAAGCCTGTGTCGGTGGCCCAGTATACTAACGATTTGATCCGAGATGCGTTTGTGGCGGGAATCAGCTCATCCTACATTTGCCTGCGGCTGCTAGAGCAAGGCAACCTAGACCTAGCTAAGACGGTGGAATTGGCTGACATGATGGAAACGGCCTCCAGAAGCCGAGAAACCTACCCCACCGACCACGTGGGAACGTCGTGGCAAGTACAGCCACCGAACCAACATTACTCAGCGGCTCTGAGAAACTGCGCGATCGTGCCTGCAACCTCGGACCTGACGACGGTGGCTGCTCCAGGAGGCCCATGGTGCTATTTCTGTGGTTTGGCGAAACACCCTCGGCAGCGATGTCCGGCCAGAACGGTATTTTGCTCTGCGTGTGGGAAGAAAGGGCACTATGCCAAAGTATGTAGAGCTAAACCACCTTCGAAGAATAGCAGTGCGGCGTGTGATTCTCCAGAATCTGTCTCCTTGTCTCAGGCTTCATCGAGGTCTTCCACCACGTGCGGTTCATGGACGCCGCCATTCCTGACGACGACGGCGCAAGACGCATGCGACCTGCAGGTGCCGCCACTTTCAGCGCCACCGACCATGTGCGATCCATGGGCGCAGCCATTTTGGTCGGCACCAACCACAGACGACCAGCAGGGTCATCTTCCATCAACCATCTCAGCTGCGTACAGTTGCAATCCAGGCTCAACGGTGGCGTCAGTCGTCCTGGACCAGGCCAAGCCTCACAGACTCGACAAGTCCATGATGGGCATAGAGGTAAATGGACGCCCATTTCATTGTCTGTTTGATAGTGGGAGCACGGAGACTTTTATTCACCCTGACACTGTAAAACGGTGCGGACTCCGAGTACAGACTGTCAGACAGACAATTTCGATGGCGTCGAGGTCCCGATCTGTTACTGTGCTCAGGAGCTGCGTGGTCAACCTAACGGTGCGAGGCACAGTTTACGAGCACTTCAGGCTCCTCGTGTCACCGCACCTTGGTGCTCCGATACTCCTGGGGCTAGACTTTATGGTCCACCTGCGGAGGGTGACCCTGCAGTACAATGGGCCACTCCCTTCACTTTCAGTGGGAGAACAGCAGCCTCCAAATTGCCCAGCGCACTCCACGTGTAGCCTCTCGACACTCAGAATCACCCCGCCATCTTTATTCGAGAATCTCGTGCCAGGCTGCAAGCCCATTGCAACTAAGAGCAGGCGTTACAGCGCTGAGGATCGGATCGTTATTCGATCTGAGGTTCAGCGGCTCCTCAGGGAAGGGATCATTCAACCTAGCTCTAGCCCATGGAGAGCACAAGTCATGGTGGTTAAAACTGGAGACAAACCCCGGATGGTCATAGACTATAGTCAGACCATTAATAGATACACGCAGTTGGATGCGTATCCTCTCCCGCGCATATCTGACATGGTCAACCAGATTGCGCAGTACTGGGTGTTCTCCACCATCGACTTGAAGTCAGCCTACCACCAGCTCCCCATTCGCCCAGAGGACCGAACATACATGGCCTTTGAGGCGGATGGTCGTCTCTATCATTTCTTAAGGGTCCCCTTTGGCGTCACGAATGGGGTCTCGGTCTTCCAGCATTCAATGGACCGAATGGTGGACCAAAACGGGCGACGGGCTACCTTCCCGTACCTGGACAACGTCACTATCTGCGGCCATGACCAGCAGGACCACGACGCAAACCTCCTATAGTTCTTACGCAATGCGTCTCGCCTGAATTTGACCTATAACAGGGAGAAGTGTGTCTTTAGCAACCGCCGCCTAGCTATTCTTGGATTACGTGGTGGAAAACGGGGTCCTTGGCCCTGATCCAGACTGCATGTGTCCCCTCCTTGCACTTCCCTTACCCACGAGCATTAAAGCACTGAGAAGATGCATAGACTTCTTCTCATACTACGCACAGTGGGTCCCCAACTATGCGGACAAAGCCCGTCCACTTATTAAGTCTACTTCTTTTCCCCTGGCAGCAGAGGCACGCTTAGCCTTTGAAGGGATAAAAGCTGACATCGCGAAGGCCACGATGCACGCTGTTGATGAATCCATCTCCTTTCAGGTGGAGAGTGATGCATCTGACTTCGCCCTGGCCGCCACACTCAACCAAGTGGGCAGGCCCGTCGCCATTTCCTCTCGCACCCTCCAAGGCCCTGAAATTCGGCACTCCGCGGTGGAAAACGAGGCTCAGGCCACTGGGGAGGCCGTACGGCATTGGCGCCATTACTTGGCTGGGAAATTATTTACCCTGCTCATGGACCAGCGGTCCGTGGCGTTCATGTTCAACAACACGTTACGGGGTAAGATCAAAAATGATAAAATCTTGAAGTGGAGAATTGAACTCTCCACCTACAACTATGATATCATGTACCGTCCGGGGAAGCTCAATGAGCCCCCAGACGCCCTGTCGCGTGGAACATGTGCCAGTGTGCAGGAGGATCGATTACAGGCCCTCCACAATGATCTCTGCCATCCGGGGATCACTCGGCTCTTCCATTTCATAAAGGCCCGAAATCTACCCCACTCAGTGGAGGATGTCATGTCAATAACCCGAAGCTGCCAGGTATGTGCTGAATGCAAGCCGCACTTCTACCGACCTGACAGGGCACATCTCATTAAGGCCACTCGGCCCTTTGAAAGACTGAGTGTGGACTTCAAGGGCTCCCTTCCTTCGACAGATCGGAATGTGTACTTCCTCAATGTGATTGACGAGTACTCCCGATTCCCTTTTGCCATTCCCTGTTCAGACATGATCACTGCCACGGTTATTAAAGCGTTGAGGGATCTTTTCACACTGTTCGGTTACCCCAGCTATATACATAGTGACAGGGGCTCGTCATTTATGAGTGACGACTTGAGGCAATACATGCTCTCAAAAGGGATTGCCACAAGTCGTACGACGAGTTACAATCCCAGGGGTAACGGGCAGGTTGAAAGAGAAAATGCTACAGTCTGGAAGGCTGTCTTACTGGCCTTGAGGTCCAAGGGTCTTCCAGTCTCCCGTTGGCAAGAGGTACTTTCTGATGCGCTCCACTCATTCCGGTCCCTCCTGTGTACGGCAACCAACGCTACCCCACATGAGCGGATGTTTACCTTCCCTAGGAAGTCTTCCTCTGGGACCTCACTGCCGTCTTGGTTGATGTACTCAGGACCTGTCCTCCTGCGGCGGCATGTTAGGACCTGCAAGTCTGACCCTTTGGTTGAACAGGTCCACCTCCTACACGCCAACCCTCCATATGCCTATGTGGCATATCCTGACGGGTGAGAGGACACGGTCTCTATTCGAGATCTGGCACCTGCAGGGGACTTGGAAACCCCTGTCGCTCGCGCACCCCTGGTTAGGGACCCCTTGACCATTATCTCCCCTCCTGACAAGGCGCGGGCAGTATCGGGACCACCACTTAACCCTCTTACTCCTGTGTACAGCTTGCCTGAGTCCAGGAGATTGTCGCCACCTCGGGGCGTGCTTGAGTCCAGGAGGTCATCGCCACCTCGTGGTCCACCTGTCCGTGAGGAACTGGAGGAGTCTCTGGACACCGTTTTGGAGAGAGGGTCATCACGGTCACCAGAACCGGCGCTACCGCCAGTGTTGAGGAGATTGCAGAGACGGTGCGGCCCTCCGAAAAGACTGAACCTGTGACATTATGGACAGTTTGCACTTTTTTTTTCTCTTCTTTTGTTTGCCCCACTGGCCTTTTGTCTTAAAGGAGGGGTGAATGTGGTGAACCATAGATGGTTACCACTATGGGTACTGAACCATAGATGGTTAGCACTATGGGTATCTCGTGTATATACTACTGTTGACACTGTTGGGGTTAGGGTTGGGGTGTTCTACCTGTTGGTATTGTTTTGTGGTACACTCCAGTTGGCTCCGCCTACCTGTAGCAGTACAAAGGTCACTGCACTGCCTGGTGACCCTTTAGTCTGGGATTGTATTGTAATATAGTGTGCTCCATTCTTGTTACTAATAAAAGCCTTTATTTCCCGGGTACGTACAGCATCCCGAGTGATTTAATCGCGCATGACTGCGTTCACTCTGTTCTTTCCGATTCAGTGTCACAGGCCTGGTTGGGATCAGTGTATCCTTTCAGTTTGGGTGTCACAGGCCCGGCTGGATACACTGCGTCCTTTGAGATTCAGTGTCACAGGCCTGGTTGGAATCACTGTGTCCTTTCATATTCAGTGTCACAGACCTGGCTGGATACATTCTGTCCTTTGAGCTTCAGTGTCACAGGCCCGGCTGTGTTCCCACTGCTATTTGAGATTGAGTGCCACAGGCCTGGCTAGATTCACTCTGTCCCTTGAGATTCAGTGGCTCAGGCCTCACGGGGTTCACTCTGACATTTGATATTCTGTGTCACAGGCCTGGCTGGCTTCACTCTGTCCTTTGAGATTCAGTGTCAGAGGCCTGGCTGTGTTCACTCTGTTCTTTGAGTTTCAGTGTCTCAGACCTGGCTGGGTTCATTCAGTCTTTTGAGATTCAGTGTCACAGTCTTAGCTGGATTCACTCTGTCTTTTGAGATTCAAGCTCTTCGGCCTGGCTGGGTTCAATGTGTATTTTGAGATTCAGTGTCACAGGCCTGGCTGTGTTCAAACTTTTATTTGAGATTCAGTGTCACAGGCCTGGATGTGGACAGAATGGTGAAATGCAGTAAACATTGTGGATAACAGCAGTGTTTTGGAGAACACGCACGGATTGCTGAAATGTTAGAAAGGGTGATGGTAAAAGCAGGATTTAGTAAGCCAATGGCAGATTGGTGGAATATAATAAAGCGTGAGGATAACAACAGGATTTGGGAGGAGGCAGCAAATGGATGAAATGTGCTAAACTGTGCGGATAGCAGAGGATTTGTGTATTTGGGTTAGTGCTGGAATGCAGCAAGGTGCTGTGTTCAGTTATTGGGGAAATGTAGTTCTCGATGTGTCGATCTAGAGCACAAAAATGAAGAGAAAGGAATCAAACCGTGTCTTTATCTGTCATAATCTTTATTTAATGGTGTAAGAATGGAAGCTGCTACGAAATGGAATTCAAATACATATGACAATAATAAGCACCAAATTTTGAATTATAATCCCGGCTCTGCTCCACAATGTAATGTGATATAAGAGCTTTAATACGGACAGTGCAATATCCGATATACATTCTATTCTGTTTCTCATTGAACAGAATGCAGACTCACTCAAAATGAGAAGCTAAATGCCAATTCATAAAAAACCAGGAGGAATGACCCGACTGATTCAGAAATTACAAGACCTATAGCTGGAGTTGAAGCATATTCCACAGTGATATTTGGGGAAAAGTTCAGGGGTCTCCCCTTTGATGTAATGCAGAGTCATCTATCTGAGGACACCACATCCTGGATTTGGATTTATTGATGACTATTACCTAAAACTGTAAAAGAAATAGTGTGAGAATTACAACCAATTCCACAATCAGCTCAACACATCACATGTACTTGTATTTGTTTTACAATATTCCCAAGTCCAACCGGCTGTTTATTTTTTATCTAAAACACACTGCACCTTCTGTCTGATACTTTCATTGTAATTCACTGCTGGAAATACTGCAGGGTTTGGATCTTGCTGGGATGGTAAGGAGATGATAAGGAGAGTTTTAGACAGCTACATTATTCGCGGCAGCTACTGGGAAATGTTAGGGTGGTGTGGAACTTCCTGGGACATGAGAGATGATGAGACTGCACCCATTTCCTCTTAATCCTGAAGAAGCAAAGCTCCAAATTCGGGGAAGTTAAAATCCCGCTCATTGAGATCACGCTTTGACCATATTGTAGGTCAGAATTTAAGCAAAGATACATGATGTTTTTTATCCCTCTTGAATAGGGCATTTGGTGAACAGTTATAAATGTTGCAGGTTTGGAGAAGGGGGTGGCTGTGACAAGGACTAAGGGAAGGTCTGTGATAGGCAGGAGAGTTTGAATGAGAGAAAAGTGAATCCCCAAGCGCCAAAGGGAATGGAGATGGAGAGAGAAAAGAAACAAAGAAGCTGTGCCTGGAGCAGGGGGACTGCTGACTGAAAGAAGGGGAAAGGAATCAAGGAAAAGGAAACAGAATGGACTCAGAGTTTACTTTCCGAAACTGTTGGACTGGATGTTGAGTCCAGAAGGCTGTACAGTGTGGAGGGGCTGGGTGAGTGGGAAGATTTCCCCTGGACCTGCTCCAGACCCTAGTTAAAACAGTCATCTGTAGATCCAGGATCGATAGGGCTGCAGAGGGAGGCAGGGATCACTCTGGCTGATCTGCTGTGGTCTTGCTCGTGCCCAGCTCGATCTGATCTGTGCAGCCCAACACACTGGAGAATGTTTGATCGGAAATGAAGATTAGAAATCTAACTCATCTGTCAACTCCTTCAGAGGGTCACACACTGTATTCTAACAAACTGAACTGGATTACACTGAATGGGAAGTCATGGAACCCTCATAGACTTCATGAATGAAGCACATTTTTTTAAGAGGGGAGGTGGGGGGCGGGAATTAGCTGCAGACTCCAGCCTGGTTGTTCCTATAAACATGAGCTGATGCCTATCTGTGCGTATGTGTGTGTCCCTAGGTACAGTTCCCAGAGAGTTTGAAATCCTGCATCTCTCTCTCTCTGCAGAGTTGCTGGTTAAAGACGCATTGACAACATTTATCTGAATGAAACTTCACTCTTATTCTCTCCATCCCCTCCCCCAATCAGTGCTTCTGCTCTCAAAAAAGTCTGAACGCTTCTTTGGCAGCTCTGATCTGTGGTGACTTATTAAACATTAAGCAAGGGCGCACGCATTCAGTCACCTGGACAGACAACATCAGAGGTTGGTTTGGAAATCAGAAATTGAATTGTAAGTGCAGCAACAAAGAACTTTGCAAGAAAGTGTTTGAGTTCAGGCAACATAAGCAAAAAATGAACTTTGCAAGAATCAGCAAAAGATGCAAATCTGTAGCCGATGGAGTCCTGAATGAACAAGTTGTGCAATGCACATTCAGACCTGGTCTCTCTCTGTCTGGGCAGGGCTGCTAGTTACTTTAAACCCATTTTCTCTCAGCCCCCAGTGCTGGTGATGTGAAGAGTGAGAGAGAGCCTTGGGATAAATCATTTGCATGGTGCTCACCAACCCACACACACAACCCTCACCCATCCTCTCAGAGACAGATTGGTGTTGGACTGGGCCATACCTGGAGTAGGTGGGTTCAGGTGAGGTGTAGGAGATGTGGTTGGATGGGGGTTGATTGGGGAGGTGTGGGCAGTTTGTGTGACTCGGTGAGGGTATGAAAAGGCTGGGGATTCATTGTTCTGTCTCTCTACACGTGGATTGGTAAGTATGAGGGTAACTTTGTCTTTGTGAATGTGCGTATGTGCGTGCTTGCACTGATATTTTAAACCCCCCTTTACCCAGCACAAAGCCCCTGGCCTTGGATCTCTCCCCCGCACCATGGGAGAGGGGATGGAAAGAGTTTGAGAGATCACCGAGGGAGGACATTCCCATGGTGAGTATGGAGCTCTACAAATTCTGTCTGCCCATTTACCCACCTCTGCTTTTTCTCTTTGTTTGCAGCCTCTTCTCAATTTCTGTCCATCTTTAACTTGTGATCTCTCAAATTTCAATCTCTCAATCTTTATCTCTGACTTTTTCTCTCTCTTTTTTCTCTCTGTTCTTTCTCTGTCTTTCCCACTCAGTCTATCTCTCTCTCTCTTTGTTCTCTCTCTTCTCTTTCTCTCTGTTTTTCCCGCTCAGTCTATCTCTCTCTCTGTCTTTCTCTCTGTCCTTTTCTCTCTTTCTCTGTCCTTTCTCTCTCTCTCTGTCTCTTTTCTCTCTCTCTGTCCTTTTTCTCTGTCTCTCTGTCCTTTCTCTCTCTCTCTGTCCTTCTCTCTCTGTCCTTCTTCTCTCTCTCCCACCCCGCTGCTCTCTGTCTCCCACCCACCCCACTCTCTGTGCCCCCGCCACCCACCCGCTCTCTGTCCCCCCCCCCACACCCACCCGCTCTCTGTCTCCCCACCGCCCACCCGCTCTCTGTCCCCCCACCGCTCTCTCTCTCCCCCCATCGAACGCTCTCTCGCCCCCCAGTCCCCCGCTCTCTCTCCCCCCACTCCCCCGCTCTCTCCCTCCACTCCCCCACTCTCTGTCTCTCCCCCACCGCCCTGCCCTCCCCCCACCCCCCCTGTTCTCCCCCAAGTCCACTCTCTCCCCCTCTGCACTCTCGCTCTCTCTCCCCTAACATTCTCGCTCTCTCTCCCCCTGCACTCTCGTTCTCTCTCCCCCTGCACTCTCGTTCTCTCTACCTCTGCCGCACTCTCGCTCTCTCTCCTCCCACCCTGCTCTCTCTACCCCTCCCTGCTCTCTCTCCCCTCACCACACTCTCTCCCTCCCCCACACTCTCCCTCTCTCTACCCCCGGCACTCTCCCTCTCTTTCCCTCTCTCCCCACCCCACCCCCCCCCGATTCCCCAAAAGTCCCTCTCTTGAATCCCTTGGGTGTCACCCCCACCACCGCCATCTAATGCCCCCCACCCTAAATACCTCTCAGTCCACCTCTCAATCCTGCTGTCACCTGCAAATGCCTCACTCAGCCTTCCTCAACACAAGTCTCTCAAACCTCCCCTTTATCTCTGTCAATGCCCCCCCCCCCCGCTGAATCCCAATCCCTCTCTAAGTCCTTCCCCCCTCTCTGCCCCCACCACATTAACCCTGATGCAAAGCCCCACCCTAAATCCCTTTCCCTCTGACCCTAACTCCCCCTTCTCCGCCCTGACTCCCTCGAACACAGCCTCCCCCACCCCCCGCCCCCAGAATCCCTCTCGATTCTGAGCCTCAGATTCCTCTCCAATCCCCCTGAATGGGTCCCTCCGCCCTCGCTGCATCCCTCTCCCTCTCAAATCCCACCCCCTCCAATCTGTCTAAGCCACACGACATGTCTTAATCCCCCCACTGCTGAATCCCCCGAAGCCCCCCCAGATCCCTCCCACCCCCAGAAATCCCTCTCGAGGGCCGCCCTTCACGAATCCCTCCAATTCTCCCCTGATTGTCTCCCTAATTCCCGACTGCTAAATCCTCACCAAACCCTGGTTTACATCCCTCTAATCCCCCCCCCCACATTCCCTCAGTGTTCCCTGAATCCCAAACACCCCCCTCCGCCCTAAGTTTCCCCCATTTCCTTTCAACTCCCCAAAATCCCTCTCGGTTCTCTCCTTCAATCACTCTCAAGTCCTCCCGACTCCCTCCCTGCCGAATCTCTGTCGTCCTTCCCTGCAATCCCTCTGAACAATATTCCCCCCTCTTGTACCTGTCTGATTCCCCCCCCCCCCCACCCCCTTCCCTCTGTCTAATCACCCCTGGCTCTGAACAAGCCCCTGTATTACAAATTCTTCCCCATTTCACCGATTTCTACCTCCCCTCCGCTATGTTCCTGGCTCTTCGCTCCTTGGGAACAGCAAACCCATGATCTGACCCGTCTTCCAGAAGAGAGCAGAGAGAGAGATAAGAGGCAGAGAGATAGAGATGGAGGGGACACTACTGTAATTCGCACAGAGATTCACAGAGAGAGAGCAGCAGAGATAACTACAGCGAGAGAGGGGGGAGCAGAGAGAGAGAGGGGGGGTGCGGGCAGAGAAAGAGGGAGGAGGCTGCTGTGATTGAGATAAAATTATCCACAGAGAGAGAGAGGGAGATGTGCAGAGAGGCTGAGATACAAAGTGAGATGTCCAGGGAAATAGAAAGACAGTGACAATGTTTCAAAGAGAGAGTGTAAGATAGAAGGAGAGAAAAAGGGAAAGACGCTGCCATTTTGAGAGGCTGAAGTGTAAAGGATGGGGAGAGACAGGGATTAGAAAGAAGTGGTAAAACAGTTCTGAGGATGGGGGAGTTGCACAAACAGCTTCAGGGAGAGGGATTGAAATCTGTGGGATTGCATTGGAGCAGGGATCACTCGGAATGTCCCCTCCCCCTGACACACAGACCACTAACCCTCGGTGTTAAAACCCCACAAGTCTGTGCATGGAAATGAATGACAAAGACACGTGGACTTTTATTAATATTTTTCTCTCTGGTTGTAGCTCTTGTCGGAGGAATCCTCACGGCAAAATTATTCGCTCTCTGCATCGTCAAAGATTCCAAAAGAAATTCTCCTTGGAAGAGCGAAAGAGAAAAAAAATGAAGTTTGATTCAAACCAAAACAAAAGCTGATTGAAAACAATAAAAGGCACAGCAAGATCCCAGGACTTGCAGAAATTCACAATCTCACTGGGAGTGGTGGAAACACTCATTTTCACATCCTCATTATTAAACCCTGACAAAATGGGAACACATTTCAAATGCAATGAACCTCCAAATGCCTCCTGACTGTCCCAGTATTGAATTTATTAAACCCATCAAAGCATTCTGGGGGCTTTACTGCACAGACAGGCCAGTGAATAAACGCAGGAGGCCCCAATGAAGTTCCCACTTCTATCAGACCCCGCCCCCCTCTGTTTCTCCCTCTCTGTCTCGTACACAGTTCCCCAGATCTATATCTGTCCAATACCCCGTCTCTGCTCCTGTCTCTCGATAACCTGTACTGATCTCTGCTCTGGTTCTTTATCTCAAGGTGAATCGGGATTGAAATGCTCTCTCTAAATTTCTGTCAGATCATTTAAAATAAAACCCACAATCAAAAGAAAACTGAGAGGGTGGCGGGGCAGGAAAGGTTTAATTTCAGCCCCCTCTCTCCCCCTCCCTCCCTCCCAGGGGCTTCACACTCACTGAGCAAGCTTTGCTTTTAAATTGTGTGTTATCCAATTGCAGTTCAGGAAAGGCGGCGGGCCATTGATGGCACAGCAGGATCCCATGGCCAGCAATGTGATCATACCCGGAGAGGACAAAAGGGGGACACATTTCATTACCCCAGCCTCACGCCTGGTGTAATCATTCTCCACCCCCCATCCCCCTGAACACCATTCAGAATCTGGATATATAACCCCCTCCCCCCCTCAGTCTCCAGGGAGAGCTAATCTCCCTTCTTTCAACTGGGAACAAGCTGTGACCAGAAGGAGACACTTTCTTTAAATCACTCTCCCAGCATTGGTTTATTTTTGCGCATCAGGAATCCCAGAAGGGTGTGACTGAGGATTTTCTCCAGAGACTGGGAGCTGGACACTGACTCCCCACGGGAGACCCCCCAGATCCTGTGTCTCTTCCCACCCCCTCACTGCACCCCTCACAAACCTCACCTCTTGCTGTCTTTCCCTGTATTCCCCCTCACTCTCTCCCTCCCTATCTTTCTCTCTCTCTCTTTCCCTCCCTCCCTGTCTTTCTCTCTCCCTCCCTGTCCTCTCTCTCCCTCGCTCTCTCTCTCTCTTTCGCCCTGCCTGTCATTCTCTGTCTTTGTCTTTCCTTCCCTTTCTCTCTCTTTCTCTGTCATTCTCTCTCCTTGTCTTTCTCTCTCTCCCTCCCTGTATTTCTCTCTCTCTGTCTTTCTCGCTCTCCCTCCCTGTCTTTCTCTCTCTCTCTGTCTTTTTCTCTCTCTCTGTCTTTCCCTCCCTGAAATTAAATTGACAACAATTCACATTGGTGTTATCTTTCACATTTGATTGAAAGGTGAAATATAGACAGGAGTGTCTGGGGAGAGAGGGAGGGGTGGGGTGCAGGGATTGGTAAGAACGCTGGAGAGAGAGACAGGGAAATTCTAAACCCCCCATCCAAATATAAATTCCTGGGAAAAGAGAGAGAGAAAAGAATATGGAGTCACACAGCACAGAAACGGGACCTTCGGCTCACCAGGTCTATGTTGGCTATCAAATACCAATCTAGACGACTCCCATTCCCCAGCACTTGCTGCAGAGCCTACGATGCCTCGGCGATTTAAGTCCTTGAATTTACCCGACCTCCGTTTCAACTTTTTTTCCTTCGAACCCACTGAGCAAGATTTTGTTTTAAAAAATGTGGTCACTGTTGCAGTCCGGGCAACGGCCACAGGCTCAGTGCGTACGCAACAAGATCCCACAGCTCCAAGGACCCAGGTTCGATTCCCGGTTTGGGTGACTGTGATCCTGTGTCTCTTCCCACCCCCTCGCTGCACCCCACAAACCTCATGTTTTCCCTTCACCCTCCCTCTCTCCCTCCCTCCCTGTCGGTCTTCCTCTCTCTCTCCCTCCCTGTCTGTCTTTCTCTCTCTCTCTCCCTCCCTGTCTGTCTTT
The DNA here is from genome assembly GCF_964213995.1 of Mustelus asterias. Lineage (NCBI taxonomy): Eukaryota > Metazoa > Chordata > Chondrichthyes > Carcharhiniformes > Triakidae > Mustelus > Mustelus asterias. The sequence goes on along the minus strand of NW_027590120.1, from coordinate 479,253 downwards.
TTCTCGCTCTCTCCTTCCCTGTCTGTCTTTCTCTCTCTCACCCTTTCCCTTTCTCTCCCTGTCTGTCTGTCTTTCTCTCTCTCTCTCCCTCCCTGTCTGTTTCTCTCTCTCCCGGTCTATTTTTCTCTCTCATTCCCTCCCTGTCTGTCTTTCTCTCTCTCTCCCTGACTGTCTTTCTCTCTCCTTCACTCTATTTTTCTCTGCTTTCTCTCTCTCTCTCCCACTCCCTCCATCTTCATCTGTCTTTCTCTCTCCACTTGTCTTTCTCTCTCCCTCTGACTTTCTCTCTCTCTCCACCCCCCCCCCCCCACCACCCCCGCGACCCCCATCTTGTCACAATCCTCCCCAACAGACCCCCACACTATCACCTGCTGTGAGCCCCCTTCCCCACTCATTACCCTGTGTGTGTGTTTCTGTGTGTCTGTGTCTGTGTGTGTGCGTGTTCCCACATTTCCAGAAAGGGTTGAACTCCCTCTTAAAACTAAGCCAAACCCTTTTAATAGCAACATCCCTGTGATGCACAGCAAGATCTCAGAAGGTGCAGTGTTGAGTGTTTTTTAATTTGGTAAATGTTTATACAGAGACAGTGAGGCAGAGAGGGGCTGAGACAGTGAAATCCACCCCCCTTCCCCCGGGACCCTCAGAATTGAATCATAACATGTCGGGCGGCACGGTGGCACAGTGGTCAGCGCTGCTGCCTCACTGCTCCAGGAACCCGGGTTCAATTCCCGGCTTGGGTCATTGTGATCCTTTGTCTCTTCCCGCACCCCCACAAACCTCACCTCTTCCTGTTTTCCCCTCATTCTCTCCCTCTCTCACGATCCCTGTCTGTCTTTCTCTCTCTCTCTCTTTCTGCGTCCAATGTCCATACAGAATAAGATCCATATTTTAACTGATGTGTGCCATGCCTCACATGGCAGCATCCTCTGTAGCTGGCATCACACCAGTACTGAAACCCAACCTCCCAGAGTGACCCCAAACTGATTGGCCGGAACCAGGGGTGATAACCTGTCTCCAGGTGACATCACAAAGCAGCCAGCAGCCAATCACACAGCGGCCTGCAATGGAGTCACAAAGCCGCTGCAGTGGCCAGTTTGAATGGACGGGGAGTTTGTGACCGCTCCCAGCTCCAGGCACTGGACTCTTCAACAATCTCAACACTATCAAGAACTCAATGCAGCACCAGATCCCTCACCCCTGATATTACTGGACTGAGTGATGGTGTGTATAAGAGGTTGCATCATCTCAGTTGTTGTTCCAAAAGAAGAAAAATAAATTAAAATAGATTGAATTGGAACGAGAAATTGAAAATTTAGTACAGCGACTCAAAAAGCAGCACTCATCAGCTTTTGATGGCCTCCCTCACAAAGGCTCATAGAGCTCTTGATAGTTTGAACAAAGAACAAAGAAAATTACAGCACAGGAACAGGCCCTTCGGCCCTCCAAGCCTACACCCTCCATGGTGCTCGACTGAACAGAAACTCCCTACAATTACTGGGACCATATCTCTCTATTCCTATCCTATTCATGTCTTTGTTCAGACGCCCCTTAAAACTCACTATTTTATCTGCTTCCACTACCTCCCCCGGCAGTGAGTTCCAGGCACCCACCACCCTCTGTGTAAAAAACGTGCCTCATACATCTCCTTTAAACATTGCCTCTCACACCTCAAACCTATGCCAACTAATTGACTCTTCCACCCTGGGAAGAAATTTCTGACTATCCACTCTGTCCACGCCCCTCATAATCTTGTAGACTTCTATCAGGTCTCCCCTCAACCTCCGTCGTTCCAGTGAGAACAAACCAAATTTCTCCAGCCTCTCCTCATAGCTAATGCCCTCCATACCAGGCAACATCCTGGTAAATCTTTTCCGTACTCTCTCTAAAGCCTCCACATCTTTCTGGTAATGTGCCGACCAGAATTGAATATTATGTTCCAAGTGCGGCCTAACTAAAGTTCTATAAAGCTGCAAAATGACTTGCCAATTTTTAAGCTCAATGCTCCGGCCGATGAAGGCAAGCCAGTTCTATGCCGTCTTGACTGTCTTCTCCACCTGTGTTTCCACTTTCAGTGACCTGTGTACCTGAACACCCAGTTCCCTCTGCCTACCGATACTCTGAAGGGTTCTGCCATTTACTGTATATTTCCCATCTGTATTGGATCTTCCAAAATGCAGTACCTCAAATTTGTCCGGATTAAACTTCATTTGCCATTTCTCTGCCCAAGCCGCCAACCAGTCTACATCCTGCTGCATCCTCTGATGGTCCTCGTCACTATCCAGAAATCCACCAACCTTTGTGTTGTCTGCAAACTTACTAATCAAACCAGTTACATTTTCCTCCAAATCATTTATATCTATATATATATTACAACAGCAAAGGACCCAGCACTGATCCCTGTCACAGCCCTCCATTCAGAAACGCACTCTTCCAATGTTACCGTCTGTCTTCTATGATGGAGCCAGTTCCATATCCACCTTGCCAGCTCACGTCTGATCCCATGCGACTTCACCTTCTGCACCAGTCTGCCATGAGGGACCTTGTCAAAGGCCTTTCCTGAAATCCAGCCACTTTCCTATCCGCATCAATCCTCTTCGTCACTTCCTCGAAAGACTCGATCATGCTAGTGAGACATGACCTCCCCTTCACAAAACCATGTTGCCTCTCGCTAATCTCTCCTTATCCCCTTTTTCTCCCGTCATACTTCTGATTTCATTGTCATGGGATTTACATGAGGTCATCTTTGATACAGATTGACTGAAGGAGGCAAATCTCATGGCAAACATTATCTTTCGTTGAACAATTTTCGTTTCCTTAGCGAACAATACCAGTGATATAATAAGGGGGTTTGGTGGGTGGGGGTACGGCACGGAACTGGCAAATGGCCGAGCAGTTAAAGAAATGATTTCCGTCAGTCTTGATTGCGGAAGACACTAAAAACATTCCAGAAATACTAAATAATCATGGTTTCAACATGCGAAAGGCAATAACTACGATGGCTGTCACTGGAAAATAAAGTACCAGGGAAACTAAATGGTCTAAATACCAATACGTCTACTTGACCTGATGCGTTGCTTCCTCGGATACTTCTGCAAGGACCTACAGAGATAATGGATGCATTGGTACTAATTTTTCTCGGATAGTTAAATTATACGGCTGCCTCATCGTACTTGGAAGCTGTCCTTGTTCAACAAAGGGAGAGGGAAATAAATTGGTAATTATAGCGTACTTAGTAAAACATACAAATACATCTGCGTTTGACAAAAATGTTCGAGTCCATCATGAAGGACGCATTTCGCAATGTGTTACATAATCTAGCAGGTCAGCAGAGCATCAAAAGTTAAAGTTTATTTAATAGTCACAAGTAAGGCTTGCATTAACACTGCAATGAAGTGACTGTGAAATTCCCCTAGTCGCCACAGCCTTGTAGAGTATGTATCACAGGACTTTTTCTGCAGCTGGACAGTTGCACTGACAATCACTATCAGCTCAAGAACAGGAGCAGAGATCGGAGCCCCTCATAGCCTCAGGATTCACTGATGCCCAGAATGTGATCGGCCATTATGGACGCTTCATGGAAGGTGCACATGCCGAGTGTATACTGATGCCGTTCACTAAAATCTGATAGGGATCGTGTAATGGGAGGATAATGGTTAACGCTCATCACACATTGCAGTGGGGTAATGGTGATTTGGAATCAGGAGAGAACATTCTCCTCGGTGAACTATTGTAAACGTTGGATTTAGACAAACATCTGGCTTTAGACACTGTGTGAACTCACAGGGAGCAGGATGATTTCAGTGTGAGGTTGCACATACAGATTCACCTTCTTGATGTCGATTAACCAATTGTTGGGAGCGCCCCTGAGGATCAGTTTCATCACTTCCAGAGGCCCGGTTCTCACAATGGTCCAATTGCTGGAATCGATATGCTGAGATCAAAGTTTTATTTTAGTATATTTATTAGTGTCACAAGTAGGCTTACGTTAACACTGCAATGAAGTTACTATGAAATTCCCCTCGTTCTCACAGTCCGGGTAAATGCACCTAATCAGCACGACTTTCAGAATGTGGGAGGAAATCTGATTTTCTTACACGTCGACACGCTGATATCTTTTATATCTGTAAAACGATTGACCTTATCTTGAATACACACATTAACCGAGCAGTCACCGCCTGATGACATTCATGATTCCAAAGTTATCCCAATCTCGGTGCTATAAAAGTACTCCAAAGGTAATCCAAATATACCGCTCCATATTGTGGGATGAGGTTTAAAGTTTTTCTACCCTCCCCAAAGGGAAGACATGTTTCATGCCTTTACCTCGCCTTACAGAACTGCAAGACCATTCAGCTATGTGCCTGAATGAGTACTGACAACAACAACGTTAATTTAAAATGAAATAATAGATGACATGAATTGTTAGTGTTCTGAAGAAATGACACTAATTTGGAGCTCAATAAATGATAGTTTTCAAACAATTTTCCCGATTCAATGTTGTGCTTCCCTGTCATAGAAAATCTATCCACTTTTCAGGCTGGCATCTGCAACTACAGATGGATGGAAATCAAACTAACTGGCAAACATCAGGTAATATCAGCCATGGTGAAATAAGTTCAATGATGTGTCCGATTGTGTAATGGAAATAAGACAGTGATCAGTGAAGTTTCTGGATATACTTATTGATAACACAAGTCAGGAAATTGTTATAACCTGGTTGTTTAGTGACATCAGTGGCGACCTCAGTGATGTTACAGGATTCGGGGTGATATTCCGAGTGAATAACTGATTTACCTGGATGAGTGGAGCGAGTACCAAGTGAGGACCATGTGTTACCTGATGCACAGTGAGAATAAGACAGCGGCCAGATATAGAACTAAATGTGCAGTGATGCTAGCATTGCTTTATGAGATTGGTAAGAGGAAGTAGAGAGAGATCAGTTTCCTCCAACATCATGAAATAAGGTCACCTCAATACAACCGTTTGACCAGAGAGGGAGGGAGGTGAAAATCTGTCTGCTGCTGCAAATCTTTATCTCCACAGAAACTTTGTCCCAACCCCATCGGAAACCCAAAAATGTCCAACTCCGTTCAATTCTAAAGAACCATGAGAGTCAGCACATCCAGCCAGGCCTGTGACAGTGAATCTTAAAGGACACAGCGAACCCAACCATGCCTGAGACACTGAATCTCAAAGGACAGCGTGAACCCAGCCAGGCCTGAGACACTGAATCTGAAAGGACAAAGTGAACCCAACCAGGCCTGAGACACTGAATCTGAAAGGACACAGTGAACCCAACCAGGCCTGAGACACGGAATCTCAAAGGACAAAGTGAACCCAGCCAGCCCTGAGACACTGAATCTGAAAGGACACAGTGAACCCAACCAGCCCTGAGACATTGAATCTGAAAGAACAAAGTGAACCCAGCCAGCCCTGAGACATTGAATCTCAAAGGACAAAGTTAACCCAGCCAACCCTGAGACACTGAATCTGAAAGGACAAAGTGAACCCAGCCAGCCCTGAGACACTGAATCTGAAAGGACACAGTGAACCCAACCAGGCCTGAGACACTGTATCTCAAAGGACAGAGTGAACCTAGCCAGGCCTGTGACACTGAATCTCAAAGGACAAAGTGAACCCAGCCAACCCTGAGACACGGAATCTGAAAGGACACAGTGAACCCAACCAGGCCTGAGACATTGAATCTCAAAGGACAGTGGGAACCCAGCCAGGTCTGAGACACTGAATCTGAAAGGACAGAGTGAACACAACCAGGCCTGAGACACTGAATCTCAACGGTCAGAGTGAACCCAGACTGGTTTTTAAATTCGTCTGCTGAGTATCTTATATTTTGGACCTCCTCTCGGGAAAGAAGTCCCAGCTTCGTCAGTCTCACCACGTGACTGAAGCTCCTACTCATTATCATCACCAATCTACTTACTTTCCTGAGCACCTTCTCCCAGACCAGGAAATTTGGTACACAGAATTAAACACCTTGCTTTAGCTGTGGACTAAATAAAGATTAATGCAATGTTAAGGTGACATTCTTGCATTGACTATTCTATGCCTCTATTCAGGAAAACAAATAACATGTCGCTTTTGTTTAAAAGCATCTCATAAGCATGTCCCACCACTTTGTATACGTTGATATGTACACATACACTGGAACATATACATGTATGGATATTAACCTGTTGTGTCTCTGATCATGTCGAGATCCTATTTGAGTCCTAGAAAATCTAACTGATATCAGTTCATTAGATCTCCGAGTAATATGCAATCAGCAAATACTGAAATTATGCCCTTTAATTGTAAGACGTGCACTATGGTGGCAGAATGGTTAGCACTGCTGCCTCAGAGTGCCAGGCCACTTGCTTCAATTCTGGTCTTGGGTGCCTGTCTGTGTGGAGTTCACATGTTCTCCCAGTTTCTGCGCGGCCATCCTCCAAGTGCTCCTGCAGTTGAAAAATGTGTGGTTAAGTCGATTGGTGACAGTGGATTCCCATGCTAAATTGCCCATTAGTGTTCCAAGATGTGTGTGTTCGGGGGCAAGCGGGTTAAATACATGGAGGTACATGAACAAGGCCAGCAATGATGTTCTGTCATTGTTTCTATTTCCTGCTTGCACTTTTTCCCTGTGTGTGTGTGTGTGTGTGTGTTTGGGTTTCCCTCAGGCGCTCCGGTTTCCTCCCACAGTCCAAATATGTGCAGGGTAGGTGGATTGGCCATGGTAAATTTCCCCTAATGTCAGGGGGATATAGCACGGTAAGTGGGGGTTATGGGAATAGGGCCTGGGGGGATTGTAGTCGGTGCAGAATCGATGGGCCAAATTGCCTCCTTCAGCACTGTAGGGATACTTTGATTCTGATTCCTTCCATAGTACAAAGATGCGCGGGTTGGGTGGATTGGCTAACACAGATGTCATTTAGTTTCCTATGTGTGTGATCTTTTTGGCGCAGCACTGGTGGGAAGTGCTTTTGGACTCTGCCAGCGTGGCCGGGAAGATTGTTCTAAATATTGAGCCTCGCAGAACCCACATATATCCCACCCAGGTGCGCGCCATTGATTCACACACATTTTCTCTGGACAGGCAGAGAGATGTGATGAGGGTGTGTGCACCAGGGTGGTGGCCATGCTGGAGAGTGGATGGAGCGCAGGGGTGTGGCGGGCTTCTGTGCAGGGTTCTGTCCAACACTCTAACATAGTTAGTCTCAAGTTTAAAGTTTCTTTTTCTTCCCTTCGAACTCGTTCCAAGTAAAAATGAGGTTAAAATTGCCAAAAATGTCAGAAATTGGCATCATACAGTGCAGCACTGTGAAAGATTGGTTGGCACTGCTGCCTCACAGCACCATGGACCCAGGTTCATTCCAGCCTCGGGTGACTGTCTGTGTGCAACATGCACATTCTCCTGCGTGTTGTTTAGGTGTATTGGTCATGATAAATTCCCCTTAGTGTCCGAAGATGTGTTGGTTAGATGGATTAGCTATGGTAAATGGGTGCGGATGCCGGGATAGGGAAAGGTACTTTGTCAGAGAGAGTCTGTGCCTGATTCTGCATTATAGGGTTTCAATGATGCTATGATTCTACATCAAAAGTTCCAAGCCTCGCAGCGCAGTTCATGGAATGTTCTGGAGAATTTAAGGAAAACAAAATTAAGTGAGGAAATGCAAAAAGGGATTCCCCAGCCCATCCTTGGGATAGCCCCAAATGGGACACTGGAGATCCAGGAAGTCATGGCCAACAAAATCCCACTGACACTGGTATAAGTTTTCTTTTTCATTCGAAATACATACTTTACTAAAAAGTCTCATCTTTATTAGTGTTCAGGCCTGTACAGATTTCCTCACCACATATTCTATGCTGATGTACGCACCACGGTGAATCATTCTTCTTTTAGAACGAGGAAAACTTACAAACCTCAATACTCTGGCACAACACCAGCGTACCAGAAAGGTCAAACTAGTCCCTCCGCTATTTCCACCATCCTATCCTTCTGTAAACCAACATATGTCATCCAGAACATCTGATTGTCTCACTTCATGGTGATATAAAGAAAGTGCTGGATTGAATGGAGTTAACTGAAACTCTTTGTTCAGTGACTGCAATTCATATCAGTCTCCACGGATCCGAATTGTGATACTATCAAAAAAGCACACATTTCAGTAAGTTATCCCAAAGTGTCAGTGGGAGCGGCACTTCTATCAGAAACAAGGATCAGCGGCTCCAGAAAGAGGGAGAGGAGAGATCCGAATCTGAGTACAATGGATTGATATGTTACAACAATGGGTCAGAGTCCGAGAACAACAGACTGGAATTGCACAGCCGCAGATCAGAATCGGAGACCAATGGACTGGAATGTTGCAATAATGAGCAGGAGATTAACAGAGGGACTTTTCTATCTGACAATGGATTATTATTGGGTAACATTAGCTCATCGGATCTGATACACAATTTTGATCATTCATGCCGGTTACTATCCCACTCTGGCAATCATTGGTGTTCCTGTTAAGTTTCCCTAGACAGCCATTAATTGTGTAAACCATGTTTAATTGCATTACTATTCTTGTCAATCAAATTTTGAGAAGACAGAAGATACTCACCAACATTAAGGGCATTTAAATGGTCATTGGATAAACACATGGATGATATTGGAATAGTGTAGGTTAGATGGGCTTTAGATTGGTTTCACTGGTCGGCGCAACATCGAGGGCCGAAAGGCCTGTACTGCGCTGTAATGTTCTATGTTCTATGTTCTATATTATCTTAATCAGGAGCTCCTATTCCATCCCATGTGCTATGATTCTATTCCTCTCTCTGGTCAATATCAAAGTCTGAACAAAAAACCTTTCCACCTGAAACAGACCATTTGACTTTGAGCTGATCGCTGACATCTTTGACTCTCTGCAGCAGTTCAGGTGTTTCTGAAAACTATCCAGCGAACATCCAAATCATTTCCAATAAAATAATTTATTTAAAGAATGGTTAAACTCTGGTAATCATTAATGGTTAATGGTAATTCTTAAGCTTTGCTTTTGGAGGATGCAGCGATGATATTTCTATTGCATTTCAAACGGAGATGGGAATATTCTGTCTCGTTGGCGATGGCCACGGACTGACGCTTGTTTGGCGCCAATATTCCCATTATTTTCCAAAGCAGTTATCTGCCCTAACACCAATCTTGTCCAGTTGTTGTTTCAACGTCCCGTCCGCTTCCGTTCATTGGGAGAGAGTCAAGAAAGTTGGTGGTTGATGACTCAGATTTTCTTTGCAACATCTGGAGATGGGTATCAGCTGTCTGAACTGGCTGATTGGCAACATGACGGAGACTGACAAACTGTCAGTGAATGGGATGAGCATTCTGATAGAAAGCAGCATTTTCTTGCTCCGCTCAGCCACTGCCACTCCAATGAGTCATGACAGCAGCAATAGTAACGTTCTATGGCAGCACATATTTCTTGATTGAAGAGTGTATGCAGACCCCGTGAAGACCTCACTCCATGCGAATAGCTGCCTGAGGCTGCATGGCAGCAAGCATGGATCCAATCGTTGTAACCTGAGCTTCCACTGCAGACCTGAGATGTTGGCGGATGTCAGCCTGCATTGCAGTGGAAGCTGAGTCAATGTCCATCAGATATAATATCAGAGCTTGATACGCTAAGAGATGGTGTGCAGCTAGTAACAAATTCCACATACCGCAATAAATTCCGCAGCAGATTCCGGTCCTTCCCTCCATCCATCTCACCCTCCCTCCATCTCTCCATCAATTCCTCCCTCCCTCCATCCCTTTATCCATCCATTCCTCTCCCCATCGCTCCCACTCTCCATCAATCTCTCCCTCCCTCAATCCATCTCTCCCTCCCTCAATCCATCCCTCCCTCCCTTTCTGCATCCATTTCACCCTCCCATCCATCCCTCTCTCCCATCTCTCCCTCCCTCCCTTCATTCATCCTTCTCTCTCATATCTCCGTACAAGAATCATTCACTCAGCACAACAGCTTCACTCTAATTCCCCCAGTCTGTAATCCAGCCTTTATCAAATCCACTCTGCTCCCAGATACTTTACACCATTAGATATTACAATTCAAACTTTATCATCTCTCCAATTTAATATTTGTTCAAGGCGATCACAGACAGCAGTTAAATCAATTCAACTCCCAGCGGATGAGAAAGCGACTGGAAACTGTACCTGAATCTCCTCCTGTTAGGCCAACCACAACAAACCAATCTGGGACATTGATATGTAAAAATAACTTTATCAGCTGAGTTTCAATTGTTCACCTCAAGGTCTTTCCAACATTTAGAAATTGAAATAACCCGTGCCGTCAAACCCAGGGATGTACTGCTGACGCTTTCTAAGCTCTGGTCAGACCATATTTGGAGTATTGTGAGCAATTTTGGGCTCTGTCTCAGAGAAAGGATGTGCTGGTTCTGGAGATGGTCAAGAGGAAGTTCACGGGAATGATCCCGGAAATGAGCAGCTTGATGTATGAGGACTGTTTGAGGACTCTGGGTCTGAACTCGATGGAGTTTTGAAGGATAAGGGTTGGGGGGCTCGTATTGAAACTTACAGAAGACTGAAAGACCCGGATAGAGTGGATGTGGGGAAGATGCTTCCACTCGTAGGAGAGACAATGATCCGAGGGCGCAGCCCAGGAAAAAGGAACAACCCTTTTGCATCGAGATGAGGACTTTCTTCAGCCAAAGGGTGGTGTATCGATGGAATTCATTGCCACAAAAGGTTGTGCGGGCCAGTTCATTGAGTGTATTCAAGACAGAGATAGATGCGTTCTTTATTGGTTAGGGGATCAAATGTTATGGGGAAAAGGTGGGATAATGGGGTTGAGAAATTTTTCAGCCATAATTAAATGGCAGAGTAGACTCGATGAGCAGAATAGCTGAATTTTGCTCCTACATTTTATGGTTTTATGGTCTTTTTAATGTGACGCTCATTGTTAGCTCCAGTATTTATATTAGCCCCCCGCTCTTTATTCGCTTCAGTGTACGTATTAGTTTCAGGATTCTAATGATTCCCAATTAGCATTTGACTAATTCCCCAACTAGAATTTAATTGCAAATTACTACTGTTATACCGATTATAAAATGAGGAATATTCATTACAATTACAGAGCAGCAGCATTAACCTTTTCTCTTCCAAGACTCAATAACATAGATCATGTCACAGACTGAGCAGTATTAAGCTAAAACTAGCACAGACCAGACAACACAATAAAGTTCATTTAAATTATAGTAATGGATGAAATGAATAGATTGTTCTGAAGGAATGATACTAATTTGAAAGTAATTAATTAATAGTCTTTGAAGAATTTCCCTGATTCAATGTGACGCTTTTAATGGTGTTGAATATCTGTCCACTTTTCAGCGCCGGCAGCTGCAACTGCAGATGGATGAAAAGCAACTAACTGGCAAACGTCAGGTAATATCTGTCATGGTAAAACAAACAGATTTATAAATAATGGTAATATTTGACATCATGCATCTGTCCTGAGATCTTTGGATAATCCAAAATAAATCATGCATTCAAAAATTAAATAAAGCGAAGGTGAGTGTGCAGGAACAGACAGGAATTGTGAATTCGAGCTTTCTATGCTATAGCTCTGCATCTGCTCAGTGAGATATAAGGAACAAGGAAAGGGGAAACTGCATCTTCTGCAATGCTACGACAGTGTTCCTTTTTTTGCTTTCGTTTCAGGAATGTCGGTTTCAGAAGAAACATGATCACTTGTTGTCCAGCTTGAATTCCATTTGGCTTCGAGGTGCTGAGAATTCGTTAACCACTGCAGTCCATGTGTTTGTTGCTTGCTGTGGTTTGTGCTCTGCCTTTCTGTGGGTGTATTGCTGTGTGTTGTGTGTATTTAAGTCAGATTCTGTGTTTGTCTCTGTAAGTCTTTCTGTGTGTCAGCCCGTGGCTAAGAATGTGCAAGTGTGTGGGTTTGTGTGTGTTTGAATGTGTTTCTCTGTGTCTGTGAGCATGTCAGTGTGTAAATGTGTGTGGGTTTCAGTTTGTGTCTGTGTGCATCTTTGTGTGTGTCTGGAGGGATGTGTATAGGATTTGCAGATGTGTGTATGTGTCTGATCGTGTGTCTGTATGTGATTGCTTTCATGATTGTGTCTCTGTGTACATTGCTCTGTGTGAGATTATGTTTGTGATAGTGTGTTTTTGTGTGGGAATGTCATTGTCTGTGTGAGGTTGAGATTATAAAGCAGAAACACTTTCCACTTTTGTATTGGAATCATCTTAACCAACCCGTGCATTCGGGATATTAACAGTTCCAGAAATAATTGAAGTAACATTTACCGTGTGTGTGTGTGTTTGTTGTGGGTTAAGGAATGGTCACCCTGCTTCACCAGCGTCAACACTGAAACTTTTCCTAATAAATATGTGGGAAGCATTGTTGAGGTTGATAACTGACAGGGTAAACGGGGATGGAGGGGCGGATTTGGATTCCAATGGAGCTGCTCTCTGCATCACCGAAACCTGTGGAATTGTACAGCAAGAGCTGCAACATGGGAATAGTTTGTTTAGAACTGATTTTTGTTTGCCAGAGAACAAACAAAATGCGAATAAAGGCTGTCATTGTGTCTTAAAATGTTTGTGTTTTCAATGTTGAAAGAATCAGTCTGTGAAATTGAGGCAGTTATCTTGGAAATATTAAAAAACCGTTAGCAAGATCCATCGTGGAAGATTAACATTGACAATGTCTGATACAGGAATTACAGAGTGCAGCACAGTTTACCCACTCCCATTCTGAATGGGATTAGTGTCTGATAACTGCACCAAATGTGCACATTACAGTCTGAGATCATCCCCATCGACAATCTCCAGACAATATCTCCCAAATCAGGAAACCGAGCTCATGTACAATGTCTGGTGATAAAAGGGTTAATTCACCAGCCGAGGTTCCTGCTGCAAACTTCAATCCCTGACAATATTGTTCAATATTCACACTTCAGCAACCGATTCCCAGATGCAGACATGGGAGGTACTGAACCTGTCTGGGTCTCACAAAGTGCAGTGCCTGTAGTAGCTGTGAAACGCCAGCAGATGGTGGCATTGTATCACTTTAATCACAAGACAATGAAAGAGGTTTTGAGCAGAGGCTGGTGGAGCCTTTAATTCATTCACAGAGACAGAGAGGAAACTCTGACAAGATTGACCAATCTGCCCTCTGCTGGGTACTGTTAGAATTTCTCTCTCTCACACACACACATCCACTGTTCTCTCTCTGGAGAATTATCTTAGCTGCTCCCTTTTGAAAGGAGGGTGAAGACTTTATTGCTGAGAACACTGACAACGCATTGCTGTTTAAACAATGGTTTGCAGCAATTGTTCTTTCAATGTGGAGACAAAAATGGTGCACAGAACTGCACAGTTCAGGAATTCACTGCACGCGGTGGAGCAGCAATGTTTATAAATTGTAATGTTCACACGAACACTTCCAGTCCCGGTCTGGATCCCCGCAGTGACTCCAGGTGTCTCTCTCCATTTGGACTGAACTGATTACTCCTCAGCCTGAAATAGATTAAAGAAGAAACAGAAAATAAACAGATTGAACAACAGAGTAAATAACAGGAGACTGGAGCTAATGGGACAAATCTTCTGGTTGCTGGATCGCCAGAGACCAGACACACAACTGAAGATGAGCATCGGGACCCTTTGGATGTCCTGACGCACGGATCTACCTCGGAAATGCCTGAGAGGTTTAAATTGCCAATGGAGAATTTTCCTGCTGCCCGCGACCCTGGGTGAATATCTCTGACTCGCAGTTAGAATCGGAGACTTGGGACAGATTCACATGATCACCTGGATAGTTACTCAGGTAATGTTAGACAGCGCACAATCTAATCTAATACCTGAGTAACGCCACAACCGATTCATCCAATCACGCCCACTGACCAGCATACAACAACCTTGGATAACCTGGTTTATCTTCATTATCCCTGACCCAACGTGACTCCACTGCCTTCTCCAATTCTCCTAATCAACCACAAAACCCAGCACTCAGCCAGATCCCACTAGATCCCAATGACATGATCACCATCCAAAACCCCCAACTAACATCCCCCAATGAACCAGAACTAAACCCCCCCAACTCCCCTGAGTCCCACAACTATTCTTCTGTCCTGTTCCCTCGTCCCCGACGAACCATTCAACTGGCTTTAAACACCAGTATTCAGTAACATTAATTGTCTGGACCTTTAACCTTATCGCAGTGCAGGGTATGTGCTCTCTCTTCCCCAACTCTACTCTGCTGTGACGGAGTTCCCCGGAGTCACTGTGCTGTAAATAGGGTGTGTGCTCTCTCTTCCCCAACTCTACTCTGCTGTGACAGAGTTCCCCGGGGTCACTGTGCTGTAAATAGGGTGTGTGCTCACTCTTCCCCAACTCTACTCTGCTGTGACGGAGTTCCCCGGAGTCACTGTGCTGTAAATAGGGTGTGTACTCTCTCTTCCCTGTCTATGCTCTGCTCTGATGCAGCTCCCAGGGTCACTGTGCTGTAAATAGGGCGTGTGCTCTCTCTTCCCTGATTCTACTCTGTTCTGATTGAGCTCCCTGGAGTCACTGTGCTGAAGATCCCGGGAGAAATATGCAGCAGCTTCATATTTTAAATCCAATTGATATTTTAATTACTACACTAAAAAACAACAAAAACACTCACCAGATACACTCCAGACTCCTGCAGGTCAGTATGAGACAATTTATTATTTGTAGTTTCAGGGACACAACTCAGTAAATGTGGGGCAATGGGAGGAGGTGGGACTCCATGAACTCCCATAGCCGGTACAGGGATCAAACCCACTTCATTAACGTCATTTTACATCACACTGTAGACACCGAACCAATGGAACAAACCCAACACGATAGTTCGAACCAGCACATTAATGTCTGACCGGCGAGGGGAAGCCGCCACTCAAGCAACACAGGCAGAATCAGAGAATTGTTACAGAGCAGAAGGAGGCCATTCGGCCCATGGTGTCTGCACTGACTCTCCAATGAGCAATGCACTAAATGTCATTTCCCCACCTTCTCCCTGTAACCCTGTGCATTCCAGACCTCAACCACTCGCTGCAGAGGAAGATCCGGTTCAGGCAATGCTGGCACCATATTTAAAGGCAGCCAGCAGCACTTTCCAAGGCAGCAGCTCTGCAGAGACCAGTGAGGGAGCCCTGGTTAATGAACAAAGGGCTGAAATGGCAGAAGGCAGATTAAACCCAATTCGCTGACACTTCCCTGGAAATTCTCAAGGCTATATGGATTTGGAGGGAGGTTCTGTTCCCTCAGGACTGGAGGAGGAGATCTGTCACATCAACCCAAGCAGATCTGCATGGAAACTGCCGAGGGCCTGAGCAGGCAGTACGTGGTTGCCGTGAGGCAAAAGGATCAATAAACTGAAATGTTCTGACAAGGTGAGCGTTAAACCTACAGGCTGATGTGTGTATGAGAATGAAAGAGAAATCCAGATACTTTGGCAATGTATCTGACAGCAGCATTGACTGTCAGGAACATGCCAGCCTCTCTGTGAAGGGTTCTGGTCAGTCAGAGGTGACTGCTGTACTGCCGAGTCTGAGTGACCAGCCTGGTGGTCTCATGATGGTCTGTCAGGCAGGCAGCACCCATAGGATAGGGCGTGTCTTCGATGGGTGAGTAACAATGTAAATTTATGTGCTTGTAGAAGAGAGCACAAAATGTCAGAGAAGGAGCCAAGAGTGACAGTGTGCGGATTGTGTCATCCTTATGCCAATGGAAGATGAAGTGCTGGAGCTGGGAGACCTGGAGGCTGGGTGGGCAATCGCTGATGGTGAGATGGGTTGTGGATCCAGAGAGAGTGAGTGAGTGAATGGATGGACACAGGAGAGACTCTGCTGCTGAGACCAAAACCTAGAGCCTGTGTATTCACCATTGGTCACATGGAGTTCCAGATTTGGAACAGTCTGCAGGACATGTTGGAATGTGCATTAACCTCGAACATTCTTCACTCTCACAAATCAACAGCTGCGGTGAGCGGGAGACAGGTATCTATCTCGGAAGATGAGGAAGGGTCCTCAGAGGATGCACTGTCATATTATTCCACCGTGACCTCCACCAGAGCAGATACTGTCTCACGCGATTAGCAAAGGGGTCACAATCTGGCAGCACAGGACAGCACAGAGAAACCCGAGCAGCTGATGGAGGCAGTAATAGCTGAGTTCACTCACACTCTGAGGACAGAGTATTGCCAGCTTCAGGAAGATGAAAAATCACTAAAGTCTTTAACAAGGCGGCAGATACTGGAGCTGCAGCGTAAGCTGTTTGAACATCTGGTGGAGTTTACAAAGGCTACGTGTCTCCATACATGAAGCATGGAGGAGTCAATCCAGGCCAGCAGTGTTACCATGTCTCAGGTATGAACATAAATGACATCCTCCAGCGAGAGATTGGTGACCTTCATGGTGTCATTGGCAATGCGAGGACTTGTAGCCCATCCCCAATTGCCCTAGAGAAGGTGGTGGTGAATCAACTTCTTAAAATCTGCAGCCATCTGGTACAATGCCGTTAGGAAGAGATGTCCAGGATTTGATCCCACAGCACTGATGCAAAAGCAATATTCCAATTCAATCAAATCAAATCCAATTCAAAGTCTCAACAAGTTGAGACATTTCAGATCCAGGCTGACAAGACAGGGCGAGCGACCAAACCACCCTGTCCTGGGCCTGATCTACATGAGGCAAGCTGATTGGAGGAGCAAAGCAACACCTCCTCCAAGACTTGAGCTCATTTGCATCTTAGCCAAAAGGCCGAGGTGCCGCTATTAAAAATTGCTTGATATGAAACATATGAAGCTTCAGTGTAACATAATGACCTCAGCCAAGTGCAGCATCCAATCCATACTACACTTGATCTTAGCCAAAAGGCCGAGAAGCGAATATATTCCAAGTCAGGATGGTGTCTGGCTCGGAAGGGAATCTGAAGGTCGTTGTTGTTCCATTCATCTGATATCTTTGCCCATCTAGGTGATAGGTAGTACGTGTTTGGAAGATGCTGTCTCAGGAGCCCTGGTGAGTTGCTACAGTCCACCTTGTATGTGGTACACAATGCTGCCACTGTGTGTCAGTGGTGGAGTCAATGTTTAATTTGGTAAACGGCCTGCTGATCCAGTGGCTCCTTTGTCATGGATGAGTTTCTTGAGTGTTTTTGAAGCTGCACTCATTCCATCAAGATGAGTGGATTCCATCATACTGCTGATTTGTGCCTTGTAGATGGAGGACAAGCATTTGAGAAACAGGAAGCAAATTGCTCATCTGAATTCACAGACTCTGACCAACTCTTGGAGCCGTAGCGTTTACAGTTCCGTGTCTGGCCAATGGTCCCAGTGTGCCCCCACCAGCCAGGATGTTGATGGTTAAGGATTCAGCAATGGTGCTGCCATTCAAAGTAAAGGGAATATGGTTAGATTCCTTTCTGTTGGAGATGGTCCTTGCCTGGCACTTGTGCAGTGAAACATTACTTGCCATTTATCAGGTTAAGCCTGAATATTCTTCAGGACTTAAGCTTCGAGATCTGACGAATGGAGGGGTTGTCCCCCTCCAGAATAAGTATACAGTTTTGGATACTGTGGGGTGGGGGGGGGGGGGGGATGACCCTCCAGGGGGAAGCCACGGTGACTGGGTCACTGGCACGGATTCGGGCTCTGTGGCTCAGAAGGGAAAGAGGGGGGACTATGAGAGCAATAGTAGTGGGGATGCAACAGTTAGAGGCACAGGCAGGCGGTTCTCTGGGCGTGAACGAGACTCCAGGATGGTAGTCTGCTTCCCTGGTACCAGGGTCCTGGATGTCTCTTAACGGGAAGGAAGCATCCTAAAAGGGGCGGGTAACCAGACAGACATCATTGTCCACATTGGTGCAAATGACATAGGCAGAAAGAGCAGGGAGGTCCTGAGAGAGCAATTCAGGGAGTTGGGTAGTAGGCTGAAAAGCAGGACCTCTAAGGGTAGCGATCTCTGGACAACTCCCAGTGCCACAAGCTGGTGAGGCGAGGAACTGGGAGATTGTAAAGCTGAACACGTGGCTAAAAGACTGGTGCAGGAGGGAGGGATTCAAATTCGTGGATCACTGGAAAGTCTTCAAGAGAGGATGGCACCTGTACAAGAAGGATGGGTTACACCTAAACTGGAGGGGCAAGAATATCCTAGTTGGGAGTTTTGCGAGTGCGGTTCGGGTGGGTTTAAACTAATGTGGCGGGGGGGGGGGGGATCAGAACAATAGGTCAATAAGCATAGAGGCTGGGGACAAGACAAGGCTACCTAAGAGGAAGAGCATTCTGGGGGAGGATGACCTCAGTGAGCCTGGAGGTCTGGAGTGCATCTGCTTCAATGCAAGGAGCGTCACGGGCAAGAGAGACGATCGCTTCTCGGCCTTTTGGCTAAGATCAAGTGTATGATCAAAGCCAAGGGCTCGGATTTCGCAAGGAGCTATCGAGTTTCGATGGGGATTGTGGATTGAAGAAGCAGGCGTCAGACGACCGGCAGACGACCGTCTGCAACACTTGAGCTCTGCTGCTACTGGTGGACCTTTATGCTGGTTTCAAGCCTCTGGCTTGGACCTAACGCCGGTACAGTAAGACTCAGTGTTTTCGAGCTATGGCTGCAGCTGCTCTGAAAGCTACAGGCCAAAGGCAGCCCAACACCATCCGGGTGAAGCCTTCGGGAGGAGGCTCGCCTCTGGGCCGCGATTACCTCGTGAAGAAGGTATTGTTCGAGTGCTGCGGATTCCAAGCAGCAGACATCTATGGTGTGGCTGAGTACAGCAAGCCGCCACATGTGGATGTCAGCTTCAGAAGCCTGTCAGGATGCGTCAAGCTCCTGACAGCGGTGAAGGAGAAAGGCAAAGAGGAGCCCCTCTCTATCCTGACGGCGGAGCCCCTGTTCACCATGCCGTCCCAGCGGAACCGGGTTATCACATTCCAAATGTATAACCACTACGTCCCTGCGGCTGACGTGCTGACGTTCCTCTCCCGGTACGTGGAGGTGAAGGGAGAGAGCGTGGACGTCATGGACCAGTATGGAATATGGACCTGTAAAAGGTAGGTGAGAGTCACCCTGAAGACTGACCCCAAGGGAGGCCTTCTGCACCCGCCCTCCAATTTTACCATCGGAGGGAATCGAGGCTTCCTGTACTACACGGGCCAGCCACGACTGTGCCGCAACTGTGGCAAAACCGGCCATTTTGCCGCGAGCTGCAGTGTCACCGTATGCAGAAACTGCCTGAAGGAGGGGCACTCGACCGACGAGTGCAAAGACAGCAAATGTTGCACCCTGTGTGGGGAGACTGGCCGCGTTTACAGAGTCTGCCCCAAGCGGAAGGTCACTTACGCCCAGATCACCGGAGGCGGAGCGAGGAAGGCGAGTGCTCCTGCCGCCTCAGGGAACAAGAAGCCCACCGCAAAAGATCCTGGCACGGAGAAAGCTTCTGAAGCAAAGGTGCCCCCCCCCCCCCCCCCCCCCAGTGCAGCAGGATGATGACACATCCACACCACCACCAGCAGAGGGCGCAGAGGACATGGAGCAGGAGAACGGAGATCCCGAGGGCCCCTGGCAGGTGGTAAAGAAGAAGAAAAGCACCCAGAAAAGGAAATCCTGCGCAGCCAGGGTCTCCAGGGGCGACGTCTCCTCAGACGAGGAAAAGAAAGCGGGCAGCCGACAAAGCCTCAAACGGTGCATTAGGAAAGCGGCACGGGAACCACAATGGACTCGGACCAATGACCACAAAGCAGCCGGGGACCATCCAGCCGACGGATGCAGCAGTGCGGCCGAGGCCCCCGAAACCCCGGACAACAGGAACGAGGACACCGACAACGCCCAAGGCGGAGATCGGCCCGCAAGCCCGGCACCAACCGAGGGCTACACGACACCGACCATGTCACCCAGTCGTGGTCGGGGACCTGAGGCAGGGTCGGACTGCTACCTCAGCCCTGCAGCCCTGCAGAATTTCGTCAGCGCCACAGGAATGCAGCACCTGGAGGAGGCTGACTGAAGGACACGTAAGAACTGACAAACCTCTTAAACATTAAAATGTCTTTAAAGTTTGCATCCTTAAATGTTCGCAGTGTTAAAGACAGCCTGAGATGTGCGGCCAGCTTGTCCTACCTGGCCAAGATCAAGGCCGACCTGCTGTTCCTGCAGGAGTGTGGAATACCACACCTCAGCAACTACAGGCGCTGGTCGAGTGTGTGGTCCCACGGACCGTCCATCTGGTCAGGTGGGAACGACTGCCGTTCATCAGGCCTAGGCATTCTGCTGCGGGGGGGGCAACTTCACCGTCTCCGAAGTTAAGGAGGTGGTGGGAGGACGCCTCCTCGTAGCAGATGTCACGTACAAAAACTGCCCTCTCAGGCTGATCAATGTGTATGCCCCTGCCATCAAGACCGAGCGGCTGGCACTCTTCGAACAGCTGCCACTGCTACTCACCACCTCCAGGCCAATCATACTGGGTGGGGACTTTAACTGCATCATTGACAAGGCCGGCCGATCCAACAGGGCCGAAAGTAAACTGGACGCTACGTCCAGAGCCCTGCTGGAAACAGTCAAAGATGCCAGGCTGCTCGACGTCTTCAGCAATCCAGCAGACGGAGGGCAGCGTAGATACACGTGGTCGCGGCCAGACGGGTCTGTCCGCTCCAGGATCGACTTCATGTTTGCATCCCGCACGCTCACGGTCAGGTCCACCGACGTCAAGCCGGTGTTCTTCTCTGACCACTGCCTCCTGCTGGCAGACTGTCAGCTGGAGCAAAACCAGAAAGTGGGCAGGGGGTCCTGGAAGCTTAATGTAGAACTGTTGACCCCAGAGAACCTCGAGGAACTCAAGAGGGTTTACCACGGTTGGAGGACCGTGAAACCCTTCTTTGAGTCTCCATCGCTCTGGTGGGAAACCATCAAGGGCAACATCAAGAGGTTCTTCATCCGAAAAGGGGTTCAGAAGGCCAGGGAGAGACGGGGGGAAATGTCCCGACTCCAGAAAAGCATGCAGGAGCTACTCCAACTGCAGTCGATGGGGGTGGATGTCAAGGAGGACCTCCGGGTGGTGAAGAGCCAGCAAGCCTCGCTCTTTGTCTCGGAGGCCTCCAAGGTTATCTTCCGGTCCTGGGTCCACTTCGTGGAGCAGGACGAAACGTGCTCGCGCTTCTTCTTCCAGAAGGTGCACAGAGAATCCTCTGTGATCACAAGCCTGAAGGAAGAAGATGGCTCTGTAGGGTCATCGCAGTCTGACATTCTGAGGATCTGCAAATCCTTCTATGCCGGACTGTATGACCTGAAGCCAACAGACAGCACGGCCTCCCAGTCTTTCCTGTCGTCCATCACGCAAGTCATGGACGACGGCGAGCGGGAGAGCCTGGACAGACCGGTAGCTCTGGATGAGCTGACAAAGGCCGTCGAGTCCCTTCAGAAGGGTAAAACTCCCGGTAGCGACGGCTTACCGGCTGAGTTTTACTCGGCGTTGTGGGACTTGACGGGCCCGGACCTCCTGGAAGTATACGAGAGTATGCTTCTGGAAGGCAGCATGTCAGAATCCATGAGGAAAGGCATCATTACTCTCATCTACAAGCAGAAGGGGGAAAGGGAAGAAATTAGAAATTGGAGACCTATTTCACTATTGAATGTGGATTACAAGATTCTGGCCAAGGTCATCGCCAACCGGGTCAAGTCTGCTCTGGGGTCAGTAATCCATCCTGATCAAACCTGTGCTGTACCCGGCAGGAAGATCTCTGATAGCCTTGCGCTACTCAGGGATACGATCGCCTACGTGCAGGACAGGCGGGTGGACACCTGCCTCATCAGTCTAGACCAGGAGAAGGCGTTTGACAGAATATCGCACAGCTACATGATGGATGTGCTGTCCAAAATGGGATTTGGGGAGGGAATCTGCAATTGGATCCAACTGCTCTACACAGACATCAGTAGCGCAGTTTCAATCAATGGGTGAGAATCAGATATGTTTCAAATCAGGTCTGGAGTCAGGCAGGGCTGCCCTCTCTCCTCCGTCCTTTTTGTGTGTTGCATTGAACCCTTTGCCGAGGCCCTCAGAAGCGACTCAGGCATCAAAGGGGTTACAATCCCAGGCAGCGGAGGGACGCAAGTCAAAGCCTCCCTCTACATGGATGACGTGGCTGTTTTCTGCTCGGACCCCTCGTCTGTTCGCAGGCTTCTTCGAGTCTGTGAGCAGTTCGAGCTGGCCTCGGGAGCCAAAGTCAACCAGGGTAAGAGTGAGGCCATGTTCTTTGGGAACTGGCCTGACACATCCTTTGTCCCTTTCACCATTAGGGTAGACTACCTCAAGGTGCTGGGGATATGGTTCGGAGCGGCAGGGGCATGCGCCAAAAACTGGGAGGAGCGCATCGCCAAAGCCAAACAAAAATTGGGATTGTGGGAGCAACGCTCCCTCTCCATTACTGGGAAGAACCTTGTGATCCGATGCGAGGTTCTGTCCGTGTTGTTGTACGTGGCGCAGGTGTGGCCTCTCCCCAAGTCCTGCGCAGCAGCAGTGACCCGGGCCATCTTCAAGTTCATCTGGAGATCAAAGATGGATCGTGTCCGGAGGGAGGCGATGCACAAATCTCCAGAGAACGGAGGGAAAAACGTTCCCAACGCCGCCCTCATCCTGATGGCCACCTTTGTGTGCGGCTGCATCAAGCTGTGTGTAGATCCTCGGTACAGTAACAGCAAGTGCCACTATTTTTTGAGGTTCTACCTGTCCCAAGTGTTGCGGAGGATGGGTCTGGCCACATTGCCGCGGAACGCTCCAAGTAGTTGGACCGTACCGCAGCACCTGTCCTTCGTGGAGAAATTCTTCCGGAAACACACCTTTGACCACATGGCTATCAAGCAGTGGTCAGCACGTAATGTCCTTGAGGCCCTGAGAGAAAAGGAGACGGCAGATCCTGTCGGATGGTTCCCTGAGCGGACTGTCAATGTCATTTGGCAGAATGCCTCATCACCAGAACTCACAAACAAGCACCAAGACCTGGCTTGGCTGGTGGTGAGAAGGGCACTCCCCGTCAGATCCTTTATGCATGCCCGGGGTCTCAACCTCACCGCACGCTGCCCTCGAAGCGGCTGCGGGGCTGATGAGACGGTCGCACACCTCCTTGTGGAATGTGCCTTTGCAAAGAAGGTCTGGAACGAGATGCAGTGGTATTTGTCGCGGTTCGTCCCGAGCAGCTCGGTGACGCAGGACTCTGTGCTCTACGGGCTGTTTCCGGGGACGCGTACCGAGACAAATATCAACTACTGCTGGAGGGTCATCAACTCGGTGAAGGACGCACTTTGGTCCGCCCGAAACTTGCTGATCTTCCAGCTGAAAGAATTGTCCTCGACCGAGTGTTGCAGACTGGCACATTCCAAGGTCCAGGACTACGTGCTCAGGGACGCGCTCAAGCTTGGGGCAGCCGCCGCCAAGGCACAATGGGGAAAGGCCACCGTGTAAAGCGTCTCAACCGAGGCAGACCGAGGGCCGGGTAACTGCAGAATACTCTCGGCCTGCATAACTGTGTGCCAACCTGAAAAACAACGGCACACAGTAAACTCTGACACATGTATATAGTTTTAAGAAATGAAATGTAACGGAATGTAATGTTTTTGTAAATGAGCACGGTATTGTACTGTAAAAATGATTCTTTTTTACACTGTTTATGACTTTTGGATCTGTAATTTTGCAATGTTTTATTGGAGAGTTTTTTTTGTGTGAATAAAGTATATTTTTGAAATAAAAAAAAACCTGTTGGACTTTAACCTGGTGTTGTGAGACTTCTTACTATTGCTCTGATCCCAGGTCAGTGATTCTGATCTTATATTGTAAAGTATATTTCAACCCTTGTGCAATTTCCGTTTCCCAGCTCTGTGTGACTATTGTCTTCCTCTGTCTCCTAACCCGCTTTGTATCCGCTGTATATTTTCTTTTTTTTTATACTTTTCCAATTCAATCAAATCAAATCCAATTCAGAGTCTCAACAAGTTGAGACATTTCAGATCCAGGCTGACAAGACAGGACGGGAGACCAAAACCCCCCTGTCCTGGGCCTGATCTACATGAGTCAAGCTGATTGGAGAAGGGGGAGGTTCCTCCTCCAAGACTTGAGCTCATTTGCATCTTAGCCAAAAGGCCGAGATGCCGCTTTTAAAAATTGCTTCATATGAAACATATGAAGCCTCAGCGTAACCTAATGACCTCAACCAAGTGCAGGCGATCCATACTACACTTGATCTTAGCCAAAGGCAGACGTGAGTAACGGAGACTCAGTGTCCCAGTCAGAACCAGGAGTTGAAGCAGCAGAGGGTGAAGATTCAGCAACACCCTGCAGTTACTCGGTACCGAGTTCAGCTGTACAACATTACCTGTTCTGGTATCGCCAGTATACACATCGAGCTCCTCGGTATCTGCTCAGAGCCGATAGTTATGGGTTTAACGAGACGGCTCCCGGCTTTGAACATTTCAGCGGGAACCTCAACCAGAAACAAAGCACTTTTCACTTGTCAATGAAAGATTTGAAGATGCCAGACAGCGCCGTGTATTACTGTGCACTGAGACCCACAGTGCATGAGCCTCCCATGGGCCTCATACAAAAACTAGTGCAGGTCGATAATCAAGTGTTCTGTGTCAGGAAAAGAGAGTCGGATCTCATCGAAAATGCACAGAAAGGGAAGGGGACAATACAGCCCCAGCTGAACGATATTCCCCGCAGAGCTCATCCATTATCAGTATTGTGAAATGTCACATTTGGCGGTCATATTATTCCCGGATCAAATCCAATCATTCTCCGATCAAATTCGAACAAATTTGCAGATTACCCCAGGTGAATAACTTCGTTAAGCTGTACTTAGAAAAGATATGGATCAGGTGCCTTTCTGTCAGGCGACACATTTTAAAAGTGATCAATTATCAAATGCAGCTTCAGAATTGTCCCATTTTATATTTGTGGAGAAGAAATATTGACTGATTGAAATCAGAGCTTTACTATTTGAGGAAGGATATCCTTGGTATAGAGGGAGTAGAGCGAAGGTTTACCAGGCTGATTCCTGGGATGGCAGGTTTGCTATATGAGAAATCTGTTGGTCCCTCACGCCTGACCCGCCATTCAAGAAGATAATGTCCGATATGAGCAGGTCTCAACTACTTTTCACCAGACAGACACCATTTAGATACTTCTCATGTGCAAAGAGATTGATTAAGTTACCCCATTTGTCAATACTCCACCACTAAAAGCTCAAACGATTCGATCAACAGGCAGTGCATTTGTGGACACATTCAGCAAGGCATATGACAGGATGGGCGTCGGACTAAACAGTAAAAATTAAAAAGTTCTCTACCAGTGCTCCCCTGCAACACAAAGCTACCCTCCAAGCCATCAGGATCCAAGGGGAGTCCTTGGACAACGTGGATCATTTCCAATAAGTCAGGTGCCTCCTCTCGGCAGGAACAGAAATTGGCGATGAAATTCAGCATCGACCCCAGTGTGCCAGTGCAGTCTTTGGACGCCTGAAACAGAATGTTCAAACACGGAAATCTCAAACCCAGCACTAGGCTCGTGGTCCCCACCATGCTGTAATCATGAGAAACATGGGTTATGTACTGCAGACATCTCAAATCCATTTGGAGATATCACCAATATTGCCTTTGCAAATTCGAGCAACAGGGAGGATAGACGTACGAATGTGAGTGTCCTCTCCCATGCAAATATCCCCAATATCGAGGCACTGGTCACACTCGACCAGCTGTGACCGACAAGGCACATAATCGCATGCCATACTCAAATCTCCCAAAACATGTGCTCTGCACCGAGCTCTGTATAGGTAAGCGATCACTCGAGGGGAGAGGAATAGGGACACTCGGAAAGCCTCCCTAAATTAATACAGCATCCGAATCGACACTTGGGAATTGCTTGCCGTAGAATGACCAAAATGGAGAAGAAACATCCGTGAATCATCTCGAGCATCACTGGGCACAGCACATGGTGGCAAAACATCAACATCAGAAAGAGAGCACATTATCCAGAGTGTCCCACCTGCCCACCACCGAAGAAAGCTGTGGCAGAGTCTCCATCTCCAGCATTGGATAATTCAACCACCGCGGAACACTTCTTTGGAGTGCAAAACCAGACCGTGAGTGACTGCAAAAGTGCAAAAGATAAGTGAGGGGAGAAGAAAAATCAGATTTAAAATCCCACACTGATGAGCTGTGAATCTTGAGGTTGATTTCCATATTAAAAATCTCAAACGACACTAGGATAGAGCGGAGGGAATTTTAAACTGTAAATAAATCCACTCCCAGCAGGCTTTGGACTTTTGGATCTGCAGTGGAGGTGAAGCTTTACACTGAATCCCTGGTGTTAGAGTGAAGGAATGATATCATATATAGTTTCAATCAAACCTTAATGGCAATGGAGAGGATTGATAAAGAGCAACTACCTCCTCTTGTTGGAGATTTTAGGACTTGATTTACATGTCATGATTTTAAACTGCTCCATTAAACCTCTGTTCGGAGGTAAATATCCCAACTTTCACCAGCCCCTCTGAGAAACTGTTCGATCTTATCCTGGGGACCATTCCAGTAAATCTCTGTGCCTTAAAGGAAGTGTTCATGTGCTTCCCAAAGTGTGGGGTCCAGCAATTAGCATACTACACCAGCTGAAACACATAGTATATTTTATCAAGATTTAGGACTACTTCCTGATATGCGAACTTGGTTCCTCTTTTTGTTTGTGTCTGTGATGGTCTTTTTGTTAATTTGTGGGTGCTTGTGAAAAATTCTGTTTTTTTTGGTCTGTTCTGCTCTGTGTGAGTGAGTGTCTCTGTGTTTATAAGTGTGCCTGTCCATATATATCTGTGTGTGGGCGTATGAGATAGACAGAGAAATAGATAGAGAGAGAGAGTCAAAGAGAGAGAGAGAGAGAGAGAAAGAGACAGAGAGAGAGAGAGAGACAGAGCGACAGAGAGACAGAGAGGAGAGAGGCAGAGAGACAGAGAAGAGGGGTCGTGGAGCATTTGGAATCCAAATCAGTTGTTTTATCTGTATCTTCGTTTCTTGTAGATCAAGAGCTCCAAAATGGGAAAACGTTGATATCTCTTCTTTTTTTGATACAGCACGGACACAGTGTGATTAAGGCTCGAAAGATTTCTCTCAATTTTCCATTCCTCAGCTATTATTTCTTTTCTTCGTCCCGTGTGAGGGGATTTCTTCACTCAAGGATCTGGTGAAGCTTTGGAATTCTCAACCCCTGAGGACAGTGAAGCCTCAGTCATCAACTATTTTCAAGAGAGAGATTGATTGGTTTCTAGATATTGAAGATATCAAGGGATATGGGTTTAGTGTGGGGAGAATGATGCTGAGGTAGATGAACAAATTATCTCATTGAATAGTTTAAAAGGCTCGATGGGCCAAATGGCCGACTGCAGCTCCTATTTGTAATGGTCTCTGTATCCAGGACAGGAAGCAGTGAGCATGGATCTGTTAATCAGCCTCAATCAGCACCTTCAGGAGAATTGGGAGGGTGAATATTAGATACAGCAGAGTGAGAATGGAGGGAGAGTGTGTGGGATGGAGATTTACAGCTTTTTGGGACTGAAATAGGAAAGAATGTTCCATAGAAACTGGAATTGTCTGTTCTGAATTTCTATCCTGTACTGACACTGATGACTTTTATAAACTTGTTTTACAGGATATTGAAAGAGGAATCACAGACTGAAATCTCAAACGTCACATCTAGATCTGACAGAGTCATATTCCTTGGGAGCTGAATATCATCGGCCTTTGAATCTGGAAGGAGAAATGATTGTCCAGTCTGTTGATTTGAAAAGATTTCAAATGTCAGTGTGACAGGAAAAGCACCAACACACTGCCACACTCGAGTGAGAGTGTTCCAGTGCACTGACTAAAGAGCTTTAACCAGTTACACAGCCTGAATAAATATCACACCATTCACAGCGGGGAGAGACTGTACCAGTGTCCTGTGTGTGGACAAGGCTTCAACTGATTGTCCACCCAAGGGAGAGGCAAGGACACCTGCACCATGGAGAAACCATGGAAATGTGGGGACTGTGGGAAGAGATCCAGAGCCCCATCAGAGCTGGAAGCTCATCGGCGCAGCCACACTGGGGAGAGACCATTCACCTGCTCTCAGTGTGGGGAGGGATTCACTCAGTCATCCAGCCTGCAGACACACCAGCGAGTTCACACTGGGGAGAGACCATTCACCTGCTCTCAGTGTGGGGAGGGATTCACTCAGTCATCCAGCCTGCAGACACACCAGCGAGTTCACACTGGGGAGAGACCGTTCACGTGTTCTCAGTGTGGGGAGGGATTCAGTTATTTATCCAGCCTGCGCACACATCAGCGAGTTCACACTGGGGAGAGGCCATTCACCTGCCCTCAGTGTGGGAAGGGATTCGCTTGTTCATCCAACCTGCGGGCACACAAGTGGGTTCACACTGGGGAGAGGCCGTTCACCTGCTCTCAGTGTGGGAAGGGATTCACTCGGCCTTCCGACCTGCGGACACATGAGCACATTCATTCTGGGGAGAGGCCATTCACCTGCTCTCAGTGTGGGAAGGGGTTCACTCGGTCACATGACCTGCAGAAACACCAGCGAGTCCACACTGGGGAGAGGCCATTCACCTGCTCTCAGTGTGGGAAGGGATTCACTCAGTCATCCCACCTGCACAAACACCATCGTGTTCACACTGGGGAGAGGCCGTTCACCTGCCCTCAGTGTGGGAAGGGATTCTGTGATTCATCCAGTCTGCGGATACACCAGCGAGTTCACACTGGGGAGAGGCCGTTCACCTGCTCTGTGTGTGAGAAGAGATTCAGTCTTTCATCCCACCTGCGGAGACACCAGCGAGTTCACAAGTGATTCGAGGGGTTGGATTCTGCTGTTATTGTTTCTGCTCTCAATTACAGCCAGGACTGCATTTTGTTCATTCTCACAGTTGGTCAATGGGGAGGGTCGGAGGGTTTCTTTCTGCTGGACTGGCCGGTCTCATGACTTTGCCTCCAGTGAGCTGATGCTCTTTGAGACTTGTTGCGAATACCTGGTTTCAAATTTCACCCGGATCACAGAGTGACAGGGTGTTAGGAAGTTCAGAGTCACTATTTCTGTTTGAAACCCCCTCAAATGCCCATCCAATTTCCTTTGTAATTGTTTATTGTCTCCACTTCCTCCTCCCTCGTAGGCAGCGAGTTCCAGGTCATTACCATTCGCTGCATCAAAATTTTCTTCCTCACATCCCTCCCCTGCATCTCTGACCCAAAACCATAAATCGGTGACGCCCCTCGTCCTTGTTCCATCAGCGAATGGGAACAGCTTTTCTTTGTCCACCTTATCTAAACCTGTCAGAATCTTGTCCACCTCTATCAAATCTCCCCTCAACCTCCTTTGCTCCAAGAGGAACAACCCCAGCCTGACATTGACAATAAAGAACAAACTAACAGAATATGTTAACACCTGAAATCAAATGGGATTGTTGAATTTCAGTTTTAACGATATTGTAAATATCTTGTCCTGGACAATAAAGGAATTGGAATAACTCACCTTGGGGGGGGTGTGGTTGAATGGAATATATCAATCTGCTATCCACCTATAGTTAGTGAAAATCTGGAATGTGTAGCTGGAAATCCCTCCTTATGGGTGTACTTACACCTGAGGCATTGTAGCAGTTTAAGAAGGCAGTGTTGGGGTTGACCATGGCCGAGGCAGCTACATACAGCCACATATTCTGTTACAATTGAAGGACAGTGAGAGTTTTCACAACACCAGGTTAAAGTCCAACAGGTTTATTTGGTAGCAAATGCCATTAGCTTTCAGAGCGCTGCTCCTTCATCAGTTGGAGTGGAAATCTGCTCCCAAACAGGGCACAGAGACACAAAATCAATTTACAGAATACTGATTAGAATGTGAATCTCAACAGCCAACCAGGTCTTAAAGATACAGACAATGTGAGTGGAGGGAGCATTAAGCACAGGTTAAAGAGATGTGTATTATCTGCAGACAGGACAACCAGTGAGATTCAGCAAGTCCAGGAGGCAAGCTGTGGGGGTTACTGATAGTGTGACATAAAGCCAATTTATCTTTCAAGGGGTGAGTGTCTCTGAGAGGTATGCAACTGGAAAACATTTTCCATTCACCTCCTGCGTTGCTGCAGTATATAGATATTGTTCTCACTCTGCCAGCAGGGCTGTGGGATTAATTATTCAGATCTTAAAGACAGCCCGACTGGGCAGGATGTGCCAAATGGTTTCCATCTGTGATGTAGCGTTCCACAAAACAGAATATTCAGCATAGAACAGTACAGCACAGAACAGGCCCTTCGGCCCACGATGTTGTGCCGAGCTTTATCTGAAACCAAGATCAAGCTATCCCACTCCCTATCATCCTGGTGTGCTCCATGTGCCTATCCAATAACCGCTTAAATGTTCCTAAAGTGTCTGACTCCACTATCACTGCAGGCAGTCCATTCCACACCCCAACCACTCTCTGCGTAAAGAACCTACCTCTGATATCCTTCCTATATCTCCCACCACGAACCCTATAGTTATGCCCCCTTGTAATAGCTCCATCCACCCGAGGAAATTGTCTTTCAACATTCACTCTATCCCCTTCATCATTTTATAAACCTCTATTTAGTCTCCCCTCAGCCTCCTCCGCTCCAGAGAGAACAGGCCTAGCTCCCTCAACCTTTCCTCATAAGACCTACCCTCCAAACCAGGCAGCATCCTGGTAAATCTCCTCTGCACTCTTTCCAGCGCTTCCACATCCTTCTTATAGTGAGGTGACCAGAACTGCACACAATATTCCAAATGTGGTCTCACCAAGGTCCTGTACAGTTGCAGCATAACCCCACGGCTCTTAAACTCCAACCCCCTGTTAATAAAAGCTAACACACTATAGGCCTTCTTCACAGCACTTGAGTGGCAACCTTTAGAGATCTGTGGATATGGACCCCAAGATCTCTCTGTTCCTCCACAGTCTTCAGAACCCTACCTTTGACCCTGTAATCCACAGTTAAATTAGTCCTACCAAAATGAATCACCTCACATTTATCAGGGTTAAACTCCATTTGCCATTTTTAAGCCCAGCTTTGCATCCTATCTATGTCTCTTTGCAGCCGACAACAGCCCTCCACCTCATCCACTACTCCACCAATCTTGGTGTCATCACCAAATTTACTGATCCACCCTTCAAACCCCTCCTCTAAGTCATTAATAAAAATCACAAAGAGCAGAGGACCAAGCACTGATCCCTGTGGCACTCCGCTAGCAACCTGCCTCCAATCCGAAAATTTTCCATCCACCACCACCCTCTTTCTTCGATTAGACAGCCAGTTACCTATCCAATCGGCCAACTTTCCCTCTATCTCACACCTCCTCACTTTCATCATAAGCCGACCGTGGGGGATCTTATCAAACGCCTTACTAAAATCCATGTATATGACATCAACTGCTCTACCTTCATCAACACACTTAGTTACCTCCTCAAAAAATTCAATCAAATGTGTGAGGCACGACTTGCTCTTCACGAATCCGTGCTGACTATCCCGGATTAATCCGCATCTTTCTAAATGGTCTAAATAAAGGGTCTGAAGGCAGAGCTGGTTAAGCCACACAAAATAAGGGACATTTGATATTTTGATCTTTGATTTGTTTTGAATTATTGTTATTGCATATTGTTATGATCCTGGTTGGGACTGTTGAGAGAGAAATTTGAACACCCAGTGAGTAACAAAGAAGTACGCCACAAAATTCTATGCATGTAAACAAAAACAAACTTTATTGGATATGAAAAACAAAAGAAAATTAAAAACCAATACGACAAACAGAACACTGTAGTTTAGAAAGACTACATTATAAACTCAGTTCTACTTTTTAACTTCTACCCCCAAGATTTCCCTTCTAAACGATATCTTGAAGGTTCATTCAGTTCTGTTCCTGTGAACATATGGAAGGTACGTTAAAGCTCCCCAGAATTCACTTTAATTCTCCTCAGTATTCCAGCTATTTTCCAAGATTTCATGGGGGTCTTTTCATTAACTTTTGACTGAACAACCCTCCAACTTTCCTTCAAGGTCTCAAAACTGTGGAACTCCTCAGTCCAAGCCTGAGCTTCACTGCCTTCTTGCTGAGGGATTTAAACATTTGGAACAGCCCTGGTCCCTCATGATCCTCAAGGCTTCTAGTCCCACAGCTGGTTCACAGCTCCCGCTCCCACAGCTGGTTCACAGCTCCCACTCCCACAGCTGGTTCACAGTGGGAGTGTCATTGGCCGAGTAATGCAGAGACCCAGCAAAGGATCCGGGGACAGGCAGCTGGTGGGATTTGAATTCAGTGAATCAATCTGGAATTATATAAAGTTAGTCTCAGTAACGGTGACCATGAAACTATCATCGATTGTTGTAAAAACCTGCCCGGTTCACCCTATTAATGCTCCCTATTAGGGAAGGAAATCTGCCATCCTTACCCGGTCTGGCCTACATGTGAATCCAGACCCACACAGCGATGTGGGTGAATCTTAACTGTCCCTCTGAAATGGTCGAGCAAGTCACTCTGTTCAAGGGCAATTAGGAGCTGAGCAACGTGTGCTGGGGCTTTGCCAGCAGTGTCCACATCCCAGGAAAGAATAAAGAATATTCCACGGAAAGTGATGGGTGATTTGAAATGAATTGAAAGTAGGTCAGGAGGTGCTCGTATCGTCCAGAGCTGCTTTTCAATGGATCCTCCTGTTTAAAATAAAAACACATCAGTGTGCCCCTTTCCCAGACACACTGACCTTGGAATATCACAATGCTGTTTTTAAACATTCCTTTGTTAAAGAATCAGTCATTTAGAATTGTGAAACAGACAGAAATTAAATGTTCCGTTTTTCCTGGGATCCTCCTGTGCCTGGCACCGGTGTCCTGAACAAGGTTATTAACATTCTCTGTGTTAAAGGTTCCTCCTGGTTCTTGCTGTCTGTTGTGTCCTTTGTCACAGTCGGTACCAGGACATTTCTATTGAAAGGTTGTTAAGAAATTCCAGTGAATTCCAGCCCCTTGTGTAACGTTCCATTTGGTGTGTGTCAGATTGAGAGATGTCCACGTGTGTGTGAAAAGGGTTCTGGGTAAGGGTTTTAACCCTTCTTTCCCCGTTAGTAACAATGAGCCCTGTATTCAATTCTAAAGTATAAAGTCCTCATTAGATATCAATTCTACCTGTTATCTACATTTCACCAACCAGTCTATATTTTCATCACAGGACTGCAGTGGGAGCACCGTCAACATCTTACTGACTTGATCGATTTTATCGAGGAGGTGACGAAGGTGATCGATGAGGGTAGAGCAGTGGATGTTGTGTACATGGATTTTAGTGAGGCTTTCGACAAGGTCCCTCATGGTCGGTTCATCCAGAAGATTAAGATGCATGGGATTCACGGTGACTTGGCCACTTGGATTCAGAATTGACTTGCCCATAGAAGTCAGGGAGTAGTGGTGGAGGGTGTTTTTCTGACTGGAGGTCCATGACTAGTGGTGTTCTGCAGGGATCCGTACTGGGACCTGCGCTCTTTGTGATATATATAAATGACTTGGATGAAAACGTGGATGGGTGGGTTAGTAAGCTTGCAGACGACACAAAGCTAGATGGAGTTGTAGATAGTGTAGAAGGTTGTCAAAGGATACAGTGGGATGTAGATCAGCTGCAGATATGAGCGGAGAAATGGCAGATGGATTTTAATTCGGGCAAGTGTGAGGTGCTGCACTTTGGGAGATCAAATATTAAGGATAAGTATACAGTTAATGTACAGAGGGATCTTGGGGTTCAAGTCCAGAGCTCCCTGAAATTAGCCACACAAATATTTAGTCGGTAAAGAAGGCATATGGCATGCTTGCCTTTATTGAGTACAAGAGTCAGCATGCCATGTTGCAGCTTTATAAAACTTTGTTTGGGCCACACTTAGAATATTGTGTTCAGTTCTGGTCTTTGATGAGGGTGCAGAAGAGGTTTCCCAGGATGTTGCCTGGATTGGAGTGTGTGGGCGACTGACAAACGAGGGTTGTTTTCTCGATAGCGGTGGAGGGAGAGTGGAGACCTGATAGCAGTCTATAAAATGAGAGACATAGAATCTTTTCCCCCAGAGTTGATATGTCTAATACCAGGG
This sequence comes from Mustelus asterias, assembly GCF_964213995.1. Classification (NCBI taxonomy): domain Eukaryota; kingdom Metazoa; phylum Chordata; class Chondrichthyes; order Carcharhiniformes; family Triakidae; genus Mustelus; species Mustelus asterias. The sequence goes on along the minus strand of NW_027590120.1, from coordinate 445,082 downwards.
AGCATGTACATAAGGCGAGACAGGGAAAGTTCAAAGGAGATGTGAGAGGTAAGGTTTTTTACACAGAGAGTGGTAGGTGTCTGGAATGTGTTGCTGGGAGTGGTGGTGGAGGCAGATACGATAGGGGCGTTTAAGGGGGTTTTAAATAAACACATGAATATGCAAGGAATAGAGGAATATGGACCAAGGGCAGGCAGAAAGGAATAGTTTAATTTGGCATCATGTTCGACACAACATGGTGGGCTGAAGGGTCTGTTCCTGTGCTGTGCTGTTCTACGTTCTATTTGTGATCTCCATTTAGAAAAAGGAAATAGAGGCACTGGAGAAGGGGCAAGAAAGATTCACAAGAATAATCCCAGAACTGTAATCACTTGTGAACTCACTGGTGTTTCACCAAGTTTGCTGACTGAGTGAATCCCTTCCCAGTCAGAGCAGGTGACCAGCCTCTGCCTGGTGTGAACTCACTGGTGGGACATTAGTTCCCGAGAGCTTTTGAAGCCACGCCCACATTTAAAGGGTCTCTCCTGGGTGTGATGATGTTGTGTCTGGACAGGCTGGATAACTGAGTAAATCCTTTCTCACACACCGAGCAGGTGAATGGTTTCTCCCCGGTGTGAACTCACTGGTGTTTCAGCAGTGTTGATGATATTCTAAACCTCCTTGAACAGTGAGAGCAGCTGAACGGCCTCTCCCCGGTGTGAATGTGCTCGGGGATCATCAGTTCCTGAGAGCTTCTGAAGCCGGCCTCTCAGGCAGAGCAATAAAGGGTCTCTCCTTGGAGTGAGTGGCTTTGTGTGTCAGCAGGTTGGATGAAGTAGTGAATCCCTTCCCACACACACAGCAGGGGAATGGTCTTTCCCCAGTGTGAACTCGCTGATGTTCCCACAGGTTGGATGACCTTTTAAACCTCTTTGTGCATTGAGAGCAGCTGAACGGTCTCTCCTCAGTGTGAACTCGCTGGTGTCTCCGCAGGTTGGATGAAGTTCTAAACCTCTTTGAGCAGTGAGAGCAGCTGAACGGTCTCTCCTCAGTGTGAATGCGCTGGTGGATCATCAGTTCCCCAGAGCTTTTGAATCCGCTCCCACAGTCAGAGCATTTAAACGGTCTCTCATTAGTATGAGTGAGATTGTGTCTGCGCAGGTGGGATAACTGAGTGAATCCTGTTCCACACACAGAGCAGGTGAATGGTCTCTCCCCGGTATGAATTCGCAGATGTCCCCACAGGCTGGATGGCTTTCTAAACCTCTTTGTGCAGTGAGAGCAGCTGAACGGTCTCTCCTCAGTGTGAATGCGCTGGTGGGACACCAGATCTCCAGAGCTTTTGAAACCACTCCCACAGTCAGAGCATTTAAATGGTCTCTCATTGGTGTGAGTGAGATTGTGTTTCAGTAGGATGGATAACTGAGTGAATCCCTTCCCACACACAGAGCAGGTGAACGGTCTCTCCCCGGTGTGAAGTCGCTGGTGTCTCTGCAGTGTGGATGAAGTTCTAAACCTCTTTGAGCAGTGAGAGCAGCTGAACGGTCTCTCCTCAGTGTGAGTGCGCTGGTGGGACATCAGTTCCCCAGAGCTTTTGAATCCGCTCCCACAGTCAGTGCATTTAAACAGTCTCTCATTGGTGTGTGTGAGATTGTGTCTGCGCAGGTGGAATGAAAGAGTGAATCCCTTTCCACATACCGAGCAGGTGAATGGATTCTCCCCAGTGTGAACTCGCTGGTGTACCCGCAGGGTGGATGACCATTTAAACCTCTTTGAGCAGTGAGAGCAGCTGAACGGTCTCTCCTCAGTGTGAGTGCGCTGGTGGGACACCAGATCCTGAGAGCTTCTGAATCCGCTCCCACAGTCAGTGCATTTAAAGGGTTTCTCATTGGTGTGAGTGAGATTGTGTCTGCGCAGGTGGGATGAATGAGTGAATGCCTTCCCACACACAGAGCAGGTGAATGGCCTCTCCCCAGTGTGACTGCGTTGATGAATTTCCAGTGCAGATGGGTATCTGAATCCCTTCCCACAGTCCCCACATTTGCACAGTTTCTCCATGGTGCGGGTGTCCTTGTGACTCTCCAGGTTAAACAATCAGTTAAATCTCACACAGAACACGGGTACAGTCTCTCCCGCTGTGAATGCTGTGATGTATTTTCAGGCTGTGTAACTGGTTAAAGCTCTTTCCACACTCACTGCACTGGAACACTCTCACTCGGGTGTGTGTATCTCACTGCAGTTCTAGTCACAGCGATGTTTACAATCTTTTGAAGCCAAGAGGCCAAACAAACATTTCTCCTGTTAGATTCAAAGGCCAATGATATTCAGGTCCCAAGAGATCGAGTCACTCTGTCAGATCTCGATGTGATGTTGGAGATTTCTGTCTGATTTCTCCTTGTCTAATATCCTGTAAGTCAATTTAGAAAAAACATCACAATTCAGAATACGATCGAAATTCAAATCGACATTTCTCGTTTCTATGGAGCGTTCATTAAAGACACAGTCATGGAGCATTAAACTTGCCGAGCAGGGCCTCCCGTATCAGCACACAGGCAGCTGCTTTGTGAGACTGCCAGCAGTACAGACAAGTCAGAGATAAGGGTGTCCTCAGAAGTGGGATTCATTGTGAAAGCTCAGGGACGGTTGATAAGATGGAGCAATTCTATGATTCTAATGAACATTCTTTCCTCTCCCATTCCCCAAAAGCTGTGAATCTCCATCCCACACACTCTCCCTCCATTCTCACTCTGCTGTATCTAATATTCACCCTCCCAATTCTCCTGAAGGTGCTGATTGAGGCTGATTGACAGATCCATGCTCACTGCTTCCTGTCCAGCACAGAAATCATAACAAATAGGAGCCGCAGTCAGCATTCGGCCCATCGAGTCTGCTCAACCATTCATTCAGATTATTGGTTGATCTACCTCTGCATTATTTTCCCCACACTGTCCCCCATATCCATCGATATCTTCAATATCTAGAAACCTATCAACCCCTCTCTTGAAAATTCTTGATGACTGAGGCTCCATAGTCCTCTGGGGTAGAGAATCCAAAACGTCACCACATCCTTGAGTGAAGAAATCCTGTCTCATCTGAGCTTTCTCTCCATTTTCCAGCCTGTCCCCAATAATTATTGACTCCCTTGTCATTCAAAAACTGTCTAACTCATCCTTGAATATATTCAATCCCTCCACTGGTCCCTATGGAAGAGAAATCTAACAATTCTCTGAGGGAAGAGATTGTTGGAAATATATAATATAGCTGCAGTCCAAAATTACACAGCCAGGTATAATAAGTGTATTTTATTACAGAGCTATAAATAATATATCTAATCTGTACCATATAACAACAGGGGAGCTGATAGCCTCGTGGTATTATCGCTAGACTATTAATCCAGAAACTCAGCTGATGTTCTGGGGGACCCAGGTTCGAATCCTGCCACAGCAGATGGTGGAATTTGAATTTAAAAACAAAATCTGGAATTAAGAATCTACTGATGACCATGAAACCATTGTCGATTGACTTAAAAACCCATCTGGTTCATTAATGTGCTTCAGGGAAGGAAATCTGCCGTCCTTACCCAGTCTGGCCCACATGTGACTCCAGAGGCCACAGCAATGTAGTTGACTCTTAACCAGCTTCTGAAATGGCCCAGCGAGCCATTCAGTTCAAGGGGCAATTAGGGATGGGCAATAAATGCTGGCCCAGCCGGCAATGCCCGTGTCCCAAGGATGAATAAAAAAAACATCAGACGTGTCTCTGTCCGATATTAGTTTACTGTCCCCTTTAATATATTTCAGAAATTAGATGGGCACATGAAGGAAATAAAGTTGCTGGGGAAAGGGAATATAGAAAGGGAATGGGACTGACTGGATTGTTCTACAGAGAGTCGGCATGGATTCGAGTTACTGAATGGACTCCTTCTGCGCTGTAATGACTCGATGAATGAAAATATATAACATAGCTTCAGTGTTACATTACAAAACGAGAAATAACAATAAATGTACTTTGTTACAGAACCATAAATAATATATCAAATCTACAATATAACAACACTAGGCATATCTCTGTCCTATATTAATTTATTGTTCTTTTAAATGTCAGCCATCTCCTGGGGAAACCAGCCCTTTAATTGTGAACACGAGGAAAGGGACCTTTTAGCCAGACAAATCAATGTGTCAAGCTGAGGGAGCAAATGTCTTTAAAAGAGAGAGAGAGAGACCCGGGCCAACCTTTCCAGAGTCTGCACCCTCCCTAGATTCACTTCCTTTTCCTTCAGTTGCTGCAAGTCCCCAATTTCCCCCAGAATGAGAAAAGAAATGGAAAGGGGGAGAAAAGAAAGTGTTTTACTCACAGATGTTGGAGAGACAGGAGGAAGTTTGAGTCTGTCTCAAGCTCAATCTTCATTGAGATTGAGCTTCAGACCTCTTTTTAGGTCAAACCAAGTAAACAAACTCAAATTAAATCAGGACAATGCCCCGGGACTGATTGACGGCAGCTCCGGACCAATAGGAAGAGGGGGCGGGGCTGGAGGACCGAGCGGGAGCGTCTGGTCGTCCAACCAATCAGAGTGAATGAGGGGCGGGTCTGGAGGTCCGAGCGGGTGCGGCTGGTCCTCCAACCAATCGGAGTGAATGAGGGGCGGGGCTGGGGGACCGAGCGGGAGCGGCTGGTCCTCCAACCAATCAGAATGAATGAGGGGCGGGGCTGGAGGACCAACACTCAGATAAAACCTGGTGGGGGCGGAGTCAACATCGCAGCGGCGGAGCCGGCGGTTGGAGATTGGGGAGGATCCGCAAACCCTTCAGAATCATTGTCAGCTCCCTGGTTTGCAGCTGCGGGGCTTCTCCCTCCCTCCCGGGAACAGGCCCAGGTTAACGGCCACATCCTGGTTTGGGAGCTGGAGCATGCGCAGTGCCTACAGCAGACGATAAGGAGCTCGAGCGAGCGGGTTTTAAATGGGGATTTTTATAGAGTCAGAGGTTTACAGCCTGGAAACTGGCCCTTCGGCCCAACTTATCCATGCTGCACTTTTTAAAACCCCTAAGCTAGTCCCAATTGCCTGCGTTTGGCCCATATCTCTCTGTACCCATCTTACCCATGTAACTGTCTAAATGCTTTTTAAAAGACAAAATTGTACCCCCCTCTACTACTGCCTCTGGCAGCTTGTTCCAGACACTCACCACCCTCTGTGTGAACAAACTGCCCCTCTGGGCACTTCTGTATCTCTCCCCTCTCACCTTAAACCTCTGCCCTCTAGTTTTAGACTCCCCTACCATTGGGAAAAGATATTGACTATCTAGCTGATCTGTGCCCCTCATTATTTTATAGACCTCTATAAGGTCACCCCTCAGCCTCCTACGCTCCAGAGAAAAAAGTCCCAGCCTCTCCTTATAACTCAAACCATCAAGTCCTGGTAGCACCCTAGTAAATCTCTTCTGCACTCTTTCTAGTTTAATAATATCCTTTCAAAAATAGGGTGACCAGAACTGCACACAGTATTCCAAGTGTGGCCTTATTATTCTGACTTTGCCAACAGGGCTATTGAATTTATTGGATAGATCTTCCAGGCATGCTGAGCTGAATGGTTTCCATCTGTGCTGTATCATTCTGTAAAACAATGAATATTCAGAATCAGGAAGAGACAGAATGAGAGGAACCAATGACTGTGATTGAATCCAGCCCGAGTTGAGGAAGGGGAGAGAGAGGAGACAATGTAAAAGCTTCTAAATCTCTAGTCCCACAGGAGAACTTTGAGAAATTTAACATAGCAGATCAGCTTGCAATAATTTGTTTTTTAAAATTTAATTTATCTCCATAGCTAATGTTGTTTTATATTCATTGTTTGAGGTTAAAATAGTGCTGCAGAGGAGGAGGTGCTGGATGTCTTCAAGTGCACCAAGGTAGATAAATCCCCAGGACCTGATGAAGTGTATCCCAGGAGTGGGAGGCTAGGGAGAAAATTGCAGGTTCTCCGGTGCCAGCAGGTTAGGTTGGTGCGGAAGGACTGGTCAGTGCCTCGGGCCGTGGCCCAGAGAGAGCGGGACCCCCTGCACTGACACACCCTGCCCTGCACAGCCCTGGGGGAAATGTCAGTGCCTCCCAGGTAAGGATCTGCTTCACCCCCTCCTGCCCGCTAGGGCCTGGGCCTGGAGTTAGTGCTGCCTGTGGGGAGGCAGGCACAGCTCAGTGCCCTGAGAGTGGGGGAGCCGGGGCCTGCCTGCCTGCCTGCCTACCTCCCCTTCCCTACCCTCCCCTCCCCTCTATCCAGCCTCTCCTTATAATTCACACCAAGTCCTGGTAGCATCCTCGTAAAACTTCTCTGCACACTTTCTAGTTTAATATTATCCTTCCTATAATAGGGTGACCAGAACTGTACACAGTATTCCAAATGTGGTCTTCCCAATGTCTTGTACAACTTCAGCAAATTGTGCCAACTTCTGCATTCAATGTTCTGACCAATGAAACCAAGCATGCCAAATGCTTTCTTCACCACTCTGTCCATCTGTGACTCTACTTTCAAGGAGCTATGAACTTGTACCCCTAGGTCTCTTTGTTCTATAACTCTCCTGAGCTGAGTAATTCCTGCCCTGGTTTGATCTACCAAGATGCATCACCTTGCATTTATCCAAATTAAACTCCATCTGCCATTTGTCAGCCCACTGGTCCAATTGATCAAGATCCTGTTGCAATTGGAGATAACTTTCTTCACTGTCCACTATGCCACCAATCTTAGTGTCATCTGCAAACTTACTAACCATGCCTCCTATGTTCTCATGCAAATCATTAATATAAATGACAAATAACAGTGGACCCAGCACTGATCCCTGAGGCACACCGCTGGTCACAGGCCTCCAGTTTGAAAAACAGTTAACTACAACCATCCTCTGGCTTCTGTCAAGAAGCCAATTTTGTATCCATTTAGGCACCTCACCCTGGATCCTGTGAGATTTAACCTTGTGTAACAACCTACCATGTGGTACCTTGTCAAAGGCCTTGCTAAAGTCCATGTAGACAACATCAACTACACTCTCCTCATCTACCTTCTTGGTTACCCCTTCAAAAAACTCAGTCACGTTTGTGAGACATGATTTTCCACTCAGAAAGCTATGTTGTTCCTGTTATGATAGTTGGTGGTTTGTTCCGGCCCCCGTCTATTTTCTTGCGTTATTTGTGGCCTGGGGGGCATCCCCCCCTGGATAAAGTCACCCCCGGGGGGTGTGACATCCACTTGGGGAAAGTTCTGGGTGGTGAAGCCCCGGACATAGTAACACCAGAGGGATTTTTATTCTCCGGGAGAAAAATTGGGAAGGCAGGCCCGAACTGAGTACCCTGGAGAGACTCTCCCACCGCCCCGGCTGAAATTCCGGAAGGGATTCCGGATTGAGTAGGCGGGGTGGTTTCCCCCATTTCCCCCCTCCGGCTGAACATCCGTAAGGTGTAACCCCCGGATATGAGTACCACTGGAGGGTTGCATCCCCCGGCAGGTGGACAAACCCAGGGGACGGTGCCCTTATGCTTCAGTGTTTATTTTTTGTTGTGTACAGTTGTAGTGTTGTGTTAATGTTTGTAGATTTGTAGATTATGATTTGTAAATGGAGGTGTATTTTGAGGGCAATGCCCTGGAAAACTGTAATTGACGATGAACCCTTCCGAAATGGAAGGTAGTAACTGATAAATGGATGGCGTTAGCCATTGGTAATGTATTTTTTTCACATTTGTTCTTTGTGTATTTGTAATTGTTTTGTATTAACGTATTTGTAATAAACAAAAAGAAATCCCTAATCAGTCCTTGCGTCTCTAAATGCCTGTCGATCAAAATACCTTCCAACAATTTACCCACCACAGATGTGAGACTCACTGGCCTGTAGTTCCCAGGCTTTCCCCTGCAGCCCTTTTTAAACAAAGGCACAACATTTGCCACTCTCCAATCTTCAGGCACCTCACCCGTGACTAACGATGATTCAAATATCTCGGCTAGGGGAACCGCAATTTCCTCCCGAGCCTCGCACAATGTCCTGGGATACACTTCATCAGTTCCTGGGGATTTATCTACCTTGATGCGGTTTAAGACTTCCAGCACCACCACCTCTGTAATATGTACACTCCTCAAGACATCACTATTTATTTCCCCAAGTTCCATGCTTTCCTCAACACTAAATACTGATGAGAAATATTCATATAGGAACTCACCCATCTCTTGTGGATCCTCACATCGGTGACCTTGTTGATCCTTAAGAGGCCCTACCCTCTCCCTTGTTACTCATTTGCCCTTTATGTATTTGTAGAAGCTCTTTGGATTCTCCTTTGCCTTATCTGCCAAAACAATCTCGTGTCCCCTTTTTGCCCTCCTGATTTATCGCTTAACTCTACTCCTACACCCCCTTACGCCAAGGGATCCACTTGATCCCAGCTCCCTATGCATGTCATGTGCCTCTTTCTTCTTGACCAGGGCCTCAATATCCCGAGTCATCCAGGGTTCCCGACTTCTGCCAGCCTTGCCCTTCACTCTAAGAGGAATGTGTTTACAAAGACTGAGTGCGGATGCAGAGCCCGAAATAAAACTGGAAACATAAATGGAGTTGGTGGGTGAGTGGTGAGGCTTTATAAACACCCGGTGTTGGCCTCAATTAGCAAAGCAAATTCCTTGGGCCTTCCGAAGGCTTCAGGACCGAGTTAATATCCGCCATCTTTATAGGGATCCACGTACTGCAAAGTGCCTGCGCATCCGCCATCTTTATTGAGGGTAATTTGGAACAACGCATGCACAGCCACCGTATTTCTTGGGGGTGAAACCAAATGAATAACCCACAGGGGACACAAAAAATCAGATTGATTTCATAACAAACTGTGTTGTTGAAAACTGGAACTTGGGGTTACAGCCAACAACAACTTCTATTGATAAAACACCATTAATATCAGGGTGGTTAACACTGCCTCTCAGCTCCAGGGACCCAGGTTCGATTCCAGCCTTGGGTCACTGTCTGTGTGGAGTTTGCACGTTATCCCTGTGATTGTGTGGGTTTCCTCTGGATGCTCTGGTTTCCTCCCACTGTCCAAAGATGTGACGCTCAGGGGGGATTGGCCATGCTATATTGCCCCTTCGTGTACAAAGATGTACAGGTAAGGTGGATTAGTGGGGTAAAAACATGGGTTACAGGTATAGATCAGGGATAAAATATTCAGAGTTGGTGCAGACTTGATGGGCCAAATGCTTTCCTTCTGCACTGTAGGACTTCTTTGAGAAGTCATCCCTGTGCACTGAAGGTCTAGTCACTAATGGTGGAGTGATTAAAATAGGGAATGTGCAGGAAGCCAGAATCGGAGCAATGCCAGAGGTGATTCCAGAGATGGGGAAGAACAGGCCTTGGAGTGATCTGGAAAAATTAGTTGTTGGGATGAATGAAAAATATGCAACATTTCATTTAGATCTCATAGAATCCGACAGTGCAGAAGGAGGCCATTCAGCCCATCGAGTCTGCCCTATCCCCATTACCCCATGCATTTACCCTAGCTAGTCCCCCTGACACTAAGGGTAATTTAGCATAGCCAATCCACCTAACCACCTGTTTGGACCGTGGGAGGAAACCAGAGCACTTGGAGAAAACCCATGCAGACACAGGGAGAATGTGCAAACAGATAGTGACCCAAGCTGGGAATCAAACTTGGGTCTGTGGTGCTGTAAGGCAGCAGTGCTAACTACTGCCACCATGCTGCCCTCAACTCAGGGAGGAGGGAGAGTGTGTGGGACATAGATTTACTGTTTTGGGCAACAGGACCAGAAAAGTTGTTCCTTTTTGAAATTAGACTTGTCTGATCAGAATTTCAATCCTGGACTGACAGTAGTTTTGTAAACTCCTTTTGCAGGATATTTGAAGGGGAAGATTTACAGTCAGCAAAATGGAATCAAGTTTCACACCAAGATTTAACAGTCGCTCAATTCAGCAGCACCTGAACACCATCAGCCTTTGAATGTGGAGTGTGGGAAAAGATGACTGGACTCAGCGTGACTGGAAAAGCACCGAGACGCGCACACAACCAAATTAGTTTTCCAGTCAACAGCCTGTAAAAAGATCACACCATTCACAGCAATGTGAATCTGTGCATGTGTTGTGTGTGTGGACGAGGCTTCAACTAATCACTCAACATGGAGAGACATGATGATATTGACACCACAGAGAAACCGTGGATATGTGGGGACTGTGGGAAAGCATTCACTTGCCCATCCAAACTGGAAACTCATCGACGCACCCACACTGGGGAGAGACCCTTCAACTGCCCCGTGTGTTGGAAGGAATGTACTCCATCATCCTGCCTAACATTACACCAGCGAGTTCACACTGAGAGACCGTACACCTGCTCTGTGTGTGGGAAGGGATTCGTCCAGATGTGTAACCTACAACTACACCGGAGAGTTCATACCGGGGAGCGGCCATTCACCTGCTCAGTGTGTGGGAAGCGATTCATTAATTCATCCAACCGAGTGACACACCAGAGAGTTCACACTGAGAGGCCGTTCAGCTGCATTAACTGTGGAAAGAGCTTCAGACATTGATCCAGCCTCAAAGCACATCAGCGACCTCACACTGGGGAGAGACCATTCACCTGTTCAGAGTGTGGGAAGGGATTCACTACCTCCTCCCACCTGGTGACACACCAGCGACTTCACGAGTGAGTGCAGGGAGTGGATTCTGCTGTAGCTGCTGCTGTTAATCACATCCAGGAGTGAGCCACATTCATTCTGACATCTGAGGTTTGTTTCTGCTGATGTTAACAACCCCTGTAACTGGGCTGGAGTTTAATATTCTGGATCTAGAGCTGATTGTGTTTTCAGGGTTGCCATTTCCCTTTAAGAACTGCTGTCTGTGATCATTCCCCATCAGTCAGGAACTCACATCACAGCTTCTTCACAGTGCAGAAAGAAAATTCACCAGTTCCCTCATTTGCATCAAGCAGGTCAAAGATCCCTGAGATCTTAATGACTGCCCCCAATAAAGATGGTGATGTGTGGATGGGCGATCACCATCTTTGTAAGGGGCAAATTGTCAGTGAATGGGAGGAGCTTGTTCCCCATTGTTCAGAATGAAGACAACTTGTCCATCAAACTGCATCAACTCTGAATCCCAATGTCTGATTGAGGCAGTGCGTTGCCACAGAAGGTTAGAACTAAAGAAAAAATCGAAGATGTATTTGAGGTACTAAATTAGTATTTTGCATCTGTGTTCACTGTGTGGAAGGACAATGTACGTACAGAAAGCAGGGACGGGTGTGTGATATAATTGAACAAATTGTTATTGGTGGTGTGGTAAATAGCGAGGAGGCCAACCTTGGATTATATAGAACATAGTACAGTACAGGCCCTTCGGCCCTCGATGTTGTGCTGAGCTTTGTCCAAAACCAAAATCAAGCTATCTCACTCTCTGTCATCCTGGTGTGCTCCATGAGCCTATCCAATAACCGCTTGAAAGTTCCGAAAGTGTCCGACTCCTCTAGCACAGCAGGTAGTCCATTCCACACCCCAACCACTCTCCTGAGTAAAGAATCAAACACCCTCCCCCCCCACCACCCTGTTACCCAGACCGATCGTCGTCCTCCTCCACCCCCCCCCCCCCAACCAGAGAATGATCTGACCCTCCACCCCCCCCCAACCAGAGAATGATCTGACCCCCCCCCCCCCCCCCCACACCACTGATCTGAGTCAGAGAGCCGTTGGAAACACTGAACGCACTCTTCAGAAGCTGGAGCCCCGATTCAGACTTTTATTGAGCAGGTCCATTACGGCGCCGTTCCGGATTGGCAAACGCGGTGGTAAAGGGGGAAATGCTGAAAGTTGGGCGGGCAGTTCATTAATTCAATTTAAATTGCCATTGCACCTGTTTTGGGAGCAAAGCGGATCACCGCCATTCCCGGGTTTCAGTAAAGTGGCAATCTGCAAGGACGCAGGTGTAGATCGCACCCGAGGGACAGGGCACTGAGGAGGGCCGGTGCCCCAGTCAGGAGGGGGGAGGGGGGGGTGGGTGTCGGTGTTGGGGGCAGCAGCAGTGGGTGGGGGGACTTTACTCTTCCAGCTCTCTTGGGCGCAAACTAAGTCCAGGGTGTCTTCACTTCACCCCCCCACCCACCCACTACAGATGGAAAACAGTCTAAATTTTCTCCCCCCCGCAAACCTCCCTTTCAGGCACCGACCTTCTGATGAGGGCATCAGCCCCACTCAGTCCCCTGATGTTTATGAGTAGGCTGTGCAGTCTTCCCTCCCGTAGGTGGAAAAAAGGAAAGAAAGAAAGTGTCTCTCTGTCCTCTTTCCCTCTCTCCCTCCAGGTAGAGAGCACCCTCCAGCAGACGGCAGGCAGGCAGGCGATAGCTCACCTTCCTCCCCCTTCCTCCCTCCTTCTTGCAGGAAGCCAACAAATCGGCAGAAACGATAGAAAACGGGCGTCTCCAGCAAGCAAGCTCTAAAGTGTGTTACTCACAGATGTTGGCCTCTTTTTAGGTCAAACCAAATAAACAAACTCGGGTTAAATCAGGACAAAGTAAAAGGGGCAGCTCCCCAGAAGGAGGGGGAACAGCCCGAACAGAAATCAAAGTACAAAGGAAACTTAAACATCAAATTAAAATGTGATTATTAGGGTCAATAACGCACCCCAACCCCTGCGGTGCCCAACGGGCGCGGAAGGCGTCAACCTTGCCCGTGGACACCGCATGCTCCCTCTCCAGGGACACCTGGCCGCGAACGTAGCCGCGGTAGAGAGGAAGACAGTCAGGATGGACGGCCCCCTCGATCGCCCGCTGCCTGGACCGGTAAATGGCGCGTTTCGCCAGGCCCAGGAGCAGGTTCACGAGGAGGTCGCCATTCCGACCCTCCCCTCTCCGCACCGGGTGTCCGTCGATCAGGAGCGTGGGACTGAAGTGCAAACAAAACATCAATAAAAGGTTCTTTAGAAAAACATAAAGGGAGTGCAGCCGAAGACACTCAACATAGACATGGTCCACGGACTCCACAAGGCCACAGAAAGGGCAGTCTTCGGAGCCCGTGAACCAGTGAATCCTACGGTTGTGCGGAACTGCTGCATGCATCACCCTCCACCCCAGGTCCCCGACGTAATTGGGGGAGATCCCTCCGTAGAGGGACCTCCAGTGGGGACCTCCGCCACTCGGCAGCAACAAGGCCGGCCAACGCTTGGGCGGGATCCCACCGCACGCCTGCGCCACCTCGAGTTTGCGTGCAGTTTCGGGGCCGAGCACGACCGTCCTAAGGTCTGGGACGGCTTTGGCCGTGTGCCGGATGGCTGGCCCCGCGGAAAAGCACAGACACACACACAACCGAATGAGTTTTCCAGTGAACAACCAGGTTAGACTCACCGGTCGGTAATTAGCTGGGCTATCCCTATTCCCCTTGAAAATAGGAACCACATCTGCAATCCTCCGGCACCTCTCCCGTCTCCATCGACGACGCAAAGATCATCGCCAGAGGCTCTGCAATCTCTTCCCTCGTCTCCCACAGAACAAAGAACAATACAGCACAAGAACAGGCCCTTCGGCCCCCCAAGCCCGTGCCGCTCCCTGGTCCAAACTAGACCATTCTTTTGTATCCCTCCATTCCCACTCCGTTCATGTGGCTATCTAGATAAGTCTTAAACGTTACCAGTGTGTCTGCCTCCACCACCTTGCCTAGCAGTGCATTCCAGGCCCCCACCACCCTCTGTAAAATATGTCCTTCTGATATCTGTGTTAAACCGCCCCCCCCCCCCCTTCACCTTGAACCTATGACCCCTCGTGAACGGCACCACCAACCTGGGGAAAAGCTTCCCAGCGTTTACCCTATCTATGCCTTTTCATAATGTTATACACCTCTATTAAGTCTCCCCTCATCCTCCATCTTTCCAGGGAGAACAACCCCAGTTTACCCAATCTCTCATAACTAAGCCCCTCCATACCAAGCAACATCCTGGTAAACCTCCTCTGTGCTCTCTCCAAAGCCTCCATGTCCTTCTGGTAGTGTGGCGACCAGAACTGGACACATTATTCCAAATGCAGCCGAACCAACGTTCTATACATCTGCAACATCAGACCCCAACTTGCCATATGCCTTCTTCACCACCTTCTCCACCAGTGACGTCACCTTCAAGGATCTGTGGACTTGCACACCCAGGTCCCTCTGCATATCTACACCCTTTATGGTTCTGCCATTTATCGTATAGCTCCTCCTTGCATTATTTCTACCAAAATGCATCACTTCGCATTCATCAGGATTGAACTCCATCTGCCATTTCTTTGCCCAAATTTCCAGCCTATCTATATCCTTCTGTAGCCTCTGACAATGCTCTTCACTATCTGCAAGTCCTGCCAATTTTGTGTCGTCCACAAACTTACTGATCACCCCAGTTACACCTTCTTCCAGATCGTTTATATAAATCACAAACAGCAGAGGTCCCAATACAGAGCCCTGCGGAACACCACTAGTCACAGGCCTCCAGCCGGAAAAAGACCCTTCCACTACCACCCTCTGTCTTCTGTGACCAAGCCAGTTCTCCACCCATCTAGCCACCTCCCCCTTTATCCCATGAGATCCAACCTTTTTCACCAACCTACCATGAGGGACTTTGTCAAATGCTTTACTAAAGTCCATATAGATGGCATCCACGGCCCTTCCCTCGTCAACCATTCTGGTCACTTCTTCAAAAAACTCCACCAGGTTAGTGAGGCATGACCTCCTTCTCTCAAAACCATGCTGACTATCGTTAATGAGTTTATTCCTTTCTAAATGCACATACATCCTATCTCTAAGAATCTTCTCCAACAACTTCCCCACCACGGACGTCAAGCTCACCGGCCTATAATTACCCGGGTTAACTAACGGGACCACATTAGCTATCCTCCAATCCTCTGGGACCTCGCCTGTGCCCAGTGACGAGACAAAGATTTGCGTCAGAGGCCCAGCGATTTCATCTCTCGTCTCCCTGAGCAGCCTTGGATAGATTCCATCAGGCCCTGGGGATTTGTCAGTCTTTATATTCTCTAACAAACCTAACACTTCCTCCCTTGTAATGGAGATTTTCTCCAACGGTTCAACACTCCCCTCCGAGACACTCCCAGTCAACACATCCCTCTCTATTGTGAATACCGACGCAAAGTATTCATTTAGGATCTCCCCTACTTCTTTGGGCTCCAAGCATAATTCCCCACTTTTGTCCCTGAGGTCTGATTTTTTTTTTTTTCCCCTGACAACCCTTTTGTTCCTAACGTATGAATAAAATGCCTTTGGATTCTCCTTAATCCTGTCTGCCAAGGACATTTCGTGACCCCTTTTTGCCCTTCTAATTCCCCGTTTGAGTTCTTTCCTACTTTCTTTGTATTCCTCCAGAGCTCCCTCTGTTTTTAGCTGCCTGGACCTAACATATGCCTCTCTTTTCTTTTTGACCAGTCCCTCAATTTCCCTGGTTATCCACGGTTCTTGAATCCTATCCTTTTTTACAGGCACATGCCTGTCCTGTGGCCCTAACAACTGTTCCTTAAAAGACTCCCACATGCCAGATGTGGATTTATCCTCAAACAGCCTCTCCCAATCAACAGCTGCCAATTTCTGCATAATCCCACTAAAGTTAGCCTTCCCCCAATCCAACACCTTACCCTTGGGACACCACTCATCCTTTTCCATCACTATCCTAAAGCTAACAGAATTGTGGTCACTATTTGCCACATGTTCCCCTACCAAAACTTTGAAGACCTGACCGGGCCCCTTCCCCAGTACCAGGTCCAGTATAGCCCCCTCTCTAGTCGGGCTGTCTACATATTGTTCCAACGAACCCTCCAGTACACATTTTACAAATTCCTCCCCATCCAGAGTACCTGCCCTCAGCGATTTCCAGTCTATACCAGGGAAATTGAAGTCTCCCACTACAACAACCCTATTTTTCCTGCACCTATCCAGTATCTCCTGACATATCCATTCTTCCACTTCCCTTGGGCTGTTGGGGGGCCTGTAGTACACCCCCAACATAGTGACTGCGCCTTTCCTGTTTCTAAGCTCCACCCAGAGTGACTCGTTACACGACCCCTCTGAATTGTCCTCCCTCTGCACCGCTGTAATATGCTCTCCAACTAATACCGCTACTCCCCCACCTCTTTTGGCCCCTCCTCTGTCTCACCTAAAACACTTGTACCCTGGAATATTCAGCTGCCAGTCCTGTCCCTCTTTCAACCAAGTCTCTGTCACTGCAACCACATCCAAATTCCTCGTGCGCATTAAGGCCCCAAGTTCGTCTGTCTTACCTGCTACGCTCCTTGCATTGAAGTATAAGCACTCCAGACCTCCAGGCTCAGTGAGGTCGTCCTCCCCCAGAGTGCTCTTCTTCTTTGCCAGCCTTGTCCCAGCCCCAAGCTCGTCCCCAGCCTCCACACTTATAGACCTAATAGTTTGATCCCCACCCCTGCCATACTAGTTTAAACCCCCCCGAACTGCACTAGCAAAGCTCCCAGCCAGGATATTTGTGCCCTTCCAACTTAGTTGTGACCCCTCCCTCTTGTACAGGTGCCATCCTCTCCTGAAAACCTCCCATTGATCTATGAAAATGAAGCCCTCCCTCCTGGACCAGTCCTTTAGCCAGGCATTCATTTGTACCAACTCCCTATTCTTAGCCTCACTGGCACGAGGCATTGGGAGCAGCCCAGAGATGGCCACCCTAGTGACCCTACTTTTTAACCTATTTCCCAACTCCCTGAATTGCTCTCTTAGGACCCCCCTACTCTTCCTATCTACGTCATTTCCACCAATGTGTATAATGACATCCGTTTAATTATCTTCCCCTTTTAATATGTCTCCTATCCGCTCGGAGACATCCGTGACCCCAGCACCAGGTAGGCAGACTACCATCCTGGAGTCCTGTTCGCCCCCACAGAATCGCCTGTCTGTGCCTCTAACTGATGCATCCCCCACCACTATCGCTCTCCTAACCCCTCTCTTCCCTTTCCGGGCCACAGAGCCTGACTGTGTGCCAGTGACCTGGTCACTGTGTCTTACCCCTGGAGAGGCACACTCCTCCACACTATCTAAAACAATATACCTGTTTTGGAGTGGGACAACCACAGGTGACCCCTCTTCTAACTGTTCACTCCCCTCCCCTCTCACCTGTCACCAAGCCCTTCCTATTTTGAGAGACCACCACTGGAGTCCCCCTTGTACTTTACCCTTCTGCCCTTTACTCCTCCTAACTGTGACCCACGTGTCTTCCTCCCGATGCCCCGGTGTAACTAGTTGCCTATAACTCCTGTCAATTTTTCTCCCATTTTCCCTGACTAGACTAAGGTCAGCGATCTGCAGCTCCAGTTCCATGACACGGTCCCTCAAGAGCTGCAGTTCCACGCACCTGGTACATATGTGAACCTCTGGGAAGCTAGGTGTTTGCAGGAACTCCCACATCCCACATCGGAAGCACTGAACTGGCCGATCACTCATACCTGCCCTTAATGTTCACTGTTTTATATTCGGGTCTGGGGGGATAATGTTCACTGTTTTATATTCGGGTCTGGGGGATAATGTTCACTGTTTTATATTCGGGTCTGGGGGGGATAATGTTCACTGTTTTATATTCGGGTCTGGGGGATAATGTTCACTGTTTTATATTCGGGTCTGGGGGGGATAATGTTCACTGTTTTATATTCGGGTCTGGGGGGGATAATGTTCACTGTTTTATATTCGGGTCTGGGGGATAATGTTCACTGTTTTATATTCGGGTCTGGGGGGGGATAATGTTCACTGTTTTATATTCGGGTCTGGGGGGGATAATGTTCACTGTTTTATATTCGGATCTGGGGGGGATAATGTTCACTGTTTTATATTCGGGTCTGGGGGGGATAATGTTCACTGTTTTATATTCGGGTCTGGTGGATAATGTTCAGTGTTTTATATTCGGGTCTGGGGGGGATAATGTTCACTGTTTTATATTCGGGTCTGGGGGATAATGTTCACTGTTTTATATTCGGGTCTGGGGGATAATGTTCACTGTTTTATATTCGGGTCTGGGGGGAATAATGTTCACTGTTTTATATTCGGGTCTGGGGGGATAATGTTCACTGTTTTATATTCGGGTCTGGGGGTGATAATGTTCACTGTTTTATATTCGGGTCTGGGGGGAATAATGTTCACTGTTTTATATTCGGGTCTGGGGGGGTAATGTTCACTGTTTTATATTCGGGTCTGGGGGATAATGTTCACTGTTTTATATTCGGGTCTGGGGGGGATAATGTTCACTGTTTTATATTCGGGTCTGGGGGGGATAATGTTCACTGTTTTATATTCGGGTCTGGGGGGGATAATGTTCACTGTTTTATATTCGGGTCTGGGGGGGATAATGTTCACTGTTTTATATTCGGGTCTGGGGGATAATGTTCAGTGTTTTATATTCGGATCTGGGGGGGATAATGTTCACTGTTTTATATTCGGGTCTGGGGGATAATGTTCACTGTTTTATATTCGGGTCTGGGGGATAATGTTCACTGTTTTATATTCGGGTCTGGGGGGAATAATGTTCACTGTTTTATATTCGGGTCTGGGGGGATAATGTTCACTGTTTTATATTCGGGTCTGGGGGTGATAATGTTCACTGTTTTATATTCGGGTCTGGGGGGAATAATGTTCACTGTTTTATATTCGGGTCTGGGGGATAATGTTCACTGTTTTATATTCGGGTCTGGGGGGGATAATGTTCACTGTTTTATATTCGGGTCTGGGGAGGATAATGTTCACTGTTTTATATTCGGGTCTCAGGGGGATAATGTTCACTGTTTTATATTCGGGTCTGGGGGATAATGTTCACTATTTTATATTTGGGTCTGGGGAAGAATGTTCACTGTTTTATATTCGGGTCTGGGAGATAATGTTCACTGTTTTATATTCGGGTCTGGGGGGGATAATGTTCACTGTTTTATATTCGGGTCTGGGAGATAATGTTCACTGTTTTATATTCGGGTCTGGGGGGGATAATGTTCACTGTTTTATATTCGGGTCTGGGGGGGATAATGTTCACTGTTTTATATTCGGGTCTGGGAGATAATGTTCACTGTTTTATATTCGGGTCTGGGGGGGATAATGTTCACTGTTTTATATTCGGGTCTGGGAGATAATGTTCACTGTTTTATATTCGGGTCTGGGAGATAATGTTCACTGTTTTATATTTGGGTCTGGGGGGGATAATGTTCACTGTTTTATATTCGGGTCTGGGGGGGATAATGTTCACTGTTTTATATTCGGGTCTGGGAGATAATGTTCACTGTTTTATATTCGGGTCTGGGGGGGATAATGTTCACTGTTTTATATTCGGGTCTGGGGGGGATAATGTTCACTGTTTTATATTCGGGTCTGGGGGATAATGTTCACTATTTTATATTTGGGTCTGGGGAAGAATGTTCACTGTTTTATATTCGGGTCTGGGAGATAATGTTCACTGTTTTATATTCGGGTCTGGGGGGGATAATGTTCACTGTTTTATATTCGGGTCTGGGAGATAATGTTCACTGTTTTATATTCGGGTCTGGGAGATAATGTTCACTGTTTTATATTTGGGTCTGGGGGGGATAATGTTCACTGTTTTATATTCGGGTCTGGGGGGGATAATGTTCACTGTTTTATATTCGGGTCTGGGAGATAATGTTCACTGTTTTATATTCGGGTCTGGGGGAGATAATGTTCACTGTTTTATATTCGGGTCTGGGGGATAATGTTCACTGTTTTATATTCGGGTCTGGGGGGGATAATGTTCACTGTTTTATATTCGGGTCTGGGGGATAATGTTCACTGTTTTATATTCGGGTCTGGGGGGGATAATGTTCACTGTTTTATATTCGGGTCTGGGAGATAATGTTCACTGTTTTATATTCGGGTCTGGGGGGGATAATGTTCACTGTTTTATATTCGGGTCTGGGAGATAATGTTCACTGTTTTATATTCGGGTCTGGGGGGGATAATGTTCACTGTTTTATATTCGGGTCTGGGGGGATAATGTTCACTGTTTTATATTCGGGTCTGGGGGATAATGTTCACTGTTTTATATTCGGGTCTGGGGGATAATGTTCACTGTTTTATATTCGGGTCTGGGAGGGATAATGTTCACTGTTTTATATTCGGGTCTGGGGGGGATAATGTTCACTGTTTTATATTCGGGTCTGGAGGGGATAATGTTCACTGTTTTATATTCGGGTCTGGGGGATAATGTTCACTGTTTTATATTCGGGTCTGGGGGGGATAATGTTCACTGTTTTATATTCGGGTCTGGGGGGGATAATGTTCGCTGTTTTATATTCGGTTCTGGGGGAGAATGTTCACTGTTTTATATTCGGGTCTGGGGGGGATAATGTTCACTGTTTTATATTCGGGTCTGGGGGGATAATGTTCGCTGTTTTATATTCGGGTCTGGGGGATAATGTTCACTGTTTTATATTCGGGTCTGGGGGAGAATGTTCACTGTTTTATATTTGGGTCTGGGGGGGGATAATGTTCACTGTTTTATATTCGGGTCTGGGGGGATAATGTTCACTGTTTTATATTCGGGTCTGGGGGGATAATGTTCGCTGTTTTATATTCGGGTCTGGGGGATAATGTTCACTGTTTTATATTTGGGTCTGGGGGAGAATGTTCACTGTTTTATATTTGGGTCTGGGGGGGATAATGTTCACTGTTTTATATTCGGGTCTGGGGGGGATAATGTTCACTGTTTTATATTCGGGTCTGGGGGATAATGTTCACTGTTTTATATTTGGGTCTGGCGGATAATGTTCACTGTTTTATATTTGGGTCTGGTAGATAATGTTCACTGTTTTATATTCGGGTCTGGGGGGGATAATGTTCACTGTTTTATATTCGGGTCTGGGGGGGATAATGTTCACTGTTTTATATTCGGGT
Source organism: Mustelus asterias (assembly GCF_964213995.1). Classification (NCBI taxonomy): domain Eukaryota; kingdom Metazoa; phylum Chordata; class Chondrichthyes; order Carcharhiniformes; family Triakidae; genus Mustelus; species Mustelus asterias. Next base: position 424,210 of record NW_027590120.1, on the reverse strand, counting down.
CTGGGGGGGATAATGTTCACTGTCTGGGGTTTGTGAGCTCGGGTTTATTCTGCCGACGGTGCATTCTCGGTTGTCAGAGCTCTCATTAAAAGCCCTAATTTCCAGTCAGTGACTGAGTTGTCTCTGATGGGATGGAGAATCAGAGTGGGGGTAATGTGCTTCATGGACAGCGATGGGTTGGAATGAGTATAAAATAAACCCGGACTCCACCAGGTAATTGTGAGAATATTAAAACCATCACAAAAAAATCATAGCACCATGTTGGAAAACAGAATACTTTGGCTCAATCTTTGATCAATTTTGTTTGATTCAATATTTTGAGTGGCTTGTTGGATTGCTGGTTATTTTCTAACGGCAGCTCAGCACCATCATTTTGACCATAAACTCGGCCCTGGCGACTGCTGCATTTTTCCAGCACCTTCTGTTTTAATTCTAAGTGGAACCTTAATATCTGCTTAGTACACAGGCCAATTTATCTTTCTGGGGTGAGTGTGTCTGAGAGGTATGCAACTGGAAAACATTTTCCATTCACCTCCTGCATTGCTGCAGTATATATAGATTGTTCTCACTCTGCCAGCAGGGCTGTGGGATTAATTGGATAGATCTTAAAGACAGCCCGACTGGGCAGGATGAGCCAAATGGTTTCCATCTGTGATGTATCATTCCATAAAACAGAATATTCAGCATCAGGAGAAAGAAAGTGAAAGAAACCAGTCTCTGTGGGATTTACCCAACCAGTGTGAGCACCTTCAGGAGAGCAAAGAGAGGGGAGGAAACCAGTGGGAAAAGTTTTAAAAACTCGGGGTATTCCCACAGGAGAACACTGGTTTAAATCAATTTTATAAATGGAGAATGGCAGCGCACAAATTCCGAGGAATGCATTTAAAAAAATTATTTGATCTTAATTGCACAAGATAATTTTCTATTATTGTCTTTGACAATGACGCCGTTAATTCCCAGGTGCCCCTGCGGGTATGAAAGTGTCCTATTCATTCCACAGGAGTCCATTGCGCAGGCGCAATGCTATATCTGGAGCGTGCGCAGTGCCACTTTGCTCGGAGCCCTGTGAGTGCGGGAGCTGCTTTTTTCAACGGGTGAGTCGGTGGGGCTGCGGGAGAAATGGAGCCGGGAGTCGGGGGAGGGAGGGAGCTATGGCTTCACAAACATCCGCTGTAGGCCGCACGGCCCGAATAAGACCCTGCAGGTCCTGGGTTTACAGCTCCCAGGCTTTTATCTCGGGAACAGGCCCCGGTTATCGGCCGCCATCTTGTTTCAGCGGGGAAGGAGAGCGCATGCGCCGCTGTCGGTGGCGGGTCACAATGGGCGTGGTTTCAGGGGCTGGTTCAGAACCTCTGTCTTCAGAGGGACAATAGAATCATAGAAACCCTACAGTACAGAAAGAGGCCATTCGGCCCATCGAGTCTGCACCGACCACAATCCCACCCAGGCCCTACCCCCATATCCCGACATATTTTACCCACTAATCCCTCTAATCTATGTATCCCAGGACACTCGGGGGCAATTTTTTTAGCATAGCCAATCAACCTAACCCGCACATCTTTGGACTGTGGGAGGAAACCGGAGCACCTGGAGGAAACCCTCGCAGAGAGGGGAGGGTCGGGATGGCGACCTCCTCGTGAACCTGGGCCTGGCGAAGCGCACCATTTACCGGTCCAGGCAGCGGGCGATCGAGGGGGCCGTCCATCCTGACTGTCTGCCCCTCTACTGCGACTACGTTCACGGCCAGGTGTCCCTGGAGAGGGAATATGCGGTGTCTACAGGCACGGTTGACGCCTTCTGCCCCCGTTGGGCACTGCAGGGGTTGGGGTGCGTTATCGACCCGAATAATCACACTATGATTTGATGTTTTTAAGTTTCCTTTGTACTTTGATTTTTGTTCGGGCTGTTCCCCCTCTTTTTGGGGAGCTGCCCCTTTTACTTTGTCCTGATTTAACTTGAGTTTGTTCATTTGGTTTGACCTTAAAAAAGGCCAACATCTGTGAGTAAAATACTTTTTCTTTTCTCCCCCTTTCCATTTCTTTTCTCATTCTGGGGGAAATTGGGGACTTGCAGCAACTGAAGGGAAAGGAAGTGAATCCAGTTGGTATGTTCCACACATTGTTAGTCCAGTCAGATAGACATATATCTGTCTGGCAGCCTGCATGGAGGTTTCCAGCTCTCTCTGTCCAGGACAGGAAGCAGTGAGCATGGATCTATCAATCAGCCTCAATCAGAGGGTGAATATTAGATACAGCAGAGTGAGAATGGACGGAGAGTGTGTGGGATGGAGATTTGCAGCTCTTGGGGAATGAGAGTGGAAAGAATGTTCCATAGAAACTAGAATTGTCTGTTCTGAATTTCTATCCTGTACTGACAGTGATAACCTTTGTTAACTCCTTTTACAGGATATCAGAAGTTGAGGATTTTACAGACAGAAATCTCAAACCAAACATCACAGCAACATCTGACAGAGTCACTCAATTCATCGGGACCTGAATATCTTCGGTCTTTGAATCCAGAAGGAGAAATGTTTCTCTGTTCTATCGGCTTCAGCAGTCTTTAAACATCAGTGTGACTGGAACAGGACTGACACACACACACACACACACACACACACACACACACACACACACAAAATCAACTGAGATTTTCCCATGCATTGACTGTGGAAAGAGCCTCCCAGTTACACAGCCTGAAAAAATATTGCACCATCGCAGCAGGGCACTATAATCTTGTTCCGTGTGAGACTTCAACTGATGGTCAAACCTGGAGCAACACAAGGACACCTGCAACATGGAGAAACCGTGGAAATGTGGGGACTGTGGGAAGGGTTGCAAAACCCCCTCTGAGCTGCAAATTCATCGACGTATTCACACTGGAGAGAAGCCGTACACCTGTTGTGTGTGTGGGAAGGGATTCACTCGGTTATATCATCTGCAGCGACATCGGCTGGTTCACACTGGAGAAAGAGCTTTCATCTGCTTTGAGTGTGGGAACGGATTCGCTCATTTACCCGATCTGCAGAGACACCAGCGTGTTCACACTGGAGAGAGACCATTCATCTGCTTGGTGTGTGGGAAAGGATTTATGCAGTTATCCAATCTGTCAAAACACAAAGTCACTCACAGCAATGAGAAACCCTTTAAATGCTCTGACTGTGGAAATGGTTTCAAAAGCTCTCGGGAACTGACGATCCACCAGCGGATTCACACTGGGGAGAGACCGTTCAGCTGCTCTCACTGCACAAAGACATTTAGAACATTATCCCACCTGCGGGAGCACCAGCGAATTCACACCAGGGAGAGACCGTTCACCTGCTCTGTGTGTGGGAAGGGATTCACTCATTCATCCAGCTTGCTGAGTCACAATCTCACTCACACCCAGGAGAGACCCTTTAAATGCTCTGACTGTGGCAGTGGTTTCAAAAGTTCTCGGGATCTGGTTATCCACCAGCGCACTCACACTGAGGAGAGACCATTCAGCTGCTCTCACTGCACAAAGAAATTTAGAACATCGTCCAGCCTGCGGGAGCACCAGCGAGTTCACACTGGGGAGAGACCGTTCACCTGCTGTGTGTGTGGGAAGGGATTCACTCAGTCATCCAGCCTGCGGAGACACCAGCGAGTTCACAAATGATGACAGGGGTTGGATGCTGCTATTAATCACATCCAGGACTGAACCATGTTCATTCTGACAGTTGGTGATAGGGGAGGGTCGGAGGGTTTCTTTCTGCTGGACTGGCCGGTCTCACGACTTTGCTTCTTTGAGCCTGGGAGAGCACATTTCCACTGAAATGATCCACAAAAGCTGATGAAGGACATTTATTTATCCTGGATAATAAATAATATTTTTCCTACCACTACAGGTCGATCTGAAATAAATACAGAAAGGACTGGAAAAATGCATTAGGTCTGGCAACATTTATGGAGAGAGAAACAGTGTTAATATTTCACACTACTGGATTGGGAATCAATCTAGTAAATCTCCTCTGAACTGCTTCCATGGTATTTATAAAATGGGACAGCACGGCAGCACAGTGGTTAGCACTGCTGCATCATAACACCAGGGACCCAGGTTCAATTCCAGCCCGGGTCACTGTCTGTGTGGAGTTTGCACATTCTCTGCGTGGGTTTCACCCGGGTGCTCCGGTTTCCTCCCACAGTCCAAAGATGTGTGGGTTAGGTTGATTGGCCATGATAAATTGACCTTTAGTGTCAGGCGGACTGGCTGGAGTAAATGCATGTGGTTATGGGAATAGGGCCTGGATGGGATGGTGTTTGGTACAGACTCGATGGACAGAACGGCCTCTGTCTGTACTGCAGGGATTCTACAATCCTTTGTTTAATAGGAGACAAAAACTGCAGCCCCTATTCAAGATGCAGTTCCAGCAATGCCCTGTGTAACTGAAGCAGAACATCTTTACTTCTCTGTTCAATTTCTCTCGTAATAAAGGATTGCATTCCATATGTAAGAATTTTGATTTGTTTGAACTAAGATTTATGGGGTTCACTTGTTTACAACAACCTCCCTAATCATAACTCACCCAGGTTCCAGTGACTTAACCATATGGCAAGAAAGAACACTTTAAATGGTGAATTCAGAAAGTTTATTCACCATTAAAAATGTAACAAGTCAGAAAGATAAAAAAGCAAAGTATCGATTAACAGTAAAGGAGAAAGCTTAACTTTAACTTCTCTCCATCCCTCTCAGACCAGGACATGGAGTGACGGCTCTGAAAACACGGATAACTTGTAAAATCAACAGCTCCCAACACCTCTCTGTAGGACACAGTGGTTCGCACTGCTGCCTCACAGCGCCAGAGACCCGGGTTTGAGTCCCGCCTTGGGTCACTGTCTGTACAGAGTCTGCACATTCCCCCCCTGTCTGTGTGGGTTTTCTCCCAAAGACCAAAGGACTTGCTGGTTAGGTACATTGAGCATGCTAACTTCTCCCTGAGTTTACCCGAACAGGCGCCAGAGTGGCGACTGGGGGATTTTCAGAGTAACTTCATTGCAGTGTGAATGTGTGACACTAATAAATAAACTTAAAAAAAACCTTGAATTTTTGAAAACTTTTGCCAAATTGGTTTCTTGAATCCCCTTTTTTATACTTTCAGAATGTAGAAAGCCCAGCTCAGCCAATTGTTGGGAATTAGCCAATTGGTCGATAACTTGTCAATAATGAAACTGGTTTTGTTTTTAGCTAGTTGCACATTGTCTGAATTTTAAGACAATTCTTTCTCTCAAACGATATCTCTTAGCTTGGGGTAGCCTGAGTGTCGACCAATAATTGGTTAACATCAGTCATTCAATGTTGAGACATCTTGAACAGGAGCCGATTCATTCCCTCCAGTCAAGGTTCACAAAGTATTAAAGTTTATTTATTAGTGTCACCAGTAGGCTGACATTAACACTGCAATGAAGTTACTGTGAAAATCACTTAGTTGCCACACTCTGGCGTCTGATCGGTTACACTGATTGAGAATTCAACATGGCCAATCCACCTAACCCGCACGTCTTTTGGACTGTGGGAACAAACTGGAGCACCCGGAGGAAACCCACGCAGACACGGAGAGAACGTGCAGACTCCGCATAGTCACCCAAGCCAGGAATCGAACCCAGGTCCCTGGCACTGTGAGGCAGCAGTGCTAATCACTGTGGCACCGTGCCACGCTAACAAGTCTTGTCTGTTTTTTTCTATTCTGTTGTCCTCAGAAGGGAACGTCTTATAATCCCCACAACATTTATACCATTCTTAATGTTTATAATTCTGAAAGTTATAAACTTTTGTGTTCAAATTTACATTTCCAGCCTTTCTAACATCTGTATTAATGAATCATTTATTCTTTAATTGTCTCTCAATTCAGGCTGTCCATTTAACTAATCTCCTGCTTTACAATTGTGGGAACTTCAGTCCACAAATAAGGTAGTCAAATGCATTGTTAAAAGCAGAATGTTATTTATATAAATAAATAACAACGTTTAAAAATCATTGGCAAACAAAAGGAAACAGGAGCATTGGAACCAGCCTGGACTTGCAGACTGAAACCCCGCCCAAAGCCCGCATGTGCTCAGAAGGGAGAAAGGTTGAGAAGAACACTCTGTAACACTTCTCCTCCCCTTAAATTTCAATCCCCCATTAGGACAGAAACACAACAAAGTAATGTCTTTAACAATACGGAAGTCTGTCAGGAGCTTTGTGGTTACATTGCGACCTGTACAATACCACTGGTAAATCTTGTAATTGTGGATCTGGAATGGGAGGTGAAGAGGTAATTTGAGAATCTGTACATGAACATTCCTCTTCCACTCCCACAGCAGAGTCAACTGGCAAAGCTGGAACCATTTCCTGGTGAACATCCACAGCAGCATGACCCTCTGCCATGTTCTCTGTAATGGTTGCTGACTCTGAAACTGTTCCTGACTCGGGGTCACACCGCAAGCGAATATGGTCTTGGTGTCTGCGAACAACTCTTCCGTTTTACAGTCTCACCACCCAAGATACTGGACCACTTTGGTTTAAAATTATTCCCGGTAACCACCTTTGGTTACTCCCAAAGTTTCTGATGTAAACCTGATCACCCAGTTTGAACTGCCTCTCTTTGGCGCGGTAGTCGTGTCCCTCCTTCTGCTTCTCTTGTCTCCTGCTCACTTTTGCTCTGAGATCTGGATGAAGCAGATCCAGATGAGACTTCAGCCTTTTACCTAAAAATTCCACAGGAGAGAATCCGGTTGTGGATTGTGGTGTGATGCGAAACTGGAACAAAAATCTTGAGAGCTTGTTCTTAAAGTATCGCCTGCCATTCTCTTCAATCCCTCCTTCAGAGTTTGAACAGCTCTTTCTGAGAGACCATTTGTAGCCAGATGAAACGGTGCAGTACGCACATGGCGTAGACCATTCCTTTACAGGAATTCCTGAAACACCTCACTTGTAAACAGAGTGTCGTTATCTGAAACAAGCCAATCTGGTAACCCAGGGCAAGTGAAAATTTGACAGAGCTTCTCTATTGCCACAGGAGCTGGAATATTACTCATGATCTGTGCTTCCAACCATTTTGAATGCACATTTACAATGACCAAACACATGTGATTCATGAAAGGCCCCCCCAAAGGCCACATTTATTCTGGACCACGGCCTATCAGGCCACTCCCAAGGATGAAGTGGTAATGTACCCAGTGTGTTGTGACTGATTCAATCGACAAACAGTTTATTGAGTTACGCCAGCGGGGAGAAGCCACAGGGGCTGACCATGTGCAACTCCACCCAACACAGAATATCATCAATTCTTATCCAGTTACTCAGACCATCCTGGCTGGACACAATCCAATCAGAATGGTGATAGATTACATACATTATAGGTTCAATCAAAGTAGTAACTGGGCATTATGGGGCTTTGTGATCATCTCATGGACAGGTGCCCCCATCATGATGCTTTCCAGACCCCCCTTGGGGGGGGGGGGGGGGGGTCTTTCTTGGGCTTTCTTTGTATATAGACTCCCTTAGTTAGAAATGGGGTGGATTACAAGTTCTCAAATGGCCGTCAGCACTCTTCCTTTGTTTTAATCTAATGACCACATGGTCTGGGAACATTTCTATTTAATACTCTCTCTTTTTAAACTCTTCTTCAGGATCCAATTCCAGAATTTTCCTTTTCTTTGTGTTACTTGCGTCAGGAATAAATCTTTGGACCTGACAGGAAGTTTAACCCAAGATCAATCCAACACAGGATTGGTCAGAATCATTTCACATGTGTCAAATTTTAAATAACCATTACAAATTAAAACTCTCATTCTCACATGGGTGAATTGTATCCGGATTAAAATTCCCACATGTTTAATAAAATATCCTGGAATCCTGTCTCTGGCCAGTAAATATGGCTCCAGGTTCATAACTTCTGAACAAAAAAAGGTTTTATTGATCACACTTCCTTTTTTAAAAATCTGTTTGATTTAAATCACAGACAGAAAACCTCAAAACTTGAAGTGTTCAACCCACAAATATCATCCACACACAAACAGAGAAACTTCGCATGTGCTTTACAACAACAATAAGCAGGATGAATTACTTAAGCGTTCTTGTGATCCTGTTTTTAAACTTCCAAAAATGCCTTTAATTAAAGACTCAAGGTAAGGTTAATTCTCCAGAAAGATAAACCTTAACAAATGTAGCCCAAAACAATGATAAAACATATCTACAAACATCCACATAAAACAAACAAAACACACAGATTCTCACAGCTCGTAAATTTCAAACAATGAATCTTCAGCATTCTCTCTCGCAGCTGTAGCTTCTTAAAGCGACAGAGCACTACAAGCTCATAACTCCTTGATTAAAATAAGATACAATATCCTTCATTATAACTTCACCTTTTTTAAGCCAACTTACAAGGATTGATTTAGAGGCAACATCTTTGTTGATTTAAAATCCCAAACACGTTACACCCAAACACCGACAAAATCTTTGTTCTTTATCTGGGGATAAAACTCTCAGTTATTCCAAATTCCTCCAGGCGATGCTTAATATTTCCACATTTAACTTATTCCCAGAAATCCTCAATTATAAACTAAAATAGACACATGAGTTTCCGGGCAGTCACAGGAACGTGGTCAAGATAGTCCAGTCCCACAATGCCTCACATTCAATCTGCAGTCCTTCAATTATAACAGAATATGTGGCTGTATGTAGCTGCCTTGGCCATGGTCAACCCCAACCCCAAGGGTGCCTTCTTGAACTGCTGCAATGACTGAGGTGTACGTACACCCACAGTGCTGTGAGGAAGGGACTTCCAGTTACTGAGAGAGACAAGAGATGAAATTGCTGGGCCTCTAACAGAAATCTTTGTTTCTTCATTGGACACAGGTGAGGTCCCAGAGGATTGGAGGATAGCAAATGTGGTCCCGTTATTTAAGAAGGGTAGCAAGGATAACCTGGACAATTATAGGTCAGTGAGCTTGACGTCCGTGGTAGGGAAATTGTTGGAGAAGATTCTTAGAGATAGGATCTATACACATTTAGAACTGAATAATCTCATTAGCGATAGACAACATGGTTTTGTACGAGGGAAATTTGGTTGAGTTTTTTGAGGAGGTGACAAAAATGATTGACAAGGGAAGGGCCGTGGATGTCGTCTATGTGGATTTTTGTAAAGCATTTGACAAGGTCCCTCATGGCAGGCTGGTGCAAAAGGTTAAACCTCACGCGATCAAAGGTGAACTAGCGAGATGGGTACAGAACTGGCTTAGCCATAGAAGACAGAGGGTAGCAGTGGAGGGGTCTTTTTCTGATTGGAGGGCTGTGACTAGGGTGTTCACAGTAAGAGTTTTAACAACACCAGGTTAAAGTCCAACAGGTTGATTTGGTAGCAAATGCCATTAGCTTTCGGAGCGCAGATAGTGAGGAACATTGTCAGAGGCGACAGAAGGATATAGATAGGCTGGAAATTTGGGCAAAGAAATGGCAGATGGAGTTCAATCCAGATAAATGCGAAGTGATGCATTTTGGTAGAACTAACATAGGGGGGAACTATACGATAAATGGCAGAACCATAAAAGGTGTAGATACGCAGAGGGACCTGGGTGTGCAAGTCCACAGATCCTTGAAGGTGACGTCACAGGTGGAGAAGGTAGTGAATAAGACATATGGCATGCTTGCCTTTATAGGACGGGGCATAGAGTATAAAAGTTGGGGTCTGATGTTGCAGTTGTATAGAACGTTGGTTTGGCCGCATTTGGAATACTGCACCCAGTTCTGGTCGCCACACTACCGGAAGGACGTGGAGGCTTTAGAGAGAGTGCAGAGGAGGTTTACCAGGATGTTGCCTGGTATGGAAGGGCTTAGTTATGAGGAGAGATTGGGTAAACTGGGGTTGTTCTCACTGGAAAGACAGAGGATGAGGGGTGACCTAATAGAGGTGTATAAAATTATGAAAGGCATAGATAGGGTGAACGTGGGAAGCTTTTTCCCAGATCGGTGGTGACCTTCACGAGGGGTCATAGGTTCAAGGTGAGGGGGGGGGCGGGGAGGTTTAACACGGATATCAGAAGGACGTATTTTACACAGAGGGTGGTGGGGGCCTGAAATGCGCTGCCGGGCAATGTGGTGCGCTGCCGGACACACTGGGAACATTTAAGACTTATCTAGATAGCCACAGGAACGGAGTGGGAATGGAGGGATACAAAAGAATGGTCTAGTTTGGACCAGGGAGCGGCGCGGGCTTGGAGAGCTGAAGGGCCTGTTCCTGTGCTGTATTGTTCTTTGTTTGTTCGCTGCTCCTTCGTCAGATGGAGCAGGTGGTCGAAAGGAGCAGCGCTCCGAAAGCTAATGGCATTTGCTACCAAATAAACCTGTTGGACTTTAACCTGGTGTTGTTAAAACTCTTACTGTGTTTACCCCAGTCCAACGCCAGCATCTCCACATCATGACTCAGGTGTTCCGCAGGGCTCTGTACTGGGACCTCTGCTGTTTGTGATATATATAAATGATTTGGAAGAAGATGTCGCTGGGCTGATTAGTAAGCTTGCGGATGACACAAAGATTGCTGGAGTTGCGGATAGTGATGAACATTGTCAGAGAATACAGCAGGATATAGATAGGCCGGAACATTGGGCGGAGAAATGGCAGATGGAATTTAAGATGTGGAGATGCCGGCGTTGGACTGGGGGAAACACAGTAAGAAGTCTAACAACACCAGGTTAAAGTCCAACAGGTTTATTTGGTAGCAAAAGCCACTCGCTTTCAGAACAGGCTGTCCCTTCATCAGGTAGGTGGGAGTTCCAGATAAATGCGAAGTGATGCATTTTGGTAGATCTAATGCAGGGGGAGCTATACAATAAATGGCAGAACCATCAGGAGTATAGACACGCAGAGAGAATCCCTACAGCCAGTCAGGTCTTAAAGATACAGACAGATACTAGTGGTGTTCAGCAGGGCTCTGTACTGGGACCTCTGCTGTTTGTGATATATATAAATGATTTGGAAGATGTAGCTAGTCTGATTAGTAAGTTTGTGGACGACACAAAGATTGCTGGAGTTGCGGATAGTGATGAACATTGTCAGAGAATACAGCAGGATATAGATAGGCTGGAAAATTCGGCAGAGAAATGGCAGATGGAATTTAATCCAGATAAATGCGAAGTGATGCATTTTGTAGATCTAATGCAGGGGGGAGCTATACAATAAATGGCAGAACCATCAGGAGCAGAGACACGCAGAGGGATCTGGGTGTGCAAGTCCACAGATCCTTAAAGGTGGCAGCACAGGTGGAAAAGGTGGTGAAGAAGACATATGGCATGCTTGCCTTTATTGGACGGGCTTGGAGGGCCGAAGGGCCTGTTTCTGTGCTGTATTGTTCTTTGTACATATTCCAGACTTTCACTCGACTGTACGTGGATATCAGATTGATATATTCCATTCAACCACACCCAAGGTGAGTTATTCCAATTCCTTTATTGTCCAGGACAATATATTCACAATATCTTTAAAACAGAAATTAAACATTCCCATTTGATTTCAGACAGTAACTTATTCTGTTAGTTTGTTCTTTATTGTCAATGTCAGGCTGGGGTTGTTCCCCTTGGAGCAAAGGAGGTTGAGGGGAGATTTGATAGAGGTGGACAAGATTCTGACAGGTTTAGATAAGGTGGACAAAGAAAAGCTGTTCCCATTAGCTGAAGGGACAAGGACGAGGAGGACACAGATTTCTTGTTTTGGGTCAGAGATGCAAGGAGGGGGGAGTGGGGGGGCGGCAGATGTGAGGAAGAATATTCTGATGCAGCGAATGTTAATGACCTGGAACTCGCTGCCTACGAGGGTGGAGGAAGTGGAGACAATAAACAATTAAAAAGGAAATTGGATGGGCATTTGGGATGTTCCAAACAGAATGAAGAACAAAGAAAATTACAACACAGAAACAAGCCCTTTGGCCCTCCAAGCCTGCAGCAACCATGCTGCCCGTCTGAACTAAAACCCCCGACCTTTCCGGGGACCATATCCCTCTATTCCTATGCTATTCATATATTTGTCAAGACACATCTTAAAAGTCACTATCGTATCTGCTTCCACTACCTTCCCCGGCAACGAGTTCCAGGCACCCACCACCTTCTGTGTAAAAAACCTGCCTTGGACATCTCCTTTAAACCTTGCCCCTCGCACCTTAAACCGATGTCCCTAGTAATTGACTTTTCCACCCTGGGAAAAAGCTTCTGATTATCCACTCTGTCCATGCCCCTCATAATCTTGTAGACTTCTATCAGGTCGCCCCCCCTCAACCTCCGTCGTTCCAGTGAGAACAAACCAAGTTTCTCCAACCTCTCCTCATAGCTAATGCCCTCCACACCAGGCAACATCCTGATAAATATTTTCCGTACCCTCTCCAAAGCCTCCACATCCTTCTGGTAGTGTGGTGACCAGAATTGAACACTAAATTCCAAGTGCGGTCTAACTAAGGTTCTATAAAGCTGCAACATGTTTACCAATTTTTAAACTCAATGCCCCGGCCGATGAAGGCAAGCATGCCGTATGCCTTCTTGATTATCTTCTCCACCTGCATTGCCACTTTCAATGACCTGTGTACCTGTACACCCAGATCCCTCTGCCTATGAATACTCTTAAGGGTTCTGCCATTTACTGTATATTTCCCATCTGTAATAGACCTTCCAAAATGCATTACCTCACATTTGTCCGGATTAAACTTCATCTGCCATCTCTCCGCCCAAGTCTCCAACTGATCTAAATCCTGCTGTATCCTCTGCCGGTCCCCATCGCTATCCGCAATTCCACCAACCTTTGTGTCGTTCACAAACTTACCAATCAAACCAGTTACATTTTCCTCCAAATCATTTATATATATTACAACAGCAAAGGTCCCAGCACTGATCCCTGAGGAATGTCACTTGTCACAGCCCTCCATTCATAAAGGTACCTTTGCATTGCCAACCTGTTTTCTTCTGACTAAATATCTCTGAACTTCCTGTCACTCTGTGATCCTTGTGACATTTGAAACCAGGTATTCGCAAAAAGACTCAAAGAGCATCAGCCCACTGGAGGCTGAGACCAGCCAGTCCAGCACAAAGAAACCCTCTGACCCTTCCCATTGACCAACTGTGAGAATGAACAAAATGCAGTCCTGGATGCAACTGAGAGCAGAAACAATAACAGCAGAATCCAACCCCTGTCATCACTCGTGAACTTGCTGGTGTCTCAGCAGCCGGGATGAAACGCTGAAACCCTTCCCACACTGAGAGCAAGTGAACGGTCTCTCCCCAGTGTGAACTCGCTGGTGTGCCCACAGCTCGGATGACTGAGCGAATCCCTTCCCACACTGAGAGCAGGTGAACGGCCTCTCCCCAGTGTGAACTCGCTGGTGCTTCTGAAGGTTGGATAACTGAGTGAATCCCTTCCCACACTGAGAGCAGGTGAACGGCCTCTCCCCAGTGTGAACTCGCTGGTGCTTCTGAAGGTTGGATAACTGAGTGAATCCCTTCCCACACTGAGAGCAGATGAACGGCCTCTCCCCAGTGTGAACTCGCTGGTGTGTCTGCAGGCTGGATGACCGAGTGAATCCCTTCCCACACTGAGAGCAGGTGAACGGCCTCTCCCCAGTGTGAACTCGCTGGTGTCTCTGCAGATTGGATGACTGAGTGAATCGCTTCCCACATTGAGAGCAGCTGAATGGTCTCTCCCCAGTGTGAACTCGCTGGTGTATCCGTAAGCTGGAGAACTGATTAAATCCCTTCTCACACTGAGAGCAGATGAACAGCTTCTCCCCAGTGTGACTGCGCCGATGAGCTTCCAGCTCTGATGGGGCTCTGTATCCCTTCCCACAGTCCACACATTTCCATGGTTTCTCCATGGTGCAGGTGTCCTTATCTCTCTCTAGGGTGGACAATTAGTTGAAACTTCGTCCACACACACAACAAGATTACAGTCTCTCCCCGCTGTGAATGGTGTGATATTTATTCAGACTGTGTAACTGGTTAAAGCTCTTTAGTCAGTGCACTGGAACACTCTCACTCAAGTGTGTCAGAGTGTTGATGCTTTTTCACTCACACTGACATTTCAATTCTTTTCAAATCGACAGACTGGACAATTATTTCTCCTTCTGGATTCAAAGTCCGATGATATTGAGGTCCCAAGGAATATGACTCTGTCAGATCGAGACGTGACGTTTGAGATTTCGGCCTGTGATTCCTCTTTCAATATCCTGTAAAATGAGTTTCCAAAAGTCATCAGTGTCAGCACAGGATAGAAATTCAGAACAGACAATTTCTATGGAACATTCTTTCCTCTCTCATTCCCCAAAAGCTGTAAATCTCCATCCCACACACTCTCTCCCCATTCTCAGCAGGTCTGGCAGCATCTGTATGGAGAGAAAAGAACTGATGTTTCAGAGCTTTGACAAAGGGTCATTTAGACAAGAAACACCATTTTCTCTCTTGGTTTCAGATTCCAGCATCCGCAGTAATTTGCTTTTATAAGGCTGCAGATACCTCCTCCCAAGTAACATGCATGTGCCCAAGACATCACCACTTGGTTCCCTTATTTCTTTCGCACCCATGGTGCTCTCCGCAGTAAACACAGAGGAGAAGTATTCATTAAAAATCTCACCCATCTCCTGTGGCTCCACACACAGATGGCCATACTGATTTTTAAGGGGATCTATTCTCTCTCTAGCCACCCTTTTACTCTTAATACAGCAAAAGAACCTCTTGGAATTTTCTTTAATCTTACCTGCCAGATCCATATCAGACCCTCTTTTTGTCCCCCTGATTTCCCTCTTCAGTATTTTCTTACACTTTTTATCGTCAGAGTGATTCACTTGTCCCCGATTGCCTAAACCCAATGTATGCTTCCTTCTTTTACCTCACCAGAGCCTCAATGTCCCTTGTCTGCCAGAGATCCCTAAATTTACCATTCTTTCCCTTCATCTTAACAGGAATATACTGCCCCTGGATTCTTGATATCACACTTTTAAAACCTCCCATTTGCCAGTCATTCCTTTCCCTTCAAACAAATTCACCTAATCGACATCTGCTAGATCCTGCCTAATGCCCACAAAAGTGGCCCTGCTCCAGTTTAGGGCCTTGACCTGTGGATCTGTCCTATTTTTTTCCAGAACTATTTTGAAACTATTGGTGCTCCCAATAGTGCTCCCTGACTGACACTTCAGTCACTTGCTCCACCTCATTTCTTAACTGTCTAATAGAAAGTGAGTCCAGGAATTGATAATGAAAAATAAGGAGCTGGGAGATGAATTGAACAAGTATTTTGCCTCGGTGTTCACAATAGAGGATACAGTTCAAACTCAGAAACAGCTGGAAATCAGAAAACAGAAGTGTGGGATGAACTCTGAAAAAGCACAATTCCCAGGGAATTCCCTGACTTGTCCTCGGGTCCTGCTGGGCTTCATTCTCGGGTCTTAACAGAGTGAGATAGTTGATGTGTTGTTCAATTTTATAAAATTCCCCATCGGGAATTGGATAAAGGGAAACTGGTGGATGCGCTGTACTTAGATTTCCAGAAGACATTTGATGAGGTGCCACATGAAAGGTTATTGCAGCAAATAAAAATTCATGCTGCGGGGATAACATATTGGCGTGGATAGAAGATTGGCTAACAGCAAACAGTGGGCAGAAATGGATCATTTTCTGGTTTAAGAGAGAGAGAAACCTGGGCCAATCTTTCCAGAGTCTGCACCCTCCCTGGATTCACTTCCTTTCCCTTCAGTTGCTGCAAGTCCCCAATTTCCCCCAGAATGAGAAAAGAAATGGAAAGGGGGTTGAAAAGAAAGTGTTTTACTCACAGATGGTGCTGACAGGAGGATGTTTGAGTCTGTCTGAAGATCAATCTTCATTCACACAAAGCCTGCGCTCTGATTGGCTGGAAGTCCAGAGTCCTTCCAGTCCTCCAACTCTTCCCATTGGTCAACACCTGATCATGAAGATCAGAGGGTGGGTTCTCCCCTGCACATGCGCAGCTTCCCCTCTCCCTCGCACATGCGCAGTCCCGGGCCGGGGGGAGGGGGAGCTCACCGAGCGGCTTCTCGCTCTGGCCGGAGCCGTCAGCCGGTTGCCTGGAAACCTTGGCTCGATGTGGTGTAGGGGAGGGGAACAATGGGTGGGGGCGGGGCACCCGGGCCTGCGCACTGGAACCCAGAGACGTCACCGCGGAGCGGAGTGATTCCTATTGGCTGATTCAGGCAGGGCTCTCTCGTGACGTCACAATGCGGAAGTTGTCCAATGAGCTTCAGAGTGAAACTTCCTCCTCTGGGCAACATCTGTGAGGAAATCAATGTTTCCCCCTTTCCATTTATTTTCTCATTCTGGGGGAAATTGGGGACTTGCAGCAACTGAAGGGAATGAAGTGAATTCGGTCTGTGTATTCCACACATTTTTACTCCAGTAATGTCGACAAAGCTCAGCACAACATCGTGGGCCGAAGGGCCTGTTCTGTGGTGTACTGTTCTTTGTTCGATGTTCTGTGTTCTATTTATCTGTCTGGCAGCCTGCATGGAAATTTTCAGCTCTCTGCGTCCAGGGCAGGAAGCAGTGAGCATGGATCTGTCAATCACACATGAGGACGGCCTTAACCGGGATCTTGGGTTCATGTCACACTCCCTGTAATCCCCACGACTTGCCTGGGCTTGCAAAATCTCACTAACTGTCCTGGCTGGAGACAATACACATCTCTTTAACCTGTGCTTAACCGTCTCTCCACTCACCTTGTCTGTACCTTTAAGACTTGATTACCTGTAAAGACTCGCATTCCAACCATTATCTTGTAAATTGAGTTTGTGTCTTTATATGCCCTGTTTGTGAACAGAACTCCCACTCACCTGATGAAGGAGCAGCACTCCAAAAACTAGTGGCTTATGCAACTAAATAAACCTGTTGGATTTTAACCTGGTGTTGTGAGACTTCTTACTGTGCTTACCCCAGTCCAACGCCGGCATCTCCACACTCTGAGTGGAAACAGAGAGAAGTAGGAGAGGCGGAGGGGAGGAGAGAGATTTTATACATCTACAACTCAACAGGAACTTTGACAGAATTTCCAAACCCTGTGAACACCATCAGCTCCAAGTTCCTCTCCAACTCACACACCATCCTGACTTGTCTGACATCCAGTACTGAAAGAACAGAAATTTATTTCATATAAATACTGGGAAGACTGAACCCATTGTGTTCAGTCCCCACTACAAACTCCACTCCCTCGCCAACAACTTTATCTCTCCTCCTGGCAACTGTCTGAGGCTGAACCAGGCTGTTCACAACCAGGGTGAAATAGTTCATCCCAAGATGAGCTTCCAGCCACATGTCCACATCATCATCAAGACCACCTTCATTCATAGAAGCATTAATAGTAATTAACAATAATGAATAATAAAATACAGTGTAGAAGGAGGCCATTCAGCCCATCGAGCCTGCACCGACAACAATCCCATCCAGGCCCTATCCACATATTTACCTGTTAATCCCCCTGATACCAAGTGGCAATTTATCATGGCCAATCCGTCTAACCAGCACATCTTTGGACTGTGGAAGGAAACCGGAACACCCGGAGGAAAACCACACAGACACGGGGAGAATGAGGGCGGCACGGTAGCTCAGTGGTTAGCACTGCTGCTTCACAGCTCCAGGGTCCCGGGTTCGATTCCCGGCTCGGGTCACTGTCTGTGTGGAGTTTGCACGTTCTCCTCGTGTCTGCGTGGGTTTCCTCCGGGTGCTCCGGTTTCCTCCCACAGTCCAAAGATGTGCAGGTTAGGTTGATTGGCCAGGTTAAAAATTGCCCCGTGGAATCCTAAAATGCATAGGTTAGAGGGATTAGCGGGTAAATAGTGGGGGTAGGGCCTGGGTGGGATTGTGGTCGGTGCAGACTCGATGGGCCAAATGGCTTCCTTCTGCACTGGAGGGATTCTATGATTCTATGAATGTAGAAACTCTGCACAGACAGTGACCCGAGGCTGGAATTGAACCCGAGTCCCTGGCGCTGTTAGGCAGCTGCACTAACCACTGTGCCACCGAGTCACATGTCAGTGCCATCGCCCGACTCCAGCCCAGTCTCAGCTCATCTGGAACCCTCATCCATTCCATTGTGACGTCACACTCTCACCCATTCCATTGTGATGTCACACCCTCACCAATTCCGTTGTGATGTCACACTCTCACCCATTCCGTTGTGACGTCACGCCCTCACCCATTCCATTGTGACGTCACACCCTCACCCATTCCATTGTGACGTCACACCCTCACCCATTCCGTTGTGACGTCACGCCCTCACCCATTCCATTGTGACGTCACACTCTCACCCATTCCATTGTGACGTCACACTCACCCATTCCATTGTGACGTCACACTCACCCATTCCATTGTGACATCAGGGCTTCACTCTCCAATCACAATCCCTGCCGGCCTCCCACATGCAGCCTCAATGGCGGCAGTCAGCCCGGGTCTAACACTACAAGCTGCCGCTCCATTTGGTACAAAGGGGGGGACCGGGAAGTTCATTTCCGGGGTTTGGGTTTGAACAACATGTTTACAAAGTCTCTCCACCCACCCGCCACATTTATCATTCCCCGCGCGCCGCCCTCTACCTCGTATTGATCTCGTTTCCAAGTTAAAACCGTCTGTCCGTTGCCATTACCTGCACTGCGCATGCTTCAGTCGCAGCCCGGCCCCGCCTCTCATTCACTCCGATTGGTTGGAGGACCAGCCGCTCTCGCTCGGTCCTCCAGCCCCGCCCCCTCTTCCTATTGGTTCAGAGTTGCTGTCAATCAGCCCCGGGCATTGTGATGTGGAGCATGCGCAGTCTCATTGCTGTCCTTGGCGCTTGTTTGTCCCGGAGAAGCGGAGTCAGCGTTAGGCGGTGGCTGGGAGGATTTGGAAACACTTTGTGGATCCGCAAACCCTTCAGAATCATTGTCAGCTCCCTGTTTTGCAGCTGCGGGGCTTCTCCCTCCCTCCCTCCCTCCCGGGAACAGGCCCAGGTTAACGGCCCCATCCTGGCTCAGCCACTGGAGGATGGTTCACATCAGAGGATGGGGGAGGGGGGCAATAAATAAGAGGTTACACTTTGGCCTCAAATCAATGAGGACTCTGATCTCTGGGAAGGAAGGAAACCCTGGGAGGTGGGCGGGGAGGATTCACAAACACCCGCTGGAGGCCCCAACACCCCCAGTAAAAAGCTGCAGCTCCCTGCAAGGGACCAGGAGAGAAAATAATTGATTTTATTTTCAATCTGTACAAAAGAGAACTGAACCCAGCCAGAATAGAAGGTGGGAGAAAAGATTTGTGAAGATATTTCACACTGGGTTTGCCAGGCTGACCAACTCTCTCAGA
Source organism: Mustelus asterias (assembly GCF_964213995.1). NCBI lineage: Eukaryota > Metazoa > Chordata > Chondrichthyes > Carcharhiniformes > Triakidae > Mustelus > Mustelus asterias. Next base: position 404,879 of record NW_027590120.1, on the reverse strand, counting down.
GAAAATGAAAGGACATCCTTCATGAGTCTGTCGGAGCAGGTGAGCAGTATTGTGTGCGGTGCTGCTGGAACGGTGTGGGTGGACACGGGCTGGTTGGCAGCCAGAACAGTTGGAAGAGGGTGCTGCACACATCCATCTTATGGGTGAAACAGCGCCCATACGCCATGCAGCCTGGCACACTGGACTCAAACACGGGACAATCCATTGAAATATGAGCTGGTTGGTCAGTGTGGGAGTTGGTGGCAGGACAGGAAAGAGGGAAAGTGTTCAGGATGAGGATTTACTGCTGCACAGGAACAAGTGAGGAAACGATGTTCCACAGAACATAGTTCCAAATTCCAGTATCCGCAGTGATTTGCTTTGATTCCAAATAAACTTATTGGACTTTAACCTGGTGTTCTGAGACTTCTTACTGTGCAAACTCCACATAGACAGTCACCCACCGCTGGAATCGAACCCAGACTCAGTGAGGCAGCAGTGCTAACCGCTGTGTCACAGTGAAGGGAGTTTGCCGCAAATTTCGGGTGATAACAATGAGCTGGATGTTGCTCAGAATGTGGAGCACTGCAGCAAAGTACAGAGAGACAGAGCAGCAGACTGGACTGAGAAATGGAGTCTGCAGACTGGAACTGGCAGCATGAGGAGAGGTTATTTAGTCTAACACCCACAGCAATCTACAACCCACCCCCATTACCGAGACAGTGAGACAGAGATTACAAACACTCACCAACACAGCTCCACTGAAACGTCCCAGGAAAAAGAGGGAATCTGTGGCAGTTCCTGTCCTGAAATAGCCCCAGGACTGTCACTCAAACCCCCAACCCGGCCCAGTTCACAGCTCAGCCTCTCAGCTTGCAGCTTCCTGCACCTTGAGCCAACCCTGTCCAGGTGTGGGAGGGATGTGGAACCACAGAGTGGGGGGAGGGGTGACCACCTGCTGTGCCCCAAATAGTTTCTCCTTCCCCTCCCCCTTGGCTCTCTAAGGTCTGAATGTGGATGTGTTGATGGACATTGCAGAGCCTCACTGAGCTTATCCTGGGTCACCCCCTCCCCCTGGGTTCAGTGTGTTCAGTTCGCTGCTTCTTTCCCTGCTGAACCTTCAGTTAATCAAAAACAGAAAGTGCTGGAAAACCTCAGCAGGTCTGATCGCATCTGTGATCATCCAGACTGGAAGCATTAACTCCATTCTCTCTCCACAGATGCTGTCAGACCTGCTGAGATTTTCCAGCATTTTCTGTTTCAGATTCCAGCATCCGCAGTATTTTGCTTTTATCTTCATTTAAACACGCATTCTTTGATGGCCTTTACCCTCCGTGCTCCTTTCCAGAGCTTCCCACCTTCTGCTATTGTCCCTGACTCCCACATTAACTCTGTCATTCCTTCCCTTTATCCCGCTCACATCCCGCTCGAAACTCAGGCTCAGAGTTTTAGCGCCATCTCCCCCTCCCCCAGCTCCCACATCCCAACACCCGGAATCTCCAACCCAGCGGTTCCAGTTTGTCTGGTTTGAGTTCAGATTTGCCGCAGCACCGACAGGATTTCACTTCAAACCAGCCGGAACTGACTGCTCACAAATCCCAAAATGTTTCTCCAGCAGCCCGGGCTTGTTAACGTTGTTTAAAGTCAGCGCCCAAATGGAGCTACTCTCCTCAGTTTAAAAAACTTCTCCGTTTAATCCAAAGTATTATTCGCACCAGACATAAACACAAAATTGTGAACGTTACCCCCCCGCCCCCAACTCCCCCCGCCCCCCCCCTCCTCCCCCCGCCCCCCCAACCAGACCCGAGCTGGGGTGTCCTGAGTAAGAGACATCTGTTCCGGGTGTGACAATTCTTACACATTCTCTGGTTGACATCAAACGGAAAACGCTGGAAATTGCCCCCATTACCGAGACAGTGAGACAGAGATTACAAACACTCACCAACACAGCTCCAGTGAAATGTCCCAGGTAAAAAGGGGAATCTGTGGCAGTTCCTGTCCTGATATCGCCCCAGGACTGTCACTCAAACCCCCAACCCGGCCCAGTTCACAGCAAATTGCTGCTTTTGTCAAAAGGGTCACTTGGACTCGAAACGTCAGCTCTTTCTGTCTCCTTACAGATGCTGCCAGACCTGCTGAGATTTTCCAGCGTTTTCTCTTTTGGCTGGAAATACTCAACAAGTCAGGCAGCCTCTGTGGAGAGAGAAACTGACTGAATGTGACCTGTCATCGGAACTGGGAAATATAATATTATTTCCCGCAACTAAAAGAGACACTTTACAGCCTTCAGAACAAAACTGAGCTCAACAATTTTACACCACAATCTCAGCCCCCATTGTGTTCTGTGTTTCGTTGCTGCTTTTTTCACCTCATTTCCCTCTTGTTTACTTTACATTCAGACTATCGCTCACCGGCTATTCACACCTCATCCAGAACATCTTTTGTGTCTTTACTTGTTCAATTACCACTTGTTTTGGTCTTGGGCCGTGAAACATTTTGTCAGTTTGCAGATCCTTTCATTTTGTTCTTCTCCACCTCCCCCTCTCAATTCTTCAGAGGTCAGTCTTTGACAAAGGGTCATCTGGACTCGAAACGTCAGCACTTTTCTCTCCTGACAAATGCCCGTGACCGCTGAAGTGCGTCATGGGCATTCAGCCTCTGATCTTTGGGTAAGCGTTCTCCAAGGTGGCCTTCACGACACACGACAGCGCAGAGTCGCTGAGCAGAAACTGATAGCCAAGTTTTGCACACATGAGGACGGCCTAAGCCGGGATGTTGGCTTTATGTCACACTATCAGTAACCCCCACAGCTTGCCTCCTGGACTTGCTGGCTGTCCTGTCTGGAGACAATACACATCTATTTAACCTGTGCTTAATGCTCCCTCCACTCACATTGTCTGTATCTTTAATAACTGGTTGGCTGTAGAGATTTGCATTCTAATCAGTATTCTGTAACTTGATTTTGTGTCTCTGCGCCCTGTTTGAGAGCAGATTTCCACTCCATCTGACGAAGGAGCAGCGCTCCAAAGGCTAATGGTATTTGCTATCAAATAAACCTGTTGGACTTTAACCTGGTGTTGTTAAAACTGTTACTCTAAATATATCCCCATCGCGCCGGGTGGGAGTGGAATTGATGATTTCTTGACTGTCTGTCTGCACTGCTGCCTCACAGTGCCAGGGACCCGGGTTCAATTCCCAGCTTGGGTCACTGTCTGTGCGGAGTCTGCACGTTCTCTCCGTGTCTGTGTGGGTTCCCTCCGGGTGCTCCGGTTTCCTCCCACCATCTGAAAGATGCGCTATTTAGGTACATTGACCCAAACAGGTGCTGGAGTGTGGCGACGAGGGGAATTTCACAGTAACTTCATTGCAGTGTTAATGTAAGCCTTACTTGTGACTAATAAATAAATTTAACTTTTAACTTTAATTTTGTGAACTCATAGAATCGTAGAATCTTACAGTGCAGAAGGAGGCCATTCAGCCCATCGAGTCTGCACCAACCACAATCCCACCCAGGCCCTGTCCCCGTAACTCCACATATTTAACCTGCTAATCCTCCTGACACTAGGGTCAATTTTGCATGGCCAGTCAACCTAAGCAGCACATCTTTGGACTGTGGGAGGAAACCGGAGCACCCGGAGGAAACCCACGCAGACACAGGGAGAATGTGCAGACTCTGCACAGACAGTGACCCAAGCTAGGAATTGAACTCAGGTCCCTGGCGCTGTGAGGCAGTAGTGCTAACCGCTGTGCCACCGTGCCGCCCTCATCTCCTTGAACAAATAGTAAATTGTAGAGATTATAAAGTTTGAATTGTAATATCTAATGGTGTAAAATATCTGGGAGCAGAGTGGATGTGATAAAGGCTGGAATACAGACTGTGGGAATGAGGGTGAAACTGCTGTGCTCAGTGAATGGTTCTTATTGGAGGGAGGGATGTAGCGGGATCTTCCTTGTTACTCCACTTACAGGCCGATGTTTGAGGGTCTGCCGATAGCTGCGAGTGTCTCTCTCTTACAGGCCTTGAAATTTCAAAGGCCGGGGAATGCTGTACTGGGGCAAGTCCACAGGAGAGAGAGCGCTGAACCAGGCTCACCGTTTATACCTGACCGGTAACCTGATACTTATATCACACAGCCATCCCAAAACCGCCACCAAGGCCTGAGTGATTCTCTCCCTTGTCGGTGGGACAACGGCCACCCTGCACCCACTCCACTCGTGTAGGTCTCCAAGAGAGAGAACAGAGAGACTCTGTTCTTTATCTCCTGACCAGCAGTCTCCCTTGAGTGAGCGGGTTCGAATCGCTCAGATCACCCTCGGTTCTAGACTCCGGATTTATGGTAAGGGATATTGCAAACGTGACCTCGTCAGAGTGCACTGATGAGAGAACAAGAGGCAAGACAAACTCCAAATGAGTTTCAAAACTTACAGTGATTTATTTAACAATACAATCAACCTCTTCAATACCCCACCACACAGGAATAAAACTTATACTTTATACTACACTATGGGAGAAATGCTAATGGGTACAATGTATTACTGAACTTTAAAATTACAATACACCACCCCTCCCCTTGCCTCAACCTCTATCCTATCCTCGGGAGCTTCGCAAGGTTGGCTGGGATACTCACAATTCTAAAAGGGGTTCCTTTGTGGTTGGCTCGAATGTCTTAGTGCAGGGTCGAAACGGAAGAGAGCTCGGTCCTGCTTGTCTGCTTCTCAGCTTGTGATTCTGGAAGAGAGCTTGGTCCTGCTTGTCTGTGTCCCTGCTTGCGATTCTGGAAGAGAGTTTGGTTCTGCTTGTCTGTGTCCCTGCTTGCGATTCTGGAAGAGAGCTTGGTCCTGCTTGTCTGTGTCACTGCTTCCGATTCTGGAAGAGAGCTTGGTTCTGCTTGTCTGTGTCACTGCTTGCGATTCTGGAAGAGAGCTTGGTCCTGCTTATCTGTGTCCCTGCTTGCGATTCTGGAAGAGAGCTTGGTTCTGCTTGTCTGTGTCCCTGCTTGCGATTCTGGAAGAGAGCTTGGTTCTGCTTGTCTGTGTCCCTGCTTGTGATTCTGGAAGAGAGCTTGGTTCTGCTTGTTTGACTCTCAGCTCAATTTATCAAAAACACCTTCCCTGCCCCCGTAGGTGATTTTCAAGGACAATGGGGCTTTCGATCACCGGCAGTTTCAGTTTAATTTCGTCAAGTCCACACAAAAGGCTGGAACTGCCTTGACCCCCTGTGGGTCGTTATTTCAATGTCTTCTGTGGATGGGCCGATTTCTGTGGCCATGGACTCCCTGCTGGTCTGTTTACTGTCCTTTGTCCTTCTGATGATTCGATCACTGGTGTGTCTGCCTTTTTGGCCACTTGCATATTCAGGGGGCTCACACCTTTTTTTCTCTTAGCACAGTCCACAGGCAGGTTTTGTTTGTCCTGCCGAGCCTTCTGGGAGGTTTTTATCAGCCAGCAGCCAGAGTTGGCCACTTTTAAACTGGCAGGTTTCTCCTGAGTCCTTTTAAAATATGGAGGATTGCCCTGAAACTTACAGGGATGGGAGGAAGGAGAAAGGGATGGATGGTGAGAGGGAGGGATGAGTGAGGTGGATGGAGGGAGATGGGGGTGAATGTGAGAAGCTGAAGTTTACATTTGGAGAGGTTCCCAGTCTCTCTGATCAGCTGAACTGGGGAAGCTTTTGCGCAGACTGCACTGCTGCTGTTTCCCCTCCTGTCCACCAGAGGTCGCTGTAGGCCTCCCAGCTGCTGCTCCTCCCAGTGTCACCTCTTGCCCACTCCAGCCCCTCCAGTACACCTCACTGGAGCCCCAGGCCATTCTTGCCATCCTGCCAGGTCTCGGGTACTGAGGCCAGTAGTAAAGTTTATTTATGAGTCACAAGTAGGTTTACATTCGCACTGTAATGAAGTTACTGTGAAAATCCCCCAGTCGCCACACTCCGGCACCTGTTCGGGTTACACTGAGGGAGAATTCAGCTTGGCCAATGCACCCTAACCAGCACATCTTTCAGACTGTGGGAGGAAACCGGAGCACCCGGAGGAAATCCACAGACACGGGGAAAATGTGCAAACTCCACACAGTGACCCAAGCTGGGAATCAAATCCAAATCCCTGGCGCTGTGAGGCAGCAGTGCTAACCACTGTGCCACTGTACCACCCAGTGCTCTAAGGTTAAGTTTCTTCTTCAAACCTAAGACGATACAGTGTCACATCAGGGCGGGGAAAAGGAGTCCATTGGCTTCAGATGGATAATGGTAAAAGTTAATATCCCAATTTATTCACTTTATTCCTTCAAGCTGAGGTTTACAAAGTGAAAATTCCACTGTTTATAGCAGTGACTAAATAAGCAATGACACTGATCCTATATTTAAATTAGTCTGGAATACACCTCAATTTCACACAGGTTAACATTTTTCAAGCATTTGGAACCCCAAATGTCTGCTGATGTGTCATCCAGAGCTGTTTTCCTGGCAGTTTGTGTCAGTAGCAGGCTGCTGTTACCATCCACTCTTGGGCAGGGTGAGGAGACAGCTCCGACACCGACCTCAGCTGGAATGGGAATTGAACCATACATTAGTCCGCAGGCCAGCAATGCTGCAGGAATTGCAAAGGGGCTGCACAGAGGTCCAGAATTAGAAGAGGGGGTTGTGGAGATGGAGGAAGCGTCTGCAAGACATGGGGACATTTTGGATTATCTCAAAATTACAGAATGCGGGAGACCAGTCAGGAATGTGTTGAAATTGTCAAGTCTGGCAGTAATGTGTGGATGTGGGATTCAGCAGCAGATGAAGGGCTGCACGGTGGAACAGTGGTTAGCACTGCTGCCTGACAGCAGTGGGTTTCTGTGTACGTTCTCCCTGTGTCTGAGTTTCCTCTGGGTGCTTCCGTTTCCTCCTACATTCCAAAGATGTGCAGGTTAGGTGGATTGGCCATGTTAAATTATCCGTTAGCGTCCAAAGATGTGTAGGTTAGGGGGGTTAGCAGGGTAAATGCACAAGGGTACAGGGCCCATCGAGTCTGCACCGACTCTCCAACAGAGCATCTTACCTAGGCCCTATCCCCGTAACCCCACATATTTACCCCACTGTTCCACTGTGTTACTTATTCATAGTAAGAAGTCTCACAACACCAGGTTAAAGTCCAACAGGTTTATTTGGTAGCAAATACCATAAGCTTTCGGAGCACTGCTCCTTTGTCAGATGGAGTGGATATCTGCTCTCAAACAGTGCACAGACACAGAAATCAAGTTACAGAATACTAATTAGAATGCGAATCTCTACAGCCAGCCAGGTCTTAAAGGTACAGACAATGTGGGTGGAGGGAGCATTCAACACAGGTCAAAGAGATGTGTATTGTTTCCAGACAGAACAGCTAGTGAGATTCTACAAGCCCAGGAGGCAAGCTGTGGGGGTTACTGATAATGTGACATAAATCCAACATCCCGGTTTAGGCCGTCCTCATGTGTGCGGAACTTGGCTATCAGTTTCTGCTCAGCGACTCTGCGCTGCCGTGTGTCGTGAATGCCGCCTTGGAGAACGCTTATCTGAAGATCCAAGGCTGAATGCCCGTGACTGCTGAAGTGATCCCCCACAGGAAGAGAACAGTCTTGCCAGGTGATTGTCGAGCGGTGTTTATTCATCCGTTGTCGTAGGGTCTGCATGGTTTCCCCAATGTACCATGCCTCGGGACATCCTTTCCTGCAGCGTATCAGGTAGACAACATTGGCCGAGTTGCAAGAGTAGGTACCGTGTACCTGGTAGATGGTGTTCTCACGTGAGATGATGGCATCCGTGTCGATGATCCGGCACGTCTTGCAGAGGTTGCTGTGGCAGGGTTGTGTGGTGTCGTGGTCTAAATCATTTATTGTATTCTATTATTCTAGCCCTCTCGACATGAATGCTAGCATTGCATTTGCCTTCCTAACTGCCGACTGAATCTGCATGTTATCCTTGAGAACAAGCACTCCCAAGCCCCTTTGTGTTTCTGATTTCCTAAGCATTTCCCCATTTCGAAAATAGTCTGTGCCTCCATTCCTCCTTCCAAAGTGCATAACCTCACACTTTTCCACATTGTATTCCATCTGCCACTTCTTTGCCCACTCTCCTAACCTGTTCAGGTACTTCTGCAGCCTGCTGCTTCCTCAATATTACCTGTCCCTCTACATATCTTTGTATCATCTGCAAACTTAGCAACAGTGCCTTCAGTTCCTTCTTCCAAAACATTAATGTATATTGTGAAAAGTTGTGGTCCCAGCACCGACGCCTGAAGCACACCTCTAGTCACTGGCTGCCATCCTGAAAAGGACCCCTTTATCCCCATACTCTGCCTCCTGCCAATCAGCCAATCCTCTATCCATGCCAGGATCTTAAGCTTAGCACCATGTGCTCTTAACAGAATGAACAGTCTCCTATGCGACACATTGCCAAAGGCCTTCTTGGGATCAAAATAAATCACGTCCACTGGTTCTCCTTTACCTAACTTCCTTGTTATCTCCTCAAATAATTCTAAGAGATTTGTCAGACATGATCACCCCTTGACCAAGCCATGCTGACTCAGTCCTATTTTATCATGCACTTCCAAGTATTCTGCAACCTCATCTTTCATAATTGACTCTATAATCTTGCCAATGACTGAAGTCAGGCTCACTGGCCTCTAATTTCACATTTCCTGCCTCCCTCCCTTCTTAAACAGCGGTGTTACATTCGCTACTTTCCAGTCCTCTGTCATTCCTGAAAGATCACTGCCAATGCCTCCACAATTTCCTCAGTTATCATTTTTAGAATCCTGGCGTGTAGTCCATCCAGTCCAGGTGATTTATCCACCTTTAGACCTTTCAGTTTCCCCAGAACCTTCTCCGTAGTGATGGCCACTGCAGTCACCTGTTCCCCCTGATTCTCCTGGAGCTCTGGCATCCCCCTGGTGTCTCCCACCATGAGGACCATGCAAAGTAACGATTCAGTCCATCTGCCATTTCTTTGTTTCCTATTGTTACTTCTCCCGCCTCATTTTGTCGTGATCCAATGTCTATTTTTGCCTCTCTCTTATCATTTATGGATTGAAAAAAACTCTTCCTGTCTTCTTTTATATTACTGGCTACCTTGCAATCATATTTCATCTCCCCTCCCCCCCCCCCGCCCCCCCCCCCTCCACCCGCCCCGCCCTATTGCTTTCAGAGTTGTCCTCTGCTCGCATTTAAAAAAAATCCCAATCCTCCAGCTTCCCACTAATCCTCGCCACTTTGTATTCTTTTTCTTTTGCTTTTATCTTGTCCTTGACTTCCCTCGTCAGCCGTGGAGGCCTCGTTCTCCGCTTGGCATGTTTCCTCCTCCTTGGGATAGACTCGGTGGAGGGGACATTGAACAATGAAGGTCGGTGAATTGCTAAAGTGGGTTAGCGATCAACGCTGAAATTGAAATTACAATGAACATTTTGCTGTCTTTCTCTCTCTCTTTCTTTCTCTCCCACTCTCTCATTTACAGTATTAGATTAAGTCATAAGCGTCTAGGCTTTCGACATTGACAGTGGAGAAATTGTCAGGAGGGAATGAATAAAGGAGAAGGAGATATGAGAGCCGAGAGGCAGCTGTTCTGGGACCCTTGCTGTTTGTCATTTTCATAAATGACCTGGATGAGGAAGTGGAGGGATGGGTTGGTAAGTTTGCTGACGACACCAAGGTAGGTGGTGTTGTGGATAGTTTGGAGGGATGTCAGAAGTTGCAGCGAGACATAGATAGAATGCAAGACTGGGCGGAGAAGTGGCAGATGGACTTCAACCCGGATAAGTGTGTAGTGATCCATTTTGGCAGATCCAATGGGATGAAGCAGCAGTATAATATGAAGGGTACCATTCTTAGCAGTGTAGAGGATCAGAAGGACCTTGGGGTCCGGGTCCATAGGACTCTTAAATCGGCCTCGCAGGTGGAGGATGCGGTCAAGAAGGCGTACGGCGTACTAGCCTTCATTAATCGAGGGATTGAGTTTAGGAGTCGGGAGATAATGCTGCAGCTTTATAGGACCCTGGTTAGACCCCACTTGGAGTACTGCGCGCAGTTCTGGTCACCTCATTACAGGAAAGATGTTGAAGCCATTGAAAGGGTGCAGAGGAGATTTACAAGGATGTTGCCTGGATTGGGGGGCATGCCTTATGAGGATAGGTTGAGGGAGCTTGGTCTCTTCTCCCTGGAGAGACGAAGGATGAGAGGTGACCTGATAGAGGTTTACAAGATGTTGAGAGGTCTGGATAGGGTAGACTCTCAGAGGCTATTTCCAAGGACTGAAATGGTTGCTACGAGAGGACACAGGTTTAAGGTGCTGGGGGGTAGGTACAGAGGAGATGTCAGGGGTAAGTTTTTCACTCAGAGGGTGGTGGGTGAGTGGAATCGGCTGACGTCGGTGGTGGTGGAGGCAAACTCGTTGGGGTCTTTTAAGAGACTTCTGGATGAGTACATGGGATTTAATGGGATTGAGGGCTATAGATAGGCCCAGAGGTAGGGATATGATCAGCGCAACTTGTGGGCCGAAGGGCCTGTTTGTGCTGTGGCTTTCTATGTTCTATGTTCTATGAATGCTTGTTGGATGTGCTGGGAAGTATGTGCGCGATATGAGATGTGGGGAAGAGGTGAAGAGGTTCGCGCTCTCTTGTGGCCGTGGCTGACATGATTGTGCAAGTTGAAGATTTTAAAAGTGCAGTTCCTGCCGTGAGCAGCAGGGAGCAGTAAAAGTGAGGTGGATATTGAGGAGGCAAAGAATGGGGAGAGTGAGGAAAGTGGGAATTGCAGAATGGTGCGTGTGAGCGTGCAGGGCTGGTGGAGAGTTGGTTGGTCAAAGGTGTGTGTCCATGTTTTGGTTTACTTGCGTAGTTTGCTGTGGTGATGGCATTGGATGTGAGAGTGAATGAAAGGGACAGCAGAGGGAGTGAGTGTGGAGGCAGGCAGAGAGGCATCGGGTTTGTCTGTATTGATGGGAACGGCAAAATATTTTGTTTGCTGCGATTGAAGGTGTGGAGAAAAGGATGCGTCTCGCTGTATTGGTCAGGCTGCACTGCTGTTTCTATTCACAGGTGCTATCCCACTACTGAAGAGCACAGGGGATTTGACCTGCTCCGTTTCCGACCTGGGCCGGTTCACCCCTCCTTAGCACACCTGGTGCTCCCAGAATCCTCTTGGAACACCATGCGGATACTGATCTTAGTGCGGACACCCAATCGGCACAGAGAACAACAGCCCAGAACTCCCGACCTCAAGCAATCCAGCAGCCTCAGCCTCCCAGCAGCGGGATTACAGGTGCGCGCCACAGCAGCCGGCAAACGCAATCCTTGATTCAGCCGCCTTCAGTTCAAACAGCAGCAAGAGCTCGAATGCAGACTGACTTCACTGCTTCACTGACTCAACTGACCATAATTTGAGGAAGCTTCAACTTTGTGTGCTCAAGTTAGTCTAATTGACCTCTTAAAATTTATTTGTGCGAATTTTTGTTTGTATTCATGGAACCTGTGTGAACATGTTCACTCAGTCCCGTCCTCAGCCCAGGGATCAGTGCCATTGAAAATAAGGAGCCGTTTTCTCTGTTGGAATGGCACGCAACAGCTCGACTGTCTGCCCCTGAAATACGCGCGTTTACTGCGCGCATCACAGCAGAGTGGAACAGAGACCTTTCCTTTTCCAGATCTCTGAATGTGACGCAGTTTTTTGCCAAGTGGAAGCTATGATACCAGAAGACCATGAGACATAGGAGCAGAATTTTGCCACTCGGCCCATCGAGTCTGCTCCGCCATTTAATCATGGCTGATATTTTTCTCATCCTCATTCTCCTGCCTTTTCCCCATAACCCCTGATCCTCTTATTAATCAAGAACATATCTATTCCTGCCTTAATGACACTCAATGATCTGGCCTCCACACCTTTCTGCGGCCCAGAGTTCCACAGATTCACCACACTCTGGCTGAAGAAATTCCTCCTCATATCTGTTTCAAATGATTGTCCCTTTAGCCTGAGGTTGTGCCCTCTGGTCCTAGTTTTTCCTACTAGTGGAAACATCAACACTGCACTCAGCGCTGGAACACGTTGATAACAAGGACACCTATGTCAGACTCCTATTTATTGACTACAGCTCAGTCTTCAACATTATTATTCCCACGAAACACATCCCCAAACTCCGTGGCCTGGGGCTCAGCACCTCGCTCTGTGATTGGATCCTGCACTTCCTAACTCACAGACCATAATCAGTAAGGGTAGGCAACAACACCTCCACCACGATCATCCTCAACACGGGTGCCCCACAAGGCTGTGTTGTCAGCCCCTTACTATACTCCTTATGATACCAATGACTGTCTGGCCAAATTCCCCTCCAATTTGATTTTCAAGTTTGCTGACGACAGCACCATAGTGGGTTGGATCTCAAACAATGATGAGACAGAGTACAGGAATGAGATAGAGAATCTGGTGAACTGATGCGGCAACAATAATCTCTCCCTCCATGTCAACAAAACGAAGGAGATTGTCATCAACTTCAGGAAGTGTAAAGGAGAACATGCCCCTGCCTACATCATGATGTGGAGATGCCGGCGTTGGACTGGGGTGAACACAGTAAGAAGCCTCACAACACCAGGTTAAAGTCCAACAGGTTTATTTGGTATTTGCTTATGGTATTTGCTACCAAATAAACCTGTTGGAATTTAACCTGGCTTTGTGAGACTTTTTACTGCCTACATCAACAGGAATGAAATAGAAAAGGTCGTGAGCTTCAAGTTTTTAGGTGTCCAGATCACCAACAACCTGTCCTGGTCCCCCCCATGCCGACACTATTGTTCAGAAAGAGCACCAATGCCTCTACTTTCTCAGAAGACTAAGGAAATTTGGAATGTCAGCTACGCCTCTCACCAACTTTTACAGGTGCACCATAGCAAGCATTCTTTCCAGTTGGATCACAGCTTGGCATGGCTCCTGCTCTGCCCAAGACCGCAAGAAACTACAAAAAATCGTGAATGTAGCCCAATCCATCACGCAAACCAGCCTCCCATCATTGACTCTGTCTGCACTTCCCACTGCCTCGGCAAAGCAGCCAGCATAACTAAGGACCCCATGTACACCGGACATTCTCTCTTCCACCTTCTTCCTTCAGGAAAAAGTGTCAAACGTTGAACGTCCTGTACCAACCGACTCAAGAACAGCTTCTTCCCTGCTGCTGTCAGACTTTTGAATGGACTTACCTTGCATTAAGTTGAACTTTCTCTGCACCCTAGCTATGACTGTAACACTACATTCTGCACTCTCTTGTTTTCCTTCTTCATGAATGGTGTGTTTTGTCTGTATAGCGCGCAAAAAACAATACTTTTCACTGTACGTTAATAGATGTGAGAATAATAAATCAAATCAAATCAAAATCAAAACGTCCTCTTCACGTCCACTCTATCCAGGCCTCGCAGTATCCTGCAGGTTTCCCCCTCTTCCTTCTAAACTCCAACGAGTACAGAGCCAGAGTCCTCACCCCTTCCTCATACGACAAGCTCTTCATTCTGGGGATCATTCCTGTGAACCTCCTCTGGACCCTTTCCAAGGCCAGCACATCCTTCCTTAGATACGGGGCCCAAAACTGCTCACAATACTCCAAATGGGGTATTATGCAGCCTCAGAAATACATCCCTGCTATTGTATTCTAGCCCTCTCGACATGAATGCTAGCATTGCATTTGCCTTCCTGACTGCCGACTAAATCTGCATGTTAACCTTGAGAACAAGCACTCCCAAGCCCCTTTGTGTTTCTGATTTCCTCAGCATTTCCCCAGTTAGAACATAGTCTGTGCCTCCATTTCTCCTTCCAAAGTGCATAACCTCACACTTTTCCACATTATACTCCATCTGTCACTTCTTTGCCCACTCTCCTAACCTGTTCAGTTCCTTCTGAAGCCCCCTGCTTCCTCAATACTACCTGTCCCTCTGCATATCTTTGTATCATCTGCAAACTTCGCAACAGTGCCTTCAGTTCCTTCTTCCAAAACGTTAATGTATATTGTGAAAAGTTGTGGTCCCAGCACCGACCCCTGACGCACACCGCTAGTCACCGGCTGCCATCCTGAAAAGGACCCCTTTATCCCCACACTCTGCCTCCTGCCAATCAGCCAACCCTCTATCCATGCCAGGATCTTAAGCTTAGAACTATGTGCTCCTAACAGATTGAACAGTCTCCTATGCGGCACATTGCCAAAGGCCTTCTGGGAATCGAAATAAATCACGTCCACTGGTTCTCCTTCATCGAACTTCCTTGTCATCTCCTCACAGAATGCTAAGAGATTTGTCAGACATGACCACCCCTTGACGAAGCCATGCTGACTCAGTCCTATTTTATCATGCACTTCCAAGTATTCTGCAATCTCATCTTTCATAATTGACTCTATAATCTTGCCAATGACCGAAGTCAGGCTCACTGGCCTCTAATTTCACAGTTCCTGCCTCCCTCCCTTCTTAAACAGCGGTGTTACATTCGCTACTTTCCAGTCCTCTGTGATTCCTGAAAGATCACTGCCAATGCCTCCACAATTTCCTCAGTTAGCTTTTTTAGAATCCTGGCGTGTAGTCCATCCAGTCCACCTGATTTATCCACCTTTAGACCTTTCAGTTTCCCCAGAACCTTCTCCTTCGTGATGGCCACTGCAGCCACCTGTTCCCCCTGATTCTCCTGGAGCTCTGGCATCCCCCTGGTGTCTTCCACCGTGAGGACTGATGCAAAGTAACGATTCAGTCCATCTGCCATTTCTTTGTTTCCTATTGTTGCTTCTCCAGCCTCATTTTATCGTGATCCAATGTCTATTTTTGCCTCTCTCTTATCTTTTATATATTGAAAAAAACTCTTCCTATCTTCTTTTATATTACTGGCGACCTTCCACTCATATTTCATCTTTCCCTCCCCCTTATTGCTTTTATAGTTGTCTTCTGCCCGCATTTTAAAAACATCCCAATCCTCCAGCTTCCCACTAAACCTCGCCACTTTGTATTCTTTTTCTTTTGCTTTTATCTTGTCCTTGACTTCGCTCGTCAGCCGTGGAGGCCTCGTCCTCCCCTTGGCATGTTTCCGCCTCCTTGGGATAGACTCGGTAGAGGGGACATTGAACAATGAAGGTCGGTGAATTGCCAAAGTGGGTTAGCGATCAACGCTGAAATTGAAATTACAATGAACATTTTGCTGTCTTTATCTCTCTCCCTTCCTTTGTCTCCCATTTTCTCATTTACAGCATTAGATTAAGTCATAAGCATCCAGGCTCTCGACGTTGACAGTGGAGATGTTGTCAGGAGGGAATGAATAAAGGAGAAGGAGATATAAGAGCCGAGAGGCAGCTTGAATGCTTGTTGGATGTGCTGGGAAGTATGTGCGCGGTATGAGATGTGAGGAAGTGGTGAAGATGTTCGCGCTCTCTTGTGGCGGTGGCTGACAAGATTGTGCAAGTTGAAGATTTTAAAAGTGCAATTTCTGTCGTGAGCAACAGGGAGCAGTAAAAGTGAGGTGGATATTGAGGAGGAGAAGAATGGGGAGAGTGAGGAACGTGGGAATTGCAGAATGGTGCTTGTGAGCGTGCAGGGCTGGTGGAGAGTTGGTTGGTCAAGAGTGTGTGTACATGTTTTGGTTTACTTGCGTAGATTGATGTGGTGATAGCATTAGATGTGAGAGTGAATGAAAGGGGCAGCAGAGGGAGTGAGTGTGGAGGCAGGCAGAGAGGCATCGGGTTTGTCTGTATTGCTGGGAACGGCAAAACAGTTTGTTTGCTGCGATTGAAGGTGTGGAGAAAAGGATGCGTCTCGCTGTATTGGTCAGGCGGCACTGCTGTTTCTATTCACAGGTGCTATCCCACTGTCGAAGAGCACAGGGGATTTGACCTGCTCCGTTCCCGACCTGGGCCAGTTCACCCCTCCTTAGCACACCTGGTGCTCCCAGAGTCCTCTTGGAACACCATGCGGATACTGATCTTAGTGCGGACACCCGATCGGCACAGAGAACAACTGCCCCGAACTCCCGACCTCAAGCAATCCAGCAGCCTCAGCCTCCCAGCAGCGGGATTACAGGTGCGCGCCACAACACCCGGCCAACGCAATCCTTGATTCAGCCGCCTTCAGTTCAAACAGCAGCAAGAGCTCGAATGCAGACATCACTGCAAATATAATCGGCTGCTTCACTGACTCAACTGGTAATAATTTGAGGACGCTTCAACTTTGAATGCTCAAGTTAGTCGAATTGACAACGTAAATTCATTTGTGCGAATTATTCTTTGTATCATGGAACCTGTGTGAATATGTTCACTCAGTCCAGTCCTCAGCCCAGGTATCAGTGCCGTTGAAAATAAGGAGCCGTTTTCTCTGTTGGAATGGCACGCAGCAGCTCGGCTGTCTGCCCCTGAAATACGCGCGGTTACTGCACGCATCACAGCAGAGTGGAACAGAGACCTTTCCTTTTCCAGATCTCTGAATTTGACGCACATTTTGCCAAGTGAAATCTATTAAGCGCAATGCTTGGTTACTGCGCGTTCCCTCCGGTGCAGTCACCACCCCGGGTCTTATCTTTGAGAATAGACTCGGGAGAGGGGACATCGAACAATGGGGTGTCTGTGAATTGCCAACGTGGCTTGGCGATCAACGCTGAAACTGGAAGTTACAATGAACATTTTCCTGTCTCTCTCTCTTTCTTTCTCTCCCACTCTCTTATTTACAGCATTAGATTGAATCCAAAGAGTCTCGACTTTCGATGTTGACAGTGGAGAAATTGTCAGAAGGGAATGAATAAACGAGAAGGAGTTATGAGAGCCGAGAGGCAGGTTGAATGTTTGGTGGATGTGCTGGGAAGTATGTGCGCGATATGAGTAGTGTGGAGGAGGTGAAGAGGTTCGCGCTCTCTTGTGGCCGTGGCTGACATGATTGTGCAAGTTGAAGATTTTAAAAGTGCAGTTCCTGCCGTGAGCAGCAGGGGGC
Organism: Mustelus asterias; assembly: GCF_964213995.1. Lineage (NCBI taxonomy): Eukaryota > Metazoa > Chordata > Chondrichthyes > Carcharhiniformes > Triakidae > Mustelus > Mustelus asterias. The sequence continues at coordinate 387,960 of NW_027590120.1, read as the reverse complement.
GGTAGAAGTGAGGTGGATATTGAGGAGGCAAAGAATGGGGAGAGTGGGGAAAGTGGGAATTGCAGAATGGTGCGGGTGAGCGTGCAGGGCAGGTGGAGAGTTGGTTGGTCAAAAGTGTGTGTACTTGGTTTTGCTGTCCTTGCGTAGTTTGCTGTGGTGATGGCATTGGATGTGAGAGTGAATGAAAGGGGCAGCAGAGGGAGTGAGTGTGGAGGCAGCCAGAGAGGCATCCGGTTTCTCTGCATTGATGGGAACGGCAAAACAGTTTGTTTGCTGCGATTGAAGGTGTGGAGAAAAGGAAGCGTCTCGCTGTATTGGTCAGGCGGCACTGCTGCTTCTATTCACAGGTGCTATCCCACTACTGAAGAGCACAGGGGATTTGACCTGCTCCGTTCCCGACCTGGGCCGGTTCACCCCGCTTTAGCGCACTTGGTGCTCCCAGAATCCTCTTGGAACACCATGCGGATACTGATCTTAGTGTGGACACCCGATCGGCACAGAGAACAACAGCCCAGAACTCCCGACCTCAAGCAATCCAGCAGCCTCAGCCTCCCAGCAGCGGGATTACAGGTGCGCGCCACAGCACCCGGCAAACGCAATCCTTGATTCAGCCGCCTTCAGTTCAAACAGCAGCAAGAGCTCGAATGCAGACATCACTGCAAATATAATAGGCTGCTTCACTGACTCAACTGACCATAATTTGAGGAAGCTTCAACTTTGCGGGTTCAAGTTAGTCTAATTGACATCTTAAAATTCATTTGTGCAAATTTTTGTTTGTATTCATGGAACCTGTGTGAATATGTTCACTCAGTCCAGTCCTCAGCCCAGGTATCAGTGTCGTTGAAAATAAGGAGCCGTTTTCTTTGTTGGAATGGCACGCAGCAGCTCGGCTGTCTGCCCCTGAAATACACGCGTTTACTGCGCGCATCACAGCAGAGTGGAACAGAGACCTTTCCTTTTCCAGATCTCTGAATGTGACGCAGTGTTTTGCCAAGTGGAAGCTATGATACCAGAAGACCATGAGACATAGAACATAGATAAACTACAGCACAAACAAGCCCTTCGGCCTACAACTTGCGCCGGTCATGTCCCTACCTACCTACGCATATATATAGGCTTACCGATAACCCTCTTTCCTATTAAGTTCCATGTACTCATCCAGGAGTCTCTTAAAAGACCCTATCGAATTTGCTTCCTCCACCACCACTGACGACAGCCGATTCCACTCACCCACCACCCTCCGAGTGAAAAACTTACCCCTGACAGCTCCTCTGTACCTACTACCCAGCACCTTAAACCTGTGTCCTCTCGGAGCAGCCATTTCAGCCCTGGGAAAAAGCCTCTGAAAATCCACTCGATCTGTACCTCTCAACATCTTGTACAGCTCTATCACGTCACCTCTCATCCTTCGTCTCTCCAAGGAGAAAAGACCGAGCTCCCTCAACCTATCCTGATAAGGCATGCCACCCAATCCAGGCAACATCCTTGTAAATCTTCTCTGCACTCTTTCAATAATTTCTACATCCTTCCTGTAATGAGGCGACCAGAACGGAGCACAATACTCTACGTGGCGTCTGACGAGGGTCTTATAAAGCTGCATCATTATCTCCCGACTCCTAAACTCAATCCCTCGATTGATGAAGGCCAGCACACCATACGCCTTCTTAACCACCTCCTCTACCTGTGAGGCCGATTTAAGAGTCCTATGGACCTGGACCCCAAGGTCCTTCTGATCCTCTGCACTGCTTACCCTTGATATTATACTCCTTCATCCCATTTAACCTGCCAAAATGTACCACTACACATTTATCCGGGTTCCAAAATGTCCCACTACACATTTATCCGGGTTATCTGTGTTGTTTAAGTTTTTATGTAAACTTTTATCATGCCTGTATAATATTTCACTCTTTTGTTTAGGTTCCTTCACAATTGAATTTCATAATGGACACATCACTGTGAAGAGGTCAGTCAGAATTATCAGCAAGGATTAATCAGCACTTTCTCATTGGAGATGTTAATCAGTGGAATCTCTCACACACAGATTTGCAGAAAAGATTAATTAATTTAGGACTGAAGTAAAGTTCGTAATTTTATTGTTAACTTTATGAACAGGTTCTTGTTGAGGATTCTTGAATTAAGGAGAAAGATCACAGAAGGAGGTTTTAAAAAGGAACATTGCAGCTCCGAAAATCAGTGACATCTCCAGAATATTAAACCCCAGCCAGGGGCGGCACGGTGGCACAGTGGTTAGCACTGCTACCTCACAGCGCCAGCAACCCAGGTTCGATTCCGGGCTTGGGTCATTGTGTGGAGTTTGCATGTTCTCCCTGTGCTTTGTAGATTTCTTCCAGGTGCTCCTCTTCCCTCCCACAGTCTGAAAGATGTGCTGGTTAGGTGCACTGACCCGAACAGGCACCGGAGTTTGGCGATTAGGGGCATTTCTCAGTAAGTTCATTGCAGTGTTAATGAAGCCTTACTTGTGACTAATAATTTTTTTTAAACTTTAAAGTTATAGGGATGATAACATCAGCAGAAACAAACCAGATGTTGTCAGACTATCAATCCAGGCTGTGATTAAAAGCAGAATCCAATCCTTGCAGTCTATTATGAATTTGCTGGTGTCTCAGCAGGCTGGAGGACCTTGTGAATGCTTTTCCACACAAGGAGCAGGTGAAAGGCCTCTCCCCAGAGGAGTGCGTTGATGAGTCAGGAGGTTGGATGACTGCTTGAAACTCTTTCCACAGGTACTGCAGCTGAATGGATTCTCCTGAGTGTGAGTGCGGTGGTGGGACTGGAGGGTGAATAACCGAGCGAATCCCTTCCCACACACCGAGCAGGTGAACGGTCTCTCCCCGGTGTGAAGTTAGTTGCTGATGTCTCACCAGATCAAATGACTGGGAGAATTTCTTCCCACACATGGAGCAGCTGAATGGTCTCTTCCCGGTGTGAGTGCGTTGGTGAGCAGTCAGGGTGGATGACTGTCCAAAACTCTTTCCACAGGTGGTGCAGCTGAATGGTTTGGAGCTCTGCATGACAACGTTCCGATGAGACAGGGGGTGTTGGTAGGGTACGGGAACCGTGGTGCACGAAGGTTGTGATGAACCTGGTGAATAAGAAAAGAGAGGCGTACAGAAGGTTCAGAGAGCTAGGAGGTGTTAAGGATTTAGAGGAGTATACGGGATGTAGGAAGGAGCTTAAGAAGGAAATTAGGAGAGCGAGAAGGGGTCATGAGAAGGCCTTGGCGGGTAAGATTAAGGAGAACCCCAAGGCTTTCTACAAATATGTCAAGAGTAAAAGGATGAGATGTGAAGGCATAGGACCCTTAAAAGGTGAAGGGGGAAAAGTTTGTGCGGAACCGTTAGAAATGGCGGAGCTGCTTAATGAATACTTTACCTCGGTATTCACGGTGGAAAGGGATCTGGGTGGTTGTACTGCTGGTTTGCGGTGGACAGAAAGGATCGAGCATGTGGACATAAAGAAAGAGGATGTGTTGGAACTATTGAATGGCATCAAGGTTGGTAAGTCGCCGGGACCGGATGGGATGTACCCCAGGTTACTGTGGGAGGCGAGGGAGGAGATTGCGGAGCCTTTGGCGATGATCTTTGCATCGTCGATGGAGACGGGAGAGGTTCCGGAGGATTGGAGGATTGCAGATGTGGTCCCTATATTCAAGAAAGGGAAGAGGGACAGCCCGGGAAATTACCGACCGGTGAGTCTAACCTCAGTGGTTGGTAAGTTGATGGAGAGGATCCTGAGAGACAGGATTTATGATCATCTAGAGAAGTTTAGTATGATCAAAAGTTCAAAAGTAGTCAGCACGGCTTTGTCAAGGGCAGGTCGTGCCTTACGAGCCTGGTTGAGTTCTTTGAAAATGTGACCAAACACATTGACGAAGGAAGAGCGGTGGATGTGGTCTATATGGACTTCAGCAAGGCGTTCGATAAGGTCCCCCATGCAAGACTTCTTGAGAAAGTGAGAGGGCATGGGATCCAAGGGGCTGTTGCCTTGTGGATCCAGAACTGGCTTGCCTGCAGAAGGCAGAGAGTGGCTGTGGAGGGGTCTTTCTCTGCATGGCGGTCAGTGACCAGTGGAGTGCCCCAGGGATCTGTTCTGGGACCCTTGCTGTTTGTCATTTTCATAAATGACCTGGATGAGGAAGTGGAGGGATGGGTTGGTAAGTTTGCTGACGACACCAAGGTAGGTGGTGTTGTGGATAGTTTGGAGGGATGTCAGAAGTTGCAGCGAGACATAGATAGAATGCAAGACTGGGCGGAGAAGTGGCAGATGGACTTCAACCCGGATAAGTGTGTGGTGATCCATTTTGGCAGATCCAATGGGATGAAGCAGCAATATAATATGAAGGGTACCATTCTTAGCAGTGTAGAGGATCAGAAGGACCTTGGGGTCCGGGTCCATAGGACTCTTAAATCGGCCTCGCAGGTGGAGGATGCGGTCAAGAAGGCGTACGGCGTACTGGCCTTCATTAATCGAGGGATTGAGTTTAGGAGTCGGGAGATAATGCTGCAGCTTTATAGGACCCTGGTTAGACCCCACTTGGAGTACTGCGCGCAGTTCTGGTCACCTCATTACAGGAAAGATGTTGAAGCCATTGAAAGGGTGCAGAGGAGATTTACAAGGATGTTGCCTGGATTGGGGGGCATGCCTTATGAGGATAGGTTGAGGGAGCTTGGTCTCTTCTCCCTGGAGAGACGAAGGATGAGAGGTGACCTGATAGAGGTTTACAAGATGTTGAGAGGTCTGGATAGGGTAGACTCTCAGAGGCTATTTCCAAGGGCTGAAATGGTTGCTACGAGAGGACACAGGTTTAAGGTGCTGGGGGGTAGGTACAGAGGAGATGTCAGGGGTAAGTTTTTCACTCAGAGGGTGGTGGGTGAGTGGAATCGGCTGACGTCGGTGGTGGTGGAGGCAAACTCGTTGGGGTCTTTTAAGAGACTTCTGGATGAGTACATGGGATTTAATGGGATTGAGGGCTATAGATAGGCCTAGAGGTGGGGATGTGATCGGCGCAACCTGTGGGCCGAAGGGCCTGTTTGTGCTGTGGCTTTCTATGTTCTATGTTCTATGTTTCTCCTCAGTGTGAGTGCGTTGGTGAGCAGTCAGGGTGGATGACTGTCCAAAACTCTTTCCATAGGATGTGCAGCTGAACGGTTTCCCCTCAATGTGAATTTGCTTGTGTGTCCAAAGGCCGGATGACCGAGTGAATCTCTCACCGCACACAGAGCAGGTGAACGGCTTCTTCCCAGTGTGAATTCGCTGGTGTGTAGCGAGGCTGGATGTGCTGTTGAACCTCTTCCCACAGTGAGTGCAGCTGAAGGGCCTCTCCTCAGTGTGAATTCTCTGGTGTAACATCAGGTAGGTTGTCTTGGTAAATCCCTTCCCATACACACAACAGAGGAATGGTTTCTCCCCGGTGTGAATGTGTCGATGGATTTCCAGCTGGAATGAAGATTTGAATCCTTTACCACAGGCCCCACATTTCCAAGGTTTCTCCATGGTGCCAGTGTCCTTGTGTCTCTCTAGGTTAGAGGATCAGTTGAAGTCTCGTCCACACATCGAACAGGAGGTGCAGCTGAATGGCCTCTCCCCAGTGTGAACTCGCTGATGACTCACTAGACTGGATGACTGAGTGAATCCCTGTCCACAGACTGAACAGGGGAAAGGCTTCTCCCCAGTGTGAAGTCGCTGGTGTTCTTCAAGGCTGTGTGAATACCTGAGCCTCTTTCCACAGGACGTGCAGCTGAACGGCTTCTCCTCAGAATGAATTCGCTGGTGTGTCACCAGGTTGGAGGACTTTGTGAATCCCTTCCCACACATGAAGCAGGTGAATGGCCTCTCCCCAGTGTGAACTCACTGATGTTGACTGAGATCGGATGAAGACCTGAAACTTTTTCCACTGTGAGTGCAGCTGAACAACTACTCCTCAGTGTGAATGCGCTGGTGTAACATGAGGCCGGTTGGCTGAGTAAATCCCTTTCCACACACGGAACAGGTGAATGGCCGCTCGCCAGTGTGAGTGCGTCAGTGATTGTCCAACAGGGATGGGGAATTGAATCCTTTCCCACAATCCTCACATTTCCAAGGTTTCTCCATGGTGCCGGTGTCCTTGTGTCTCTCCAGGTTGGATGATTAGTTGAAGCCTCGTCCACACACAGAACACGTGTATGGTTTCTCCTCGCTGTGAATGCTGCAATGTTTTATTAGGCTGTGCAACTGATTGAAGCTCTTTCTGCAGTCCGTTCACTGGAACACTCTCGGGGGTGTGTGTGTGTGTCGGTGCTTTTCCAGTCACACTGAAGTTTAAAATCTTTCCCTCAGACAGAACAAACGAACAATTCTCCTTTAATCCTCAAAGGTGATGACATTCAGATCCTGGTGAACCAGCTGACTGTCAGATGAAATTTGGCATGAATTTTGGTTTCCTATCTGTAATCCTCTTAATATTCTGTAAAAGGAGTTTACAAAAGTCATCACTGACAGTCCATTTTGAACAGACAATTCCAGTTTCTCCAGAACATTTTTTCCACTCTCGTTCCCCCAAATCTGTAAATCCCGTCCCACACACTCTCCCTCCTCCCCGGGCTGAAATCCAAAGTAAGAATTTTAACAACACCAGGAAATTTCCACTCCATCTGACGAAGGAGCAGCGCTCTGAAAGCTAATGGCATTTGCTACCAAATAAACCTGTTGGACTTTAACCTGGTGTTGTTAAAACACTTACTGTGTTTACCCCAGTCCAACGCCAGCATCTCCACATCCTGAAATCCAAACCCATCTCCCCATTTCTTTCCTCCACTCCCAGTTTTCTCCCTCCCTCTCCTCTGTCTGGGTTCAGTTCTCCAGCTCCTGTCTGCAGACTGACAATAAAACCAATGGGTCTTATTGGGGCCTCCAGCAGGTGTTTGTGAATCCTCCCCGCCCACCTCACGATGCCCCGGGGTGATTGACGGCAGGTCCGGACCAATAGAAAGAGGGGGCGGGGCTGGAGGACAGAGCGGGAGCGGTTGGTCCTCCAACCAATCGGAGGGGGAGTGGGGCCGGGGTGGCGGCGGGAGGCCCGAGGCTCTCATTGCGCATGCTCTGGGCCGCACAGGATCCCGATAGAGGGAATCTGGGCCTGTTCCGGGGAAAAGCCCGAGCTGATTTCCCCGGTTCACAACCCGCTCCCGAGCTTTGTATTCGGGGCTTGGGGCCTGACATCCACCCGCCGGCTCCATCCCCCCCCCAGCCGGCTCCATCCCTCCCTCATTCCCCATCCGCCGGCTCCATCCCCCCCCAGCCGGCTCCATCCCTCCCTCATTCCCCACCCGCCGGCTCCGTCCCCCCCTCATTCCCCACCAGCCGGCTCCGTCCCCCCCTCATTACCCACCAGCCGGCTCCATCCCTCATTCCCCACCCGCCGGCTCCATCCCCCCCTCATTCCCCACCCGCCGGCTCCATCCCTCCCTCATTCCCCACCCGCCGGTTTCTGATGCGATGAGAATTTCCACCGCCTCAACCCTGAGCTCCCAGCGGCACTGCGCATGCTCCACACCACAATGCCCGGGCAGTGATTGACGGTAACTCTGGACCAATAGGATGAGGGGGCGGGGCTGGAGGACCGAGCGGGAGCAGCTGGTCCTCCGAACAGTGGTTAGCGCTGCTGCCTCACGGCGCCAGGGACCCGGGTTCAATTCTGGCCTCGGGTGTGGAGTTTGCATGTTCTCCCCGAGTTTAACGTGGGTTTCCTCCGGTTCCTCCCACAGCTCAAACATGTACGGATTTCATGGATTGACCATGATGAATATGTGGGGTTGCGGAGATAGGGCAGAGGAAACGGCCTGGGTGAATGCTGGTTCGGCGAGTCGGTGCAGACCAGATGGGCTGAAGGGCCTCTTTCTGCACTGTCGGGATTCTATGGTTCAATCGGAGTGAATGAGGGAAAGATCTGAGCCCAGACTGGCGGAGACTCTGCATCATTTTGAAAGCTGCTTTATGTCAAACTCCACGAGAAAAATGGACCTTTTTGTTTGTGGCTTTAAGCAGATGATGGGAAAGGAAGGGATCTGGGGAGTAGCAGACACTTTATGTTGCTTTGGGAGAGTGGGACCTGTGTAGATGTCATGTTTCACACAACACACAGTCAGCTTGTGGTTTCATCCTGAAGACAAATCTCCTAATTGTATAATTGAAATCAGTCAATGGAATTTTCAGGAAATTGTCTGCTTGGAGAGGAAGATTTATGTTACAGTAAATGAAAAGCAGAACAGACTGACACCTAAACACAGAGATCCACAAACACTCTCTCCCTCTGTCTCACATAGAAGCATCCTTTCCTCACATACAGATACAGGCACATGCGCACAGCTATATTCCTGAATACTCACATACACTCATGTATACACCAACTCCCACACATAAACACACAAGGGATACTTCATGTCCTTTTGGGCAGACAACACCTGCCAACCTGACTAATTTTGGAGTTAAGTGTTCATGTAAGGGCCAAAAATTGCAAGGGATTCAAGGAAAAAATGATGCTCCAAAGATGATGTTGTTTTGACCATTCAATTCCACCTCTTTTTTTGAACCTTAAATCTATACTGAACCACGCTTGGTACAGAGACAACAGCAAAACATTAACATTGAGTGATCATTGCCACCTATGCAGTGTATAGACTGAGGTGATCAATCATATATTTGCTGTCAGGCATGGAAATGTTTGTCTGAAAAATGTCATGCCAGTGTGGTGGAAATCTGAGAAGTGATACATATCTTGATATATTTGGATATATGTTTGGATTTTGATCTCTGGAAATTGGGGAGTATTTGTGCAGAATTGTCCCTCATGAAATTAAATGAGTGTGGTAGAGTCCATGATGAGATGGACATGCATAAGAGCAGAAGAAATGGACTTGAAGTCAAATGATCATTTCTCACAACTACAAGATTTATTGCAGTGATTAGTCAAGGCTCCTCCAATTGCACCTTCCAATCTTGTGAACTCTGAACCTAAAAGATCATGGACAGCAGGTGTGTATGACCTCCACCGCCTTCACGTTCCCCTCCAAATTGCACACCATCCTGACTTGGAATTATATTGCTATTATATTGCATTGCATCATTGTCACTGCATTGAAATCGTGGATCACCTCCCAAAGAGAAGTGGGGCGTGTACTGACACCATATGGACTGCAGCTGATCAAGAAGTTGGCTCACCACCATTTTGGAGTGTGGCTTTTGCCAGCCACACCCACATATCAAGAAGTAAAAATCCATGTGTGCTAATCTTAACACCTTGTGAAGTAAACCTCAAAATTTCAAAATACCCCACTCATTGAGGGAAATATGCAAAGCTAATGTGTAGAAAGTAGCTGCATCTTGCTTGTTTCTGTACAGGATTTAGATTTCACTATTTCCACAGCCTTCAGTAAAATCAATGGCATAAAATCAATTTCCGAAATAATTGAGATTCTAAGGGCAGCACAGTGGTTAGCACTACTGCCTCACAGCGCCAGTGACCCAGCTTTGATTCCTGGCTTGGGGCACTGTCTTTGCAGAATATGCCTGTTCTGCCAGTGTCTGTGTGTGTTTTCCTTCTTGGTGCTCTGGTTTCCTGCCACAGTCCAAAGACGTGCTGGTTGGGTGCATTGGCCATGCTAAATTCTCCCTCAGCGTACCTGAACAGATGCTGGAGTGTGGCGATGAGGGGATTTTCACAGGAACTTCATTGCAGTGTTAATGTAAGCCCAGTTGTGACACTAATAAATAAAATAAATTGTGTTATGAGCCCCATTTGGAGATAGTATGCAATATATAATTTAATTCTGGGATAATTACAGTCACTAACTTTCCTCTTGTAATTTTGGCAGATCATAGATGCTAAATCCTGTCACACTAATGGCCTAGTTATTGAAGGAAATTCTGAGACAGGCTACAAGGAGACAGAGCATAATGTTGTTGTGACACTGTGATCCAATATTCTCCTAGCATTGATCATAGCTGCTCCAATGTGTTAGAACATTGCACTTTATCTAACAGTCACCGTTCACATTGTACATCTTCATAATTAATTGCACTATTCCTGATATTCATGTGCTACTGAGATACCAGTGAATTCACAGGTGACTGTAGGAGAGGGTTTCTGCTCTTATTTCTACCTTCAGGTGACTTTTGATTTCTGAACAATTCCAATTTCCTTCTCTGAATTGAGATAATGGTCTGTGCAATCAGGTCTCTGTATGATATGTATCCTAGTTTTATTATTGGCCCTTCAGCCCCAGCTTGCACGCGATAACAACAAAGAAATCACGACAAACCATTTGTTCTATTCAATGGCGGGGTATTTACCCAGCGTCCCAAGCGACGAGGAATGCCTCCGATCCAGGCAATCACGACCGCGCAGGCGCAGTAGTGACCGTGTTCTGAGCATGCGCAGAGTGCTGGGGAGTCGAAGTTGTTGTTTCTTGTCTCCGCGGCGGGTAAGGAAGCGGCGTGTCTGAGGGAGCGATGGGCGCAAAGGGAGGGCGGTAAGGTTTCATGAACACTTCGTGAATTCAAACCCCAAACACGAAGATCCTGGGCCAGTCCCGGGTTTGTCCAGAGCCATTCTGCTTCTGCAGAGACAAGCATGGATAAACGGCCGCCATCTTTAATGAGGCGATGCGCAGTAATGCGCATGCGCGGTGCTCCCTGTCAGCAGGAGGAGAGAATGTTGTGATTTTCATTGAATCCCAACAGCGCAGAAAGAGGCCATTCGGCCCATCGAGTCTGCACCGACCACAATCCCACCCAGGCCCCATCCCCTTAACCCCATGCATTTACCCTAGCTAGTCCCCCTGACATAAAGGGGCAATTTAACATGGCCAATCCACCTAACCTGTGGGAGGAAACAGGAGCACCCGGAGGAAACCCATACAGACAGGAGGAGAATGTACAAACTCCACACTGACAGTGACCCAAGCCGGGAATCGAATCCATGTCCCTGCTGCTGTGAGGCAGCAGTGCCTGCCACCGTCCCACCCCCTCATTTCGAGGTTAGTGCTTTGTGCAGACCCAGACTGAGTGGCAGGTTCCTTTCCCTGAAGGGCATTAATGTACTGGTTGGGATTTTACACAAATCCAGCTGCTTTCATGGTCACATTTTCCTTCCTGCTGTCCCCATAAATTACCAGATTTATTCAGCTCAATTTCACAACCTGCCTTTGTGTTTTTGTGGGTTATCTCTCACTCCCTTGTTTCTGTTTTAAATCAATTTCACAGGTTTTAGGAGGACTTGCAGTCAGGAAATTCAAACCATACATCACATCCGGGTCTGACAGTCGCACAACTTATCACAACGTGAATATCATCGAATTTTGAACATGGAAGAAAAAAGCACCATTCACAGTGGAGATAAACCGTACATGTGTTCTGTGTGTGGACGAGGCTTCAACCAATCATCTGACCTGTCGAAACACAAGCGCAGTCACACCAGGAAGAAACCGTGGAAATGTGAGGATTGTGGGAAGGGATTCAGATCCCCATCTCACCTTGAAAAGCATTGCCGCTGTCACACTGGGGAGAAGCCATTCACCTGCTCTGACTGTGGGAAGGGATTCACTCAGTCAACCAACCTGCAAAGACACCAGCGAGTTCACAGTGGGGAGAGGCCATTGGCCTCCTCTGAGTGTGCAATGAAACGCCAACTAGTTCACACCGGGGAGAAGCCATTCATCTGCTCCGAGTGTGGGAAGAGATTCTCAAGGTCACCTAACCTGCTGATGCACCAGCGAGTTCACACTGAAGAGAAACCTTTTAAATGCTCTGACTGTGGGAAGTGCTATAAAAGTTCTGGGGAACTTTTGTCCCATCAACGTGTTCACACCGATGCGAGACCGTTCAGGTGCTCTCACTGCGGGAGTGGGTTCAAGACATCCTATGCCCTAACTAAACACCAATGCACTCACACTGATGAGAAACCTTTCAGATGCTCTCAGTGTGGCACTGCATTCAGGCAAATGAGTAACCTGTCTGAACACCAGCGCACTCATACTGGGGAGAGGCCATTCACTTGCTCTCAGTGTGGGAAGGGATTCGCTCATTCATGTACCCTGCAGAGACACCAGCGAGTTCACACTCACGAGAAACCTTACATCTGCTCCAAATGTGGAAGAGGATTCACTCAGTTATCGACCCTGCTGAAACACCAGCAAGTTCACACGACTGAGAGACCATTTAAATGTCCAGACTGTGGGAAGAGCTATTAAAGTTCTGGGGAACTGATGCGCCATCAACGTGTTCACACTGATGAGAGACCGTTCAGGTGTTCTCACTGTAAGACTGGGTTCAAGACATCATCTGCCCTCACTTCACACCAGCGCACCCACACTGAGGAGAGACCGTTTAAATGCCCAGACTGTGGGAAATGCTATAAAAGTTCAGGAGAACTGGTACGTCATCAACGTGTTCACACTGGGGAGAGACCGTTCAGGTGCTCTGACTGTGGGACTAGGTTCCGAGAATTATCTCATCTCACTGTGCACCGGCGCACTCACACTGGGGAGAGGCCATTCACCTGCTCTGTGTGTGGGAAGGCATTTGCTTCTTCATCCAATCTGCTGACACACCAGCGAGTTCATAAATGACGACAGTGATTGGATTTTGCCATTATTTACATCCAGAAATGAAGCATGTCGATTGGGCTCTGTTTCTGCTGATGTTCATAAACTCCATCTCAGCTGAGTTCATATTCCAGATAAATGTTAAATCAATCAGATTTGTGTTGAATCTTTTTAATATCTCGAACATAGATCAATTCCTACTGAAGGTCTCTCCCTCGCCCTTGTCTCCTCCATCCTCACCTCCAGCAACAAGCGAGGAGCTCATGGAGCTTCTTTGTCATTAAGCTTGAGACAATCTGATCAGCTGTTTCTGCTGCTTCCCTCCCTTCCACAAGCCCACCGGGACAAACTGTCTTTACCGTGGTCAATCCACCCGACCTACTCATCTTTGGACTGTGGGAAACCGGAGCACCCGAAGGAAACCCACGCAGACATGGGAGAATGGACAAATTTGACAAAGACAGTCCCCTGAGGTCGGAATTGAACCGGGGTCGCCGGTGCTGTGAGGCAGCAGTGCTAACCACTGTGCCACCGTGCTGCCTACCTCATCTACTAACACCTCAATGAGTTCATGTGTCTTCAGGAGCTGCATTCTGCAGTTATTGCTGCTGTTAATCACATTCAAGACAAAATGTGTGGGATATTCCTGAGGTGTGTAAGAAATGTATCCCAACCACTCTCTTCCATGGTTCAGAGCTCTTCAACACGGGCGGCACTGTGGCACAGTGGTTGGAATGCTGCCTCACAGCGCCAGGGACCCGGGTTCAATTTCCAGCTTGGGTCACCGTCTGTGTGGAGTTTGCACATTTTCCCCGTGTCTACGTGGGTTTCCTCCGGGTGCTCCGGTTTCCTCCCACAGTCCAAAGATGTGAGGGTTAGGTGAATTGGCCATGATAAAATGCCCCTTAGTGTCGGGGCACTAGCTAAGATAAATTCATGGCGTTATGGGGATAGGGCCTGGGTGGGATTGTGGTCAGTGCAGATTCGATGGACCGAATGGCCTCCTTCTGCATTGTAGGATTCTAAGACACGGAACAAAGACTCCTTTACAACTGTGTTTAGAGTTGTGAAGAACAGCGGTGAATGCTGGCAGTGTGCTGTTAAATTAAAGATTGGTTTAAATCTGGGATCTGTTCCTGAAACAGCAGGTTTAAATTTGCAGACTGAAAATGACTGGTCAACATTTTGTGAAGATTATTTTTAATTCATTGCTTGTGGCCTATCCCTAACTGCCCTTGAACTGAGCAGCTTGCTTGCTGGACCATTCCAGAGTCAACCACATCGTGTGGACCTGGATTCACATGAAAGACTTACAGATGCTGCCAGACCTGCTGAGATTTTCCAGCATCCTCTGGCCTTATTCTGGAGTCGTATAAATTCCTTCCCTAAAGGGCATCAGTGAACATCGGTGAACCAAATGGGTTTGAACAGCAATGGTTTCATGGTCATCGCTAGACCTTTAATTACAGATTTTTATTGACTTCAGATTTCACCATTTGCTGTGGTGTGATTGGAAGCTGGCTCCCCAGTGCATTACCCTCGGACTCTGGGCTCCCAGCCCAGTGACAATACCACCACACCATCAGATTGAGAGCATTTGTGTGACAGTCCTGAGTCTACAACTTTCAGACCGGTGTTAATATGTTTAAAATAAACCGTTTTAAAATAAATCAATTCAAGTCTACATTACATACTAGTTGAAGGAATTCACAGGAGCCTGGGACAGTTATACAACAGACATGAGGAGCTGCAGTGTGTTTGCAGGAATGCCCTGTTTTATTGATGTGTGTGTGTTCTGACACCAGGATAACTAAAAATACACAAACCTGGAACATTCCCTGACTCCATTCCCAACAGTTTCTCTGGGATTACTCCTTCTGTTCAGTGAGTTCAGGGGAATGCTCACAGAGGGAATGGAGCAGGGAGCAAGGATCCCTGGGGTGATGTTCAGTGAGTTCAGGGGGATGGAGTCAGAGGGAATGGAGCAAGGAGTGAGGATCCCTGGGGGGATGGAGTCAGGGGGATGGAGCAGGGAGAGAGGGTCCCTGGGATGATGTTCAGGGGGATGGAGCAGGGGGGAAGGATCCCTGGGGTGATGCTCAGTGAGTTCAGGGGGATGGAGTCAGAGGGAATGGAGCAGGGAGGGAGGATCCCTGGGGTGATGCTCAGTGAGTTCAGGGGGATGGAGTCAGAGGGAATGGAGCAGGGAGAGAGGGTCCCTGGGGTGATGCTCAGTGAGTTCAGGGGGATGGAGTCAGAGGGAATGGAGCAGGGAGAGAGGGTCCCTGGGGTGATGCTCTGAGTTCAGGGGGATGGAGTCAGAGGGAATGGAGCAGGGAGAGAGGGTCCCTGGGGTGATGCTCAGTGAGTTCAGGGGGATGGAGTCAGAGGGAATGGAGCAGGGAGGAAGGATCCCTGGGGGGATGCTCAGGGGAATGGAGCAGGGAGAGAGGGTCCATGGGGTGATGCTCAGTGAGTTCAGGGGGATGGAGTCAGAGGGAATGGAGCAGGGAGGGAGGATCCCTGGGGTGATGTTCAGGGGGATGGAGCAGGGGGGAAGGAGCCCTGGGGTGATGCTCTGAGTTCAGGGGGATGGAGTCAGAGGGAATGGAGCAGGGAGAGAGGATCCCTGGGGTGATGTTCAAGGGGATGGAGCAGGGAGGAAGGATCCCTGGGATGATGTTCAGAGGGAATGGAGCAGGGTGAGAGGATCCCTGGGGGGATGCTCAGTGAGTTCAGGGGGATGGAGTCAGGGGGAATGGAGCAGGGATAGAGGGTCCCTGGGGGGATGCTCTGAGTTCAGGGGAATGGAGTCAGAGGGAATGGAGCCTATTGGGAACAATGAGTAATTGTAAAAGGAGTCAGAGTGTGAATTGGTACAAAGAGTAAAGCTTGAAGCAGAGAGTCAGTGTGTGTTCACCAGAAAGTGGAGCGTGTGCATGTCTAACAGACAGGGGGGAGAGAGGATGAATGAGGGTGAAGACCTTGCCAGCTTTGACAAAGGGTCATCTGGACTCGAAACGTCAGCTCTTTTCTCTCCTCACAGATGCTGCCAGACCTGCTGAGATTTTCTAGCATTTTCTCTTTTGGTTTCAGATTCCAGCATCCGCAATAATTTGCTTTTTATGTATGAAGAGAGCTGAGAGAGGTGTTAAAAGTGTCCATGAAGCGATCAGAATATGTGAATGGCAGAACAGTGGTACAGATGTTTAAGGCAGTTGCCCTGAATGTGGGGGGGGGGGGGGGGGGGTGGGGGTGGACAAGGCAGAAACAGTTGCCCTGAATGGGGGGTGGGGTGGACAAGGCAGAAAGCAAGAATGGAGAACTGGAAATATGGAAGTGAGAAAGAAGGATGATAAAATGGATGAATAAGACAAAAAGAAGAATCAGAATTAAATGAAATAAATGGAAATGGAGTGTAGGTGGAGGGGAGAGTTCACGCTGTGAATGTTGAATTCAATGTTGAGTCCAGAAGGCTGTAAAGTGTCCAATTGGAAGATGAGGTGCTGTTCCACCAGTTTGCATTGGGGTTCACTGGAACATTGCAAGGACCAACATGTGGACAGGAGAGTAGGGTGGTGTGTTGAACTGACAGGAAGGTCTGGGTTTTGCTTGTGGATGGTGTTCAGCAAAACAGACAACCAGTCTGCATTTGGTCTCTCCAGTGTGGAGTCGACCACATTGGGAGCAGCGAATGCAATAGACCAGATTGAAGGAGATGTCTGAAACGCTGCTTCACCTGAAATGGTGTTTGGGACCTGGGACAGTGAGCAGGGAGGAGGTAAAAGGGTAGGTGTTGCACCTTCAACCATTGCATGGGAAGGCTACATGGACAGGGGGTGAGATGGTGGGTGTGATGGAGGAATGGACCAGGGTGTCCCAGAGAGAACGGTCCTTGTGAGTTCTTGCTGAGGAGGGTGGAGGTGGCGGGAGGGGGGGGGGGGGGGGGTGGGGGGGTGGGGGGGGGGGGTGAGGGGAAGGTGTGATGCGTAGTGGCACCATGCTGGAGTTGGCAGAAATGGCAGAGGATGATCCTTTGAATGCGGAGGCTGGTGGGGTGAAAAGTGAGGACATGGGGAAGCCTATTCTGGTTCTGGGAGGGAGAGGAGGGGGTGACAGCAGTGGCTGGGGAATGGGTCGGTCATGGTCAAGTGCCCTGTCAACCACAGTAGGTGAAAAACCACAATTGGCGAAAGAAAGACATGGGCAACACTATTTTGGAAAATAGCATTATCAGGACAGATGTGGCGGAGGTGAAGGAACTGAGAGAATGAGATGGAGTCCTTTCAGGATATGGGGTGTGAAGAACTGTAGTCAAGGTAGTTGTAGGTGTCGGTGTGCTTGTAATAGATACCAGTGATATTATCACCAGAAATTGACACAGTAAAGAGTCTCAGAACACCAGGTTAAAGTCCAACAGGTTTATTTGGTATCATGAGCTTTCGGGGCACTGCTCCTTCATCAGGTGAGTCACTCAGACCTTAACCTGGTGTTGTGAGACTTCTTACTGTACCTACGCCAGTCCAACGCCGGCATCTCCACATCATGACTACCAGAAATGGAGTCAGAAATGTCAAGGAGGGGGAAGAGAAGTCTCAGAGATGGACAATGTGAAGGTCCATCTCTGACAATCACGAGCATGAACTCTCCCCTCCACCTTCACCCATTTCAGCAATTTCCATTTATTTTAAAAGCAAAATATTGTTGATGCTGTAATCTGAAACAAAAACAGAAAATGCTGGAAAACCTCAGCAGATCTGACAGCATCTGTGGGGAGAGAATAGAGCCAATGTTTCAAGTCGAGATGACCCTTCATCAGAGCTCTGTCACATCTGAAGTGACATGGGCTCTTAGTCTCGCCATGAAAACCAGCAGCAACAGAGCAAAATTGAACATTGCAGACAGGTCGATTGTAGGCCTGGCGCTGTTGGCAGTTTTTGTAATGTTGTGATTATCCCATTTGCCTAACACACGAAGGTTCAAAACTGGGCAGAAACATGAATGAAACTTTACCATTTAGGGTGAGGGAAATCTGCATGATTTCAGTTATTTGCTGAACATTATCCAAATCTCGATGTTACAGACATATTGGCCAGTATTTTACAGCATCGCTCTGGTGAGGCTCATAAAATCCCACCCGAGGCCAATGGTAAAATTCCAGCTATTATCTTTGCTCTGACCTCGGTACAAATGCTTTCAGGAAAATCAGGAATGCGATATTTTAAAACGCAACAAGGAAATAAATGTTTGCATTTTGACACCGTGCACATATTAGCAATTTGTTCAGTCCACAACAGAATTTGTAGGTGTAGACTAACATAGTTAATTACCACCTGAAACATGTCTAATAGTATTGCGTGCTCATAAAGACAGACACTAAAGTGATACTGTAACTGAACTAGAGGAAATGACGCACATTGCGCAAAACAATCTTTTTTTAAAAATCGGTCTTCACAATAGAGAAATAGAAAAAAACACTTGGCAGATGAGGAAATTGAGAATCAGTGCGGATCTGCTGGACTCTCCTATAGATAAATTCATAGAATTCGTAGAAACCCTACAGTGCAGAAGGAGGCCATTCGGCCACAATCCCACCCAGGCCCTACCCCCACATATTTACCCACTAATCCCTCTAACCTACGCATCCCAGGACTCCAAGGGGCAATTTTTAACCTGGCCAATCAACCTAACCCACACATCTTTGGACTGTGGGAGGAAACCGGAGCACCCGGAGGAAACCCACACAGACACGAGGAGAATGTGCAAACTCCACACAGACAGTGACCCGAGCCAGGAATCGAACCCAGGACCCTGGAGCTGTGAAGCAGCAGTGCTCACCACTGTGCTACCGTGCCGCCCGTGGGATTTAAGTGCCAGAATGTTTCACACCCAGAATAAAGAAGGATCAAGTATAACTAACTGATCATTTCTAAATCTCTTCCCATTAAAGATATTTGATTTTGTTTAAAGACTGACTCAATCTCAAATAAGCACCATGGGATGTGTGTTACCCAGTGACTCGATCTGTATTGTTGGTCAGTCACATTTGCAATTCAATGTGATATAGTTCAGAGATATGCAATTCAGAATGATGACATCTATGTTAAATAAATGTATTGATATTAAATGTTGAATAATGAAACAAATACCGAGTAATATAGACTGAGAATGATGAATTTGGCACAGTGGTTAGCACTGCTGCTTCATGGTGTCAGGGACCCAGGTTCGATTCCAGCCTTGGGAAGGAAATCTGTGTGGCATCTGCATATTGTCCCCGTCTCTGTGTACGTTTCCTCAAATGTGCAGGTTAGGTGGATTGGCCATGCTGAATTGCCCCTTGGTGTCATGGGATTAGCAGTGCAAATATATAGGGTTATGCGGATAGGATCTGGTTGGGATTGTTGTCGGTGCAGACTCGATGGACTGACTGGCCTCTTTCTGCACTTTAGGGATTCTATAATTGAGCAGAAATAATTGCTCCTTTAGACATTTGCCAGACGGACACTTTTAAATTTTGAAGTTCAATATAAGTTGAGACATCAGGTTGAAAGTAAAAGTTGTCTTCTTGTATTAAGTGGCATGGGCTCTCAGTCTAACTATTGGAACCTGCAGTAACATAGCAGAGTTGAACATTGCCGACAGGCCGATTGGCTGCCCTGTGCTGTCAACAGCTTCTGCAGTGTAGTGGTTATCACGTTTACCTCGCATGTGAAAGGTCCCCGTTCCGAAACCAGGCTAAAACTTGAATGGCAATGTTTCCTGTTCAGTTTGAAGGACGTTTGCAGAATTTCTTGCTGAATTCTATGTGAATCTGGTATCTTATAGGGTTATTTATTCGCTGGCTCTCTTGGCTCTATTCTCTCTCCACAGATGCTGTCACACCTGCTGGGATTTTCCAGCATTTCCTGTTTTTGTTTCAGATTCCAGCATCCACAGTTTTTTGCTTTTACTTATTCGCTCTGACTTGGGCCTCAAAATTCATTCAGGACAAAATACTGGATTCTCATGTGAAGAAAAGGATGGCGTATGGGAGGAAACTGGAGCACCCAGAAGAAACCCACATAGAACGTGCAAACTCTGCACAGACAATGATCCAAGGATGGGAATCAAACCCAGGTTCTTGACGCTGTGAGGCAGCAATGCTAACGACTGTGCCACACTGAAGGATCAGCCTGGTGGCAGCTTTACTCATGATATCCAGTTACATTAGAGGCAGAATAGAAAGGAAATAAAATTAAAATACTGCGGATGTTGGAATTGTGAAATTTAAACTGAAAATGCTGGACTGGCAGCATCTGTGGAGAAACCCATTACAATAGATATTTATGATTTTGATTGCTGATTGAGGAGGCAAGGTCCTTTAGGTTTTATTGACGTTTTATACTGTGTTACACGTTTTTTGAGGCGAAAAAAGCGATGTAAATACCTCTGAGGTTAAGTGACGTCCATCTTTGTGCGGGGCAGACGTGCTCCGTTTGACAAGGTGAAGTGTCGGAGCCGATGTGCCCCTAACAAAGATGGCTGCGATGTGGGGGCGGGGCAATGGGCTGAGGAGGTTGGGACCGCACATGCGCATTGCTGCGGTTGTGGTTTGTTGACGGAAGCGCGCGGCTTCTTCTTCGGATCGGAATCAGATTTGAAAGCGGTTAACTGTCGCCGGCGTTGCCATGGCTGCAGGGGCGGGGCTTGTCAACCGCGCGCGCTGGCACAAGTGGACCCTCGAGTTTAACCTGAGCGGCAGCAGCAGCTGCGGAGGCCGCGCGGGGAGCCGGGGGCTCAAGTAAGCGGCAAGCCGGGTCAGCCCGCCTCTCCCGAGGGGACGCCACCGCACACTGACCCGGGGATGTGGAACCAACCCAAAACTTCCCAACCCCGGGTTTTTCACGCGTCTTTTACTCCTCACCGAGCCCCTCAGCACAAAGCAGCCCCTCAAATCCCCCAGAAACCACTCAGACCCCACTTGGCATCTTTTCCCCAGGTCATGACCCTGAGATGCCCTTTTGGTTTCAGCCCCTCCACCTGATCAGGTGCCAACTGCGGTGGTGGTTGGAGGAACGATTGCTCGTTTCCAGGGCCGGGTGCTGAACTGGATCTCTCTCAATGTCCCGCAGTGTTTGTTTTCAAGATACAATTTGGTACATGTGGTGATTTGTCGCTTTGTCCCTCAATGGAGGGCAAGTGGATTGGCACCCTGATTGACACTAATCCACTTCTGCAGCCCTCCATTCCCCTGGCAGTTTGGTACACGCAACGGCAGTGTGTGTCTGAGGTTTGCCCAAGCTTTAGTTCATGCTGGCACTATTGTCACCACGTTGGGGTCCTCAACAGAGAGACTCCCTCTTTAAACAAGGTCTTGAAAGGGTGACCAATTTGTGTTTTCTGTTTCTCACAGGAGCCGTGATCAACAGTGTGGCCAGAGAGACTCCATGTACCCAGTCGCATATTCGGACAAACAGCTACCGGACATCCGCGTCCAAGAAACAGACCGGATCCGAGTTGAGAAGGTAAGTTAGATTTGAATGTGTCTTTAGTGTGTGGCTGACAACGCCCCTGGTTTGTCCACAGTGGTGAAGTGCCTTGGTGAACCACAGCAGCCTGTTTGATAAAGGGACTTATTGAGTTAATTGTTACTTCCAGACCTGTGTATAAGATCAGCATATGGCCTCCCCAAACCGGCCCCCTTTACTGATACCCTGCTCACTTTCTGTTTTCATCACCTTGGGCCCATTGAAACAGCTGCCCATGAATCTGTTCATCATGTACATGGCTGGCAACACCATCTCCATCCTCCCTATCATGATGGTGTGCATGATGGCCTGGAGACCCATACAGGCCTTGATGTCCATGTCTGCAAGTGAGTATTGTATTGAATCTGCAGCTCAGAAACAGCTCTGAACTGGCATCACTTGAATGCAGCTTAGAACAGTGTGCTAAGAGTTGGGTGATTAAGGGACTTAGGGAAGGAAGGGAACGAGGTACCCTTTTGCTTTCTAATATTCTCAGCCTTTGGGAAGTGATCTTCCTCTTCTACAGGAGAAAGAGCGGCGAGCTATTTGCTGAGTATCTGCAAAGTGACTAAAGTTTATTCGATGTCTAAGGATCAAAATCGTATAGCAACTGCTGGTAAGGTTAATAAAATATATAAAATCAAAAGTAAAATACATCATTGGATAAAATAATTAAATACTTTTTTCGCACACATTAAAGATGGGAGGACAGGTGATGTGTCACAGCTGCAGCGTGTGGGAGCTCCTGGGTGTCAGTTTGATCGAGGGCAAACACATCTGCAGTAAGTGTTTGAAGTTCAAGCAGCTCCGGTTAGAGTTTATGAGCTGGAGGCTGAACTACAGACACTGCGATGCATCAGGGAGGGGGAACATTACCTGGATTCTTTACACCAGGAAGCAGTCACACCTCTTAGGACAGGACCTGCTGATTTGGTCAGTGATCAGGGACAGGAGGATGACTGTGAGTGAGGCAGGTAAGGGGATTCAGGTGGTAGGAGCCTCAGCCTTCACAATTGTCCAACCGGATTGCAGTTTTTTCAGCTTGTTTATGCTGCAGGGTGGATGAGCAAACTGACCTTGGCACCGTGGTACAGGAAGCCATTCAAGTTGGAGGAGAAAAAGGGAATGTAGGGGTAGTATGGGATGGTGTAATCAGAGGGATTCACACTGTTCTCTGCAGCAAAGAGCATGAGTCCAGATCGCTGTGTTGCCTTGTGCCAGGGTTCAGGACATCTGCTCAGGTCTGAAGAGGAACTTACAGTATTGTGTCGGATCTGCAGCTCAAAAACAGCTGCACGGGGGAGGACCCAGTCATTGTGGTCCATGTAGGTACCAATGACACAGGCAGGACAAAGAAGGAGGTTTTACATGGCTAGTATGAGGACCTAGGTACCAAATTAAGAAGCAGGATCTCAAAGTTCATAATCTGGATAATTACCTTAACTACTTACTAATTGTCTTAGGACAAATCAGATCAGAGAGATGAATGAGTGACTCAAAGATTGGTGTGGGAGGTGGGTTCTGGTTCATGGGGCACTGACACCAGTACTGGGGAAAGCATTTTAAAACTAAATAGTAGACAGGGAAACAAATTTGGGGCAAGGAATCAAAGATTTATAGAAATGACTGGATGAAGGGCTGGTTGGCAAATTTGCCGATGACACAAAGATAGGTGGGAAAGTAAGTTGTGACGAGGACATACGGAGGGTTCAAAAAGACAGAAAGGTTAAGTGAGTGGGAAAATATCTGGTAAATGGAGTAGAATGTGGGCAAATGTGAAATTGTCCATTTCGGCAGGAAGAATGAAAAAGAAGCATTTTGTCTAAACGGTGAGAGATTGCAGAGCTCAGAGATTCAGAGGGATCTGGGTGTTCTAGTACATAAATCACAAAAGGCTAATATGCAAGTAAATCAGTAATTAGGAACACTAATAGAATGTTATCATTCATTGTGAAGGGAATTAAATACAGAACTAGGGAGGTTATGCTTCAGTTGTACAGGTCACTAGTGAGACCACGTCTGGAGTACTATGTACAGTATTGGTCACCTTGTTTAAAGAAGGGTGTAAGTGTGCTGGAGACAGTTCAGAGAAGTTTACCAGACCAATACCTGAAATAATGCGGTGATGCCGGCGTTGGACTGGGGTGGGCACAGTAAGAAGTCTCACAACACCAGGTTAAAGACCAACAGGTTTATTTGGAATTTGGAATCCTTCCGCACCTGACGAAGGAGCAGCGCTCCGAAAGCTCGTGATTCCAAATAAACCAATTGGACTTTAACCTGGTGTTGTGAGACTTCTTACAATGCCTGAAATTGATGGGTTGTGTTACGAGGCAAGGTTGGACAGGCTAGGAGTGTATCCGCTGGAGTTCAGAAGAGTAAATGGCGACTTGTTCCTGCAAGGCCTTGACAGGATGGAGGTAGAGAGGATGTTTCCTCTTGTGGGATAATCCAGAACTAGGGGTCACCGTTTTAAAAAATAAAGCGTCACCCATTTAAAGTAGAGATGAGGAGAATTTTTCTCCAAGTGTCGTGAGTCTTTGGAACTCTCTCCCTGAAAAGGTGGTGGAAGAAGAGTGTTTGAATATTTTAAGCAAAGGTGGATAGATTCTTGGTAAGAAAGGAGGTGAAAGGTTATTGGAGGTCAGCAGGATGAAGATTTGAGGTTACGATCAGGTCAGAGAGTAAAGACCAGTTCTGCTCAATCTCTCCTCATTGCACAGTCCTGTCATCCCAGGAAGCAGTCTGGTGAACGTTTGTTACTCGTCCTCTGGGGCAATTCTCTGGGTAAGGAGACCCAAACTCTGCAGTGTTCCACATGTGGTTTCACCAAAACTCGATACAATTTCAGAAAGATTTCCTCACTCGGAAACTGCATCCCTGGGGAATAAAGGCTAACAGACCATCTGCATCTCTCCTTAGGGATGCTGCCAGACCTGCTGAGATTTTCCAGCATTTTCTCTTTTGGTTCCTCATTCAAACAGACGCAGTAATTTGCTTTTATTTGGTTAGAAGTGGGGGATTTACACACAGAATATTCAAATCAAGGAACGGTTTGTCTCTTCTGAATTTATGTCCTGGTTTAACAGTGATGATCTTTTTGGAAACTCTATTTACAGGATACAGCAATTGGAAATTGGAACATGGAAAACGTTTTGGGGCTGCACAGTGGTTAGCACTGCTGCCACAGAGCGCCAAAGACCAGGGTTCGATTCCAGCCGCGGGCGATTGTCTGTGTGGAGTTTGCACGTTCTCCGTGTCTGCATGGATTTCTTCCCGTGGTCCAAAGATGTGCAGGTTAGGTGGATTAGTCAATAACTGCTCAAAAGATAATCCCAGAAACTACAGGTCAGTCAGTTCAATGCTAGTGATAGGGAAGATTCCTGAAACAATAATTCAGGACATATTTACTAGTCACCTGAGTAAATGTGGGTTAAGAAGGACAGTGTTCAGAGGAAATGGTGTTTATCGAACCTGCTGAAATATTTTGATGAGGTCACAGATCCCGTTGTTGAGGATAATGCTGTTAATGTGGTGAACATGGACTTCCAAAAAGCATCAGATAAATTGCCGCACAGCAGACATCGGAGCACAGGTATGACTCGTGGAATAAAAGGGACAGCAGCAGCATTGACACAAAATTGTCTGGGGGACAGGAAACACACAAAATACTGGTTAATGGATGTTTGGGAGTTCCTCAGGAGCTGGTGTTAACACCCAGCTCTTCCTAATGTATACAAATGACCCAGACCTTGGTGTTCAGGGACAGTTTAGAAATTTGTGGACAGAATCTGTGTCGACTCAGACTGGGTGGCAGGTTTCCTTCCCGAAGGACATTAGTGAACCAGTTGGGTTTTTATGAGAATCCACCAGTTTTAATGGTCACTTTTCCCTGGAGCCGGCCCCGCAAATGACCAGATTCATTCAGCTCAATTTCACAAACTGCCTTTGTGTTTTTGTGGGTTCTCTCTCACTCCATTTTTTTCTGTTTTGAAACAGTTACACAGCATTTTAGAAGAGGAGGATTTGCAGTCGGGAAACTGAAACGAAACATCACATCACAATCTGGTGGAGTTTTCCAATTTATCGTAACTTGAATATCATTTGATTTTGAACATGGAAGGAACAAGCACCATTTACAATGGAGAGAAACCATACACGTGCTCTCTGTGTGGACGAGGCTTCAGCCAATCATCTGACCTGTTGAAACACAAATGCAGTCAATCCAGGAAGAAACCGTGGAAATGCAGGGATTGTGGGAAGGGATTCAAATCCCCGTCTGGCCTGGAAAGTCATTGGCTCAGTCACACTGGGGAGAAACCGTTCACCTGCTTCGAATGTGGGAAGGGATTCACTCGTCAATCCTACCTTCTGATACATCAGCGACTTCACACTGGGGAAAGGCCGTTCACCTGTCCTGTGTGTGGGAAGGGATTCATTCAGTCATCCACCCTGTTGAATCACCAGCGAGTTCACACTGAGGAGAGACCATTTAAATGCTCAGACTGTGGGAAGTGTTACAAATGTTCTGGGGAACTGATGCGCCATCAACATGTTGACAGCAATGAGAGGCCATTCACCTGTTCCTTGTGTGGGAAAGGATTTACTCAGCAATGCAAACTGCAGACACACCAGCGAGTTCACACTGATGAGAGACCTTTTACATGTACAGACTGTGGAAAACACTTTAAAAGTTCCCAGGACTTGATGCAGCATCAACCTGTTCACACTGATGAGAGACCGTTCAGATGCTCTCACTGTGGGTCTGCATTCAAGCGATCGTCTCACCTGACTGTGCACCAGCAAATTCACACTGGGGAGAGGCTGTTCACCTGCCCTGACTGTGGAAAGGGATTTACTCAGTCATCCGTCCTTCTGACACACCGGTGTGTTCAAACTGGGGGGAGACCATTCATCTGCTCTGAGTGTGGGAAGGGATTCCCTTCCTCATCCAAACTTCTGATGCACCAGCACGTTCACACTGGGGAGAGACCGTTCACCTGCTCTGTGTGTGGGAAGGGATTCACTCAGTCATCGAACCTACTGACACACCAGCGAGTTCACACAGGGGAGAGGCCATTCACATGTGCTGAATGTGGGAAGGGATTTGCTTATTTTTCTGTACTGATGAGACACCAACAAGCTCACAAACAACGACAATGATTGGATTTTGCTGTCAGTGACATCCAGGATGATGTTCGTTGGGGTCTGTTGGATGATGTCAATAAATTCCAACCAGTTGTTTGGGCTAATGTTGTGGATAAAGGTCAAATAAATCAGTTTTACATTACTATTTTTATATTGAACACACTGTGTTGCATCCATTTAATGTCTCTAACTCCATTTGGATCCTTTTGAAGGGCTCTCCCTCTCCCCTGTCTTCTCCATCCTCACCTCCAACAACAAGTGTGAGGAGCGCATGGAGCTTCTTTGTCACTAAGGTTGAGGGGAGGTGATGGCCTAGTGGTATTAACACTAGACAGTTAACCCAAAAACTCAGCTAATGTTCTGGGTACCAGGTTTCAATCCCGCCACAGCAGATGGTGAAATCTGAATTCAATAAAAAATATCTGGAATTAAGAATTTACTGATGACCGTGAAACAATTGTCGTAAAAACCCATCTGGTTTAATGATGTCCTTTCGGGAAGGAAATCTGTCGTCCTTGCCTGGTCTGGCCTACATGGGACTCCAGAGCCACAGCAGTGTGGTTGTCTCTAAAATGGCCGAGCAAGCCACTCATAAGGCAGCTCACCACCACCTTCTCAAGGGCAACTTGCAATAAATGCTGGCCATGCAACAACATCCATGTCTCACAAATGAAATTTAAAAAGCTGCCTCTGTTGCTTCCCTTCCTCCCACGAGCCCACCCTTGACCCCGGTGTCTTTGTTCCCCTCCTGCCCATCTCTCATTACAACTTCCAAAATCCCTGTCGTCTCCCAAATCTCTGCCCATATGTCCTGAAATTCCCTGTGTGAATCCCTCCGATTACATTTGTCTTTCCACAGTATTAAACCAGCTCTTACCAAAGTCTCAAATTACTGTGTGAATATGACTGAGGTAAGTTATCTGTCACTGTCCTTCTCAGCCAGTCTGCAGTTATTGACACCATTGACCAAACCATCTTCCTCCAGTGCCTCTCCATTGTTGTCCAGCTGGGTGGGACTGCACACTTCGGATTAATTTCTTTTCTGATTGTAGTCAGAGAATCACCGGCAGTCATTGTGATTATTACAGACAGAGAACAAGTGAATAGAGGGAGCAAAGTAAATGGGGAAAGAGACAGTGAGAGTGAATGGGATGGAAGTTCGTAAACTGAGACAAAGAGAATCAGATTGAGACAGAAAATGGGGTCAACATTGTTCCAAAGAGAAGAGATTAATGCTTTTCAAACCTTCCTGATCATTATAACTTATCAATTTCTGTAAAATATTTTGAGTGAATGGAACAAGGCCTGGATATGAGATTCTGAAACTCCCTCCCTAACTGTCCAGATTAAAGGTGTTTGTTAAGGTCTGTCTCTCCAAACAAGGTTTTGACCATCCATCCTAATATTGTGCTCTGTGACCCAGTAATTCTATTTCCAGATCTATCAGTAATGGACTTGCTGCCGTCTGGAACAAAACTGTTTTCACCACAAAGGCTCCACTGTGATGTAATAGTCTCTATGACATCATCGCAGCAGGACTGGATGACATCATCAGAGTCCATTGTTTCTGAATGATCCACATCAATAACAACAGGAAATACTCATCAAGCTGAGCACATTATCTAGGCTGACACTGCAGTCTGACACTGAGGGACTGCTGCACTCTGACACACACTGTCCTTCACATGGAGCTTGTGGAGGCTCTGGCCACAATCTTCCAATCCTTCTCATAGAGTTGTGGTGCCAAAAGGCTGAGAGATTGGAAATGTTACATCCCTGTTCAAAAAATTACAGAACAATCATCTTAACATCAGCGGTGGAGAAAAATGAAACCAATAATCTGGGGCACAATCAACTGGTACTTGGAAAAGTGTGGATTCTTATTGTCAGCATTTTCTGTTTTAATGCTGAAAACTTCCCTGGATCTCAAGGCTGGGAAAGACATTCTGGAAGGTCATCCCCCCCCCCATTCCTCTCTCTATCCCTCCTCCCATCCCTCCCTACAACAAGAACCATTCACTGTGCACCGCAGTTTCACCCTCATTCCCCCAGTTTGTATTCCAGCCTTTACCACACCCACTCTGCTCCCAGATACTTCACACCATTAGATATTACAATTCAAACTTTATAATCTCTACAATTTAATATTTGTTCAGACAGCAGACAAATCATCAATTCCACTCCCACCCTGAGCTATGGGGATATCTTTATACATTATCTCATTTCACAATAAAACTCACACACTGAATTTCAGATTTGCTTCTGTTGTTTTAATTTGCCCAGCAGATTATTTGGAGTGAGACTGACATCAACCCTTCATGGTCTCAGTCTGTCTCTGTGTTTGTGAGAGTGTCTGAGATAGTGTGTGTGTCTGAGCGTGTGTATGTATGAGTGTGTATCTGTGTGTGCTGTGTGTGTGTTTGTGTGAGATTATAGAAAGATAGAAACTAGAAGCAGGAGGAAGCCATTCGGCCCTTCGAGCCTGCTCCGCCATTCATTTTGATCATGGCTGATCATCGAATTCAATATTCTGATCCCCCTTCTTCCCACACCTTTAGCCCCAAGAGCTATATCTAATTTATTCTTGGAATCCTCTGTATGTGTCTGCATTTTTCTGAGTATTTGTGTGTCTATGAGTTTGTCTGTATTTGTTTCCGAGATTGATATCAGTTATGGGAATAGATTCGTCTGCATTAAAATATATTAAAATAAGAATAGTAGGAATAAGAAAAATACAGCAGCACAATCCTCCAACAAGATCCTTCAGTAATCTGAGAATTCAGTGATTTCCCAGGCAGAGGCCATTTACCTCACATCGCCACAAGAGGGAGCTCCCTCGCTGTGTTTGTGTGTTCACGGCAGCAGGAACGGGTTCCGTTACACAGTGATATGTAACAGAGCAGGAATCCAGGGGAACTGGATTAATTGTTGGATTACACAGTGATATGTTACAGAGCAGGAATCCAGGGGAACTGGATTAATTGTTGGATTACACAGTGATATGTTACAGAGCAGGAATCCAGGGGAACTGGATTAATTGTTAGATTACACAGTGATATGTTACAGAGCAGGAATCCAGGGGAACTGGATTAATTGTTAGATTACACAGTGATATGTTACAGAGCAGTAATCCAGGGGAACTGGATTAATTGTTGGATTACACAGTGATATGTTACAGAGCAGGAATCCAGGGGAACTGGATTAATTGTTAGATTACACAGTGATATGTTACAGAGCTGTAATCCAGGGGAACTGGATTAATTGTTGGATTACACAGTGATATGTTACAGAGCAGGAATCCAGGGGAACTGGATTAATTGTTAGATTACACAGTGATATGTTACAGAGCAGGAATCCAGGGGAACTGGATTAATTGTTAGATTACATAGTGATATGTTACAGAGCAGGAATCCAGGGGAACTGGATTAATTGTTAGATTACACAGTGATATGTTACAGAGCAGAAATCCAGGGGAACTGGATTAATTGTTAGATTACACAGTGAAATGTAACAGAGCAGAAATCCAGGGGAACTGGATTAATTGTTGGATTACACAGTGATATGTAACAGAGCAGTAATCCAGGGGAACTGGATTAATTGTTGGATTACACAGTGATATGCTACAGAGCAGGAATCCAGGGGAACTGGATTAATTGTTAGATTACACAGTGATATGTTACAGAGCAGAAATCCAGGGGAACTGGATTAATTGATGGATTACACAGTGAAATGTAACAGAGCAGAAATCCAGGGGAACTGGATTAATTGTTGGATTACACAGTGATATGTAACAGAGCAGTAATCCAGGGGAACTGGATTAATTGATGGATTACACAGTGATATGTTACAGAGCAGGAATCCAGGGGAACTGGATTAATTGTTAGATTACACAGTGAAATGTAACAGAGCAGAAATCCAGGGGAACTGGATTAATTGTTGGATTACACAGTGATATGTAACAGAGCAGTAATCCAGGGGAACTGGATTAATTGTTGGATTACACAGTGATATTTTACAGAGCAGAAATCCAGGGGAACTGGATTAATTGTTAGATTACACAGTGATATGTTACAGAGCAGTAATCCAGGGGAACTGGATTAATTGTTGGATTACACAGTGACGTATTAAAGAGCAGTAATCCAGGAGAACTGGATTAATTGTTAGATTACACAGTGATATTTTACAGAGCAGAAATCCAGGGGAACTGGATTAATTGTTAGATTACACAGTGATATGTTACAGAGCAGAAATCCAGGGGAACTGGATTAATTGTTGGATTACACAGTGACGTATTAAAGAGCAGTAATCCAGGAGAACTGGATTAATTGTTAGATTACACAGTGATATGTTACAGAGCAGAAATCCAGGGGAACTGGATTAATTGTTGGATTACACAGTGATATTTTACAGAGCAGAAATCCAGGGGAACTGGATTAATTGTTGGATTACACAGTGATATGTTACAGAGCAGTAATCCAGGGGAACTGGATTAATTGTTGGATTACACAGTGATATGTTACAGAGCAGTAATCCAGGGGAACTGGATTAATTGTTGGATTACACAGTGATATGTTACAGAGCAGAAATCCAGGGGAACTGGATTAATTGTTGGATTACACAGTGATATGTTACAGAGCAGGAATCCAGGGGAACTGGATTAATTGTTAGATTACACAGTGATATGCTACAGAGCAGGAATCCAGGGGAACTGGATTAATTGTTAGATTACACAGTGATATGTTACAGAGCAGTAATCCAGGAGAACTGGATTAATTGTTAGATTACACAGTGATATGTTACAGAGCAGTAATCCAGGGGAACTGGATTAATTGTTAGATTACACAGTGATATGTTACAGAGCAGTAATCCAGGAGAACTGGATTAATTGTTGGATGACACAGTGATATGTTACAGAGCAGTAATCCAGGGGAACTGGATTAATTGTTGGATTACACAGTGATATGTTACAGAGCAGGAATCCAGGGGAACTGGATTAATTGTTAGATTACACAGTGATATGTTACAGAGCAGAAATCCAGGGGAACTGGATTAATTGTTAGATTACACAGTGAAATGTAACAGAGCAGAAATCCAGGGGAACTGGATTAATTGTTAGATTACACAGTGATATGTTACAGAGCAGGAATCCAGGGGAACTGGATTAATTGTTAGATTACACAGTGATATGTTACAGAGCAGGAATCCAGGGGAACTGGATTAATTGTTAGATTACACAGTGATATGTTACAGAGCAGGAATCCAGGGGAACTGGATTAATTGTTAGATTACACAGTGATATGTTACAGAGCAGTAATCCAGGGGAACTGGATTAATTGTTAGATTACACAGTGATATGTTACAGAGCAGGAATCCAGGAGAACTGGATTAATTGTTAGATTACACAGTGATATGTTACAGAGCAGTAATCCAGGGGACCTGGATTAATTGTTGGATTACACAGTGATATGTTACAGAGCAGAAATCCAGGGGAACTGGATTAATTGTTAGATTACACAGTGAAATGTAACAGAGCAGAAATCCAGGGGTACTGGATTAATTGTTGGATTACACAGTGATATGTAACAGAGCAGTAATCCAGGGGAACTGGATTAATTGTTGGATTACACAGTGATATGCTACAGAGCAGGAATCCAGGGGAACTGGATTAATTGTCAGATTACACAGTGATATGTTACAGAGCAGGAATCCAGGGGAACTGGATTAATTGATGGATTACACAGTGAAATGTAACAGAGCAGAAATCCAGGGGAACTGGATTAATTGTTGGATTACACAGTGATATGTAACAGAGCAGTAATCCAGGGGAACTGGATTAATTGTTGGATTACACGGTGATATTTTACAGAGCAGAAATCCAGGGGAACTGGATTAATTGTTAGATTACACAGTGATATGTTACAGAGCAGTAATCCAGGGGAACTGGATTAATTGTTGGATTACACAGTGACGTATTAAAGAGCAGTAATCCAGGAGAACTGGATTAATTGTTAGATTACACAGTGATATTTTACAGAGCAGAAATCCAGGGGAACTGGATTAATTGTTAGATTACACAGTGATATGTTACAGAGCAGTAATCCAGGGGAACTGGATTAATTGTTGGATTACACAGTGACGTATTAAAGAGCAGTAATCCAGGAGAACTGGATTAATTGTTAGATTACACAGTGATATGTTACAGAGCAGAAATCCAGGGGAACTGGATTAATTGTTGGATTACACAGTGATATTTTACAGAGCAGAAATCCAGGGGAACTGGATTAATTGTTGGATTACACAGTGATATGTTACAGAGCAGTAATCCAGGGGAACTGGATTAATTGTTGGATTGCACAGTGATATGTTACAGAGCAGTAATCCAGGGGAACTGGATTAATTGTTGGATTACACAGTGATATGTTACAGAGCAGTAATCCAGGGGAACTGGATTAATTGTTGGATTACACAGTGATATGTTACAGAGCAGTAATCCAGGGGAACTGGATTAATTGTTAGATTACACAGTGATATGTTACAGAGCAGTAATCCAGGGGAACTGGATTAATTGTTGGATTACACAGTGATATGTTACAGAGCAGTAATCCAGGGGAACTGGATTAATTGTTGGATTACACAGTGATATGTTACAGAGCAGTAATCCAGGAGAACTGGATTAATTGTTAGATTACACAGTGATATATTACAGAGCAGAAATCCAGGAGAACTGGATTAATTGTTGGATTACACAGTGATATGTAACAGAGCAGAAATCCAGGGGAACTGGATTAATTGTTAGATTACACAGTGATATGTTACAGAGCAGAAATCCAGGGGAACTGGGTTAATTGTTGGATTACACAGTGATATGTTACAGAGCAGTAATCCAGGCGAACTGGATTAATTGTTGGATTACACAGTGATATGTTACAGAGCAGTAATCCAGGGGAACTGGATTAATTGTTGGATTACACAGTGATATGTTACAGAGCAGAAATCCAGGGGAACTGGATTAATTGTTAGATTACACAGTGATATGTTACAGCGCAGAAATCCAGGAGAATTGGATTAATTGTTGGATTACACAGTGATATATTACAGAGCAGAAATCCAGGAGAACTGGATTAATTGTTGGATTACACAGTGATATGTAACAGAGCAGAAATCCAGGAGAACTGGATTAATTGTTGGATTACACAGTGATATGTTACAGAGCAGTAATCCAGGGGAACTGGATTAATTGTTAGATTACACAGTGATATGTTACAGAGCAGGAATCCAGGGGAACTGGATTAATTGTTAGATTACACAGTGATATGTAACAGAGCAGAAATCCAGGAGAACTGGATTAATTGTTGGATTACACAGTGATATGTTACAGAGCAGTAATCCAGGGGAACTGGATTAATTGTTAGATTACACAGTGATATATTACAGAGCAGAAATCCAGGAGAACTGGATTAATTGTTGAATTACACAGTGATATGTTACAGAGCAGTAATCCAGGGGAACTGGATTAATTGTTGGATTACACAGTGATATGTTACAGAGCAGTAATCCAGGGGAACTGGATTAATTGTTGGATTACACAGTGATATGTTACAGAGCAGTAATCCAGGGGAACTGGATTAATTGTTAGATTACACAGTGATATGTTACAGAGCAGTAATCCAGGGGAACTGGATTAATTGTTGGATTACACAGTGATATGTTACAGAGCAGGACTCCAGGGGAACTGGATTAATTGTTAGATTACACAGTGATATGTTACAGAGCAGGAATCCAGGAGAACTGGATTAATTGTTAGATTACACAGTGATATGTTACAGAGCAGGAATCCAGGGGAACTGGATTAATTGTTAGATTACACAGTGATATGTTACAGAGCAGGAATCCAGGAGAACTGGATTAATTGTTAGATTACACAGTGATATGTTACAGAGCAGGAATCCAGGGGAACTGGATTAATTGTTGGATTACACAGTGATATGTTACAGAGCAGTAATCCAGGAGAACTGGATTCATTGTTGGATTACACAGTGATATGTTACAGAGCAGCAATCCAGGGGAACTGGATTAATTGTTGGATTACACAGTGATATATTACAGAGCAGAAATCCAGGAGAACTGGATTAATTGTTGGATTACACAGTGATATGTAACAGAGCAGAAATCCAGGGGAACTGGATTAATTGTTAGATTACACAGTGATATGTTACAGAGCAGTAATCCAGGGGAACTGGAGTAATTGTTAGATTACACAGTGATATGTTACAGAGCAGTAATCCAGGGGAACTGGATTAATTGTTGGATTACACAGTGATATGTTACAGAGCAGTAATCCAGGGGAACTGGATTAATTGTTGGATTACACAGTGATATGTTACAGAGCAGTAATCCAGGGGAACTGGAGTAATTGTTAGATTACACAGTGATATGTTACAGAGCAGGAATCCAGGGGAACTGGAGTAATTGTTAGATTACACAGTGATATGTAACAGAGCCGAAATCCAGGGGAACTGGATTAATTGTTGGATTACACAGTGATATGTTACAGAGCAGTAATCCAGGAGAACTGGATTAATTGTGTGTGTGTCCCTGGGCACAGTTCCCAGAGAGTTTAAAATCTTCTTACAGCTAGCCAATTCCTGATCCAAACCGCTAAATCACCCTCAATCCCATGCCTCCGTATCTTCTGCAATAGCTTAACCGTGAGGTTAGAGTGTTAAAATCTGAAATAAAACAGTCAACGCCACAAAGAGTCAACAGGCCCGGCAGTTTGTGTGGAGGCAGAAACAGAGTGAAACACACAGTTAAACATCCATATGAATCAAGAGCAGCAGTAGACCTTTGGGCTGCTCTGCTCCAGATAAGATCCCAGCTGATCTGACTGTGACCAAAACTCCACTTTCCTCTCAAGAATTCAATGAATCAGCCTTAAAAATATTCAATGACTCTCTCTCCACTGCTCTCTGGGGAAGAGAATTCCACAGACCAAAGACCCTCTGAGAGAAAAAAAAATCTCATTCTCTCTCTTTCAGACGTCTTAAATCCGCTCGTTCTCCGGAGCCACACAGGGAAAGCCAGACCCGTGAAGAAGGGAGAGAGGGAGGTGGAGAAGAACAAAATGAAAAATCTGCAAACTGATAACATGATTCACAGCCCAAGACCAAAACGAGTGTTAATGGGACAAGTAAAGACACAAAAGATGATCTGGATGAGGTGGAAATAGCCGGTTAGCAATAGTCCGAATGCAAAGTAAAGAAAACAAGAGGGAAATGAGGTGAAAGAAGCAACAACGAAACACAGAACACAATGGGGGCAGAGATTGTGGTGTAAAATTGTTGAGCTCAGTTTTGTTCTGAAGGCTGTAAAGTGTCTCTTTTAGTTGCAGGAAATAATATTTTTCCCAGTTCCGATGACAGGTCACATTCAGTCTGTTTCTCTCTCCACAGAGGCTGCCTGACTTGTTGAGTATTTCCAGCGTTTCCTGCTTTATGTCACAGAGAATGTCGAAGAATTGTTACACCCGGAACAGATGTCTCTTCCTCGGGACACTCCAGCTCGGGTCAGGGTGGGGGGATAATGTTCACTGTTTTATATTTGTGTCTGGTGCGAGTAATATCTTAAATTAAATGGAGAAGTTTTTTAAACTGAAGAGAGTAACTGAAACTGACTTTAAACAACGTTAACAAGCCCGGGCTGCTGGAGAAACATTTGGGGATTTGTGAGCAGTCAGTTCCGGCTGGTTTGAAGTGAAATCCTGTCGGTGCTGCGGCAAATCTGAACTCAAACCAGACAAACTGGAACCGCTGGGTTAGAGATTCCGGGTGTTGGGATGTGGGAGCTGGGGGAGGGGGAGATGGCGGGAAAACTCTGAGCCTGAGTTTAGA
Organism: Mustelus asterias; assembly: GCF_964213995.1. Lineage (NCBI taxonomy): Eukaryota > Metazoa > Chordata > Chondrichthyes > Carcharhiniformes > Triakidae > Mustelus > Mustelus asterias. The sequence goes on along the minus strand of NW_027590120.1, from coordinate 351,816 downwards.
CAGGGTGAGCGGGGTAAAGGGGAGGAATGACAGAGTTAATGTGGGAGTCAGGGACAATAGCAGAAGGTGGGAAGCTCTGGAAAGGAGCAATGGGGGTAAAGGCCATCAAAGAATGCTTGTTTAAATGAAGATAAAAGCAAAAATACTGCGGATGCTGGAATCTGAAACAGAAAATGCTGGAAATCTCAGCAGGTCTGACTGCATCTGTGGAGAGAGAACAGAATTAATGTTTCCAGTCTGGATGATCATAGGTGCTGCCAGAAATGCTGAGGTTCTCCAGCATTTTCTGTTTGTGTTTAACTGAAGGTTCAGCAGGGAAACAAGCAGCGATTTCACACACACTAAACCCAGGGAGAGGGGGTGACCCAGGATAAGGGACAGGCGCAGCTCAGTGAGGCTCTGCAAAGTCCAGCAATCTGTCCACATTGAGAGCTTAGAGCGCCAAGGGGGAGGGGAAGGACAAACTATTTGGGACACAGCAGGAGGTCACCCCTCCCCCCATTCTGTGGTTTCACAGACCCTCCCACACCTGGGCAAGGTTGGCTCAAGGTGCAGGAAGCTGCAAGCTGAGAGGCTGAGCTGTGAACTGGGCCGGGTTGGGGGTTTGAGTGACAGTCCTGGGGCTATTTCAGGACAGGAACTGCCACAGATTCCCTCTTTTTCCTGGGACGTTTCTGTGGAGCTGTGTTGGTGAGTGTTTGTAATCTCTGTCTCACTGTCTCGGTAATGGGGGTGGGTTGTAGATTGCTGTGAGTGTTAGACTAAATAACCTCTCCTCATGCTGCCAGTTCCAGTCTGCAGACTCCATTTCTCAGTCCAGTCTGCTGCTCTGTCTCTCTGTACTTTGCTGCAGTGCTCCACATTCTGAGCAACATCCAGCCCATTGTTATCACCCCAAATTTGCGGCAAACTACCTTCACTGTGACACAATGGTTCGCACTGCTGCCTCACAGCGCCAGGGTTCGAATCTAGCCGTGGGTGTGTGACTGTCTGTGTGGAGTTTGCACAGTAAGAACTCTCACAATATCAGGTTAACGTCCAATAAATTCATTTGGAATCAATGCAAATTACTGCGGATTCTGGAATCTGAAACCAAAAGAGGAAATGCTGGAAAATCTCAGCAGGTCTGGCAGCATCTGTAAAGAGAGAAAAGAATTGACATTTTGAGTCCAGATGACCGTTTGTCAAAGCTGCTCCTTCATCAGCTCTCCAAAAGCTCGTGGTTCCAAATAACCTGATGTTGTGAGACTTCTTACTGTGCCCACCCCAGTCCAACATCGCCACCTCAGGTGTGGAGTTTGCACAATTCCCCCCCCCCCCCCCCACCGCCGTCTGTGTGCATTTCCTCTGGGTGCTCTGGTTTCCTCTCACTGCCCAAACGTGTGCTGGTTAGGTGAATTGACCATGTTAAATTTGTCCCTTAGTGTCCCAAGATGTGTAGGGTCTAATTTGATTTATTATTGTTGCATGTTCTGGGATACAGTGAAAATTATTTCTTGCGTGTTATACAGAAAAAAAAGTCATAATTTGATAAAGTACATTTGGGGAAAGGAAAAGAGTCGGGTACAGAATATATTGTTGCGGTTGCAGGCAGGGTGAAGAAAAAGGTCAGGATGGGGATTAGCAGAGTAAGTGCGTGGGGTTACTGGGATAGGGGGTGAGCCTGGGAAAGATGCTCTCAGAGTCAGTAGAGACTCGATGGGTAAAATGGCCTCTTTCTGCACTGTAAGGATTCTATGATTAGTGAATAACGGTGAGCAACTTTTGAATAGAGGGGTTTCTGGGGCGCAGAGCATTGTGGGAAATGTGACGGCCATTAGTCAGTGCTTGACTCTAGATGTTTCATTATAGACTGAGGGCAGGTCAGCTACCTGAGCCCTCAGTTCTGTTTGTAACTCTCACAGGCTGCCTAGTCTGCTGAATATCTCGAGGATTTGTTTTTTTGTCGAAGATACAGTCTCCACAGAGTTTTCTGTGTTATTCTTTTATAGGTTCGAATTTAGAAACACAGTTAGGAGCCGGTTTGAATCAGGCTGCGTGTTGGATGCAGAACTCAGTTCCTGGCCTCCTGCGTGTTTTTTTAACTGTTGCTTCGGTCTGGACTCTGTTCATCACCTGTCTCTATGGGTTCTCTCTCAATCCCCTTTTTTCTGTTTTAAATCAGTTTCACAGGGACTAGAAGGGGACGATTTGCAGTCAGGAAACTGAAAGTAAATATCATATCAGGAACTGCCAGAGTCGTCCAATTTGGAACATGGAAGGAAAAAGCACTATTCACAGTGGAGAGAAACCGTACACGGGTTCTGTGTGTGGACGAGGCTTCAGCCGATCCTCTGGCCTGTCAAAACGTAAGTGCAGCCACTCCTTGGAAAAACTGTGGAAATGTGTGGACTGTGGGAAGGAATTTAATTACCCATCCCAGCTGGAAGCTCATCGGCGCAGTCACACTGGGGAGAGACCGTTCACCTGCTCTGAGTGTGGGAAGGGTTTCACTCAGTCATCCAATCTACTTGCTCATCAGCGAGTTCACACTGATGAGAGACCTTTTAAATGCTCAGACTGTGGGAAATGCTTCAAAAGTTCTTGGGAACTGACGTCCCATCAACGTGTTCACACTGATGAGAGACCGTTCAGATGCTCTCACTGTGGGATTGGGTTCAAGCATTCACATAGCCTTACTGTACACCAGCGAATTCACACTGGGGAGATACCATTCACCTGCTCCGAGTGTGGAAAGGGATTCACTCGGTCATCCCAACTATTGACACACCAGCGAGTTCACACTGGGGAGAGACCATTTAAATGCTCTGACTGTGAGAAGTGCTATAAAAGTTCTGGTGAACTGACTTCCCATCAATGTGTTCACACTGATGAGAGACCGTTCAGGTGCTCTCACTGCGGGACTGGGTTCAGGCGATCATATGACCTCATTCTACACCAGCGCACCCACACTGGGGAAAGGCCATTCACCTGCTCCGAGTGTGGGAAGGGATTCATTCAGTCCTCCAGCCTGCTGAGACACAAGCGAGCTCACACTGGGGAAAGGCCATTCACCTGCTCTGAGAGTGGGAAGAGATTCACTCAGTCATCCTACCTGCTTAGACACCAAAGAATTCACGAGTAACCACAGTGATTGGAATCTGCTGTTAATCCTATCCAGGACTGTAATACGTTCATTGCGTTTGTTTTTGTTGATGTTAATGAACTCCAGCCAGTTATACTGTTTAATATTCTGAATAAAAGTCAAATCAATTATCTTTGTGTTCAGTACTGTGAATCTTTTTAATATCATCAGCACAACTGAATTCCTTTTGAGTTGCTCTCCCATTGTCCCTCTCCCATCTTCACCTCCCCACAAGTGCTCATTGGAAATAAAACTCACAATCTTCTTTGTCACTAAGTTTGAGACAATCCAATCAGCTGCCTCTCCTGCTTCCCTCCTTCCCCTAACTCACTGGAACAAACCTCCTCTAACGCTCCCCTTTGTCTGAGCTCTGAACTCTCATCTTTCTGCAGTTTCTCTCCTGCCTCCCCTCATGTCCTCTTAGAGCTCATCTTGCCCATGAGACCCATCTCTTGATCCCTCAATCCTATTCCCACTGTCCTACTGACAGCACAACTTCTCCATATCAGCTGATATTGCCAATATCTTCCTCTCCTTCAAATCCGATATCATCACCCACTTCTCATTAAAATATCTTTGACACATGCCCTTGTAAACTACCATCCCACCTCCCTTTCCTCTCTAAAGTCCTTGAATGTTTTACCTTCCACATATTGTAACTTGTTTTCCCTTTATCATTGTGTATAGTAAAGTTTATTTTGTTTGTGCAGAATCTGTGGAATCTTTTGCCTTTATTCACTTGTTAAGTGTCTTGAATCTCCACCATTGTCAATTTTATACAAACTCACCCAAATCTAAAAACTATTTTGTGGGAATTGGGGGAATAGAACAGAAGATGGGTTTCTGCTGCTAAGTTACAATCTCAGCTGATGTTACTTCTGGACTTCTGGACAGGAAGGTCCCAGAATAAAATCCTGGCTCAATTGACCATCACTTTTACCTTTTTGTTTTAGAAATGTTTAATGATGGATTCCAGCAATTTCCCAACTACGGATGTTAAGCTAACCGGGCTGTAGTTACCCGCCTTTTGTCTACCTCCTTTTTTAAACAGTGGCATCACATTAGCTGTTTTCCAATCAGCCGGCACTTCCCCAGAGTCCAGTGAATTTTGATAAATTACAACCAACGCATCTGCTATTACTTCTGCCATTTCTATCCGGACCCTGGGATGCATTCCATCCGGGCCCGGGGACTTGTCTACCTTTAGTCCCATTAGCCAACCAAGCACTACCTCTTTAGTAATAGTAATCGTTTTAAGGACCTCACCCCCTATAGTCCCACAACCGTCAATTTTCGGTAAGCTATTTGTGTCCTCTACCGTGAAGACCGACACAAAAACTTGTTTAAGGCCTTGGCCATTTCCTCGTTTCCCATTATTAAATCCTCCTTCTCGCCTTCTAAGGGTCCAACATTTACTTTAGCTACTCTTTTCCTTTTTATACATTTGTAAAAACTTTTGCCATCAGTTTTTATATTTTGTGCTAGTTTAGTTTCATAATCTATCTTTCCTTTCTTTCTCGCTTTCTTAGTAGTTCTTTGTTGTTTTTTAAAGCTTTCCCAACCTTCTAATCCCCCACTAGTTTTGGCCACTCTGTACGCATCGGTTTTTAATTTAATACTCTCCTTTATTTCCTTAGTTATCCACGGCTGGTTATCCCTTTTCTTACATTCCTTCTTTAACATAGAAACATAGAAAACTACAGCACAAAACAGGCCCTTCGGCCCCACAAGTTGTGCCGAACATATCCCTACCTTTTAGGCCTACCTATAACCCTCCATCCTATTAAGTCCCATGTACTCATCCAGGAGTCTCTTAAAAGACCCTACTGACTTTGCCTCCACCACCACTGATGGCAGCCAATTCCATTCGCCCACCACCCTCCATGTGATAAACTTCCCCCTAACATCTCCCCTGCACCTACACCCCAGCACCTTAAACCTATGTCCTCTCGTAGCAGCCATTTCCACCCTGGGAAAAAGCCTCTGAGAGTCCACCCGATCTATGCCTCTCAACATCTTATATACCTCTATTAGGTCTCCCCTCATCCTACGTTTCTCCAAGGAGAAAAGACCGAGCTCCCTCAGCCTATCCTCATAAGGCATGCCACTCAATCCAGGCAACATCCCTGTAAATCGCCTCTGCACCCTTTCAATCTTTTCCACATCCTTCCTGTAATGAGGCGACCAGAACTGAGCACAGTACTCCAAGTGGGGTCTGACGAGGGTCTTCTATATCTGCATCATTATCCCCGGACTCCTAAACTCAATCCCTCGATTGATAAAGGCCAGCACACCATACGCCTTCTTAACCACCTCCTCCACCTGTGGGGCCGATTTTAGAGCCCTATGGACCCGGACCCCAAGGTCCTTCTGATCCTCGACAGTACTAAGAGTCTTTCCCTTTATATTGTACTCCTTCATCCCATTTGACCTGCCAAAATGGACCACTACGCATTTATCTGGGTTGAAGTCCATCTGCCACTTCTTCGCCCAGACTTGCATCCTATCTATGTCCCTCTGTAACTTCTGACATCCCTCCAGACTATCCACAACCCCACCAACCTTCGTGTCGTCGGCAAACTTACCAACCCATCCCTCCATTTCCTCATCCAGGTCATTTATGAAAATGACAAACAGCAATGGTCCCAGAACAGATCCCTGGGGCACACCACTGGTGACCGATCTCCATTTAGAAAAAGACCCATCAATACACACTTTCTGCCTCCTTTGGGCAAGCCAGTTCTGGATCCACAGGGCAGCAGCCCCTTGGATCCCATGCCCTCTCACTTTTTCGAGAAGCCTTGCATGGGGGACCTGATCGAACGCCTTGCTAAAATCCATATAAAGCACATCTACCGCTTTCCCTTCGTCAATGTGTTTAGTCACATTTTCGAAGAACTCCACCAGGCTTGTAAGGCACGATCTGCCTGTGACAAAGCCATGCTGAGTATTCTTGAGCATACTAAACCTCTCTAAATGCTCATAAATCTTGTCCCTCAGGATCTTCTCCATCAGCTTACCAACCACTGAGGTTAGACTCACCGGTCGGTAATTACCTGGGCTATCCCTATTCCCCTTCTTGAAAATAGGAACCACATCCGCAATCCTCCAATCCTCCGGCACCTCTCCTGTCTCCATCGACGACGCAAAGATCATTGCCAGAGGCTCTGCAATCTCTTCCCTCGCCTCCCACAGTAACCTGGGGTACATTCCATCCGGACCCGGCGACTTATCTATCTTGATGCCATTCAACGATTCCAACCTCTTTGTTAAAATCCACATACTCAATCTTTTCAGTCCACCGCAAGCCCACAGTACATCCACCCATGTCCTTCTCCTCTGTGAAAACCGAGGCAAAATACTCATTAAGCACCTCTGCCATTTCTACTGGTTCCGTACTGATTTTCCCGCCTTCACCTTTTATAGGCCCTATTCCTTCACGTCTCATCCTTTTACTCTTCACATATTTATAAAACGCCTTAGGGTTTTCCTTAATTCTACTTGCCAAGGCTTTCTCGTGACCCCTTCTGGCTCTCCAAATTTCCTTCTTTAGTCCCTTCCTACAAGCCCTATACTCTTCTAAATCCCTATCTTCGCCAAGCTCTCTAAGCCTTTTATACACTTCCTTTCTTCTCGACTAGGTCCCACATAGCTTTCGTGCACCACGGTTCCTTTAACCTACCAACTCCTCCCTGCCTGCTCGGAACATTGTCCTGTAGAACCCTAGACAGACATTCCTTGAAAAACTGCCACCTCTCTTCAGTAGATTTCCCCGAGAATCCCTCCTTCCAATTTACTCCTCTAATTTGCTGCCTTATGTCTTCATATTTCCCCTTTATCACAGGAATATATTTTTGCTGAGTACTGAGAAAAATCTCCTTAAAAATCCACCACTGTTGCTCAGCTGTCCTACCAACTAGTCTGCGCTCCCAGTCTACATTAGCCAATTCTGCCCTCATCCTATTGTACTCCCCTGTGTTCAAGCAGAGGACACTGGTTTGGGACCCTATTTTCTCTCCCTCCATTTGTATTAGAAATTCAACCATATTGTGATCACTCATTCCAAGATCCCTCACAAGAAGATCATTAATTTTACCTGTCTCATTACACAGGACCAGATCCAAGATGGCTTGCTCCCTCGTAGGTTCTGTAACATACTGTTCGAGGAAACTATCCCGACAGCATTCTCAGAACTCTTTCTCAAGTCCACCGTGTCCGACTTGAGTCAACCGATCAATATGCAGGTTAAAATCCCCCATGATTATTGCTGTTCCGTTTTTGCACGCACCCATTATTTGCTTGTTTATAGCCCGACCACCTCAAAGTTATTATTTGGGGGCCTATAGACCACGCCCACCGGTGACTTTCTCCCCTTACTATTCCTTATCTCCATCCACAACGATTCCACATTCTGCTCCTTAGAGCCTATATCGTCTCTCACTACCGCCCTGATGTTATCTTTAATTAACAGAGCTACCCCACCTCCTTTTCCTTCCTGTCTATCCTTCCGAAATGTCTGATACCCCTGGATATTCAGTTCCCAGTCCTGGTCACCCTGCAACCACGTTTCTGTAATGGCCACTAGATCATACCCATTTGTACTGATTTGTGCCATCAACTCATTCACTTTGTTTCGAATGCTACGTGCATTCAGGTAAAGTGTCTTTATGCTAGCCTTTATATGGACCCGATTTGTTAGTGCATTCTTTTGATTGCATGCTCTGTCCCTACCTGTCTCAAACTGGTTATCCTTCCCCAGACCATCTCCTTGCACTGCGTTAACCACCTCTCTTCTTGTGTTTGTCACCTTTTTTACTCTGCCTGAGCCCTTGACTCCTTTAACTAGGTGAATGTCCTCATCATTAACCTGCACTCGTACCCTCTCCTTTACCTTTGATTTTATAATTCCCCATGCCCCTGAACCCTCCCTCCCTCACCCCCCCCCCCCCCACCTCACTATTCAGTTTAAAGCCCTATTTACAGCCTTGGTTATACTATTCGCCAGGACTCTGGTCCCAGCACGATTCAGACGAAGACCATCCCATCTGAACAGGTCCCATCTTCCCCAATACTGGTGCCAATATCCCATGAATTCAAACCCATTCCTCCCACACCAATCTTTGAGCCACTCATTTACCTCCTTAATCTTATTGACCCTACGCCAATTTGCTTGTGGCTCAGGTAGTAATCCAGAGATTACCACCTTGTTGGTTCTGCTTTTTAATTTGGCTCCTAGCTTTTCATACTCCCTCTGCAGAACCTCTGTTCCTGTTCTGCCTATGTCGTTGGCACCTACGTGGACCACTACAACTGGATTCTTACCCTCCCACTCCAAGTTCCTCTGCAGCCCAGATGAGATATCCTGGACCCGAGCACCAGGCAGGCAACACAACCTTTGGTATTCTCGATCTTGGTCACAGAGAACAGTGTCAATATCCCTAACTACACTATCCCCAATTACCACTACATTTCTTTTTTCTTCTTCCACCTGAACGGCTCCCTGTACCACGGTGCCGTGGGCAGTTTGCTCGTCCTCCTTGCAGTCCCCGTTCCCATCCACACTGGGAGTAAGAATTTCAAACCTGTTGTACAGATTCAGGGACTGAGGCTCTTGCAACTCTACCTTCTGGATCCCACTTCCTGCCTCGCTCGCAGCCACACCCTCTTGTCCCTGACCCCCGGCTGAATTAGTTAGTCTAAAGGGTGTGACTGCCTCCTGAAACACAGCGTCCAGGTAACTCTCCCCCTCCCGATATGTCGCAGTGTCTGAAGCTCAGACTCCAGCTCATCGACCCTGAGCCGGAGTACCTCAAGCAACCAACACTTACTGCAGACATGCTCACTGGGAACCACAGTGGGGTCCACCAGCTCCCACATCATGCAGAAACAACACATTATTTCCCAAGAGGAAGTAAAGTTTTGCCCCCTCTCGTCGGGAATGAGAAATTCCTCCTGAATACACTCAACAAATTTCGCTCCATCCAACCGTCTAATACAATGGCTGTCCCAGTCAACCTCTCACACAGTTTCACCTCAAATGCCCAAAGCGAAAATCATGCCCCTAGACCAACGAGTCTATGCAACCGGCGCTTTCACCGAAATATAACTGGTTTGCTTGTATCCAAAGCAGCTCAGAAATCCTTGGTAAAGGCCCGAAATTGTTGAACAAACGCAGCATGTTAGTATTTTGCTAACTCGACTGTTTGGAACTGGGCGCTGTCGTGTATAAAATACAGATGTTACCCGCTACACTACACAAAGAATGTCGAGTGCCAAACTGAATGAACGTGAATATTTTCTTATGAGTCCACCTCCTCCAAAGACAACCTTTTTCCAGATATGGGCCACTGAGATTCTGTCACTCGGCCGCTGTCCTCAGCAGTAAAGACAGAAGGAGAAGCGGTGACTTTACAATATTAAATTATACAATTATATAAATCGCGGCATATATTAAATTTATAATATTAAATTTTACTCTCTGAAAAGAGGAAAATTCTAAACATATCAACTGAGTCGCCTTTGTACCTTCTTGTTTGTAAGCAAAATAAACCAAATTAGTCTGTTGATCCCTGGCACTATTCTGATTTATAACCATAAGCCTTTAAGACGATAAGATATAGGAATAGCATTAGACCATTCGACCCATCAAGTCTGCTCCGCCATTCAATTGTGGCTGCTCAGTTTCTCATCCCCATTCTCCCGCCTTTTCCCGGAAACTTTGATCCCCTTACAAATCAAAAACATATCTACTCAATGACCTGACCTCCACACCCTTCTGTGGCAATGAATTCCATCGATTCACCACCCACTGGCTGAAGAAATTCCTCCTCATCTCCACTTTAAAGGATCGTCCCTTTACTCTGAGGCTGTGCCCTTGGATCCTCGTCTCTCTGACTTACACGGAAATATCTCCCCCAGCACCGCACTTTTCCCAAAGTCTTGGTATGCTCTGGACTTCGGTGTACCCGGGATTAGAACAGAGAATTCCAGGAATGATGCCCGCATCATTTTACGATGTAAGTAGGAAACGTAACAAGGACTTTCTACAGAGCACCAATTCGGATTCCTGGGCAGCATTTGTGCCTTGGTATGTGTTGGAGTAAACCCTGAATCGACTCAACAGCCAAATGCGAACTTGCATTAAACAACATTTGTCAGCAGAGGGCGCCAATCTCGAGCCCGGTTTTGGAGTGGGGAGGGATGTCGGGGGGAGGGGCGGTGCTACAATCTCACGTGACATTATCACTGGAGCCTGTATGGATGGTAGGCTGCTGAGGTCACAATAGACTCCACTTCCGCTCCCCACAATCACACCCACACAGACAAACTGACTCACACTCACTCACACACTGCAATCAACGGAGCAGAGCCTGGGTTCCCGCTCTCTTTCTCACTCTCTGACTCATCTATTCTCATTCACTGGAATAAATCCACTCGGACATGTTTCTGATCATTCTGGCGGCGCTCTTGCACAGTAAGTACCGGATAACGTTCATCAAACCACGGAAACATATTTATACACAAAGATGCCAATTTAATTAACCATCAAAAATATCCATGTGAGGTGTAGATGGGAGGTTCCACAAACTATAAATTTACATGAACTCTTGATATTTAATTCCTCTACCTTTACAGGTGGACTGTGCGCAGATCCAGTAACTCAGTCACCGGTGACAATAACAGCATCAGAAGGGGATTCGGTGCAGTTGGATTGTAACTATACAGACAAGGGTATGAGCTACATGCAATGGTATCAGCAGAAACCGGCACAGCCACCGAGATGGATTATTACCAATGCATTAGTAGTGGAGGAAAATGAAGTTTCAGGACGATATCTGCCGGCTACTGACAAGTCCACACAGAGCGGCTCCCTCAATATAAGCGCCCTCAGTTTGGAGGACGGGGCGGTCTATTACTGTGCAGTGAGGCACAGGATTAGATTACAGCTAAAACCCCCTACAAAAACCTCAGCGAGTATTTACAACTCCACGAAGATGTTTTGATCACGTGTTCACGAAGGCGGCGATTCTATTTACCAGACAATTTGACCTTGTTCAAATCATCATAGAAGCACTTTGGTAAATCTCGAGACTAAACCCCATGCCGCGATTTATATAGTAAGCAGATACCAGGAGTATCGAGCTATCAGTTGAAGGATGCGCTCAGAAGTGGAGGTAATATAGCAGAAAATTACCGGCTGTTCATCCAGAATTGTTAACTCAGATGAGCCCACGGACACAGACTTCTCGGCATTCGTTCCTATAACTAAATTCAGAATGGATCAAAGTCTGCTGAAGTTCATAACAAATGAAATGCACAATAACCGCCACATAGACTCACTTAGCAACACGACTATTATTATAAATCCGGGACAGAGACTCACCTCGCAGCACGAAGATAGTCTATTCCCGCAGCTGACATTGGTGTATTGTGTGGTGGTGAACTGCCTTCTTGTGGTCCCTGATGTGCAGGTACACACACTGTGCTGTTAGTGAGGGAGTTCCAGTGATTTGGCACAGTGACCGTGAAGGAACAACGATATATTTCCATGTAGGGATGTAGAATAACTTGGAAGGGAACCTCGAGGTTGTGGGTGTTCCCATGTGCCCGCTGCCCTTCTTCTCCTAGATGGCAGTGCTCGTGTGTTTGGATTGTGCTGCCTAAAAAAAAACCTTGGTGAGTTGCTGCAGTGTATCCTGCAGATGGTGCACACGGCTGTCACTGTTCGTCTGTGGTGGCAGGAATGAATGTTCATGCAATGGGTAGCAATCAAGCGGGCTGATTTGTCCTGCATTCTGTCGAGCCTCTTGAGTGTGGTTGCAGCTACACTCATCCAAGCAAGTAGAGGGTATTCCATCTCACTCCTGACTTGTACCTTGTAGATGGTGGACAGGCTTTGGGGAGTCAGGAGGTGAGTTACTCGCCGCCGGATTCCTAACCTTTGATCAGCTCTGGTAGCCACTGTATTTATATTCCTGGGTCCAGTTCAGTTTTCTGTCAACTCCCAGGATGTTGATGGGGTGGGGGTTTAATGTCTATTAAGTCCCATCTTATGTGTACCCATATACAGATGGGTACACATAAGATGGTTGCCTGGCACGCAAACAGTCACCCGGGAAAGAGACATTAAAGTCAAATCGGTTCTATAGTGTCGTCCCTCTATTCTGGGGTTGTGTGCCGTGTAAACCCTTTCAGTATTCCTGATGGCAGGTGATGGGAACGGAACAGATGCCTGGTCAACAATACTGCAGAGGTCAATGGCAATCCGCTGGAATAATTTGAAATAAACAGTCACAGAATGATAAGGACATTCATGGTCAGCAATGCCCTCTTAGGGCATGGTAACTGGAAGAGCAGGAGGTGAATGGCACAAGAGGCCTAGAGAGTGGACTCTATAAATCATTGCATTCCAATGTCTCTGGGCAGACTGGGCAACAATGTTTGCACAACGTTTCTCATCAATAAACAAATCTACTTAAAAATAACGGCGTCCACAGTTCCTTATTTGTTAACCAACAAAATCACAATCCTACACTAGAAGTTAATGCATATACTTTACATTGTGATTATATTAATCCGTCAAGCCTGCTTCGACAGCACCTTGCGAACCCGGAATCTCTTCCATCTAGAAGGATAAGAGGAACAGCTGCATGAGAACACCCCTTCAAGCCGCACACCATCCTCATTTTGAACCATATCATAGAATCATAGAAACACTACAGTGCAGAAAGAGGCCAGTTGGCCCATCGAGTCTGCACCGACCACAATCGCACCAAAGCCCAACCCCATTTCCCTGCTAATTTTACCCGCTAATCCCTCTAACCTACGCATCCCAGGACACTAAGGGGCAATGTTAGCATGGCCAATCAACCTAACCCGCACATCTTTGGACTGTGGGAGGAACCCGGAGCACCCGGAGGAAACCCACGCAGACACGAGGAGAATGTGCAAACTCCACACAGACAGTGACCCAAGCTGGGAATCGAACCCAGGTCCCTGGAGCTGTGAAGCAGCAGTGCTAACCACTGTGCTCTACGTAACGCGGCTCCCTTGCGTCAAAATCCTGGAATTGGTTTTCGGTTTAAGATTACGGGCAGAGGACAACAAATCAGAAAAGTATGAAAGGAGAATTGAAGGAAAGTGAGACATTACGAGTGCGAAATACAAAGTCAAAAGCTGTGAGAAAGACAGAAAGGAAGAGATTCAGAAATGACCCTGAATGCATTGTTCTCTCAAATTACTCATATTTCACTCACGTCTATTTATATAGTTGCATTGTTTGAAAACACGTCTCTCAGTAAAAGCCCGCTGGAGACGGCCCATCGACAACCTTGCACTTGCGGACAGCGTCACGTAACCTGAGTCACCGCCAGAGGGCGCAGTCGTCACATATTTCTCCCAACTTGAAATGATGGCGACAAAACCTCTGGCACCATTCGCATATCGTTGCTATTGGCAGTAACCACACAGTCCCATTTTTCTGCTCTCACCTCATGTATCCTGTATTAGTAAATGGGCGACACGGTGGCACAATGGCTGGCATTCCTGCCTCATAGCAAAGGGGGCCCAGGTTCAATTCCAGCCTTGGGTAACTGTCTGTGTGGGGTTTTCACCTTCTCCCCGACTCTACGTGCGTTTCCTCCCACAGTCCAAAAATGTGCAGGTTAGGTGGAATAGTCATGTCCCTTAGTGTTAGGGGGATTAGGAGATTAACACGCGGGGTTACGGGGATAGGGCCTTGGTGTGACTGTTGTCGGTGCAAGCTTAATGGGCTGAATGGCCTCCTTCGGCACTGTAGGGATTCTATGAAGAGACTTCTGTTGATTTACTTGTTTGGCACTGGTTGTATCAGAAATGCGGGTGGATCTATGAGCGTTGTGGGGGCGTGAATCTGTGTTTCCACTCCAGGAGAATATTTCCTGAGCTGCAACGTTACTGATTCGGGAGAAGGACCTCTGCTCGTCAATATATCACTTTTTCACTTAGCGTTTCCTTCCCAATTAAAAGTAAAGAATATGCTGTTCTCCTGACTGCTGTAATTTAGGTATATTAATCAAATGATGACCACTCTTTTTAAAGAAAAATATTTATTGGGTGTTGGTCACAAGTCCAAGATTTTGTCGATCACTAATTGTCCTCGAAACGGGCTGGGCAATTTGAGAGTTAGTTATGTGACTACAGTTGTTCTGTAGTCACACACAGACCAGGCTAGGCTAGGAAGGCAGATTTCCTTCCACAAAGTGCATTAGTGAACCAGGTGGATTTGCAGTGATCGCGTTCGGAACGATCATTGCGAGTAGCTTTCAATATCAATTAATCACATTTAAATTTAACCAGCTGCTGGGGTAGAATTTTGACTACTTTTCTCGTCAATCGAATTTAAATGTAACCAGTTGATATGATGGGATTGAACTACTTTTCCCAAAGCATCATTCTGGGTTCGTGAATTACTTTCCCAGTGACTCCATGTTGACAATGATTAAGAAGAAAAAACGGAAGTTCTTGAAGTTGACACTTCCCAGTATATTATATGAGATGGGGCCACAACTACCAAGTGCATCTTGTTGTCCCTGAGTGGACCTTTGAAGAAAAGGCAATCTCATAATTAGCTGCACTATAACAATTTGATATCCTAACCCTGCTGATTTCAGGCACTGTCGAGTTTCAGTACAACATCCACAGTACACTTTTTACATTATCTCAGGAACAATAAACAGGCAACTAGAGCTCACTGATCGACTTCCCTGTTCCTTTAGTAAAACAACGAAGATTGCAAAGTATCTCACAGCCCATCCACTGATTTCTGAACATTCGAACATAAAACTTCGGCTGCCTGCAAATCTGCTCTACCATTCAGTCAGATTACAGTTCATCTGATCTTCCGTTTAAATCCACTTTGCTGCCTTGATCTTCTTGAACCGTGGCATAAATTTTAGTTAAAATATTGGTTTCACTCAGCTTTAAAATTATTCTGTGGCCCTCAGCCTCCACCGTTCTCTGGACTCTCACTGGAGTCTCAGGCACTAATGCTCGGATGCGAAAGCTAAGAGAATGTGCACAGAACATTGATTGGAAATCCACCAAATCAATCAACACTCCTTGCTCCTCCGTTCCAATAACAAAATGAAGTTTTTTTTTCTTGACATCCCGTTTCCAAAGCGGAACAATTCGCCCAACAGGGACACCGAATGGAGGACAGGTTGGAGAGCTTCCATTCACTAACAGTCATCTGAGCAATTATCAATCTCACGGAGCCACTGGCGAGACACGGAACTGACGCGTGAGCTTTCTGAGAAATGTCGTCAGATTATTAAGGGTGGGGATTAGAATGGGTGTCTTCAAATATCCGATTCCTCCTTTACAGAGCGGACAGAGACAATGAAGATACTCATCATTTGGATTGTGTGGGGGGCATTTCTAACAGGTATTTCTGGGCATCACGTTAGTTTTCTCATTTCCAAAACTTGGGTTGAATCTTACTGTTGAGTACACATCACTCTTTTCTTTATCTATTTGAACATATTTTCCAGGTCTGAGCCATGGAGATTCTGTCACTCAGTCGCTGTCCTCAGATGTTAAGCCAGAAGGAGACGCGGTGACATTAAACTGCAACTATGATACTGCAGAAACCTACTATATTTTATACTGGTATCGACAGCATCCAGACTCCCAGCCCGAGTACATACTGAGAAAGCACTCGGGGGGTGATGAATATCAAGCAGATTTTGCTAAAATCCGTTTCTCGACTGACCTCCAAACCTCGAAGAAATCCATCAGTTTGACTATCTCGGATCTGCAGTTGTCTGACGCGGCCGTGTATTACTGCGCTTTCAGCCTCACAGTGATGGAAAGCAGCCTGACTCCTGTACAAAAACTGTCTCAGCAGGATAAGTCAGAGCTCCTCGCTGCTGTATAGAACTTCTGGCAGATGCAGCCACAATGAGCAGCGGCGCTGTCAGCCGCTCAAACACAAACCGACAGGAAACCATATTCACCTCGGATCAACTGTCACCCAACTGTTTCCAGGAGAGGCCGAGAAAACAAACTGCAGAACCGTTTTAGGCCGACAAGTCCATCACATAATGAATGTGTCAATTAAATCGTCCCTTCTGCTGCTAATCAACTCTGTATTCCTCTAAAATCAGACCTGGGTGATAAAATCCCAAACATCCGTCAAACCTGGCCGTGAAGCGCCACACACACAGCAGACGGACAGTTCTCCATGTTTGTGTGACGTCCTCTGATCCCGAAGTCCCTATTTGTCCTTTCCTTATTTTTCCATGCCTGCTTACCATATTGAACACCACTCGCTCCATCTCCCTTTTCAGTTTCTGGGGGCCTTTGAGGGTGAGCTGTTCATAGCGTTTATTTGATCACTATTGCTATATTCCAGACAGCTTCCACACCCTGAACACATTTCATAAAGTTGCGACTTTGATTTCTCAAATAAATCCGAAGTTCAGAGCAGCCAGTTTCCACATCTCCCTGACTGTCTCCACCTAATACCAGGGTAGCATTAAACTTCTTACCATACCCGCATTGTTCATCTGTTTCTCGCTGCTCCTCGTTTCTGTAAATCAGATGAGTATTCGAATACTGTTCGGGAAAGATTGTGAAATTCAATTGAATGATCAAAGTCAATGAGTTCTGAAATCTGTTCATTTTTCATAAACTGTTTCTGACCCAACAACACACTCTGATCTCGGGCCAAAGGCTCCAGAAATCTAAAAGGGGAGATGAACAAGAGTTGTTTAGTGTTACAGACAGGCATGGAAACAGCTTCAAAACACTAATTGAACGAAATAGATCAAATAGATTTCCGAAGGCGAGTTTTATTATGAACGCGCCTTAAAATCAACGAATACAATTTCGCAAGTGTTCCTCACTTCTTCTCATGGGGGGTTATATTTTGTTCTTTTCTGTGACTCTCACTGGGTTTAATTCTTGTCCCTATTGATCGGTGTGACAGCGCCATCTTCTGGCCACCAACTGGAACTCCCATTCTGGGGGGTTTCGGACTGGATCCGCTCTATCTCTGTATCAGTGTGTGCTCCATCGCACGGAAATACACGGCAGTATCCGACAGAAGAGCTCCCGCGAGATATAAGGAACTGTTTTATTTCCCTTCTGCAAATCTGCAGAAAACCTCCGTTTGGGGACCTTTCGTAACCCCCTAAGCTATATTTCTTCAGGAAATATCTCGGAGCTTCCCCGGAATACTGCATGTACCAGAGGAGAGCTGGGGTAGTGCAGGTTATCAAGTAACGGCAGTCCAGTCCACACTGTCCTTCCCGAATTGTTAATTCGAAATGAACCTGGAACACTGAAGTTTTGCCACTCATTCCTGTCACACAAATACAGATTGGCTCAAAAGTCAGGGTTTAAAAATAACCACTGGATGACATGGTTACTATTTAATAATGGACCCGCCGGGCAGCAAGATCATTATAACCAGTAAGGAGCATGGAGAACACATGGTTTCCGTGTATACATCTCGATACGAAGTAACAAAATGCTCTAATTCTGCTGATGATTCCAATCTAGTGTAAAGGGTAGCCCCTGTTATAATCTGGTTTTATTTTTTGAGAAACTGAGGGGCATTTCCCAGAGACAGGATTGGCTACGCTGCCGGAACTGATGGATATTCCCCGCCAATAAACGAGAGCTGTAAAGAATCGCATTTTCTGGTTCCTTCTGTGTCTCGTGTGACTTTCCTCATAACTCTGTCTCATTGCTTCCGTCTCTCTGTTATACCAACCTCTCATTTTTTGTAAACCTCCTTATCGCTATCACATGACTGGAAATTAATTCAAATAATTCAAGGGGTGACAACCGATTTTGACAAACTCGACAAACAAAGCTACCCGAAACCACCAGCAGGTGGCGTGACTTACCGTCGTTGCGGAGTTTTCACATTGATACCTGAAAATCAATGTGTCCTTTCTATTTGTCTCATTTAATGAATCCGTCATTACCATAGACCATGTGAATGGCGGAGTGAATAAGAAACAGCTAAAGTTAACGACATAAACTTAAGATCACGTGTGTTCTCCGCTCTTGGATTGTTTGGAAATGGATAATGTTCACCAGATTTAAGCAGTGATCCTTCCTTGTTGATCAGCCCCACAACTCGCCATCAGCAATTACTGAAGCGATTCATTCCGCTGCTGTCTGCACCCGGGCAAAGTCAGTGAAGGCAAAAGTAGCGGAGCAGACCATGGCTGTATTTTGCGTTTCATTGACAGTCATCCAATGGAGCAGCACCACCTTATCCTCACTGCTCACTTCCGCACAGCGAAGTGTGTAAACCACCAAAGAAATTCTGTAAATTCAGAACATTTGCAGATCGTGCGATGGGTCATTCACCCCATCGTGCGTGCTTGGCTGTCATTAATTGGTACAGTGGTGTCACAGTGGTTAGCACTGCTGCCTCATAGTTCCAGGGATCCGGGTTCAGTTCCAGGCTACGTGGAGTTGGCAGATGCTCCCAGTGTCTGTATGGGGTGCCCCTTTTCCTCCGACAGTTCAATGATGTGCAGGTTAGATGCGTTCAGCATTCCAACTTGTCAAATATTTGTGGGTTAGAATAAATCGCCACGATAAATCTGTGGGGTTACGGTGATGGACCAGGAAAATATGCTCTGTCGGAGAGTCACTGCAGACTCGAGGAGCCTGATGGCCTCCTTTTGCACTGTATGGATTCGAAGACAATTATTGATCTTTTCATCAACTGCATTCCCTAAACTCCATATTCCTCATGCAAACGTAATTGGAGCAGCGCTGGTAAGCTTACTTCCAGCAATGTAGCTCAAACAGACATGAGAGTTTCTTTATTGAATTTTCAGTCATCTACCGGAATCACTCAAACATTCTGGTTCACTGTGTACCATTCAGGATACCTGTCACTGTATCAAGTGGTTAGCTGTTTTCCGTCAAACACTTACTCATCTCGAACCTCTTAATGAGGAAGTATGATCTGTATTGCTGAACGTTCCCCTCCAGTTATTTCTCGGATCTGATCTGCTTTCTTCCCGACTACAGGATACAATAGCAAATCTTCCCTTGTTGGTGTTTCTTCCAACATTTCGGATTATACAAGCATCTAAAATCAATCGTAGGAGCTATTCGGTTACCTCCTTTACCGACTTCTTGCATAGAATTAATACGAGACAATATAAATCTCCATTACTATTGTTGCATAATTTGTCTGCATATTTCTTCCACTATCTTCCTTCCCGGTGCAGAGACATGGTGAGGGACACAATAAGTTCAGAGATAGGGTTGTCGAGGTGAAGAGCTATAGAGTGAAACGAAGATGTACAGATTCCGAAAGATACTGAGAAAGAAACTCCTGATATTGAGTTTGATGTAACGGTTAAAATGCACTCAGTGTAAACGTTTGCATCCCATCTTCTGATTCTGATTCGCACGCTGTCTCTCAAAGGCAATCAAGAAAGACTTCCATTTATATACCGCCGTTCATGACATCAGGACTTCACAGAGCTTTACACCCAAAGAAGTCTTCGAATTTTCATCACTGCCTTAATATAGGAGACGTGGCAGTTAATAGGCGCGCTTCAAACTCCACAAAGAACAAAGTGATAATCAGGTCATCGATTTTAGTGATATAGATTGGAGGGCTGATGGAAAGTGACATCTGTCAGAAAACCTGTCATTCTGTCATCTAAGTTGCCATTTCCGCTCATCGGTCGCACAGATATACATTCAAGTTCTCATTTCAGGTTTTGGCTCATTTAGTTCCACTGTTGAGGTGGAGGGTGGGTGATGCAGGCTTTATAAACCTATTACTAAGGGTCCGAAGCTGTGTTGCTGCTGTGTTCTGTATTCTGATATTATGCATCATTTTCTCTTTTTGACTTCGATATTCATTCTTCTCATTCAGGCCAGTGAGGAAATGGAGGCAGTGTTTCAGGATCCACCGAGTATCAGAGTGAGTTACGGAGACAGTGTGAAGCTAAACTGCAATTATTCGACATCACATACTTCTACTGCTTTCTTCTGGTATATTCAGCACCCAGAGAAACACCCTCAATATCTTTTGGAAAAAAGGAGTACTGGAAAAAATGTGACTGCCTTTGGGAAGCGGCTGCTTTATGCTACTTTAGATAACACAGCAAGAACTGTTCCTTTAAGCATTCACTATGCGCAGTTCTCTGACAGTGCGATGTATTACTGTGTACTGGGACACACAACGTTACCAGGTCAGTCGAGACCCGTACAAAAAATGTTCCTTCTTTCTAATATGGCGTTTTGACTCCACACAAGTTGTGATATTTTGCAACTGCCGCAGCAATGTGATGTACATTCTATTAACTACATTCAACAGTTAAATTTGTCTGTATCTGGTTCACTATCTCGTCGGTTGGGCTTTCTCCACCTGCTCAGACTCTTTTCGCAAATCTCTTTATGTGGTTCCCGCATGCCTGACTGCTAGGTTTGTCATTCTCTCTCTCTCGCTCGCTCCCTCATTCTCAGTTTTCTTTTCTCACATTCCCGTTTATATCACCTCCATCAGACGCATTGCACTCGGTCTCATCTCCCGTTGATATGCAATGGTATTAATTATCTCCGAGTATTATCATCCTCTGGGTTGGCATTTGACAGAAGCTGAGCTGAATTATTGTGTGTGTGTGTGTGTGCGTGTGCGTGTGTGTGTGTGTGTGTGTGTCTGTCTGTCTGTCTATGTGTTGTGCGTGTGTGTGTCCCTCTTTCTCTTTCTATTCTTTCTGTCTATCGTTTTCTATAGTTCTGCCTCTCTATTTTCACTGTTGTTCTCTCAGCTGGACTTACGTCGTGCTCAACGGTTTGCAACTGTAACAAAATTAATTTTCTCTTAACCACACCCACTGATCCAATACATTAGTGCCTAGCGGTATTAGATTGCAGTTTACTGGATCAATATTTCTCCTCAATTCGGTGACACGGTTTCTCATCCAGTTTTTATTTTATATTGTCCCACAACCGTTCTATTGGTAACATCAATTTCTGATACTATGATCACTATTGCTGAGATTTTCTACTTCATCCACCTCCTTCCACATGGAATACAATCACAGAATCATTACAGCACATCCAAGCTTTCGGCCCTTCCATTCCAGGCTCGCTCCTTGCAATAACAATTTACCTATATTCACTAGCCGACAGTTCCTAATAACTGTGGAATTTCATTTCATTCAGCTGTTAATGCTATTGCTCTTTGAAAACCATGTGCTCATCGGTCTTTGCCACCAATTAATTTAACTGTAGACTTAAATCTACCATCCTGCCTGCGCCCCGTATCCTTTGACTCAGTTGTAGATCAGAAACATGTCCAATTCAGCATTCGATCTTTGGAAGGCCACAAAAAAACATCTGAGAGAAGAAATTCCTCCTAATCTCTGCTAAGTTGGAGGTCTCTTATTTTGAAATTGTGCCACGAGTTCCCCTTTCTCCAATCTCCACATCTATGTTGTGAAACACGCTGAGAAAAGGTTATGTTTCCAAATGATCGTCTCTCATTCATCGATATTCCAGTGTATGTCGGCACTTCTAACTAAACATATTGCCATAATTCAAGCAAATGTTCTCTGGAAATAACGTGGTGAATCTTCCCCGAACAGCTTCCATGCACGTATAACCCTTCTTAATTCAGGACAAGAAAATTGTGTTGAGCGATGATTTCACCAACACTCTGTATATTCAGAACATTTTGTTTGCCTTCCTAAATATGTACCGTATCTGCAATGCTAACATGTTGCGATTTATGTACATATGTACTTCGGGAGCGTGCAGTCTGTAGTCCATCCCAAAATAGTCTTATTTTCTATTCAATCCAGTAATCTGGACAATTTCATTTTTGCCCCTTTTGCCTCAGGGACAAATGTCAATGTAACCTAGTTTTTGGTGATAAACAATGGTTGATCCCCCAAAGTTCAGTGCTCGCATCACTGTTCTGCACTATATATGTTCCGTGTTCTTGTTATATTGATTGAAATTTCTAAATATTTCGAAATGTGTCACAGATTGAGAATTGTACCTTTCAGCTGCAAACGGACCGGTGCAGGCTAGCAGAATTGGTAAATGAGTGAAAGCTGGAATTTAAGGTGATGCATCTTGACAAAAGGCGTTAACGAGGGCTGATATATGTCAATGCATGGAAGGGGTTCCAATGAAGGAGGTTGCTTTGCCCTAGATCATGCCACGTTCCATCTTTGTTATTCCAAATGTCGTCCTCAGTTGACTGTGTGAATTCGTTTTCTGCTTTGTCCACTATCCAGGAGCGCAACTCCCTCTGCACACTCATTTTGTTTTACTTATATGCCTTTGTTCCATTCCCTAAAGGATAAATCCTTCAGATTGGCACAAGGGTTTTCAACACGAGGAGCCAGGAAACAAACCAGATCGCACCTACGATTCTGGGAAAAATTTAGATTAGGAATAAACTTATTAAAACAAAAGAAAATTGGGTAATAAAATTTTTAAAAGGAAATTTATGAGGACAGCTGGAAGAAGGGGGTACTGATAAGTGAATTAACATGCCAGTCAGAAAAGCAAGGGTCTACATATATGATTGGGGGAATACGATCAGGTGTGGAAGAGGTAACTTCAATGTGATCGTTCAGGGAATTGGAACTTATATGCTCTAGATGCTCATACAGTTGTATAATATTGGTTGCTGTTTGGCAATAAGGGGCATGTCAGATTTCAGGAAAAGTTGGTTGTTGGGGAAAAGAAGGGGTTACTTCATGTTAACGTGCGTATTTATAGCCATTAGTGTAGTTACGTGCACTGTATTGGTGTTTTATCATCATGCTTGTCATGCGCTTTTCTTTTTATGTTAATAAATGTTCTCTATTAAATGATCGCAACAAGACTTGACTGTTCCTCCCGGGTTTGCATATCGTACTTAATGGACACCAAATTGAAATATAAACCATTAAGCACCAGTGTTCCAAGTTACACCTCCTGGTTCTGGGATACCCTCGTATTTAACATTAGTAGGGTACATAACAGATGTGTATTAGAGGCAGACAATGCGTGACAATTGCGAAGATTAAGAAGCCACTTGGTTGAAACCTTGACGATCCTGAGGGCTGTGACCGGCTGATTTTCTTCCTGATGGCCTTAATGTGTGGAATGTTTTCTCAAAGAAAGAGTACCTGCATTTAAACTAGTTCAATGATTCATGCAAGGACAAATCATCAAATAATGTTCCTCACTGATCTATTTTAGCATTTCACTTCTGACCTCTGAAGACCTTCACTTGATACTTGATACTATCCTTTTTGTATCCGGAGGCAGGAACTGCGAGAGAGACCGGGTGAAAATTGAATAGTATGGGTATATAGTGGCTGGATTCAAATCATGTGAAGATCTCTGTGACATGTTTCAACTCCTGTTTGAAGTTAACAGCGTGAATACTCAGAAGCTATTTCTCCATCCAGATAGTGTGAAGGATGAGAGTTTCAGATTAATGAAGGAGAACTGGGATGATGAGAAATAGCTGCTCTCAAATTGTTCATAATTTTGGATTTCACTATGTGATCGCTGTGGTTATTCAATTGTTCAACATGTTCAGGATTGATGTTGATGGATTTTGGGGCACTAAGTGGTTTAAGGGATGAAGGGACAGAGCAGATTTATTGTTTCATGAAGAAGATTGGTCCCAAACATGTTAAATAACAGCACTGTTTGGAGGAGCCGAGTGGCCTCTCTTCTCCCGATTCTTATTTTCTTAAGAGGAAATCTCGAAGGAAGGATGGAGAGAGAATGGAAGGGAAAGGTTACATCAGCCTGGTGACCAGAAAGCAGCTGCCTTCTTTACAGGTGATACAACTTTCTTCAATTGACACCTCAGTGGAATAAAAGGGAAACTCGTGATAGTTTTCTTACAGAGCTGCCGAAGACCAGTTTCACCTCACAAGTCAAGGCGAAAAATTCTGAGATAAAAATATACATTTCGATTTGTAATGTAAACCAAAACTTTTGGATTTTCTACTTTACTATGCTTACAATGAGACTGCCAATGCATTTTGCTGCATGTTTAAACTCTTCTCTGAATTTCCTCTGCGTCACTGCATAAATACACGTGTTAGTGCAACAGCTCAGCAGCAGTAGCATGTTTCCACTTCATTGGCGAATGAATTATGGGTCATTGAAATTGGATCCTCTGAAATATGCTTCATTTGTAATTTTCACATAGAGGAAATCCACAACGTATGTCATCCACAACAGAATGAAACTTCCCGAGATGGCGAAGAGTAAAACAACAGATTTCTTCCTGTTCTTCATTTCTGGATCACTATGATTATCTGCACTGCTGTGAGCCCGGAGTCGACGGTGGGATCTACTGGCCGCCAGGATGTGTCTGACGGTCAGTACATTAAACAACAAAATCAGAAGGAATGGCAGAATGGGATTTAATATACGTGCAAACCAGTCATAGGCTGTCCATGAGAAGGAAGTGTAGAAAGTTGACTTTATAGTTACAAAACCATGGCACATTGTTCATTACATAGAGCGGTTCATACATAAAATACCAGGGAATGCTTTTTAAACAACTCAACAAACAGACCATTCCAATCACCACAGCTGCAGTTTTCACGGTGCAATAGTTTGCTTGCAGTTTCTGGCAGCAAATGGCTACATAACGATCAAAGGTGAAAACGACGGTTAACCAGGCAGAACTCTCCGTGACTGCATAGATTATCACAGTACTCAGAGTACGAGCTGGAGACAACGGCATAAACTTAATGGAAACTAAATGCCAATAATCCGGTTGAATATCACAGCGGTGACAACCACAAAGAGATCTATCACTGCCATGGAAACCAGATATCGAGTGATGCACTTGGAGAGACCACACCTTGCTCAGGAGAGGATCACAGTAGCCATCAAGTTAATTGAGAGCAAAAGCAAAATTAATTCAACAACTTCCAAGCACACACATGGATGTGGCGGGTTTTTTGTGGCATTTTTGCTGGTTTATCTTCGTTATGGAAGACAGCTATTCCTGGCTTTTCAAGGTCAATTATGTTTCAAAAAGAGCTACAAGGGCAGACTCCAAATATGTCGCAAATTTAACGGAAAGGGTGTCTCAAGTCGCTTCACAGGAAAGCAATGCAGCAAAATTTGACACCGAATAATATGAGGCGATATTAAGTTAAATGCTGAATAACTTGACAATGAGATACACTTAAGGAAACTATGCAATGAGCAGAATGAGCAAGAAAGGCAATGTGGCACAAGGCGGGAATTGCAAATTTTAGGACCGAAAGGCTGAAGATCTCCGGGTTGCATGTAAAATTCAGCATTCAAGCTTTGAACCATGTAATAGATAAGCAGAATAGCCTGTAAATACGGTTGTCATATTAGTTACACCCGTGTTGTTAAAATGTATAATGTGATAAGGATTCGGTTTGGCTTGTAGAATTCCACGGGAATATTTTCAGTAAGTATGATGTGTCAAGTTAACGCAATTTAAGGAGCATCAGATGTGTTTTCATCAGAAATCCCGCTTGCTGGGAAAATACATTCCCGTTCTGTTGAGCAATGACACTAATTGTTCCATAATGAGAAGTGAAAGAAAAGGATATACATTGTCTGGAGTTTCGAAGAGTGAAGGCGATCCTGTTGAAACAAATGAAATTCCCAAGAGGTTTGACAGAGTAAATACTGGGAGGTTGTGCCCGCTGATTTTGGAATCATGCCCAAAGTTTGTATTGCTGGAAATGTTTTCTCACGTTACCCCCTGTAGCTGAATGCCCAGGAACTATATGTTACAAAGATATGAAAAACCTCGCCTCGGTATACATATGCTGGCAAGAACAGCCACAGAGTATTGAATGTATCACAGACTTAAAGAGTAAGGCTTAAGTTTAAATAAAATACATATTTAAGTGATGGAAAGACAAACTATCACTGTGCAAATAAGGTTTTAGAAGATACCTGGAAACAATAATGTCATGTTCTTTATTACCATAATCAGCGCTAACTTAATAACTCAATGATGCGTCAAGTTCATGATTTAGTATCACAACTTACCCGGAACTCCAATGGCAGCAAGATTTGGATAGTAAATGGCATAAACTACACCAGATATTCGCCCGTGCATTCTGTATGAGAAACGATGACGGTTGAACACAAAGATTCTTTGTGACAAGGTCAAAGGAACCCACATTAATACTGTTGGAAACCTACAGGGACGCAATTAATTTTCACAATTATTTACACTGACTTGAACAAACAGATTCAGCATTCATTTTCCATGTTCATTCTGGGAGGGTTAGCATATTGCGATATTCCAGGGAGGGGACGATCTAGTCTTTATGTCTCCTGCAGCCTGGGTAATTTTGAGTTGAATTACTTAATACTTGGGCAAAAGTAACGGATGCTTATCATGTGAAATGTTCATTGTAATGATACAGCTAATAAATATTATAGCCACGAGGCAGCAGGCAGCATAGCTCAGTGACATTAGAACTGATGAAAATCGGAATGATAGTAAGATTTAAAAAACTACTGATCCTGGAATCTGGAACAAAAACAGAAAATGCTGGAAAATCCCAGCAGGTCTGACAGCATCTGTGGAGCGAAGCGGTCTGACAAAGGGTCATTCAGACTCGAAACGTTGGCTCTATTCTCTCTCTGCAGATGCTGTCAGACCTGCTGAGATTTTCCAGCATTTTCTGTTTTTGTATCGAAATGACAGTGACAGTCACATGCTATCGAATGGCCTCATATAACAGAAGTAGGAGTCCCATGCAACATATAAGTTCCTCATAAAATGTAAGTCATTCCCAGACAGTACAAATGATGCCGACAGACTCCACCGACCATAACGTCACAATAGTATGCATTCTCACAAACACATTCACACAGCACCAGAAACATCATGAAACTGCCCAATGCGCACCACGTGGGAGCTGTCAACAAATCCGACAGAAGAACATGTGGAAATTAATAGATATGTTGATAACAATCCCAGCCGTCTTGACTATTCCAGTCGTTTCTTTCCATGTTTATTTTTCTCTGGACCCCATTTCTATTGTGCTAGCTAGGTTCTCCTTGTTTTTTGGTGGTTTTAAAGCTCTGGTTATTTATTTAGTAGTCGTTGTGTCATTCATGAATTCACTAGGCTCTCTATAATATTGCTTCATCCTGTTTGATTAGGATGCAGGGATAAACAAGATCGAGATTGTCTCCTCCTCCAATGGATACAAAATTGGCTTCTTGACGCAAGCCAGAGGATGGTTGTAGAGGGTTGTTTTTTCAAACTGGACGCCTGTGACCAGCAGTGTGCCTCGGGGATCAGTGCTGGGTCCACTGTTATTTGTCATTTATATTAATGATTTGGATGAGGATATAGGAGGCATGGTTAGTAAGTTTGCAGATGACACTAAGATTGGTGGCATAGGGGAGAGTGAAGAAAGTTATCTTCAATTGCAACGGGATCTTGATTGGGCCAGTGGGCTGATGAATGGCAGATGGAGTCTAACTTAGACAAATGCGAAGTGATGCATTGTGTTAGATTGAACCAGGGCAGGACTTACTCAGTTAATGGTAGGGCGTTGGAAAGCGTTACAGAACAAAGAGATCTAAGGGTACATGTTCATAGCTCCTTGAAAGTGGAGTCTCGGGTGGACAGAATGGTGAAAAAAGCATTCGGCATGCTTGGTTTCATCGGTCAGAACATTGAATACAGGAGTTGGGACGTCTTGTTGAAGTTGTACAGGACATTGGGAAGTCCACACTTGGAATACTGTGTGCAATTCTGGTCACCCTATTATAGAAAGGATATTATTAAACTAGAAAGAGTGCAGAAAAGATTTACTAGGATGCTACCGTGACTTGATGGATTGAGTTATAAGGAGAGGCTGGATAGACTAGTATTTTTTTCTCTGGAGCGTAGGAGGCTGAGGGGTGATCTTATGGAGGTCTTTAAAATGATGAGGCGCATCGATCAGCTAGATAGTCAATATCCATTCCCAGAGTTGCAGAGTCTAAAACGAGAGAGCATAGGTTTAAGGTGAGAGGGGAGAGATACAAAACTGTCCAGAGGGGCATTTTTTTCACACAGAGGGCGGTGAGCGTCTCGAACAAGCTGCCAGAGGTAGTAGTAGAGGCGGGTATAATTTTGTCTTTTAAGAAGCTTTTAGATAGCTACATGGATGCGAAGGCTATGGAGGGATATGGGCCAAATGCGGGCAATTGGGATTAGCTTAGGGGTTTAAAAAAAAGGGCGGCATGGACAAGTTGGGCCGAAGGGCCTGTTTCCATGCTGTAAACCTCCATGACTCTATGACTCTACTGGCATCGCCAGCGAAGCCCACATCCCCTGAATCAATAACAATAAATAATGTACTCGAGACCAAGTAGAGCATGCCACCCACAACTGTCGAACACCTGCTGAAATTCTGGATTCTCGCTGCCGGGAGTTTCGACTGAAAATTCACAGCTCAGTTCCCCATTTAAATACTTGAGTTTCATTTTAAACTGTGGGCGTGGCCTAATTTACCAATGTTCGAGTCTGAAGTACTTCAGTGCAGCTCTGATATCCAGTCTCCCAGAGCAGTCCAGCTCTGTAGTCTCAGCTCCCTGGCATATAAACCGTTAGCAGAACGATGGGAATCCTTCTTGTTTTCACCCTGTGTGCCTGTTTACCCTGATGAGTACCGATCAAACTCACCCACATTGCGTGGATTGAATATAAAGCTGCCCCAGTCCATCTCAATTACAGACACTGTCTAGGATTTTAGCCCCTTTGTTTGGTCCATTAAACTCTGTGTTTAATTTCCAGGATCTTTCAATCAGTCAGTGACACAGAGCCTGGCAGCGTTGACCAGGAAGGAGTGTCAGTCTCTTACCATCACCTGTGTTTTCTATGGAGTTTATGATTTAGAAAATGGTCATTTTTTTCAGACAAATCCAGACCGGGACGGAGCAGGAGCGGATCTCCAGCGGAGGGAGATTTATTGTACTGGTGAATAAAGCAGAAAAGACATTTTCACTGGAAATTCCTGACGTGAGAGTTGAAGACAGTGCCAGTTATTACTGTAAAGTTCAGCACTGGTACTACTCACACAGGACACCGCATTGGGAGAGAGTTCGACAAAAACCTCAGGACAATCAAAACTGTAATTCCCAGCAATTCCCATGTTCGGTAACTTGACTTGTCGGGTTGATGTTATTCCCAGTTCAATCTAGTTTAATTTCATTGTAATTTCCACCATCAGCTATAATTCTTCAAGGCTTTTCGCTGTTAATAAGAATCTTGCATCTCTGCTCCTGTTCCTGGGAAATTTTACCAGGAGCTCAGAGAGTCAGAAGGAAAAATTTTGTCCAATGATGTTTCGTTTTTAAACAACCAATGTTCATTATTGATTCAAATCCCCTGAATAATCGAGAAACACTGATTGTTCGGTAATGGCTGCTCGGCAGTTTGAGGTGTCAGTCATTCTTGTGCTGGGCTGACTGAGAGCGCTGACACTGTGGGGAGAATGGAGATTGCAGATGGGTCTGGGACGGTGGTGACTGTCACAGCCGGTAAGTGACTCCTAATCCCATTATGTTGCAGCCTGTTTAGGTTAGTGTTCACCGTCAGTTTAAATTCATTATCAGTTATGTTCAATTGTCTGCTTCTAAAGCAGGGTGGTTTCCTGAGGAAGATTTTGAATTGCAGATTTAGACTTAGGAGCAGAGTAAGAAACCGAAGTCGAGTCCGGCTGTGAGACCAGATTGAAGCAGTGTGAGACCCCAAAGGACAGGTTTCCTCCGGGGAAGGAGTTTCAGCTGATCCTATCTGGGCTATTATTGGTTTAAGGAACAGCAAAAAGTCTCACAACACTAGATTAAAGGCCGACAGGTTTATTTCGAATGACGAGCTTTCAGACCGCTGCTCCTTTCTCAGGTGAGTGGAGAGTTGGGTTCACAAATATGGCAGCTATAGATAGAGACGCAATTGCAAGAAAATGGTTGGAATGCAAGTCATTACAGGTAATCAAATCTTTACAGGTGCAGACAATGCGAGTGAAGAGAGGGATAATCACAGGTTAAAGAGGTGTGAATTGTCTCAAACCAGGACAGATGGTAGGACTTTGCAAGCCAGGGAAAATGGTAGAGGTTACATGTAGTGTGACATGAACCCAAGATCCCGGTCCTCAAAGACGCGCATTCCGACCATTATCTTGGAATTGCGTCTCTGTCTACATATGCCATGTTTGCGAACCCAACTCACCATTCACCTGAGGAAGTAGCAGTGCTCCGAAAGCTCGTGATTCCAAATAAAGCGGTTGGACTTTAACCTGGTGTTGTGAGACTTCTTACCGTTCCCACCGCATTCCAACGCCGGCGTCTCCAATCATGGTTTAAGAAAGGCATCGGGTAATCCTCACAACATCCCGCACTCTCACTCTCCTAACTGGTTTCAGTGAGTGTACATTCGGGGAGGTGATGGCCAAGTGGAATTATCGCTGGGCTATTAATTCAAAAACACAACTAAAGTTCTGGGAGTCTCGCCAGCGCAGATGGTGGAATTTCAATTCAATAATCATATCTGGAATTAAGAATCTACTGATGACCATGAAGCCATTGTCGATTGTCAGAAAAACCCATCTGATTCACTAATGCCCTTCAGGGAAGGGAACCTGCTGTCCTTGCCTGGTCTGGCCTACATGTGACAGCAGAGCCACAGCAATGTGGTTGACTCACAACTGCCTCAGGGTACCTGGGGATGGGCAGCAAGCCAGCGACGACGCCCATGTCACATCAGTGAATAAAAATACATTATGGACGCTCCGAACCCTGCTCCCTGCTCTCCGCTGGGAGAGAGCGGAGCCAACGAGCACAGGATTTCTCTCTGCTCCAGGAAATGGTCTAACAGAGGCCAGGAAATGTCAACGAGGTACCGGGAGAGGTAACCCAAAATTGAAGCGGCAGGTCCAATACCTGCAGCGGCAGGAAAACGGGAACATGACACAAATAGCTTCGAGAGCTTATTTTATAGGTGTAGGTGACATTTCATGTGCAATCAGTGACTAACAATAATTATATCCGAACTGATTTTTATTTCCTTCCTATAAACAATCATTTTGGCAGAACTCCGAAAACTTTGAATTGCATTCTCCTCCACATATTGACCGCTAATGGTGGACAAATCCGTTTGCTTTATGTTTTTTGTCGATTTCAAAAACATGGGATTGTGCTCATTGAAGCATAATGAATCCCTCAAGGATTGGGTTGTGTCGAGGCTGAGGGTGCTGAACCGTTCCATGGATGATCAGATCTAAACATTTCTGAATTGTACTGCGAGACCCCAAGGTGGCTTAGTTATTATCCGCATGAATTTCTTACACCTCTGAGAAAATAAATAATCAATAACGTGTATGGATATCGAAAGTTTGGAAAAGCTTTGCCATTTGTCTTTCGAAGGCCGGGAAGACATGAAAAAGCAGCACAGAAACACTGAACATTATATTGTAGTTTTAAGGAGCTCCATGTGTAGAAACTGTTCCTTCGCTGGGAGAGTTGTTCTTTTTTCTTCTTTACTTAATTCGTGTGACATGTCGTCGCTGGTTGGCCAGCATTTATTGTGCATTCCTGGTCGCCCTTCAAATCAATGGCTGGCTGGGCCATATTTAAGGGCAGTTGAGAGTCAATCACATTTCTGTGGCTTTTTCTAAACATCGGAAATGGTTTCACGGTCAGCAGCAGATACTTAACTTCAGATGTTTTTAAAATTGAAGTCACATTCCACCAACTGCCGAGACAGGATTCGAATCAGGTTCCCCAGAAGAAGTAGACATTTATATATGAAATATGAAATGACTATCAGATGAGATAGGAACATTCGGGTATATTTACACGGAGACACGTCAGCATGTGAAGCTCGCTCTTTGGAGAAACGGCGTGATGAATTTATGGCACAGCATGAAAAACATGGGCGGGAGAGAGGAATAAATAGACACACAGCTCAGGATGAGAGGAGAACAAGCTTCGATCATCTGGACCAAGTGGCCTATTCGTGTTCAGTGGAAAGTGTAGAATATAAAACTCAGAGACTATCTGTTCGGAAAAGACAGGGAACAATCAGCCAATGGACTAAAGGGATTGAAATTATCACATACCCTAAAGGCAGTTCCCAGTGAGTAACAGTAAAACCACTGCGGAAACTGAACAGACTGAACCAACCGATAACTGAGAGAAATTAGGGCAAGTTTTCATGACGGTTAGAAACCGCCATGAACAGACAGAAAACAACTCAGATGTAGAAATAAAATGAAATCAACTTGCAAATATTTCTAATAGAAGTAAAACGGTAGAATTGATGGACGGAAAGAGACAAATAGCCCAACGGCAGACTGGATTTACCTTGTAATGTTGAAATGCGGCCAAAAGTCGATCTTTGACCCACAGATTTACATTGTCATTTCTGATTAATAGATGTGGACGAAAATCTCTGTTCTGTGCTGAACCTTGGTATGTATAGAAATATAAGACTGCTGATTTTCCTTCGGACAATCAAATCTAGACAGCAATTGATTCATTGAAGGGAAGAGTGAACTTTACGATTTAGTTTTCTGGTTCGCATTTCACCAACATATTTATTAGCAGATATTTAATAAAAATAAAATCATACTCTGCAAAAAAAACACAATTCTGTCAATAATGACAGTAATTTGAAGGTGCTGCCAATATATCCATTCGTTCTTCTTTTTGTCCCCACTGGAATCTTGTCCTGTCCCAGAAGTCTTTGCCCCTCAATTGCCCCTCAAGTTAATGTTCAATCTGCTTCCAGAACCACCCCTTCCGCAGTGCACTTCAGGTGACTGCAATTCTCTGTGAAAAAAAGATCTAAAGATCTGCCACGCTTGTTTATTTCCAATAATCAATGCATTTTGAAACACATTCATAGAATCCTTACAGGACAGAAGGAGGCCATTTGGCCCGTCAAGTCTGTACCGACCACATCCCACCCAGTCCCAGGCAATATTCCCATAACCCCACATATTTATCCTTCTAATCTCCCTCGGACAGTCGGGTCAATTTACCTTGGCCAATCAACGTAATCTGCACATCTTTGGACTGTGGGATGAAATCGGAGCACCCGGAGGAAACCCAAACAGACACGGGGAGAATGTGCAAACTCCACACAGACAATGGCCCGAGGCCGGAATTGAACCTGGGTCCCTGCCGCTGTGAGGCAGCATTGGCAACCACTCTGCCACCGTGCCGCCCCCTAATTAAATTAAACAAATTGCCGCAACAGACAGGTATTCATCCGATTGACAAGTTTTCCCGAGTAAACAGTGGCTAAACAAACAATTCATTTTATTTCTACACTGCAGATTCCAGCTCAGCTGTGTCACCAAGTTCCCTTCTACAAACCTCTGCTGCCGGTGACCGGTTATTTGAAGCTGCGAATATTCAGGTCTCTGTCAGTACACAGTACACTGGTACCCTCAGACCCCAGGACAGGCTCAGAAATACCTGCTTCAGACACACATTTCTGGACAGGAGAATAAATCAAACAGGGTCGGGGGGAGGATTTCTGCTTCTATCGATTCTTCCGTCAAAATCAGCCGGTTAAAGATCTCCAAACTTTAACTGAGCGACTCCGCTGTTTATTACTGTGAACTGAGTTGGCGCACAGCACAGTCGCACAGAACACGGAGAGAGCTGTACAAAAACCTGAACGTGGTGAGGATTACAGACACAGTGATACAGAACACGGAGAGAGTTGTACAAAAACCTGGACATGGTGAGGATTACAGACACAGTGACACAGAACACGGAGAGAGCTGTGCAATAAATTGGACATGGTGAGGATTACAGACATACTGATACAGAACACGGAGAGAGCTGTACAAAAACCTGAACATGCATTTCAGATTCTTGTGATCTCACCATGTTCAGGCTTCTGTATAACTCTCCCCGTCTTCTGCATCACTGTGTCTGTAATCCACACCATGTACAAGTTATTGCACATCTCTCTCCGTGTTCTGTATCACTCTGTCTGAAATCCTCACCATGTTCAGGTTTCTGTACAGCTCTCTCCGTATTCTGTATCACTGTGCCTGTAATCCTCACCAGGTCCAGGTATTTGTACAGCTCTCTCCGTGTTCTGTATCACTTTGTCTGTAATCCTCACCATGTTCAAGTTTCTGTACGGCTCTCTCCCTGTTCTGCATCACTGTGCTGTGCGCCCACTCAGTGCACAGTAATACACAGCGGAGTCGCTCAGTTGCACCTTGGAGATCTTTAACCAGCTGATTTTTTCGACAGGGTCGACAGACGCAGAAATTCTCTGCCCGGCAGCGTTTTCTTTGATCGCCTCGCCTGATGTGTGTCTCTTAAGCAGGTATTTTGGGGTCTGTCCTGGAGAGTGACGGTACCAGTAGAGTGTGTGTTGACAAAATCCTGGATATTCACAGTTTAAAGTAATGGTGTCGTCAGCAGCACAGGTTTGGAGAGACGAATTCTGTGACACAGATGAACTGGATTCTGCAGAACCTATAAAATAATGCATTTCTATGATTCCATTACTTGCGTTGCATGTTAGTTTGCCCAGGGAAATATAATCGCGTCAATAGCTCGCCATTTTCCCGTAATTGTTTCATTAAAGGGTGTGCGACATTTATTCACTATAATTAATTAGGGAGACGGTGGCAAAGTGGTATTATGACTGGATTGCTTAATCCAGAGATTTAGTAATCCAAGTAATACGGTGGGGACACGGGTACGAATGGTACCACGGAAGATGGTGAAATTTGAATTTCAATTCAATATTGAATTGATTTCAATAAAACAAGCATGTTAATTCAAAGATGACTATGAAAACATTGTCGATTGCCGTTAAAACCACATGTGTTTGACGAATGTTCTTGAGGGAAGAAAATCTGCCATCCTTATCTGGTCTGGCCTACATGTGGCTCCTGATACACAAAAATGCGGTTGACTCTTAAATGCCCTCTAAAATGGGCTTCGCAAGCCATCCTGTTCAAAGGCAATTAGGGACACCCACATCCAGAGGATGAATTGAAAAAAAATGGCAAAAGAGCCGAGGGGCAGATACTTAGATGATTTTTTTTGTACACAGCGAATTTTGCTCATCTGGATTATTTGGAGATGTGTGTTGGAAACAAATTCAACACTCATTTTCGAACGGTAAATGGAAGAAATATACAGAATCAGATTAGAATTCCGGGGGTTTGAAGAGCAGGAAGGTAAAATAGGAAACGTTCAGTAGCACCTGCAAAGAATGGCCACTTGGTCAGAGTGATGTCCTTCTCTGGTTTCTGATTTTATATTTTATATTTAGTGTCTGCTTCTGTGTATATTGGCGATTTACAAACCTGAGGAAATTATATGAAAGTTCACTCTTCTCACTATAACAATTGCTGTCCAGAGTTGATTGACTGAGAGTAACCCTGCCGTTTTATATGCTGGGTCGCATCAAGATTCAGGCAAAGACGGTCATCCTCGCCCAGCGAAACTGATTAAGCGAAACTGACATTGCATATCTGTGTCAAAGATCAACCTTTGACTACAGTCCAACTCTTTGCACAGTTTCGTCCATCAATTCTACAATTTATATTATATATTAGAATGATTTACAGTTAATACCAGTGGATTTATAAATCTGAGTTGTTCTCTTTGTACTGCTTGCGATTTCTTGCCACCATGAGAACCTGTCCCAGACACTCTCCAATGTCAGTTGAGATCAGCATGCTCAGTTTCCCCGATCGACTTGCTCACTGTTACTCACTGTGAAAATTGCCTTTTCAAGGTGCCTGAGATTTTCAATTCCTTCCATCCATTGGTTGATTGTTCCCCATGCTTTCTGGGCAGAATCCTCTCTGTATTTTATATTATATAGATTCCACAGAACAGAAGTAGGCCAGTCGGCTCACAGTACGCTTGTCCTTGCACTGCGCACTACTCCCCTCTCACACTCGATCCCTAACGAAACCTTTGTACACTGAGCACTGTGTCCTTCTCCCTCCTCGATCTTTCACGCCGTCTGAAAAATTCCTTACGCCATTTACTGCAACCACCCCATGTGGCAGCTCGCTCCACATTCCTCCTAATTTCTTTTTCTTTTATCTCACTGGCATCATATTAAATGTTTCTTTAATCTGAATCATTTTCTCCACACGTACATTAATGAATCTATCAATTAATGCTAAAGATTTATATCAACACCAAAACCTGAAAAATGTTGGCAAACCTCAACAGGTCTGACAGCATCTGTGGAGACAGAATAGAGTCAACGTTTCCAGTCTGGATGACCCTCCGTAAGAGCCACAGAGAGAAGCAAAGTTGACACGAGGACAGAAGTCATAGCTTCAAAATGTGGACCCGACTCCAGTTTCCTATTCTGCTCCCAAATCTAAAACTGCAATTGAAAATCTTCCACAGAAACCCCCTTCCCCCACGCTGCTATTGTAGTCACAGAGGATTGAAGAGAGGCAGACGACAAGAATGAACTGACGGCGAAAACGAACCAGGACATTCTGCAATACGGGGGGATTTGGAGTCACTTACCAGCTGAGACAGTCACCACCGTCCCAGACCCGTCTGTAAATCTCCACTCTCCCCACAGTGTCAGCGCTCTCAGTCAGCCCAGCACAAGAATGACTGACACCTCAAACTGATGGGGAAAAAATTACCGAATAGTCAGCGTTTATCAATTATTCAGGGGTTATAGGTCAATAATGAAGAATGATAGTTTTATAATTCCCATTGGAATAAACTGTTCCTTGGGACACTCTGAACTCTTGGCAAAATGGCCCAGGAACGGAGCGGAGATGGACGCTTCGTAGAAATGGAATAAAAAAGTTAAAGAAAGATAACTGAAAGGAGGAAATTACAACGAAATGAAACCATGTTGCAACGATAATAACAACAACCCGACAAGCTATGGTCCGTGTCCTGGAAATTATTGCTTCGCTTGTTCAGAAATACTTAAGTATTTGTTCTCCTCTCTTCCACTGTGGTGTCCCATGTGTGTAGTACCAATGCTGAGCTTTACAGTAATAGGTGGCGGTGTCTTCAATTCTCATGTCCCGAATTTCCAGCGAAAATGTCTTTTCTGCTTCATTCACCGACACAACAAACCTCCCTCCGCTGGAGATCCGCTCCCGCTCTGTCCCAGTCTGGGTTTGTCTGAAGAAATGGCCATTTTCTAAATCGTAAACACCATTGAAAACACAGGTGATGGTGAGAGACTGACACTCCTTCCTGGTCACCGCTGCCGGGCTTTGAGTCACTGACTGACTGAAACATCCTGGAAATTAAACACAGAGAGTTTAATGGACCATCAGAGCCGAATCGCACAACGGGGCTAAAACCCCAGACAGTGTTTGTAATTGAAATGGACTGGGGCAGCTTTATGTTCAATCCACACAATGTGAGTTAGTTTGATCGGTACTCACGGGGTAAATAGGCACACACGGTGAAAACAAGGAGGATTCCCATTGCTCTGCTGCCTGGAACTGAGGTTTATATGACGGGGAGCTGAGACTGCAGAGCTGGACTGCTCTTGGAGACTGGACCTCAGAGCTGAATTGAAATACGTCAGACCCGAACACTGGTAAGATAGGCCACGCCCATCCTTCAAATTAAATTCAAGGATTTAAATGGTGAATGCAGCTGTGAACTTTCAGTCAAAACTACCCGGCAGCCAGAACACAGAGACTCATCCCGCTACCCACAGCAGTGTCTGCCATGCTCTACTTGCTCTCGAGTAGATTATTTATTGTTATTAATTCAGGGGATGTGGGCTTGGCTGGCGATGGCAGCAGACATGGTCAATCTCTAATTGCCCTTGATAAGATGCTGGTGAACTGCGTTCTTGAACGGTTGCAGTCCCTGCGGTGTAAGTACACCCTCCGCACGATTCGGGAGGGAATTCCAGAATATTAACCGAGACCGAGGGACAGTAAAGGAACGGAGGATATTTCTAAGTCTGGATAGTGGTGGTGTTCGCATGGCCTTCTAAATTGTAGCTGTTTTGTGTCTGAAATGAAGCCCCTAAGGAGGCTTGGTGAGTTCCTGCAGTTCATCGTGTATATGGTACAGAAGGTTGCCACTGTGCATTGTTGGTGGAGCGAGTGAATGCTGGTGAAAGCGGCACCAATCAAACGGGTCTGCTTTGTTCTGAATGCAACGCCCTGTAAATTGGAATCTCAGTGTGCAACTTTAGAACTACCTCCTTAGTCTTAGTAAGAAGGACAGCTTCACTGGAGGCGCATCCTACTAATTATACTTCCTGTGTTATTCAGAGCAGCTGACTCAGTTTACACTCCTTATTCGCCGGAGTCAAACAGCGGCTGATAGGATCAAATGAGATCAAACCCACAATAGAGATATTAACTGCGAAACAGCGGGATACTTAGGAGGATTCGAACAGTTGGATTCTAGTTCGACTTCCGGAACCCTTCAAAGTCTGTGGGAAATTTAATTTTAAGGGAACAAAAATGTGAAAGAATTTATGGGTTCCCCTTTTGATTCTTGTTCTGAAGCTCGATGAGTCCTTTAGCTTGCAATAGAACGAAGTTTTGTAACATAAATATTGAACGAGGGGTGGATGTGTAAACAAGGAGTGAACATTGGGGCATTTAAGGGGATAATAGAGGATGGATGGATGAACGGACCGACAGTAGGATGAATGGAGGGACGGACGGATGCGAGTTTTGAATGACCATTCACTTTGATTGAGTGAAATTTACAATAGTTTGCTGCAGTGAAAAATTAGGTAATTGGAGGGAAAGAACATTGGATGTATGTATGGAAGACGCTGAAGGTGTTGGTTCAAATTGCACTTTAAAAACTATATAGAATTCGTGCCTCTATTTATAATGTGCAAATACAAAAACAAAAGGTTTTTTCACAGGTAAACAGGCTTCACTTGAAGTATGTCAATCACGAGAGAAAGAGAGTTAATGTTTCGAGCCCAAATGATCCTTCTACAGAATCTGAACAAAAGTCATATGGACTCCAGATGTTAACTCTGCTTCTGTCTTCACAGATGCTGTAAGAAGTCTCACGTTGTTTGTATCTTAAAGACTTGATTAGCTGTAGGTATTCGCATTCCAACCATTATTCATGTAAATTGAGTCTGTGTCTTTATATGCCCTGTTTGTGAACAGAATTCCCACTCATCTGAAGAAGGGGCTTGGGGCTCCGAAAGCTTGTGTGGCTTTTGCTACCAAATAAACCTGTTGGACTTTAACCTGGTGTTGTTAAACGTCTTACTGCGTTTACCCCAGTCCAATGCCGGCATCTCCACATCATGCCTACCATTCACAGATGCTGCCAGACCGGCTGAGTTTATGCAGAAGATTCTGTTTCCAAATGCTGATTGAAAGGTTAGTTAAAGTAAATTTTATCTCAACTGTTAAGAAATTGCATGAATATTTGAAGGCAATAGATTTTCAGCGCTATGCGGAAAGAACAGACTGCGGGATAAAATAGTAACTCCATCGTCTGTCAATGCGGGCAATATGTACTGAATATTCTCGTTATTTTTTGTAACATTCAATGATTCAATGTCGAGGAGAATGAATGAATTTTGACTGAGGTTCCCCATATCTAAACATGTATTTATTTTCTGGTTACCATTTGAAGGACTGTGTTATTCTGATACTGTTAAGCAAACTGCACCGTCACTATCATGTTTGGAGCAAGAACCTATTCATTGCCCTATTCATTCTCCATAGCCAGTCGCCGCTATGATCTGCTCTAGTACCGACAAAAACCGAGGGAAGAGCCGGTATTTTTAATCAAAAGGAATTCGGAGGGAGAAACAGAGAAAGTTGAGCGTGTGGGAGGCCGATTTTCTTCAACGCTCTGAGTATTGGATCGTTTCTTCAGTTTAACCTTGACAGACATACAGCTGAGTGACATTGGGGTGTATTATTGTGCGCTGATCATTCGCAGTGATACAAACTAACAAACTAACTACGGAAACTATCACTGGAATGCCATATCAGCCGAGTGATGGAAGCTCAGTTTGTGAAATCTGAACCTTCACCTCTGGCAGCTGCAGAATCAGACCGAGACCGTTTATTGCTGTGTGAATGTAGTCGAAAATAGAGTTAATCGATGTGAAAAGACATTCTGAATGATTGAGCTCCTGACAAAATAGGGCGAGGGAAAGGCAAGGAAAAATAAACAGGAAGATAGAACGGCAGCGAAAAAAGGGAGTAAAAGGCCGTGAGACACAAAGAGGTAGCGCGCGGGATGCCAGAGAGTTAAAGAAAGACTCTCTGAGAGTTAGGATCAGAAAAATAGAAAATAAGAAAGTAAGAAGAATATATAGAAGTGGGAGAGGGAGAAATAGGGAGATAATAAGAGAGAGCGAGACAGGGCCTTAGACAAAGACAGAGAGGCAAAAATGCAGTCTAATATCATCTTATTCGATTTCTGATGTGTGATTATATTTTATCAGTGGCTCCACTAAATATAATCACACATCAGTGGAATAAGATCAGTGGCCCCAGGAAATAAATCACAGACCTCAGTAAAGACAGTTAACTTACTGGTTTGAGTGGACTCACTGAATGACTGACCACGAGGAAATATTTAATCCTGTCTGTGAAAGAACATCAGCTCACCCAGGACCCGCATTTGAATCTGATTTAAATATCTGGCGGGTATCTTGTGGATTGCGTCATTGCCGGCAAATGATTGCAGGAGGAAGAGATTTTGACCAAATCAATCCTGTGTGGGTTTTTAAACTGCTCCGGGTTTGACATTGTAAAGGGAGAGAGGATCGGGCTCGGCGGCGGCCGTGCAGATATTCAGAGTCTGGATTGTGTTTGGGATAATTTTTGACGGTGAGGACGATTTCAACAGTGTTCCGTTCAAATTAAAGTTTTACTTTTTTGTTAATGCCCATCTTGTCTTGTTCCTGAACACATTACAAATCAGAGTGATGGAGATTCAATTCCTCAGTCCATCGCATCAGTGAGCGTGAAAGAAGCTGAAGCCGTGACTATAAAATGTATCTATAGCACTACAGAAGAAAGGTATTATGTATATTGGTACTTGCAGCAAGCAACGAAAGAGCCCCAGTTTGTTGTGTGGAGATGGTCTTGTGATGTTGTGGAATGGAAAGGCTCGGCGTTAGGAAATCGTTTTGCATCAGACCTCCAGCTGTCAGACTCCACCACAAGATTAACCATCATGGACCTGCAACCGACTAACGCCGCCGTTTATTACTGCGCCCTGGGACTCACAGTAATAGAAAACAGTACCTACGCTGTACAAAAACTGTCTTCTGATTGAAACTGCGATTCCTGCCTGGTGAGATTGTCTAAAATCTCGGAAAGGTGCAGTCACAACGAGGCTGTCAGCCACTCAAACACATAGAGGGGAATTCAATTACCCTCTGTTAATTGATACATAGAAACATAGAAACTAGAAGCAGGAGTAGGCAATTCGGCCCTTCAAGCCTGCTCCGCCATTCATATTGATCACAGCTGATCATCAAATCCAATATCCTGGTTACCCCCTTCCTCCCACATCCCTTGATTCCCTTTAGCGCCAAGAGTTATATCTAATTTCATCTTGAAATCAGACAACGTTTTGACCTCAAATACATTCGCTGATAGGGAATTCCACCCATTCACCTCCCCCCGAATGAAGACATTTCTCCTCACTTCAGTTCTAAATAGTTTACCCCTTACCCTCAAATATGACTCCTAATTCTGGAATTCCACACCATTGGGAACATTCTTTCTGAATCTATCCTGTCTCATCCTGTTAGAAGTTTCAAAGTTTCTATGAGATCCCCTCTCACTCTTCTAAACTCCAATGAATATATTCGTAACCGACTTAATCTCTCCTCTTAGAACAGACCTGCCTTCACAGGAATCAGCCTGGTAAACCTTCGCTGTACTCCCTCGATAACAAGGACATCCTTGCTCAGATAAGGACACCAAAACAGTACTCCAGGTGTGGCCTCGCCAACGCCCGATAGAATTGCAGCAAAACATCCCTATCCCTATACTCAAATCCTGTCGCTATGAAGCCAACATACCATTTGCCTTCTTTACTGCCTGCTGTACCTGCGTGCTTAATTTCAGCTATTAATGCTCAATGTCCAAGGTCTCGTTGAGTATCCAGCTCTTTCAATTTATACCCATTCAAGTAAAAATCTGTCTTCCTATTTTTGCTATCAAAGTGGATAACCTCAAATTGATCCACATTATATTGCATCTGCCATGCACATGCCCGCCCACTCAGCCTGCCCAAATCACACTGAAGCATCTCTGCATCCTCTTCACAGCTCACCCTCCCACCCAACATTTTATCACCTGCAAACAGCAGATCAGGTAGATAATCCCAAAAACTCTTTGTCGCTTACATCGCGCCTGTCGATGCCGGTCACATTCAGAAGCTAACTGTTTTCCATTGCACTACATTGCTTTATGATATACTGTAACATTTCCATGATTGCTGTTCTCCATCTTTTACTCAGTTCTCACCGCTTTACAACGCCCCCTCTCTAACTCCCACACAGGGAGCACAATAACAGCTGAAAATCTCGAGTTTAATGCTGCCATCTTCACGATTTCTTAACAAGCATTTGTCAGAACAAAATGCTCTTGTTTGCAAACAGCCAGATAAATTTCTGTTGAAATCATATATTTCATCAGAATTTTTTCCTGATTGGTATAATTGACATCCTGTGGCTTTCATTGTCCTTTGCTCAAAGAATAGCAACGAGGTCATTGAAAACGCTCTTGTGTAAAAGGTGGATGACGAGAAGGTGGAGGATGAAGCTTGAGCAGGTTAATGAGACAAATGACCTGAAAGCTGTTTGGAATCCAGTCAAATGTTGCACGCTAGGAATTTGGTACAGAAACCCCAATTTGGTTATTTGAAAAGTTAGCGCCCCAGGGCCGGGCCTAAGGCCCAGTCAGGCAATTGGCCTTGTTTGGGCGAATGTTGAGTGGGAAACCGAAAATGATGTGTGCAGGCCCGCAAGTTGCAATATTTATTATTGCTGCCAACCATGACGGACAGAGAAGGACGGCCGAGTCCCTCCAGTCTGCCCACAATAAAAATGACATAAATCTGAAGTGCAGTCACTATTGCAATGGAGGAAAGAGTCGCTATGAACAGAGCAAGATCCCTCGTCACGTGGTCATCTGTTGCAGATTGTCGACTGGCGTTTGAATGTCTTGGAAAATTGCCCTGCTTTAGAGGCTAGTGCGGTGAAATGTTTAGGATCCTCCAGAAAGGCCAGACGGAGCCTCTATTTAGTAGTTTATCTGAGCAATTCACTGCGGAGGCGCTCGGACTCCATTACCACTGGCAGTGGAAGTGGCAGCTAGAATGTGCGCTCAGGTCTCTGAAGGGACACCTGAATCCACAGTTTCATGAATAAGAGGCGATTGAATTGAGAAATGTAACAGTTAACACGGAACTGCAGATAGAACTTGAACTGGCGACACCACCTGTGCCAGTTCTGTTTGATGAGGTTTTTGTACAGCGATAGATGACCTCTGTGTCTCTCAACACGCAGAAATAGACAGCGATATCTTGGATTTCTGCTCGAGTAATAGTTAAAGAAAAAATATTTTCTGCATTCGTCTGACTGGCCTCGAATTTTCCCTTGGCAAAACCTGCGTCTCTTCTGTTGCTTCAATCTCGGTACAAAATAAAATGCGGAGCCTGGTCCGTGTGCTCTCTGTAAAGAAAGGGATTTCTGTGACTTGTCGTGTAGCTGCAGTCCATTTTCATTCTGTCTCCTTCAGTAATAGACAATTCAATCTGAGGTTGCGCCACAGAATCTGCTTGAATCAACCCTGAATAAAATATAAGGAAAGTTTAATGCAACACTGATTGCTGAGTCCATTAACATCACAATACTGCCAGCAGATAAGAAGTTATTGTTTTACATACCGAACACCAGCCACAATATAACCAGATGACAAAACCAGAAGAGCCCCATTATTTCTTGGCCAGTGATCTCCTTGAATCGTATGTTTGGAGATATAGATATATTTACTATTGCAATCCTTTAAATTAAGCGACTGTTGTACAGAAAGCTAAAACAGAAGGAGAGGAAGAGTCCCGGGAAATTGTTTACCAATATAAAGTCGCAATGTGATAACTGGGTAGCAGCATGTTAACAAGAGTGCTGACTGGTCAGATACTATCTCTCTAGTTCCTGTTCCACCATCTGATCGCGTCACTGCTCTGGGCGGCACTTGTGTTTGGAATTCAGCCCCGCCCCTTCCCTCCTCACGCTACTTGTTCAGAAAAGAATACATTTGGCCATGTAATCTGTCATTGAACTTTATTATAGATGCAAAGAAATGAAAATGGTGAATGAGAGAAACTGGCAGAGCGGCAACAGTCCTGAAATAGAGGAAAAATGCAGAGCAAACAAGACACAAATGAAAAAGGAAAGGATGAGTTATGCAAACGGAGGAATAAATTATGTGCTGATATTCATAAGGTGCCATATATTTTTGTGTTGTTCTATCTCTTCGCGAGTTATCGGCGATTATAGCAAGGCCACTATTTATTGTCCATCGCGAACTTCACATAAATACGTTGTGCTCTCATCCTGAGTACCACGCCAGTGTGACTGTTGAAGGTGCTTCCACGATGTTATTCTGGAGGCACTTCTAAGATTTTGAACGAGAGACAAAAACAGGAACGGTTGTTTATGCCGGAGTTAGGATTGGATATGATTTATTGAATGACTGGATAAAACGACACAGAAGGAAAGCATTCGGCTAAGTTGTTTGCACTTCTAATCTGCAAGAGCTATTCCTTCAGATCAGATACATATTATTTGTCCTCTACTTTGGTCTTTTTCCA
Source organism: Mustelus asterias (assembly GCF_964213995.1). Classification (NCBI taxonomy): domain Eukaryota; kingdom Metazoa; phylum Chordata; class Chondrichthyes; order Carcharhiniformes; family Triakidae; genus Mustelus; species Mustelus asterias. Next base: position 306,851 of record NW_027590120.1, on the reverse strand, counting down.
ACGTGCTGTTGCTTCTATTTATCACTGCATATGCCTCCACCAGTCTTTCAGGCAGTGTTTTGAAGATCATAAGGCGTGCTTTGAACATAATCATAAATTTCTCAGCATTTCTATTTACCGATGATCTTTAATCAGTATCTTCTCATTGTCATCCCTGCTGCCCATGTAAATAATTCCTCGTCATATATTAGTTAAAACCCTTTCATTAATTTTGACACTTCATTTTAAATTCACGTGAACCTTCTCTTTTCCAAAGGAACAATTCAGTTTCTCTATTCACTAAGCGGAAGTGATGCCTACAATCCTCGACAACAATTTGTCAGAACAAAACTGTTAGTTTTTAAAATCATCATATAAACGAGGGATTTTATTTTTCGTGGTTGGAAGATGCCTTTGTTGAACTCCCCGGTTTCGTTGTGTTTTAACGAGGTTTTTGCATGGGTCGCAGCCGGTTTGAAGCACCATGATACTCAATCCACAGAAATAGAAGACGCTGTCTTTAGTCTCCATTTGCAAAACTTGACAAAGAGAAAACCTGATATTGAATGAAATATCGAGCATCGAATTTTCCTTTGGAAAACACGGTGTTCTTGCGCCTGGTGTTATCCCGATACAATATAAACTGGAGCGGCTGGTTCGGGTACAGCCCGTGCTAGTAGCAATCCGGATCAACGGAACTGGAGTTCAATTGCACATCAGCTCCCTCAGGTACCTTTAACTTAGGTTGACATTGTGTAACCGAATTCCATTGTATTTTACCTGCAAAATAACATTTAAAACATTAGAAAACCGCTTTGTTGATTACGAGCGTATCTCTCCCTCTTCGAAAATGAGGACAATCAATCGCAATCTAACTATTACAGGAGGCATTTGGATTATGTACCCGAGAGAAAGGAGTACATCTCAATATTTGGATAGTATAGGGGACAGACTGACAATTCACATCAATGAAGGCTTCACATATTCCTTTATACCCATTAAAAAGGAAATGAGGAAAAGTTGAATAGATGTCATTTCTACAGTGCTGCCAATATATTCCAGAATCTAACGTGCAATTCTTTTTGACCACGTGCCCACAGTGAGTTTAGTTTCCTTGAGACACGATCATTCCATTGATGCTCCGAAACGCTTTTCAGAACAAACAGCAGAAATGCCTCCGTGAAAGATAGAAACAAAAAACACACATGAGCGCTGGTCCGTTTCGATCGAAAGTATCACGCATGTGCGTGCTGAGGGGATGGTCTAGTGTAGTGTTAGTTGACACAGAAAGCAGAGTAATATAAACAGACAAATAATCCAGTGTTTTATAAATAAATGCAAGGTACCTTGCTGCATTAATGAATGCAAACCTTGTGCAATATAAACATAATCAGTGTCCAATACATTTTAACAGGAACGTATTCTAGTAAAGCACTAAATTATACATATATATATATATATATAGAGAGAGAGAGAGAGAGAGAGAGAGAGTATGTATGTGTGTGTGTGGGTGTGTGTGTATGCTGTAATTGTATTTTTAAAATAATGGATCAGGTATGGGCGTCACTGGTCAGACCTGGATTTATTGTCCATCCCTAGTTGCTCTTGAGAAGGTGGTGTTCCGCTGCCTTCTTAAACCTCTGCTGTCCCCGAGGTGTAGGTACACGCACAGTGCTGTTAGGAATCTGAGGAAGCGTCTGGTATAATTGAAACAAAGACATGGTTTAGTTCTGATTTAATTGACACAGAGACGATGTTTACGGACTGACAATCATTTAGGAATGGAAAAACATATCTTCTTCATTGCAGTAACTACTGATACAGGGTATAGTGTATTCAGGACGCGGACATGTCTACTACAGTAATAACTGCGACAGAGACGGGACTTATATCGACAAGATACACCTTTTTCTAATGTAAGTAGTGCATTGTCTTGTGCTGTAATAAGTGAGCGAGGTCCAAGCGCAATATTAGCAGCTGCCAGGCTAGAAACAGGGCACAGCAATACAGCACGGTAACGACATAAGTTACAGATAAGGAGACATGGTGCAGAAATAATAGACAACTCGGCAAATGACATGTGCAATATCCAATACAACAGAAATGTAGACAAGCTCTGTACTGTCGTAGAAACAGAGGCAGGGCCTAGTCTTTTAAAAACAGATACATATACTGGTGCACGCATAGCTGAGGCAGGGTTTTACTGAAATATAAACTGAGGTAATTTGCGTGCATTAATAACTGAGGGAGGATGATTGTAATATACACATTTGAACGGCATAACATTAATAGATAGAACACGGCACCCTAGCACAGTGGTTAGCGCAGCTGCTTCACAGCTCCAGGGACCTGGGTTCGATTCCCGGCTTGGGTCACTGTCTGTCTGGAGTTTGCACATTCTCCTCGTGTCTGCGTGGGTTTCCTCCGAGTGCTCCGGTTTCCTCCCACAGTCCAAAGATGTGCGGGTTAGATTGATTGGCCATGCTAAAATTGCCCCTTAGTGTCCTAGGATGCGTAGATTAGAGGGATTAGCGGGTAAAATATATAGGGATATGGGGGTAGGGCCTGGGTGGGATTGTGGTCGGTGCAGACTTGATGGGCCGAACGGCCTCTTTCTGTACTGTAGGGTTTCTATGGTTTCTATGCGACCATATAGTGTGATACAAACAGGGTGCGATATGAGCAGAGAGAGAAGCTTATGCAGCAGAAATTGGGAATGGCCTTAAGCATTATGAACAATAACTTGTTCTCGTGCACTAAGTAATGCAGGCCTAAGACTAACACAAGGAAAGCAATGAATCAGGTCCCAGTGTAATAAATCTGCAGCATAATTCAGTGCACTTATGTCAAAGAACTGGCCAACTGTAACATTAACAGAGATGTGCTCTATAGAAGCCGATTCTTCTCTAATGCAAACAGGGACACAGTTGAGCTGAGTGCATGGAAAAGGGACGATCTGACTTTACATTATCATGGAGTGATACCATATAGTATAAACAGAAAGTTGTCGAGTGTAATATGAAATCAGGCAATGGCCTCAGGAAACGTGGGCAGGGAGAACGTCCAGTTTAATAATAAATTAGCTAAGACATATAATAAAATGTAAAGATATATTTTGCTGCTTACAACAGACACAAACCCTCAGTTAAGCACAAGGATGATCCAATGAAGTATTACATGAGGCAGGATCTGGTTGTTATCACCAGAAGCCTACTCGTATGCCAAAATAAAGAGGACTTCTTGCAATATCAACAGAAATACATCTGGTGCAAAGTGACTAGAGACATTGCCTGATAGAGCAAAAACTGGGAGAGGACCTCCTTTAAAAATCATTGACATGGGAAAGGTCGACAGTCTGGAAACATAGCTTGAACCAACTGCCACCAGGTGGACGTAGACTGCTATGACACGAGTTTCTCTGACCTCGACTCTCCGGTAAACGTAGATTTGGCTGAGCACCAATTTCTCTGTTCTCGTTCGCAGCGCAATTCCGACCAAACTCTTTCACCCAGGCCCGAACAACGTAGTGTACAGATGTCAGGACTCCCCTGAACAAGGCCTTGGCCTGCCTCTCCAGTTCAGAATGGAGCCACTCTCAACTGTCGTCCCCAGAACATAACAAGATTTATAAATATAAAGATTTAAATTCAAATTTGGATAAAATAAATTGAAGGATTGGAAAAATAAAAGTACATCTATCTGAAGGGGTTTTTGATATGCGAATTAGCAAAGCAGCAGGGAAACAATTGTTTACATGAGTAACTATGGATTGAAATGAAGAGTTGTACTTAAGATAGCATAACATCAAAAGGAATGGAAACTATAGCCATGGGAGCAGAGTACAGGAGGAGAGGCTTAGCGGCTACAATAGCCACAGCCATCTGTAGGAAGCAGACTCTGCAGAAAGGCAATGTACTGAAAAAAGCTGCTGTAAAAAAACTCTAACACAGAAGAACCGCTACGCGGGACTGAAAAAAGTTTTCCCAAACCGAAAAGTAACCTGTGGGTGGTCACTGTAATCTGCATTAAACTCATAGTCATATAATTTCGAATGATGTTCGGGAGAGGGGCAGTTCTCAGAGGTCAGGAAACTGGACAGCTGGGAAAAGGGGTCAACCTCATGAGATACTTTGTGTGCAGCCATCATTGAAGTTAACGGTTCTGCTGAAGTGCCTTTTTTGATGTGTGCCTGCTTTAATTTAATAATTATCCATTACTAATTATTTGCAACAAGGCTGGGCCATGTCTCACTCATTTCCTTTTTTATATACGTTATGTCAAATTGAAAATTTCCACAACTAAAAATTGGTGTTCCAAATAATTCTTGTGTACTTTGGGATGCCCTCACATTTAACATCAGAGAGGTTCTTAACAAACACCACAGCATTGGGTGCCTTTACAGGTTAAATTGAATCGAGGAGTTAGCTGCCCCATAATGTTCCGAGAGATCAATTTTCTTTCTCAGGAGGTCAACCTTCCGGCCTCAGAATTTCTATTTACCGAAAATAACCCTATCCACCACTCTCGTAGGCAAAGTGTTCTGGGTGCTTAGTACTCACTGCGGAAAAATGTTCCTCCTCCATCGTCCTCACCCCCTCTGTCCATTGCCCATAACCTTAAAAATATGTTCCCTTCCATACCCCTACCCTATCTTCCGTTAGCACCACCAGCTAATGGGAACATCTTTTCTTTATCTACCTGAGCGAAACCTGGCCTAATTTCATCCACCTCGATTACATCTCTCCTCAATCTCCTCCGCTCCCTTGGAGAACACCTACAGCATCATCACCTTCTGGCTAATTTGTGAACGTTTCAAAACGAAACTTATTCAAAGATATTTCTCCATGGGGTTTAACTAGAATTGGTCAACTTTTGAAAAACTGGTATCGAACTGAAATATCTTGTGAACTTCTTAGCACTAAACAGACTTAAATAAATTCTTCCCTCGTATTTGACAAGTGTTGGTCAACTTTTTCGAAACTCGTTTCAGCATTTTCCAAAGTAACTTTTCCATACCATCATCCAGGCGGCTCCAACTTTTTAAAAAATAGCTTAAACTTATCAAAATGTTTTCCAAACAATATAGCAAAAGTTCGTTAAAAAAAGCTCGTTTTAAACATATTTAAGGCTCATCTTTCAGTAGAATTTAACTTTAAATACACGGTTTATGTTGAAAAACTAAGATAAATCTCTCCAGAGAAATTTATCTGAGTTGGTCTAAAGTTATTAAAGACAGTCATCAAAAGTAACATGGAATTTGTAAACTTCTTTTAAAAGTTGCACCGAACAAGTCAGAAATCGAACTTGGAACCATCTACCCCATAGTCAGACACTTCATCCATTGCGCCACTGGCCCATATGCAAATGTATGGCAGTTGTTCCATATTGGCTCGACGCTTCGGAATAGGGCAGAAGCTTTGTCAAAATTATTTGTTTACTTATGAGGATAGGTTCCATCATTGTGATTTTCTTTATTCATTTGTAGTCATCCCTAATTGCCCTTGAATTGAATTGCTGAGTTAATCTGCCATGTTGCAATTAAAGACAATAATTCTGTCCAACCACTAACCACTCCCCTCACTGGATCAATAATCGAATATTACTTGAGGTGGAGATGTCCGGCGTTGGACTGGGGTGGGCAAAGTAAGAAGTCTCACATCAGGTTAAAGTCCATCACGTTTATTCGGAATTTCGAGCTTTCGGAGTGCTGCTCCTTCATCAGGTGAGTGATTCCAAATAAACCCTTTGGACTTTAAGCTGGTGTGAGACTTCTTACTGAATTTTACTTGAAAAGAATATTTTACAAGCATATGACACTGGCTGTTACATATGCCTCAAGATGCATTCGGAAAAAAGAATAGAAGTGCTGAAAATCCACTACAAACTGAGCACGAAAAGAGTTGCTCATATTGTTGCTCAGCACACATTTTATCAGTTCGTGCAGTGGCTACAAGAGCAGGTCAGAGGCTGGGAATCTTGCGGTGAGGAATTCACCTCCTGAGTCCCTAAAACCTGGCCACCATTTACAAGGCACAAGTCAAGAATGTGATGGAATATTCTCCACTTGTCTGGATGATGCATGAACTCACGAAATGCACCTTAGAGAGCAGCTTCCAAACCCAAGACCACTATCACCTGGAAGCTCCCCTCCAGGCCAATCACCACACTGTCTTGGAAATACATCGCTGTTCCTTCACTGTCACTGGGACAACGTCCTGGAATAACGAAGCCCTCCCACCCCACCCCCAACAGCTCTATGGATGTGCCTAAACCAATAGACTGCAGCGGTTCAAGAAGGCAGCTCACCAACACCTTCTCAAGAGCAATTACTGATGGGTAATATTGCTGACACAACCAGCTACACCCACATCTCGTTATTGAATAAAAAGAAACATCCAGCCGGATCCCTGAAAGGGCAATCATGGTGTCCCTTGAACAGGTGAATGGTGATAAAATGAATGTCTCCTTACAAGTCAAATCTTTTGAAAATATTTTTCTAGCGAGTGTGTTGTGCTGACGGATTCCCTGCAGTTTGTACTTAGATTCTCAAACCAAACCACATGTGAACGCATCTCGAAGTCTCTATCGGAAAGAAATGAACAAAACCTGCGGATTGGGCAATAGAAATCAACATTACGTGGCTCGCCCTAGACCAACGAGCGTGCCCTTCCGGTGCATTAACCAAAATATAACTAATTTGTTTGTATCCAAAGCAGCGCAGACATTTCTGATAAAAGCCATCAATGTTGGAAAAAATCAGCACGTCAGCATTTGAGGACTGAATGCACAGTGGTATTGTCACTGGACTAATAATGCAGAGACACAGGGTAACGTCCTGGGGAACTGCTTTAGAATCCCACTCTGGCATTCATATCAGAGTTATGCATTGATGATGGTTTTAGGTGACACGTTCCCCCTGCGCTGCGTGGGTTTCGTCCTGTTGCTCCGGTTTCCTCCCACACTCCAAAGATGTGTCTGTTAGGAGCATTGGCCACGCTAAATAGCCTCTTAGTGTCCGGGGATGCGGAGGCTAGCAGTGTAAATATGTGGGCCTACGAGTCTGTTGTTGGTGCAGACTTGATGAGCCAAATGGCCTACTTCTGCACTGGAGGGTTTCCATGATGTTGCTAACTCGAATGTTAGGAACTGGACGCTTTTGAGTATGAAGTACACATTTTACCCGCTACACAGCACAAACAATGCCGAGCGCCAAGCTCAACGGAGGTGATTTGTTTTCAGCATACCAACAGTAATACCAACCTTGACAACTCATCATAATATGTCACGTCAAACAATATAAGTTCGCTATCAATGCTAAAATAATATTTCTGCTTCGACATTTGTTTTTAATGACGTTTTCTCCGTCTTGTTACTGGCTGCGGTTGTGAGCCTGCAATTCATGTCCCTATCAGAGTCCATGTCCCTCAATACAAGAAGGCAACCGTTACTTTCAACGTGATGCCTCAACGTATCTGGAATTTCAAAATTTAAAAGCGTTCATCCCGCAAATGTCTAAGGGAACAGTGATTTCTGCTGTAAATCATAGAATCATCGAATATGCTCAGTCATTAATGCATCATTCTCATCTTCCGTCGAACAATTTCAAACAGTATTTGTTCTTCATTCAACATTTAAAATCTATACATTTAATTAACATATATGTCCTCATTCCGAATTGAATATCTCTGAAATGTACAAAAATGGAATGCAAACATGACTGACCAACAAAAGAAATCGAGCCACCGGGTCATACACATACCAATCAAGAAATGTCTTTCTATTTGTCTCATTCAGTGAATTCATAATGATCAGAGAGTATGAGGATGCCGCAGTAAATATGAAATGGATAAGTGAAGTCAGCAACACTCATTTCAGGTCATTTGTAATCTCTGCTGATGCATTGGTTGGAAATGAACATTCTTCACCTGATATAAGGAGAGATGGACTTAGGCGCAGAGGATTCACAGAATAATAGGGAGTGAAATGGACAGAAACACAATGACAATGACAAGTCAGTGAAAGAGTTAGGGGGAGATACAGTGAGAGAAGCAGATAGAAAAAAGGAGAAGCAATGATTGAGATGGCAGAAGAAATTCAAGGAAGGCATAAAATCAACAGTATAAAGTACAATCTGATATGGGAAAGATTTATCTTGAAATATCATTTAAATTGAACTCTGATTGTGGAGCATAAGACCACAGGTTCATTTAAATAAATTTAAATTTGGGGCACAGATCAAGGAAGTTGACGAATGTCGCAGAGTCCAAAAAAATATCGTGGTCTCCTAACAAGTAAGGCAAATTATAAGGATGGGTGCAGTTTTCTGAATTGGCGACTTATGATGAGAATTATGAGAGTCCCCATTCCCCCAGTGCCATGCGTCTTATTGATTGATTAGGTGCAGTGGTCAGGAATACGTAATGAATGGGCTCCCTCTGTTGGCGGTGACTGTTAAATTGCCTTATTTCTGGAGATTCACTGTATTCATTATATTCTCAAATTATGTGAATGCCAAATGTTCCCTGATTTGTATTATTGTTATTGTGATGTAAACTATAGGTTGTAGGACTAGTGTGAAACTGAATGCGAGTTGTTTTCTGCACAAATAGCTTTGAAATTTGCTGTTGAGTGCAATGACGTTGGGTTCAACGCCTGCAATGTTCTGCGAACATTCCCCAATTTAAAAGTAATTCTTTAATTCAAACCGTGGTCGCAAACAATGGGTATATTCCCATTACCATGACATTAATTGTATCGCAGCTCGATGCATTTCCATTCTCTGGTTTCCAGCCCACCACCGACTTGTAGAGCAAGAGCACAAAAGTGGCCTGATTGTCTTTTGGAAGAATGAGTCGAGTATGGTTCTGTGCTGGATCTGCCTGCCAGGTTGGATTTTGGGTGGTGGTTTCATCTGAGGTTAACTTGCTTTCCTCTGTGTGTGTGTTTGAGAGGCTGACAGCTCAGATAACATCTGGCCATTAAGCAATCCTCAATCGTCACGGGATCGTTCCTCCAGTGTAAGCAGGCTTTTGCACGAAGGTGGGCCTTCTTTCTATCATTGTGCGTCTGAACACGCAGTAATAAGCGGCAGCATCAGTCAGGCTCAGGTCTAATATATTTAAACTGATGAATTTCTTCGAGGCCTGGAGATCTACATAAAACCGACTTTTAGAAACATCTGCTTTATATTCATAACTGTCAGGGGAAGTTTCTTGCTTCATACCACCAAAAAAGACAAGCAGACATGAGTACAGTACAAACAGGCAACACAAGCTTTATTCCCTGTCCAAATAAAAAGCCACAGGCTTGGGGGAAGACAGCTGCTAGCCAACAGCTTTCTGTGGCCATTGTGCGCTTTACAATTTATAGGGTTTTGAACTTCGCGCCAAATGTATGGTAATGGGCTCATTCAAAGTGGTTGCTGATAACATGAATGGAACCCACGTGGGTTATTGTCATTCACTACAAGTTATGTGATCAGTAACTACTAAAACAAATAACACAAAGCAGTGACACAAAAGCAAAGTATTGAAAAGCCATTATAGATAGTTGGAGTTGATCTGTGGCTAATGATGAAGTGATCATATTTCCCCTGGGCTGATCTCATTCTGGAGGGTTCCCTTTGTGATTTGAAGTTCTTGCATAATCGAATCAGTTGAGCTATTGTCTATGTTTTCCCTGCCTGGAGTCTACAGTGATTAAGACTGAAGTGATTAGGGGGTGCAAGGAGCCTCTCCATGAGTCATCGTATTGCTGTGAGGTGCTGACAACATTTCCCATCATTCATTACCGGGCAAAGAACAACAAAGAACAAAGAACAGTACAGCACAGGAAACAGGCCCTTCGGCCCTCCAAGCCTGTGCCGCTCCTTGGACCAACTGGATCATTCGTTTGTATCCCTCCATTCCCAGGCTGCTCATGTGACTTTCCAGGTAAGTCTGAAACGATGCCAGCGTGTCTGCCTCCACCACCCTACTTGGCAGTGCATTCCAGGGCCCCATCACTCTCTGTGTAAAAAACGTCCCTCTGATACCTGAGTTTTACCTCGCCCCTCTCACATTGAGCCCGTGATGCCTCGTAATCGTCACCTCCAACCTGGGAAAAAACTTCCCACTGTTCACCCTATCTATACCCTTCATAGTTTTGTACACCTCTATTAGGTCTCCCCTCATTCTCTGTTTTTCCAGGGAGAACACGCCCAGTTTACCCAATCTCTCCTCATAGCAAAGACCTTCCACACCAGGCAACATCCTGGTAAACTTTCTCTGCACTCTCTCTAAAGCCTCCACGTCCTTCTGGTAGTGCAGCGACCAGAACTGGATGCAGTACTCCAAATGTGGCCTAACCAGCGTTCTATACAGCTGCAACATCAGACGCCAGCTTTTATATTCTATACCCCATCCTATAAAGGCAAGCATACCATATGCCTTCTTCACCACCTTCTCCACCTGTGCTGCCATCTTCAAGGATTTGTGGACTTGCACACCTAGGTCCCTCTGTGTTTCTATACTCTTGATGGCTCTGCCATTTATTGTATAACTCCCCCCCCCCCACATTAGATCTTCCAAAATGCATCACTTCGCAGTTATCTGGATTAAATTCCATCTGCCATTTCTCCACCCAATTTTCCAGCCTATCTATATGCTGCTGTATTGTCCGACAATGTTCATCGCTATTCCCAAGTCCAGCCATCTTCGTGTCATCCGCAAACCTGCTGATAACACCAGTTACACCTTCTTCCAAATCATTTATATATCTCACAAATAGCAGAGGTCCCAGTACAGAGCCCTGTGGAACAGCACTGGTCACAGATCTCCAGCCGGAAAAAGATGCTTCGACTGCTACCCTCTGTCTCTTGTGGCCAAGCCAGTTTTCTACGCATCTAGCCACCTCTCCTTGTATCCCATGAGCCTTAACCTTCTTAACCAACCTGCCATGTAGGACTTTGTCAAATGTCTTACTGAAATCCATATAGACGACATCCACGGCCCTTCCTTCGTCAACCATTTTTGCCACTTCCTCAAAAAACTCCACCAAATTTGTAAGACACGACCTCCCTCTTACAAAACCATGCTGTCTGTCACTAATGAGATTGTTCCGTTCTAAATGCGCATACATCCTGTCTCTAAGATTCCTCTCCAACAACGTCCCTACCACGTACGTCAAGCTCACTGACCTATAATTACTCGGGTTATCCCTGCTACCCTTCTTAAATAACGGTACCACATTCGCTATCCTCCAATCCTCAGGGACCTCACCTGCGTCCAACGAAGAGACAAAGATTTCCGTCAGAGGCCCAGCAATTGCATCTCTTGTCTCTCTGAGCAATCTAGGATAGATGCCATTAGGCATCATGAATTCGATATAACCGCGCAAAAATGTCCATGACATTAAGCATCAAAGTCGTCCCCTTCCACACCTCCTCTTGCTCCTGGGCACCCTCCTTGCACCCCAGTGAGCACACCATCTTGATTGAAGAGTTCGATGATTTCTTAGAGATTCCAGAGTGTTTAAAAGATGTTCAATAATTCGTCAAAGAGTCTTTGGTTTCCTTCAGTTGACAGACCTGGCGTGAGCCATGCTCCTCCGAGCTCCAATGATGGGTGTCTGCTGGAGGTGTCTCCATGGCGGTCTTTAAATAAATCTTGTCGCTGCCTAGGCAGTGTGGTCGCGGAGCTGCGGTTGAGAAGGAGTCTCGGTGCGATACGCGGCGACAGCAGTTAGCCTGGGCACAAAACCTTTACAAATTGCACTCAGACAGTCAGTCAGCACACAGCAAGCAATGACTATGCCAATTAGAACCATGGCTCCCTGCATTAAAAATACCCCCCATGAGCCCCCCATCAGCCAATCCATCCAACTGCTGTTGGGGATCTCATGTAGTTTGTCACTTCATTGTGAATGTGTTCCGCTAAATTCGTAAGGTTCTCTGAGGCGTCAGGAATATATGTACAGCATTCTGTTCCTATTAAGGCACAGGTACCTCCCTTACTCGCAAGGAGATAATCTAAGGCTAGGCGGTTCTGTAGGGCTACTGTACTAAGGGCTATTAGCTCGCTGTTTACCTCTGCCACAGCCTCCGCAGTAGCATTAGCAACTTCTTCCAGAATGCGATTTTCTTTTTGCACTCGTGCTGTGAGTTCGCCCATCTGTAATCCTAGCCCTCCCAGGGAAGGAATAAGGATTCCCAGGTACGGAAAGGCCCCCCTCCTCTGGATACCCTCTTTCCATCGGCGATGCTCCTTTAGGGTGGGGATGTGGTGTATGTAGGGAATAGCATAGCCTAGATAGCATGACCCTGCCCAATCATGGGGGAACCAAGGGTATGCCCTGTGACCGCAGACAAAGTAAGTTCCATTATAAGCAGCAGGGCTGTTTAAAATTCCTGGCTGCAGAAGGATCTGCACCGTGCTGTTTGGTGCACACTGGACTCTAAGGGAACTATCAGGTGCTGCTGGCGTAATGTTGAAGGCGTGGCTACAGTCGCTCTTCCCTACTCTGAGGGCCCTGTCTGTCCCTGTTTTGGATATACAGACTGGCCTGATTGGGCGCCCTGTCCCAGTGGTGTTCGTCAGGGTCAGGGAGGGTGACTGGTGTGTGCGGTCATGACCCAGCAGTCGCCATCTACCGAGTGTCCCTGCCTTGCACCCAGCAGACTGTAGCTTCTCCTGTATAGATTTAAGGTGGTGCGTGAGGCTCCTGCCTGCTTCCTGTATAACCCACTCTACGGTCTCTTGGGCTCTCAAAGGGATTGGCCTGAGGGGGATTCCAACTTTGGAATGTGGGTACATATCCAGCATTTCGATGCATTCCATTTCTTAGCATATACACGCGACATATACAAGTACGTATTTACATTCAACTCGCGTCGGTAACGTTTTGAGAGACAGTCTCCCCTGCCACGCAGTAAAGCATAAAAACAAACAGCGATATACATCTTCCTGTCCGGTGCTGTGACCTGCCTGAAAAACAGGTACAATGAGCTTGGAGGTACAATTATTCTTATTAGACTCGCATTACTGGATCATTGCTGTTCTCGCATCTTTTTAGTTGTGACCAATGCTTCCATTGCCCCTTTCCCCTGATTTCAACGCAGGCGCAGGTATCCCCACTAATGAGGACTCGGTGTCGTCCCGACCACCGGGGCGCTAGACCAGGCCTTTCAGGTAGCAATGTAACCATTACATGGGATCCTGCTTTTCGCACTGTGGCCTGTTCAGGGTACTGCCTTTCTTTATCTTTAAGTTCCTGCTGTTCTCTCGCCTGCTGTCTCATTTCTTTTAGCTGCTCACTCAGTTCTAAGACATATCTGCTGATTTTGTCTGTTAAGGGTCCAAAATCTTCCCCTCCGGTAATTATGCCTGGGGGCAATTGCGTGGCCCGCCCGGTCATCAGTTCGTAACGCGATTAGGGGATGAGTTTCATAAGCACAGTGGGTAGGACCTCTGTCCTCCTGTTGTGTTTTCCATGTCAAGCCTTTGCGAGAGCGGACTGCAGGGTCCGATTCATCCTCTCGACCATACCTGAACTCTGTGGATGGTAGGGGATGCGGAACTTCTGCTTTATTCCCATCGACTCGCACGTCTTTTTCATAACTGTTCCCGTGAAGTGGGTGCCCTGATCGGAATCGATCTGCAAAGGGACCCCCATCTGGGAAATACTTCACTCGCTAGGATTTCTGCAACAGTGGAAGCAATGCAATCCGGGTGGGGAATGCTTCCACCCACCGGGTGAATAGGTCAATTATGACTAAACAATATCTCTTGCCCCCTGATGCGGGAAGTGGTCCTGTGAAATCTATCTGGAGATTTTCCCAAGGCCCCCGGGGTCTTGGATGATGAGCCATTCGGATCTTTATGGGTAGCCCGCGGTTGTGCTGCGCGCATATGAGACATCGCTGACAGTATTCAGCTATGTCTCTTCCCATCGCCGGCCACCAATCCCTACTCAGGAGATGATTCATGGCGTTTCTGCCAGTGTGATCACGGCCATGGTTTAACTGCAGCAGGGTGCGCCTGATGCAATCTGGGGCTATTACCTTTCTTTCCTTCCTCCAGGCGCCCTGGGCATCTGGTTTCCCGCCTCTTTCTTCCCAGACCTGCTTCTCTGCCTCGGGGGTGTCCCGGTGTAACTGGACTATATCCACACTGTCTGTGGTGATACTAGGTGTTGGGAGAGCATCACTTAAAACCTGCTGCGCTGCCTTATCAGCTGCAGCGTTCCCTGCTTGTTCTGGAGTTTCTATTTCCCTATGCACTTTGACTTTAATTACTGCTGCTTCTTTGGGCAGCTTTGAGGCGCGGGATAGAGCTTCAATCCTTTCCTGGTGCTTTATCCTGTCCCCTCCCGACGTGACAAGCCCCCTGCGATCCCAGGCGGCCATATAATCATGTATGACTCCGAACGCGTATTGGCTGTCGGTATATACATTCACGGTTTTGCCCTCTGCCAGGGTCAGGGCCTGTGTTAAAGCCTCTAATTCTGCGACTTGTGCTGACAGGGTGCTGGCTAATCGCCCTGAGGCTTCCACTTCTAACTTGTCGATAACTGCTGCCCACCCTGTTTTGGGGGTACCGTCAATATATTTCCAGGACCCATCTACATAGAATCTTCAATCAGCCTGTCCTCAGGGGAATTCTTCTACTGGGGCTGCATCTACCTCTAGGTCGATTTCAGCGCACACATGTAATTCGCCAGTGGCTAAAATCCCTGCAGCGGGGTTTACTCCTGTGTCCCTTATTATGGTGATTGATCGACCTTTGGGGAGCAGAACTGATTCCCACTTAGCTCTCCTTTAATTAGAGACTGCTCTGAGCTTACTATTGTTAAGCATTTCAACGATGGTATGCCTGGTGTGGAGGATGATTTCCCCCGTCATCACCGTGGGCTCGCTAATACTAACTGCCCATGCAGCACAGTCAATTGCTGCAACGCAGCAGGACGAGCCGGCTGCCACTGGTGACTGCTGTGTGGAGCAGTAAGCTACGGGTCGCAGGGTTTCCCCATGTGTTTGGGCTATTACTGCGGCATAGAATCCCTCCTCATTCTCACAAAATATATGGAAGGGCTTCCTCGGGTCAGGTAAACCGAGACTCGGAACTGCTATAAGGGCTTGTTTTAACCTTGCATAAGCTTCCTCCTGTTCGGGTCCCCATTCTATCAGTTTGCCCCCCGGGGCCTCCCCCATTTACTAGCCGCTGTATGGGCTCGGCTAAGGTGGCAAAATTGGGAATAAAGGTTCGGCTGTAGTTGAACGGTCCCAAAACCTTGCGGACTCCCCTCAGGGAGACGGGCCTGGGCATGACCTGGATGTGGAGATGCCAGCGTTGGACTGGGGTAAACACAGTAAGAGTTTTAACAACACCAGGTTAAAGTCCAAAAGGTTTATTTGGTAGCAAATGCCATTAGCTTTCGGAGCGCTGCTCCTTCGTCAGATGGAGTGGATATCTGCTCCATCTGACGAAGAACCAGCGCTCCGAAAGCTAATGGTATTTGCTACCAAATAAACCTGTTGGACTTTAACCTGGTGTTGTTAAAACTCTTACCATGACCTCGATGGAAACCCTCCTCTCGTGAGGCATGGTCCGAGTACCCTGGGATATCTCCTGTCCTAAGTACATGACAGTGTCTCTTCCTGTATGGGCCTTTTTGGGGTTCATCGTCAACCAGCCCCTTTCTAAGGCTCGCAGCACCTCAATCAGGGCTACAGGATGTCCTTGCCTGTCTTCTGAGGCAATTAGGATGTCGTCCACATACTGAAGGACAGTGAAGCGGTCGGGGGTGAGATCTACTCCCTCTAATATCCTATTCATAACCTGGTGGAAGATGGCGGGACTGTTGTGGAACCCCTGAGGGAGTCTCGTCCAGGTATATTGCTTTTCGCCCACAGTGAATGCAAATTTGTCCTGAGACTCCGTGTCTAACGGCACCGACCAGAAGCCATTTGCTATGTCTAACACCGTGAAAATGCTGTACTTAGGGCCCTATCCATTCAGGATTATGGAGGGGCTTGCCACTATGGGATGTACTTTTGGGGTGACTTTGTTAAGCTCTGTATAATCGATTGTTAAACGGAAGGTTTTATCGGGCTTTGCTACTGGCCATACTGGGGAGTTTGTGGTACTAGTAGTGGAGCGTATTACCCCCCTCCCTTCTAGGTCCTGTACACGAGCCCACACAGCTTGGTATGCCTCCGGCTTTATGGGGTACTGTCTGTGTGGTTTGTGGTCTGGGGTGGGAACATGGACCGGATCCATAGGAACCTTTCCTGTGTCCTGCTTATCCCTGGCCCATACTTCTGTCAGTACTTTACAAATTATTCCAAAAGGCTGGGGCTCTGTGTCCCAGTCCCTCTGAAACATTTTAACGCTCCCGATCATTGCGATGCTTTGGCAGGATTGGTGGAGCTTACATTTGTTCCCATTACTGTGGGACCAATGAATCTTATGATTCCTGAGGTCTATGAGTATGCTTAATTCCTCTAAAATATCCATTCCTAGCATAGTTCCCTCGTTGTTCTGGAATACAAAGAACTGGGCCGGCACCAGTCGCCCTGCTACCTCTGAGACGACCGTCTTGCTCTTGTAAGCCTTAATACAAGTTCCCCCCTACCCCAACTAGGTGGGTGTAATCCTTGGTCACGGGAAGGGGTAGGTCGGTCAGGGATACAGAGGCTCCTGTGTCTACTAACATTTCGCAAGGCAGGCCCCCCAGGAGGGCAGGCACGTAGACAAACTTGTCTCCCTCTGTGTCTATGGGAGCCGCCTGTGCTCATGCCTTCCCCTGGTCCCTCAGCCATTTCAGGAAGGCTTCCTGCATGTCTAAGTGGGGTTCGGGCTTGGGCTTGAGCCTGCACTGCTCAGCTGAGTGACCTGTTCTGCCACAGGTCCCACAAGCTTGTCCAGGTTCTGATCGACAGTGCCGAGCTATGTGCCCGGGTCTTCCGCAGCGGAAGCACTTAGATGTTGGTTTAAAGTTAGGGGCATCTATTTTTGAAGAGGCTGTCCGGGACCAGGGTGCGGTTCGGTTGCTCCCTGCCCCGGCCCTGGCATCTACCCGGCGTGCCCACTGGACTGCGGTATCGTAGGTGTCCGCAGTGACGATTCCGAATTTTAAAACTTCCTGATGTGTCGCGGAAAGCCCGTCTAAAAACATTTGGATGCACGGGGCATCGTTAGGGTCGGGGTTTTCCTGCCCGGACGACTCATAATAAGCCTCATGCAGGCGAGTAGCATAGTTGCTGCTGGATTCTCCCTTTTCCTTCCTACAGGATTGGAGTGTTCCCCAGTTGGTGGCAGGGTTTCCCAGAGCTGTACAGACTGCACGTTTAAAGGCATTATATGCGTCCCTGGATCGCCCTGGAGGCATTGTTAGGGACTCCGTTCGCCCATGCCCCATCCTGGATCGTGGAGGTGACAGGGTTCTCCGGGTCAGTGCTGGTTAGAGTCCTCCATTCATCTGAGAGGCACTTCGCTCTGACTATCTGGTGGATATCACGGGGGTGGAGATCGTGGACATCCCACATCTCCTCAAGAGTCCTACAGAACTCTGTATTTTTACTTCGGGTGCGCAGAGTACCTAACTCCTTTCGGATAGTCTGCTTTTCTAAGGGAGTGAATGCTTTATAGCGATCCTGGCCATTAGCAGTCCTCTGTACTGGGGCACATTTCTGTACGCTGCCGGGTTCGTACTCGGGTGGTGCACTAGGAAGTGCGGGGTACACCGAAGACGTGGTGGTCTCCGGGGCGCTAATTTTACGGGTTTCGGCTCATAATTCTGGGATCCGAGCCTCTAAACTTGCAATACTCTTCGTCTTTTCCTCTAACTTTTCCTGGTAAACCAGGTTCATACGGACCGCTATCATTAACTGTTTAACTAAAATTACTGCAGCCTTTTTAGAAGCGTCCCGCTGGTGGCTATTCCACCATTCCCTTTGTAGTGGGAAGGACGCACAGGAGTCCCATCCCTCCTTTCACATTTTCCTGATTAGTTTCTGCTGTTGCATCCCAAATATAAGAGATCCTTCTGGCCCCCATTCTAGGGAGAGGCTATCCTCTTGCTCCCTTCCTCCCCTTACGTATGCGCAACCTACTTCAGAATCTCTGTCCTGAGGTAATCTTTCCTCGGGCTTTCCTTCATGGGGCATTCTGTCTCTCTTTCTCTCTCTTGCCTTTCTGTACCTTTCACATTCCCTGAGCCCGTACCCCACTCCTATTTTGAGTGCTTCTGGAATCTGTCAACCCTTTCGGTTCCCTACGTTCCTGGCTGACAGAGGTATGCCTAACCTACCCGGTCATCCAATAAGGCCTTTTTCTTTATCACCCTTATTGGCGCACCGGGTGGTTAGCAGGGATATGAAGGCCTGCCATGACAATGGTCCACCTCTTGTGGATGCTTACAAGGCCCTCTCACAATAGGTAGCCGACCAATAGGTAGCCGACAGCAGTGTACCTAACCGTGTTACAAATTCAAAGTTCTCAATCAGTGAAATTTGTGCAGTAGCCAATCAGTGTATGTGCACTTTTTGTACCCACTCAGTCTACAGCTGTTATCCAGGTTGGAGGAAGTCCCCTCCTGGTCCCGACGGCGCTCGGATCCTTCCGGACTCTGGACGTCTGAAATTGACTTCTCACCCACTTGATCCTTGTCACCGTGGGTCCAGCAAGTGGTCGCTTCCTCCCGGGTTTTGGCACCAAACTGTAAGGGGAAATTACTCGCTTCCTACCAGCATAAAAGACAGGCAGGCATGAGCACAGTACAGAAAGGCAACGCAAACTTTATTCTCTGTTTAAAATAACAGAAACAGCAGGCCTGGGGAGAGACAGCTGCTCGTCAACTGCTCTCCCTGGACATTCTGCGCTTTACAATTTATAGGGCTTTGAACTTCGCACCAAACAAACGGGAATAGGCTCATCATGTATTACCTGTTACATGATCAGTGCCTGCTAATAACACAAAGCAGTGGCACAATAGCAAGATATTAAAAAGCCATTACAGATAGGTGGAATTGACCTGTGGCTGATGATGTTGTGAACCAATTTCCCGAGGCTGATCTCTTTCTGGAGGGTTTCCTTTGTGTCTTGAGCTTCTTGCATAATCTAATCAGTTGAGCTATTGTCTATGTTTCCCCTGCTTTGAGTCTAAAGTGATGAGGCTGTCTGAAGTGATTAAGGGGTGCCCATGAGTCATCGCATTGCTGTGAGCTGCTGACAATATTTTAAAATAAATTTGATATACACGTGTAAAATTTCCATGGTATTAAGCATAAAAGTCGTCTTAAGAATAAAGGTCGCCCCCTTCACCCTCCATACCAGGCAACATCCTGGTAAACCTTCTCTGCACTCTCTCCAAAGCCTCCACATCCTTCTGGTAGTGTGGCGACCAGAACTGGACGCAGTATTCCAAATGTGGCCCAACCAACGTTCTATACAGCTGCTACATCATATGCCAACTTTTATATTCTATGCCCCGTCCAATAAAGGTAAGCATGTCATATGCCTTCTTCACCACCCTCTCCACCTGTGCTGCCAGCTTTAACGATCTGTGGACTTGTACACCCAGGTCCCTCTGTGTTTCTGTACTCCTGATGGTCCAGCCATTTATTGTACAGCTCCCCCTTACATTAGATCTCCCGAAATGCATCACTTCGCATTTATCTTGATTAAATTCTATCTGCCATTTTTCCGCCCAATGTTCCAGCCTATCTATATCCTGCTGTATTCACTGACAATGTTCATCACTATCCGCAACTCCAGCAATCTTTGTGTCATCCGCAAACTTACTGATCACACCAGCTACATCCTCCTCCAAATCATTTATATATATCACAAACCGCAGAGGTCCCAGTGCAGAGCCCTGCAGAACACCACAAGTTACAGACCTCCAACCGGAAAAAGACCCCTCCACTGTTACCCTCTGTCTTATATGGCTAAGCCAGTTCTCCACCCATCTAGCTAGCTCACCTTTTATCCCGTGAGATTTAACCTTTTGCACCAGCCTGCCATGAGGGACCTTGTCAAACGCTTTACTAAAATCCATGTAGACGACATCCACGGCCCTTCCCTCGTCAATCGTTTTTGTCACCTCCTCAAAAAACTCAACCAAATTTGCGAGGCATGACCTCTCTCGTACAAAACCATGCTGTCTATTGCTACTGAGATTATTCAGTTCTAAATGCGCATATATCCTATCTCTAAGAATCTTCTCCAACAATTCCCCTACCACCGACGTCAAGCTCACCTGCCTATAAATGTCCGGGTTATCCTTCCTACCCTTCTTAAATAACGGGACAACATTTGCTATCCTCCAATCCTCTAGGACCTCACCTTTGTCCAGCAAAGAGACAAAGATTTCTGTCAGAGGCCCAGAAATTTCATCTCTTGCCTACCTGCGGAGTCCAGGATAGATGCCATCCGGCCCTCGGGATTTGTCTGTCTTAATGTTTCCTAAAGAACCTAACACTTCCTTCCTTGTAATTGAGATTTTTTCTAACGGGTCAACACATCTCTCTGAGACACTACCAGTGAACATGTCCCTCTCCTTTGTGAATACTGATGAAAAGTATTCGTTTAGGATCTCACCTACTTCCTTTGCTTCTCAGCATAATTCCCCTCCTTTGTCCCTGAGTGTTCCGATTCTTTCCCTAACAACCCGCTTGTTCAGAACATATGTATAAAATGCCTTAGGATTCTCCTTAATCCTGTCTGCCAAGGACATTTCGTGACCCCTTTTTGCCCTTCTATCTCCCTGTTTAGGTTATTTTCTGCTTTCTCTGTATTCCTCCAGTGCTCCATCTGTTTTTAGCTGCCTGGACCTCATGTATGCCTCTTTTTTCTTTTTGATTAGACCCACAATTTCACTGGTTATCCACGGCTCTCGATTCCTACCTTTCCTATCCTTCCTCTTTACAGGCACATGCTTGTCCTGCAGTCCTATCAACTGCTACTTAAAATACTCCCACACGCCAGTTGTGGATTTATCCTCGAACTGCCTCTCCCAATCAACAGCCACCAAATTCTGCCTAATCCGGCTTTAGTTAGCCTTCCCCCTATTCAGCACCTTACCCAAAGGACAAGACTCATCTTTTTCCATTACTATCCTAACGTTTACAGAATTGTGGTCACTATTTGCCACATGTTCCCCCACTGAAACTTTGATGACCTGACCGGGCTCATTCCCCAGGACTAGGTCCAGTATAGCCCCCTTTCAATTGCCCTGTCAACATATTATTCCAAAGGTCCTTCCTGTACGCATTTTATAAATTCTTCCCCGTCCAGGTACCCAGCCCTAAGCGATTTCCAGTCTATGTGAGGGAAATTAAAGTCTCCCACTACAACAACCCTATTTTTTCTGTACCTGTCCAGAATCTCCTTACATATCCGTTCTTCAACTTCCCGTGGGCTGTTGGGAGGCCCGGAGTATACCCCCAGCATAGTGACTGCGCCCTTCCTGTTTCTGAGCTCCACCCACAGTGACTCGTTACCTGACCCTTCCAAATTGTCCACCCTCTGTACCGCTGTAATATGCTCCCTAACCAGCATTGCTCTCATAGCCCCTCCTCTGTCTCGCCTAAAACACTTATACCCTGGAATATTCAAATCCTAATTGAATGGCGCATGCCTAATTGACAGGGGGCACTCCTAATTGACAGGTGGCACGCCTAACTGACAGGGGGAACTCCTAATTGACAAGGGCACTCCTGATTGACGGGGGGCCCTCCTAATTGATAGGGGCACTCCTAATTGAGACTCAGCACTCGTAACTGAAAGAGTCGCTGCTCCAAATCTAAATAAGTTGCATTCCAAACCGCTATAAGTGCACTCCAAATCGAGATAGGGGGCACTCCAAATCGAGATAGGGGGCATTCCTAATGGAGATATAGGTGGCATTCCAATCGAGATAGGGGGCACTCCAAATCGAGATATGGCGCGCACTCCAAACCAAGATAGGGTGGGCACTCCAATTCGAGATAGGGGGCACTCCAAATCGACATATGGGGGGCATTCCAAACCGAGATATGCAGGGCACTCCAAATCGTGATACGGGGAGGTTGGAAAACTCCAAATCGAGATATGGGGGGCACTCCAAATCGAGGGATTGGAGGATCTTCAAATCGAGATATGGGAGGAACCGCAAACCCAGATATGGGGGGCACTCCAAATCGGGATATGGGGGTGCACTCCAACTCGAATGGGGGAAATCCAATTCGAGATAATGGCACACCTAGTCAAGGTAGGGGCATGCCTAATTGACAGAGGGCACTCATAATAGACAAGGGACACTCATAATTAACAAGGGGCACTCATAATTGACCCAGCCTCTCCTAATCGAAATAGTGAGCACTCCAAATTGAGATGGGAGCATTCCAAATCAAAATAGGGGGCATTCCAAATCGAGATATAGGGCATTCCTAATTGACCCGGGGCACTGGAAATTGACATTTGGAACTCATAATCGATCGGGGGCACTCCGAGTTGACACTGGCACATAATTGACAGGGGGCGCACCTAATTCACCCAGGTATTCCTGATTGGCGGGCCACCCCTAATTGACAGGGTCACCCCTAATTGACGAGGCCACCCGTAATTGACAGGGGGCCCTCCTAATTGACATTGGGGCACTCCTCATAGTCATGGGGGGGGGGGGGGGAGCGGGCACTTGTCATCGAGATGTGGGGCACTTGTCATCGAGACAGGGAACACTCTAAATCGAGATGGGGGTCACTCCAAATCGAGATAGGAGATGCTCCTAATTGAGATCGGAGGCACTCCAAATCGAGATAGGGGTCACTACAAATCGACACGTGTACTGGTAATTCAAAGGGGGCACACCTAATTGACCTGAGCAGTCAGAAATGACAGGGGGTACTCATAATGGAGACTGGTATTCCTAATTGTCTGGTGGCACTCAAAATGGGCAGGGGGCACTCAGAATTGACAGGGGGCAATCCTAATTGACCAGGGCACTCATAATTCACCCGGAATTGACAGGGGTCACTCCTAATTGACTCGGGCACTCATATTTGAGATTCGGGCACTCATAATTATTCGCTGCTCCCATAACTGAAATAGTCGGTCTCCAAATCTAAATTGAGATAGAAGGCTCTTATTCGAGTTAGGGGATGCTCCAAATTGGGATGGGGTACTCTAAATCAGGATAGTGAGCAATCTAAATTGAGATAAGGCACACTTCAAATTGAGATAGAGGTCTCTCTTATTGGAGATGGGGGAAGCCGGGAGTTGTGGGTGTTGCTGGATGTTTACTCTGGGCTCTGAGAGCCTCATTCCCCCATCATTAAGAGCAAAGGTGCTGCAGCAGGAGCATCAAGAGCACCCGGGGCAGCTGCCAATGAAATAAATAACAAGACACTGTTTGTGGTGCTGCCCAAATGGAAGAGTAGTGGGAGTAGTGGTCTGGGTAGTGGGGCGGTTGGGGGGTGAATAAGGGATACACACACAGATCACTGTTTCCCTTATTCACCACACCCCGCTACCCAGACCGATCGCCACTCCTGCCCCCTTCCCCCCACCGATCGCCCGCAGAGTGACAGCGGACCCCCTGCACCCCCGCCAGAGATCCATCTGCGCCCCCGCCCCCACCGCCCGAGATACACCCTCGCTCCTGCTTGTCACTCCGGGTCCGCTTTCTGTGCTTTCTGCGGGTCGGGTGCGGTCCGACACGGGCGCACTTTCTCCAATTTATTTCTAACTGCGCATGATCAGTTCCGAGATCTGATCGTTCCGGCCGCACTCAGCCCCGTCCACAGCGGGAATAGGACTGGAGATGGCTGAAAGTGTATGGGGGCGTCTGGAAGCAGACTTCTAAGTCGGATCCGTACTTTACCCAGATTTCACTTAGAATGAAAATAGTAAAATCGGGCCCTCTGTGTTAAATGCAAATATAATTCTCTAAGTTGAGAGAGACACCAATCTTGTAAATGCATTTTCGTGAAATCTAATACAACTGGGTCCAATTCATTACAAGCATTATCATACAGTATCTTGTTTGTATTTATTATAACGAAACCATTTTGAGGTGCAGGACACGAATACTTAATTGGTGGAGATGAGGGAGTAGAGCAAAATTCATATTCAAATGTACCATGTGCCAAGGAGGGTACCGAAGGGTTAGGTTAACTATCTAATGTACTGACCCTCTGACATTGCAGCACCAGCTCAGTACTGACTCTCTGACAGTGCGGCATTCCCTCAGTACTGACCCTCTGACAGTGCGGTGCTCTCTCAGTACTGACCCTCTGACAATGCAGCACTCCCTCAATCTGACCCTCTGACAGTGCAGCACTCCCTCAGTCCTGATCCTCTGGTAGTGCAGCACTCCCTCAGTACTGACCCTCCCACAGTGCAGCACTCCCTCAAACTGGCCCTCTGACAGTGCGGCACTCCCTCAGGACTGATCCTCTGACAGTGCGGTGCTGTCTCAGCACTGACCCTCTGACAATGCAGCACTCCTTCAATCTGACCCTCTGACAGTGCGGAACTCCCTTAGTACTGATCCTCTGACAGTGCAGCTCTCCCTCAGTACTGATCCTCTGACAGTGCGCCCTCAGTAGTGCACCAGTGTTTGCCTCAAGTGTTCAGGTCTCTGGAACATTCCCAGTGAACTACCACTGCTAGACAGAGACAAAACACATTGTGAAGAGCAAGGGCAATTGACAGAGACTGGAGAAGAATTGAACAGGTAACTTGCTGGAATTCAGGAACATTCAATACAGTAAGTGGTTTCTCGACTCTGTTGGTGAAGCAGTTGATGTAATCCAGGCCTGTGTTAACTCGAGTGAGGCGAGGTGCTCTCCCTATCTCTTTCTGTAAGGTAGCACTGAGTTCCCTGTCACTGATATGGACAATGGGCCAACTTCTCCCCACAGTAACAAAGTCAGAGTGTTGGAAAGAGGACCATTACCTTCGTTCACGGGGAAAAAATTATCCGGGAGATCTCCTGGTTTCTTCAACTCCTGGCAATCCTCCCTGGTATCCACCCCCATAGACGGCAGCCGGAGCAGATGGTTTTTCGGGGTCGGGACATTCCCCTCATCTCTCTCTCACATTCTGAACTCCTTTCAGGATGAAGAACCTCCTGGGGTTCCCCTTAATAGCTTTCCAAAAAAGCGATGGAGACTCAATTAAGGAAAGTTGGCCTGTCAGCTACAACTCTCACCAACTTCTCCAGATGCAGCAGATAAAACATTCTTTCTGATTATATCACAGCTTGATATGGTTGCTGCTCTGCCCAAGACAGCAAGAAACTACAAACGATCATGAACAAAACCCAGTCCATCACTCAAACCAGCCTCCCATTCATTGACTCCATCGACACTTCCCGCTGCCTCGGGAAAGGCAGCCTGTATAATTAAGGACCCTACGCACCCCTGACATTCACCCTTCCACCTTCTTCCGTCAGGAAAAAAGATACAAAAGTCTGAGGGTCCGTACCAACGGACTCAAACACAGCTTCTTCCCTGCTGCTGTCAAACTTTTGAATGGTCCTACCTTGCATTAAGTTGGTCTTTATCTACACCCTTGCTGTGACTGTAACACTACATTCTGCACTCTCTCGTTTCCTTTTCCTCTACGTACTCTATGAACGGTATGTTTTGTCTGCATAGTGCGCAAGAAACAAAACTTTTCGCAATACATGCGACAATAATAAATCAAATTAAATAAGGGTATCACGATTCTCCAACCTTTGTAATCCCTTCTGAGTTATTCAAGGTTCTCCAGGGTCAAAAGTTTTACCTTCAGCTTCAGTGTACGCCTCGCCCACTTTGTGGGTTTTCAGTTGGTGATGCTCGTCCAGGAGGAGACAGTGGTCAGAAGAGAATGCCGGCTTGGCATCGGTGGACATTACTGTGAACTTTTGCGACAGGAGGGCCATCCTGGAGCGGACAGACCCATCTGGCAGCAACCATGCTGATCTATACTGCACTCCATCTGCAGGGTTGTTGAAGACATCGTATTTCTTTGATTCTTTCTCTCATTGCTGACAGTGCGCAGTTTGCTGTCAGCCCTGCCTTATCTTCGAGTCTCCATCTTGTGCTTAATCCTGCCCCAGCTGTGTGAGTTTGCTGGGTTAACCCCACACTCCAGTGACAGTTTACACAGGGCTTTTATTTGTTTGAAATCAAAATGTTAATCAGTCATTGTCTGTTTCTTTGCCACCATGTTTTGTGTGTGCGTGTGTGTGTTTCTATATGTGTGTGCGTGTGTGTGTGTGTTCTATATGTGTGTGTGTGTCTCTGTCCAAGTTTATGTGTGTGTGCTTCTGTGTTCCGCAGTGTCAATTTTCCAGAATGTCACTCCATGATGAAATTGGTCATGAATTCTAAAACTGCCTGTGGCCTATTGCAAATCCACAATCATTTTAATATTAGCGAATCTTTCCCTGCGTCTCTCTGTGTGTCTGTCTCCATTAGACACTTGGTCAATTTGTCCGTCTCTGTCTCTCCCACATTGCCAGTCTCTCACATGCAGAGCTCTCGCTCTCTCACACACAGACAAAATCTCGCTGACACGCACACCCTCTCACAAACACATTCTCTCACACTATCTCACACAGCCAATCACACACTGAGTCAGTAAATCTTACACTCTCACACTCAAAGACAGATACTCATACACATGCACACACGCATGCACGCTCAGAGTAACAAACTCTGACACCCAATCACACATCTCACACTCAATTGGAGATTAAAAGGGTTAGAATGGATCTTATATCAATGATAAATTTCTAACAGGATTAGACAGGGTGGATTCCGAAAGACTGTTCCCGATGGTGGGGGCGTCCGGAACTAGGGGTCATAGTTTGAGGATAAGGGGTAAACCTTTTAGAACTGAGGTGAGGAGATTTTCTTTTCATCCAGAGGGTGATTCATGTGTGAAATTCGCGACCACCAACTCTCTCACACATACACACACGCATAGGCTCACTCACACATGCTCACAAACACAATCTCACTGATAATCTCTCTCTCTCTCTCTCTCTCTCACACACACACACACACACACGCACAAACAGACACAAGAGAACGCAAACATACACACAATCAAAGAACAAAAAACACTGCAGAACAGGAACAGGCCGGCCCACCAAGCCTGCGCCAATCATGTTTACCTATCCTGATCAACCGCTTATATCCCGCTATTCCCCGCTTGTTCATATGCCTATCAAGATATGTCTTAAATGTGGCTGAAGTGACTGCATCAGTTGGCAGTGCGTTCAAGGCCCCCACCACCCTCTGTGTAAAAACCTTCCCCCGCACATCTCCACTGAATCTTTCCCTCCTTATCTTGAACTTCTGACCCCTTGTAGTTGTCACGTCTGCCCTGGGAAAAAGCTTACAACTGTTCACCTTATGTATAGAACATAGAACAGTACAGCACAGAACATGCCCTTCGGCCCACGATGTTGTGCCGAGCTTTATCTGAAATCAAGATCAAGCGATCGCATTCCCTATCATCCTGGTTTGCTCCATGTGCCTATCCAATAACCGCGTAAATGATCCTAAAGTGTCTGACTCCACTATCACTGCAGGCAGTCCATTCCACACCCCAACCACTCTCTGCGTAAAGAACCTAACTCTGATATCCTTCCTATATCTCCCACCATGAACCCTATAGTTATGCCCCCTTGTAATAGCTCCATCCACCCGAGGAAATGGTCCTTGAACGTTCACTCTATCTATCCCCTTCATCATTTTGTAAACCTCTATTAAGTCTCCCCTCAAGTTCCTCCGCTCCAGAGAGAACAGCCCTAGCTCCCT
Organism: Mustelus asterias; assembly: GCF_964213995.1. NCBI lineage: Eukaryota > Metazoa > Chordata > Chondrichthyes > Carcharhiniformes > Triakidae > Mustelus > Mustelus asterias. The sequence continues at coordinate 279,094 of NW_027590120.1, read as the reverse complement.
CAACCTTTCATCATAAGACCTACCCTCCAAACCAGGCAGCATCCTCGTAAATCCCCTCTGCACTCTTTCCAGCGCTTCCAAATCCTTCTTATAGTGAGGTGACCAGAACTGCACACAATATTCCAAATGTGGTCTCACCAAGGTCCTGTACAGTTGCAGCATAACCCCACGGCTCTTAAACTCCAACCCCCTGTTAATAACAGCTAAGCTGTGGAGATGCTGGCGTTGGACTGGGGTAAACATAGTAAGAAGTCTCACAACACCAGGTTAAAGTCCAACAGATTTATTTGGTAGCAAATACCATAAGCTTTCGGAGCACTGCTCCTTCGTCAGATGGAGTGCAAATGTGCTCTCAAACAGTGCACAGACACAGAAATCAAGTTACAGAATACTAATTAGAATGCGAATCTCTTCAGCCAGCCAGGTCTGAAAGGTACAGACAATGTGGGTGGAGGGAGCATTCAACACAGGTTAAAGAGATGTGTATTGTCTCCAGACAGAGCAGCTAGTGAGATTCTGCAAGATCAGGGGGCAAGCTGTGGGGGTTACTGATAATGTGACATAAATCCAACATCCCGGTTTAGGCCGTCCTCATGTGAGCGGAACTTGGCTATCAGTTTCTGCTCAGCGACTCTGCGCTGTCGTGTGTCGTGAAGGCCGCCTTGGAGAACGCTTACCTGAAGATCCCAGGCTGAATGCCCGCGACTACAGCTAACACACCATAGGCCTCCTTCACAGCTCTAACCACTTGAGTGGCAACCTTTAGAGATCTGTGGATATGGACCCCAAGATCTCTCTGTTCCTCCACGGTCTTCAGAACCCTACCTTTGACCCTGTAATCCACATTTCAATTCGTCCTACCAAAATGAATCACCTCATATTTATCAGGGTTAAACTCCATTTGCCATTTTTCAGCCCAGCTTTGCATCCAATCTATGTCTCTTTGCAGCCGACAACAGCCCTCCACCTCATCCACTACTTCACCAATCTTGGTGTCATCAGCGAATTTACTGATCCACCCTTCAGCCCCCTCCTCCAAGTCATTAATAAAAATCACAAAGAGCAGAGGACCAAGCACTGATCCTTGTGGCACTCCGCTAGGAACCTGCCTCCAGTCCGAAAATTTTCCATCCACCACCACCCTCTGCCGTCGATCAGATAGCCAGTTACCTGTCCAATCGGCCAACTTTCCCTCTATCCCACACCTCCTTACTTTCATCATAAGCCGACCATAGAACATAGAACATAGAACATAGAACATTACAGCGCAGAACAGGCCCTTCGGCCCACGATGTTGCACCGACCAGTTAAAAAAAAACTGTGACCCTCCAACCTAAACCAATTTCTTTTCGTCCATGAACCTATCTACGGATCTCTTAAACGCCCCCAAACTAGGCGCATTTACTACTGATGCTGGCAGGGCATTCCAATCCCTCACCACCCTCTGGGTAAAGAACCTACCCCTGGCATCGGTTCTATAACTACCCCCCCTCAATTTAAAGCCATGCCCCCTCGTGCTGGATTTCTCCATCAGAGGAAAAAGGCTATCACTATCCACCCTATCTAAACCTCTAATCATCTTATATGTTTCAATAAGATCCCCTCTTAGCCGCCGCCATTCCAGCGAAAACAATCCCAAATCCCTCAGCCTCTCCTCATAGGATCTCCCCTCCATACCAGGCAACATCCTGGTAAACCTCCTCTGCACCCTCTCCAAAGCCTCCACATCCTTCCTGTAATGTGGGGACCAGAACTGCACACAGTACTCCAAGTGCGGCCGCACCAGAGTTGTGTACAGTTGCAACATAACGCTACGACTCCTAAATTCAATCCCCCTACCAATAAACGCCAAGACACCATATGCCTTCTTAACAACCTTATCTACTTGATTCCCAACTTTCAGGGATCTATGCACACATACACCTAGATCCCTCTGCTCCTCCACACTATTCAAAGTCCTCCCGTTAGCCCTATACTCAACACATCTGTTATTCCTACCAAAGTGAATTACCTCACACTTCTCCGCATTAAACTCCATCCGCCACCTCTCGGCCCAACTTTGCAACCTGTCTAAGTCTTCCTGCAAACTACGACACCCTTCCTCACTGTCTACCACACCACCGACTTTGGTGTCATCAGCAAATTTGCTAATCCACCCAACTATACCCTCATCCAGATCATTAATAAATATTACAAACAGCAGTGGCCCCAAAACAGATCCCTGAGGTACACCACTTGTAACCGCACTCCATGATGAATATTTACTATCAACCACCACCCTCTGTTTCCTATCCGCTAGCCAATTCCTGATCCAATTTCCTAGATCACCCCCAATCCCATACATCTGCATTTTCTGCAGAAGCCTACCATGGTGAACCTTATCAAACGCCTTACTAAAATCCATATATACCACGTCCACTGCCTTGCCCCCATCCACCTCCTTGGTCACTTTCTCAAAAAACTCAATAAGGTTAGTAAGGCACGACCTACCTGCCACAAAACCATGCTGACTATCACCTATCAATTCATTACTCTCCAAATAACTATAAATCCTATCCCTTATAATTTTTTCCAACATCTTGCCGACAACAGAAGTGAGACTCACCGGTCTATAATTCCCGGGGAAGTCTCTGTTCCCCTTCTTAAACAATGGGACAACATTCGCTAACCTCCAATCTTCTGGTACTATACCAGAGGCCAACGACGACCTGAAGATCAGAGCCAGAGGCTCTGCAATCACTTCTCTTGCCTCCCAGAGAATCCTTGGATAAATCCCATCCGGACCAGGGGATTTATCTATTTTCAGACCCTCCAGAATATCCTGCACATCCTCCTTATCAACTGTAATACTGTCTATTCTACTCCCTTGCAACCCAGTGTCCTCCTCAGCTATATTCATGTCCCCTTGCGTGAACACCGAAGAGAAATATTGGTTCAATGCTTCACCAATCTCCTCCGGTTCCACACATAACTTCCCTCTGCCATCTATAACTGGCCCTAAACTTGCCCTAACCAACCTTCTGTTCTTGACATACCTATAGAACGCCTTAGGATTCTCTTTAACCCTATCCGCCAAAGTCTTCTCATGTCCCCTTTTAGCCCTTCTAAGCTCGCTCTTCAACTCCCTCTTAGCCAATCTAAAGCTTTCTAGTGCACTACCCGAGTGCTCACGTCTCATCCGAACATAAGCCTCCTTTTTCTTTTTAACCAACAAAGAAACTTTTTTGGTGCACCACGGTTCCCTAGCCCTACCAATTCCTCCTTGCCTGACAGGGACATACCTATCACAGACTCGCAGTAGCTGCTCCTTGAAAAAACTCCACATGTCGGACGTTCCCAGTCCCTGTAATCTCCTAGTCCAACCTATGTTTCCTAATTCTCTCCTAATAGCCTCATAATTACCCTTCCCCCAGCTAAAACCATTGGCCCGAGGTTCATGCCTATCCCTTTCCATCACTAAGGTGAACGTAACCGAATTGTGGTCACTATCACCAAAATGCACACCAACTTCCAAGTCTAGCACCTGGTCTGGCTCATTTCCCAGCACCAGATCCAATATAGCCTCACCTCTAGTTGGCCTGTCTACATACTGAGTCAAAAAACCTTCCTGCACGCTTTGAACAAAAACTGACCCCTCTAACGAGCTAGAGCTATAACAATTCCAGTCAATATTAGTCAAGTTAAAATCCCCCATAACAATTGCCCTATTACTTTCACTCCTAAGCAGGATTGACTCCGCAATCCTTTCCTCAACCTCTCTAGAACTTTTAGGAGGTCTATAAAAGACTCCCAACAGGGTGACCTCTCCTCTCCTATTTCTAATCTCCGCCCATACTACCTCAACAGATAAGTCCTCATCAAACCTCCTCTCTGACACTGTGATACAATCTCTGACCAATAATGCTACCCCTCCCCCTCTTCTACCTCCTTCCCTACTTCGACTAAAACATTTGAACCCCGGGACCTGCAGCATCCATTCCTGCCCCTGCTCTATCCATGTCTCTGAAATAGCCACAACATCGAAGTCCCAGGTACTGATCCACGCTGCAAGTTCACCCACTTTATTGCGAATACTCCTGGCATTGAAGTATACACATTTCAAACCCTGCTCCACCCCACCTCTGCAATGCCGTGCATTGCAGTCCCCATCCATGCATCCCTCACTTTCAGCCCCACTACTCAGGATCCCTCCCCCCCCCCCGAATCAGTTTAAACCTCCCTGCATGGCCTTAGCAAATTTACCCCCCCAGGATATTGGTCCCCTTCTGATTAAGGTGTAGACCATCCTTCTCATAGAGGTCACACCTTCCCCAGTACGAGCCCCAATTGCTTAAGTACCTGAACCCCTCCCTCCTGCACCATCCCCTCAGCCATGAATTCAAACCTTCCCTCTCCCTATTCCTCTCTAAACTATCCCGTGGTACAGGCAAGAGTCCAGAGATAACCACTCTGTCAGTCTTGGCCTTTAGTTTCCACCCCAACTCCATAAATCCCTGCCTAATATCCCCTTCCCCTATCCTCCCTATGTCGTGTGTCCCCACATGTACAATAACTTGTGGTTTATCTCCCTCCCCCCTAAGAGTCCTGAATACCCTGTCAGACACATCCCGGACCCCAGCCCCTGGTAGGCAACACACCAACCCTGAGTCCCTACCTTTAATTCCGACCCTCCTATCTGTCCCCTTAATTGTGGAGTCCCCAATCACAAGGCCCAGTCTTTTACAGCCCCTAACCACCTGAGCTTTCTCACTCGGCTCACCCCCAGAGATCTGCTCTCTATGCTCAGTTGATTCCTCCTCAACTGTAGCCTCCAGCACCGAAAACCTATTATGGAGGGGAACCGCCCCAGGGGATTGTCTTCCCGATTGCTTCTTACCCCTCCTCCTGGCATTGACCCAAGCCTCATTTCTAGGAGTTACTATTTCTCTATAACTCCTATCAACTTCCACCTCCGCCTCCCGAATTATGCGGAGTTCCTCTACCTCCCCCTCCAGCTCCTTTACACGCTCCTCCAGAAGCTGCAATCTAATGCACTTCTTACAACTAAAATCTCCTGAAACACTACTGGATTTCCTCACCACATACATCCCACAGGAGATGCAGCATACTGCCTGAACTGCCATCCCTGAAGCTATTACCAGCAAGAAAAAAAGAAAACAAAAAACTTCCCCACACTTCCCCAACTGTCACTCTCCACTGCAGCCCGAGCAACACTCCCTCACTGAGACACCAACTGTCACACTCTACTGCAGCCCGAGCAGCACTCCCTCACTGAGACACCAACTGTCACACTCTACTGCAGCCTGAGCAGCACTCCCTCACTGAGACACCAACTGTCACACTCTACTGCAGCCTGAGCAGCACTCCCTCACTGAGACACCAACTGTCACACTCTACTGCAGCCTGAGCAGCACTCCCTCACTGAGACACCAACTGTCACACTCTACTGCAGCCCGAGCAGCACTCCCACAGTGAGACACCAACTGTCACACTCTACTGCAGCCCGAGCAGCACTCCCTCACTGAGACACCAACTGTCACACTCTACTGCAGCCCGAGCAGCACTCCCTCACTGAGACACCAACTGTCACACTCATGGGAGACCTTATCAAACGCCTTACTAAAATCCATGTATATGACATCAACTGCCCTACCTTCATCAACACACTGAGTTACCTCCTCAAAAAACTCAATCAAATTTGTGAGGCACGACTTGCCCTTCACGAATCCGTGCTGACTATCCCGGATTAATCCGCATCCTTCTAAATGGTCGTAATTCCCATCCCTAAGGACTTTTTCCATCAATTTACCAACCACCGAAGTAGGACTAACCGGTCTATAATTACCAGGGTCATTTCTACTCCCCTTCTTAAACAGAGGAACAACATTCGCCACTCTCCAGTCCTCTGGCATCATCCCCGTGGACAGTGAGGACCCAAACATCAAAGCCAAAGGCTCTGAAATCTCATCCCTTGCCTCCCAAAGAATCCAAGGATATATTTAATCAGGCCCACGGGACTTATCGACCTTCAGTTTATTCAAAACTGGCAGTACATCCTCCCTCCGAACATCTTTTTCCTCCAGCCTATTAGTCTGTAACACCTTTTCTTCCTCAAAAACATGGCCCCTCTCCTTGGTGAACACTGAAGAAAAGTATTCATTCATCACCTCGCCTATATCTACTGACTCCATACACAAGTTCCCAGTACTGTCCATGACCGGTCTTAACCTCACCCTGGTCATTCTTTTATTCCTCACATAAGAGTAAAAAGCCTTGGGGTTTTCCTTGATCCGACCCGCCAAGGACTCCTCATGCCCCCTCCTAACTCTCCTGAGCCCCTTTTTCAGCTCATTCCTTGCTAACTTGTAACCCTCAATCGAGCCAACTGAACCTTGTTTCCTCATCCCTACATAAGCTTCCCTCTTCCTTTTCACAAGACATTCCACCTCTTTCGTGAACCATGGTTCCCTCACTTGGCCATTTCCTCCCTGCCTGACAGGGACATACCTATCAAGGACACCCAGTATTTGTTCCTTGAAAAAGTTCCAGTTTTCATTAGTGCCTTTCCCTGACAGTTTCTGTTCCCATCTTATGCCCCCTAATTCTTGCCTAATCGCATCATAATTACCTCTTCCCCAATTGTAAACCTTGCCCTGCCGTACGGCCCTATCCATCTCCATTGCAATAACAAAAGACTCCAAATTGTGGTCACTATCTCCAAAGTGCTCTCCCACAACCAAATCTTAGACTTGGCCCGGTTCATTTCCCAGTAGCAAATCCAATGTGGCCTCACCTCTTGTCGGCCTATCCCCAGATTGTGTCAGGAAACCCTCCTGCACACACTGCACAAAAACTGCCCCATTCGAACTATTTGACCTGCAAAGGTTCCAATCAATATTTGGAAAGTTAAAGTCCCCCATGACAACTACCCTGTGACCCCCACATATATCCATAATCTGCTTAGCAATTTCTTCCTCCACATCTCTATTACTATTTGGGGGCCTACAGTAAACTCCTAACAATGTGAGCGCTCCTTTCCTATTTCTAACTTCAGCCCATATTACCTCAGTGTGCAGATCCCCCTCGAAGTGCCTTTCCGCAGCCGTTAAACTATCCTTGATTAACAATGCTACTCCTCCACCTCTTTTACCAGCTTCCCTACACTTACTGAAACATCTATGCTCTGGAACGTCCAACAACCATTCCTGTCCTTGTTCTACCCACGTCTCCGTAATGGCCACAACATCGCAGTCCCAAGTACCAATCCACACCCCAAGTTCATCTACCTTGTTCAGGATGCTCCTTGCATTGAAGTAGACACACTTCAACCACCTTCTACTGGTACCCACCCTTGACCTTGATACCTTCCCCAATACCTCACCACCCTCAACACTGACTTCTGGACTACAACTCCTTTTCCCACTCCCCTGACAAATTGTTTAAACCCCCCTGAAGAGCCGTATCAAATTTCCCTCCCAGGATATTGGTGCCCCTCTGGTTCAGGTGCACCCCGTCCTGTTTGTACAGGTCCCACCTTCCCCAGAATGTGTTCCAATTATCCACGTATCTGAAACCCTCCCTCCTACACCATCCCTGCAACCACATGTTTAACTGCACTCTCTCCCTGTTCCTCAACTCGCTATCACGTGGCAACGCACCAGAGATGACCACATGTTTCGTCTTGGCTCTCAGCTTCCTGCCCAGCTCCCGAAATTCCTGTTTCAAATCCCCGTCCCTTCTCTTACCTATGTCGTTGGTACCAATGTGCACCATGACTTGTGACTGTTTCCCCTCCCCCTTAAGAATCCGGAAGACACGGTCCGAGACGTCACGGACCCCGGTATCCGGTAGGCAACATACCATCCTCGAGTCTCTTTTGCTGCCACGGAACCTCCTATCTATCCCTCTAACTAACGAGTCCCTAATAACTATTGCCCTCCCGCTCTCCCCCTTACCCTCCCGAGCCACAGAGATGGACACAGTGCTGGAGATCCTCTCACTGCGGCTCACCACTGGTATGTCGTCCCCCTCAACCATATCGAAAGCGGAATACTTGTTGCTAAGGGGAACGACCACACGGGATCCCTGCACTGACTGCTTCCTCCCAGCCCCTCTCACCGTCACCCATCTATTTTCATTCCTTGGAGTAACTGTATCCCTAAAGCTTCTGTCTATGGCCACCTCTGCCTCCCTAATGTTCCGACGTTCATCCAACTCCAGCTCCAGTTCCCTAACACGGCTTTGGAGGAGCTGCAGATGGGTGCACTTCCCACAGATGTAATCAGCAGGGACACTGACGTCGTCCCTCACCTTAAACATAGTGCAAGAGGAAGATTGCACTGCTTGCACATCCATCCCCTCGAGATACCTTGCCAGTACCAGGTAGAAACAGCAAAAATGAATTAAGCTCACCCCTGCTCGCCCTTTCTGCCTATGCCCTGTGAGCCAAAGCCCTTACAGCTTTCACTCAGCTTCCCACTCACTCCACTGCCCGCTCCCAACGCTGCCCGCTGTATAGAGTGACTTTTACACTAAAAAACACAATCTCCCAGAATCCCCTGCAGCCTACTCCCACTTCCTTTCGTTTAAACCCTTGAAAAAAGCCCGCGAAAAAACGGATTAAATAAATAAATAAATCACAGCACTTTACTCACCCTCAGTACTCCTGCTGAGAATCTCTCCCTCTGTCCTGCACCACTTCGAACAAAAAAAATATACCTCTCATAATTTTTTTAACTTCTATCCGATGGTTCCTCAGCCTCCGTCTTTCCAGGGACAACAATCACAGTTTATTCAATCTCCCCTCATAACTAATGCCAGGCAACGTCCTGGTAAACCTTTTCTGTACCCTGTCCGCATCCTTCTGGCAGTGTGGTGACCGAAATTGGACACAGAAAACCATGCACACACATGCACACACTAACAGACAAACGTAAAGTTTTGCACGCGCGCACGTGCACACACACACACACAAACACACACACACACTAGTTCTCCGATGATTATTTACGTGCTCACTAATTTCAAGCACTAGCATGACCTCAGTAAACAGCCAGTCTCTGTAATAAGATGCCCAGTGTTATGAATAAAACTGATGCCTGGCGTAAACAGAAGAAGATAAGAACATAAGAACGAGGAGCAGAGTAGGCCTGATCCGCCATTCAATAAGATCATGGCTGATCATTTCGTGGACTCAGCTCCACTTACCTGCGCGCTCAACATAGCTAATAGTTCCTTTCCTGTTCAAAATCTATCTATCCTTGCCTTAAAAACGTCCAATGAGGCAGCCTCAACTGCTTCACTCGGCAGGGAATTTCACAGATTCACAACCCTTTGTGTGAAGAAGTTCCTCCACAACTCAGTCCGAAATGTGCTTCCCCTTATTTTGAGGCCTTGCCCCCTACAACAACAGACCAAGGGCCCGATTTTACCATTTTCATTATAAGTGCCGAATCTGGGCAGAGTACAGATCTGACTTAGAAATCTGCTTTCAGGTGCCCCCATACGCTCTCAGCCATCTCCAGTCCCATTCGCGCTGTGGGCGGGACTGAGCGCTGCTGGAACGTTCTGAGTTCTGAACTGTGCATGCGCAGTTAGAGAAATACTGGAAAAAGCGCGCCTGTGTCGGATCATTTCCGACCTGCAGAAAGCAGAGAGCAGAGAAAGCGGCCCGGCAGTGACAAGCGGGAGTGAGGGTGCATCTCGGAGCAGGACGTGGGGGGGGGGGGGGAGGGAGCGCAGATGGATCTCTGGTGGGGGGGGCAAATGGATTTCTGGTGGGGGTGCGGGGGGCTCAGGGGGGTCCGCTGCCACTCTGTGGGCGATCGATGGGGGGGAGGGGGGTGAGGGGGGCAGGGTGGCCATCGGTCTGGGTAGTGGGGGGTGGTAGATAAGGGGGACAATGTTGTGTGTGTGTCCCCATTATTAACCCCCCCACTACCCAGACCGATCGCCACCACTGCCCACTTCCCCTGCCACCGATCGCCCGCAGAGTGGCAGCGGACCCCCTGCCTCCCCCACCAGAGATCACTTCCCCCCCGCCCCCCCCATCACCTCGGCTGCGTCTGACCCCCCACCAGATATCCATCTGCCCCCCCTATCCGAGATACATTTTACCCGCCTCCCTCCCCTCCAAGACAACGATCCGGCCTCACTCCCTTCCCCCCAATACAATGATCTGGCCTCACTCCCTCCCCCCCTTCCCCCACAGAGACTGGTTCGGCCTCAGCGCCCCCCCCCCCTCCATACAACGATCTGGCTCACTCCATCCCCCCACCCTTATACGACGATCTGTCCTCCCCCTCCCCTCCCAGATAATGGTCTGGGCTCACTCCAACCCCCCCCCCCCCCCCCGCCAGAGATGCATCTGACCCGCCTCCTCCTTCTTCCCCCCCCCCCCCCAACCAGACAACTATCGGCCCTTTCCAGCCCCCCCTCCCGCCAGAGATACATCTGACCCGCCTCCTCCTCCTCCCCACCCCCCCCTCCCCAAACCAGACAACGATCTGACCTAATTCCCCGCCTCCCCCCTCCAACCAGAGAATGAGCTGGCCCGCCTCCCTCCTCCCCCCCCCCCCTTCACTGGTCTGAGCCAGAGAGCCGTTGGAAACACTGAACGCGCTCTTCAGAGTCTGGAGCACCCGCTTCAGACTTTTATTTAGCAAGTCGCTAAAAGCGCGATTTGGGATCGGCAAACGCGGTGGTACAGTCGGGAATGCTGATTGAGTTGGGCGGGCAGTTCATTAATTCGATTTAAATGCCACCAGACGATTGTGATTAAGGCACGCTGCTTGTTTTATCTTTTCTACTGGGATAATGGTCGTATTCTTGAAGCAGATCGGGAACTCAGATTGTTGTAAAGAGAGTTTGAAGATGACTGTGAATACCTTCGCCAGTTGATCCATGCAGGGTGTGAGTGCTTGTCCGGGGACCCCATCCGGGCCAGTCGCTTTCCATGGGTTGACTTTCGAGTATGCTGTCCTGACATCTGCAATGGTGACCTCAGACACAGCTTCATCCGAGGTGTCCGGGGTGGAGGGCATGTTGCCGCTGACCTCATGCTTAACACAGGCATAGAACACATTGAGCTTATTAGCGAGGGATCCGTTTGAGCCAGCGATTTTACATGCCCTGATCTTGTAGCCTGCTATGTCTTGCAGACTTTGGCATAGCCGGTGGGGGCCCGTGTGGCTCGGATGGGACAAAAGCTTGGTCCGGTTCTGGCTTCTTGACATTTTTGATGGACCTGTGTGGATCATATCTGGCTTTCTTTTATCGGTCAGAGTTGAACGCCTCAGACCTAGACCTCAGTAACCAGTTGATATCCCTGTTCATCCATGGTTTCTCGTTGGCAAACACAGGGAATATCTTGTTGGGCACACAGTCTTCTACACACTTCCTCATGAAGTCAGTTACTGTAGTGGCGTTCTCGTTCAGGCTGGTCGCAGAGTTTTTAAATACTGACCAGTCCACGGACTCCAAACAGTCACATAGGAGATCTTTCGATTCCTCAGACCAACATTACATGACATTATTTGATGGATCATCCCGCTTTAGCCTTTGCATGTAAGCCTGTAGCAGGAGCACAGCCTTGCGGTCTCTCTCTTACCCCAGTTGCGTGTTTCCTGATGCACACACTCTCAAAGAACAAAGGGCAAAAAAATGGACAGCACAGGAACAGGCCCTTCGACCTAGGGCAGCAGGGTCGCACAGTCGTTAGCACTGATGCTTCACAGGTCCAGGGACCTGTGTTCGATTCACAGCTTGGGTCGCTGTCTGTGTGGAGTTTGCACATTCTCCTCGTGTCTGCGTGGGTTTCCTCCGGGTGCTCCGCTTTCCTCCCACAGTCCAAAGATGTGCGGGTTAGGTTGATTGACAATGCTAAATTTGCCCTTAGTGTCCTGAGATGCGTAGGTTGGAGGGATTAGTGGGTAAGTATGGAGGGATAGGGGGGTAGAGCTGGGTGGGATTGTGGTCGGTGCAGACTCGATTGGCCGAATGGCCTCTTTCTGTGCTGTATGGTTACTATGATTCTATGACCCTCCAAACCTGTGCTGATCATGATGCCGTATTTTAAATAAAAACTGCTGTGCTTACTCGGTCTGTATCCCTCTTACCTCCTATTAATGTATCAATCCAGATGCATCTTAAAAGTTGCTAATGTGCCTGATTGAACCACCTCCTCTGGCAACACATTCCAGGCACCGACACTCTCTGTGTGAAATACATCCCCCACACATCTCCTTTAATATTTCCTCGTGCATTTGGAATCACGGCACGATTGTAATTGACACTTCCACCCTTGCAGAAAAGCTTCTGACTATCCAAACTGTCTGTGCCTCCCACAATTTTGTAAACCTCGATCAGGTCACCCCTCAGCCTCCGTCTTTCCACTGAAAACAATCCTGGTTTATGCAACCTCTCCTCATAACCAACGGAGCTGACTTCTCTCTAAGTTGTTACTGTCATGAACACCATTCCTCTCACAATAACTGCTTCCCCCATCATCACGCCCGCAATCCCGCCCTATCTATCCTTCTGTCTTCCTCTTTTTCACTTTCACTCACTCAGTCTTTCTCTCTCACTCTTATCCTTTCATTTTCCCAGCCTCGCACCCTTTCTAGATTCAGCCCATCCCACAAATTGTCCCTCTCTCTCGTACTTATCTCTCTCCTTCCACATCTGAGCACATTTCTGAACACTGTATCAGATGTGGGTCCAGTGCCATTTGGAGCCTGTGTATTGCTCATCACAGTTAAATCTGTTATTTTACCGCTCTCAGAGGTGATGTGTTGGTATCAGCTGCAGGGTCTGAATTTTCTGAGATGTCCCATTGTTTCTGAATATTTTCTCAGTTTGAGAAGCTGCATTAGATTTCGGGATAAAAAACAAATTTATTTGCAGACTAAATAGTTCCAAATTATTGATCAACATAATTTTGCAATTCATGCCAAACTCTAACCCACTTAAATCACATTGCAGAATGCCCACTGTTAAAAATCATACAGAGAGACACGGTAACAATTGAAACTCAATCACTGAAATATCACAGTCCAGTGACAGATGCCACTGAAACTTTCTGAGATCTCGAGATGGGACTGAAGGTGTTTGAATGGACAGCATCTTTCCACTCAAAGTAAGTCAGTACTAAAAATAAATATTTTCCATCACTGAACTCAATGTCGTAATCTGTTTGTTCATATATTTTAAAAAAAACTTCAAACCAGGTTGCTGCCGCAATGTCCCTCAGGTGACATTACGGCGTATAAATTAAAGGCTTTGGGAATATATAACGTCAGATGTTAAAGTCAGAGAGACTGTCAGCAGCTCGAAGGGACACATCACTTCACACCGAAGATGCTGTATCCAGTTCAGATAGCTGAGAAAATATTCTACCCAATCATCGCCATTATTGGTGTTCCCGGTGAGTGATTCTAATCATTGAGGTTGTGCAAATATGTGTGTGAACGGCTCTCTGATTTAAAATCTGACTGACAATGCTCCATGCTGATCTCATGGTCACTGTTATAAAGAGACCAGGTCAACGATGTAATTTACTGAAATCAAATGGCTTGAAATATCTCTGTGGTTTTAATCCTTTTTATCAACTGAAAATGAGTCTCTGTATGTTATTCACGGGCTCACTACTCAATGAAATTAATGTATTGAGGAGTGAACGACTCAATCTTATCTATTGTAAGATTGGACCTCAGTGAAGGCGATCTCTCTGAAATAATATTTAGTGGGAGTAAGAATATAATCGAAATTTGAATGTGGAACACTAACCAGAGTGGAAGACCTGACACCCAGTGAACAAGTATTGCAGGGTATATTTGTCAGTGTAAAATTGCACTGATTGTGGTTCTTTCACCTGAGTAGGATATCTGATCGAAGTCTCCATTTATATCTGTCGATGTAGAATTGTATTGTGTTTAGGAAAAGAATTGGAATGAAATAAGTTGGTTCAATTTTAAAGAACTACTATTTTAATTTGGTGAGTGAGATGCCCATTCTGTGGAGCTGCCTCAGTCTTTTATCTCTGGAATTTGCTGAAAACAGGAAGAGTTTGGCTTTGTTTGGTGGTCAGTGTATGATGTGAAATTTCTCCATACCTCGGCTTTGTATTGAAAATAAAGAAGTTTCAGCTCGTTCCTGATATTTAAACAAACCAATTACAAACCGTGCAGTATTCAGTGATTGTCAAATATATTGTGATTTGTTCACATTTCCATTAATCTATAAATGAACTCCAATGTTTTTTTTCTGGATTGTTGTGGTTCTGTCTAAACTGTGCTGCTTCTTAAAGCGATTTGTGTATCTGATCACCTGAAGCCCGAAACTCCTCGAAAGCATTCAGATACTTGATTTCAACAGACTGATTGGGAAACATATTGTTCTGTTCAGAACGCAGAATCCGACGTTGAGCTGTGGTGGAATTAATTTCCAATTCTAAAACCCAATTTGCAAATTTATAATTTATTATGAATGTGTTATTGTGTTGAGTTGGATTCTTCCACTCTGGTCATTCTCATTTTCAGTTTGGATTGGTTTGTAAATTTTGAAATGTTAATTTTGCTTCCTGATTCCATGTTGTTCATGTGAATGGTAAAGGACCCCAGCGCTGATCCTTGTGGAAAAACACTGCCCACCTTCCGGCAATCAGAGAAAATCCCTTTAACTCCTACTCCCTATGTTGCATCTTTGTAGCCAGCTTCGAGTCATTCTGCTGCTGTTTCTCTAACTCCACTTGCACTGAGATCACTCATGCGTCTGTTAAGTGTTAACTCACTGAAGGCATCTAGAAACGCCATGTGTCGGACATCAACATTCCTGATAATTGCTAAAATTATTCAATGAAATCTGTCAATATTGATCTTAATTTTGGAATATGTGATGAATGCTCTTTATTTATGCCTGTGTTACTTGACATTTTTTTTACTCTTTTGAAGTTAGTTCATTTATTCATTTTTATGTTGAGGTTGTGACTGGACAACGGCTCTTTGGATTTTTTTAAATTTAATTTCTATTTGAACTCAACAAAAAACATGAACCTTCTGTTGTTTTCCATTCCAGTGGGTAACTTCTGATGATCAGCTGCTTAAGAAGGCAGGCATGACAATTTTCCTTATTAGTCGAGGTGTAGAAGCTAGGAGCAGGGAGTTCATGATGGCGCTGTATGAAACACTCATTTGTCTTCAGCGAGAATACTCTGAGGAGTACACTGGCCTCACTAGATGGAGGATGTGATTGCTCTGGAAGGAATGCACAGGAGATTCACCAGGATGTTACCTGGGCCGCAGTTTTTCTGCAATGAAGACAGTCTGGTTAGGCGAGGGTTGCTTTCCTTCACACAGTGAACACCGAGCGTGGTCGCCACTGACGTGTACAAAAGTAAGAGGAACATAGATAGGATAGTTAAGAAGAAACGTTATCCCCTTAGCAGGTGGGTCAATGTGCAAGGTGTGTAGATTAAGGTCAGCAGCAGGAGGGTTAGAGGGGCTCTGAGGAAAATAAAATGTTCCTGTGTCATTTCAGAAATCCTGCTGGTCATCCTGCAGAGCAAGATCCCACAATTACATTGCAATGTGGGAGCAGCCAGACAGAAAACACAATTGTAGGTGTGGATTGGTGAAAAGCTAAAACACACCATCATCGATTCACCCTCAGGAACACAGTCACTGTTTAACAATCCAGCCTTTTGGGAGGAGCAAGGGAATGATTAAGGAAAGAAAAAAGAGTGGGAAAGTAATCTACCGTGGAACATGACAACTGACGTCAAAAATGTCTATCGGTATGTAAAGAGAAACAGATTGACAAACTAGGATCTTTGCAGTCAGAAACGGGAGATCCCATAACGGGGAACAAAGTAATAGCTGAGGAATTAAATTGTACATTGTTTCCATCTTCAGAAAGGAAGACATGAAGAATATATCAAAAGTTCAGAGAGGAACAAGTTTTAGAGAGAAACAGACGAAACTTTGCATTTGTAGAGAAATGGTTTTGGGGAAATTGATGGGATTCAAGGTGGATAAATCTCTAGGTCCTGATAATCTTCATCCCAGAGTACTTAGGGAAGTCTTCCTGGGAATAGCCGATCTAATGGTGGCTATTTTCCAATTTTATTGGACTTTGGGCTGGTTCGTACAGATTGGAGGGTAGCTAATGCAAGCCCGGTATTCAGACAGGATTGTAGAGAGAAAACAGTGACTATAGACCAGTGAGCCTAACGTCGGTGCTGGGGAAGTTGCAAGAGTCAAATTTCAAAGATTTCCTAACTTGGCATTTGGAAGGCCGTGCCATATTCAGACAAATTCAGCATGGATTTACAAAAGTGAAATCATGATGGGAATATCTTGGAATTGTTTGAGGGTGGAACTGGTAGAGTTGACCGAGGGGAGCCAGTGGATGTGGTTTAAATAGTCTTCCAGAAGGGTTACTGAATGCATCATCTCCAAATTTGTAGATGGTACGGCGCTGGGTGGGAGGGTGAACTGTAAGGAGGATGCAGAGTATATTCAGCGTGATTTGGAGAGGCTGAGTGTGTGGTCATACGCATGGCAGATGCAGTTTAATGTGGATCACTGTGAGGATATCGGTAGGAATATTAGGAAGTAAAGTTATAACTTGAATGGGTGTAAATTGAGGGAGGTGGTACTCATCAAAACCTTGGTCTCCTCGTGCATCATTCACTACAAGGAACCAGGCATGTAAAGCAGGCAGTAATGGAGCCAAATGGTCTGCAAGCTTTCATCGCGAGATTATTCCTATTTCGGGACAGGGATGATTTGCTGCAATTTCTAGAACATTGGTGAGGCCACACCTGGAGATGTTTGCACAGTTTTGGTGTCCTTATCTGAGGAAGGATGTCCCTGCTATAGAGGAAGTCCAACGACGGTTTGCCAGGCTGATTCCTGGGATGGCAGGTCTGACATATGAGGAGAGATTAGATTGGTTAGTATTATGTTCAATGAAAATTTGTAGAGTGAGAGGGGACCTCATAGAAGCGTATTAAATTCTAACAGAATGTAGCAAGGTCGATTCAGAAAGAATGTTACCAATGGTGGGGGAGTCGAGAACCAGGGGTCATAGTTTTAGGGTTCGGGACCAAGCTTTTCAAACTCAGGTGAGTAGAAATTTATTCAGTCAGAGGGTGGTGAATGTATGGAATTCACTCCTACCGAATGTTGCTCAGGCAAATGCATTCAGAATAGTGAGAGGAGATCTCATAGAAACTTATAAAATTCAAACAGGGTCCACTCACAAAGAATGTTACCAATAGTGGGGGAGTCTCAAACTAGCTGTCTTAGTTTGATGATAAGGGAACTGAGGGGAGGAGAAATTTCTTCAGTCAGAGGGTCGTGAATATGTGGAATTCACAGTCGTTCTTTGATTTCAAAAATAAATTAGATATACCTCTGGGGGCTAATGGGATCAAAGCATTTGGGGTAAGGGGGGATCAAGACATTAAATTTGATGGTCAGCCGCATTAAAAATGAATGGCGGCGCAGGCTCCTACTCATGCTTCTAGTTTATATGTTTCAATGACTGGGGGGCTCGGCTGGCATAAAACAGTGGAAGATGCCCAAACCACGTCCCCGCTCCCCCCAATCGACCGCACCCCCCTGCCAACGACAATTTATCTTCTCACTTCTCTCTTCCTCTCGGGCTTCTCTCTCCCTCTCTATTTCTCTCTCTTACACCCTCCTCTTTTTCTCTCTCTCCTTCACTGATGACATAATCTGACGACAACGTTGGGTGAGAGAGTTGGAAAACCGACAATTGCATCCTGAGTGAAATGAGTTGACGTGGCTGCTGCAGTTTTATTTAACGATTGATCGCATAAAATTAAACACAGTAACTTTATGGAATGAAGCGAATGGAAAAGGCATCCCGAGGCCCCTGAGATTAGGGCTTCAATTGAGGCCCAGTCACAGAGAATGCAACAAACCTTGGGGAGAAAGAACAGGATTCTTCCCACCGCAGTGAAACAGAACTGTCCTTTCCAGCCTCAAAAAATCCAACATACGGATGGAATGGGCAAGAGGGAAATGAGGACCACCGTTCCCCATCATCTGTCCGATCCGCATACCCCTCATACACCCCACAACAATAAAACAAAACGCAAGGGGATTTTATTTTTTATTAATTACAGGATGCAACATTGAAACAAATGGATGGAAAGTTATGGTGACAGAGGCCGAGATATTGAACCCCCTTCCCTTCCCACTCCACTCAAAAAATAATAAATCCTCCAACTCGCACCACCCTGTCTAAAAACGCAAACAGGACACAGGGATTGAGAACAAGCCTTCACCAAGGCCAGGAGTTTGATTTTTTATCCCCTCCTACCTCCCATGTGCTTTATCGTCACTGAGCTAAATTGCTTTTTAAGTTGTGTGGTTACCATTTGCAGTTCTGTATACGCTGCATGTCATTGATGCACAGCAGGATCCCATGGGCAGAACTGTTTCCACAACGCCCAACCCAGCCGACAAGTGGCTAAAACCTCAATCGGGAAGACGCTGTTCATTTCCTCAGGATACATTTCAAAACAGGCTGTCTCAGGATTGGAGTGCTTGAAAATCATACTTTCTGGAAAGATGTGACAGGGACATCAGCAGTGACTGCACACAGGAAAATCTCTACCCCCAACTTCTGTGCCATTTTCCCTCCACCCCAACTCCACAATGTTCAGCTATCTCTCCCCCTGTTTTACCTGATCCTCTCTTTTCTCGATCACTCCGTAACATCAGCCCTTCCTCAGCCTGTCTCCCAACTCTGTCACTTCCTCTCTCACAAGCCACACAATGGAGATACAGAGACACAGGTAGAGAGGCAGTGTCATGAGACAGAGGTTGATGCCCTTTTAACAAGCCACGTCAAATTCTCAAAGAGGAACACCTTGCTTTGTAATCTGTGAAAGGAGTGTGGGAAGGTGTGAACTATTCTTCATTAGCATTTAGTGGCTAACAACAGAAATATCTGACCCTAACTTGAAGTGAACAATTAATAATTGAATTATTTAAACAACAGGGAACTTTAGTTAAAGAAGTAACATTGTGATTACAGTAAGATTCTACTGGAATGCTGTTCAAATAAACACAAGGACTTTCATTAACAGAAAAAAAAGAACATGATTTAGTCACTCACAAAAATGTACACAACTAGGTTTTGTGGCTTTGGAAAGCGTTTGGCATTCGTCTTTCTATTCTGCTGCCTGCAAGTTATTTCTGATTCAGATAAATGAATAGAGAGGTCTATTAAGTGACATTCAAAGCTGGAGAGAGCTGTTCTTTCCCTCTCTCGGCTTTGAAAGGTGGCAGAACTTCAGTTGAACTGCAGGCAGGAGATTGATCTCCTATTTTTATAACTGTGATGACCTCTGAATTTTCCTGCACCAGGACTGATCTGATCTTGTCCACTACAATAAATTAACATCTGATAGATTCCTGATAGCTGAGTGTCTTCTTTGAACAGATAGGCTGAACTCAAAATTCAAAAGCCTGCAAAGCCTGTCACTAAGGCAACCTTGATGCTTGGTCTTTGCGACAAATCTTGCAGTCTTGGTACTCTGTCTGTACCTGCATTTTAAGCCTCCAAGCATTGACACAAGTCCAAATTTAAAGGGACACAAAACCCGCTCTTAAAGGGACCACACTTCACAAACCCAGCTTCGCAACAACAGAGATAGAGTGAGAGCGCCGACAATCACCACTACAGCAAACTGTGTTCAAATGGAACCCTGTGCATTTCATTTCACCCTCACATTTATCTCTCTGCCTCAGACACATTTATTATTCCACAATTACACCGCCTCAAGTTAAAGAACTTTCATTCCAGACCACCAATAATTATTTACAGTGATGACAGTAATTTTCAATCTGACCTCACTGCTGCTAGTTTAGAGATTTCTGATATAACTTGTGCACAGGAAGATCCAAAGCACAGAGGCAGTTTCAAAATTCAGTTCAAAGTTTATGATTGTTTTCTGTGTGTGTTTCTTGTATTAATGTACAAACTGAGGCTGGAATATTGGTCGCACAGTAAGATCCCACAGGCAGCAATGTGACTTTGGCTGAATGTCCCTTCAGTCCTCTGCACAAAGTGTTCATGAATTCCCTCAGTCCCATTTTTCAAGTTTAAGCTTTTTTATATTCAAGGCCTTGGAACCTTCTTTGCAGTCAGTGAACTATTTTCAAAGAGGTTGATCATTGTTTCAAGGCAGGCAAAGGGCCCAGGACAGTGCGTGCACAGCAAGATCCCACAGCAGCTGCACTGTGAAACTAATCAAATGAGACGCAGCCCTTCCCCTGCCCCCATCCTCACACCAGCTGTGAGCCCCTTCCCCCACTGCACCCAACAAAAAGCCGCACACACCTTCCAATCTGTATGTGTACATTGTCCCAAGTCTGGAGAATTCCCTTCACTTCCCTGGAAAGATGAAACTCTCTCTTAACACTGAGACAACGTTTTAAAACAAGTTCTGCAGCAAGATCGCACAAGGTGCAGTGAGCAGTGTGGAGTGTCTTTTACACCGTTTAATGGAATGTAACCCTGGAAAGTTTGAGCTGATACACTTTGGAAGGAGTAATTTGACAAGGAAGTACTCAACGAATGTTCGGACTCCAGGAAGATCTCTGGCAGAATGTGACCTTGGCGTGTTTGTCCACAGATCTTAGAAAGCAGAAGGGCATGTTAGTAGGGTGGTGAAAATGGCATTGGGGATACTTGCCTTTATCAATCGAGGCATAAATTACAAAAGCAGGAAGTAATGTTGGTGTTGTATAGAACTTTGGTGAGGTCCGAGCGAGAGTACTGTGTGCAGTTCTGATCGCCACATTATGGGAAGGATGCTATTGCACTGAAGGGGTTGCAGAGGAGATTCACCAAGATGCTGCATGTTGTATGGAATATCTACCTTATGAAAAGAGGTTGAGTAGGCTTGTGGTATTAACGTTTTCGGAGAGAAGACAGTGGGGCGACCTGATCGAGGTGCACAAGATTATGAGGGACATGGACAGAGTGGATAAGGAGCAGCTGTTCCCCTTATCTGAAGTGTCAGTCATGAAGGTACATAGCTTCATGGTGAGGGCAAGGAGCTTCGGGGGGATGTGAGAAAATACTTTTTTTTATCCAGAGGGTGGTGATGTTCTGGAATGCGCTGCCTTGGAGGGTGGTGGAGGCGGTTCGCCTCACACCCTTTAAAAAGTAAGTGGATGAGCACTTACCACATCATTACATTCAGGGCTATGAGACAAGTGCTGGCAGATGGGGTTAGGTGGCATTTCAGGTATTTCTAACGTGTCAGTGTGGACTCGATGGGCCGAAGTGCCTCTTCTGCTCTGTATGATCCTTTCATGCTATACCTCTCTCTCTCTTGGTTCTCATTATTTCCTCTCACTCTTTCCTTCCCTCCATTTCTTCCAGTCAGACAGAAACATTGAAATGGAGAAAGAGAAAGTTCCACAGAGCGAATCTTCTAAACCTGAATTAAAATGCCAGCCCTGCTGCATCCTGCCCACCCCCTGTTCCCTCTCAGTCTCTAGAAGTTGCTCAACTCCCTCTTTCAGTTTGGGAAGGGGCTGCTGATTACTTCAGGACACTTTTGAAATCCTCCCAGGATGTTTCTCCACAAGTCAGACTACCTGACAGGGTTTGAGTGGAGCTGCATCTAGTGACTACACACTGGAGACCCTCACATCCTGTCTCTCATTCTCAAATGCGCTCCCTCCATCACCACCTCTGCTTTGACTTTCCACTCCTCTCGGGCCTTCCTCTACCTCTCTTCCACCTCCGTCCTTCTATTTACTCCTCCTGCCACTGTCGCTCTCACTCATTGTAAAGGTGGGTGTTCTTATCTCTGTCCAGGTCTTTGCAACCACACCCTTACTCCATCTCTCCTTCTAACTTCTTATTTCTGTCCATATCTCTGCTTCTTCCCCCTTCTTTCATGTGCACTGTGTTGAAAGGAGCGTTGCAATATTTGTGACCCACATTGCCATGACCACAAATCATATTGCTATGAGGGGAGTGGGAAGAATCACATTATCTGGAGGTCTCCAGTTAAGGGTCAGTGCCCAGCTCCCTGTCTCTGGAGAATAGCCTCAGTCTGATCCACTGATATTCCTTATTTACAGAAATCAATCAATAGATCAATAAATCGATTAATTTATTAATTAATAACTACTGGGAGGCTCATTTTAAAAAGTGAACCAAAGGAACTTACACAGCTTTTTTCCAGTTTAAAGAGGAGAGTTCATCTCTTTCTGTCACTGAGTGGATATGCATCCAAACTCAGAATTCACATGGCGCTCAGTGGCTGGGTGGAGGATTACACCAAACGCGAGGCTGGGGGAATGAAATGTCTCCCCCCCCCCGGCCACTTTGTCCTCTCTGGATATGGTCACAGTGCTGCCCATGGGATCATGCGGTGCTTAAAAGCCCCACACAGAAAGCTGGAAAGGGAGAGGGAGAGATTCTGGAGGGAGATGAACAGAAATGGGGAGAGAGCAACATGGAGAGAGCAATACTGGGGTGAGATAGAGAGATATGGGGAGAAACAGGAGGAGAGAGAGAACAATTGGAGAGCGATAGGGAGATATGGGGGAAAGTTATAATGTGAATGAAGAATGGAAACGCACTGGATAAGAGAGAAATCCAGATAGAGGGAATAAAGCTGGTCTGAGAGAAGAAGAGTTTAGGAAGAGACAGAAAGGGAAGCAAAGGAGAAGGCACAGAGAGAGGGAGAGAAGAAAGGAAAGAAAGAGACGGACAGAGGACACAATCTGAAAATTAGAAGCGGAAAAGCTGCGGGGGAGAGTCAGAATGGGGAAGAAATTTGGAGAGGGGAAATTAAATAGAAAAATCCTGAATTGACTTCCAACTCCAACAGCTGTACAGCCCTGAGACGTGTTAAATCCGGGGCGGGCTCTAATAATTGGGTGCAGGGAGGGATTCAGATTCTATCTCTGTCCACTTTGGGTCTAATTGGGAAACCCGTCCAGTCTGAACTAATCCTGTAAAACAGATAAGATGAGAAATGCAATCTCTCTGAAACATTTTAATGATCAGAATTTGCAGATTTGCTCCAAAAAGTGAGAGATGTGTAATTCAGAGCTGTCTGTCCCCCAGTCCCTACTTAACCAGCGGTGTTACATTGGCTACTTTCGAGTCAGCAATGTTAATCTCTCACACAACTCCTCCAACAACACCGCCACCCTGGGAACCACTGTTCATTGGATTGATGCTGAAATCCTCCCCTTACTGTCGGTTCACACATGGAGAATGTTTACTCACTAATTTCCCGGCTCTTGTCCCTTTTTCTCTGACAGTTAATTTACTGGGAATTGTGATCTTGAGTCGGGGAAAGTGTGGCCTCTCCACCTGCACCACTCGCTACCTGGTGTCCATGGCAGCGGCGGATCTACTGTTCATCATATTTCACCCCATTCTCACCAAGATAAGTGGTTATTATTTCCCCCTGAATTTCCTGCACCTCACCTCTGTGTGTCGCGTTAAAGCTGTCCTGCTGAATGCAGCCACAGACTGCTCTGTCTGGTTCACCGTCACTTTCTCCTTTGATCGATTTGTGGCCATTCGCTGCCAGAAACTGAAAACTAAGTATTGCACTGGGATAACTGCGGCTGTGGTTCTGGCAACAACCGGCATCCTGCTCTCTGTGAAAAACATCCCCGTGTACTTTACAAATCAACCTCAAAGGGTAATCGGCAATGTCCAGTGGGGTTGTCAGACAAAGGCAATCTATTGGACTGATCCTGGCTGGATTGGATTTTCCTGGTTTGATAAGGTTTTAACCCCATTGATCCCATTTGGTTTAATTCTGTTGATTAACACGCTGACAGTCAGATACATTTTGGTGACCAGTCGAGTCCGGAAGGGACTGAGGGCTCAGAGTCAGGGAGAGAATCGCAGAGACCCCGAGATGGAGAGCAGAAAGAAGTCAATGATTTTGCTCTTCAGCATATCCGGAGCTTTCATTCTCCTCTGGTCGGTGTATGTTATAAAATTTTTCTATGTGACAGTGAAAGGATTAATTTACCTCACTATCCCTGAATTTACATTTCAAATAGTTGGATTTATGCTGCAGGATTTAAATTCCTGCACAAACACATTTATTTACGTGGTGACCCAATCCAAATTCAGGGAGCAGATAAGAATTGCGGTGAAATATCCGCTTACATCAATTATTCAATTAATGAGCAAATAAAACTGACTGACAGCCAATCACAGAGCGGGATCACTAACTGACCGTCTCAGCCAATCAGAGACTGGATTGCGAACTGACCGCCTCAGCCAATCAGAGACTGGATTGCTAACTGACCGCCTCAGCTAATCAGAGACTGGATTGCTAACTGACCGCCTCAGCCAATCAGAGACTGGATTGCTAACTGACCGCCTCAGCCAATCAGAGAGTGAATTGCTAACTGACCGCCTCAGCTAATCAGAGACTGGATTGCTAACTGACCGCCTCAGCCAATCAGAGACTGTATTGCTAAATGACCGCCTCAGCCAATCAGAGACTGGATTGTTAACTGACTGCCTCTGCCAATCAGAGACTGGATGGCTAACTGACCACTCCCCCCTCAGCCAATCAGGGACAGGATTGATAACTGACCACGTCAGCCAATCGGAGGCCAGACCGACGATTGCATGAATCAGCCAATCAGAATTACCGCTCGCTTCCCACCAACGACTGGTCTCCTCATTTTGACAGCGGATGAGCCAATCAGAGGCTGAGCTTTCTGACTCACAGCTGTGTCAGCCAATGAGGACAGCAGCAGCATACCGCTAGCGGCAGTAACCCCCAGAACAAATCCGGGAGCACCATTCGCTGAGCGACAGACGCTTCAACGAATCAGGGAGCTGGTGTGTGTTTGTTTCTATCAGTGTGTACGTGTATGTGCCTGTCAGTTTCTGTGTGTGTATGTGTGTGTGTGTGTCAGAGTCTGTGTGTGTGTGTCTGTCCGTGTCTCTGTGTGTGTCTGTCAGTGTCTATGCGTGTGTGTCTGTCAGAGTCTGTGTGTGTGTCTGTCAGACTCTGTGTGTGTGTGTCTCTCAGTGTCTATGTGTGTGTGTCAGTGTGTGTGTGTGTGGCTGTCAGTGTCTATGTATTTGTGTCTGTCAGAGTCTGTGTGTGTCTGTCAGTGTCTATGTGTGTGTGCCTTTCAGTGTCTCTGTGTGTGTGTCTGTCAGAGTCCGTGTGTGCGTGTCTGTTAGAGTATGTGTGTGTGTGTCTGTCAGTGTCTGTGTGTGTGCGTCTGTCAGAGTCTGTGTGTGTGTCTGTCAGTGTCTGTGTGTGTGTGTGTGTGTGTCTGTCAGAATCTGTGTGTGTGTCTGTCAGTGTCTATGTGTGTGTGTCTGTGAGAGTGTGTGTGTGTCTGTCAGAGTCTGTGTGTGTCTGTCTGTCAATGTCTATGTGTGTCTGTCAGAGTCTGTGTGTGTGTGCCTGTCAGTGTCTGTGCGTGTGTCTGTCAGTGTCTACGTATGTGTGTCTGTGAGTGTCTGTGTGTGTGTCTGTCAAAGTCTGTGTCTGTGTATGTCAGTGTCTATGTATGTATCTGTCAGAGTGTGCATGTGTGTCTGTCAGATTCTGTGTGTGTGTATGTCAGTGTCTATGTGTGTGTCTGTCAGAGTCTGTGTGCATCTGTCAGAGTCTGTGTGTGTGTATGTCAGTGTCTATGTGTGTATCTGTCAGTCTCTATGTGTGTGTGTCTGACAGAGTCCGTGTGTGTGTGTCTGTCAGTGTCTATGTATGTCTGTCTGTCAGAGTCTGTGCGTGTGTGTGTGTCTGTCAATGTCTATGTGTGGTCTGTCAATGTCTGTGTGTGTGTGCGTCATTGTGTGTGTGTGCGTCAGTGCGTGTATCTGTGTTTGTATCAGTGTGTGTCTGTGCATATCAGTGTGTGTGTGTGTGTGTGTGTGTGTGTGTGTAGCAGGATGCGTGAGTGTCAATTTGTTTGCACATCAGCGTGTATCTGTGTGTGTGTATCAGTGTGTGTCTATCAGTGTGTACCAGTGTGTGTCTATCAGTCTCTATCTGTGTGTGTCTGTTAGTGTGTATCAGAGTTTGTGTGTCTATCAGCGTGTATCTGTGTTTGTCCACATCAGTCCGTATCAGTTTTTGTGTGTCTGTCAGTGCCTATCAGTGCGTACATCAGTGTGCATCTATGTGTGTCTATCAGTGTGTATCAGTGTTTGTGTCGATCAGTGTGTATCAGTGTTTGTGTGTCGATCAGTGTGTATCTGTGTGTGTCTATCAGTGTGTATCAGTATTTGTGTGTCTATCAGTGTCTATCAGTGTGTATCTCAGTGTGCCTATGTGTGTGTGCATCAGTGTGCATCCGTGTGCATATCAGTGTGCATCTGTCTGTGTGTGTGTATCTTTGTGTATAATCTGTATGTATGTGTGCATTGTCCCAAATCGGGAGATTTCCCTCCAGTCCTCTGAGGCGTTAAACTTCCTCTTGAAGCTGAGCCGAAACCTTTTAAAAACATGGCAGCATCTGTAAGGAGAGAAAGGAGCTGACGTTTTAATTCCAGACGACCCTTTGTCAAAGCTTTGAGCTTTGAGCTTTAACAAAGGGTCAAAGCTGACTGGAAACGTCAGCTCTCTTCTCTCCTACAGATGCTGCCAGACCTACTGAGATTTTCCAGCGTTTTCTCTTTTGGTTTCAGATTCCAACATCTGCAGTAATTTGCTTTTATCCTTTTAAAAACATAATCCAGTAACACACAAGAGATATCACGGACATTGCGACGCAGAGAATGAGAGAGACGCAGAGAGAGAGAAGTAGACAAAGAGAGGCAGACAGAGGTCGAGAGAGAGAGGCTGAGAGGGAGAGGCGAAGAGCGAGAGGCCGAGAGTAAGAGAGAGAGCGAGGGAGAGCGCGAGCGGGAGAGAAGCAAGAGAGAGAGAGCGAGAGAGAGAGAGAGGGAGAGAGCAAGAGTGAGAGCGAGTCAGAGCATGAGCGAGAGTGGAGCGTGAAGGCAAGTGTGAGAGAGAGTGTCAGAGAGAGAGAGAGGCAGAAACAGTGAAAACCACCCCAACTCCACCCGCCCCCCCCCCACCCCCCTAGGAATTAGTGACAAACGTCTGAAGTTCAAAAACTGAATTGTAAAGGCCTCTGTGCGTTCTATTTAAAATTAGGTTCATTGCTCTGTCTCAAATTCCTGATAATTTGGATACAAACAAACTAACAGACCGTTTCATATTACAGAGTTAATTTTCGCTTTATCATCCACCAAAGGGTTAACATATTTGTGACGAATTGCAAAGCTGGGTTATTTTAACCACAGGTCTTGAAACTCCACCCCCCACCTCGTTCAGGTCAATTAAGTGACAACAACACACGTGAGTGTGGCCTGTAGAACAGGCCTCAGTTCATCCTCCTCCTCTGTAGAAACCCTCTGGTCCAAGAGTTCCGAGTCACATTTCAGTCTTCAAAATTCAAATTCCTGGGGAGAAGAAACATAGAAACATGATTAATTAAGTACAATAAAACATTTAAATGAAATACCCAGGTCATCGCCAATGGGGGGAATCACACAGACCCAGCTCATCGCCAATGGGGGGAATCACACAGACCCAGCTCATCACCAATGGGGGAATCACACAGATCCAGCTAATTGCTAATGAGAGGAATCGCACAGACCCAGCTCATCACCAATGGGGGGAATCACACAGACCCAGCTCATCAACAATTGGAGAATCACACAGACCCAGCTCATCGCCAATTGGGGGAATGACACAGACCCAGCTCATCGGCAAGGGGGGAGGGGGGGAAATCACACACTTCTGGCTAATCGCCAGTGCGGGGAATCGCACAGACGCGTCTCATCGGCAACGGGCTGGCCAGCAATCGAGCTGGCCGGCAAACTGCAGGTTGACAGATCGGGGCCACTGCACATGCACAGAGTTCTGGAATTGTCAGACTCTGGCATGAATAGGCCCCATCCCCCGAGCTTTTAATGATATTCATGATTGTGGCTTTTGCGTTGCACAGAGTGTGAGAGAGTCGAGTCAGAACTCCCACTGAAAAAAACCTGAGTGATTTACACCAACTTTCCAGCCAATTCAGCACTTAGAATTCTGTTGGGAGAATCGCCCCCTGGGACTTTTATCAGCTAGATAGTCAACATCTTGTCCCAAAGGTAGGGGAATTTAAACTAGAGGCATAGGTTTAAGGTGAGAGGGGAGAGATACAACACTCTCCCATACAGACACTCACCCAAGGCTGGAATTAAATGGGTCCCTGGCGCTGTGAGGCAGCAGTGCTAACCAAGGTGCCACCATGTCACCCTATAGTTGAAGCCAAAACATTGTCTGATTTCAAGAAGATATGAGATATACTCTTGGGGCTAAAGGGATCAAGGGATATGGAAGGAAGGGGGGAATCAGGAAATTGAATTTGATGATCAGCCATGGTCAAGATGAATGGTGGAGCAGGCTCAAAGGGCCGAATGGCCTACTCCTGCTTCTAGTTTCTATGTTTCTCTCCACTGGGCCAGCATTCCATCCAGTGGCACAGTGGTTAGCACTGCTGCCTCAAAAAAACAAATACAACAATGGCTTTGGCATCTGCTACAATGTGACTGACAGTTTGACAACGGAGTCAAAGGCATCAGGAGTACAAGATACCCTGGGAGGTGGAGAAGAATGTGACGGAGATTACGAGCGGGTCCTTGATAGGTTTTCTAAAGAGATTCAGGAAGGAAATAGCGAGTTGGAAAAAGTCCAGAATAAATTAATTTCCAGTTACATTGGAAACCTGTGCCTCACAGCTGAGTACAAAATATAAAGAGTTGAGGGAACTGGTGGATAAGCGGCAGAATGGAGCTGATTGCTGGCAGGAGAGCACGTCTGACCTGGACAATCAGTTACATTGGGAACAGGGGGCAGATGATAGGGTGAGTGGAGCTCAGAAAAATCTACTGCTGTTCGGCCAAACTCTGGAACAAGATATTGATTTACAGTCAGAAAATATCAGATCAAGTGAAGAGTTAGAAAATGCCGTGGGGACTTTGAGGAAGTGAATTCAGCCACAAAGTGACACCTCCCCTGAAGCAGACCACTCCCTGTGTTTAGCTAAAATCAAACAACCTGAGACACAAATCAGTCACCAGCGAGCAGATGTAGTTGTTTTCTCCAAAACAAAAATCACTGAAAGCACTCCCCCCTCTCCTCTGCCTCTCCTGTGTGATAAGGGAATGCAGGTGTGTGAGGTTAGCCATGACTTCTGCACCATCATGATCCACAACCCTTACTCCAAGTTGGTTTGCCCAGTTGAAGGAATTCTTAAAGCAGCGTGTTTTTTGCAAGTATCATAGATTCGAAGAATTCGTTTGGAAAGGGAATAAAAATTAATTTAATTTGAACTGCCGTGTGTTTCTGTTTGAAATAAATTCAGACTGTACTAAAATGTGAAAGGAATGTATTTGGGTTTGAAATTAAGTTGTTCAAGGTTAGAATTGTGAAGGCCAATTTGCTCCCAAAACACAAAGATAAGGCTTCAGTTTGGCAGCAAAACCGTTCCAACTTTCCAAAACATCTGAGTTAAAATTGTTGAGATTTGGTTCACAACATATTTCACAAAGTATTTCTTTCAACTTTGATTAAGTAGCAAATATTGGAAATTGGCATTTACAAAAAAGACAGACAAAAGAGATGAAATTTGAGCAAAATTGAAGAAAATAACACAAGAGAAGTTTTTTAAATTATGTAAGTTGATGCAATTGCCAAGTTTCCTCTGCCCACTCCCCGCCTCTCTCGGTTCCACAGAGAAGTTAACCCTTTCAGCAGACAGTTGATTTTTATAAATCTCCAAACAGCCTTTGTTTTTTAATGTAACCTGTGATTGGACATATTAACTCACTGGGATCCTGGCCAGAGCCAGATGGATTGTTTTTTTAAACAGGTGATGACGGTTTCACTCACAAACAATCCGAGTGAAGGCCGCAGTTTTGAGAATTAAAGCAAAGAATAAAAGACTTTACCTTTCAGAAAGCCCACAAGCCTGCTTTTGAGATTAGAATCGATATATCTGACCTGGGTTGCTATTTCAAGCATTTAAAATGGAAATTACCTGGTGTTTAAGGGAAAGAACAAAATTGATAATGCCTGGAATCAAACAGAAATGTTCGGTTTCTGTTAAAAGATATTATGAGAATACTTAATGATTTATTTGACTCCAAAGATTCTCCAGAACTCCTGAAAGTGTAGTTTAAAGCAATCCATACATTTGGGTGTTTATGAAGATTTGAGTGAAAGGGAAGTCCAGATGAGATGAATGAGGTGACAGTTTTCTCTTGGAGATATTTGTTTCTTTGTCTATGAACTATTTGAGAGAACGGAATTTGATAATCTGGCCATCATATGAGACATTGGGACTGTACAGGGGGAAATAAGCAAAGACATTGAGATGAAGAACCCCTTTGACTCTGACTTTTGACTTTCTTCTGAAGATTCTTCCAGAATTATTTAATGGTGCTTCCTTTGTAAGAAAGTGGAATCCAGGATGATGAAACTGATTGGTAAAAAACACAGCACAATCCTAAAAGACCTGATAAACCTTCCACAAATGTAAAACAATGATTTGTTGGAGAGGGAAAAGAGATGCCAACAAGCATGACAAAAGTCTGTCTGGTTAAAAATAAAATGAGAGGCAACGTTTAACAGGGAGGGACGTGTGTGAAGATGGCTGATGAGCCTGAGACTCCAACAGGGGGTTAAAGGAGGAATTGGAACACCGATGTGAGATTGCAGAAGTGGTTTGTAAATTAGAACAAAGAACAAAACAGCACAGGAACAGGCCCTTCGGCCCTCCAAGCCCGCGCCGCTCCCTGGTCCAAACTAGACCATTCTTTTGTATCCCTCCATTCCCACTCCGTTCATATGGCTGTCTAGATAAGTCTTAAACGTCCCCAGTGTGTCCGCCTCCACCACCTTGCCTGGCAGCGCATTCCAGGCCCCCACCACCCTCTGTGTAAAATATGTCCGTCTGATATCTGTGTTAAACCTCCCCCCCTTCACATTGAACCTATGACCCGTGAAGGAACTGACATCCGACAGTACACGGTGGAACTGCACTGAAGAATAAAGGGTGGCATGGTGGCACAGTGGTTAGCACTGCTGCCTCACAGCACCAAGGACTCGGGTTCAATTCTGGCTTTGGGTGACTGTGTGGAGTTTGCACATTTTCCCCATGTCTGTGTGGGTTTCCTCCAGGTGCTCCAGTTTCTTCCCTCAGTCCAAAGATTGGCAGGTTAGGTTGATTGGCCATAGTAAATTGTCCCTTCATGTCAGGGGAACGAGCAGGGTAAATAAGTGGTATTATGGGGATAGGGCCTGATGGGATTGTGGTCTGGGGAAATGCTTAGGAAATCAGAAGCACAAAGGGACTTGTAAGTTCTGGTTCAGGACTCTCTTAAGGTTAACGTGCAGGTTCAGTTGACAGTTTGGAAGGCAAATGCAATGTTAGCATTCATGTCGAGAGGGCTAGAATACAAGAGCAGGGATGTACTTCTGAGGCTGTCTAAGGCTCTGGTCAGACCCCATTTGGAGTATTGTGAGCAGTTTTGGGCCCCTTATCTAAGGAAGGATGTGCTGGCCTTGGAAGGGGTCCAGAGGAGGTTCACAAGAATGATCCCTGGAATGAAGAGCTTCTCGTATGAGGAATGGTTGAGGACTCTGGGTCTGTATTCATTGGAGTTTGGAAGGATGAGGGGGGATCTAATTGAAATTTACAGAAGACTGAGAGGCCTGGAGAGAGTGGACGTGGAGAGGGTGTTTCCACCAGTGGGAGAGTCGAGAACTCGAGGGCACAACCTCAGAGTGAAGGGATGATCCTTTAAAACAGATGAGGAGGAATTTCTTCAGCCAGAGTGGTGAATCTTTGGAAGGAGAGCTGTGGAGACCCGATCATTGAGTGTCTTTAAGACAGAGATAGACAGGTTCTTGATTAATAACTGGATCAAGGGTTACGGGGAGAAGACAGGAGAATGGGGACAAGAATCAGATCAGCCATGATTTAATGGCAGAGCAGATTCGACGGGCCAAATGGCCTAATCCTGCTCCTATATCTTATGGTCTTATGATTACATTAGAACGGTCTGGGTATTCTGTATCTGAGATCATCAATATAATTTCTCCCATTGATCACTGGTTTTTAATAAAGTTTTACCTTGATACTGTGACATTGGTTTCCGGAGTATAATTGCCACCTTGTCGGAGAAACCCGCGAACAAATGGTGTGGAAGGGGTTCTGGATTAATTAGCAGAACGACAGGCAGAGTCTGAGGTTTAGCAACAGCTGGGGAGGAAAGAGTTACAGGGATTCCCTGTACTGCCTGGGGTGGTGGTGGAGGCAGATACAATAGGGGCTTTTAGATAAGCACATGAATATGTAAGGAATAGAGGAATATGGACCAAGGGCAGGCAGAAAGGAATCGTTTAATTTGGCATCATGTTTAACGCAACATCGTGGGCTGAAGGGTCTGTTCCTGTGCTGTACTGTTCTATGTTCTATTTGTGATCTCCATTTAGAAAAAGGAAACAGAGGCACTGGAGAAGGGGCAAGAAAGATTCACAAGAATAATCCCAGAACTGTAATCACTTGTGAACTCACTGGTGTTTCACCAAGTTTGCTGACTGAGTGAATCACAGTCAGAGCAGGTGACCAGCCTCTGCCCAGTGTGAACTCACTGAAGTACCCATGGGTTGGATGACTCAGTGAATCCCTTCCCACACTGAGAGCAGCTCCCCAGTGTGAACTCGCTCGTGTTTCAGCAGTGCTGAAGATATTCGAAATCTCTTTGAGCAGTGAGAGCAGCTGAACGGTCTCTCCTCAGTGTGAATGCGCTGGTGGGACATCAGCTCTGAGAGCTTTTGAAGCCACTTCCACAGTCAGAGCATTTGAAAGGCCTCAGATTTGTGTGAGTGACTTTATGTCTGAGCAGGCTGGATGACTGAGTGAATCCCTTCCCACACAAAGAGCAGGTAAATGGTCTCTCCCCAGTGTGAACTCGCTGGTGGGACACCAGTTCTCCAGAGCTTTTGAATCTGCTCCCACAGTCAGAGCATTTAAAGGGTCTCTCATTGGTGTGAGTGAGATTATGACTCAGCAGGTGGGATAACTGAGTGAATCCCTTCCCACAGTCAGAACAGGTGAATGGTCTCTCCCCAGTGTGAACTCGCTGGTGTCTCTGCAGATTGGATGAGCTTTTAAACCTCTTTCTGCAGTGAGAGCAGCTGAACGGTCTCTCCTCAGTGTGACACCTGGTGGGACACTGGTTCTCCAGAGGTTTTGAAGCCAATGCTACAGTCAGAGCATTTAAACGATCCCTCATTGGTGTGAGTGAGATTGTGACTCTGCAGGCTGGATAACTGAGTGAATCCCTTCCCGCACACAGAGCAGGTGAATGGCCGCTCCCCAGTGTGACTGTGTCGATGAGATTCCAGCTGTGATGGGACCCTGAATCGCCTCCCACAGTCCCCACATTTCCACGGTTTCCCCCTGGTGCGGGTGTTCTTGTGACTCTCCAGGTTCAACAATCAGTTAAATCTCACACAGAACACGGGTACAGTCTCTCCCCGCTGTGAATGCTGCGGTGTATTTTCAGGCTGTGTAACTGGTTAAATCTCTTCCCACACAGTACACTGGAACACACTCACTCGGGTGTATCTGTGTCTCAGTGATTTTTCAGTTACATTTATGTTAAAAAAAATTCTGAAGCAGACAGAACAGAAAAAGATTTCTCCTTTTAGATTCAAAGGCCAATGATATTCAGGTCCTGATCAAATGAATAACTCTGTCAGGTCTTGATGTGTTGTTTGATTTGAGATTTCTGCCTGTAAATCCTCACCTTCTGCAAATCTATCCTGCAAAAGGAGTTTATAAGATTCATCAGTGTTAGTACAGGATAGAAATTCAGAACAGACAATTCTAGTTTCTATGGAACATTCTTTCCTCTCTCATTCCCCAAAAGCTGTAAATCTCCATCCCACACACTCTCCCTCCATTCTCACTCTGCTGTATCTAATATTCACCCTACCAATTCTTCAAAAGGTGCTGATTCAGGCTGATTGACAGATCCATGCTCACTGCTTCCTGTCCTGGATGTGGAGATGTCGGTGTTGGACTGGGGTAGACACGGTAAGAAGTTTCACAACACCAGGTTAAAGTCCAACAGGTTTATTAGTAGCAGGAACTTCCGGAGCACTGCTCCTTCATCAGCTGTGTGCAGGATTTGGTTCGCAAGCAGGGCACATATAGACACAAACTCCATTATCAGATAATGGTTGGAATGCGAGTCTTAACAGGTAATCAAGTCTTTCCAGGTACAATGTGAGTGGAGAGAGGGTTAAGCACAGGTTAAAGAGGTGTGAATTGTCTCAATGTTGTCTCAATTGTCTCACGTTGTTTGTATCTTAAAGACTTGATTAGCTGTAAGTATTCGCATTCCAACCATTATTCATGTAAATTGAGTCTGTGTCTTTATATGCCCTGTTTGTGAACAGAATTCCCACTCACCTGAAGAAGGGGCTTGGAGCTCCGAAAGCTTGTGTGGCTTTTGCGACCAAATAAACCTGTTGGACTTTAACCTGGTGTTGTTAAACTTCTTACTGAATTGTCTCAAGCCAGGACAGTTAGTGAGATTTTGCAAGCCCAGCAAGTTGTGGGGGTTACAGATAGTGTGACATGAACCCAAGATCCTGGTTGAGACCGTCCTCGTGTGTGCGGAACTTGGCTATCAGTTTCTGCTCAGCGATTCTGCGTTGTCGTGAGTCTTGAAGGCCGCCTTGGAGAACATTTACCCGAAGATCAAGGGCATTCAGCCTCTGATCTTCGGGTAAGTGTTCGCCAAGGCGTTTTATAGTTTAGTTTTGATTGTTTATTAATTAGTGTCACAAGGAGGCTTACATTAACACTGCAATTAAGTCACTTGAAAATCATGAAAAAAGTGCAAAAAAACTATGAAGTTACTGTGAGAGTCAGCATGGACTCGAGTTGTCCAATGGACTCCTTCTGTGCTGTAATGACTCTATAACTGGAAATATATAATGTAGCTACAGTACAATATGACAAGATTGGAATGATAAATGCATTTATTGCAGGACCAGGAATAAACCTGGCTGATATAACAACACTGGACATATCTCTGTCCTATATTAATTTACTGTCCCCTTAAATGTCAGCCATCTCCTGGGGAAAGCAGCCCTTCAATTGTGAACATTAGGAAAGAGACCATCCTTTTAGCCAGACAAATAGGTGTGTCAAGCTGAGGGAGCAAAGGATGTCAATGTCTTTAAGAGAGAGAGACCTGGGCCAACCTTTCCGGAGTCTGCACTCTCCCTGGATTCACTTCCTTCCTTCAGTTGCTGCAAGTCCCCAATTTCCCCCAGAATGAGAAAAGAAATGGAAAGGGGGAGAAAAGAAAGTGTTTTACTCTCAGATGTTGGAGACAGGAGGAAGTTTCAGTCTGTCTGAAGCGCAATCTTCATTCACGCAAAGCCGGCGCTCTGATGAGCTGGAGAACCAGAGTCCTTTCGGTCCTCCAACTCTTCCTATTAGTGAACACCTCAGAAGGGCAGGGGATGGACTCTCCCCTGGACATGCGCCTCTCCCTTGGACAGCCGCCGTCCTTGGCCGGGGGGAGGGGGAGATCACTGAGCGGCTTCTCGCTCTGGCCGGAGCTGTCAGCCGGTTGCCTGGAAACCTTGGCTCGATGTGGTGTCGGGGGAGGGGAACAATGGGTGGGGGCGGGGCTCCCGGGTCCGCGCGCCCGGGCCTGCGCACTGGAACCCGGAGACGTCACCGCGGAGCAGAGTGATTCCTATTGGCTAATTCAAGGATGGCTCCACTGTGATGTCACAAAGGGGAAATTGGCCAATGATGATGTAATTTAAACAATGCCTGAGATCACTTCACTTCTTGGTCAGACCCCCTTTTCAGTCCAGTGCTACTTGGAGTTTACCGTCAATTCAACAACTATTGGGTTACAAGTCCCTCACAGTTCTAATCACAAATTTATGATAAAATAATTTAAACAATGCATGAGAACGCTTCTGAACTACCTACCACTGTTTGTTGATTGGTCAGACCCCCTTTTTACAGATTCAGGAATCTCAGCCACTGAACACCAGCCGGTCCTGGAATAAGTTTAATTCTAACTCATTCTGAGTAAATATTCTCACCAGGTCCTCTGTCGGGGCCCTGCTAAGCAGCTTTAATGGTCCGTGATTGCAGAAACTGAGCAGTCACAGGAATGTGGTCAAGATAGCCCAGTCCCATAATGCCTCACATTCAATCTGCTGTCCTTCAATTATAACAGAATATGTGGCTGTATGTAGCTGCCTCGGCCATGGTCAGCGCCAACACTGCCTTCCTGAACTGCTATAATGCTGAAGGTGTAAGTACACCCACAGTGCTGTTAGGGAGGGATTTCCAGCTACACATTCCACACTTCCTCGAGACTGTGGGTGGATACGAGATTGATACATTTCATTCAACTGCACCCAAGCTGAGTTATTCAAATCCTTTTATTGTACGTGACAATATATTCATTATTTCTTTAAAACAGAAATTAAACATTCCCATTTGATTTCAGGTATTAACATATTCTGTTAGTTTGTTCTTTATTGTCAATGTCAGGCTGGGGTTGTTCCTCTTGGAGCAAAGGAGGTTGAGGGGAGATTTGATAGAGGTGGACAAGATTCTGACAGGTTTAGATAAGATGGACAAAGAAAAGCTGTTCCCATTAGCTGATGGGACAGGGATGAGTGGGACACAGATTTATGGTTTTGGGTCAGAGAGGAAGGGGGGATGTGAGGAAGAATATTTTGATGGAGTGAATGGTAATGACCTGGAACTCGCTGCCTACGAGGGTGGAGGAAGTGGAGACAATAAACAATTACAAAGGAAATTGGATGGGCATTGGGAGGTTTCAAACAGAAATGCTGACTAAATATCTCTGAACTTCCTAACACCCGGTCACTCTGTGATCCTTGCGAAATCTGATACCAGATATTCACAACAAGACTCAAAGAGCATCAGCCCACTGGAGGCAAAGTCATGAGACCGGCCAGTCCAGCAGAAAGAAACCCTCCGACCCTCCCCATTGACCAACTGTGAGAATGAACAAAATGCAGTCCTGGATGTAACTGAGAGCAGAAACAATAACAGCAGAATCCAACCTCTGGAATCACTCGTGAGCGTTTTGGTGTCTCAGCAGGTGGGATGAAGCTCTGAACCCCTTCCCACACTGAGAGCAGGTGAATGGCCTCTCCCCAGTGTGAAGTCGCTGGTGCGTCTGCAGGCTGGATAACTGAATGAATCCCTTCCCACACTGAGAGCAGGTGAATGGTCTCTCCCCAGTGTGAATTCGCTGGTGTTTCTGCAGGTGAGCTAATTGACTGAACCCCTTCTCACACTGAGAGCAGGTGAATGGCCTCTCCCCAGTGTGAAGTCGCTGGTGCGTCTGCAGGCTGCATAACTGAGTGAATCCCTTCCCACACTGAGAGCAGGTGAATGGTCTCTCCCCAGTGTGAACTCGCTGGTGTTTCTGCAGGTTAGCTAATTGACTGAACCCCTTCTCACACTGAGAGCAGGTGAATGGTCTCTCCCCAGTGTGAACTCGCTGGTGTGTCCGCAGGGTGGATAAATCAGTGAATCCCTTCTCACACTGAGAGCAGGTGAATGGTCTCTCCCCAGTGTGGCTGCGCCGATGAACTTCCAGCTGAGATGGGGCTCTGCATCCCTTCCCACAGTCCCCACATTTCCATGGTTTCTCCATGGTGCAGGTGTCTTTTCCTCTCTCTTCAGTTGAAGACTCGTCCACACACAGAACAGTCCCCCCACCCCCGCTGTGAATGGTGTGATATTTATTCAGGCTGTGTAACTGGTTCAAGCTCAGTGCACTGGAACACTCTCACTCCAGTGTGGCAGCGTGTTGGCACTTTTCCAGTCACACTGATGTTTGAAATCTTTTCAAGTCATCAGACCGGACAACCATTTCTCCTCGATTCAAAGGCCGATGATATTCAGGTCCTAAGGAATATGACTCTGTCAGATCTAGACACAACGTCTGAGATTTCGGTCTGTGATTCCTCTTTCAGTATCCTGTAAAACAAGTTTACAGAGGTCATCAGTGTCAGTGCAGGATAGAAATTCAGAACAGACAATTCTAGTTTCTATGGAACATTCTTTCCTCTCTCCAGACTCGAAACATTGGCTCTATTCTCTCTCTATCTGGGAGAAAACGTGGGAAATGATGCTGCGGTAGATCAGCCAATTCTCAATGAATGGTTGCAGCAGTTCGATGGGCTGAATGGCCAACTGCAGCTCCTGTTTCTTATGATTTGTGTGTCCACGACAGGAAGCAGGGAGCATGGATCTGTCAATCAGCCTCAATCAGCACCTTCAGGAGAATTGGGAGGGTGAATATTAGATACAGCAGAGTGAGAATGGAGGGAGAGTGAGTGGGATGGAGATTTACAGCTTTTGGGGAATGAGAGAGGAAAGAATGTTCATTAGAATCATAGAATTCCTACATCTTATCAACCGTCCCTGAGCTTTCACAATGAATCGCTCTTCTCAGGACACTCTTATCTCTGACTTGTCTGTGCTGCTCGCAGTCTCACAAAGCAGCTGCCTGTGTGTTGACACAAGGGGCCCTGCGCGGCAAGTTTAATGCTCCATGACTGTGTCTTTAATGACTGAATAACTATAGGAATATGGTCAAGTCAGCTAAATCACATGATGCTTTATATTTCGGTTAGTAACTGTCCATTTTGTTAACATAGCACATTTGGATATATAAATACATATAAAGGCAAAATATTGCGGATGCTGGAAAAAACAAAAACAGAAAATGCTGGAAAATGTCAGCAGGTCTGACAGCATCTGTGGAGAGAGAGTAGAGCCAACATTTAAAGTCTGGATGACCCTTGTTCTGACAAAGGGTCATCCAGACTCAAAATGTTAGTCTATTCTCTCTCTATAAATATACATACGACAGCTGCCTCAGGCTTGGCCCACTCTAACTCCCTGCAAAAGGAGATTACAAGAGTCATGTGTCAATTGTGGCTTGAAATTAAGAAATACACATTTTTTGGGGGGTTTGAGATTGCTGTCAAAATCCTCTTCTTCTAACCATCTGTAAAAGGAAATTCCAAAATCACAGAATCTCTGCAGTGCAGAAGGAGGCCTTTTAGCCCATCGAGTCTGCACCAAGTTTCTAACAGAGCACCTTTACTCAGGCCCTATCCCTGTAACCTGATGTATGTACATCACTAATCCTTTCCTTCCCCCTCATCTTGGGACACAAAGGGACACTTTAGCACGGTCGATCAACCCACTCTTTGGAGTGTGGGAGGAAACCAGAGCACCCAGAGGAAACCCACACAGAGGGAGAATGTGCAAACTCCATACAGACAATCACCCGAGGCTGGAATTGAACCGGGTCTCTGGCGCTTTGAGACAGAAGTGCTAACCACTGTGTCACCCCCAACAGTCATTTGTCAGACCTGAATATAAATCCATAACATTCTCCCCTCCTGTTTTCTAGCATAAGATTACTTAAGATGGAATATACTTACATTGGAAGCAATTCAGACAAGGTTCACTCGCTGATTTTGGGCATGAAGGGGTCTGTTTTTTGAGGAAAGGTTAGGCAGGGTGCATCTATGCTCATTGGATTTTAGATAAATGAGATGAGTGTTGGAGTGAAACTAAGACTGCGACCTTTGAAAGTTAATGCGTACGGGACTGGCTGTGCCCAGCACTTATCCTGTGGTTAACAAAGATCATTCTGTTGCTGACTAAATAACGAACTAACCTTTGAGCTACATCCTGTTATTGTATAAAAAATACGGAACAGACAAAAAAACCAGATCGCGAGATCCAGATGGTCGGCTGAGCTTAAGATAAAGGGGAACTGAAACAATAAGTTGTGGGTTTTTGTTCACGGTTGTTTTTGAAGGAATGTGATTGGAGGTCAATTGTTGCTAGGGGAGCCCAATTGGCTAAGTACATGTCACCACCCAAAGCTAATGACGAAGTAACCGCTAATGTCTGTATGATTAAAGTGTATAAAAGACGGCGAGCCGCCGCTCCAAATTGAGAAGGTGAAAGGCAGCATCCATTAACCCGACCTGTCAGTCAATGACTCAAACATTGCCTCACCTGGTCACCCAAATCCTGAAGCTCCGCCCACCGGCCGCGCATGCGCTCTGCTCCCCGCTAAACAAAGATGGCGGCCACGGCACCGGGCCTGATCCCGGATAAAATCCACGGAGCTGCAAACCCGGGACCGGAAGGCTCTTATTCAGACCTTGCGGCCTACAGCAGATGTTTATGAAGCCTCTGTTCCCTCCCCACCCCGACACCCGGCTCCATTCCTCCCTCCGCCGCACCGATTCTCACCCCTTGAAACAAGCGTCTCCCGGACTCGCGGGCTCCGAGCAAAGTGACACTGCGCATGCCCCAGATACAGCGCTGCGCCTGCGTACTGGGCTCCTGTGGAGTGAATAGGGCACTTTCACACCCGCAGCGAATGCTGGGCAATAACCGCCATTGAAACTTCACAGTTCGTTCAAAATAACATTGTTAGCATTTAGAACATAGAACAGTACAGCACAGAACAGGCCCTTCGGCCCACGATGTTGTGCCGAGCTTTATCTGAAACCAAGATCAAGCTATCCCACTC
Organism: Mustelus asterias; assembly: GCF_964213995.1. Classification (NCBI taxonomy): domain Eukaryota; kingdom Metazoa; phylum Chordata; class Chondrichthyes; order Carcharhiniformes; family Triakidae; genus Mustelus; species Mustelus asterias. Next base: position 238,372 of record NW_027590120.1, on the reverse strand, counting down.
CCTCTCATCCTGGTGTGCTCCATGTGCCTATCCAATAACCGCTTAAATGTTCCTAAAGTGTCTGACTCCACTATCACTGCAGGCAGTCCATTCCACACCCCAACCACTCTCTGCGTAAAGAACCTACCTCTGATATCCTTCCTATATCTCCCACCATGAACCCTATAGTTATGCCCCCTTGTAATAGCTCCATCCACCCGAGGAAATAGTCTTTGAACATTCACTCTATCTATCCCCTTCATCATTTTATAAACCTCTATTAAGTCTCCCCTCAGCTTCCTCCGCTCCAGAGAGAACAGCCCTAGCTCCCTCAACCTTTCCTCATAAGACCTACCCTCCAAACCAGGCAGCATCCTGGTAAATCTCCTCTGCACTCTTTCCAGCGCTTCCACATCCTTCTTATGGTGAGGTGACCAGAACTGCACACAATATTCCAAATGTGGTCTCACCAAGATCCTGTACAGTTGCAGCATAAAGGTAAATGACTGAAATATTGAGAATTGGTGATATGCTGTGCTCTATTTTTCAAAGTTCTGCTGCAGGACCATGCAATGGTTTCAAAGCTTTTATACCGTTTCCCCTCTCACTCCTCCCTTTATGGTGCTGATTCTGGCTGGGTTCAATTGCACAGTCACTGGTTCTTCTCTCTGTCACTGGTACTGAATATTCACTCTTTTAGAGAATGATACAGCATAAATAGAAACCATTTGGCCCATTATGTCTCTGCTGGCTCTCTGGAAGATCTATCCAATTAATTCCACAGCCCGGCTGGTCGAGTCAGAACAATGCATAGCTGCTGTAGTAATCTGAGACCTTAATGGAAAAGGGTTTCCACAGTTAAGCATACCAGGTGGCTGGTAGAATTTAATTGAATGTTTCTGCAGATCCCATATACTGCAGTGACATTATCCTAAAGGGCTAAAGGAGTATTCCAGTGTGTTAACCGGAATACTCCAGGGCACAACCTCAGACTAAAGGGACGATCCTTTAAAACAGAGATTAGGAGGAATTTCTTCAGCCAGAGAGTGGCGAATCTGTTGGAACTCTTCGCCACAGAAGGCTGTGGAGGCCAGGTCATTGAGTGGCTTCCACAGAGATAGATAGGTTCTTGATTAATAAGGGGATCAGGGGTTATGGGGAAAAGGCAGGAGACTGGGGATGAGGAAAATATCAGCCATGATTGAATGGCAGATCAGACTCGATGGGCTGAGTGGCCTAATTCTGCTCCTATGTCTTATGGTCAAGAGTGGATGAATGTTGGAATTACAAAAAGGCATTCATATTCTGAATCTTCATAGTTATCACTTGTCTGCGATGTTTCAATATGAAAGAATCCCATGTACTTGTCAGGTGAGAGGTCATGTCCAATAGACCTGTGAAAGACCTGTTAGATTACACTGGGGTTTATGTGATCAGGTCTTGGTTAAATGAACAAGGTCCGTATCAGACTGGAGCTGTGTCTTTGATTCTCCACAACAGTTGTAGGTAGTATCCTTACTAAATATCCACCACAAACAAAATAGTCCGGAGGTCTGAGGTTATTGTGATCACAGCCCTTCAAATTGGATGCATAAATTCTTTCCCACACGGAGCAGGTGAATGGCCTTTTCCCTATGTGTGTACATTGAGGAGGCAGTGGCATAGTGATATTGTCACTAGCACAGTAATCCAGAGACCCCAGGGCAATGCTCTGACCATGAAACCATAGAATCATAGAAACCCTACAGTACAGAAAGAGGCCATTCGGCCCATCGAGTCTGCACCGACCACAATCCCACCCAGGCCCTACCCCCATATCCCGACATATTTTACCCACGAATCCCTCTAATCTACACATCCCAGGACACTAAGGGGCAATTTTAGCACGGCCAATTGCTGATTGCTCACTAACGTCCTCTGGGGAAGGAAATCTGCTGTCCCTCTCCCCACCCTATACCCATAACCCATACATTTAGCATGGCCATTCCACCGAGCACATCTTTGGAGTGTGGAAGAAACCGGAGCACACGGAGGAAATCCACACAGACACAGAAAGAATGTGCAAACTCCACACAGGTTGAAATTGAACTCAGGTGTCTGGATCTGTGAGGCAGCAGTGCGAACCGCCATGCCACCTTGCAGCCCAAATAGGAGACCAAAAGTCTCCTTGGGAGACACCAAGTTCAAAGACTTTGGAGAGGAAAGGGAGGCTGGAGATGGGGCCATAATTTGCAAGCAAAGTGGGATCAAAGGGTTTTTTTTCAGAAAGGGTGATGTTTGTGTATTTAAAAGTGAGAGGAACAAAACCAGAAGAGAGAGAGAGAATCATTAACAATATCAGCCAATATGGGGAAGTTGGATGGTCGGCAATTTAGTGGAAATAGAGTCAGGGCAAAACAGGAAAGAAACTGTTGAAAGATGTGGGTTCAGGGCTCAGACAGGGAGAGGCTTTAGATACATTAGTTTGGCTCAGTGGGAGGGTGGAAGAGAGGGAAGCAGCAGGGGCAGCTGATTGGGTTGGCTCAATCCGAGTGACAAAGAAGCTCCATGACTTCATCACACTTTTTGTTGGGGGTCAGGATGGAGGAGACAGGGGAGAGGGAGAGCCATTCGAAAGGAATGGACTTGAGTCAGAGATAAAAAAAGTTTCAACAGATTGTTTAACATAAAAGCAGATTTATTTGACTTTCATCCAGGACATTAGTATTTATATGTGGGCTCAAATTTATTTACATCAGAACATAGAACATAGAACATAGAACATTACAGCGCAGAACAGGCCCTTCGGCCCACGATGTTGCACCGACCAGTTAAAAAAAACAAAAAAAAAACTGTGACCCTCCAACCTAAACCAATTTCTTTTCGTCCATGAACCTATCTACGGATCTCTTAAACGCCCCCAAACTAGGCGCATTTACTACTGATGCTGGCAGGGCATTCCAATCCCTCACCACCCTCTGGGTAAAGAACCTACCCCTGACATCGGTTCTATAACTACCCCCCCTCAATTTAAAGCCATGCCCCCTCGTGCTGGATTTCTCCATCAGAGGAAAAAGGCTATCACTATCCACCCTATCTAAACCTCTAATCATCTTATATGTTTCAATAAGATCCCCTCTTAGCCGCCGCCTTTCCAGCGAAAACAATCCCAAATCCCTCAGCCTCTCCTCATAGGATCTCCCCTCCATACCAGGCAACATCCTGGCAAACCTCCTCTGCACCCTCTCCAAAGCCTCCACATCCTTCCTGTAATGTGGGGACCAGAACTGCACACAGTACTCCAAGTGCGGCCGCACCAGAGTTGTGTACAGTTGCAACATAACGCTACGACTCCTAAATTCAATCCCCCTACCAATAAACGCCAAGACACCATATGCCTTCTTAACAACCTTATCTACTTGATTCCCAACTTTCAGGGATCTATGCACACATACACCTAGATCCCTCTGCTCCTCCACACTATTCAAAGTCCTCCCGTTAGCCCTATACTCAACACATCTGTTATTCCTACCAAAGTGAATTACCTCACACTTCTCCGCATTAAACTCCATCCGCCACCTCTCGGCCCAACTTTGCAACCTGTCTAAGTCTTCCTGCAAACTACGACACCCTTCCTCACTGTCTACCACACCACCGACTTTGGTGTCATCAGCAAATTTGCTAATCCACCCAACTATACCCTCATCCAGATCATTAATAAATATTACAAACAGCAGTGGCCCCAAAACAGATCCCTGAGGTACACCACTTGTAACCGCACTCCATGATGAATATTTACTATCAACCACCACCCTCTGTTTCCTATCCGCTAGCCAATTCCTGATCCAATTTCCTAGATCACCCCCAATCCCATACATCTGCATTTTCTGCAGAAGCCTACCATGGTGAACCTTATCAAACGCCTTACTAAAATCCATATATACCACGTCCACTGCCTTGCCCCCATCCACCTCCTTGGTCACTTTCTCAAAAAACTCAATAAGGTTAGTAAGGCACGACCTACCTGCCACAAAACCATGCTGACTATCACCTATCAATTCATTACTCTCCAAATAACTATAAATCCTATCCCTTATAATTTTTTCCAACATCTTGCCGACAACAGAAGTGAGACTCACCGGTCTATAATTCCCGGGGAAGTCTCTGTTCCCCTTCTTAAACAATGGGACAACATTCGCTAACCTCCAATCTTCTGGTACTATACCAGAGGCCAACGACGACCTGAAGATCAGAGCCAGAGGCTCTGCAATCACTTCTCTTGCCTCCCAGAGGCGAATGACCACAATCAACATGTTTGTGATTTGTGATAAACAGCAGAATCAAACTCCAGCAGTCACTTGTCAACTCGCTGATGGCTCAACAGGTTGTATTTCTGAGTGAATCCCTTTCCACATTTGGAGCAGGTGAACGGCCTCTCCCCAGTGTGAATTCGCTGGTGGACAGTGAGTTGGGATGGTCGCCTGAACCCAGTCCCGCAGTGAGTGCACTTGAACGGTCTCTCATCAGTGTGACCACATTGATGAGACATCAGATCGCTGGAACTTTTACAACACTTCCCACAATCTGGACATTTGAACGGTCTCTCATCGGTGTGAACTTGCTGATGTGCCATGAGGTGTGATGTCCGAGTGAATCCCTTCCCACAGTCGGTGCAGGTGAACGGCCGCTCCCCAGTGTGAATTCACTGGTGTTCAGTGAGTTGAGATGACCACCTGAACCCAGTCCTGCAGTGAGAGCACCTGAACGGTCTCTGGTGTGTCAGCAGGGTGGATGACTGAGTGAATCCCCTCCCACACTCAGAGCAGGTGAACGGCCTCTCCCCAGTGTTACTGTATTGGTGAATTTCCAGCTCAGACAGGTCTCTGAATCCTTCCCCACATTTCCACGGTTTCTCCTCAGTGTGACTGCACTTGTGTCTTGACAGGCCAGATGATTGTCTGAATCCTTGTCCACACACAGAACACATGTACAGTTTTGCCCCATTGTGAACGGTGCTTTTTCCTTCCATGCTCATGGTTCAGTGGTATTCAGGTTACCATAAATTGGGCGACTCAGTCAGATCCTGATGTGATGTTTGGTTTGAGTTTCCTGCCTGCAAATCCTCCCCTTCCAAATCTCTGTGAAATTGATTTAAAACAGTGAAAAAGGAGTGAGAGAGATCCCACAAAAACACAAAGGCAGGTTGTGAAATTGAGCTGAATGAATCTGGTCATTTGTGGGGCCGGCGCTAGGAAAACATTACCATGGAAACTGCTGGATTGTCATAAAACCTCAGCTGGTTCACTAATGCCTTTCAGGGAAGGGAATCTGCCATCCAGTCTGGGACTACACAAGGCTCTGGCCTCAATGGATGGAGAGAGAGGTGGGGGCAAAGGAGGGACTTTATGTATCTACAACTCAGCCAGAGATTTGAACCTTAAAACCGTTAACCTGCACACCGAGAAGGATCAGGGTAAGAGGTGTATGTGAACACCATCATCTCCAAATTCCCTCCAATTTTACACACCATCCTCCCTTGTCTGACATCCAGGACTGGATGAGCAGTAATTGCCTTCGTTAAATATTGGAAGATGAAGGCTATCATCTTCAGCTCTGCAACAAATTCCACTTCCTGACCACTGACTCCATCTGTCCCCATTGCGACTGTCTGAGGCTGAACCGGAGTATTCACAACCTCAGTGACATGTTTCACTTCAAACTGAGCTTCTAAACATATCCTCATAGAATCTACAGCACGGAGACAGGCCCTTCGGCCCAAACTGGTCCATGCCCACCAAAAATGCCTATGTGAGCTAACTCCATTTGGCCCATATCCCTCGAAACCTTTCCTATCCATGTATCTGTCCAAATGCCTTTTAAATGTTGTCAATGTCGCTGCCTCAACCACTTCCTCCGGCAGCTCATTCCACATACGTACCACCCCCGTGTAAAAAAGTTGCTCCTCAGGTTCCCATTAATTCTTTCCCCTCTAAACTTAAACTTATGCCCTCTAATTCTTAATTCCCCAACCCTGGGAAAAAGACTGAGTGCATTCAACCTATCCATGCCTCTCATGATCTTACACACCTCTATAAGATCACCCCTCAGTCTCCTACGCTCCAAAGAAAAAAGTCCTAACTCATCCAATCTCTCCCTATAACTTGAGTCCTGGCAACATCCTTGTAAATCTCTTCTGCACTCTCTCCAGTTTAGTAACATCTTTCCAAATCAAGGTGACCAAAACTGAACACAATATTCCAGGTGCAGCCTCACCAAAGTCCTGTACAACTGCAACATAACTTCCCAACTCCTATACTCAATGCCCTGACTGATAAAGGCCAGCATGCCAAAAGCCTTCTTCACTGCCCTATCTATGTGTGACTCCACCTTAAGAGAACCATGCACCTGAACTCCAAGGTCCCTCTGTTCCACTACTCTCTGAGGTCCGACCATTCACCGTGAAAGTTCTACCTTGGTTTGACTTGCCATGATTCAACACCTCACACTGATCTGTATTTAACTCTATTTGCCACATCACCACCTACACGACCTATTTCCACCTCAGTGACATCGACCCACTTTGTCCTGGCCTCAGATCATCTGCTGCTGAAACCAGGTGGAGGAAGAAATTGCTAAGCAGATTATGGATATGTGTGGCGGTCACAGGGTAGTTGTCATGGGGGACTTTAACTTTCCAAATATTGATTGGAACCTTTGTAGGTCGAATAGTTTGGATGGGGCAGTTTTTGTGCAGTGTGTGCAGGAGGGTTTCCTGACACAATATGTGGATAGGCCGACAAGAGGTGGGGCCACAGTGGATTTGGTACTGGGAAATGAACCGGGCCAAGTGTTAGATTTGGTTGTGGGAGAGCACTTTGGAGATAGTGACCACAATTCGGTGTCTTTTGTTATTGCAATGGAGAGGGATAGGGCCTTACGGCAGGGCAAGGTTTATAATTGAGGGAGAGGTAATTATGATGCGATTAGGCAAGAATTAGGGGGCATAAGATGGGAACAGAAACTGTCGGGGAAAGGCACTAATGAAAAGTGGAACTTTTTCAAGGAACAAATACTGTGTGTCCTTGATAGGTATGTCCCTGTCAGGCAGGGAGGAAATGGCCGAGTGAGGGAACCATGGTTCACAAAAGAGGTGGAATGTCTTGAAAAAAGGAAGAGGGAAGCTTATGAGGAAACAAGGTTCAGATGGCTCGATTGAGGGTTACAGGTTAGCAAGGAATGAGCTGAAAAAGGGGCTTAGGAGAGCTAGGAGGGGGCATGAGAAGTCCTTGGCGGGTCGGATCAAGGAAAATCCCAAGGCTTTTTACTCTTATGTGAGGAATAAAAGAATGACCAGGGTGAGGTTAGGGCCGGTTAAGGATAGTAGTGGGAACTTGTGTATGGAGTCACTAGAGATAGGAGAGGTGATGAATGAATACTTTTCTTCAGTGTTCACCAAGGAGAGGGGTCATGTTTTTGAGGAAGAGAAGGTGTTACAGGCTAATAGGCTGGAGGAAGTAGATGTTCGGCAGGAGGGTGTACTCGCAGTTTTGAATAAACTGAAGGTCGATAAGTCCCCTGGGCCTGATGAAATATATCCTAGGATTCTTTGGGAGGCAAGGGATGAGATTGCAGAGCCTTTGGCTTTGATCTTTGGGTCCTCACGGTCCACGGGGATGGTGCCAGAGGACTGGAGAGTGGCGAATGTTGTTCCTCTGTTTAAGAAAGGGAATAGAAATGACCCTGGTAATTATAGGCCGGTTAGTCTTACTTCGGTGGTTGGTAAGTTGATGGAAAAGGTCCTTAGGGATGGGATTTATGACCATTTAGAAAGATGTGGATTAATCCGGGATAGTCAGCACGGATTCGTGAAGGGCAAGTCGTGCCTCACAAATTTGATAGAATTTTTTGAGGAGGTAACTAAGTGTGTTGATGAAGGTAGGGCAGTTGATGTCATATACATGGATTTTAGTAAGGCGTTTGATAAGGTCCCCCATGGTCGGCTTATGATGAAAGTAAGGAGGTTGGGATAGAGAGAAAGTTGGCCGATTGGATAGGTATCTGGCTATCTGATCGAAGACAGAGGGTGGTGGTGAATGGAAAATTTTAGGACTGGAGGCAGGTTGCTAGCGGAGTGCCACAGGAATCAGTGCTTGGTCCTCTGCTATTTGTGATTTTTATTAATGACCTAGAGGAGGGGGCTGAAGGGTGGATCAGTAAAGTTGCTGATGACACCAAGATTGGTGGAGTAGTGGATGAGGTGGAGGGCTGTTGTAGACTGCAAAGAGACATAGATAGGATGCAAAGCTGGGCTGAAAAATGGCAGATGGAGTTTAACCCTGATAAATGTGAGGTGATTCATTTTGGTAGGACAGATTTAAATGTGGATTCCAGCGTCAAAGGTAGGGTTCTGAAGACTGTGGAGGAACAGAGAGATCTTGGGGTCCATATCCACAGATCTCTGAAGGTTGCCACTCAAATGGATAGAGCTGTGAAGAAGGCCTATAGTGTGTTAGCTTTTATTAACAGGGGGTTGGAGTTTAAGAGCCGTGGGGTTATGCTGCAACTGTACAGGACCTTGGTGAGACCACATTTGGAATATTGTGTGCAGTTCTGATCACCTCACTATAAGAAGGATGTGGAAGCGCTGGAAAGAGTGCAGAGGAGATTTACCAGGATGCTGCCTGGTTTGAAGGAAAGGTCGAGGGAGCTTGGGCTGTTCTCTCTGGAGCGGAGGAGGTTGAGGGGAGACTAAATAGAGGTTTATAAAATGATGAAGGGGACAGAGAGAGTGAACGTTCAAAGACTATTTCCTCGGGTGGATGGAGGTATGACAAGGGGGCATAACTATAGGGTTCATGGTGGGAGATATAGGAAGGATATCAGAGGTAGGTTCTTTACGCAGAGAGTGGTTGGGGTGTGGAATGGACTGCCTGCAGTGATAGTGGAGTCAGACACTTTAGGAACATTTAAGTGGTTATTGGATAGGCACATGGAGCACACCAGGATGATAGGGAGTGGGATAGCTTGATCTTTGTTTCAGATAAAGCTCGGCACAACATCGTGGGCCGAAGGGCCTGGTCTATGTTCTATGTATGACTTACTCAGTTAATGGTAGGTGTTGGGGAGAGTTATAGCACAAAAAGATCTAAGGGTATATGTTCATAGCTCCTTGAAAGTGGAGTCACAGGTGGACAGAGTGGAGAATAAGGCATTCGGCATGCTTGGTTTCATTGGTCAGAACATTGAATACAGGAGTTCGGACATCTTGTTGAAGTTGTACAAGACATTGGTAAGGCCACACTTGGAATACTATGTACAGTTCTGGTCACCCTATTATAGAAAGGATATTATGAAACTAGAAAGAGTGCAGTAGAGATTTACTCGGATGCTACCGGACTTGATGGTTTGAGTTATAAGGAGAGGCTGGATAGACTGGGACTTTTTTCTCTTGGTCTGAGGAGGCTGAGGGTGATGTTATGGAGGCCTATAAAATAATGAGGGGCATAGATCAGCTAGATAGTCAATATCTTTTCCCAAAGATAGGGGAGTCTAAAACTGGAGGGCATAGGTTTAAGGTGAGAGGGGAGAGATAGAAAAATGTCCAAAGGGGCAATTGTTTCGCACAGAGGGTGGTGAGTGTCTGGAACAAGCTGCCAGAGGTAGTAGTAGAGGGGGTACAATTTTGTATTTTAAAAAGCATTTAGACATGGGTACAGAGGAATATGGGCGAAATGCGGACAATTGGGACGAGCTCAGGGGTTTTAAAAAAAGGGTGGCATGGACAAGTTGGGCCAAAGGGTATGTTTCCATGCTGTAAACCTCTATGCCTGTTTGCCCTGGATCAAACTGACACCCAGGAACTCCCAAATGCTGCAGCTTGAATGTGTACTGATAAACTATTTCTTTTATCCAATGATAATTTATTTTGGTTTTTAAGTATTTTATTAACCTTACCACTATTTTGATCCTTAGGAACAGAATAAATCTTCGTTACTGAGCAGATACTCACCAAAAATCTGGCTTCTTCTCCTGTCGAAGAGTAAGATCACTTCCCAAAGGCTGAGAAAGTTAGAAAGCAAAAGGGCACCTCTTTCCCTTCCTTCCCTAACTCCCTTAATTACCCAACTCCCAGAATTATATTCTAAGCTGCACTCAAGTGATGCCGGTTCAGAGCTGTTTCTGAGCTGTAGATTCAGTACAATACTCACTTGCAGACATGGACATGAAGGCCTGTATGGGTCTCCAGGCCATCATGCACACATCATGATAGGGAGGATGGAGATGGTGTTGCCAGCCATGTACATGATGAACAGATTCATGGGCAACTGTTTCAGTGGGTCCAAGGCGATGTCCCAGCAGGACTGAAAACAGAAAGTGAGCAGTGTATCAGTAAAGGGGGCCGGTTAGGGGAGGCCATATGCTGATCTTATACCCAGGCCTGGAAGTAAGGATGACGATTAACCCTTTATCACACAGGCTGCTGTGGTTCACCAAGGTACTTCACCACCGTGGACAAACCAGGGGCGTTGTCAGTCACACACTAAAGACACATTCAAATCCAACTTACTTTCTCGACCAGGATCCGGTCTGTTTCTTGGACGCAGATGTCTGGTAGCTGTTTGTCCGAACATGCGACTGGGCACGTGGAGTCTCTCTGGCCACACTGTTGATCACGGCTCCTATGAGAAACAGAAAACACAAATTGGTCACCCTTTCAAGACCTTTTCTCAAGAGGGAGTCTCTCTGTTGAGGACCCCAACGTGGTGGCAATAGTGCCAGCACGAATTAAAGCTTGGGCAAACCTCAGACACACACTGCCATTGCGTGTACCAAACTGCCAGGGTAATGGAGGGATGCAGAAGTGGATTTAGTGTGAATTGATAATCAGGGTGCCAATCCGCTTGCCCTCCATTTAGGGACAAAGTGACAAATCACCAGATGTACCAAATTGTATCTTGAAAACAAACTGAGGGATATTGAGAGAGATCCAGTTCAGCACCCGGCCCTGGAAACGACCAATCGTTCCTCCAACCACCACCGCAGTTGGCACGTGACCAGGTGGAGGGGCTGAAACCAAAAGGGCATCTCAGGGTTATGACCTGGGGAAAAGATGCCAAGTGGGGTCTGAGTGGTTTGTGGGGGATTTGAGGGGCTGCTTTGTGCTGAGGAGCTCGGTGAGGGGTAAAAGAGGCGTGAATAACCCGAAGTTGAGAAGTTTTGGGTTGGTGTCACATCCCCAGGTCGCCTCCGCTGGAGAGGCGAGCTGACCCGGCTTGCCTCCTACTCGAGCCCCCGGCTCCCCGCGCGGCCTCCGCACCTGCTGCCACTGTCGCTCAGGTTGAGCTCGAGGGTCCACGTGTGCCAGCGCGCGCTGTTGGCGAGCCCCGCCCCTGCCGCCATGGCAACGCCTGCCACCGTTAACCGTTCCCCCTTTCAAATCTGATTCCGATCCAGAGAAGAACCCGCGCGCTTCCGTCAACAAAACACTCCGCTGCAATGCGCATGTGCGATCCCAACCTCCTCAGCGTTCTGCGTACACCGCCCATTGCCCCGCCCCCACGTCGCCGCCATCTTTGTTAAGGGCACATTGGTTCTTCATCTTCTGTCCAAACGGAGGACGTCTGCCCCACACAAAGATGGACATCACTTAATTTCAGAGATATTTAAAATATTGCTTTTATCGCTTCAACCGTAACGCCGCATAGAACGTCAATAAAACCGAAAGGACCTTGTCTACTCATTCAGCAACCAAAATTATAAGAATCCATTGTTAATAGGTTTCTCCACAGATGCCGCCAGGTCTGCTGAGTTTATCCAGTATTTTCAGTTTAAATTTCCCAATTCCAACATCCGCAGTATTTTACTTTTATTTCCTTCCCATTCTACCTCCAGTGCAACTGGATATCATGAGTAAAGCTACCACCAGGCTGATCCTTCCGAGTGGAACAGTGGTTAGCATTTACAGTGCTTGGGATCTGGATTTGATTCTTGCCTTGGGTGACTGTGCGGAGTCCACCCACTGTGGTTGACAGGGCTCTTGACTGTGTCCAACTCATGCCCCAGGCCACTGCTTGCACCCCCTCCCTCCTAGAAAGAGGACAGGGTTCCCACGTCCTCACGTTTTACCAGACCAGAGACCAGCCTCCGTGTTCAAAGTATCATCCTCCGCCATTGCTGCCAATTCCAGCATGAAGCCACTCCTCAACACATCTTCACCTCTCCCCTCACACCCAACAGCATTTCACGCGGAAGGTTGTCTCTGGGACAGCCTGGTCCACGCCTCCATCCCACCCAACATCCCATCCTCTGCCCACAGCATCTTCCCATGCAATGGTAGAGGGTGCAACACCTGCCCCCTTTACCTCCTCCCTGCTCACCATCCCAGGTCCTAAACACCCCTTTCAGGTGAAGCAGCGCTTCACATGCATCTCCTTCAGTCTAGTCTATTGCATTCGCTCCTCCCCATGAAGTCTACTCTCCTACATTGGAGAGACCAAACACAAACTGGGTGATCGCTTTGCTGAACACCTTCAGTCCGCCTGCAAGCAGGACCCAGAACTTCCAGTTCTTGCCGCTTCAACACAGCACCCTGCTCTCCTGTCCACATGTCCATCCTTGGCACTTTGCAATGTTCTAGTGAACCCCAACGCAAACTGGAGGGACAGCACCTCATCTTTTGATTGAACACTTTACAGCCTTCCAGACTAAACATTGAGTTCAACAACTTCAGAGCATGAACTCTCCCCTGCACGTTTATCCCCTTTCCATTTATTTCATTTCATTCTGTTTCTTCTTTTCATCTCATTCACCCATTTTTATCATACTTCTTTCTCGCTTCCATTTTTCTATTTCTTGATTCCTGCTCTCCTTCTTGCCTCCCTCCCACGCACCCCCCGCCCCCCCCCCCCCCCCCCCCAACACTCCTCTTTCAGGGCAACTGCCTTAACCACATTTACCTCTGCTCTGCCATTCTGATTGCTTAATGGACATTTTTAGCATCTCTCTCAGCCGTCTTTATCCTAATTTGGATTCCCTTTGTCCACTTACAGCACCCGCCTTCCACCCATAATTTAAATCTTTTCTGCTTTTCTTTGCTCTTAGCTCTGACGAAGGGCCATCCAGACTTGTATTGTTGGCTAGTTACTCAATATTTGTTTTGTTATTCGATATTAAATATTAATACATGTATTTAATACATACGTCTTCATTCTGAATTGAATATCTCGGGAATATGCAACATTGAATTGCAAACTTGACTGACCAATAAAAGAAATCGAGTCACTGGGTAATACACATCCCATGGTGCCTATTTGAGACAGTCAGCTTTTAAACAATATCAAATATCTTTAAAGGGAAAAGATTTAATAATGATTTGCTAGTTATACTTGATCCCTCTTTATTCTGCATGTGAAACATTCTGGCGCCTAAATCCCGTTCATCTATAGGAAAGTCCAGCAGATCTACGCTGAGTTTCGATTTACTCATCTGCCTCAGTGATTTTTTTTCCATTTCTTTATTATGAAGAACAATTTTAAAAATATGCTTCCGGGAAATGTGCGCCATTTCCTCTAGTTCAGTTACACTTTCACTTGTGTCTGTCTTTATGAGCACACACTACTATTACACATGTTTCAGATGGTGATTAACTATGTTAGTCTGCATTTATACATCCTTTAAATTCTGTTATGGACTGAACAAGTTGCTAATATGCGCACGGTGTTAAAAGTACAAACTTTTATTTCCTCATTGCGTCTTAAAATACAGCATTTCTGATTTTGCTGAAAGCATTTGTGGCCGAGTTCCGAGCAAAGATAACACGGCTGCAACATGGAGAATCGGATAATGTTCAGCAACAACGACCATGCAAAACTTCCCTCACACTAAATAAAGTGAATGTTTCTGCCCAGTTTCGAACCGGGGACCTTTCGCGTGTGGGGTGAACGTGATAACCACTACACAACAGAAACAACTGATTGCATAGCGCCGCCAATTGGCCTGGCCACAATGTTCAACTCCACTGTGTTGCTGCAGGTTCGAATGGTTATACTGAGAGCCCATGTCACTGAATACAAGACAAAAATCGTTTCTTTCAACCTGATTTCTCAAGTTATCTTGAACTTCAACCTTTAAAAGCGGTCGTCGGGCAAATATCGAAGGAAGCAATGATTTCTGCTCAATCATTAATGCATCATTCTCATCTTCCTTCGAATAATTTCAACCAATTCTACCCAGTATTTGTTCGTTGTTCAATGTTTAATATTAATATATTTTTATTAATTACATATCTCCTCATTCTGAATGACATATCTCCGAAATAGACAACATTGAATTTCAAACATGGCTGACCAACGAAAGGAATCGAATCACTGGGTAATACACATGTCACGGTGCTTCATTGAGATTGACCACAATCAGCTTTTGAACAAAATCAAATATCTTTAAAGGGAATAGATTTAAGAATGATTTGTTAGTTATACCTGACCCCTCTTTATTCTCTGTATGAAACACTCAGACGTCTAAATCCCATTCAGCTGTAGGAAAGTCCAGTACATCCGCACTGATTCTCGATTTCCTCAACTGTCTGAGTCGTTTTCCCTCTTTGTTTACTCTGAAGAACGATGTTAAAATAATGGTGCCGCGCAATGTGCGCCAATTCCTCTAGTTCAGTTACAGTTTCACTTGTGTCTGCCTTTTTGAGCACACAATACTATTAGACATGGTTCAGATGATGATTCACTTTGTTAGTCTGCATCAACAAAGCCATTAAATTCTGTTGTGGACTGAATGAGTTGCTGATATGTCCACGGTGTCAAAACAGCAACATCTATTTCCTCTCATTAAGTCATAAAAATACAAGATCTCTGATTTTGCTGAAAGATTTTGAGGCCGAGGACAGAGCAAAGATAACATGGCTTTAATATTGAGTTTCGGATAATGTTGAGCAACAAATTTCAATCATGTAAACTTCCCTCACTCTTAATGAACAAATGTTAATAATATTTCGGCATGGTTTTGAACTAGGGACTTTTGTGTCTGAGTTAAATGCAACCACCATTACACTACAGAAACTGCTGGCGTCCGTAGGACACAATGGAACTCTCTTGAAATGTTGCAACATTCATTGGGACTGCTGTAGACATATTGATCGAAGAATGACTTTGATTTGATTTATTATTGTCACATGTATTAACATACAGCGAAAAGTATTGTTTCTTGCGCGCTATACAGGCAAAACATACCGTTCATAGAGAAGGAAATGAGAGTGTGCAGAATGCAGTGTTACAGTCATAGCTAGGGTGCAGAGAAAGATCAACTTAATGCAAGGTAAGTCCTTTCAAACGTCTGACAGCAGCAGGGAAGAAGCTATTCTTGAGTCGGTTGGTATGTGACCTCAGACTTTTGTATCTTTTTCCCGAAGGAAGAAGCTGAAAGAGAGAATGCCCGGGGACATGGAGTCCTTAATTATGCTGGCCGCTTTGCCGAGGCAGCGGAAGTGTAGACAGATTCAATGGATGGGAGGCTGGTTTGTGTGATGTATTGGGCACATTCACGACCTTTTGTAGTTCCTTGCAGTCTTGAGCAGAGCAGGAGCCATGCCAAGCTGTGACACAGCCAGAAAGAATGCTTTCTATGGTACATCTGTAAAAGGTGGTGAGAGTCGTAGTTGACATGCCAAATTTCCTTAGTCTTCTGAGGAAGTAGAGGCGTTGGTGGGCTTTCTTAATTATAGTGTCGGCATTGGGGAAGGGGGGGGGGGGGCGGAGGAACCAGGACAGATAGTTGGTGGTCTGGACACCTAAAAACTTGAAGCTCTCGACCCTTTCTACTTCGTCCCCGTTGATGTAGACAGGGGCATGTTCTCCTTTACGCTTCCTGAAGTCGATGACAATCTCCTTCGTTTTGTTGGCATGGCAGGAGAGATTATTGTTGCTGCACCAATTCACCAGATTCTCTACCTCATTCCTGTACTCTGTCTCATCATTGTTTGAGATCCGACCCACTATAGTGGTGTCGTCAGCAAACTTGAAAATCGAATTGGAGCGGAATTTGGTCACACAGTCATGGGTGTATAAGGAGTATAGTAGGGGGCTGAGAGCACAGCATTGTTGGGTACTGGTGTTGAGGATGATTGTGGAGGAGGTGTTGTTGTCTATCCTTACAGATTGTGGTCTGTGAGTTAGGAAGTTCAGGATCCAGTCACAGAGGAGGTGCAGAGGCCCAGGCCCAGTTTGGAGATGAGTTTCGTGGGAATAATAGTTTTGAAGGCTGAGCTGTAGTCAATAAATAGGAGTCTGTCTTTGTTATCTCGGTGATCCAGGGTTGAGTGCAAGGCCAGGGAAATGCCGTCTGCTGTGGACCTGTTGCGGCAACTGTAGTGGATCCAGGTAGTCCGGGAGGCTGGAATTGATTCGTGCCATGACAAACCTTTCAAAGCACTTCATAATGATGGATGTCAGAGCCACCGGCGGATAGTTATTAAGGCATGCTGCTTGATTTTTCTTAGGTACCGGGATGATGGTCGTCTTCTTGAAGCAGATAGGGACCTCAGATTGTTGTAATGATTGAAAATGGTTGGCAATGGCAAAGAACAATAAGAGGCCCTTCGACCCACCATGCCTATGCCAGCTGTTTTATGATGAGCTACCAAACTGACGTGTCGGTGCTGGCTTGGTGGGCCGAAGGGCCTGTTCCTATGCTGCACTGTTCTTTGCTCTCATTTCAATTTCCTCGTCTCATTCCATGAAGCTGATTTTTCTCCCTTTCAAGTCATTGTCCAATCCCCATTTGAAGAAGGAGTTTCTGTGGAATCCATGTACAGTTTGCTTTAGGTAACAACGTTTCACTGACCCAATGGCATGAAGTATTGGATATAGCTTCCCAATGTAGTTTTCAATCTAAACATATATTTATTTATGCAATTGATTTCAAATCGAATTTAGAAAACGGGTTTAATCAGATCAAGCATCTCCTCATTATTTCTGAATTATGTATAATATTAACTCCACAACTTTCCACAGAGTATGGAATATAACAGAGGAGAATTAATCACCTATACCTGAAGCAGTCTCCTTGTGTTGTCCTCCTGTGTCCCGAACATCCGATCTGGCAACCTCGAAAATGGGTGGGGAATCTGTCTTACCTACACCGACCTCACACGGGGTGGCACGGTCCAAAGGTGTGCGGGTTAGGTTGATTGGCCATGCTAAAGTTGCCCCTTAGTGTCCTGAGATGCGTAGGTTAGAGGCATTAGTGGGTGGCATATGGGTTAGGGCCTGGGTGGGATTGTGGTCGGTGCAGACTCGATGGGTTTCTATGATTTTATGGTGGCACAGTGGCACACTGCTGCCTCACAGCGCCAGGCACTCGGGTTCGATTCCTGGCTTGGGTCTGAGTGGAGTTTGCACGTTCTTCCTGTGTCTGTGTGGATTTGATGCAGTTTCCTCCCACAGTCTGAACGACGTGCTGGTTAGGTGCATTGCCATGGTAAATTTCTCTCTTAGTGTACCCGAACAGGCAGCGGAGTATGGCGACGAGGGGATTTTCACAGTAACTTTATTGCAGTATTAATATAATCCTACTTGTGACATTAATAAATAAACTTTAAACATGATATGGACACATCCAGAATGTGTTTGGCTGTAAAAATAAATACATCCATTATTGCTTATTCTCCAAAAGTGTCCACTGTTGAGTCATCAATTAATGATCACCATTGATAAGAAATAGATTTCTGGCTGTTCTTGTTGTTAAAATGGACAGTTCCATCGCAATGAATATCTAACACGGTATTGCCGCACTGACACGACCCCAGGGAATTCCAGTTCAGAAAGTTACTCTGGAGCTAGTACGTTTTTGAGGTTGTCAATGAGTGCACTTCTCTTCAGTGTGTCAGTGGCTGTGTTAATCTGATTGTTTATCTTCCTCAGTGAGTGTCTGTGTGTCTATGTTTGAGTCGATCAGTTTGAGAATCGATCACTGTGTTTACTTGTCCCTGTGTCCATGCTTTTGTTGATTCTGTGCGGTACACGAGGCTTCTAGTGAACACGGAGTTGGAGTTATTCATGTATTTTCATAGTTAGCAACTCAGACTAATGTGTCAGAAATCTACAGAATAATTCTGGATTTATAACGAGGGACGTTAGAATTGATGTCAGTGCCTGGGCATATATCTATATGGTTATATATCCTTACACATGTTGGTCTTTGCACGTGGCCGTGTGTGTATCTGCTTTCCCCGTGTCTGCGTGGGTTTCCTTGGGTGCTCCGGTTTCCTCCCACAGTCCAAAGATGTGCAGGTTAGTTTGACTGGCCATGCTAAATTGACCCTAGTGTCAGGGGGATTGGCAGAGTAAATGTATGAGGTTACGGGAATAGGGCCTGGGAGGCTTGCGATCGGTACATATCGGTGGGCCGAATGGCATTTTTCTGTACTGTACAAATTCTATGATTCTATGATTCCATTACCTGGATATGTGTCAGTCTTTGCAGGTGGCCGTGTGTGTATCTGTTTCCAATGTGCGGCATTGCCGTCCACGGGAGAGCGCTCTCTGATCACTTATGAAAAATCACGATTCCCTTCTCGAGGAAGCGAATGTTTGAAAATGTAAAAATGGAAGGAGAGACCTCATAACAGTCCACTGACTGTTTCAACTTCTCCATTTCCAGGTGTTATGCAGACATTGGTCACTATCTCTGTTTCTGGTGTTCAGACTGGAACTATGGGGCTGCTGTCTGTCTCTGGTTATTGTCCTGATTACAGTAAGAGTTTTAACAACACCAGGTTAAAGTCCAGCAGGTTTATTTGGTAGCAAATACCATTCGCTTTCGGAGTGCTGCTCCTTCGTCAGATGGAGTGGAAATGTGCTCTCAAACAGGGCACAGAGATACAAAATCAAGTTACAGAATACTGATTAGAATGCGAATCCCTACAGCCAACCAGATCTTAAAGATACAGACAATGTGGGTGGAGGAAGCATTAAACACAGGTTAAAGAGATGTGTATTGTCTCCAGACAGGACAGCCTGCAAGTCCAGGAGGTAAGCTGTGGGGGTTACTGATAATGTGACATAAATCCAACATCCCGGTTTAGGCCGTCCTCATGTGTGCGGAACTTGGCTATCAGTTTCTGCTCAGTGACTCTGCGCTGTTGTGTGTCGTGAAGGCCGCCTTGGAGAATGCTTACCTGAAGATCAGAGGCTGAATGCCCGTTACTGCTGAAGTGCTCCCCCACAGGAAGAGAACAGACTTGCCTGTTGATTGTCGAGCGGTGTTCATTCACCCGTTGTCGGAGCGTCTGCATGGTTTCCCCAATGTACCATGCCTCGGGACATCCTTTCCTGCAGCGTATCAGGTAGACAACATTGGCCGAGTTGCAAGAGTAGGTACCGTGTACCTGGTGGATGGTGTTCTCACGTGAGATGATGGCATCCGTGTCGATGATCCGGCACGTCTTGCAGAGGTTGCTGTGGCAGGGTGTGTGGTGTCGTGTTCACTGTTCTCCTGAAGGCTGGGTAGTTTGCTGTGGACAATGGTCTGTTTGAGGTTGCGCGGTTGTTTGAAGGCAAGAAGTGAGGGTGTGCGGATGGCCTTGCCGAGATGTTCGTCTTCATCAATGACATGTTGAAGGCTCTGGAGGAGATGCCGTAGCTTCTTCGCTCCGGGGAAGTACTGGACGACGAAGGGTACTCTGTCCACCATGTCCTGTGTTTGTCTTCTGAGGAGGTCGGTGCGGTTTTTTGCTGTGCCGGGTCGGAACTGTTGATCGATGAGTCGAGCGCCATATGCTGTTCTTATGAGGCAATTTTACAACTCATCCGCTTCATCCTGGACCACAATGTCTTCACCTTCAACAACCAGTTCTTCATCCAGACACACGGAACAGCCATGGGGACCAAGTCTGCCTGTCTGCAATGTTCAACTACGCTGTGTTGCTGCAGGTTCCGATGGTGAGACTGAGAGCCCATGTCACTGAATTCAGGAAGATAACCGTTACTTTCAATCTGATTGTACGACTTATCCCGAACATCAAAATTCAAAATCCTTCTTCTGCCAAATATCTAAGGGAGCAATGATTTCTACCCATTCGTTAATGCATCATCTTCATCTTTCTTCGAATCATCTCAATCAATTGTACTCAGGAATAAAAGCAAATTACTGCGGATGAGAAAAGAGAAAATGCTGCAAAATCTCCCAATGTCTGGCAGCACCTGTAAGGAGTGAAAAGGGCGGACGTTTCGAGTCCAGATGACACTTTATCAAAGCTTATTGTACAATTGTACTCAGTATTTGTTTCAATATTTAAAATCAATGCGTTATTTAACACATATGTCTTCATTATGAATTGAATATCTCTGAAATTGAACATCACTGAATTGCAAACAAAACTGCCCAACAGAACGAATCGAATCACCGGGTAATACAGATCGCAAATTTGAGATTGACTTTCGTCAGCTTTTAAACAAAGTCAACTGCATTTAAATGGAGAAAAATCAAGAATTATCTGTTCGTGACACTTGAGCCTTTTTAATTATGGGCCTGAAACATTTAGGCGCATAACTTCCGGACCTTTACCGGAAAGTCCAGTAGATCCGCACTGAGCCATGATTCCCTCATCTGTCTGAGTGGCTTTTCCTGTTTCTCAGTGATGAAAAACGATTTAAAAATAGATCTTGTGTGAAATGTGCGCCATTTCCTCTAGTTCACTTGCAGTATGACTTGTATCTGTCTTTTTGAGCACACACTACTGTCAGATATTTCAGATGCTGATTAACCATATTAGTCTGCACCTATAGACCCATTAAATTCTGCTGGAGACTGAACGAGATGCGAATAAGTGCTGGTGTCAAAATCGAAATTTCCTGTCAGTGCGTCAAAAAAAGCGTTTCTTATTTCACAGAAAGCATTTGAGGGTGATGCCAGCATGTCTTTCAGACTGTGGGAGGAGACCGGCGCACCCGGAGGAAACCCATGCAGACACGGGGAGAAGATGCAGACTCCGCGCAGACAGTGATCCAAACTGGGAATCGAAGCTGGGACCCTGGCGCCTTGAGGCAGCAGTCTTAACGACTGTGCCACTGTGCTGCCCTATGTTTCTGCCTGGTTGCGAACCGGCGACTTTCCACGTGTTAGGCGAATGTGATAACCACAACACCACAGAAACAGCTTAATGATAACGTGCCTTTCACATCGAGGCTCGGATAATGATGAGCAACGAACTGAAAACAAGCAATTTTCCCTTCCACGACATGAGGAAGCTTAGTGAATGCTTCTGCCCGGTTTCGAACCGGGGACTTTTCGCGTGTTAGGCGAACGTGATAACCACTACACTACAGAAACAGCTTGAATAGCAGTGGAGCAAATCTGCCTGTCTGCAATGTCCAACTACGCTGTGATGCTGCAGGTTCCGATGGTTCGACTGAGAGCCCATGTCACTGAATTCAGGAAGATAACCGTTACTTTCAATCTGATTGTGCGACTTATCCCGAACATCAAAATTCAAAACCGTTCTTCTGGCAAATATCTAAGGGAGCAATGATTTCTGCCCATTCGTTAATGCATCATTTTCATTTTTCTTCGAATCATCTCAATCAATTGTACTCAGTAATAAAAGCAAATTCCTGCGGATGACAAAAGAGAAAATGCTGCAAAATCTCCCAATGTCTGGCAGCACCTGTAAGGAGCGAAAAGGGCGGACGTTTCGAATCCAGATGGCACTTTATCAAAGCTCATTGTCCAATTGTACACAGTATTTGTTTCAATATTTAATATCGATGCATTATTTAACACATATGTCTTCATTATGAATTGAATATCTCTGAAACTGAACATCACTGAATTGCAAACATAACTGACCAACAGGACGAATCGAATCACCGGGTAATACACATCGCAAATTTGAGATTGACTCTGGTCAGCTTTTAAACAAAGTCAACTGCATTTAAATGGAGGAGAATCAAGAATGATCTGTTCGTGACAGTTGAGCCTTTTTTATTACGGGCGTGAAACATTCAGGCGCATAAATTCCGGCCGATTACAGGAAAGTCCAGTAGATCCGCACTGAGTCTCGATTCCCTCATCTGTCTGAGTGGCTTTTCCTATTTCTCAGTGATGAAAACGATTTTTAAAAGATTCTTCTGTGAAATGTGCTCCATTTCCTCGAGTTCACTTACTTGTATCTGTCTTTTTGAGCACACACTACTGTCAGATATTTCAGATGGCGATTAACCATATTAGTCTGCACCTATAAACCCATTAAATTCTGTTACAGACTGAACGAGATGCGAATAAGTGTTCGGTGTCAAAATCGAACTTTCCTGTCAGTGCGTCAAAAAAAAGCGTTTCTTATTTCACAGAAAGCATTTGAGGGTGACGTCAGAGCAATGATAACATGCCGTTAACATCGAGACTCGTGTAATGATTAGGAACAAACGAAAATCAATCAATTTTCCCTGACGCGACATGAGGAAGCACAATGAGCGTTTCTGTCTGGTTTCGAACCAGGGACCTTTCGCGTGTTAGGCGAACGTGATAACCACTACACTACAGAAACAGCTGCAAATTCACTGGAGCAAATCTGCCTGTCTGCAATGTTCAACTACGCTGTGATGCTGCAGGTTCCGATGGTGAGACTGAGAGCCCATGTCACTGAATTCAGGAAGATAACCGTTACTTTCAATCTGATTGTACGACTTATCCCGAACATCAAAATTCAAAATCCTTCTTCTGCCAAATATCTAAGGGAGCAATGATTTCTACCCATTCGTTAATGCATCATCTTCATCTTTCTTCGAATCATCTCAATCAATTGTACTCAGGAATAAAAGCAAATTACTGCGGATGAGAAAAGAGAAAATGCTGCAAAATCTCCCAATGTCTGGCAGCACCTGTAAGGAGTGAAAAGGGCGGACGTTTCGAGTCCAGATGACACTTTATCAAAGCTTATTGTACAATTGTATTCAGTATTTGTTTCAATATTTCATATCAATGCGTTATTTAACACATATGTCTTCATTATGAATTGAATATCTCTGAAATTGAACATCACTGAATTGCAAACAAAACTGCCCAACAGAACGAATCGAATCACCGGGTAATACAGATCGCAAATTTGAGATTGACTTTCGTCAGCTTTTAAACAAAGTCAACTGCATTTAAATGGAGAAAAATCAAGAATTATCTGTTCGTGACACTTGAGCCTTTTTAATTATGGGCCTGAAACATTTAGGCGCATAACTTCCGGACCTTTACCGGAAAGTCCAGTAGATCCGCACTGAGCCATGATTCCCTCATCTGTCTGAGTGGCTTTTCCTGTTTCTCAGTGATGAAAAACGATTTAAAAATAGATCTTGTGTGAAATGTGCGCCATTTCCTCTAGTTCACTTGCAGTATGACTTGTATCTGTCTTTTTGAGCACACACTACTGTCAGATATTTCAGATGCTGATTAACCATATTAGTCTGCACCTATAGACCCATTAAATTCTGCTGGAGACTGAACGAGATGCGAATAAGTGCTGGTGTCAAAATCGAAATTTCCTGTCAGTGCGTCAAAAAAAGCGTTTCTTATTTCACAGAAAGCATTTGAGGGTGATGCCAGCATGTCTTTCAGACTGTGGGAGGCCACCGGCGCACCCGGAGAAAACCCATGCAGACACGGGGAGAAGATGCAGACTCCACGCAGACAGTAATCCAAACGGGGAATCGAACCTGGGACCCTGGCACCTTGAGGCAGCAGTCTTAACTGCTGTGCCACTGCGCTGCCCTATTTTTCTGCCAGGTTTCGAACCAGCGACTTTCCACGTGTTAGGCGAATGTGATAAGCACTACACCACAGAAAGAGCTTAATGATAACGTGCCTTTCACATCGAGGCTCGGATAATGATGAGCAACGAACTGAAAACAAGCAATTTTCCCTTCCACGACATGAGGAAGCTTAATGAACGCTTCTGCCCTGCTCCGAACCGGGGACGTTTTGCGTGTTAGGCGAACGTGATAACCACTACACTACAGAAACAGCTTGAATAGCAGTGGAGCAAATCTGCCTGTCTGCAATGTTCAACTACGCTGTGTTGCTGCAGGTTCCGATGGTTAGACTGAGAGCCCATTGTCACTGAATTCAGGAAGATAACCGTCACTTTCAATCTGATTGTACGACTTATCCCGAACATCAAAATTCAAAACCGTTCTTCTGGCAAATATCTAAGGGAGCAATGATTTCTGCCCATTCGTTAATGCATCATTTTCATTTTTCTTCCAATCATCTCAATCAATTGTACTCAGTAATAAAAGCAAATTACTGCGGATGACAAAAGAGAAAATGCTGCAAAATCTCACAATGTCTGACAGCACCTGTAAGGAGTGAAAAGGGCGGATGTTTCGAATCCAGATGAAACTTTATCAAAGCTCATTGTCCAATTGTACACAGTATTTGTTTCAATATTTAATATCGATGCATTATTTAACACATATGTCTTCATTATGAATTGAATATCTCTGAAACTGAGCATCACTGAATTGCAAACATAATTGACCAACAGGACGAAGCGAATCACCGGGTAATACAGATCGCAAATTTGAGATTGACTCTGGTCAGCTTTTAAACAAAGTCAACTGCATTTAAATGGAGGAGAATCAAGAATGATCTGTTCGTGACAGTTGAGCCTTTTTTATTACGGGCGTGAAACATTCAGGCGCATAAATTCCGGCCGATTACAGGAAAGTCCAGTAGATCCGCACTGAGTCTCGATTCCCTCATCTGTCTGAGTGGCTTTTCCTATTTCTCAGTGATGAAAACGATTTTTAAAAGATTCTTCTGTGAAATGTGCTCCATTTCCTCGAGTTCACTTACTTGTATCTGTCTTTTTGAGCACACACTACTGTCAGATATTTCAGATGGCGATTAACCATATTAGTCTGCACCTATAAACCCATTAAATTCTGTTACAGACTGAACGAGATGCGAATAAGTGTTCGGTGTCAAAATCGAACTTTCCTGTCAGTGCGTCAAAAAAAAGCGTTTCTTATTTCACAGAAAGCATTTGAGGGTGACGTCAGAGCAATGATAACATGCCATGAACATCGAGACTCGGATAATGATGAGGAACAAACGAAAATCAATCAATTTTCCCTTACGCATCACAAGGAAGCTTAATGAATGTTTCTGCCTGGTTTCGAACCGGGGACCGTTCGCGTGTTCGGCCAATGTGATAACCACTACACTACAGAAACAGCTGGAATCGCACTGGAGCAAATCTGCCTGTCTGCAATGTTCCACTACGCTGTGATGCTGCAGGTTCCGATGGTGAGTCTGAGAGCCCATGTCACTGAATTCAGGACGAAAACCGTTACTTTCAATCTGATTGTACGACTTATCCCGAACATCAAAATTCAAAATCGTTCTTCTGGCAAATATCTAAGGGAGCAATGATTTCTGCCCATTCGTAAATGCATCATTTTCATCTTTCTTCGAATCATCTCAATCAATTTTACTCAATAATAAAAGCAAATTACTGCGGATGAGAAAAGAGAAAATGCTGCAAAATCTCCCAATGTCTGGCAGCACGTGTAAGGAGTGAAAAGGGCGGACGTTTCGAATCCAGATGAAACTTTATCAAAGCTCATTGTACAATTGTACTCAGCATATATTTCAATATTTAATATCGATGCATTATTTAACACATATGTCTTGATTATGAACTGAATATCTCTGAAATTGAACATCACTGAATTGCAAACATAACTGACCAACAGAACGAATCGAATCACCGGGTAATACAGATCGCAAATTTGAGATTGACTATGGTCAGCTTTTAAACAAAGTCAACTGCATTTAAATGGAGGAGAATCAGGAATTATCTGTTCGTGACACTTGAGCCTTTTTAATTATGCGGTTGAAACATTCAGGCTCATAAATTCCGGCCCTTTACCGGAAAGTCCAGTAGATCCGCGTTGAGTCTCGATTCCCTCATCTGTCTGAGTGGCTTTTCCTGTTTCTCAGTGATGAAAAACGATTTTTAAAAAGATTCTTCTGTGAAATGTGCGCCATTTCTTCTAGTTCACTTACAGTATCACTTGTATCTGTCTTTTTGAGCACACACTACTGTCAGATATTTCAGATGCTGATTAACCATATTAGTCTGCACCGTTAAACCCATTAAATTATGTTGCAGACTGAACGAGATGCGAATAAGTGTTCGGTGTCAAAATCGAACTCTCCTGTAAAAAAAAAGCGTATCTTATTTCACAGAAAGCATTTGAGGGTGACGTCAGAACAATGATAACATGCCATTAACATCGAGGCTCTGATCATGATGAGCAACAAACTGCAATCAAACAATTTTCCTTTACATGTCTTGAGGGAGCTTAAAGAAGGTTCTGCCTGGTTTCAAACCAGGGACCTTTCGCGTGTTAGGCGAACGTGATAACCACTGCACTACAGAGACAGCTTGAGCCACAACGCAGCAAATCTGCCTGTCTGCAATGTTCAACTACGCTGTGTTGCTGCAGGTTCCGATGGTGAGACTGAGAGAACCATGTCACTGAATTCAGGAAGATAACCGTCACTTTCAATCTGATTGTACGACTTATCCCGTACATCAAAATTTAAAATCGTTCGTCTGGCAAATATGTAAGGGAGCAATGATTTCTGCCCATTCGTTAATGCATCATTTTCATCTTTCTTCGAATAATCTCAGTCAATTGCACCCAGTAATAAAATCAAATTACTGCGGATGAGAAAACAGACAATGCTGCAAAATCTCACAATGTCTGACAGCACCTGTAAGGAGTGAAAAGAGCGGACGTTTCGAGTCCAGATGAAACTTTTTCAAAGGTCATTGTACAATTGTTTCACTTTTTAGTTTCAATGCATTATTTAACACTTATGTCTTCATAAAGTTGGGATCTGATGTTGCAGTTGTATAGAACGTTGATTCGGCCGCATTTGGAATACTGCGCCCAGTTCTGGTCGCCACACTACCAGTAGGGCGTGGACGCTGTAGAGAGAGTGCAGAGGAGGTTTACCAGGATGTTGCTTGGTTTGGAAGGGCTTAGTTATGAGGAGAGATTGGGTAAACTGGGGTTGTTCTCACTGGAAAGACGGAGGATGAGGGGTGACCTAATAGAGCTCATAGAATCATAGAAACCCTATAGTGCAGAAGGAGGCCATTCGGCCCATCCAGTCTGCACCGACCACAATCCCACCCAGGCCGTACCCCCACATATTTTTACCCACTAATCCCTCTAACCTACGCATCCCAGGACTCTAAGGGACATTTTTTTTTAACCTGGCCAATCAACCTAACCCGCACATCTTTGGACTGTGGGAGGAAACCGGAGCACCCGGAGGAAACCCACGCAGACACGAGGAGAATGTGCAAACTCCACACAGACAGTGACCCGAGCCGGGAATCGAACCCGGGACCCTAGAGCTGTGAAGCAGCAGTGCTAACCACTTTGCTACCGTGCCGCCCCTGTGTAGAACATTATGAAAGGCATAGATATGGTGAACGGTGGGAAGCTTTTTCCCAGGTCGGTGGTGACGTTCACGAGGGGTCATAGGTTCAAGGTGAGGGGGGTGGGGCGGGTGGAGTTTTAACACGGATATCTGAAGGGCGCATTTTACACAGAGGGTGGTGGGGGCCTGGAATGCCCTGCCGGGCAAGGTGGTGGAGGCGGACACACTGGGAACGTTTAAGACTTATCGAGATAGCCACATGAACGGAGTGGGAATGGAGGGATACAAAAGAATAGTCTAGTTTGCACCAGGGAGCGGCGCGGGCTTGGAGCTCCGAAGGGCCTGTTCCTGTGCTGTATTGTTCTTTGTTCTTTATTATGAATTGAATATCTCAGAAATTGAACATTACTGAATTGCAAACATAACTGCCCAACAGAACGAAGCGAATCACAGGGTAATACAGATCGTAATTTTTAGGTTGAATATCGTCAGCTTTTAAACAAAGTCAACTCCATTTAAATGGAGAAAAATCAAGAATGATCTGTTCGTGACAGTTGACCCTTTTTTATTATGGGCGTGAAACATTCAGGCGCATAACTTCCAGACCTTTACCGGAATGTCCAGTCGATCCGCACAGAGTCTCGATTCCCTCATCTGTCTGAGTGGCTTTTCCTGTTTCTCAGTGATGAAAAACGGTTTAAAAATAGATATTCTGTGAAATGTGCGCCATTTCCTCTAGTTCACTTGCAGTATCACTTGTATCTGTCTTTTTGAGCACACACTACTGTTAGATATTTCAGATGGTGATTAACCATATTAGTCTGCATCTATCAACTCATTTAATTTTTTTGTAGACTGAACGAGATGCGAATATGTGCTCGGTGTCAAAATCGAACATTCCTCTCAGTGCGCCAAAATAAATGTGCTTCTTATTTCACAGAAAGCATTTGCGGGTGATGTCAGGGCAATGATAACATGCCTTTCACATCGAAATTCGGATAATGTTGAGCAACAAACTGTAATCAAGCTATTTATCTTTACCCGACATGAGAAAGCTTAATGAACATTTCTGTTCGGTTTCGGGCCGGGGGCTTTGCGCGTGTTCGGCGAACGCGATAACCACTCCACTACAGAAACAGCTCGAAACACGCTGGAGCAAATCTGCCTGTCTGCAATGTTCAACTACGCTGTGATGCTGCAGGTTCCGATGGTGAGACTGAGAGCCCATGTCACTGAATTCAGAAAGATAACCGTTACTTTCAATCTGATTGTACGACTTATCCCGTACATCAAAACTTAAAAGCGTTCGTCTCGCAAATATCTAAGGGAGGAATAATTTCTCCCCATTCATTATTTCATCATTCGCATCTTCCTTTTGAATAATCTCAATCAATTGTACTCAGTAAAGAAGCAAATTACTGCGGATGCTGGAATCGGAAACGAAAAGCGAAACTTCTGGTAAGTCTCACAAGGATTGGCAGTATCTATAAGGAGTGAAAAGAGCTGACGTTTCGAGTCCAGATGACATTTTGTCAAAGCTCATTGTGCAATTGTACTCAGTATTTGTTTCAGTGTTTAGTATCAATGCATTATTTCACACATTTCCTCATTGATCCACTGGAGCAAGCTGAGAGGGGTGATTGAAGGCAGCAGTGTTGGTAAGAGATTAATTGGATTAATTGAATTGTTTATTTATTTAATTAGTCAGCTAGTGTGTGTATTTTTTTGGCCTTTACTTTAGCAGCAGTTTTTCAAGTTTAAAGTGAAAACTAGAAGTGGGCAGCAAAGGAGTCTGGGAAGGGTTTTTTAAGCGCGTGAAGTATAAAAGGTAGGCTGCAGTATACAGCGGGCAGCGTCGGGAGCGGGCAGTGGAGTGTGTGGGAAGCAGAGTGTGAGCTATAAGACTTTGGCTCACAGGGCTTAGGCAGAAAGGGCGAGCAGGGGTGAGTTGAACTCATCTTTGCACTTTCTACCTGGTACTGGCAAGGTATCGAGAGGGGATGGGTGTGCAGGCAGTGCAATGTTCCTCTTGCACTATGTTTGAGGTGAGGGACGACGACAGTGTCCCTACTGATTACACCTGTGGGAAGTGCACCCATCTGCAGCTCCTCCAAAACCGTGTTAGGGAACTGGAGCTGGAGTTGGATGAACTTAGGATCATCAGGGACGCAGAGATGGCCATAGACACAAGCTTTAGGAATACAGTTACTCCGAGGATTGAAAACAGATGGGTGACGGTGAGAGGGGCTGGGAGGAAGCAGTCCGTGCAGGGATCCCCGGTGGTCGTTCCCCTTAGCAACAAGTATTCCGCTTTGGATACGGTTGAGGGGGATGACATACCAGTGGGGAGCCGCAGTGAGAGGATCTCCAGCA
Organism: Mustelus asterias; assembly: GCF_964213995.1. Classification (NCBI taxonomy): domain Eukaryota; kingdom Metazoa; phylum Chordata; class Chondrichthyes; order Carcharhiniformes; family Triakidae; genus Mustelus; species Mustelus asterias. Next base: position 208,588 of record NW_027590120.1, on the reverse strand, counting down.
CTGTGTCCGTCTCTGTGGCTCGGGAGGGAAAGGGGGAGAGCGGGAGGGCGATAGTTATTGGGGACTCGTTAGTTAGAGGGATAGATAGGAGGTTCTGTGACAGCAAAAGAGACTCACGGATGGTATGTTGCCTACCGGATGCCAAGGTCCGTGATGTCTCAGACCGTGTTTTCCAGATTCTGAAGGGGGAGGGGAAACAGTCACAAGTCGTGGTGCACATTGGTACCAATGACATAGGTAAGAGAAGGGACGGGGATTTAAAGCAGGAATTTCTGGAGCTGGGCTGGAAGCTGAGAGCCAAGACGAAACATGTGGTCATCTCTGGTACGTTGCCGGTACCACGTGATAGCGAGTTGAGGAACAGGGAGAGAGTGCAGTTAAATATGTGGTTGCAGGGATGGTGTAGGAGGGAGGGTTTCAGATACGTGGATAATTGGAACACGTTCTGGGGAAGGTGGGACCTGTACAAACAGGACGGGGTGCACCTGAACCAGAGGGGCACCAATATCCTCGGAGGGAAATTTGTTACGGCTCTTCAGGGGGGTTTAAACTAATTTGTCAGGGGAGTGGGAAAGGGAGTTGTAGTCCAGAAGTCAGTGAGGATGGTGAGGTATTGGGGAAGGTATCAGGGTCAAGGGTGGGTACTGGTAGACAGGAAGGTGGGTTGAAGTGTGTCTACTTCAATGCAAGGAGCATCCGGAACAAGGTAGATGAACTTGGGGTGTGGATTGGTACTTGGGACTACGATGTTGTGGCCATTACGGAGACGTGGGTAGAACAAGGACAGGAATGGTTGTTGGACGTTCCGGGGTATAGATGTTTCACTAAGTGTAGGGAAGCTGGTAAAAGAGGTGGAGGAGTGGCATTGTTAATCAAGGATAGTTTAACGGCTGCGGAAAGGCACTTCGTGGGGGATCTGCACACTGAGGTAATATGGGCTGAAGTTAGAAATAGGAAAGGAGCGGTCACGTTGCTAGGAGTTTACTATAGGCCCCCAAATAGTAATAGAGATGTGGAGGAAGAAATTGCTAAGCAGATTATGGATATGTGTGGGGGTCACAGGGTAGTTGTCATGGGGGACTTTAACTTTCCAAATATTGATTGGAACCTTTGTAGGTCAAATAGTTTGGATGGGGCAGTTTTTGTGCAGTGTGTGCGGGAGGGTTTCCTGACACAATATGTGGATGGGCCGACTAGAGGTGAGGCCACATTGGATTTGGTACTGGGAAATGAACCGGGCCAAGTGTTAGATTTGGTTGTGGGAGAGCAATTTGGAGATAGTGACCACAATTCGGTGTCTTTTGTTATTGCAATGGAGAGGGATAGGGCCGTACGGCAGGGCAAGGTTTACAATTGGGGGAGGGGTAATTATGATGCGATTAGGCAAGAATTAGGGGGCATAAGTTGGGAACAGAAACTGTCAGAGAAAGGAACGAATGAAAAGTGGAACTTTTTCAAGGAACAAATACTGGATGTCCTTGATAGGTATGTTCCTGTCAGGCAGGGAGGAAATGGCCGAGTGAGGGAACCATGGTTCACAAAAGAGGTGGAATGTCTTGTGAAAAGGAAGAGGGAAGCTTATGTAGGGATGAGGAAACAAGGTTCAGATGGCTCGATTGAGGGTTACAAGTTAGCAAGGAATGAGCTGAAAAAGGGGCTTAGGAGAGCTAGGAGGGGACATGAGAAGTCCTTGGCGGGTCGGATCAAGGAAAACCCCAAGGCTTTTTACTCTTATGTGAGGAATAAAAGAATGACCAGGGTGAGGTTAGGGCCGGTCAAGGACAGTAGTGGGAACTTGTGTATGGAGTCAGGAGAGATAGGCGAGGTGATGAATGAATACTTTTCTTCAGTGTTCACCAAGGAGAGGGGCCATGTTTTTGAGGAAGAGAAGGTGTTACAGGCTAATAGGCTGGAGGAAATAGATGTTCGGAGGGAGGATGTCTTGGCAGTTTTGAATAAACTGAAGGTCGATAAGTCCCCTGGGCCTGATGAAATGTATCCTAGGATTCTGTGGGAGGCAAGGGATGAGATTGCAGAGCCTTTGGCGTTGATCTTTGGGTCCTCGCTGTCCACGGGGATGGTGCCAGAGGACTGGAGAATGGCGAATGTTGTTCCTCTGTTTAAGAAAGGGAATAGAAATGACCCTGGTAATTATAGACCGGTTAGTCTTACTTCGGTGGTTGGTAAATTGACGGAAAGGGTCCTTAGGGATGGGATTTACGACCATTTAGAAAGATGCGGATTAATCCGAGATAGTCAGCACGGATTCGTGAAGGGCAAGTCGTGCCTCACAAATTTGATAGAATTTTTTGAGGAGGTAACTCAGTGTGTTGATGAAGGTAGGGCAGTTGATGTCATATACATGGATTTTAGTAAGGCGTTTGATAAGGTCCCCCATAGTCGGCTTATGATGAAAGTGAGGAGGTGTGGGATAGAGGGAAAGTTGGCCGATTGGATAGGTAACTGGCTGTCTGACCGAAGACAGAGGGTGGTGGTCGATGGAAAATTTTCGGATTGGAGGCAGGTTGCTAGCGGTGTGCCGCAGGGATCAGTGCTTGGTCCTCTGCTCTTTGTGATTTTTATTAATGACTTGGAGGAGGGGGCTGAAGGGTGGGTCAGTAAATTTGCTGATGACACCAAGATTGGTGGAGTAGTGGATGAGGTGGAGGGCTGTTGTAGGCTGCAAAGAGACATAGATAGGATGCAAAGCTGGGCTGAAAAATGGCAAATGGAGTTTAACCCTGATAAATGTGAGGTGATTCATTTTGGTAGGACAAATTTAAATGTGGATTACAGGGTCAAAGGTAGGGTTCTGAAGACTGTGGAGGAACAGAGAGATCTTGGGGTCCATATCCACAGATCTCTGAAGGTTGCCAGTCAAGTGGATAGAGCTGTGAAGAAGGCCTATAGTGTGTTAGCTTTTATTAACAGGGGGTTTGAGTTTAAGAGCCGTGGGGTTATGCTGCAACTGTACAGGACCTTGGTGAGACCACATTTGGAATATTGTGTGCAGTTCTGGTCACCTCACTATAAGAAGGATGTGGAAGCGCTGGAAAGAGTGCAGAGGAGATTTACCAGGATGCTGCCTGGTTTGGAGGGTAGGTCATATGAGGAAAGGTTGAGGGAGCTAGGGCTGTTCTCTCTGGAGCGGAGGAGGCTGAGGGGAGACTTAATAGAGGTGTATAAAATGATGAAGGGGATAGATAGAGTGAACGTTCAAAGACTATTTCCTCGGGTGGATGGAGCTATTACAAGGGGGCATAACTATAGGGTTCGTGGTGGGAGATACAGGACGGATATCAGAGGTAGGTTCTTTACGCAGAGAGTGGTTGGGGTGTGGAATGGACTGCCTGCAGTGATAGTGGAGTCAGACACTTTAGAAACATTTAAGCGGTTATTGGATAGGCACATGGAGCACACCAGGATGATAGGGAGTGGGATAGCTTGATCTTGGTTTCAGATAAAGCTCGGCACAACATCGTGGGCCGAAGGGCCTGTTCTGTGCTGTACTGTTCTCTGTTCTATGTTCTATGTTCTACATATGTCTTCATTATGAATTGAATATCTCTGGAATTGAACATCACTGAATTGCAAACATAACTGACCAACAAAATGAATCGAGTCACCGGGTAATACAGATCACAATTTTAGGATTGAACATAGTCAGCTTTTTGAAAAAGTCAACTCGATGGAAATGGAAGAGATTTAAGAATTATCTGATAGTGACCCTGGAGCCTTTTTTATCATGGGCGTGAAACATTCAGGCGCATAAATTCCGGCCCTTGACAGGAAAGTCCAGTAGATCCCCCCCACCCTCCACCGCCCCCCCCCCCCCCCCCCGAGTCTCGATTCCCTCATCTGTCTGTGTGGCGTTTCCTGTTTCTTCATGATGAAAAACGATTTTTAAAAGGATTCTCCTGTGAAATGTGCGCCATTTCCTCTCGTTCACTTACATTATCACTTGCATCTGTCTTTTTGAGCACACACTACTATCAGATATTTGAGATGTGATTCACCATATTAGTCTGCACCGATAAACCCATTAAATTCTGTTGTAGACTGAACGAGGTGCGAATATGTGCTCGGTGTCAAAATTGAACATTCCTCTCAGTGCGTCAAAAAGAATGTGCTTCTTGTTTCACAGAAAGCATTTGAGGGTGATGTCAGAGCAATGAGAACATGCCTTTCACATCGAGGTTCGGATGATGTTGAGCAACGAACTGAAATCAAGCAATTTTCCCTCACCCGACATGGGAAAGCTTCATGAATGATTCTGTCTCGATTGGAGCCGGGGACATTTCGCGTGTTCGGCGAACGTGATAACCACTACACTACAGAAACAGCTCGAAGTATGCTAGAGCAAATCTGTCTATCTGCAATGTTCAACTACGCTGTGTTGCTGCAGGTTCCGATGGTTAGACTGAGAGCCCATGTCACTGAATTCAGGAAGATCATCGTTGCTTTCAATCTGATTTTACGACTGATCCAGAACATCAAAATTTAAAATCGTTCGTCTCGCAAATATCTAAGGGAGCAATGATTTCTGCCCATTCATTAATGCATCATTTTCATCTTTCTTCGAATAATCTCAATCAATTGTACTCAGTAATAAAAGCAAATTACTGCGGATGAGAAAAGAGAAAATGCTGCAAAATCTCACAATGTTTGACAGCACCTGTAAGGAGTGAAAAGGGCGGACGTTTCGAATCCAGGAGACACTTTAGCAAAGCTCTTTGTACAGTTGTACTCAGTGTTTGTTTCAGTATTTAGTATCAGTGCATTATTTAACACATATGTCTTCATTCTGAATTGAATATCTCTGAACTTGAATATCACTGAATTGCAAACTTAACTGAGCAACAGAAGGAAGCGACTCACTGGGTAAGGCAGATGGCAATTTTGACATTGATCATCGTCTGCTGTGAAACAAAATCAACTCCATTTCAATGGTAGAGATTGAAAAGGCATCTGTTAGTTGCATTTGAGCGTTTTTAAAATGGGCGTGAAACATTCAGGCACATAAATTTCGGCCATCTTTAGGAAAGTCCAATAGATCCGCACTGAGTCTCGATTTTCTCATCTGACTGAGTGCTGTTTCCTATTTCTTTCTTATGAAGAACGATTTCAAAAAAAAATGTTGTCGGAAATCTGCGCCATTTCCTCTCATTCGCTTACACAATCACTTGTGTCTCTCTTTTTGAGCACACACTGCAATTAGACATGATTCAGATGGTGATTAGCTATATTAGTCTGCACATATAAACCCATGAAAGTCATTTGTGGGCTGAAAGAGATGCTAATATGTGCACGCTGTCTAAATCGAAAATTTCCTGTCAGTGCGTCAAAACAACCAGCATTTCTTATTTTACTGAAAATATTTGAGGCCGAGCTCAGAGCAAAGATAATATGGCTGTAACATCCAGATTTGGATGGTGTTCAGCAACGATCTGAAATCACACAGATTTCCCTCACCCTGCATGGGAAAGCTGATGAATGTTCTGCCCGGTTCTGAAGCGGTGATCTTTTACCTGTTGGGCCAATGTGATAACCACTACACTGCAGAAACAAGAGAATGCGCCGCACTGCCAATTGGCCTGACTACAATGTTGAACTACATTGTGTTGCTGCAGGTTCTCATGGTCACATTGAGGTTCCATGTCACTTCATAGAAGAACAAATCCGTTACTTTCAACCTGATATCTCAACTTATCTTGAACTTCAAAATTAAAAAGCGTTCGTCTGGCAAATGGCTCAGGCAGGAATGGTTTCTGTTCATTCATTAATACATCATTCTCATCTTCCGTCAAATAATTTCAAACAGTTATATCAAATATTTGTAGTTATTCAACATTTAATTTCAATACGTTTATTTAACACAGATGGCCTCATTCTGAATTGAATATCTCTGAAATATACAACATTGTCTTGCAAACATGGCTGACCAACGAAAGAAATAGTCACTGGGTAACGCACATGCCATGATGTTTATTTGAGATTGACCACATTCATCCCTTAAAGAAAATAAAATGTACTTGAATCCTCTTTATTCTGTGTGTGAAGTATTCTGGCGCCTAAATCTCGTCCATCTATCGGAAGTCCAGGAGGTCCGCACTGAATCTCGATTTCCACATTTGTCTGAGTGGCTTTAGTTATTTCTTTACTGTGAAGAGCAATTTTAAAAAGGTGCTTCTGTGAAATGTGCCCATTTCCTCCAGTTCAGTTACAATTTCAATTGTGTCTGTCTTTATGAGCACACAATACTATTCGATATATTTCAGATGGTGATTAACTACGTCAGCCTGCACATCTAAACCCATTAAATTAATGTGTGGACTGCACGAGTTGCGAATATGTGTACAAACAATTGAGTTATTTATTCCCTGCGTCCTCAAAGACAGCATTTCTGACTTTCCTAAATGCTTTTGAGGCCGAGATCAAAGCCAATATAACATGACCGTGACATCGGATTCGCATGAGGCTGAGCTATGAACTTACATCATGCAGACTTCGCTCATGCTTAATGACAACGATTCAACAGTGTTTCTGCCTGGTTTCGAACCGGGGACTTTTTGCGTGTGAGGCGAATGAGATAACAACTACACTTCAGGAACAGCTGACAATGCCCACGTGCAGTTTCTTTTTGAGCACACACTCCCATTAGACATGTTTCAGATGTTGATTAACTATGTTAGTCTGCACCTATTAACCTATTAAATCCTGTTGTATACTGAACGAAATGCTAATGTGCGCATGTTGTCAAAATAGAAACATGTCTTTCCTGTCAGTGCGCCAAAATATTCAGCATTTATTTTACAGGAGGAATTTGAGGCCGACGTCAAGCAAAGATAATATGAATCGAAATTCGGATAATGTTCAGCAACAAACTGAAATCATTCAGATTTCTCTCACCCGACATGAAAAATCTTAATATATTCTTCTGCCGGCTTCGGACCGGGATCCTTTACAAACACTACACTACAGAAACAAATGACAGCATATCGCCCCCATTCGGCCTGCCGACAATGCTCAACTCCACTGTGTTGCTGCAGGTTCACATGGTTAGATTGAGAACCCATGCCACTTAATACAAGAACACATTCGTTCCTTTCAACCTGATGTATCAACTTAACTTGTACTTCCAACTTAAAAAAGCGTTCCTCCAGCAAATGTCTCAGGGAACTCAATGAATTAAAACTCAATTGTTTCAGTTCTGAGTTCAGAAGATGTTGAGTAATATCCGGCCCCAATGGTGAGAGGTTCATTCCTTTCCAGCAGGAGACACCCAATCAGCTCACAGCTCCTTTATCCTACATTTCAGCCAGTCAGCTCCGAGTGTCTTCATTCTCCAATTCATGACGTCAGAGAGAGGAGCAGGAACCATTTGAATCTGTTCTCAAAACAATGAGCTGAACAGAAGAACATCAGAGAATAGGGAAGAGGTGTTGCAATGGACCATTTGCTCCTTCATTAGGGCCTGTTCCGCCATTAAGTAAAATCATTGTTGATCTCCCTCACAGTAAGAAGCCTCACAACACCAGGTTAAAGTCCAATCAGTTTACCTGGTAGCACGAGCTTGCGGAGTACTGCTCCTTCATCAGGTGAGTGGAGAGTTGGGTTTAGAAACAGGGCATGGAAAGACACAGACTCAATTGCAAAACAATGGTTGGAATGCGTGTCTTAACAGCGAATCAAGTCTTTACAGGTACAGACAATGCGAGTGGAGAGGGGGACAATGACAGGTTAAAGCGGTGTGAATTGGCTCAAGCCAGGCCAGTTGGTAGGATATTGCAAGCCCAGGCCAAATGGTGAGGGTGACAAGTCGTGTGACGTGAACCCAAGGTCCCGGTTGAGGCCGTTCTCGTGTATGGAATTTGGTTATCAGTTTCTGCTCAGCGATTCTGCGTTGTCGTGCGTCTTGGAGGCCGCCTTGAAGAACGCTTACCCGAAGATCGGTGGTTGAATGCCCTTGACTGCTTAAGCGTTCCCCGACAGGAAGGGAATACTTTTACCGGGTGATTGACGAGCGGTGTCCATTCTTCTGCTGTCGTAGCGTCTGCATAGTCTTGGCGATGTACCATGCTTCGGGATATCCTTTCCTGCAGCGTATGAGGTAGACAACGTTGGCCGAGTTGTATGTGTATGTATCGTCTCGCTGGTGGATTCTGTTCTCACGTGTGATGGTGGCATCCGGGTCGATGATCCAACACATCTTGCAGAGGTTGCCCTGGCAGGGTTGTGTGGTGTCGTGGTCGCTGTTCTCTTGAAGGCTGGGTAGTTTTCTGCGAACAATGGTCTGTTTGAGGTTGCTCTGTTTTTTGAAGGCAAGTAGTGGGGGCGTGGAGATGGCCTTCGCGTGATATTCGTCTTCATCGATTGTACGCTGAAGGCTCCGAAGAAGATGTCACAGTTTCTCCACTCCGAAGATGTCTTGCCTTCTGCACTCTGGGGACGTACTGGAGGAGGAGGGGCACTCTGAGGGCTGTGTCCCGTACTTGTCTTCTGAGGAGGTCGGTGCGCTTTTTTGCTGTGGCGTGTCGGAACTGCCCATCCATGAGTCAAGCGCAATATCCTGTTCTTACAAGGCCGTCTGTCAAAAACGACACCGCTTAGACTCCTCCGTTCAACCCGAGCTGTTGGACTTCAGCTCCAAGGACAAAAACTTCCGTCAACTCTGGCAGCGGTGGGATTCGAACCCACGCCTCGAGAGAGACTGAAGCCTAAATCCAGCGCCTTAGACCGCTCGGCCACGCTACCACGCGGCAGCACTTGATAATCATGTAATTTCATTGCATTAATACTGAAATATATCAAAATCCGTGGAGTTGGGATGGACCCTGACTAAATCGTAACCGAATCAGATGATCCTGAAATGTGTAGCAAACAAAACTCATCTCCAGTCAGAAACACAATGAGCTGCAGTGAAGGGCCGGCTCCATTTAAACTGTCCTTAACCTCGTTTAGCTCCCAGAAAGGACAATATGGCTTCCTGTTGAATTTGCTCAGGGTCTTCACTTGAGAAAGGACAGGACATAAGGCGAGACTGAGATTTGTGCCTTCTGCCGGGAAATAACTGATATTTGTTCTCACGCATTGGAGGAGAGCAATAAATCTTCATTTCCTGACCTGCAATCAAAACAGCAGTGAAAGTTTCAAACTCTAACCGCCAGACCAACAGATTACAGCGTGTTTTACAATTTGCTCTGCTCACGATCTTTTGTTATTTTAGTTTCCACGCCAGACCACTTGCACCACAAGCTTCTCCTGCAAAATGGCACCTTCTGTTTCAACACCAGAGAAGTGTTCAGCCAAGCTGAGAGGGGTGATTGAAAAGCAGCAGTGCTGGTAAGAGATTAATTGGATTAATTGAATTGTTTATTTATTTAATTAGTCAGCTAGTGTGTGTATTTTTTTGGCCTTTACTTTAACAGCAGTTTTTCAAGTTTAAAGTGAAAACTAGAAGTGGGCAGCAAAGGAGTCTGGGAAGGGTTTTTATTTTAACTTTAAAAGTCAGTTACCTGGGAGGTTCCCCCTCATTGATCCACTGGAGCAAGCTGAGAGGGGTGATTGAAAAGCAGCAGTGCTGGTAAGAGATTAATTGGATTAATTGAATTGTTTATTTATTTAATTAGTCAGCTAGTGTGTGTATTTTTTTGGCCTTTACTTTAACAGCAGTTTTTCAAGTTTAAAGTGAAAACTAGAAGTGGGCAGCAAAGGAGTCTGGGAAGGGTTTTTATTTTAACTTTAAAAGTCAGTTACCTGGGTGGTTCCCCCTCAGTAGTAGTTTTTTTTTTTCTCTCGGGCCCCTAGCCCTATAAATTGGTGCAGAGGAGATACCCGATCCTCTACACTGGTAGAGGATCCCACCCTTCCATCCTCCTCTAACCTAATTATAAGTGTGGGGAAGTTTTTTGTTTTCTTTTTTTCTTGCTGGTAATGGCTTCAGGGATGGCAGTTCAGGCAGTATGCTGCATCTCCTGTGGGATGTATGTGGTGAGGAAATCCAGTAGTGTTTCAGGAGATTTTAGTTGTAAGAAGTGCATTAGATTGCAGCTTCTGGAGGAGCGTGTAAAGGAGCTGGAGGGGGAGGTAGAGGAACTCCGCATAATTCGGGAGGCGGAGGTGGAAGTTGATAGGAGTTATAGAGAAATAGTAACTCCTAGAAATGAGGCTTGGGTCAATGCCAGGAGGAGGGGTAAGAAGCAATCGGGAAGACAATCCCCTGGGGCGGTTCCCCTCCATAATAGGTTTTCGGTGCTGGAGGCTACAGTTGAGGAGGAATCAACTGAGCATAGAGAGCAGATCTCTGGGGGTGAGCCGAGTGAGAAAGCTCAGGTGGTTAGGGGCTGTAAAAGACTGGGCCTTGTGATTGGGGACTCCACAATTAAGGGGACAGATAGGAGGGTCGGAACTAAAGGTAGGGACTCAGGGTTGGTCTGTTGCCTACCAGGGGCTGGGGTCCGGGATGTGTCTGACAGGGTATTCAGGACTCTTAGGGGGGAGGGAGATAAACCACAAGTTATTGTACATGTGGGGACACACGACATAGGGAGGATAGGGGAAGGGGATATTAGGCAGGGATTTATGGAGTTGGGGTGGAAACTAAAGGCCAAGACTGACAGAGTGGTTATCTCTGGACTCTTGCCTGTACCACGGGATAGTTTAGAGAGGAATAGGGAGAGGGAAGGTTTGAATTCATGGCTGAGGGGATGGTGCAGGAGGGAGGGGTTCAGGTACTTAAGCAATTGGGGCTCGTACTGGGGAAGGTGTGACCTCTATGAGAAGGATGGTCTACACCTTAATCAGAAGGGGACCAATATCCTGGGGGGTAAATTTGCTAAGGCCATGCAGGGAGGTTTAAACTGATTCGGGGGGGGGGAGGGATCCTGAGTAGTGGGGCTGAAAGTGAGGGATGCATGGATGGGGACTGCAATGCACGGCATTGCAGAGGTGGGGTGGAGCAGGGTTTGAAATGTGTATACTTCAATGCCAGGAGTATTCGCAATAAAGTGGGTGAACTTGCAGCGTGGATCAGTACCTGGGACTTCGATGTTGTGGCTATTTCAGAGACATGGATAGAGCAGGGGCAGGAATGGATGCTGCAGGTCCCGGGGTTCAAATGTTTTAGTCGAAGTAGGGAAGGAGGTAGAAGAGGGGGAGGGGTAGCATTATTGGTCAGAGATTGTATCACAGTGTCAGAGAGGAGGTTTGATGAGGACTTATCTGTTGAGGTAGTATGGGCGGAGATTAGAAATAGGAGAGGAGAGGTCACCCTGTTGGGAGTCTTTTATAGACCTCCTAAAAGTTCTAGAGAGGTTGAGGAAAGGATTGCGGAGTCAATCCTGCTTAGGAGTGAAAGTAATAGGGCAATTGTTATGGGGGATTTTAACTTGACTAATATTGACTGGAATTGTTATAGCTCTAGCTCGTTAGAGGGGTCAGTTTTTGTTCAAAGCGTGCAGGAAGGTTTTTTGACTCAGTATGTAGACAGGCCAACTAGAGGTGAGGCTATATTGGATCTGGTGCTGGGAAATGAGCCAGACCAGGTGCTAGACTTGGAAGTTGGTGTGCATTTTGGTGATAGTGACCACAATTCGGTTACGTTCACCTTAGTGATGGAAAGGGATAGGCATGAACCTCGGGCCAGTGGTTTTAGCTGGGGGAAGGGTAATTATGAGGCTATTAGGAGAGAATTAGGAAACATAGGTTGGACTAGGAGATTACAGGGACTGGGAACGTCCGACATGTGGAGTTTTTTCAAGGAGCAGCTACTGCGAGTCTGTGATAGGTATGTCCCTGTCAGGCAAGGAGGAATTGGTAGGGCTAGGGAACCGTGGTGCACCAAAAAAGTTTCTTTGTTGGTTAAAAAGAAAAAGGAGGCTTATGTTCGGATGAGACGTGAGCACTCGGGTAGTGCACTAGAAAGCTTTAGATTGGCTAAGAGGGAGTTGAAGAGCGAGCTTAGAAGGGCTAAAAGGGGACATGAGAAGACTTTGGCGGATAGGGTTAAAGAGAATCCTAAGGCGTTCTATAGGTATGTCAAGAACAGAAGGTTGGTTAGGGCAAGTTTAGGGCCAGTTATAGATGGCAGAGGGAAGTTATGTGTGGAACCGGAGGAGATTGGTGAAGCATTGAACCAATATTTCTCTTCGGTGTTCACGCAAGGGGACATGAATATAGCTGAGGAGGACACTGGGTTGCAAGGGAGTAGAATAGACAGTATTACAGTTGATAAGGAGGATGTGCAGGATATTCTGGAGGGTCTGAAAATAGATAAATCCCCTGGTCCGGATGGGATTTATCCAAGGATTCTCTGGGAGGCAAGAGAAGTGATTGCAGAGCCTCTGGCTCTGATCTTCAGGTCGTCGTTGGCCTCTGGTATAGTACCAGAAGATTGGAGGTTAGCGAATGTTGTCCCATTGTTTAAGAAGGGGAACAGAGACTTCCCCGGGAATTATAGACCGGTGAGTCTCACTTCTGTTGTCGGCAAGATGTTGGAAAAAATTATAAGGGATAGGATTTATAGTTATTTGGAGAGTAATGAATTGATAGGTGATAGTCAGCATGGTTTTGTGGCAGGTAGGTCGTGCCTTACTAACCTTATTGAGTTTTTTGAGAAAGTGACCAAGGAGGTGGATGGGGGCAAGGCAGTGGACGTGGTATATATGGATTTTAGTAAGGCGTTTGATAAGGTTCACCATGGTAGGCTTCTGCAGAAAATGCAGATGTATGGGATTGGGGGTGATCTAGGAAATTGGATCAGGAATTGGCTAGCGGATAGGAAACAGAGGGTGGTGGTTGATAGTAAATATTCATCATGGAGTGCGGTTACAAGTGGTGTACCTCAGGGATCTGTTTTGGGGCCACTGCTGTTTGTAATATTTATTAATGATCTGGATGAGGGTATAGTTGGGTGGATTAGCAAATTTGCTGATGACACCAAAGTCGGTGGTGTGGTAGACAGTGAGGAAGGGTGTCGTAGTTTGCAGGAAGACTTAGACAGGTTGCAAAGTTGGGCCGAGAGGTGGCGGATGGAGTTTAATGCGGAGAAGTGTGAGGTAATTCACTTTGGTAGGAATAACAGATGTGTTGAGTATAGGGCTAACGGGAGGACTTTGAATAGTGTGGAGGAGCAGAGGGATCTAGGTGTATGTGTGCATAGATCCCTGAAAGTTGGGAATCAAGTAGATAAGGTTGTTAAGAAGGCATATGGTGTCTTGGCGTTTATTGGTAGGGGGATTGAATTTAGGAGTCGTAGCGTTATGTTGCAACTGTACACAACTCTGGTGCGGCCGCACTTGGAGTACTGTGTGCAGTTCTGGTCCCCACATTACAGGAAGGATGTGGAGGCTTTGGAGAGGGTGCAGAGGAGGTTTACCAGGATGTTGCCTGGTATGGAGGGGAGATCCTATGAGGAGAGGCTGAGGGATTTGGGATTGTTTTCGCTGGAAAGGCGGCGGCTAAGAGGGGATCTTATTGAAACATATAAGATGATTAGAGGTTTAGATAGGGTGGATAGTGATAGCCTTTTTCCTCTGATGGAGAAATCCAGCACGAGGGGGCATGGCTTTAAATTGAGGGGGGGTAGTTATAGAACCGATGTCAGGGGTAGGTTCTTTACCCAGAGGGTGGTGAGGGATTGGAATGCCCTGCCAGCATCAGTAGTAAATGCGCCTAGTTTGGGGGCGTTTAAGAGATCCGTAGATAGGTTCATGGACGAAAAGAAATTGGTTTAGGTTGGAGGGTCACAGTTTTTTTTTAACTGGTCGGTGCAACATCGTGGGCCGAAGGGCCTGTTCTGCGCTGTAATGTTCTATGTTCTATGTTCTAATTACAGGAATAATTCCAAGACAGTTATCGCGTCCGCCTCCCACGGCATGAAACTGGGCAGAATTTGTTTTCCAAATCACATTCATTGCAGACTGAGGGAAAAGTTCTATTATTCATATATTTGCAAATTTTAATTAGTCTGATGGGTTTCCCCTACATTTTCTAGTTTTAAAGTCAGGGGTCACTCCTGAAAAAGGGCAGAAGGCGAGGTTCGGCACAGAAAACTAGGGAGGGTGTATTATTTGACACAAGGAATGATAGACAAGGCAACATTGAGCTGGTGATGGCGGAACTCGGGTGTTCCAATGGTGCAAAGTCATCGTTTTCACGACCATGGACTCGATCGCAGGTGACAAATGTGGAAATAAGCAGAGTATTTTTAAAAAATGAGAAACCTGTCGATTGTGTGACGGAAGAGAAGGAAGAGAATGGCTAAAATGACGATGATCCGCTGATTGGGAAAGTCACTGTCAGCTTCCCTGCTGGTCTAGTGGTTTGGATTCGGCACGTTCATCACTATGGACTGGATTCAATCCCCAGCCAGTTTGTATTGCTGTGTGAACTGACACCATGAAAAGGAATTCCGCATTGAATGAAACCAGATCTGGCAGCGTCTGTGGAGTGAGAAACAAAGTTAATCTTCCAGCTGGATCTTTCATCAAAGCTGGAAAAGTCGGAAATGTAACAGCTGGAAAACAACAGCTTGGCTATGATTCCAAAATATTGTGAGGGGCTTGAGGGGCGAAATGTCCCATTCAAAATCTCAATTATATTCTAACCCGTTGCCGGTATTACTCCGAGCAATAGTTACCTTCGATTGTTAGTGGAGCCGCATGGTCTTAATTACTAAATTTAAGCTTCAATATCTGAATTTCTGTGGGTTAAAATCCCACCACTGCCAAAAAGTGCAGCTCGTTTGTCTTTTCAGCAAATGGCATTTTGTAAGGAAGAAAAAGCAGGGATGAAAGGTGCAGCGTGACCTTCTGGAACAGAATGTTCACTTTTGTTGCTGTCACTATTCAATGATTCAATGGACACATTGACACCGGTTGCAGCGATGGCCAAGCGGCATTTGAAATTATTGTTTTCTCACAGTGATTTGAATCTCACCCAATGCGCTGCTCAGCATTCATTCCTTTCGATGACTGCAGAATTAATTATTCTTTCAATGGAATCAAAATCTTTCAAATATTCCCATCTGTTTTTCCTACTTCACTTCGCATTCCTTCATTTCTGTTCGTCAGCTAGAATTCATCAGAACCCCAGCCAGAAATGGAAGAAAACTGAACCCAGTTGGTGACATCCTTGATCTATGGATGTTTGTGTCTCGTCAGCCCTCTGTGACTCTCGGTGTCTGTATGTGTTCCTCTGTGCACCAATGTGATTCAGTTCCCAGAGGGGGTGAACACATTTTTTACCATCACAAACTGCGTTCACTTATTCATATACCTCAAGGGCAAATGGTACAGAGAATAACAACATGTTTGAAAGTTGCGAGAAAGATTGACTGATACAGGCTTTTTTTGACTGGCTATTGCTTATTGACTCAGTGGCCGTGTGTTACACAGCAGTGGATGATTGAAATTTTCACTGATCAACATTTAAACAGACAGTGGATTCACTCGGTGTGATGGTGCGTTCCAGTTCTATATCTACAACTACAGCATCAATTTCTATCAGTTACTGTGAGTCCCAGATTTCTAATAGGTTGGAAATATACAGCAGCATGATATAATATACCTCGTTTTAATTGAAATGATAATTCATCGATCGATTTGTATGACAACTTAATGAATATCAGCAAGACTGGCAAAGTTTGGACAGTATTTCCCTGATGCAGAAGGACACAAAGTATATCAATATTGGGAACATAAGTTGAAACAGTAATATAGGAGGTCGATTTGCCGCAGAATGCTCTCAAACCTCCTCCCTTTCAGTTGCAGCAACTTTCCTGAACAATTTTCCAACAGAAATCCTGCAGCAGTTTAAATTCAGGGCTTTCACTGCCTGGATCCAATTCAATTCCCATTCTCGATGTTGTGCTAATTGCTGTAACTCGCAATCAGTTACTGGTTTGCAAAGAGTCATATTGGACTCGGAAACTTAATTCTATATCTTGCTCCACATTTGTTGCAAGTCCTGTTGAGAACTTTCAGCACTTTCTGCTTTTATTATATCATGAATAACAGGAGAAGAAGCAGACCACTCAGTCCATCGGGACTGTTCCACCATTCAATACCATCTTGATTGATCTTGGGCTACAACTCAGTTTTTCCACCATCTCCCCATATCCCTGAATTCCCCAAGAGACCAGAAACCTGTTTATCCCAACCTTAAATGTACTCGATGATGGGGCATACATAACAGTCAGGTACAGAGAATGCCAAGGATTCTCAGCCCTTTGAGTAAAGTAATTTCTCCTTGTCTTAGCCCAAAATGATCAGCGCGTTATCTGTGCCACAGTGGGTTAGATTCCCCGACCAGCAGAAAAAAAAACAATCTCTCAGCCTCCATCCTATCAAACCTAATCAGAGCTGCAGGGGTTCAATGAGATCGCCTCTTATTCTTCTAAACTCCAGAGAATTCCATCACAGGACAGCTCCCTCACCCCAGGGAGCAATCTGGTGAATCTTCTCTTTACCGTTTCCAAAGCAAGCACATCCCTTTTTTAATTCGACTATCACATCTGCACAGATCATTCAACATGTGGTCTCAACTAACCCTGTGCAACAGCAGAAACACGTCGTTATTCTTGGACTCCAGTCTGCCAGCAACTAAAAACCAAAAACGCAATTGCCCTTCCACTTGTCTGCTGCACCGACATACTAACGTCATGCATTCCTTGCAGAAACGAATCTATTCTACAGATCAACATTTATATTTTTCAGCTTGTCAAATACATCCTGCTCTTTCTATTTTTTGGCGAAGAACATCTTTTCGCTTTCCAAGTTTGCACCTGATCTGCCCCTTCACTCATAGAAGCTCTCTGTTGCGTCCTGCAGTCTGTTGGACTCCACCCTACAGCTTCTATCAACTAAGCTTAGTCAATAGGCTCCCCAGCAACAATTGAACTCACGACCCCTGATTTACAAGACCAGTGCTCTAACCACTGAGCTACGGAGCCAAGCGCTGCACGTCGTTTACATTACGTGCAGCATTATCAGTGGATTGAGAAACAGCACAGGGTTTGAGGTCGGAGATTTTTGATCTGGTGGAGATTTTGATTTGGTGGGGAGCAGGAAATTAAAAGATGCAACTTGAAAATGACATTATTTGACATGTGCGCTGTGTGTGTATCTGACATGTATGTTGTGCTTGTTATGTGATTCTTCTTCAGAGTTTATCGTTCGTGTTACATGGAGTCACAGAGTCAGAGAGTCATAGAGGTTTACAGCATGGAAACAGGCCCTTCGGCCCAACTTGTCCATGCCGCGTTTTTTTTAAACCCCCAACCTAATCCCAATTCCCCGCATTTGGCCCATATCCCTCTATACCCATTGTACCCATGTGACTATCTAAATGCCTTTTAAAAGACAAAATTGTACCCGCCGCTCCTACTACATCTGGCAGCTTGTTCCAGACACTCACCACCCTCTGTGTGAAAATATTGCCCCGCTGGACGCTTTTGTATCTCTCCCCTTTCACCTTAAACCTAGTTTTAGACTCCCCTACCTTTTGGAACATATATTGACTATCTAGTTGATCTGTGCCCCTCATTATTTTATAGACCTCTATAAGATCACCCCTCAGCCTCCTACACTCCAGAGAAAAAAGTCGCAGTCTATCCAGCCTCTCCTTATAACTCAATCCATCAAGTCCCGGTAGCATCCTGGACTTGCATCTCTGACTTTTCCAACTCCGATGCAAGTTCATCCAACTGGAAGATTTAGATATTACTCCCTTCACAAACGCTATGAGGCGTGTTTTCATCAAATGAAGAATTGAACAAAAAGTTATTCACTCCGTGACTGGAAATTGAAACCACGTCACGGCGCCGATTCTGGTCACTAGACACTCAGAGACGCTGATGTGAGAGATTTGCAATGAGTTGATCATCTCTGTACCCATTGCTTCATTTCCAATAACTTTCAATAAAAATAAGGAATGACGGGAAGTGTACATGACAGGATTTGAGCCTCAGTTAGAAAATCCCAATCTACCCCTGGGCCGGGACTGCAGTCTCAATGTTTGCAATCCTGTGGTTATATCGGCAGACAGCCATTCAGCCTGTGTTCCCGTTTGTATTCTCTGTCGGAGCAACTCAATTCCTTCCGGTTTTGACAAAGGGTGATCTGGACTCGAAACATCAGTTCTCTTCTCTCATAACTGATGCTGCCAGACTTGATGACATTTTCCAGCATTTTCCCTTTTTGTTTCCGATTCCAGCATCGATAATAATTTGCTCCACTCCTTCCACATGCGCTTCTTTACCTCAACAACTGTTTACATTGGTCTGTGTCTCCGCTTTCTTCCTGCCAAAAACGACACGGCAGAAACTCCTGCATTCAATCTGAACTGCTCGATTTCAGCTGCAGAGACCAAAACTCAAGCCCACTCGAGCAATGGCGGGATTTGAACCCACAGCTTATACAGAGGCTGGATCTAGCTACTTGCTTAAATTGCTTTGCCATGCTCCCCCGTAACCATCCTGCTGTTTGCTGAAACCGTTACTGAAATTCAGTAGCAGCAAAGGAGCTGAGAAAGGCCATCAGTCGGTTTGAGCCTGCTCCTTCAATGCATCAATTCATCCTGAACTGTGTAACAAACAGAAATCACATCCAGTCAGAAACAGAATCAGCTGCAGTGAAGGACAGGCACCAAAAAAAATGCCTTAGCCTTGTCTGGTTCCCAATATCCTGCCAGATATGACATGAAAACCTCCCGTTGTATTTGCTCAGTCTTCACCTCAGGACACGAGGAAAGATTGTGTTTTATATGTTCCACCAGGCAATACCTGACATTTGTTTTTGTGGTTTGGATGAGAGCGACAAATCTCCATTTCCTGACCTGTAATCTAAAGAGCAGTGAAAGTGTCAAACTCTAACCACCAGACCAGCCTGTCTTACAGATTTTTCCTTATCCACGCTGCTTTTGTTATTTTAATTTTCGCGCCAGATCACGTTCACCACAAGCAAGTCTCTACCGCAAAATGGCACCTTCTGTTTGCACCACGGTGATATATTCAGTCCACTACAACAGACAACAGACATTCCACGCACAGTTATTACTTTCGCTTCCGACGGTTCAAAACTGGACAGAAGCCTTTTCAAGTATTGTCGTTGCAGAGTGAGGGAAAGGTTTAATAATTCAGTGTGAACGCTAAAATCTGACCGATTTACCTTACATCACCCTCTCTATCGTCAGCGCTTTGCAGCCTATCACTGTCTTTCTGCGACTATATTTGTTCTTGACCTGTTGCACATGTGACATTTCCAGCTGTGATGGAGACTTGCAAACCTCACTCGGCTGATTTTAGGAGATCTGCTTTTGATCAGATAGTAAATCAGGTTATTTTTAATAGTTTGTCGAGAGGAATAAATAATTGCTTCCTGAGCGGGAATTGAAACCAAACAACAGTGGGGTGGTACTAAACACAACCCACTGGACATCCAGGGTCACGGGTGAAATGTGTTTTTCAAATTGACTTACGATACATCTCTTAATATGTCCAGTTTGGATGGAACATGGACTGCTTCAGCTAATGATAACACCGATTGAGTTCGCCGGGACATGAAATCGACAGTGAGGTAAAATAGTCCCACAAAATGCTGAAGTGATCGGGCTATATAAAATTCTAAAAATAATTGATAGATTGAACGTAGACGAAATCTCATGGGGCGATCGAGAACAACAGGTCAAATGTATAGGTTGAGGGGCGGTAGATTTAAAACTGAGATGAGGAGGAACTACTTCTCGCAGAGGGTCGTGAATTTGTGGAATGCATTGCCCCATAGCGCGATGGAGTCTGAATCATTAAATGGTTTCAAGAAGGAGACAGATATATTCCTGATAATAAAAGTGATGAGTGGATATTGGAACAGATAGGAAGGTGGATTTGAGAACAGGGAGAGATCAGTCATGAACTGATTGCATGACGGTTCAGGCTCGAAGGGGTGAATTTGCCCACTTCTGCTCCTAATTCTATTTCCTAAGTTTAACTTTCAATTTTCAAAACCCAACAACTCATCACTGTGGCTCCAATGTAATCTACGTACATTACATCCACAGGTTCCCCTTCATCCACAACACAACTGCGTCCTGTAAAGGACTTAGGAATGGCCCCATTCTGTGGTGTAATTACTTTAAAATTCTTTGTTTCCCTCATTTAAGCTCTCCTGATTTACACCCGGCCAGAGGCCTCCCCTCTTGTTATGCTGCTGGATAACACTTGTTTAAAACTTCCTACGTTTCGAACCATTCCCCGTGGTAATCAGAGATTATGGAGCTAAAATATGAGATTTGTTTTCCTGTGTACACAAGCTGTCTGACTTTCTGAGCTTTTCCGGCATTTTCACCTTTCACTGCAGAAGTCTGAGCAGCTTTGAAAGGCAATGGAAATATTTTCATTGAAAAACTTCCCCAGCAGCGGCTCTTTGGACGAGGGGTATGATTCGAGCTGATGGTATTAACATCACCAACTTGCGAGAGGTCTCGGGTTCAAAGGCCGAGCGAGAGCTCTCATTCAGCTGTTGTTTCGTATTGGACAAGTCAAAGGTTTTGTAAATGTATTTGCAGTGCAAACGTTGGGATTGGTTAACGTGGGATTTGATTTGAGAACCTGAGCACACAGTGCAGGCAATCTATCAACACAACACTCAAGACATTAAAAGGTGAATATGCTTGTGGCCATTCACTTTATCTCTGTTCACCAGTTTAGAGGACCCCATGTTTGTTGGTTCAGGCAGCTGGCTGTGTGTATATTGTTATTCATTCATGAGTTGTGGATGAGTACCTCACTCGCTATTTCTGTTTTTCATTGTCTCTATATAATCTCCTTCAGACTCTCTCAGTCTTTCTGACTGTGTTTTTATTACGTTAACCTATTTTGCTCCTTGCTCTATGCATTCTTTCGCTGTCTGTGTGTAACCGAGGTTTACTGGATTGATTTCTGCATTTCTCCTGGGAGGAGAGATTCAATGTGATGAGTCTGTTCGCTCTGGAGTTTCGAATAACCAGAGGTGATCTTATTGAAAAGTCTGAAACTGGGAAACAGTTTGACAGTGTAAATGTTGAGAGGCTGTTCCCCCCAACCCTGGCTAAATTATTAAGAACAAAAAAAATAAGCTGAATGATGTAAGGGGAGTTTGGAATATTTGGGAGAGGTGAAGCTAAGAATTCGACGATGTGAGTGATGATTGAGAGGAATGGATAGGAACTTTGGGGATTCTGTCTGTCGATTCATTGTAAACTTTGAAATCAGAACAAGCTGAGACACCAGATGGAAAAACCATATTTCTCTCCATGCATTTTAGGTTATGGAAAGCAGCGTAGTACATGTGCCCGGCTAGCTCAGTCGGTAGAGCATGAGACTCTTAATCTCAGGGTCGTGGGTTCGAGCCCCACGTTGGGCGTCATTGTTTTAAACTTTGCCTCATTCCTGGGTGAATTCCAGATCTCCGTTCCTCCAGAGGTGTCACCACTCAAACTGAGTCTTTCTCCTTTCTGCGTTGTTTCTGTCACAGTTGTGGGTTTGTGACTGAAAACTGCCTCCAGTTCACTGGAAGGCGGGGAGTTTAGCGCTGAACTCAGCGAGAGGTTTTGTTCTCATTTATTGTGAGATTCAAACCCAGATCTGCGAGATTGTGTCAGTGGGAACAATAATCATCTCCATTGTAATTCAATCACTCCAGCCTTCCATTCTATCAAAAGGCCGTTTGTTCTTTCCTCCTCTCCCTCTCTATTTTCCTTGACTCTGTACTTGTTTGTAAACCATTAAATCTCTAATTTCTTCCAGTTAGGGTCAAAGGGCAGCAACCTGAATCATTCACTCTTTTCCCCTCTGCACAAAAACTGTTGAAGCTGATGAGTGCTTCCAACATTTTCTGTTTTGAGGTGGGATTTGCAGCAACTACAATTCATCATTTTGCATCACAGTGGATCACTTTTCTCTGACTGAACCGTACCTATTTAAACAGTTAAAGGGCTGAGGTTTTAAATAATAAGGCACCAGAAAATGTCACCCTGTTCGACATAAAATGAAACAAAATGAGAAATATTCATTACATAAAATGTTGCTAATGCAATATATATTTCCTTATCAATGCCAGCATTTGTTATCCATCCCTATTTCCGTCTGAACTGAGCATGTTGCTGGGCCATTTCAGAGGGCAGTTCAGAGTCAATCACATTGCTTTGCGTCTGGAGTCCCATGGAGGCCAGAAAGGGGAAGGATGGCAGATTTCCTTCTGCAAAAGGTCCAGATGAGTTTTCAGGACAATCAGAAAACAAAGCTTCATTACAGAGACCAGCATTCACTTCAGTTTCAGATCAAGACTGTGGTGGGATCGGGACCTGCAAGCCTGGGCCTCCGAATACATACTCCACTGATTTTGCCACTACGTCACCATCATCCTGGAAGAGTGTAAGTGTAAATCTTCCACATGGAATCAAACCGCTAAATTTCACATTGAAAACAAACATTTAAAGCAGTGTACTGTGGAAATCAGTGTCAGACATTCAGGATACCGGAGAATTGATGAGTTATCGATTGCTTTCACTCAAAGATAGAAAAATGTGGTGACTCCTCAGCGTGAGTGATGAAGGAGAGGCGCTCCGAAAGCTCGTGATTCCTAATAAACCTGTTGCACTTTAACCTGGTGTTGTGAGAATTCTTACCGGGTACTGAAGGGCATTTCATTTACAATTCGCAAAAAGATGATTTTGATAAAATTAACAGCTTTCAGCAAATCGCATCGCAATCACATTGCAGACGGTGCAGTGAGTTACTCTCCTGGCCTCATTGCATCAGCTCCAGAGGACGATTGCTCAAGAACACAAAAAGCTCAGCGATAAAGAGGTCGACGGCTTCATTCATCAGGGATTACCGTAGAGCACGAGACCTTTCTCCTAAACCACACACACACACACACACACGCGTACACACACACGCTTGCTCAATAATGCTCAGGTCACCTCAATTTCCGTGTTGGTCTAGTCATTAGAATTCGGCTTTCACTGCCACGGTTTGGGTTCGATTCACGGTGAGGGAATGATGATTCATTGCTCTCGTGCAACACATGAATTATGGAGAGTGATTATTTCTTCCTGATCGAAAACGGGAGTGATACTTCTGGCAGGTTGAATAGCAAGGAGGAAAGATCTATCCCATTCCACAATCCTGTCAATTGCCCACAAAAATTCATATTTACATTAAGAAGTCTCACAACACTGACTCTATTTGGAGTCAGGAGCTTTCGGGGCGCTGATAAAATAAAGCAAATGTATTTCATCATCGGAGCAAATGAACCTGTTGGACTTTAACATGGTGCTGTGAGACTTCTTATTATGCCCACCCCAGTCCAACGACATCATACTTAAATTGCAATTGCTGGTACCTCCTGTCAGAAGGAGTGAGCTACCTTCTATTGCATTAAATTTCACTGCAGCTCGCCACATTCAAAGAGTAATGTTTGTTATAAACCTTATTGTGGTAAATCTGTTGAAAAACTTCAGCTTATCACAGCTCCGCTTTCATCTCATTGGAAGCTAATGTGAAAAGATGAACAATTTCAAAGCTGAACAACGTGCACAGGATTGGAAAAAGAATGCGACTGTGAATAATTGGCACTGTGCATATTCCTGTACTCAGTGTCTGGGGGAATCAGGAAGATGAAATGGTCCAGTGGTTCGGATTCGGCGCTTTCAGGGTCAGAGATCGGCTTCGATGCAATAAGATTTAACGTTTTTGACAATCCGTTTAACAAACCTGAATAGTTTCCTGATTGAAAACAGCTCTGTCAGAAGCAGTGGAGTTAGATCCACTGAGTTTTGTATCCGAATAGGAAATGTCACATGGGCAACAGTTCAAGAACAAACACAGATAGTGAAGGACAGTGATAGGCTGCAAAGCGCTGCCAATAGAGTTGGGGATACAAGGTCAAATCTGCATGACAATGGGGTAGATTTTATCGATTAGATTGACACAAATGTCTCCGAGACCTGGATCCAAATCTCAGCCAAATCACAAGAAAACATCTCGCAAACTTAAACGCTAAGCTCTCCGACTTCACTCGGAAACCAGTAATTGTGAGACAAAGCGGGATGCAATCTGACCGCTCGATCCCCCTCCACCACTTAATAAGACTATGTTGGATCCCGAAAATCAACTTACAGCTGAGGGGGTATAGCTCAGTGGTAAAGTATTCACCTGCAGATTAAAAGGCCTTCGCTTCAAATCCGAATGCTCCCTTCCTTGTTTAATTGATACTTTTTTTTCAATGTAATTGTCTTTCGTTGGCTGCAAAGCCCATTGTGACGTCCAGCAACCGGGAAAGGCGCTAAATAAATACAAGTTGATCTTTCATGAATTATCTTCAATCCCAATCCTTCGGTTACTGACCCTCGTCAGTAGAAACAGTTTGTCCCTATCTGCTCTATCAAGCGGCCCGTTCCCATGTCAGGAGAAGCGGGTAACCACTAAATCACAGCAACACTGTGGGGAGTAAAATAGTCAAAAGGGTTGCATAGTATTGTAAACGATGTGGTCATGTTGTGGTTCTAGACTATGTTTTGCAAAAAGAGAATTGGGTTTGGATATATCCAGCACTCGCCAATATAGAGTGTCTTAGTCTAAGTGGCGGAATTCGTTATTCCGTTCGACTTTAGCAAATGGTTGGTGGCTCAGTACCATCCAGAGGCGGTGGTTGTACTTTTATTTTCCCCATAAGTATTCAGTGTCGCGCAGTTCCGGCTTGTGAACCGAGGCAACAATAAAAATATTTCTCAAGTGTTGCCGCTCGACTGTTGTCAGGTGTTGTCAACATTATTTATTTAATGAGTATTCATGTCATACATATTACATGGTATAATATATATTCATTTCAAATATGCAATTAAAGTTAAGAATAGAGTCCTGGCTGGATGTGTTTGTGTGTCAGTTCTTCGATGAGTCCTCATCTGAGACTGGGAAACAATCTCTCAGTATTCCGTAGGTTTCAATAAGATTGCCTCTCAGTATTCTAAACTCCAGGGAATTTCAGCCCAATTTGCACAACCTCTCATCCCAGGAGAACTCTCTCATCACAGGAACCTACCAAGTCTCCAAATGAAGGGTAGCGTTTTTAAAAAAAGCATTGTTGATATCAAAAATGCACCGAATATTTCACACTAGCTCCCAACAAAATCCTGTATAAATGTAAGTTGCCGTTTACATTCTTATACAGCAATCTGCTGGCAATAAAGACCAAAATGCCACTTCCCTTCCTATAGTTTGTTGCACCACCATCTTCCTGCGTTCCTTGTACAAACACACCCAAATCTCTTTCAACATAAACGCTTATAACTAGGAAAGACGATAGCCTAGTGGTATTATCGGGAGACTGTTAATCCAGGAACTCGCCCAATTTTATGGGGCCCCGGCTTTGAATCCTGTCACCGCAATGTTGTGCAATTTGTATTCAATTAAAACTATCTGGAATTAAGAATCTACTGATGACCATGAAACCATTGTCGATTGTCGGACAAATAAACATGGAGTTCGGTAATGTGCTTTAGGGAACGAAATCTGCCGTCCCTTTATCCGGCCTGGCCTACATTGTTTCCAGAGCTGCAGCAAAGTGTTTGACGCTAACTGTCCCAGGGCAACCAGGATGGGCAATAAATGCTGGCCAGCCAGCGACGCCTATTTTTAATGAATTAAAAAAGAACTAGGTCACCTTATCAAACATTGTCTGCTCTTTCTCCGTTTATGAACAAGAGAATATCTTTTTTGGCAACATGGTGGCACTGTTGCCTCAGTACCCCAGTCAACCGCCGGCAACTCCACTTCATGTTCTTCCACAGGCTGTGGATGATATCAGCTTCTCCAGAGGGTTCTGGTCTGGCCCTTTGTGCTTTCCGACATTCTGTTTCTTGACGCTGAGATGTGTACATTCTAAAGTCCGAGAGTTCAGCTCAGAGATCTGAGTTGGTAACAGACCATAATCAAGTTGAGAGGGAACATAATTAACGACCTTCATGTGGGCTCAGAAGAACTTCTCTGAATCGGTACAGTAGACAGTTAAACTCTCCTTTTGCTCAAACATCATCGACTCATCAGATCTACTACCCCACGCAGCCATGGGCCACCATCCACACTCAATAAGGAAATGCACAAAAGGCTACCTAATAAGAAAAGAGGCCATAGTGTTGGCGGTAATATATCATCATGGGTAGACAATGGGCTAACTAATAGAATACAGAAAATTTGGATCCGGGGAGCATTTACAAGATGGCAAACTGTAACTACTGGAGTGCCACTAGCACCGCTGCTGGGATCAGCATTATTGATGATATATGGAAATGAGGTAAACAAGATAGTTGAATGTATAATAGTCAGGTTTGCGGATCGAACAAAATAGGTGGGAAGGCAAGTGATGAGAATTTTGCAAAAAATCTGCAGAGGATGGTCTTGCAAAATCTCACTAACTGTCCTGTCTGGAGACAATACACATCTCTTTAACGTGTGTTTAACGCACTCTCCCCTCACATCGTCTGACCTTTAAGACTTGATTACCTGTAAAGACTCGCATTCCAACCATTATTTTGTAAATTGAGTTTGTGTCTTTATATGCCCTGTTTGTGAATATAACTCCCACTTATCTGATGAAGGGAAGAACCACGAGAAAGCTAGTGGTTTTTGCTACCAAATAAACATGTTGGACTTTAACCTGGTGTTGTGAGACTTCTTACTGTGAAGAATATGAAGACATGGACGTGGACAGAAAGTTCAGGGCGGGAAGGTTTGAAGGTCACTGATCGATCCCTGGCGTTATGTTCAGTGAGTTCAGGGGGACGTAATCAGAGGGAATGGAGCAGGGAGAGAGGTTCCCTGGAGTGATGTTGAGTGGGTTCATGTGGATGGTGTCAGAGGGAATATTATTTGCTGGGGTTGGTGCATAATCTAAAAATGAATCAGAAGGATAGGTACAAAATTGGTACAAATTGGAGAACTTGAACACTGTGTGTTCACCACAAAGTGGAGCGTGTGCGTTTCTAACATTCAGAGAGGCAAAAATGCATACTTGTTTGTTGGAAAACTCAAGAAAACCCACAAAAATTTAAGCCGGAGTCTCTGTATCAGGATAAACACCATTCTCTCGGAACATTTTCCTTGTTTTTTGCTTAGTTTTTATTTCAGTTGAATCTTCGCATCTGGGAATTTCCGCGTTTGTTCCCCTAGTTTAACTTACAAACTCAAACTCTGGCAATCATTTGTAAATTTGTACTTGATTCGTGCGATTGACGCCTCGGTCTCTCGGTATTATTCCATGTTATTTACAACACTGTCCTCTCCTTGTTTTATATCTAGTCTGTGGCGTATCTGCATTGGTAATGTTTAATTGGACAGTAGGGAGGGAGATTTACTCTGATAATCTGTCCTGCAGCGAAACTTGTAGTGTTTGGTGGGATAGTGTAAAGGAAGTTTTCCTCTCCATGTACTGTGCTTTTTCGGCCTCTTATGAAGCAGACTATTTATTATCTAGAATTACCTGGCGGTCGGCAATGACAGACCAGTTTATGAGTAAAATCGCCGAGTTTCTACACGCTGTTGAATTATTCTGTCTCTGGAGTTTATTGTGAAAACGCAGAGGTGAAGCTGTCTTTACTCAGAGAATTCACTGGGTGGCGCAGTGACTCTTTCGCTCCAGGGCCTTGAGTTCAAACACATCCCAGACAGGACTGGGGTAAATACCAATTTTGGAAAGGGGGAGAACCTTGTAATAGGGAAAATGTAGCGGTGCTGATGAGATTTGGATACAGGACTTAAGCAAGGTCCTACCTTGTTCATTTTTCATTCAAAATATATTAATAATTCAAGAGAGCATTTTACAGAAAAGTTTATTTTAAACTTCACAAAAGTGAATATAATGATTGAGCTTCAAACTGAGAACAGAACCCATGGGCTCTGAGCTTCCAAGTATATGTACAACTGTAAGAGACACCAGAAAGGGAAAACAGGAGCTCAACATAAAAAAAGGAAAAAACTATGAATCAGAGATTGCGAATAAGGAATAAGAAACGTCGCTTTTGTACACATGGAATTCAAGGGAAACCACCAGCTAAAATTATTGTAGAGCAAAAATCGCCAATTTCAAACTGCAAGAGTGAAATATCGAGAACGACTGTCTCAGTAACAGATTCAGAATGATAACCTGAGAGTATTTTGCTTTCCGAGTCAAAGAGCGCAGATACTGTGTTGGTGCCACGCAGATAACTTAATAATCTGGTGAGGGGAATCTACAGCGTCCAAAGTTCACTCCATCACTTGATCTGTAAAAGAGAGACACAATAATGAAGCCGATGTTTTTGAGCTGGGACATTAATGTTAGTGTTTTTAATCAGTGAATTATTGAGAGATTTTTCTGCCGGTTTGAAGTGTGAGTCCATTGAATCATCTCACCTTCACCAGAGTGACTGCAGCGCTGTAGGACATGCTCAGGAAGAACAGGACGATGAATGTGGAAGCGGTTGTCCAGATTTTGCCGTTATCATCCTCATTGGCTTCAATCCAGATGTCGTCTGTGAAGTCTAGGGGCCGGAGACAAGGAAATAAATTTAGATTACTTGATTGATCTAGAGAATCCTATTGGTAATGTTATATGCCCTCTTCTCTTTCTTAAGCGATTAATTTATTTTGCAATTTATTTTTCAAAATATCTCAACTATTAAGCTAGTGACACTAAGTAACATAACTCTGTCATTACCTTCACAACTGTTCTTCGTTTTTATTCATCAATGTGTGCCAGAAAACACTCAATTTTATTTTCGGTATCAGTTCATTTTCGAACAATTTTGCAGATCTCTTATTGAAGAATATTATGATTGATATCGAGGAACGTTCACTGATCAATCATGATTTATTTAACAAGTGTTTTCAGATCTTTAAACAGTGAATGTTGCTGTTTAAAGATGTGATTTCTCATATTCTTTATTTATGTTGGAAATGTTCAGTACATCATTAGCTTCCAGACAGTTTCTCATTACGTACAGTGCTACAGTGTGTTTGTGGATTGATTGTATTTTAGGGACAGTTGTCGGAGGATATTTGCATTGAAAAGGTTATGTTTCAAATTTACTTTCATTCATTGCCTACCATTTGTGGTTAAGATTTAGAATTTATGTATGGGTGCATGAGCATCTCATGGCCTGCATTCCACTTTGTTTATGAGTTGCTATGTGCGTATGAGTGTTAATATGCATATTCATGTGCCTGTGGCTTTTGATTCGTGCATTCGTGTGCCTGCGTCTCTGTATACATACTTATTTTAATTTGATTTAATTTATTATTGTCACATGTATACAGTGAAAAGTAATGTTTCTTGCGCGCTATACAGAGAAAAACATACCGTTTATAGAGAAGGAAACGAAAGAGTGCAGAATGTACTGTTACAGTCATAGCTAGGTTGTAGACAACGATCAATTTAATGCAAGGTAGGTCCATTCAAAAGTCTGACAGCAGCAGGGAAGAAGGTATTCTTGCGTTGGTTGGTACGTAACCTCAGACTTTTGTATCGTTTTCCCGAAGGAAGAAGGTGGAAGAGAGAATGTCCGGGGTGCGTGGGGTCCTTAATTACTCTGGCTGCTTTCTGAGTCAGCGGGAAGAGTAGACAGAGTGAATGGAAAGGAGGCTGGTTTTTGTGATGGATTGGGCAACATTCACGACCTTTTGTAGTTTCTT
The DNA here is from genome assembly GCF_964213995.1 of Mustelus asterias. NCBI lineage: Eukaryota > Metazoa > Chordata > Chondrichthyes > Carcharhiniformes > Triakidae > Mustelus > Mustelus asterias. The sequence continues at coordinate 178,884 of NW_027590120.1, read as the reverse complement.
GCGGTCTTGCGCAGAGCAGGAACCATACCAAGCTGTGATACAACCAGAAAGAATGCTTTCTATGATGCATCTGTGAAAGTTGGTGAGAACCGTAGCTGACATACCAAATTTCCTTAGTCTTCTGAGACAGTAGAGGTGTTGTGGGCTTTCTTAACTATAGTGCCGGCATAGGGAGACCAGGACAGGTTGTTGGTGATCTGGATACCTTCAAACTTGAGGCTCTTGACACTTTCTACTTCGCCCCCTTTGATGTAGACAGGGGCATAGCCTCCTTTACGCTTCCTGAAGTCGATGACAATTTCCTTCATTTTGTTGACATTGAGGGAGAGATTATTGTTGCCGCACCAGTTCAACAGATTCTCTATCATTCCTCTATCTCATCATTGTTTGAGATCCGAGCCACTGCGATGGTGTCCTCGAAAATCGAATTGGAGGGAATTTTGGCTGCACAGTCATAGGTGTATAAGATGTATAGTCGGGGGCTGAGAACACAGCCTTGTTGGGCAACGGTGTTGACGATGATCATGGAGGAGGTGTTGTTGCCTATCCTTACTGATTGTGGTCTGTGTGTTACGAAGTTCAGGATCCAGTCGCAGAGGGAGGTGCTGAGGCCCAGGCCACTGAATTTGGAGATGTGTTTCGTGGGAATAATAGTGTTGAAGGCTCAGCTGTAGTCAATAAATAGGAGTCTGACATAGGTGTCCTTGTTATCTAGATGTTCCAGGGTTGAGTGCAGGGCCATGGAAATGGCATCTGCTGTGGACCTCTGGTGGCGGTAGGGAAACTGTAGTGGATCCAGGTAGTCCGGGAGGTTGGAATTGATTCGTGCCATGACTGACCTTTCGGACCAATTCATAATGATGGATGTCAGAGCCACCGGTGATAGTCATTAAGGCACGCTGCTTGGTTTTTCTTAGGAACTGGGATGATGGTCGTCTTCTTGAAGCAGATACGGACCTCAGATTGTTGTAAAGAGAGGTTGAAAATGTCTGTAAATACCCCCGCCAGCTGATCTGCACATGATCTGAGTGCTCATCCGGGTACCCCATTCGGGCCAGTTGCTTTCCATGGGTTGACCTTCAAGAAACCGCCTTGACATCTGCAATTGTGACCCCAGATATAGGTTCATCCAGGGCTTCCAGGGTGGAGGACATGCTCTCGCTGACCTCTTGCTGAAAGCGGGCGTAGAATGCATTGAGCTCATCAGGAAGAGCTGCGTTGGTGCCAGCGATTTTACATGCCTTCATCTTGTTGCCTGTTATGCCTTGCAGATCTTGCCATAGTCGGCGGGGTCGGTTTGGCTAGCCTGGGACTCTAGCTTGATCCGGTATTGTCTTTTGGCATCTTTGATGGATCTCCTTAGATCATATCTGGCTTTCTTGTATAGGTCAGTGTCGCCTGACCTGGACGCCTCAGACCTGGACTTCAGCAAGCAGTGAATATGCCTGTTCATCCATGGTTTCCAGTTGGGGAACACACAGATTTGCTTCTTTGGCACACAGTCTTCTACACACTTACTAATGAAGCCAGTTACGGTCGTGGCGTACTCGTTCAGGCTGGTCGCAGAGTTTTTAAATACTGACCAGTCCACTGACTTCAAGCAGCCCCGTAGAAGATCATTCGATTCCTCAGACCAACATTGCACGACTTTCTTTGATGGATTTTCCCGCTTCAGTTTTTGCTTGTAAGTCGGGAGCAGGAGCACAGCCTTATGGTCTGAATTGCCAAAGTGTGGGCGGGCGAAAGAGCAGTAGGTATGTTTGATATGTGTGTACCGGTGGTGCAGGATGTTTGGGCCTCTGGTCGAACGAATATCCGAATGACAGACGAATAGTATATTCGTCTGTCATTATGTTTGTATGACTGCATTATTATGTGAAATCTATGCTTATAATGACAGTAGGATATGCTATTCGTCTGTCATTATGTTTGTGTGAAGTCTATGCTTATTTATTAAAGACACTCTTATTGCGTGTGTATGCGTTTTCAAGTTTGCTGATGACACCACCGTAGTGGGTCGGATCTCAAACAATGACGAGATAGAGGAATGATAGAGTACAGGAATGAGATAGAGAATCTTGATAACTAGTGCGACGCCAATAACCCTCCCTCAATGTCAACAAAACGAAGGATATTGTCATCGGCTTCAGGAGGCATATTGGAGAACATGTCCTATCTACATCAAAGGGGAGGAAGTAGAAATGGTCGAGAGCTTCATATCTTTAGCTGCACAGATCACCAGCAACCTGTTCTGGTCCCCGCATGCCTACACTATAGTTAAGAAAGCCCACCAACCCCTCTACTTTCTCAGAAGACTAAGGAAATTTGGCATGCCAGCAATGACTCTCACCAAATTTTACAGATGCACCATAGGAAGCATTCCTTCTGGTTGTATCACAGCTTGGCATGGCTCCAGCTCTGCCCAAGACCGCAGTTAACTACAAAAGGCCGTAAATGTAGCCCAATCCATCATGAAAACCAGCCTCCTTTCCATTCACTATGTCTACACTTCCCGCTGTCTCGGAAAGCAGCCAGCATAATTAACGACCCTACGCACCCCGGACATTCCCTCTTCCACCTTTCTCCGTCGGAGGAAAGATAGAGAAGTCTGAGGTCGCATACCAACCGACCCAAGAACAGCTTCTTCCCTGCTGCCATCAGAGTTTTGAATGGACGTATCGCGCATTAAGTTGATCTTCAGCTACACATTGGCTATAACTGTAACACACTACATTCTGCACTCTCTCGTTTCCTTCTCCATGAAAGGTATGCTTTTTCTGTAGAGGGCGCAAGAAACAATACTTTTCACTGTATCCCAAGCATGTGACAATAATATTAAACCAAGCAAATCAAATCAAATGCCTTGATCCTTCTTTTTTGTGTTCTACCTATCCATCAGGCTATTAATATTCGTCTTGTTTTCTTTGTGTCTCTTTGTCTGTTTCCGTGTGACTATCTGTTAATGTGTTCGTGTATGGATTTAAATTTTGATAGTTCTTTATAACTTTGTGCTGATGGATGTTTAAGTCTCCATGCGTACTAATGTGTGTGATAGTGTTCTGTTCTGTTTGAGGATGTAAATGATTGCATCTGCATGTGTGCGTGTGTATGTTTTTCTGTCTATTCATCTGTGTGTTTCTGTGCCCGTGTGTTGTCTGATAATGTGCTATTGTATGTGTCCATGTATGTGTGTTAATGTGTATGACATTGCGTGTCTATATGTCTATGTTTCTGCCATTGTGAACGTGTGCCCTTACATATGAATTTATTTGTGCGCTTGTGTATGTGCCTGTATGTGTGTTTGTCTGTTCGTATCTATGTATATGTGTGCATGCTTTTGTGTGTGTGTGTATGTGCATGTATGTGTATGTATGCATGTACTGGTGTGTGTGTGTGTATTAATATGCGCATGTGCTTGTTTGAGTGTTTGTGTGTATGTTTTATATTTGTTTGCGCATGTATATGTCTATGTGTGCATTTCTGTATGTGTGTGTGAATGTGTGCATGAATGTGTGTGTGTGTAGTTGTGTGCATTCAGAGTGCGTGTGAATGTAGGTGTGCCTATGTATTGTGCCTGTTTTTTTTGTGCATGCGTGTTTTTGTGGGCATGTGTTTTTGTGTTTGCCTGTGTATGTGTTTGTGCATGACAATTAGTGTGAGCATGTTTGTTTCTCTGTAAGTGTGTTCATTAATGTTTGTGTTGCGTGTACGTTTGGTGTGTAAAAGTGTTTTTTATTTGTGTGTATGCACGTATGTGTTCGTGTATTTGTGTGTGCCTCTCTGAAATTGTATACATGTGCGTATATGATTGGGTGTGTGAATGCTCGTGTTTGTGTCAATGTGTGTATTTGCATGAGTATTTGTGTATTTGTGTGAATATGTGCGAGCATGTGTATTTGTGTATGTATTTGTGCCTTTGTGTTTATGTGTGTTGTGTTGTGTGTGTGTATGTGTGTCGATGTGTATATGTGTGTGGACGTGCGAGCCGATGCGCATATTTGTAATGGTGTCAGTTTTGTGTGTTTTCTTATTGCTGTTCCAAGTTTCACGGGTAACCATTAATCAAGCCTGACCCGGACAATAAAAATTATGGATAATATTTCCAATGTTTGTGGCTAATGTCTTTTATGTGAGCGGCAAGGTGACATCAGATGAGTGAATGCAATAATTCATTGATGCGTCTCAGAATACTCATGGAGAAAACTGTAAAAACCGGAGAGAATTCAATCGTTGGCTTAAATTTGGGTTGTGAGAAATCAATCCCAGCATATGACTAACAGGAGCAAGAGTGTTGAAACATTTTTAAGTTTTGGATAAATATATATTTTATGAAATGTTTCACAAAATGGAAGTTTAAACTCTGCGGCCAATAATCCAGAGGTCCATAAGACCATAAGACCTAGGAGCAGAATTAGGCCACTCGGCCCATCGAGTCTGCTCAGCCATTCAATCATGGCTGATCGTTTTCTCATCCCCATTCTCTTGTCTTTTCCCCATAACCCCTGGCCCCCTTATTAATCAAGAAACTATCTATTTATGTCTTAAAGACACTCAATGACCTGGCCTCCACAGCCTTCTGCGGCAAAGAGTTCCATAGATTCACCACTCTCTGGCTGAATAAATTAGTCCTCATCTATGGTTCTATGGTTCTCTGTTTTAAAGGATCGTCCCTTTAGCCTGAGGTTTAGCCATCTGGTTCTAGTTTTTCCTACGAGTGGAAACATCCTCACACAAACACTCTATCCAGGCCTCGCAGTATCCTGTAAGTTTCAATAAGATCCCCCCTCACTCTTCTGAGCTCCAACAAGTATTAACCTAGAGTCCTCAACCGTTCCTCATACGACACGCTCTCCATTCCAGGGATAATTTTGTGTACCTCCTCTGGACCCTTTTCAAGGTCAGCACATCCTTCCTTAGATATGAGGCCCAAAACGGCTCAAAATACTCCAAATGATGTCTGACCAGAGCATTATGCAGCCTCAGAAATACATCCCTGTTCTTGTATTCTGGCCCTCTCGACATGAATGCTAACATTGCATTTGCCTTCCTAATTGCCGACTGAAGCTGCACATCAACCTCACAAGAATGTTGAAAAATGACACCCAAGTCCCTTTGTGTTTCTGATTTCCTAAGCATTTTCCGATTTAGAAAGTAGTGTATGCCTCCATTCCTCCTTTCAAAATACATAACCTCACACTTTTCCACATTGTATTCCATCTGCCACTTCTTTTCCCACTCTCCTAACCTGTCCGAGTCCTTCTCCAGCCCCCCTGCTTCCTCAATACTACCTGTCCCTCTATATATCTTCGTATCATCTGCAAACTGAGCAACAGTGCCTTCAGTTCCTTCTTCCAAATCGTTAATGTATATTGTGAAATGTTGTGGTCCCAGCACCGACCCGTGAGGCACACCACTAGTCACCGGTTGACATCCTGAAAAAGACCCCTTTACCCCCAACTCTCTGCCTTCTGCCAGTCAACCAATCCTCTATCCATGCCAGGATCTTACCCTTAACACCATGGGCAATTAACTTCTTTAACAGTCTCCTATGCAGCACCATGTCAAAGACCTTCTGGAAATCTAAACAAATCACATATACTTGTTCTCCTTTATCTAACGTCCTTGTTACATCCTCAAAGTACTCCAGCAGATTTGACAGACATGACTTCCCCTTGACAAAGCCGTGCTGACTCAGTCCTACGTTGTCATGCACTTCCAAATACTCTGCGATCTCATCTTTAATAATGGACTCTAAAATCCCGGAAATAAAAGTCAATTTCTACTGATGGCAACTGAGTTCTTATCGGAAATGCCCTTCCGAATGCACTGTCTGAGGAGAGGGAAATAGTGAGCTCATAGTTTGCTCTGTTTCGCCGGTAATTACCCTTTTGGATCTATCCGCAGAGGAACTGGAGCCACAGTGGGTTACGTTTGTGGCTCCACGGTGGCACAGTGATTAACACTGCTGCTTCACAGCGCCAGGGACGTGGGTTCGATTACCGGTTTGGGTCACTGTGTGTGTGGGTTCTGCAGGTTTCCCCGTGTCTGCGTGCGTTTCCTCCAGGTGCTCTGATTTCCTTCCACAGTCCAAAGATATGCAGGCTAGGTGGATTGGCGATGCTAAATTGCCCCTTAGTGTCAGGGGGACTAGCTAGGGTAAATGCATGGGATGAAGGGGATTGGGTCTGGGTGGAATTGTGGTCTGTGCAGACTCGATGGGCCGAACGGCCTCCTTCTGCACGACAAGATTCTATGATTCTCTATAATCGCATTCCTCGTCTTTTAATTGAGGCAAGTGGGGTTCGGTGCGTGAGTTAATGGACCTCCACCTCAGTTTCGATAGTGTGTATCTGAACGGGGATCGCTGGTTACCAAGAATTGGGAGCGAGACCTGTAAATATGAGACCCAAACCAAAGATATCTAACGTAAGTAAAACAGGAAAACAATCAACTAAGCGATCGGGTATTTCATTCATCGTTGGAGAAAAAAGCTTTTATTACTTTTATTGAAGTTCTGAATGTAACCGAGTGATTCTCAATGACAGGAATTAACGGTGTCCATCAGTGCAAGAGAAATGTTCACAAAACTGGGTTTACCGCTGGATTTATCAACCGTTCTGTTGATGATCTTCAAGGGGATGGCTTCATGTCCCACCACACAGGAGTAAGAAGCGCCGCTGGCCCACTCCAACGCTGCAATGGATAACAGACTGTACATGAAGAAGGAGCTATTGCCGTTCTCCGCCATCACCTTCGTGTTACTGTAGTTCCCGGGGTTCACCGGCTTGTCTTTGAAGGTCCACTTGACGAAGATCTCTCGGGGGGAGAAACCTCTCACTAAGCAGGAGAGGGAGACTATTTTTTGAGCGGAGACTTCTTCTGCGGAGGGCATGAGGACAGAAACGGACGGTTCCCGCGGATTTGGATCTGCTGAAAATATATAATAAATGTCAATAAAGTGGAGAGTTCCAGATACAATTAAACGGTAGACCAGAGGCGAGGGGAATGTTTTGGATGTATGGGTTTAAATGTTCATCTTTGTGATCTGCCCGGTTTCCCAGTTCGGAGCAGAGATTGATATGCTTTTCTTTGCTCCCTACTGTTCTGGATTTCAATTCTGCACCAGGCCCTTCCTATCTTACCCCCAGAGGTACAGGGGAAACCAATAAATGCAATGCACTTGGATTTCCAAAAAGCATTCAATAGGGAAATGCACAAAAGGCTACTTAATAAGAAAAGAGGCCATAGTGTTGGCGGTATTATATCATCATGGACAGAGAATGGGCTAACTAAAAGAAGCCAGAAAATTTGGATCCGGGGAGCATTTACAAGATGGCAAACTGTAACTAGTAGAGTGCCACTAGAACCGCTGCTGGGATCAGCATTATTGATGATATATGGAAATGAGGTAAACAAGATAGTTGAATGTACAATAGTTAGGTTTGCGGATCGAACAAAATAGGTGGGAAGGCAAGTGATGAGAATTTTGCAAAAAATCTGCAGAGGAATATGAGCAGGTTAAGCAAGTGAACAAAAACTTGGCAGGTGGAATATAATGCAGGACAATGTGAATTTATGCACATTGTTGGGAAGAGTAAAGGGGTTGAATATTATTTAAATGGACAAAAACAGCATAAAGCTGCAGCAACATGCGATTTGGGGATCATCGTGCATATATCACAAAAACTAGCGTGCAAGTTCAACAGGTAATGAGAAATACAAATGGAATGTTGGGCATCATTTTAAAAGGAATGGAATATAACAATAGGGAAAAAAGGATAAACGATGCAACCTGGCACAATCTTCAAATGGTGAAGAGTTTTGATCCCAATAAATAAGGAAATGACAGAAATGATTGACGAGGGAAAGGCCGTGAATGTTGTCTACATGGAATTTAGTAAAGCATTTAAAAAGATCCCGCATGGCAGGCTGGTGCAAAAGGTTCAATAACATGGCATCAAGGGTGAACTCGCTGGATGAAGTCAGAACTAGCTTGGCCATAGAAGACCGTAGCGGTGGAAGGATGTTTCTTTTTTCTGAATGGCGGTCCATAACTGGTGGTGTTCCACACGGATCAATGCTGAAACCTCTGTTGTTTGTAATATATATAAATATATATATATCTTATATACATTACTTCAATAACATGCAGCTGGCATCATTAGAAAATGTGCGGATGATACTAAGATTGCTGGAACTGCGGATAGTGATGAGGATTGTCAAATAATACAGCAGGATATAGGTAGACTGACAATTTGGGAGGGGAAATGTCAGATGGAATTTTATCCGGACAAATGCGATTTGATGCATGTTCCTTCGAGGAATGGTTGAGGAGGTCTGCCATGTAACTCACTGGAGATTAGATGAATGTGAGGCAACCTTATTGAGCTATATATCATGCTCAGGTGTCGGGACAGGGTAGATGCTGAGAAATTTCTTTTCTCCCCTTTTGTGGAAGAGTCTCGGACTACAAGGTATAATATCTGAGTAAGGGACTGGGCCATTTAGGACAGGGATAAGGAGGAATTTCCTCTCAGAGGGTAGTGAATCTGTTAAATTATTTACTACAGTGGTCTCTAGACGCTGGGTCATTAAGTATGTTCGTAGACAAATTTGTAATCAATAAGGGAATCAACAAATATGGAGTTGGGGCGGGAAAGTGGTGCAACGTTACCCTATCGGATGTGTCATGATCTCACTGAATGCCAGAGCATACTCAAAGGGTCGAATGACTATAACTTACTGCCCATGCTCTTACTCAATCTAAGCCAATCTCACCACCTTCAATTCATTGTTCATTCATCAACTTATCAATTTCCCCATTTAAAAAAGTCCGCACGACCAGAGTGTTTAGTTAATGGAATTACCAATCAGGGGAGGCCAAAAGAACATGGAATAATACATATTGACTTTACACATATCATGTAAATAGACACAATGGCTCATTAATCGCTCCAATCCCTCCACTCACCTTCTTCCTTGTGGACGGATTTTCTTAAAGGTGTCGGCAGATCCTCATGGTTCGCAATGCAGTCAAACACAGTCCCACTCAGCCAGGCTTGTGTTGAGATGTTTAAGTTGCTGACGACGCTGTAAGGATCCTCTCCAGGCTTTTCAGCAATTTCTGATTTCAAAGCCTTCTTGTCTTGGCTCCAGGACACGTTGAGTCCATAAGGAGCATGAGATATGACACAGGTTAAGGTTACAGTAGCCTCCAGTAAGACCTGTTCAATTGGTGGTGGCAGTATTGTCAAGGTGGAATCAGCATTCTGGTAAGAATCTGCAAAGGAAAAATGAAAATCAACACAAGTTCCATCTTCAGAATCAAGACAACATTATTCAGCCCTCACACTCTAAATGGAATAAATCAACTTCGAGATATCAAACTCCAACCATCGCCCTTAATCTTCTATAGTCAATGAAAAACCAGCTTGGTCTGGGAAAACTATTCTCATTGTTAAAATATTTCTGCTCCACTCCCATTCTAATGAATCGACATTGCAACTTTCCCAATACAAATATATCATTCCTGATCTCAGGAATGCAGTCCTGAACGTTGGTTTATAAATAGGGTGAATGCACTTTTCAACACATTACCCTAAAGGTGTTACCAGACAACGACATCAGTCCAAATATTATCAGCTGCCTCAGGAATTTCTGTGCATATTAATGCATGTCACACTAATAAATGAAATCAAAGGATAAAGCTGGTATCAATTCCACCTCTCTCACTATATGACATCAAAGTATCAAAGTTGGGGGAATCATTGTTTGCAATTCTGATAAAATCCTGAATAGTGAGCAATCCAAATGGAGCTCTTACATTAGAATGAAACACAAACTACATAGAAATAACTAAGAATTTGTTGCCTGCTATGTCCTAACTTCAATCATTTTTGGTTTTGATTAAAAGCAGAGCGCAGAGTAACCAATTTCTTTATTGGTCTGTGCCTCTTACCCAGAGATCCAGTGATGTTTCGACTTTGGAGGAGGCCTTGATGAGTGACCTGGCAGGTATAGACTGCTTTGCTGAACCATTCTCCAGCGGAGACTGTCAGCCCACTGCTCGCCGAGAAGTTCCCATTCGCATTCCAGGCGGGAGAGGTGACAATTCCTGAATCCATGGGTTGTCCATTCTTCAGCCACTTCACCGTCATTGACTTTGGAAAGAAATCGATAATTGAACAGATAACGGTTGCAAATTTGCTTCTTGTGATTTCTTCACTGGAACTCACGGTGAGGATAACGGTTGGTGCGATGTCATCTCGAGGACCTTCAGAAACACATGTTAATCATTTTCAGCAGAAGATGTTGATCAATCAAATGCATTCTGTATTATCAATTCATTTGCAGTCAATGGACACAAACCTGGATATTCCAGGGGTCAAGAATATGCAGATCTCTATAAATTAGTTATAACAAATGTCACATACAGGTTAATCAAAGGAATTTTGTTATGTACAATTTCTACAACACTTACATTGCATTTCAATGCTCTTATCTGAACCGCTGTGTCGAACCTCACAGTTGATGTTGCTGCATGCTCCCTCTGACTCGGTGATGGTTAATTGGCTGCTTAGGGTGTAGGTTCCCTTTGTGTTTCTCATTGATGGGTAAGTCTTAACTCCAGTGGTGATCGGCTGTCCATCTTTCTTCCAGGTCAGCCTGGTGATTTCTGGGAAGTAGTCCATCGCCAAGCAGCCGTAGGTGACGGTGCCGTCGGTGTTGTGTTGCTGACAGGAGGAGACCAGGTTGTGGAGAACGAGCGGAGACGGTGTCGCTGGGAAAGAATGGCCGATATAACAAGTTAGACTCTGTTATTTGCGATTACTAAGCCAGCAGACATTTCAGGATTTGACCAGAACTGTGAGGTTATGCTAATATTTCCGAACAAAACCTACATCACATTTGAGATTTTATTTGTGCTATTAGTTAGAAACCATCACCTGTTCCTTCCCTCTGTAGAAACTCACATCTCTTTCTCCGTCTCTGTCACATTGGAGAAAAAAAACATTTTGACGTTATCTGAATGACATACATGGCATTGGATCAAAAGAGAAGAGACAGCGGATTCAGTCCATCAACTCTGCGACCATTTGTTTCTCAATCATCAACAGTTGGTGAGGAGGAAGTTGTCTCTACATTTATGTCGTTGCAGTTTTGGAAATTAGAGAATCCCTACAGTACAGAAGGAGGCCATTTGGCCCATTTAGTCTGTACCAATGACAATCCCACCCAGGCCCTATTCCCAAACCCTGCTACTGCTCTTGCGAACCCTGCCAGCTCGTGGAATATTCTCTGTAAACACATTTCATATCGAATATTACCCTGCTAATCCCCCTGACACTAGGGTCAATTTAGCCTGGCCAGTCAATGTAACCCGCACATCTTTGAAGTGTGGGAGGAAACCGGAGCACCCGAAGGAAACCCACGCAGGCACGGAGAGGATGTACAAACTCCACACAGACAGTGACTGGGGTTGAAATCGAGCCTGGGTCCCTGGCGCTGAGAGGCAGCAGTGCTAAACACTGTGCCACCATGCGGCCAAATTGCCAGTGTTCAAGCCCACTAATGCCCCTCTCCTCCTCTTTCCATCCCTCTGCCACCAAACGCCCCCTCCTACAACACCCAAAGCCCCAAAAACAATGATTCGTGACTTTGCTTTAAAAATGCCATCAGGATGAATATTTATGTAATCATCATATGCCCTAACTGTCAATACTAATTCAAGCAATTGCAATTACTACTTGAACTACAAAGACGACTTGCATGACGAACGGCAAAATCAGCAAGTGATAGTCCATAGGAAGGTGGCTGTGGTTATGGAGGGTCAGTCATCTCAGCTCAAGAACATCTCTGCCTTCGGGTAGTATCCTAAGCCGAACAGTCTTCAGCTGCTTCAGCAATGACCTTCCCTCCGTCGTAAGGTCAGAAGTGGGGATATTCACCAATGATTCGCCACTCATCAGATGGTGAAGCAGTCCATGTTCAAATGCAACAAGATCTGGACAATATCCAGGCTTGAGTCTGACAGGTGGCAAGTAACATTCGCGCCACACAAATGCCAGGCAATGACAATCACAAATAAGGGAAACTCTAAACACAGTCCCTTGACTTTTGATGGTGTTAACATCACTGAATCAATGTCGACACTTTTGGGGTTACCATTGACCAGAAACTCAACTGGGCACACCACATAAACACAGTGGCTACGAGAACAGTTCAGAGGCTAGGAATACCGCGGCGAGTAACTCAACTCCTGACTCCCCAAAGCCTATCAATCAACTAAAAGGTACTTGTCAAAAGTGCAATGGAATACTCCCCACTTGGCTGGATGGGTGCAGCTCCAACAACACTCAGGAAGCTTGACACCATCCCGGACAAAGCAGCCCGCTTGATTGCCACGGATCTACAAAGATCCAATCTCTCCACCACCGACGCTCAGTAGCAGCAGTGTATGCTATCTGCAAGATGCACTGCAGCAATTGACCAAAGATTCTTAGACAGCAGCTTCCACACTCAAGAACTCTTGCATCTAAAAGGACAACGGCGGCAGATAAATGGGAACACCTCCACCTGCAAGTTCCCCTCCAAGCCGTTCACCATCCCGACTTGGAAATATATCGCCGTTCCTTCGCAGTCGCTGGGTCAAAATCCTGGAATTCCCTCCCTAACGGCATTCCACAGAACATGAACTGCAGCGATTCAAGAAGGCAGCTCACCACCACCTTCTCGAGGGCAACCAGGGATGGGCAATAAAGGCTGGCCATCCAGCGAGCCCATATCCCAAGAATGAATAAACAAAATAATTAAACAATTTTCTCTAATCTTAGGACCATACATTCAAAGCATGAGAAGGACATTCCGCCCCTTGAGCTTTCTCCTCCATTCAGTAACATCATGGCTGAACTGATTGTGCTGTTAACTCCATATTCCAACCTTTCCCCTCGCCTACGGAAAGTTAGCTGTCTACTCTTTCCCGGATCTTTCCCCGATCCCTCGGCTTTCCACATTTTTCCCCGGCTCCCTGCGCTTTGACCCGTCTCACTATGCTCTCTGCACATTTGACCCCCGCCCCCCCACTTCGCTTTTCCCCGCGTCTCTGCCATGACTCCCTCTCCCTACACTTTCCCCAGGCTCTGTGCCCTTTCTCTGCTCTTTCTGGACTTTCTGTATGCTACGTTCCTTCCTGTATCTCCACTCTCTCTCTACCATTGTCCCCCGGCTCTCTGCCCTTTCCCCCGCCTCTTTGCCCTTTCCCCCGACTCCTTGCTTTTTTCACCGGCATCCTGCCATTCCCCCTGGCTCTATGCTCTTTCCCGCCAGCTCTTTTCCCAATCACCCGGCTGTATGCCCTTTCCCATGGTTCTCAGCCCTTTCCCCCCGACTCCCTGCATTTTCCTCCGGTTCTGTACTCTTTTCCAAGGCATTCTGTAATTTTCTCCGACTCTCTGTACTTCCTTTCATCTTTGTGCCCGTTCCACCGGCTGTCCATCCTTTAACCTGGTCTCTGAATTTCCCTGGCTGTCGGCCATTTCCACTTGCATCCTGTGGTTTCCCCGCCTCTGTGCAGTTTCCCTGGCTCTTGAGCTTCCCTTCATCTCTCTCTTGGCATTCTCCTGCATTTGGACATCACTCGTCTGCAGATCTCACTTCAGTTCTCTGTTGTTGAATAGACCACCCCCCCCCCCACCACCTCCCCACCTCCCTCCCCACCCACCGCCGCCGATTTCGCGACTGTGAGTGGGAGAGTGTGAGTGAGTGATGCTGGGTGAGGGATGAGGGTGAGTGAGTGAGGCTGATTGAATGATGGTGAGTGAGTGAGAGTGAGTGACACAAAGAAGTTTCAGTGACTGAATAAGTGCATGGGGATGATGAAGATGAGTGCACATGAGTGAGTGTGAGTGAAGGTGAGTGAATGAGGGTGAGTGACGCAACTAAGTTTCAATGAGTGAGTGAGTGCATGGGGATGGATGAAGATGAGTGCATATGAGTGAGTGTGAGTGAACGTGAGTGAGTGAGGGTGAGTGAGGGCGACTGAGTGACGCTGTGTGAGTGAGGTAGTGTGAAAGTGAGTGAGTGAGAATGAGTGAATGATGTTGGACAGTGTGTGAGTGTCACTGAGAGTAACTGAGGTTGGGTGAGTGAACCAGGGTGACTGAGTGAGGTGGTGAAAGTGAGTGAGAGTGAATTAGTGAGTCTTAGTGAATTGTAATGAGTGACTGAGTGAGGGTGAGCGATTGTGAGTGAATCAGGATGTGTGAGTGAAGGTGATTGAGTTTCAGTGACGGCGAGTGATTGAGGAAGAGTGAGCGTGGGTGACTGAGAGATGGTGAGTGAGTGAGGTTGAGTGAGGATGAATGCCGATGGGTGTGTCAGGGTGAGGGTGGGTGAAGGTGAGTGTGGGTGAATGAGGCTGGGTGAGTGGGGATGAGTGAATGAAGGTGGATGAATGAGAGTGTGTGAGCGAAAGAGGGTGCATAAGAGCATGTGAGTGAGTCGGGGTGAGTGTGGATGTTTGAGAGAGTGTAAGTGACTGAGGGTGTGCGAGTAAGGGTGATTGTTTGAGCGTGAGTGTGGGTGGGTGAATGAGGGTGAATGAGTGAGTGTGGGTGAGTTTGGGTCAGTGAGGATAAGTGAGTCAATGTGTGTCAGTGAGGGTGGATCAGATAATGGAGCAGCGCTATGAAAGCTCATGATTCCAAATGAACCTGTTGGACTTTAACCTGGTGTTGTGCGACTTCTTACTGTACCCACCCCAGTCCAACGCTGGCATCTACACATCATTGCTATCATCGGCACCGCAAGCCGTCGGCTCAAAGTGGACTCCCGTGACGAAGGAGCAGAGCTCCGAAAGGTCGTGATTCCAAATAAACCTGTTGGAATTTAACCTTCTTACTATAAGAAGTTTAGTAAGGGGCTGAGGACATAGCTTGTGGAGTGCTGGTGTTGGGGATAATATGTGTTAGACAGTGTGGGTGTGTGTTTGTGTGTGTGTAGGTGTGTTTGCGTGCGTGTGTTTGTGTGTGAGAGAGAGAGAATGAAAGAAAGATCGTGTGTGGTGTGTGTTTGCGTGAGAAAGGAGAGTGAGAGACGTGTGTGTGGCCGAGATTGTGTGTCGTTCGTCTGAGAGGGAGTGTGTGAGAGACATTTGCATGTGAGAGCCTGAGATTTTCCATGTGTGAGGCAGTGTCTCTGTGTGTGAGAGACAGTGTGCGTGAGTGTGTGTGTCTCAGAGAGAGAGAGAGAGAAAGAGAAAATGTGTGTGTTTGCAGCGTTATTTTATACTTGAGTGCGTATGAGAGTGTGTGAAGGGAAAAGTGAGAGAGAAAGAACGTGCAAATGAAACATAGTTGGTGTGTGCGTGAGGGCCACGTTTGAGAGAACATGAACCTCTGATAAAAAGGGAAAATGCTGGACAAGCTCAGTACGTTTGGCAGCATCGGTAAGGAGAGAAAAGAGCTGATGTTTCGAGTCTGGACGACCGTTTGTCAAAACTAAAGAGCATAGATACTGAAAGATATTTATGCTGTAGGGTGAGGGAATAAAAGATGAGTCATAGGCAAGAACGAAGGGAAAGGTGCTAAGATGTGCTGATGGAAGTCCATGGAGAGAATAGAATGTGTGAATGGCCAAACGGCAGAGAAGTCAAAATCAGAGGGTAAACTAGAGATGTAACAGATGGCCCTGAAGTTGGGGGAGGGGTGACAAAGGGAGAAGCGTGGGAAAAAAGTAGAAAAGAAGAGGAAAAGGGATGAATGAAAGAATAAAGGGTAGGGGGGGGGGGTAAGGAAAGAAGGAAAAAAGTAAAATGGGGGTAAGAGTAGAGTGGGAAGAAAAATAAAGAAAGACGAATACAATGAAAAATAAAAGATCGGAAATGAAAGTAGAAAAATGTTAAAAAGGAAAATAAACGAGAGAAAAGAAAGATGGGGAAAAACAAAGGTAAAGAACATTAAAAAAAAGAAACAAGGGGTTCCAAGTGGGGTAGAGCTAATCATCTGACATTGAATTCGATGTTGAGGCCGGAAGCCAGTAAAGCGCCGAAGCGAAAGATGAGGTGTTGTTCCTCCGGTTTGTGTTGAGCTTCACTGGAATATTGCAGCAGGCCATGGACAGGCCTGAGGGCATGAAATGTCCGTCGAGTGCGTGTTTGTGATAAAATGAGAGAGAAAAAATGAGAGAAAAAATGTGAAAAAACGTGTGTGAGATAGTGTGCGTGCGTATGACTGTGTGTGTATAGAGAGAGATTGTGTGTTGGGTGTATGTGAGGGCGAATGTGTGAGAGACATGTATAAATGTGTGTGAGTGTGGATAAGAAAGAGAGATTATGTATGAGAGCCTGAGCGTGTACGTGTATGGGACAGTGAGCCTCTGTGTAAGAGAGGGTGTGCATGTGTGAGAGGGTGTGTGTGTGTGTGTTCGGGTGTGTGCATGTCTGTGTGTGCGTATGTGTGTGAGGGAGAGAGAGAGAGAGAGGTTGGTTGGGGGGGGGGGGGTGGACTACCACCCGATCTATATCCTTTGCAAGTCTATATTTGAAACAATATCGCTGTTGCTTCACTGTCGCTGGGTCAAAGTCCTGGGACTTCCTCTGCAACAGCACAGCAGATACATTGGCACCACATGGACTGCAGTCATTCAAGGATACTTCAAGTCAAAATTTGACCCTTGCGAAAGATATCAAATTTTGGCCTCGCAAGCGACTGTAAAATCGAATTACACTGTAAAATCCAATATTCCCAGGGCCGGTGGGTCAGCTTTTAATAATTTTCCCCTGTCTCTTTTAAATCTCGAAAACTGGGCAGAAAAATGCAATTTCGCTGAAAATGAGCACATCGAATTTAACAGATTCAGTGTAGTTTAATTTCCCTAACAGATATGGTGTTACAGTAAGAATTAAACAAACCAGGAAATATTTAAATTGAAAATCATTACCTGATTCGATCTAATTTCTTAATTAACTGTAATCAACAAAATAATCGAAGCAAAACACCTTATAGAGCAGATTACAGCTGAGTAATGTATTGTTTTCTGAATTCATTTTCCATACAATTAAATATTCTCTAAAACCGTTAAATTTGATTGTTGGAGGTCATTTTTGTTGAATTAATTAGCACGAATATTATATATAACTTATTATTAATTGCCAGTTCTTTCTCCTGTCAGCTGATTTGTTTTATATAATAAAAAACAGTTCTCAATAATTCAAAACTCCCTTCTGCATAGAACGTTGTTAAGTAATTGGGTTTCAACGAAATCTTAAACAGTGTTAAACAATTAACATCAAATTACTGGATGGAAACGTTCAGACATCTTTAATAATTTTACCTTCATCTATTCACATTTTATTATTTGATTTTTGTCTTTTACGAAAAGCCTTCTATTTACCCACAAATTGATTAAAAATGCATACTTCAAGGCCCAAGTATACTGTAAAGCATGGCTGTTTGTGATCAATAAAATTGCTTCCTTGATTTAATCATTCAGATCATTGCTGTAATTAAATTGTTGATCATATTGTTTAATTGAAAAAGTTACACATAAAACAGTACAAAACACAATGAGGACAATTTATTCAAATCCTCTGCAAGACTGAGACATGATGAAAAATAAGTCGAGATTTTGTTCTTCAGTTTAATATTTAATAATAATTAAACAGAAGTTTCAGATTGAGTAAATTCGTCTGTGCTGACATTTGTTCTTCCTATCATTTTATTCTGTCTGCAGCAGTATTGGAAGACAGAATGTTATTGCTAGGAGCAGAACTAATATAAAACTTCCGTAATTAAACTAATCAGTGTGAATTTCAAGCATTTACTTGCCGTTGTCTGGCTAGCACCTGTCGACACCTTACCACAATTCAAAAACAACCAAATGAACAATTACTTCATGCTAGCGAACTTCAGCTCTCAGAAAACTGTTTAAGATTAGAGTAGTGATTAATTATCTATCTACATATTACTTTAAAGCAATAATTTGGCTGCGCCTGCAACCGAAAAGAAATGCAATAACAGGATACATACATTACCAAACTGCAATGTAAAACTCCTATTTAAGTGACGGTAAACTTAATTAGCGCAAAACGATTATTTCAAAATATCTTGTTGAACTAAACGTTGATGTAGAATCAGCCTGTACTCATTGAAATAGTTTCAGAAATAATCACAAAATGTTTTCAGCCTAGAACCTTTCTCGTTTATGTTAATTGTGTGCAATGCACAGCATAGTTGTGAAAGGGGATTAATGATATCAACATCAAATATTTTTGGTGAATAAGGAGTACATTACCGCGAAGCAATTGTTTCAATTATATTAATTTCACTCTACAAACTTCAAACTTGTTAATTAAGTATTGATTGTAGCAATGAAGTATATTCTGAATGATTTTTTTTCAGCCATGCTGTATTTTAATCTGCAATCATCATTTACATTTATAAAAGTGTATCTTTATTTCATTTTTTCCGAAACCTGCCTGTTTTTTCCCCGACAATCGTGCTAAAGTATTTTCAAATGCATTGAACCAGAAGACGTGGCACCACGCAGTGTCAACCAGTTTAAACAATGCAGAAGCAATACCGAAACTCCAAACCATTCCACAAATTATAAACATTTTAAGTCACCCAGATACACAATCTCCTCAGCAGAAAAATACTAAAACACATCACCGAGGGAATGAACCCCGTTTTATGGAGAAGCAGCTCAATTATCCATTCAACAGAAATAAATGTAACATCGCACGAAGATCTCAATACGGAATCCAGCAGAAGAGCTCGTCACCAAATTATTAAACTAAACAGCAATCTGGAATGATAACAATAATATTGTGAAGAGGTGGAATATGTCCAACAAATTAATATTGAAACTTTATCACATTTTATTCATATTGGATCATATTTCAAAGAGACATCAAACATATTTAAACATTTCGATGGGAAAAGCTGCAGCCATCAGATGCCACCGAAATTAAACATTGCAGGTATCACAAATTGTGAATTCAGTGACAAACTATGTTCTGAACGAACGGCGTAAACCGTGCCTTAGTTTAATCTGGAATTATCATTTGAGATTTTTTTTAAAAACTGCAATAAATCTTGCCTGAGTTCTGCCTGCAATCATGCGTCAAGCAGTTTCAAACGTGTTGAATGTTTGTATTCAATCACAAAGAGTGTAACTGCTCAGTGTCACCGAGTGTAAACAATGCAGAAGCAATACAGAAACACCAAATAATTTCACACATTTTACTTATTCAAAGTCACCCAGACACACAACCACCTCACCACAAAAAAACACATCACTGAGGGACTGAACCCCATTTCATGCAGAAGCAGCTCAATTCCACAAATACTTTCAACAGAACCAAATGTAAAATTGACAGAGAATCTCAATATAAAATCCAGCCAATCTGTTAATGACAAACCCAATTAATAATTAAATGGACAGAAATATGCCACAACAACACGAGATTTGTGAGCAGACGGAACATGATCACTAAATTAATACAGCAATTTTAACATATTTTGTTAATATTGGGTTACATTTCAAACACTTGTGCAGTAGATGGTACAACTCGCAGCTATTTGATGTCACCGAGCTTAAACATTGCAGAAACGCATAACTGTTTAACAGAAGTTCGGTATTTACAGTAACCCAGCCACACAATGCCCTCAACAGATAAACACCAAATCACAGCAACCAGAGATTAAATAACTTAGCAGCACCTATTGTCAAGAAGCAGCAGAACTTTTCAACCCTTTCAGCAAAATCACATGGACCATTGCAAAATATCTCAATAAAAAATCCACCAAACCCACATTTCAATTAGTTAATGAATTACTAAAATAGGAAATAAAATAAAACAAAGGCTCAAGTGAAGCAGTTGCTCAATAAGTGCACGGTTCTTACCTGCAGTCACCGTCACCGTGGTCCCTTGTCCCCAGGATGGGAAGTGTCACTGTGTTACATTCTCTGGGCTGCACCATACATTAACATGCTCTAAACACAATAGACCATTATTTTAAATATTCACAAAGCACAAGGCAAGTAAATCAATGAAGCTTCAAAAAATTATATTTGTATTTGTGGATGCCTTTCGCTCTTCATAAATGACCCTAATGATTTATATTTCACAGAGTAACACATGAACATGTTATTGAAAACAACAACTGATAATCGAACAATTATCATCGAGTTTGCATTTTAATTCTTGCCATTCGGGCAATGCTGATCATCGAGAGTACTATACTGAAATTATAGTTGGATTATAGAAGTGACACTGATCCAGCCTCAATCAGTAAGTGCTGAGAGGGGTTTTTGTATTGACGGTAACAGCTGTGCCTGCCAGTTCGACCCAACATATCACAGTGACACACACCCGCACAAAAACTGCACTCACTCTCTGTTCAGTCCTGCCGCTCACTATTCACTTCAAATAGAACGTTATTTCTGATCTCATTTATCAGTTAGGCAGCAGTTTATCGATCACAAAGTCAGAAATATTAAAATAAGCATTATTTGCAGGTCTGGAAGTGTTGAAAGTGTCAATAGTAAATATAACCACAGCCACAGTCCAACCCCGTTTTCTATGTTTGTCTGTTACGTTTTACCGTTACATTTTCGCTGTGTTAGTTTGGTAAGAATCAGCTAGTTGTCTGGTTCAGATCATTGCAGTTAATATTACATGTACAAGAGGTACTGAATTTCAGGTTGTGTTGGAAGTTGTTAAATTCCTTCTCGAACTGTTCTTGTCCGGGGGCAGCCCTGGTCCCTATCGCTGGGATATGTACAGTAATAGATGGCGGTGTCTTCGTTCGTCAGACCAGTCATGTCCAAAGCGAAGGTATTACTTGAAAGGTCTTTGGACGCTGTAAATCGATACTGAATCCCTGGGGAGTAATTGTTGCTCGATGAACTTGTGTAGTCAAGGAGCCAGTCCAACCCCTGTCCGGGAATCTTTCGGATCCAGTTCATCCAGTCGCTGTCAAGATTGAACCCACTGGTTTTACAGGTCAGTCTCAGGGAGCCTCCGGGACGCCCGGTCGCTACCTCTGGCTGAGTCAACACAACCTGCGACTGGACTCCTGTAAAAATATATCAAAATCCCCAAAGATTAATCCTGGCGAAATGATTGCTGAATCTGGAACATTTCAGAGATTGGTTAACAGTGGCTAACAGTGAGAGTCTTGGACAATAAAAACTACTCACTGGATAAGAAAGCCAGCAACAAACTGAGAGAAATCGCCGACCTCATCCTTCTGGTCATATGGAGGAAATGGTTATGTCAGGAACTCAGTGAACAAACCAGCTCCCGGACTGTTGGTTTCCGGTCCCAGTGAGCGGCATTTAAATACCCGGCAGCAGGGGGCGGCATTCCAGGCGCCGCCTGTTGATTCCCTGCTGCAGGCGGCGACTGGATCCAGGTCCCACCTTCCACACCCCCAACAGAATGGACTCCGAGATTTACAATAGTTTGATATTAAAATTGACATTTTATCTGCATCGGGATATTTGTTGGGCTGAATGGATTCATTGTGTGAAATGATGATATTGCAGTTCATCATCTCTTCATAAAATAGACTAATTCCGTTGTAAATATAGTTATTTTATTTCCACGGCTCTCAGCAGAAGACGAAATTGAAAATGATTAAATTACAGTTTCAGAGGGTAATTCCAGGTCTCCATCACATGACAATAATAAAGCATAATTTATCAGTGGGAATTGTTATCGATTTCTGAAACTAAATGTGGGGATGAACAAAGTGATTCTATTTACAGTGTGGATGGCTATCACTGTGCGATTTGGGTTTGGAGATAAGAACGAACTCCTCGCATTACACAATGTCTCCTGACTATCCTCAAAATACCCGTAAGCCTCAGGCAGTCCTCTGAAGATTAGCTGCAAAAGAAACCCGCTTGTCTGATAATTAAGCACTGATAATTAGAACATTACACAATGTCTCCTGACTATCCTCAAAATAACTGTAAGCCTCAGGCAGTCCTCTGAAGATTAGCTGCAAAAGAAACCCGCTTGTCTGATAATTAAGCAGTGAGCTAATGGAGAAACAGAAAATCGGCATCGACTTTAGAGAGAAGTTAATGAATCAGAACGGACAGGGCTACGAGTAGAGGTATCTTCCAGCACACACATCATTGCAGCCCATTTTATTGGCCACCGGTTGTCGACCATTCACTGTTCTTGGGAACACAGGGTATCAGGACTTTGCAGCACATTACACAATATCACAAGAATGAATGGTTTTATCTACCACTGAATCAGTTAGAAACTAATCATTTCTGCACTCGTTGGCATCTGTGAGAGCGACTGTTAAACAAACGAAATCAGATTAAACTGTACAACAGAACACGGTGCTCATCAGGTATAAGTGACGTGCCGTTTACATGAGGAGCAGAACTTTCTGAATATTCCAAGAATCCCCGCTGTTCAAGGCAATTTTATGATTTTCTTATAATTTTATTTCTTTTCATTTTTTGCTATTACACCGATCTCATTACACTAACGGATTGTGACCATTAACATCTCTTTCTCGCATTTCATCAAGTTGTTGACAAACAGACATTAATCATTAGAATGACATTTAATTGAAAGTTACACAAATTAAATGTCATCTAGTCACTCTGCTGTTTTCTGAACTAGTTAATCACAGAATGAACAGGATATTCATTGAAAATATTTGTTTAGAAGACATTTAAAATATTTTCTGAACTAGTTAATCACAGAATGAGCAGGATATTCATTGAAAATATTTGTTTAGAAGACATTTAAAATATTTTCTGAACTAGTTAATCCCAGAATGAACAGGATATTCATTGAAAATATTTGTTTAGAAGACATTTAAAATGTGCCTTTCTGCGATAATGAAAAATGTATTGCTTAAATGTTTGAATCCCATTTTCCCCACTCACATTCATGGCAATCTGTCCCACACAGTATTTGGCAACAATCCAGCCTGCTGTCAAACGCCCGATGTTATTTTTAGGAAACATCTGGTAGTGTTTGTGCAGGAGTTCAAAAATCTGTTTCCTCTGTACTGATCGCGTGGCTGCAAGCAAACTTCAATCTATTACCATTGTCAATGAGACCTATTTATAAACTAATCTACCCAGCAACAGTACTGAAGACAATTTAATTTTTAAAGTTAAAAACCTATTGTTCTCATCTATCAGGAAAGGGCAAGTATGCAGCTTCTCTAACACCTTATTATCAACAAGGATGATCTATCGAACACATCATGGACATTGCGATGGATGGATAGAAAGAAATATAGATGCACTGAGAGATAGCTCAGGGGATATATTTTGTAATGCATAAACATGTATGTTTATGTTTTATTTCTGCTTGTTCTTACCTGGGACGTGGGAGTTGCAGCCAAGACCAGAATTTGCTGCCTGTCCCTAATTTCCTTTGAATTGATTGGCTTGCTTGGCCATGTCAGAAGAGATTGAAAAGTCAAGCACGTTACGATCTGTCTGGAGCCGCATCTTGATGAGGCCTGCGAGTGATGGCAGATTTCCTTCACTGATGAATTACAACTGATACCTTGGTCACCATTAGTATGTATTCCAGATTTATTCATTGAATTGAAGTACCACCAGCTGCCATGGTGATATATAAACCCGTGCCCTCATGACATTGGCGATGCCTCTGGATTACTTTTACGCTGACATTACTATTATGCCAGTACCTTTCCAAAAAAAGGGATTGTGTTAATTTAGGAATATATGGTACTTGGATGTATGTACATTTTGATTGAAGAATCAGTGAATGGGTTGAATGAAGCACCAATAGATGGTCATGAAAGATATGTTGTTCTGCAGTTTCATACTTGTGCTTGACTACAA
The DNA here is from genome assembly GCF_964213995.1 of Mustelus asterias. Taxonomy (NCBI): domain Eukaryota; kingdom Metazoa; phylum Chordata; class Chondrichthyes; order Carcharhiniformes; family Triakidae; genus Mustelus; species Mustelus asterias. The sequence continues at coordinate 155,025 of NW_027590120.1, read as the reverse complement.
CATGAATGAAGCAGTTTTCAGTTTTTTCCAGTGATGTGAGTTTAATACCTTGAATCTCTCGAGATCTTCTGGGTGAAATCCATTCCTCGTGTCATGGTTCAGGTTAGAAACTTCAAAGTGTTTTCTGAAACCCGCCTGAATTATAAGTGTTGTGTCTTGAATTTGGCCAGGATAAGCGTGAGATGTTTCACTTCAGGTATGATCCAAATGACCCAGTATGGAGCTTCTATCGAACAAATGTATTTACAAATATAGTTAGCATGTATGGCAATAAAATTAGCAAGGACTTTTATCCATTACAAACACGAAACAAAGCAACTACTATAATGTATAACTCTTAATGAATATCTCTATTGTGTTCCAATTAAAATCAAAACCAATAGACAACAAAAGCTCTTTTCACAGATTTAACACAGCACAGACGAATGTTCACTTGATACTGGGATCGTTTCTTTTCCTTATGAGACTGCAGCCAAATATTCCTGAGACTCAGAGCAGTTTGCAAACAAGATGGATTTGCAAGACATCTGAGATATACTGGCCCACCCCCAAAACAGCAGACTTCAGGAAAGCAGTATCTTGTTTTCAGCTGAACTACAGAATGTGCAAAATACAAAATAAACAAACAGGGAGAGAGAAGAACATGATGCTTTTAACACTCGATTTCACAAACTGAAACTAAAATGGAATCCCTGTCACCTGTGTTGCCAACAGGTTCGCTCCTCTCACAAGGACATCACCTAAGCCTGTGAGCTGCAGAGATCGTGATTTAAAAAAAAACACCTCTTAACGGAGAACTGACGTCACACTAAGTTATCGGAAACTAACAAGCTGAACCTCAGTAAGAGGAGAAGGTTTTGCTGTGGTACTTATGGTTCTTTTCTCTGGTGATGATGAATCTTCATATCCAAGATAGAAAGAGGGAACAGGATTTGGTTGAGGATGAAGGATTGCAATATTTTGTACATGTGGTCTATTCAAGCACAATAAATCCCTCAAAATACCATCACCCAATTTAGTGAAGGCAACAGGCTCAAAACTTAACAACGTGGGAACAGAAATATACTGAAATTCAATGGACAGCTACAAGTGTTAAATTACTTTCCAAAGTAGTGCAACAATGAATCGGGGTTTTAAGATTCTGCAACTTCCCATTAGGTTCAGATAGTCTAATTTAGTCTGTCACAAAACAAATCATCACACACTCCAGTTGTATGTCAGTAGTTTCTGTGTGATGATGGGGTGATTACTTGTCAATAAAGCACAGAGGCTGCTGGGTAGCTGCTCACTTTCCTCGGTGTGGTTTAATTCCACTTCCCACTGAATTCTGGGACAGCTTTGATTCCTTGTTGACAGAAAGGCAATGACCCCAACTATCTTTCAGGTGGAATTACGAACCAACAAGTTCTCCAAGCAACATGTTTGCTGAGCTGGAAATTAAAGTTTCCATTGTCTCCAAACAACGCATGGTCAACATTACTCCCTTGAACCAAGTTGAACTAAAATACATGTTGTTCTCACTGTAAAGACGGAGGGTGAGGGGTGACCTAATAGAGGTGTCTAAAATTATGAAAGGCATAGATAGGGTGAGCGGTGGGAAGCTTTGCCCCAGATCGGTGGTGACGTTCACGAGGGGTCATAGGTTCAAGGTGAGGCGTGGGGGGGGGGGGGGGAGGTTTAACACGGATATCAGAAGGACGTACTTTACACAGAGGGTGGTGGGGGCCTGGAATGCGCCGCCTGGCAAGGTGGTGGAGGCGGACACACTGGGAACGTTTAAGACTTATCTAGATAGCCACATGAACAGAGTGGGAATGGAGGGATACAAAAGAATGGTCTAGTTTGGACCAGGGAGCGGCGCGGGCTTGGAGGGCCGAAGGGCCTGTTCCTGTGCTGTATTGTTCTTTGTTCTTTGTTCTTTATGACCAGAAATTGAGGCACTTTGCTGTGGTGCTGATCGTAACCTGCATTATTCAGCAATGTATACCTGAAATTATTCGCACCTTAAATTTTGGCACCTCCCGCAGAAAGCGATGTGGTATTACATTTGCATAAGTGGATTATTAATACAGTAATATCATAAATCATATCTGACAGCGACATTTTTACAGTAGTTGCAATTGCAGAGTTTGGCCAGCAGATGAAATTGAAATATTGATGGTTCACATTGCATGAAACAGATATTGCCTCAATTAATGCTGCACTGCAAACTGTGTCTGTTTATGTTATATTGGGATTCATCTGTATTTATTGTAGAAAAGATCTCGTTTCTAGGGGTTAAAATTGCACTGTATCCTGTTTCAATTAATATTGCACCAGTGCATTGCTATGACTAGGAGCTGCCTCTGCAGTCCTGACAAATCCAGTCCAAGAAAGATTTGTGCTCTGAAATTAGATGTGCCCCAACCATTCTGCTCAAGTGCAACTAAAATACTGGCATTTCGTCAACAATGTGTATAATTGTCAGACATGCCCTGTCACAAAAGGCAGGACACATCTAACCTGGCCAATTACCGCCCCATCAATCCTTGCTTGATCAACGTAATGGGAAGTTTGAAGCATCATCCTATCAAGTAGCTTTGACTCAGCAATAATCCGCTCAACGATGCTCGGCGTCGGTCCCACCAGGAACACTCCGTTCCAGAAAACATTTAATTCTAATCCAAATATGAAGGAAATGTTTAAATTAAAGAGGTGAAGTGAGGCTGCCTGCCTTTGACATCAACATAGCATTTGGCCAATTGTGGCATCTTGGTGCCCGGGCAAAATTGCAGTTCTACTCCATAGGGCTGTTTGTGATGGAGGATGCAAAGAAGTATCTTTCCCTATTTCGCTTGCCCTTGTTAGTCTCGAGGTCACGGATATGGAAGGTGCTGTGGAAGAAGTCTCAAAGAACAAAGAACAATACAGCACAGGAACAGGCCCTTCGGCCCTCCAAGCCCGTGCCGCTCCCTGGTCCAAACTAGACCATTCTTTTGTATCCCTCCATTCCCACTCCGTTCATATGGCTATCTAGATAAGTCTTAAACGTTCCCAGTGTGTCCGCCTCCACCACCTTGCCTGGCAGCGCATTCCAGGCCCCCACCACCCTCTGTGTAAAATATGTCCTTCTGATATCTGTATGAAACCTCCCCCCCTTCACCTTGAACCTATGACCCCTCGTGAACGTCACCACCGACCTGGGGCAAAGCTTCCCACCGTTCTCCCTATCTATGCCTTTCATAATTTTATACACCTCTATTAAGTCTCCCCTCGTCCTCCGTCTTTCCAGGGAGAGCAACCCCAGTTTACCCAAACTCTCCTCATAACTAAGCCCCTCCATACCAGGCAACATCCTGGTAAACCTCCTCTCTACTCTCTCCAAAGCCTCCACGTCCTTCTGGTAGTGTGGTGACCAGAACTGGACGCAGTATTCCAAATGCGGCCGAACCAACGTTCTATACATCTGCAACATCAGACCCCAACTTTTATACTCTATGCCCCGTCCTATAAAGGCAAGCATGCCATATGCCTTCTTCACCACCTTCTCCACCTGTGACGTCACCTTCAAGTATCTGTGGACTTGCACATCCAGGTCCCTCTGCGTATCTACAACCTTTATGGTTCTGCCATTTATCGTATAGCTCCTCCCTACATTATTTCTACCAAAATGCATCACTTCGCATTGATCAGGATTGAACTCCACCTGCCATTTCTTTGCCCAAATTTCCAGCCTATCTATATCCTTCTGTAGCCTCTGACAATGCTCCTCACTATCTGCAAGTCCTGCCAATTTTGTGTCGTCCGCAAACTTACTGATCACCCAGTTACACCTTCTTCCAGATCGTTTATATAAATCACAAACAGCAGAGGTCCCAATACAGAGCCCTGCGGAACATCACTAAAAAACACCACTAAAAAATCCGAAAGCTTGTGTGGCTTTTACTACCAAATAAACCTGTTGGACTTTAACCTGGTGTTGTTAAACTTCTTACTGTGTTTACCCCAGTCCAACGCCGGCATCTCCACATCATGAACACCACTAGTCACAGGCCTCCAGCCGGAAAAAGACTCTTCCACTACCACCCTCTGTCTTCTGTGACCTCGGCGAGTTGCTGTGTGCATCTTGTCGATGTTACAAAAGGCAGCTAATATGTGTCCGTCGTGAAGGGAAAGAATGTTGCTGCAACAGCAGGAGCTATCTCAATTTCTGATGTCATTGTCCTCTGTTTACGTTACACTATTTTATTCCCTTGCTGTATTTAACTAGACGCCGACAATAGCATTTTGATTGTACAATTTGAACAGCTGCAAGAACGCCAGAGTGTTTTGGGTTGCAAGTTGGCAAATCTAGAATGTTTGCAAGAAACGTTATGGCGTTTAATTAGACAGCGCTGATCATTGCTCTCGAGAATTTGATATTCTTATGTTCCCTCCGTTTTGCTGCCTTACCTTCATTTTTTCCACCCCATGTCGCGTTCCACGTCATTGCGCATGGTCTCGGGCAGTACTAACTGAGGTCAGGTCCAATTTAATATAAACAGATAAATGGTCGAGCGCAGAACTGAGACCGCATCTAACGTAATACGAACAGAGACAGGTCTTAATTAAATCAAAGTCAGCATATTGTTTACTAAAAACAGAGGTAGAAGGGACCTTGTTTAATATGAACAGAGACATGGTAAGGTGTAATATACACAGAGACAGCGTCTTGTTTAATGTAAACTGAAACACGTTTTAATGTGTTTAAACGTAGGTATAGTCCAATTCAATACTAACAGAGGCAGAGCCGATGTGAAAATAGAAAGAGGAAATGCCTAGTGCAATATGAACAGAGACAGGGCCTTATTTAATATGAAACAGCAGGGAGTTTAGTTAGAGTATGGTAAGCAGAGAGAGGGTCACAAACGAATGCAACATAGAGACACGAGCCCATTGCCTGATCAAACAGTTCCAAGATGTTAGGTAAAGAATGTAAGGCTCCCTCTACATTGCCACATTAAACACTCCCAGGGCAGGTGCAGCACTGGTTATACACAAAGTGAAGCTCACTCTACACTGTCCCATCAAACAGATCTGGAGCACGTGGACTGGTAAGAAACTCAAACATAGTGAAGGTATGCAGACCAGGAGCTCTAGACTAGGTAAACGTCCTTTGCACTCTTCCTTCAGAGAGTTTCAAGGCAGGTTTGCACTGATGGTAGGTACAGGGTAATGCCCCCTCTACACTATCCCACTATACAAACGCAGATCAGGTACAACAGTGATTAAATACAGATTAAATCTCCCGTTACACAATTATATCAAATATTCGCAGAGAAGCTGCAGGGAAGGTTAGATGGAAAGTAAACATTCCCCTACACTGCCCGATCAATTACTCCAAGGGTTGCGACGGCACGGTTTAGATACAGGGTAAGTTCCTTCGGTACTGCCACATAACGTCATCATCATTATTTACTGCCCAGATGAGATACAAATGGAAATGTCAGCTACCGTCTTATCAAACACTCCAAGGTCATTGAATGCTCAAGAGATCATTGAGAAGAATGCTCCCTCTATGGGTTCCAAATCACTAAATTACATCTTTTTGGAGGCCGATGACTCAGGTGAAAGAATACATTGGGTAGACATTGACTTTATATTGTAGAGTGAAGATAATGACCGATCATGGAGAGACAAGACACAGAACCAGACAGGAGAAAGACAGAGAGAGAGATGAAACACAGGAAATCTCGACAAACAAAATTGCTGTGTCATTATATTTCTAGATTAGAGGGAATCTTCCCTAATTCTGAACATAGATATAATAATGACGTCTTTCTCGTTTAATTGTTTCTCTCTATTTCTGTGCCATTTTGGTGGCGAAATTTTTGTTGTGTTTTTCTCATATAACTGATGAAGAAAACAATGTCCAAAGACAATCACTTCTGGAATCCGTTGATTGATTTGTTTCCAAATGTTAACACTTGAAAATGATATTTTGAAAGCTCTGAACTTTCTGCAATTATAGTCACTCCTCTGCCTCGTGTTTTAATTTGCTTCATTTACGTAGATAAAATCGTCAATTAAGTTGACATCCAGTGGGATACCAGACTGTTCAAAGATGCTTTATTGAATGTGTCATCAGAGCTTTCAGACAGGAGAAAGGCACAGAGGTGAAACACAGAAAATCTCCACAAACAAAATATAATTGTCATTATACTTCTAGATGAGATAGAATCTTCCCTAATTCTAAACATAGATCTAATAATGACGTTTTTCTCGTTTAATTGTTTGTCTCTATTTCTGTGCCGTTTTAGTGGCGAAACTTTTGTTGTGTTTTTGTCACCCCACATTCTAATCGGGGATTTCTATTTCTGTGTTTATTTACATAAAAACCTCACATGGCAGCAAAATCAGATAAGCAGTCACTTATTGATCATTTGCAACTCAAAATAGCAGTTTATTTTAAGAAGATTAGCAGTTGGTTCAAAATGAATGGAAACTTCTTGAAGATCCATTACACCAGATGCTGTTTAATTCAAATAAAACTGCATTCCAATTAAGAATTAGCTGTGAATGCTCTGATGTCACAATCAATAAAGCATTTTTGAACGATCTGGTATCCCACAAGATTTCAATTTAATTGACGATTTTATTTACTAAAACGAAGTAAATTAAAATATGAAGAGAATGCGTGACAATAAGTGCATTAAACTCAGAGGTTTCAATACTTCAAACTTGCATTTTTAAATGTTAACATTTGGAAATAGCTTGCATATATAAAACTTGTTTTCCCGAACTCAAATCGGCCCAAAGCACTTAAGGCACACCGATGTACTTATGCTGAATTTACGCACGACTGTAATTTTGAAAATTCAGCACTTAATTTGTATATAGCAAGCTCCCACAGTCCGAGATGTGATAAATGACCAGTGAATTTGTAATTTTTGTTGAAGAATGAATATTGGTTCAGGATACTGGGGAAATAGAACAAGAACAAAGAACAAAGAACAATACAGCACAGGAACAGGCCCTTCGGCCCTCCAAGCCCGCGCCGCTACCCGGTCCAGGATTGAATCCTGAATCCAGGATCCCCGCCCAATTTTCCAGCCTATCTACATCCTAATATCCTATCCACCGAGCTGTCCCTCACAGCTACGATGCTTTGTTCATCACAACCTATTAACTCACCCCCACCCCCCCATTCCAGACCATGTGATCTCCAGGGAGAGGCGAAAACCCAGAGTGAAAACCCCAGGGCCAATATGGGGAAAAAAAAATCTGGGAAATTCCTCTCCGAACCCCTGAGGCGATCGAAACGAGTCCAGGAGATCACACTGGCCCTGGTCAGAAAATGCTTCCCAAACCTATTCATTTCCACTTCTGCTTTACGAACACCATCTGAATTCCCTGCCCCCGAGACAGGTTCCCAACTATCCGCAGTTTCGCTCTGTACTGGCACCAGCAAGATGATCGACCGCAAACTTACTGATCACCCCAGTTACTCCTTCTTCCAGATCATTTATATAAATCACAAACAGCAGAGGTCCCAATACAGAGCCCTGCGGAACACCACTAGTCACAGGCCTCCAGCCGGAAAAAGACCCTTCCACTACCACCCTCTGTCTTCTATGACCAAGCCAGTTCTCCACCCATCTAGCCACCTCCCCCTTTATCCCATGAGATCCAACCTTTTTCACTAGCCTACCATGAGGGACTTTGTCAAACGCTTTACTAAAGTCCATATAGACAACATCCACGGCCCTTCCTTCGTCAACCATTCTGGTCACTTCTTCAAAAAACACCACCAGGTTAGTGAGGCATGACCTCCCTCTCACAAAACCATGCTGACTATCGTTAATGAGTTTATTCCTTTCTAAATGCGCATACATCCTATCTCTAAGAATCTTCTCCAACAACTTCCCCACCACGGACGTCAAGCTCACCGGCCTATAATTACCCGGGTTATCCTTCCAACCCTTCTTAAATAACGGGATCACATTAGCTATCCTCCAATCCTCTGGGACCTCACCTGCGTCCAGTGACGAGACAAAGATTTGCGTCAGAGGCCCAACAATTTCACCTCTCGTCTCCCTGAGCAGCCTTGGATAGATTCCATCAGGCCCTGGGGATTTGTCAGTCTTTATATTCTCTAACAAACCTAACACTTCCTCCTTTGTAATGGAGATTTTCTCCAACGGTTCAACACTCCCCTCCGAGACACTCCCAGTCAACACATCCCTCTCCTTTGTGAATACCGACGCAAAGTATTTATTTAGGATCTCCCCTACTTCTTTGGGCTCCAAGCATAAGGCCCCACTTTTGTCCCTGAGAGGTCCGATTTTTTCCCTAACAACCCTTTTGTTCCTAACGTATGAATAAAATGCCTTGGGATTCTCCTTAATCCTGTCTGCCAAGAACATTTCGTGACCCCTTTTTGCTCTTCTAATTCCCCGTTTGAGTACTTTCCTACTTTCTTTGTACTCCTCCAGAGCTCCCTCCGTTTTTAGCTGCTTGGACCTAACATACGCCTCTCTTTTCTTTTTGACCAGTCCCTCAATTTCCCTGGTTATCCACGGTTCTCTAATCCTACCCTTCCTATCCTTCTTTTTTACAGGCACATGCTTGTCCTGTAGCCCTAACAACCGTTCCTTAAAAGACTGCCACATACCAGATGTGGATTTTCCCTCAAACAGCCTCTCCCAATCAAGAACTGCCAATTTCTGCCTGATCCCACTAAAGTTAGCCTTCCCCCAATCCAACACCTTACCTTTGGGACACCACTCATCCTTTTCCATCACTATCCTAAAGCTAACAGAATTGTGGTCACTATTTGCCACATGTTCCCCTACCGAAACTTTGAAGACCTGACCGGGCTCATTCCCCAGTACCAGGTCCAGTATAGACCCCTCTCTAGTCGGACTGTCTACATATTGTTCCAACGAAGCCTCCTGTACACATTTTACAAATTCCTCCCCATCCAGAGTCCCTGCCCTCAGCGATTTCCAGTCTATACCAGGGAAATTGAAGTCTCCCACTACAACAACCCTATTTTTCCTGCAACTATCCAGTATCTCCTGACATATCCATTCTTCCACTTCCCTTGGGCTGTTGGGGGGCCTGTAGTACACCCCCAACATAGTGACTGCGCCTTTCCTGTTTCTAAGCTCCACCCAGAGTGACTCGTTACACGACCCCTCTGAATTGTCCTCCCTCTGCACCGCTGTAATATGCTCTCCAACTAATACCGCTACTCCCCCACCTCTTTTGGCCCCTCCTCTGTCTCGCCTAAAACACTTGTACCCCGGAATATTCAGCTGCCAGTCCTGTCCCTCTTTCAACCAAGTCTCTGTCACCGCAACCACATCCACATTCCTCGTGCGCATTAAGGCCCCAAGTTCGTCTGTCTTACCTGCTACGCTCCTTGCATTGAAGTATAAGCACTCCAGACCTCCAGGCCCAGTGAGGTCGTCCTCCCCCAGAGTGCTCTTCTTCTTTGCCAGCCTTGTCCCAGCCCCAAGCTCGTCCCCAGCCTCCACACCTGTAGACCTAATATTTTGATCCTCACCCCCCTGCCATACTAGTTTAAACTAGTGTCAAACAAATTTGTCCTGCTTTTTAGAATTATATCAGTGAGACTGTGTACCCGGTCATCAACCCGAAATGTGAATCTGCTTCTCTCTCTCTGCAAATGCCGACTGACGTGCTGAGTTGCATTTTTGTTGTTTTTTCGTTTTGCGAAATCTGTAGTACTTTGCACTGTTTTGCTCATTCCCTGGATCTCGACATCACTGACAAAGTCAGCATTAAAAGCCCGTCTTGAGAAGGTGGTTGTGAACCACCTTTATGAAAACCTGCCCTCTAGTCGGTTTTATTATTGTTTGACTTTCTACAGCAGGCTTGATATAGCTGAATGGCTCTTTCTACTATTTCAGAGGAACTGTGGAACTGGAGAGACATGTGGGACAGACAGGGTAAACATAGGAACTTATAAAATGTGAACAGGAGTGGGCCACTGGGTCCTTCGAGCCAGCGCCTCCATTCAACATGATCATGGCTCATCCTCTATCTCAAGGCCACATTCCTGATTTCTGCCCACAGCCCATCATAACATTAAAATCCAAACAGACTATCTCTTTCTTGTTTATATTCAGTCAATTGACATCAATAGCCTTCTATTCTGGAGCATTCCTCAGGTTCACTCCTCCGATAATGAATCAGACAGTGTCAGTTCTTACTTTACGATAAAAAGCCCCTGATAGAGAGACAGAGCGAGCTCGGTGAATAGATGGATATTACCTTTAAAAAATGGGTCTGTGGGTGAAAGGGACAATTATTTTTGGTTGGAGGAATATGCGTCGAGTTGTGAGGTGCTGTGTAAAATATCTAATTGTTCTCGTATTGTGCGTAATATTTTGTTGAAAGACGGGTGATTCCCGTAATATTCTCTTATTCAAAAGAAATTGAGGAACAAAAACAAACGTGCAAAGTTGCACTGCAAATAGACACTGAGGGGCAATTTAGCATGACCAATCCACTTAAGCTGCACCTCTTTGGGCTGCGGGAGGCAACTAAAGAGACTTTGTGCCTGAAAAGATAAATCACAAAAATCTCATCAGAGGAAAATTCAGTGCTAGAAACAGATTACTTCACACACTTAATCTGTCGCCTCGCTTTCTCTCACAAAACACCAAACACACTTAAAACTTTCTATTTTAGAATACCTCTGTGGGCCAAATCGTTGGTTGAATTTGCCCTCTTTTCTCCCAATCATTATGTCCTTTCAGTTGATGCGTTAACACCCAAATATTGTTATTTCTGTTTTTGTTTCAACTGGGAATGGAGGTGAATGTCATGCTGAGACTGGCAGCAATATTTGTGGTTGCTTTTGATGCTGTCAGAGCGAAGTCACCCTCACAGGCCAGAAGACTGTTCACGGTGATAACATCAAACTGACGCCGCCTGTTCTATTCTCAGGTAATACAACTTCCTGTTTCTATGCTGCCGGTTCCAAACCGCACATCTCACGTCTGAGCAGAAAATAAATCCAGGGACCACAATCTGGTGACAACATCTGGCAATGCGGCCTATATCTGTCTACAGAGTCAGGGCAGAGTCACACAGATCACATTGTAGTGACATTTACAAATAAGCCTGTTGTGATCTGTTCAGAGCTTCCATTCCAGGACGTAACCGGATGTTCAGTGGATCAGTCACTGAGCTCCCTCTGTTCTCTGAAGCCGGGAAATGATAGCTTGCTCCCTTTCATTGTTTTAACATCCTTTCTCTATCTATCCCTGCTCTTTATTGAGACTGAATAAAATCGTATATTTATACAGCTGACGTATTGTGCTAATCCTGTCTTTCGACGGAACTTGAGTGTGTATGCGGATAATTGCCAGGGACCATTCAGAAATTGATTACTATTTACAATCCATCGCTTTGAGCAGAGTAACACGAGATTGAACTTGTTTCGGAAAAGCAGAATTACCTTAAATTTTTGTTGCACTATTTTTTGCTCCCATAAGGTTTTGATGTTTTAACTTCTGAGTCATCAAATGTCCTCAGCTGAATATTTAAACCCTCGCTTGTACAAGCTGCTGGTTCTGACATTGATCTGTCTGTGTAAGTAGCGAACTATGGTAAGAATGAGAGAGAACATATGATTTTCTGTTCCTCTGACAGATTCACCGTTTTCACCTCAAATATCAAAAATGTCTAGAGTCTGCCATGATAGTCCTCCCCTTGAGAATATCAGTCGTTTGTCAGGCGGAGTCAGTCATTTCTGCGTTTTTTAAATCGTGTTTCCACTCCGTGTTTGCCACACAAATTCCTGGGTCACTCACAATGACTCAGAAACCTGCGATAAGGCTCTAAGAATCATTGCTTTCTTATGTTAAGCACCAGTATTTCCACAAGCCCGCAGTTTCTGCTAAACGGGTAATTCAAATTCCAATACTCTAATTCTTTACGATTATTGTTCAAAACGTTACCTAATCAGTTCTGAATAAGGATCTATCTCTGGTTTGGTATATTTGACTCCTCCCAGTTACAATTAGACAAAATGTTTTTTTTTCTGGAACGATCACACAAATAACTTTACTGTTTATTCTAATGTTAGAGCAGGTATTTCTTGTTCCAATATTTGTTTATGTTACTCTCACGGGCAGTTTATTGTATCATTGCGCTGGCATATCTGTCTATATTCATCATTTATGGGTTGCGGGCGGTGCTGGGAATGGTCAGCATCGTTGCTCATCTCTAATTTCCCCAGAGAAAGTGGTCACAGAAGTCATAAAAACCCTACAGTGCAGAAAGAGGCCATTTGGCCCATCGAGTCTGCACCGACCACAATCCCACCCAGGCACGACTCCCATACCACTACATATTTACCTGCTAATCCCTCTAACCTACGCATCTCAGGACACTAAGGGACAACTTTAGCATGGCCAATCAACCTAACCCGCACATCTTTGGACTGTGGGAGGAAACCGGAGCACCCGGAGGAAACCCACACAGACACGAGTAGAATGTGCAAACTCCACACAGACAGAGGCCCAAGCCGGGAATCGAACCCAGGTCCCTGGAGCTGTGAAGCAGCAATGCTAACCACTGTGCTACCGTGCCGCCCTTGTGATGAGTGACGAGTTGCCGTCTTAAACCGTTGCAGTGCATGTTCACCAGCCCCGACCGCTGTGTATATTACAGAAGGCCTGGTCTCTCTTTATGATGCACCTGATCTTGACTCATTTCATATTAGATTTTCTCGACTGTACAATCCACAGGGCGTCGAATCAGTCCAATATATTAAGGGTGATGATCATGCAATTGGTGAAGGTAACGGTTAAGTATCTCCCGTGTCTGCGTGGGTTTCCTCCCACAGTTTGAAAGACGTGCTGGTTACGTGCATTGAAGCGAACAGGAGAATTTCACAGCAACTTCATTGCAGTGTTAATGTGAGCCTGACTTGTGACGAATCAATGAACTTTAACATTAACTTCTTAAACAGAAATATTGAACATTCTCTGGAGAGCAGCAGATGTTTCAATCCTTTTCATCAATAGGGATATGAAGTCTGCGAATTACAGGTGTATTTATCTCCTGTCAGTTATAGGCCCAGGTTCATTTTTGCCATAATTTTCACAAATCAGCACACATTTGAGTGTTATTTCAGAAGTGTAAGTGAAACGCCTAGATGATCATTTGTCAGTAATCTGCTCGTCATTATCTGTCTGTATAGCGTGCAAGAAACAATACTTTTCACTGTCTGTTAATGTGACAATAATAAATCAAAGCAAATCAAAGACATGAGCTAGTGTGATATCAACAAAGACATAGTCAAGAGGAATTAAATGTAGGCAGTGCCGAGTACAATAATAATTGAGATAATGTGTAAAACAAACAGGGGCATGGTCCAGCCCAATAGTGACGGTGATGGCATGCAGCATCATAAAACTGACACAGGGCTTAATGTAGTTTTATCTGATTCCAGGCATGGTGCAATATAAATGTGATTTAATCCATTTTACAACTGATCGCTAAAGACAGATATGTCAACACTGAGAACGAAATAGACAATCTGAAATCACTTTATAAACAAGGGTGCACCACAGAATGGTTATCGGTAAATAGTTACAGCGTTAAATAATCTTCAATTGAAATACATGAACTGAATGGCATTTTCATACAATCACAGAGGGTCGAAATTGTTTGAAGGTTATCACTGTGACAATTGAGTAGAAATTGCTAAAAGAAAAAATAATTTTCTCCAGGCCTGCTGAGATTTTCCAGCATTTTCTGTTTTTGTTTCAGATTCCAGCACAGCAGTAATTTGTTTTTTTTATCATTTTTTCCAAAGTGGGTCATTAGAAAAGAGAATAGTTCAAGTAAGTAAGCTCTCAAATATCTAAGGCGAGAACTGATGTGATATTTCACGGACATAGATCCATAGAACCCTAAAGTGCTGAAAGAGGCCATCTGGCCCACTGCGTCTGCATTCCACTTAGGCCCTCCTCTTTGTCCGATCCCTTAAACCCCGTGCATTTAAAATGGTCGATACAAATAACCTGCATATCTTTCGACTGTAAGGGGCAATTTAGCATGGCTAATACAGTGATCATAGTCAGTTTTAATATCAACGAAGGACAGGCTTTTGTGCAATAATACAGAGAAAGGACTGCGTGCAGCAGTTATTGATACCGCACCTGTAATAAAATGAAGGGAGATTGGGTCCAGTTCAGTAATTGCCGAAAGAGGGTCGAGCGTAATAATAGCGTGCATTGTTTTGTAATATAAACAGAGAAAATGGCCACTATAATATCAACTGAGACAGGCTCTAGTATAATATAAACTGAGATATGCACCAAAGTAATATAAACAGAGACATGGACAAGGACAGGTGGTTGGAGAAATGTTGGCGATTGTAAAACTCCATATCTCAATTGTCACTTCACAAGACCCTGTCTCTCCTGATATTGCAACTGCACATAAAAAACATAAGAACACACGAACGAGGAGCAGGAGGAGGCTATCTGGCGCCATCCAACCTGCTCCGCCAATCAATATGATCATGGCTGATGTTTTTGTGAGCTCAGTTCCACTTACCCGCCCGCTCACCATAACCCTTAATTCCTTTACTGATCAAAACTTTATCTATCCTTGCGTTAAAAACATTCAATGAGGTAGCCTCAGCTGCTTCACTGGGCGGGCAGTTCCACAGATTCACAACACTTTGTGTCAAGAAGTTTCTCTTCAACTCAGTCCTAAATCTGCTTCCCCTTATTTTGAGGCTACGCCTCCGAGTTCTAGTTTCACCCGCCAGTGGAAGCAACTTCCCTGCTTCTATCTTATCTGTTCCCTTCATAATCTTATATGCTTCTATGAGATCTTCCCTCATTCTTCTGAATTCCAATGAGTATAGCCCCAGTCTATTCAGTCTCTCCTCATAAGCCAACCCTCTCAACTCCGGAATCAAACCAGTGAATTTCCTCTTCACTCCCTCCAGTGCCAGTATATCCTTTCTCAAGTAAGGAGACCAAAACTGTACACAGTACACCAAGTGTGGCCTCACCAGCACCTTACACAGCTACAACATAACCTCGCTGTTTTTAAATCCCATCCCTCTAGCAAATTCAATTTGCCGTCTTAATTACCTGCTGCACCTGCAAACCAACTCCTTGAGACACCCAGGTCCCTCTGCACAGCAGCATGTTGCAATTTTTTACCATTTAAATGCTAGTCCATTTTGCTGTTATTCCTATCAAAATGGACGACCTCACATTTACCAACATTGTACTCCATCTGCCAGACGCTCGCCTACTCATTTACACTTTCAGCGTCCTCTACACTTTGCTCTTCCACCCATCTTAGTGTCATCTGCGAATTTTGACACACTATACTTGGTCCCCAACTTCAAATCATCGATGTAAATCATAAACAATTGCAGTCCCAACACTGATCCCTGAGGCACACCACTAGTCACTGATCGCCAACCAGAAAAACACCCATTTACCCCCGCCCTTTGCTTTTTGTTAGTTAACCAATCATCTATCCATGCTAATACATTACCCGTAACACCGTGCACCTTTATCTTATGTAGCAGTCTTTGGGGCGGCATCTCCTCAAATGCCTTCTGGAAATCCAGATACACCACATCCACAGGTTTCCCTTGTCCACTGCACATGTAATGTTCTCAAAGAATTCCACCAAATTAGTCAAACATGACCTGCCCTTCATGATCCCAAGCTGCACCTTACCAATGGGACAATTTATAACATGTTACTGTTTGCATCAGGCGAGATTCTGTCTCAGTTATTACACTGCCAGATGGATCACCAGCAACCTGTCCTGATTACCCCATGCCGACATTATAGTTAAGAAAGCCCACCAACGCCTCTACTTTCTCAGAAGACTAAGGAAATTTGGCATGTCAGCTATGACACTCAGCAGCTTTTACAACTGTCACATGGAAAACATTCTTTCTGGTTGTATCACAGCTTGGTATGGCTCCTGCTCTGCCCAAGACCGCAAGCAACTACAAAAGATCGCGAATGTAGCCCAATCCATCACGCAAACCAGCCTCCCAACCGTTGTCTCTGTCTACACTTCCCGCTGCCTCGGCAAAACAGCCAGCATAATTAATGACCCCACACAACCCGGACATTCTCTCTCCCAACTTCTTCCTTCGGGAAAAAAGATACAAAAGTCTGTGGTCACGCACCAACTCAAGAACAGCTTCTTCCCTGCTGCTGTCAGACATTTGAATGGACTTACCTTGCATTAAGTTGACCTTTCTCTACACCCTAACTATGACTGTAACACTACATTCTGTACTCTCTCGTTTCCTTCTTTATGAAGGTAATGTTTTAGTCTGTATAGCGCACAAGAAACAATACTTTTCACTGTATGTTAACACGTGTGACAATAATAAATCAAATCAAATCAAATCAAAGACAAGAGCGAGTGTGATACCAACAAAGATATAGTCAAGAGGAATTAAATGTAGGCAGTGCCGAGTACAATAATAACTGAGATGTGTAAAACAAACAGGGGCGTGGTCCAGCCCAATAATGACGGTGATGTCATCCAGCATCATAAAACTGCCACAGGGCTTAATGTAGTTTTATCTGATTCCACGAACTGTGCAATATAAATAGAGACAAAGTCAGATATGGTAATTTCAGACTAAGGTCTTAGATTAAAATAGCTTTGACATGGACAAGTGCAACTGTGCAAGAACATGACACAGGACAATAATAACAGAGACAGGTTGTTGTTCGGTATAAACAGGAACATGGACTGGTACAACAGTGATTGAGATATTTTCGATGTTAGTACATACGTGACAGGTCCTAGCAATGTAATAACTGAGACCGAGTCTCGTCTAAAGCAAACGGTAACATGTTCAGTTGCATTATCAGGAGAGAAAGGGTCTAGTGAAGTAAAAATTGAGATATGGAGTTTTATAATATTAGCCGAGATGTAATTCACGGTTGTTGCATATCAGCTGAGGCTTCGTTCAGTATAGTAATTACTAGGATTTTGCAGAGTACTGAAACAACTGAAAATTTTTCTCATATAATCAGAAAAATGATTTAGTGTCATATAAACAGAGATTGGGTCCAGTTCAAGATTAGCAGAGACTGAGTCCATTGCAATGATAATTGAGATAATTTGCTTAAGGTGACAACAATCGCGGTTTCACTGCCATCTGGTGGACACACGTTTCTATTGCCGATGTTGTGAAAATGACAATTTTAGCTCTTTGTTTCCTGGGATGTGTGCCTCGCTTGCAAGGCCAGCATTTGTTGGCAATCTCTAATAGGATGATTTTATTGGCTTTCTAGGCAAACTCAGAGGGCAGTTATGTGCGCCGGGAGACACAAATGGGCCAAACTGAGTAAAGGTGGAAGATTTACCATTACTGGACACTTGCAAAGCAGATGTGTTCTTTAGGACAATAGTCTCATGGCCAACGTTACGGAAACTCGACCTGAGAACATAGTCTCGGCCTCGGAATTATCAGCCCAATAATAATACCACTATGCCACTGTCTCCCCTGCCAACATGAGAGATCACACGACGCCAGGTTATAGTCCAACAGGTTGATATGAAATAACAAGCTTTCGGGGCGCTGCTCGTTCGTCAGGAGAAGAAAGAGCAGCGCTCCCAAAGCTTGTGATTTCAAATTGACCTGTTGGATTATAACCTGGTGTCGTGTGTCTTCTCATCTTGTTCACTCCAGTCCAACACCGGCATTTCTACATCATGCCCTGCCAGAAGTCATGGAATACTTAGAGAATAACAGAGAAAAAGGCCATTTGGCCCGTAGTGTATGTGCTGGCCCTCTAAAGAAGCAAGTAATCCAATAACGCTATACCTCGCAGTCCAGCACTTTTGTTCATTTCTGATAATAATCCTGCATCAATTGATCCTGCCTCCACCATACTCTCAAACATCAGATTCCCGATCTGATTCAGTCACTGTATGAAAACGGTTTTCGTTGTGTCTCCATGTTTCTTTTGCCAATTACATTCAATCTGCGCCCTCTGGTACAAAATCCGTCTATCAATGTGAACAGACCCTCTCCATCAACACTTTATGATTTTGAATGCCTCGATCAGGTCAGCTCTGTACATTCCCGTCAAGAAAAACCAACCCCAACTGCTCTAATCTTTCTTCATTTGTAAAGTTACCCATCCCTCACTAAACTAGGTAATTTCAGAGGCATTTAAGAGTCAACAATATTGCTATAGACAGCGGCGAGAACTCCCCCGCTCTTCTTTCGAATCGTCTGATGGCATCTTTCGCATTCTGGCGCTACATCCACTTCCTGCCTCTTAATTCCATACTGAATAAGAAAGTAAAGGATTCACCAGACCCACACTGAGACTCGGTTTCTCCGTCTCCCTGTGGAGTATTTCCCCTTCCTCTGTTAGAAGGTTCTGAATTTCAATGAGTCTGTAAAATGTGATATCCTCGTTCGTTCAGCTTGGCTCTCAGCATTCTTCATGTAGTGTCGCGGCTAATATCTGTACTTTATACACAAAACGCCCCGGTTCCAAATAGTCGAGTTAGAAATATTGGGTGGATATTTTCCAGGAGCATTAATACACAAATGTTGTGTGTTGAGCTTTTTCAACAATTTCAACTTTTGCGAGAGATATTTGCGCTGCTTTGGATAAAAGCAAATTAATTTTGTTTTGGCTACGCTTCTGCATTTGTAGGCTCGTTGATCTAGGGATATAATTTCCCTCCCCGTCGTGCCACAAGTGGTGAGGTGGTGATGTGTGTGAGGTCCCGGTTTTCAAATCCCGGACGAGCCCTTTAGTTGTCCCCTTTTTTACCAAATCAAGTTTCGTGATTAGTTTATGGTGCATACGGCGGGATTACATTCTGGTGACCAGTTGCGAGATAGGTTCAGAAGGTTTTTCAGCACGGAAAACCTTGGCCCATTGGCCATTGTGTCCGTGCCGGCAATCAGTCCACAGGGCTCGAAACATTAACTCTGTTTCTCTCTCCACAGATGCTGCCAGTACTATTGGAGCAACCCAGCGCTTTCTGTTTTTATTTCAGACCTCCAGTTTCCGCAGTATCTTGCTTTATATTAGGTCCAGTTTGAATTATACCATTCGCTGGGCAGCGAGTACCAAAGTACCAGAACAACTGGTGAACTGAACATTCAGAGAAAAAAAGAATGCATCAGGAAGGAGGGGTGGCAGCAGATCCACACAGAGTCTCAAATTCCTCATCTCCCTAAATGGTTTTCCCCAATTCTCTATTATGAAGGGAGATATTATGATAAACTATTTTTAAAAGATGGTTCTGCGCAGTGTGAGCCATTTCCTCTAGTTCAGTTACAGTATAACTTTCAGTTTCAGTTACACCAACCGTTTGTCTGTCTTTATGAGCACTACTATTAGACATGTTTCAGATGGTAATTAGCTATGTTACCTGCATCTATAAACCCATTAAGTTATGTTGTGCACTGAAGGAGTTTCTAAAATGTGCACGGTGTCAAAATACGAACATGTTGTGTTGTTGTGTCATCAAATACAGCATTTCTGATTTTGCAGAAGGCATTGGGTTTCGCATGTTGAACAAATAACCTAAATCATGCAGACTTCGCTCACTCTTAATGAGAAAGACCCAACAGTGTTTCTGCCCGCTTTTGGCCGCGTGTGAAGCAAACGTGATAACCACTACACTCGAGAAAAGCTGACAGCATACTACAGCAGATCGACCTGTCTGCACTGTTCAACTGTGCTGTGTTGCTGTAGGTTCCAATGGTTAGATTGAAAGCCCATCTCACTTCATTCAAGAAGAAAACCGTTAATTTTAACCTGATTTCTCAACTTATCTTGAACTTCAAAATTTAAAAGCAATCGTTTGGCAAATATCTAACGGAGCTATTATTTCTGCGCATTCATTAATCCAGCATTCTAATTTTTCTTCGAATAACGCCAACCGATTGTACTCAGTATTTGTTTCGTTTTTAATATTTTAATACCAATACATTATTTAACACAAATGACCGGATTTTGAATTTAATACCTCTGAAATTGAATATCACTCAATTGCAAACAAAGCTGACCAACAAAAAGAATCGAGTCACCAGGCAATACAGATCCCATGGTGTTTATTTGAGATTGACCATAGCCATCTTTTAAACAAAGTCAACTATTTTCAAATGGAAGAGATTGAAGAATTATCTATTAGCTATACTTGAGCCTTTTTTATTATAAGTGCGACACATTCAGGCGCCTAATCTCTGTCCATCAATAGAAAAGTCCCGCACATCCGGACTGTATCTCGATTTCCTCATCTGTCCTAGTGGTTTACCTATTTATTTATTATGAAGAACGATTAAGAAAAAAAGCTGGTTCTGCACAGTGTGCGCCATTTCATCTGATTCTGTTGCAGTATCACTTGTGTCTGTCTTTTTGAGTACTCACTGCATTTAGACATGTTTCAGGTGGTGATTAACTATGTTACCTGCATCGATAAACCCATGAATTTCTGTTGTAGATTGAACGAGATGCTGATATGTGCATGGTGTCAAAACAGGAACATTTCTTTCATGTCAATGCGTCATAAAATTCAGCATTTCTGATTTAACAAAAGCATTTGAAGCCGAGGTCAGAGCAAAGATAATGTGGCTTTAACATGGAGATTCGGATAATGTTCACCAACCAGCTGAAATCATACAGATGTCGCTCACCATGCATGTGAAAGCTGAATGAATGTTTCTGCGCGGTTATCGAAGACGGGGACCTTCCGCGTGTTAGGCGAACGTGATAACTACTATACTACAGAAACACATGAAAACAGTGCGCCGCCAATCGGCCTGACTGCAATGCTCAACTCCATTGTGTTGCTTCAGGTTCCAATGGTTAGATTGAGGGCACATGTCACTTAACTGGCAGCACGGTAGCACATTGATTAGCACTGCTGCTTTACAGCTCCAGGGTCCTGGGTTCGAATCCGAGCTTGGGTCACTGTCTGTGTGGAATTTGCAGATTCTCCTCGTGTCTGCGTGGGTTTCCTCCAGTTGCTCTGGTTTTCTCCCACAGTCCAATGATGTGCTGTTAAGGTTGATTGGCCATGTTAAAATTGCCCCTTAGTGTCCTGAAATGCGTAGGTGAGAGGGATTAGTGGGTGGATATGGGGTAGGGCCTGGGTGGGATTGTGGTCGGTCCAGACTCCATGGGCCAAAAGGCCTCTTTCTGCACTGTAGGGTTTCTACGATTCTAATACAAGAAAACATCCGTTACTTTCAACCTGATATCTCAAATTATCTTGTATTTCAAACTTAAAAAGCGTTCGTCCAGCAAATGTCTCAGGGAGTGATGATTTCTGCTCAGTCATTAATGCTTCGCTCTTATCTTCCTGCGAATTATTTCAACCAATTATACTCCGTATTTGTTTTATAGAATCATAGAATCCTGCAGTGCAGAAAAGGCCATTCGGCCCAACGAATCTGCAGCCACTGCAGAGTATCGTAACCAGGCCCTTTCCCCCATCGGGTGTGCTTGAGGGAGGCAGTCAGGGCTCTTTTCATAGGATAGAGGTATATTGCAGCTGAAGGAAAATTCTACAGTCAACAACCTCCCTCCCAGGTTAAGAGGAGGACACGCTACACTGGAGTTCAATATGTCCGGCTCATGATATATCAGAACATCTAATTTGTTCATATCTGGAACATTTCATCGGGTACCAAATAGTTTCATTTTCACAATTTCTCTAATTACTGCTCATCACTCAATCATGAATCGAAAGGCAACAAGCAATCTCACTGTGTGTGTGTTTCACTGAGATATGGGTTTGTGTAGAAAACCAGACAAAAACGCTGTGATTGTGGAATGTCTGTTCACTCTTTAATTATCTTCACAATCCGAGTAAATGGAAATTTCACGAGCTTCTTCAGCTCCTCTGTGAATTGTGTCTGGGTCACTGCATAAATGTATGTGTTGGTGCAGCAACACAGGAGTTGAAGCATAAATCCCAGTTCGATGACACACCAGGGTATATAGAAAAGGATTACACCTAAATTATGCAATCGTTCACAAAAAGAATTGATCAGGAACACTGACCATAACAGGATAAAATTTCCAGATATTGCAAACAGTAAGATGATGGATTTCCTTCACTTCTCTATCTCTGGGTCTGTTGCACTCTCGCCACTCTTGGGCCTCCGAAGTCTCTTGCGGATTTTGCTCGACACTAGAATATGTTTAACGGTTAAAACATTGAGCAGCAGAATCAACAAGAAAGGAACAAACGGTGTTAAAATATAATGTAGATTTCCAACTGCTCCCCATATTGGTGAATTTCTGACATCTGAATGTACAGAACAAAAATAGGAAGAATTTGTAAGCGAGAATCTATCCTCACATATGAAGTACCAGAAAGTGTTCCTGACATTGAAGAGCACACTCACTGTTCCGAGAACAACAGCTGCCGTTTTGTCGGTGCACTATTTTATTTTCAGCTTCTGACAAGTAATGACCACATATCGATCAAAAGTGAACGTGACGGTGAACCAGACAGAACAATCAGTGACTGCGTAAAGCAGGACGGCATGGATATTGCACACTTTAATGTAATACATGAAGATAAATTGATTACTAAAACTGACAGGAATTTGGATAATATGAGATCGATGATAACGACCATTAGATCCATCGCTGACATGGAAATTAGATAACGTGTGACACATTTGGAAAATCCACGCCTTCCTCGAGACAGGATAAGAATCGTCAATAAGTTCACTGCAGAGAAGAGAAAGACAATTAACTCATATTTCAGACTGAGAAGAGGAGCAGTGGTCTGTCAGGTTCTTGGGGAACAGCTGCATGATTATTTACAAATTCCAGCTCAGAATATCATGGACTCACCTGTTCTGCTGAGACTAGGTTCACAGTAGGAAAGCACCGCACTGAGGTAGCAAGAAATAGAATTCACCAATAGATCTGATCTCCAATTACCTGCCTTCTCCTTATGGGTATTTGGGAGACATAATGCTGCCAATGGGTTTCGACGAAACGTTCCTGTCTGGGTCACTTTGCTGTGACTGTGCTGCAGACCGTGCATTTGTAGATATTGCATAAGTTGATTTGGAATTGGCTGTGAATCACAAAACTGGAAATTATATATATATATATTTTTACTGAGGTTAGGACCCTGTAGATACTAAGGCGGGAATAGTGAAAGTGGCCGGCGGAGGTGGGGAGGGAGTGGGGCGAGTGAGAACAGGGGTATATGGCAGCGGGGAGGGGACAAGAGAGGAAAATAGAGAGCAACCATCAGGCGAGAGTAGGGAGAATGGCTGCTGGGAAGAGAGAGAAATCCTCCCACTGCATCAGCACATACGGAACATAAAGTTTGCACATAATAATATTATTAACTGGGTCTCATGGAAAAGGGCAATTAACAGAATGAAATTAGTCTCACCAGTCACACCAACTGCAGCGAGAAGTGAGAAGTAAATCCTTTGAATATCGTGAAGTACCCAAGAAATACGAAGCTCAATGGAATAATCCAGAACATGGTTTACCGACTCTGAGATTCAATGATCGTTGTCCGTATTGGAGACCCCTCTCATTTTTAACACCGCTGCACATAATAGAAACATTCGCTATTTATAGAGCGAGGAAAGTCCCAGGTGAAATAATAAAACTTTGTTCCCACTGACGTTAATCACAATCGCTGAACAAACAAGATGAATTAAGCTTTTATTGCAAAATACATGTTTATTGAAATTCCTTTGCAATCATAATGGAGGATCTGACTGAAGGCAAACACATTGGTCCACCAGTTTGGTGAAAAATAGGAAAACTGATTAACACTCTGTTACTGAACTGAAGTGAATTAAAACAGTTACGAATATTTCTGTCACATAATGTCAATCTGACATTTTAGAATTTCAATGAAATTGTAATAGTGAATTTAGCGCAGTTTCGGTGAATAATGTTGATCCTCCTCTTGAGACAATAGAGGTGCCAGAAGCAGGATGATAGGAAATATTACACTGCGGCTATTCAACAAGAAACAGGTCTTTATCCGATAAGACAACCATTTACTCTTACATTGTTCACAGATATTATTTTATGGAGATTGATCCGAGGGAGATAAATCATGTAGCCAACCTGCTTTCCGAAACACATGTAAAATTTCCTGTATTTTTGGTGATAAGTGTTCTGTGTTCTGTGTCCTTCACTCAACTTAGCATCTTCTTATTCATGCATTGCTGCTTTCAGACTGTGTGGATGCAATTCCTTCGATCTGCATGTGTTACCTTCACGAAATATCTTGCACTTTCAATTCACCCAGCCAGGTAATATTTAATTCCTTCTATTATTTTTGTTCGGAGTTATATCAAATGTCAGTCCAGCCTAATTGTAAACCTGACAAAAAGCACATTATTTAACCTGAATTACACCCAATATTATGTATACATATCATTTTGGTTGCGCAAAACTCTGGTGATGAATTGAAGAATAGACAAGTAATGGTGCAGAAATGGGCCATTCAGCCCAGCATGTATGCTCCGGATACAACAGAGAGAAATGGAACTTGTGGCTCCTTCTAATGTCACATTCTATCATCTGTTCCGTGGCCTTGAAAGTTGCAGCCTGTTGTAGGTAAAAAACCTCTGACACTATTAGTGGTTCAAAATGCAGTGTTTATTTTCACAATTGTGGGAGAAGTGAGGTTCCTAACAGTGGACCCCCAGCCTTCTCATCGAACACAAGTAAGAACAGAGTTTATATATGTCCCGGGCCCCGCCCTCATTACATTGCAAAACCTGAGATGGCTGTCATTGTTCATGGTGAGATTCTTGTTGTTTTAGCAGTATCTTCCTCTGCGTAGTTTGTTCGATCTCCAAGGCCATGATTGTTCGTCATTTATATTCTTGAAACAACATCACAGGTTTTGCACAAACAAGTTAACTAATCTACATGCAGGTTTGTATAATACTTTATATCAGGATAAGATGAATAACGTATGATGAATATATATATATGAATCTATGGTGATTCAAAGACAGAAGGCATACATGCCAACTCCATCGTTTTAAACAAAGGTACATAAAAATGGAGACTGTTTAGCTTATTTCGAGCTGGGTTAATCGCATTTCTTGATAACAAATGGAGACAGGGGAATAGCTGTTCCTTTTATCTGGCACAGACATGAAAAACACCGAACTCTGACAAAAACATGGACTCTGCAGTGTTCTAAACAAAATCACAGAGTTCGGGTCTTACTGCTTTAGTGTGACAAGGGTCATTAACCCATTCCCGACTGCACTCCCCCCTTCTGGTCGGATGCCAGGTCCAAACGTGGCATGTATGACCAACTCAGAACCATATTGTATCGGGGAATGGGCCTAGCTCCTTCGTCGGGAGGTCTGCCCCCTTCGCCTGTATACTTGCGACTGTCATAATTCGTGCTGTTACTGTTTTGCTACAGGCGTTCAATAATGCCATACAAACACAGCAAGTAATTACAATTACAATTAATACAATCAATCCATGCATCAGGTATGAACCCCACGACCCGAACCATTGCCCCAGCCAGCCCGGAGGGTTATAATCATGCTATTGGTTCCCTTCTTCCTGTATTGCTTTTGCTACTTGTTTAATGTGATCTGCTAAGCGAGTTATATTCTCCGAAGCTTCGGGAATATACGTACAGCATTCGAAGCCAACTATGGCACATGTTCCTTGGGAGGCTAGCACATAATCGAGTTCCAATCAGTTCTGTAACGCCACAGTCCGAATAGCTACGACCTCTGCTGACATTTCAGAGATGGCCGTCCTCACCTCCTCGAACCCATCCTTAGTCTTATTTGCAACTTTCTCTAGGTTAAGGCCATCTGTATCAGTTCCTGTGCTGCCTTTGCCATCCCAAAAAATGGGTAGGCTATCATGAAGAATCGTTCTGTCTCACTGATGGCTCGCTTAGCCCTAAGCAGGTGTATTTCGGGGTGGTCCCATAAGTCAGTGTAATGGTGAATATAAGGCACCACATATGCCAAATAACACGATCCTGTCCAATTCCAGGGAAGCCACGGATAGGCATTGTTTCCACAGACAAAATAGGTACCATTATATGCAGTCATCTCGCTTACATAAGCGGAGGAGAGGCTAACCGGGATGGCGGCTATGGGGCACTGGATTGTGACCTGTATCATGGCCTCAGCGTCATCAGTGATATCAACCTGTTGTATACAGTAGCTACGGCCAACAGGTATGGTTCCATTTCTTGTCAGGCAGATAACTTCCCTCTGTTTATTTTTCACAACAAAGTAGGGTGGGGATCCTGATCTGTCGTAGCCGGGCTGGTAATTCTTCTTAAAGGACGATAAAGTGCACCCTCCGCCCCCTAGCCTTGAAACAACATCA
Source organism: Mustelus asterias (assembly GCF_964213995.1). Taxonomy (NCBI): domain Eukaryota; kingdom Metazoa; phylum Chordata; class Chondrichthyes; order Carcharhiniformes; family Triakidae; genus Mustelus; species Mustelus asterias. The sequence goes on along the minus strand of NW_027590120.1, from coordinate 128,659 downwards.
CTGTTGCTGATACCCTGCATCGTGGTACCCGATGGGGTTTTAAATGTCAGTTGCCTTGTCCCTTTCTGGGTTCCATTCTGATTTAAAACCCATTCAATTACTTCTAGAGCTGATAAAGGGATAGGAAATAAGGGAATTCCTCCCTTTCCTCCAAGCATGGGAATGTGTGAACAGACCCAGCACTTGGTCAGATTCGATTGTGATGCACTCCTGGTACCAGATAAGACATATACACAAAGGTGTTCATACAATAGACAGAGTAATCGTAACAGAGATGATCACTGTGCTTCATCCCTAACTCCTCATAATTCAATTTATATTCTCCTGCTATGGCTAACAGGGCCAGGGTCGTGAGCATCAGCATGAGAAGCATCTTATCACTTACTAATATCCCGCCCGACCGTTATACAATGGTCCAAAGGCTATATCGCCCACGCACAACACCGCGGATCCGCGAACCCGTTCAGCTTGCTTGGAGGTCACTTTGTTTGCTTATATCTGTAAGTGGAGTATATCACATATTTTTCCAATTAATTTCAGCATATTCAATTGAGTATACACAGGCACAGATATCTCCACTAATTATAACTTCATGCGGCTCATTTCATTTTTGTACAAGCCCTGATTTATTAGGTAATATTTTTACTAGGACATCCCACTGTTGGGACTGTCAGGGAGCATGTCAAGCTCTCTCTGCATCTCTTATTTCTTGATTGTCTTTTACCGATTTATGCATCCCTTTTAGTTGGGTGCTTAGTTCCAAAACATATCTCTTGATTTTATCTTTTAGTGGACCTACATCGGTCCCACCTGTTATGATGCTTTTTGGTAATTGCATCGTCCGTCCTGTCATTAGCTCATAAGGGGTTAATCTGGTTGTTTGGTTTGTAGCAACCCTTAAACTCATTTAGTATGGTGGGCAATACCTTCATCCACGTTTTTTTCCCGATGTCTGTATGGCCTTCGCCAGTGCAAAGTAGTTTTGCCCAATGTAATTAATTGTGCTATGCTTTAAGCTAATTTAAGCTCATTTGGCCTCGGCAGCTTGGAATTCTGAGTCCAACTTAGAAACTTAGCTGCATTCTCTGAAAGTACAATGTAAGGTAAACAAACTTTCTCATGGCCAAGTTGTTAATGTAGCTGGAGACTGCTTGTATGTAATAATAATATCTAATTTAGTTATGCTTTAGAAACAGATGTTTTGTTTTTTTTAATCTCAGCACTGGTTTTTGGTTGCTCTCTTTCCCTCTCCTTTCTCTAAAATAACCGTTATTTCGAAAACAATGCTTAAAGAAAGGCATATTTACTTCAGATCAGTCAAGTTTATTCTGAAGAAATAAACAGACCCTTCAGTTGGCTTAGTGCGAATCACACAACACTTTGCACTGGCTGCAGCCGGACATTCTATCAAAAGGCATCGCTTTTCTCATTTATATCACATACCATACAACTCTGATCGTTATATGATGTATTTTTACATTATATCTAATTTGATCATTTGTTTGTCCACATTTGAAAGTGCAATGTTTCAGCAGAAATGATCCTTCTATAGACAGATTGTCTCACAAGGTAAACACCAGTGTTTCGTGGTCATAGATGCCAATAGTTTATGCTGTCAGACACCGCTCTTTAAAAACACAGATAACCGAATAAGCAGTTTGTTGTGGGCAGTCGAATGCTGCAAGATTTTTGAGTCTGGCTGCAAAGCCAGTCTCCAACTCTTTTTCTCTCTCTCTTAAGTAATCCGGTTTCACTTCCTGTCATGTTCATATTAATTGTGCAAGCTATTACAAATTATGGCAAAGAATGGTTACATGTTTGGAATAACTAGCCTTTTTTTCACAGACTTATGTTTTTATCAATACACAATATATATTATATCGGGTATCTCAAAACCCTCTTAATTTAATTTTAAATTAATCTGTTTCCATTTTTAAACTGAGCTCCAGATCAGAATTCCTTGCACTTTTAGAACGATAACAAGCACAATACATGTAACAATAACAAGAGTTACTTGATTAGAAATGTTTTGGTTTGCTTCCTAGCTGGCTAGGTTCTAAGCTTTGCAGTGTTCTTAGATTTGGAAAACCTTGAACAATAGATAGAACAATTCCAATGGCAGTATATAATTTTAACTAGTTACACTATCAGAACTATCATCAATGTGAGATGATTTAAATGATGTAATTTGTTGCATGTTATCGGAACATCACACAAGTCTTGAATTTCATATCGGTAACTAACTGGCAACACAAGTTCCAATAATTCATGGTGTTCAATGGTTGGCATCAAATGCAAATTAAAAATACTCAAGGACAACGTCTTTATTTGTATTCACAACTGAGGTTTTAACTGATTTAATCTCCTGCTGTAACTTGGGATAATCGGAACTACGATTCATTGATTTGATAGACTTTAAACTGACTCATAGACAGTATATTCACCTCATTCTTTTGTTCCTGCTTTTCTATTTTTCACCAAATTACTTATGATTTTTTTAACTTCTCAACTACACTCTTATAATTTCAACTTCAAGACAAGGAAAGGGCACATGGTCCTTCCAAGGTTTAACTCCTTTCTCAACATTAAAACGAACAACAACAAAACATTCACGCAATCACGTTGTTAAACACACAGATACACACAGGCACACATGGAAGCTTCCAACATTTATTCAGACTTAACATCTTAAACTGGGATGGAAGTAAAACATTTAAGAATACAGACCGTTGATTAACAGTCGCTTTTATGCTGCTGCCTTCCAAGCTGTAATTCAACTCAAAACAGAAGTAAATTCAAGAAATCTTATCACTTTAATCTTTAACCGTTTGTAACAAATACTTCCCCAGCATTTTATTATCTCATTATTCCACTGAATTATTTCCCTCATCTCTAATTATATTGATTTGTCAATTTGGTATTATAGGCGGGCACTCCCTTTTAGCCTGTCTGTCTTTTAATACAGTTTCATGGTTGATCCACGTAACCCATTTTAATTAGAATGCATTATGGCAGTATAATAATTCCCAGTATGACACACGCACTCCCATTCTACCTTATGTAACTCCCTTCTCTGTTAAATTTTGACTATAATCTTAAAATTACTGCAAGTCTTATAACTCAGAGGAACATAAACAAGTGATTAATCATCATTTCAAATACGCAGGAATAATTTATTTATCTTTTCAACTTCAGTTCTATCAAAAATACATTTTCAAATTTAACAAAAGCCTGATCCAAATAATCCATTTATTTTATCACTTTTAAATATCCCTCCTAAAATAATTATTTTTACACTGGCAGATGCAGTAACTCTCCTTACGACTCTTCAGATGTAACCTAATGCTATTATTCCCACATTCCTCAAATCTCTGTCCGATGCATTATCGTAAAATTTACTGGGGAACGTAATTTATTAAACTCGCATTGATCTGCTATACCCCATTCCACCACATGAGGCTCTCGATCGCAATTACATCTTACATCTCTCTCTCTCTCTCCCTCCCTCGAGTGAGAGAAACTTACAACCTGTTTGTTTTCTTTTAACCCTTTATTCCCCTTTTAACTGTTTTGTTGCGGTAATTGGTGTATTCCTTTAACTGAGTCCAATGCTTCCAGACACCCCGACCTTACATATCTATGCAGGCACAGGTGTCTCCACTGATAATGACCTCATAGGAGCCTTTCCATTTGGGGGCAAATCCAGGTTTTCCTGGTAGTGTTTTTACCATAACCTTGCTGCCCGCCGGGGGTACCTCCGGGGTCTGTTCTAGTTTATTGTGCTCATCTATCACTATTTGTTTGTCCCATACTGTTTTCCGCATATCTTTCGATTGGGAGCTTAACTCTGATACATATCGTCTAATCCTGTACCGTAATGGGCCTACATCTGCACATTTCCGTGATCCATCCACAAACAGGACCAAATATGGTGCCTCCAGGGGCGCATCTTTTATTCTACTCTCCTCTACCTCTTCGTCTACGTCCCCACATGAGTGGGGAGACCCTTCACCTAACATTCCTTCTGCGGGGTTCATTCCCATGTCTCGTACAATGGTGATGGACTTAGTGGGTGGGAGAAGCACTGCCTCCCACTTCGCCCCTCTCATGTTTGAGACAGACCGCAATTTTCCTGTGTTCAGCATTTCCACCAAGGTATGTTTGGTGTGTAAAACAATCTTCCCCGTCATTATGATGGGCTCGCTGACCTTTACTGCCCATGCCGCGCAATCGAGTGCGGCTATACATCTGGGTAACCCGGTTACTACGGGGCCCTCCGCTGTGGAATAATAACACACGGGTCGCTGTTTGTCCCCATGGACCTGTGTGACTACTGCCGAATAAAACCCCCCTTCGTGATTACAATAGATAGGAAAATCTTTACTAGCGTCAGGCAGTCCAAGTCCTGGAGCCTTCATTAGTTCTACTTTTAGTTTACTCTATGCCCTTTCCTGTTCTGATCCCCATTCGATAACTTCTAGAACGGGTTTCCCCCCTTTTACTAGCCTTTGTATTGGTTCGGCTAGCCTTGCGAATTCTGGTATAAAGTTGCGGCTGTAATTAAACAACCCCAAAACCTTCCTTACCCCTCGGACGGTTACTGGTCTTGGCATTTGCTGTCCAGTGGCATTTCTTTGGTCCCCTGGGATATCAGGTGTCCCAAATATAACACCTGCGCTTTCCCTATTTGGGCCTTCCTGGGGCTCGCCTTTAGTCCCTGTTCGTCTAAGTGTTTCAGGACTGAGTATAGTGCCGTCTGGTGATTATCTACACTGGGTCAATTCCACCACTCCTGTTCATTCGTATCGGGATTTTGGAACAACATTGGCAAGCCAGATACCTCTTTATCTTTCCTTTGATTCTCACATTCACTGATCCCTCTTCTTAATTGTTTTATTGTGGTAATTCTGCTCCAATAAGTGGGAGCATTCCCTAATACTCTCTGAATCTCTGTTTTACACTGGGTGACGGGTTTATAATTTTGCTTTTGGCCGTGCACCAGTTCCCCTCCGGGTTACTGGTGCTGAGTTGTATTCTAGCACTTCCCACTCCTCAGGAGGAGCGGGTCGTCCCTGTGTGGACTCATTAGGAGGTAGAGGAACAGTTTCCTCTCTCTATTGTTTTTCTTCGAAGACTTGGTTTTGTTTCTCCAATTCTCTTATTCTGAATTCTAGTTCTCTAATCTTTTTTCTATCTTGCTCAATTAGTCCAGCTAACTGATGTATTAACAATACTCCTATCTTCTTTGCCTCATTTCTCTTTTCTTTATATATCCACATTTTCTGCTACTCTAAGGTCTGAGACGTATCCCAGCCATCCTTTTGCATCCTCTTTATTAATGCTTTTTTCTTTGATAAGTACACGTCAATGAGAGGACCTGCAGATCCCCTCATCCTTCATTATCTGCCATTTTGCAGATTTCACTACCCCCCTTTGGAGCCCTACAGTGCCTGACAAAGTGACCCAGTTTCCTACAATTATGGCACGCACCCCTTGGTTTAGCTCCTCCACTGTTTGCACGAACATTTTCCTGTTTTATTTGTAGGTATGGTTTCTCATCTGGTCCATCTCTAATTCCAGATGCCCAATTCCACTAATTCATCATAGATCTGGGTATTGAGAACTCCCATTTTAAGGATGTTTTGGTGAGCTGGCGACAGCCCGTCTTTAGATGCTTGTAAAAAGGCTCTATCTGTTCGGGCAGTTTCGGGTACTCCCCAACATTCTTGGTATATTCTAAAGAGTCGCTCCCCAAATTCGGAGGCTCTTTCACCCCTTTGTTGATTAACATTTTAATTTTTTCTTTGACATCAGCCCATTTCTTACCCGAGACTGAAACCTGTTCAATTAATCCAGCCAATTGATGAACTAAGAGAACTCCAATTTTCTTAGTTTTGTTTTTCTTTTCCTCTTCCAGCCATTTTTGTTGTTGGTCTAGTGGATGGTCTAAATCCCATCCCGCTGTTATCATCTGTTTTATGAGTCTGTCCCTCTTAGTCATAAATTCATTTATCAGGGACCCAGGGGGTCCCCACTGTCTTTGTCCCGCCATAACACTGATAAGTTTATACTCACCACCTGGAGTGACTTATTCTCCCTTCTTGCTCTCCCTCTCCCAGGTCGCTCTGATCGGAGTCCGGTGATACCTGTAAGGGTTGATCAGATCCCTCCGTACCACCGCTTATACTATTTTTTTTAAGCCGGCTTCTCCTTAGAAGGCTTTTCCTTCTAACTCTTACACATGAAGGCTTTTCCTTCAAACCCCGGCGATCACTCAGACAGTCTCTATCTCACTCACGTCTAAACATCACACACTCTTATCACAGATGATTACCCACTGCATTTTGACCCACTCTATTTAGAGTTCGATAATCTATTCCGGTGTCCCGGTCGTGGCCATTCGACTGGACCGTAAACAGATTATCCCGGACGAGCCCCCAATTGCTGTAGGTAAAAAACCTCTGACACGATTAGTGGTTCAAAATGCAGTGTTTATTTTCACAATTGTGGGAGAAGTGAGGTTCCTAACAGTGGACCCCCAGCCTTCTCATCGAACACAAGTAAGAACAGAGTTTATGTATGTCCCGGGCCCCGCCCTCATTACATTGCAAAACCTGAGATGGCTGTCATTGTTCATGGTGAGATTCTTGTTGTTTTAGCAGTATCTTCCTCTGCGTAGTTTGTTCGATCTCCAAGGCCATGATTGTTCGTCATTTATATTCTTGAAACAACATCACAGGTTTTGCACAAACAAGTTAACTAATCTACATGCAGGTTTGTATAATACTTTATATCAGGATAAGATGAATAACGTATGATGAATATATATATATATGAATCTATGGTGATTCAAAGACAGAAGGCATACATGCCAACTCCATCGTTTTAAACAAAGGTACATAAAAATGGAGACTGTTTAGCTTATTTCGAGCTGGGTTAATCGCATTTCTTGATAACAAATGGAGACAGGGGAATAGCTGTTCCTTTTATCTGGCACAGACATGAAAAACACCGAACTCTGACAAAACCATGGACTCTGCAGTGTTCTAAACAAAATCACAGAGTTCGGGTCTTACTGCTTTAGTGTGACAAGGGTCATTAACCCATTCCCGACTGCACAGCCCTTCAGATGGTGAGCCATATGAGAAATAATGGGTATTATTTTGGCTGTCGATATATAAATGGAAATGCAAATGTCTTTCAGACAATCCAGAGAATGTTTGCTTAACGATTTCCAGTAATGAGCGGGTTGCCTTCTGGAAATATTTGGACAGGGTAGACACATACATACTGGAAGTTCGAATAGTGTGAGACGTCTTAATGGAAGAGTTTCAGATCTTGAGGGATGTTGACATTGTAAATGTGCACAGAATGTTTCCGCTTTCGGGGCGAATCCAAAACCCAGTGAGAATGTTTTAAAATAAGGGGTCACTCATTGAAGCCAATGATGAGGAACATTTTATCTCTCAGATCGTCGTATGAACAATCAAAAGAGGAACATACGTAGGCCATTAAGCCCTCGAGCCCGCTCCTCCATTTCATCACTTTTTTTCTAACATCAAATTTGCAATCCACGTACACCTGATCACCAATCAGTATGACTCAGCAAAACCTTATCTACATTTACCTTAAAAATAAGTAAAGTTCTGCTGCCATCGCTTATTGAGAAAGAGAGTTCCAAAACATGAGGACCAAAAAGACTATAAGGAATAGGAACAAGTGTAAGTCGTTCAGCCCTTCGTGCCTTTTCAGCCATTACTGGAATTGTATAGGGCATTGGTGAGACGAACGACACCGGGAATATTGTGTTCAGTTTTGCTGTCCTTATCTGTGGAAGGAATTCCTTGCCCGAGAGGGAGTTCAGTGAAAGTTTACAGGCTTATTCCTGGGATGGCATATGAGGGATTAGCATTACATTCACTCTAGTTCAGGTGACTGAAAGGGGACTCATCGCAACTTATCATATTCTAACAGGGTTATACAGGGTAGATTCAGAAAACACAATGTTCCTCATCGCCTCGCATTCTTCTAATCTCCAGTAAACTTCAGCCCAATTTATTCACCCTCTCATCACAGGACAACTCCCTCTTCCCAGGGACCAATCTGGTGAAGCTTGTCTGTATCGTTTCCAACGCAAGCATGTCCTTAACTAAATGTGGATATCATAACTGCACAGAATATTCAGGATGTGGTCTCAACTAAACGGTGTACAACTGCAGCAACTCCTCGTTATTCTTGTACTCCAGTTTGCCATGAATCAAGACCAAACTGTAACGCCCCTTCCGAGTTATTTGCTACACATAGATGCGAGCTTGTACGAACACATCTATTTTGTTTTGAATATCAACACATTTTTCACTTTTTCAAATATCACAATGATTAGATATTCTTTTCTTCGTAAAAATAGGTAGAGCAGGACATATTTGAAAAAGTGACGGCAGATTTAAAACTAAGATGAGGGGAAACTGCTTCTCGCAGTGGGTGGTGAATTGGTGGAACTCGCTGCCCCATTGCGCGGTGGAGTCTGGTTCGTTGAATGGTTTCAAGAAGGGACGGATATATTTCTGATAAAGAAAAACGCATGAAAGGAGAACAAATGGGGAGGTGGATTGCCGACAAGGGAGAGATCAACCAGGATCTGATTGAATGGTGGAGCAGAATCAAAGGGCTGAATTTGCCTACATCTTTTCTCAGTTCCTATGTTCCTATGCTTCTTTGAAAGTGTTACTTTCAATTTTCAAAGACCACCAAACTCATCACTGTGGTTCTGTTTCAGTCTATGTACAATACATCCTCTGGTTTCCCCTTCACCCACAACACATGTGAGTCCTGCAAATAACTTTGTAATCACCTCATTCTGTGGTGTAACCATTCTGTTATTCTATGTTTCCCCCATTTATTTTCTCCTGACTTCCACCCTACCAGATGTTGTTATGTGTCCTCCCTGCCGGATTTCATTTGTTTTAAACTTCCTACATTTCTAACCATTCCCAGTGATAATGAAAGGTCATGGAGGTGAAAGTTAATTTCTGTTTCCCTATGCATACAAGCTGACGGACTTCCTGAGTTTTTCCATCATTATCGCCATTCAGTGAAGATGGCTGATCCGCTTTGGATGGCAAAGCTGACATATTTCCATACAAATGGCTTTTTGGTCGAGGGGTATGAATCTCGCTTTGGGTGTTAAAATCCGCAACTTTGTGAGAGGTCATGGTTCAAGACCCTGTTAAGGTCTCATTTAGCTGTTGTTTCGTATTGGGCAAGTCATGGATTTCATTCTCCTATTTCCCGTGCAAATGCTGGGATTGGCTTTCATGGGGTCTGATTTGAGAACCGGACCACACACTGCAAGGCTTCTGTTCGCAAAATACTCACAAAGAATCAGGGCATTTTCAAATGTTGAATCTGTTTACAGACATGAACTTAATCCAATTCAGAGGACACCATATTCAGACGGCTGTTGTGTGTATATTGGGATGTGGATCTCTAACCTTGTTCAGTCGCAATATGACTGTCTCAGACTCTTTCACTCAGTCAGTCTCTCGCTCTGTGAATCAATTACTATTCCCTCTTTTGCTCTTTGCTCCCTCTAATTTCTCGCTGTCTATGTTTAACCGAGGTTCACTGCATTGGTTCTTGTGACGAGGCCATTGTCCTGGGGAGACAGATTCGGTGGGATGAGTCTGCCTTGTCTGTTGATTAGAATGATGAGAGGTGATCAGATTGAAAATTCTGAAAATAGGGAGACAATTTGCCTTCGGACATACTGACACGCTGTTTCCCCACCTGGTTTGAGTATTTAGATAAAAAAAATTAAGGTTTGCAATGTTTGGAAGGAGGTGCAGCTAAGAAGTGAAAGATGTGAATGAAGTTATTGATGATTGAGAGGAATGCATTCTAACCTCAGGGATTCTGTAGGTTGATCAATTGTAAACATTGTAACCAAAACAAGCTGAGACACCAGATGGAAAAGCTATATTTATCTCCACGCATGTTAGGATATTGAGTGCCGTCTCCTATATGTGTCGGGCTAGCTGAGTCGCTAGAACATGCGATTCTTACTCTTCGAGCCCCACGTTGGGCACTGCTGTTTTTAAACTTTCCCCTTTCCTGGGTGAACTCCAAATCTCCATTCCTCCGGCAGTGTCATCGCTCACACTGAGTCTTTCTCCCTCCCGCTTTGTTAATCCCACAGTTACTGGTTTCTGAGTTAAACCGATCTCTGCTTCCATGGAAGTGGAAGAGTTTACTGCTTAATTCAGCGAGAAGTTTTCTACTGATTTTCGCGAAATTTGAACCCAGATCGGGGAGATTGTTTCAGTGGAAACAATAATTTCACCCATTGTCATTCAATCACTCCAGTCTTACATCCTATCACATGCCTTCCTCCTCTCGCCCTCTATTTTCCTTGACTCTGTATTTGCTCGTAACCCATTTAATCTCTAATTTCTTTCAGTATGGATAAAAGGTCAGTGACCCGAAACATTCACGCTGTTTCCATCTCTATAGACGCTGGTTAACCTGCTGAGTTTTTCCAACATTTTCTGTTTTGAGATGGGATTTGCATTAACTGCAGTATCATTTTTTTCTGGTTCAATTTGGATCAGTTTTCTTTGACTGAGCCTTACCTGTTGAAATCGTTAAAGGGGTGAGTTTTTAAATAATAAGATACAAGGATATGTCACCCTGTTTGACATAAATTGAAACAAAATGAGGATTAATCATTTTAGAAGATGTAACTAATTCAATATATATTTTGCAGGGGGTCCACTTACGGCTGCCATTCACTTTCATCTATCCCAATTTAAGCAAGAAGTGGGACGGCGAGACTCGAGTGCTAAGAGTTACACCATGAAACCAACAACAATCTGACCTAAGAGACCTCTAGCCTTTCTCACAAAGCACATAGGCCTTTCTCCCAATACACACACACACACACACACACGCACTTGCTCAATAATTGCCAGCCTCCAGTCGAATAGTTGTTGTTGCGTGACACTAACTGAACCTTTCTTTCAAAAGAGGAGTTAAAGAGTAGCGAAAAGATGGAAAAAAACATTGATGTTGCAGGCATCTGGAAAGCTCTGGAAAAGAATGGTTCAATCAAGCAGGTGCAGCATGGATTCATGAAGGGAAAGTCATGTTTGACTAATTTACTGGAATCTTTAGAGGATATAACGAGTGCGGATGACAGAGGGGAACCGGTGGATGTGGTGTATTTAGATTTCTCGATGGCATTCGATAAGGTGCCTCACAAAAGGTTGCTGCATAAGATAAAGGCACACGGAGTTGAGGAGTTGAGGAGTGTTAGCGTGGTTTGAGGATTGGCTATCTAAGAGAAAGCAGAGAGTCGGAATAAATGGGTGCTTTTTCAGTTGGCAATTAGTGACTAGTGGCGTGCCGCAGGGATCGGTGCTGGGGCCTCAACCATTTACCATATACATAGACGATCTGGAGGAGGGGACCGAGTGTAGGGTAACAAAGCTTGTTGATGACACAAAGATGAGTGGGAAAGCAAATTGCGTGGAGGACACAGAGAGTCTGCAGAGAGACTTGGATAGCCTAAGTGAGCGGGCACGGATCTGGCAGATGGAGTATGACGTTAGTACGTGTGAGGGTATCTACTTTGAAAGGAATAGGAGTAAAATGGACTATTATTTAAACGGTGAAAAATTACAACATGCTACTGTGCAGAGGGACCTGGGGCTCCTTGTGCATGAATCACAAAAACTCAGTTTGCAGGTGCAGCAGGTAATCACGAAGGCAAATGGAATGTTGGCCTTTATCGCGAGAGGGATGGAGTATAAAAGCAGGGAGGTCATGCTGCACCTGTACAGGGCACTGCTGAGGTCGCACCTCGAGTACTGTGTACAATTTTGGTCCCCTTATTTAAGAAAGGATATATTAGCTTTGGAGGGGGTACAGAGAAGGTTCACCAGGTTGACTCCGGAGATGAGGGGGTTAGCTTATGAGGAAAGATTGAGTGGACTGGGCCTGTACTCATTGGAGCTTAGAAGGTTGAGGAGAGATCTTATAGAGACATACAAGATAATAAAAGGGCTAGACAGGGTAGAAGCAGTGGGTTATTTCCACTTACAATGGAAACAAGAACTCGGGGCATAGCCTCAAAATACGGGGGAGTCAATTTGGAACAGAGTTGAGGAGGAACTTCTTCTCCCAGAGGGTGGTGAATCTTTGGAAATCTCTGCCCAATGAAGCAGTGGAGATTACCTCGTTAAATGTGTTTAAGTCACAGATAAATAGATTTTTAACCACTAAGGGAATTAGGGTTTTGGTGAGCGGGCGGGTAAGTGGAACTGAACCCACTATCAGATCAGCCATGATCTTATTGAATGGCGGAGCAGGCTTGAGGGGCTAGATGGCCTATTCCTGCTCCTATTTCTTATGTTCTTATGTTCTTATGTTCATCTGGCGCCAGAGGCTCAGCAACGTGCAATGTAAGAGAAGTTGAACTGGCTGACAAACTGTCCTCCAGATTCCTACTTCATGAGAAATTTAAACAATAGGTCGCTCAACAAATCAATCCTCAGTAATTGGAAAGAAGAGCAAGGATCCAACTAAACTTAAACCTGGTTCGCTGGTTTCAGAGTGCTCTCCATTAGACCAGAAAACCGATAACATAGCAGTCAGCTGTAAATGGTCACTCAAAGCATTTGACCCACGATTGTTGCTGTCACATTGAATGGAAAAAGGTCACATGCTTTGAGTCAATAATTGCATGAGGCGGCTCTCTTCCTGGTTCTGTGGTGTAACAGTGAGCACTCTGGGCTCTGAATTCAGTGATATGAGTTCAGATCTCGGTGAAACGTTGCTTCTATTTGCTAAAGCCGGTGACTGGTTTGCTGAAGGACATTTTATTTGAAATTCTCAGAAAGCGAATTTTTGACTCTGAGGATATTTCAGCAAAATCCACCGCAATCACATTGCAGACGATGCAGCGGATGATTCTCCTGGTTTCATTGTTTCAGCCCCAGAGGACGATAGCTCAAGAATGCAAAGAGCTCGGATCATAAAATCCGTACAGTTCAGAAGGAAGCCATTCGGCCCATCGAACCTACACAGACAAAAGTCCCCCCCCCCACCCCTCCCCCCACACCCCCAGACCCTATCCCCATACACTTACCCTCTTTGTCCCCCAGACAGTACGGGAAATGTAACATGGCCAATCAACCTACCCGCACATCTCTGTATTGCGCACCGCGTGCAAGCTTCCTTCGACACACGCAGACACGCGGAGAATGTGCAAACTGTAGAGAGTCACCCGAGGGCAGAATTGAAACCCGGTCCCTGACACTGTGATGCAGCATTGCGCCACTGCGCCAGAAAAGCCACAGAGGGCAGGGGTTCCCCAACCGGAATCATGCACTGAGTCCTCTCTGCCAATTTAAACAAACTTAGAACGAAAGGAAAAAGGCTCTACGGAGATTCAAACTCAGTTTGCTTGATTCCCAATCCAGACGCTAACCAGTTCACCATAGAACAGAAAGGCCGCTTGCTTAACACAGCAGGCCATTTCCCCAGATGTTTCTCTTACTCACACACACACACACATTTTCTCTGCAATGTGCATTGCCATTGCAGCTGAACTGGCTCTCAAATTGTCCTCTCGATTAATACTTTGTGAGAAAGTCAAACATCGGTTGCCTTGGCAAAGCAGCTGACATAATTAAGGACCCCACGCACCCCGGACATTCTCTCTTTTACCTTCTTCCGTGGGGAAACAGATAGTCTGAGGTCACGTACCAACCGACTCAAGAACAGTTTCTTCCCTCCTGCCATCAAACTTTTCAATGGACCTACCTTCCATTAAGTTGACCTTTCCCTCCACCGTGGCTATGACTGTTACATTGCATTCTGCACTCTTTCGTTTCCTTCTCTATGTACGGTAAGCTTTGTCTGTATAGCGCGCAAGAAACAATACTTTTCATTGTGTACAAATAGATGTGACAATGATAAACCAAATCAAAATCAAATCAAATATCATCTAGCAAATCAATCATCAGAATTGGCAATGAAAAAACAATGTTCCACCGAGATTCGAACTCAGATCGCTGGATTCAGACTCCAGAATGCCCACAATTTCACCATAGAACAAAATGCGTTTGGTGACGATTTGCAGGGAGCGCCCGTGTTTCCGGTTGTGTCGTGTAATGGTGAGCATTCTGAACTCTAAATTCATATGTCGGTGGAGGCTTGCTTTTCTTTACCAAAGCCGATGATTGGTTTGCTGAAGGGTATTTTATTTAAAATTGTCAGAAAGTGGAATTTTAAACTCTGAAGAAATTCAGCAAATTCCACCGCAATCACATTGGAGTCGATGCAGAAAATGATTTCCTCGCATAACGGTTTCAGGCCTAGAGGACGATTGCTCAAGAATATAAAGAGCTGGAAGACAGAATCATAGAACCCAGATAGTGCAGAAGGAAGCCATTCGGCCCATTTAGCCTGCACCAGCAGCAATCGCACCCAGGCTCTATCCCCATAATCCCACATGTTTACCCTGTTAGTCCCCTGATTCTAAGGGCAACGGAACATGACCAATCAACCTAACCCGCACGTCATCGGATTGTGCGCCGGGTGCTCGGTTTTCTTCCACACACGCAGAGAATGTGCAAACTGCACACCGTCACCCGAAGCCAGAACGAAACCCCGGGCCCTTGTATTGCGATGCAGCAGTGCTGACCACTGTGCCACAAAAGGCACAGTGAATCTACCGATATCATTCGCTGAGGTACGTGTTCTAAGTTAAGCAAGAATTGGGGCGTTGAGAGCAGTGGTTCCATCGAGATTCGAACTCGGATTGTTGGATTCAAAGTGCAGAGTGCTCACCGTTACACCATGGAACCAACGGGGGAGCGGTTTAAGGCAGGAGGTATTTCACACAGATCTCACACATACACACTCTTGCTCAATTATTGCCAGGCTCCAGTCAGATTGTTGTTGTTTGACACCAACTGCTCCTTTGATTGACAGAGCGTCAAAGAGCAGCGAAAACTGAAAAAAGAAAAACACAGATGCTGCAAGCATCTGGCGCCAGAGTCTCAGCAATGTGCATTGACAAATTGTCCTCTCGATTCGTACTTGGTGAAAAATGTAAACGAAATGTCCTTCAGAAAATCAATTATCAACATTCGTAAAGGAAAGCAAGGTTCTGCCGAGGTTACAACTCTGACCGCGGGATTCAAAATCCAGGGAGCTCAGCATTACACCACGGAACACAAAATACAGCAAGCGGCTGCAAATGTCCTGTGAAATATGACTATTTCTGGAGATATCTCCCGATACGTCGAGCAATGAAATGATTTGCTGTAAATTTGGGCACTCTGTCTTCTGAGCTTTTCTGCTATCAACGGTGGCGCATAACGATACGTTGTTGTCACACTTGCTGTTGCTGTCACATCGAATGAAAGATATCAAATTCTTCGGGTGACCATTTGCCGGCGCTGGGCGTGTTCTGTGATCTGTGGTGTACCAGTGAGCTCTCTGGAATCTGAATCCAACAATCCGAATTCGTATCATGGCAGAGCCTTGCTTTTTTTTTTGCTAAACCCAATGATGGGTTTGCAGAAGGGCATTTTATTTTAAATCGTCAGAAAGTGGAAATCTAAACACTGACGAAATCTCAGCAAATTCCACGGCAATCAAATTGCAGACGCTGCAGCGAATCTCTCTCCTGGCGTCATTGCATCAGCCCCAGAGGATGATTGCTCAAGAATACAAAACGCTGAGAGGCAGGGAAGCCACAGGAGGCAGGGGGGTCCAGCTTCATGTGTCGTGTCATTCACTCACTCATCTGTCCCAATTTAAACAAGAGTTCGGAAACGAAAGGCCAGAATGCGATCCGCTGCACCATGGAATCGACAGCACTGCACACCGAAGACACTAGACTTCTCTCCCAAAACACACACGCGTACCAACACACACACTCTCTCTCAAACACACACACACACACACACACACACACACACACACGCACACTTGCTCAATAATTGCCAGCCTCCATTCGAATTCGTACTTTGTGAAAAAATGGAACGAAACGTCCTTCTGCAAATCAACAATCAGCATTAACAAATTAAAGCAAAGCTCTGCCGAGATTTGAACTCGGATCGCGAGATTCAGAATCCAGAATCATTCCCATTCCACAATCCCGTCAATTACCCACAGCAATTCATATTGACATTGCCCTTGTTGTTTCCTCCTAAAATAACGAGTACTCTACCTTCAACTGCATTAAATTTCACTGCAGCTCACCACATTCAAAGAGCAATGTTAGGATCGAACTGTTATAAACTCTATTGCGGTAAATCCAGTGAACAGCATCAGCTGTTCACAGCTCTGTTTTCGTCACATTGGAAGCCAGTGTGAAAATGTGAACAATTTCTAATCTTAACAGACAGGAAGGAGAGTGTGACTGTGGATAATTGGCACTCTGCACATTGCTCCAATCAGTCTCTGGGAGAATCGGGCAGGTGGGATCCTGGTCGCCCAGTGGTGAGGGGTCGGCGCTTTCAGGGTCGCAGACTGGCTTCGATGTACTAAGATTTAATGTTTTTGATTTTTTTTTGAAATCCTGAAATACTTCCTGATCGAAAGCAGCTCTGTCATAATCAGTGGACTGAGATTTGTAGTTTTGCTTGCGAGCTGGAAACGTCACATGTGCAACAGATCAAGAACAAACACAGATAGTGACGGACAGTGATAGGTTGTAAGGTTCTGCCGATAGAGATGCTGATACAAGGTAAAGTCTAGGTGGGAATGGCCCAGATTTAACCGTTTACACTGACAAAAATATCACTAACTTCTGGATAAAAATTCCCAGGCTAAGATGTAAACTTCTCACTGAATGAACACTAAACTCTTTCACCTCTATTGATTGCAAGCAGTTTTCGTTCAGAAACTGAGGTCAATAAAGCGGGATGGAGAAAGACTCAGTTTGATTGATGACACTGCCGGAGGAATGGTAAGCTGGAGTTCTCCGAGGAAAGCAGTAAAGTTTAAACATGGATGGAGCCCAATGTGGGGCTGCAACCAACGATTCGGAAATTACATCTGATATGCTACGACTAAGCTAACCGTCCTACTGCTGTAGCGATGCTTGCACCCTTTCTTAACATACATGAAGCCAAATGCTGGTTCCATCTGGCGTCTCAGCTTGTTCTGAATCCAGAGTTTACAATTAACCAATTAACAAAATGCATTCCTCTCAATCATCAGTAACATCATTCACATCTTCCATTTCTTTGCTGCATCTCCTTCCAAACATTACAAACTTCTCTTACATCATTAACTCTGACCTTTTTACTGACACATTTCATGATTGAACTTTTGAACGAATGTGAATAATTTTGTGACGGTAAGAAGCTGTTCATTTCCAAGGGGGAGCTAAGGCACATTGACGCACACAGAGCAACCCAGACGCCTGCACACATCCAGGGTGACAGAGGCCGAAGGAGAGACAACACACTGAAAACACAACCTGGCTCCGTCTCTCTTCCATTTCTGACTGCAAGTTCCGTGATGCTTTTGTGAATGAACGGAAATGTGAAACCGCCCGAATGTTTGGGTGGATTTGATTCAATTCGCTCTGTGGGCACAGAGTTAAAATCAGGAATGATCAGAAGCGGGAAATCCCAATGGATTTGAACTCCACGTTAACCACTCGGCCACGATGACTGACGCTCTGAGCTATGAAGCTAACCGCATGTCCATTTTAACAGTTACTCTACTATAATCAGTGGAACGAGCATCAGGGCGAAGATTTTGTGGATCATATTTCATTCCTAGGAAATGTCTGAGATGGAGAACACGAAGTTCAAAGATGTTACTGGAAAGCAACAGCATTCGAGCTGTGTCAGTTACTTTCGGTGATCAATCTCTGCTGTGTTTGCCGTGTGATTCTTCGTCAGAGCTTATTGCTGACGTCACATCTCTGACTTTTCCAACTCTAGTACAAATTCATCCAGCTGGAAGATTAACCTTCACAGATGCTGTGAGGTGTATTTACATTAAATGAAGAATGATAGAAAGTTATTCACTCCGTGGCTGGAAATCAAACCCGGACCACCGGACTGAATCCTGATCACGAGACTTGCAGTGAAGCTGATATGAGAGATTTGCAATCAGTTGGTCATCGCCGCTTTAGTCATTGCTTCATTTCTGGCCACTTTCGCCTGAGACAGATTTACTGAACCATGATATCATTTTATGATTCCAGTAAAATGCATCTCTTTCCTTCTGTTCAGATCCAATTATCCCCACAGACGGAGCAAATTCAAAATGTTCTACTTAGGAATCGATTGTTATAAACACCGGACCCTGGCAGTGAAAACATTGACTTGGCACCAGTAGATCACCCGGACTCCACCATCACCAGCTCAATGTTGCCCTTGTCCATCATTCCTTGTGTCAGTTAATCCATCCTCTCTTGCTCTCTATCACATACCTTCCGTTTTGTTCTCATTTCAGAGCAATTCCCGACTTAAATGCTGCAATAACTCAACAGTCCAATTAAAGTTTCGTGAGAAACGAGAATAATTCTGAAATATGAATCAGTGTGCAAGAAAAAGCATTTGGAAATGCTTCTACGCGCTTTTGATCCAGAGACGTTTCACGTGTGAGATGAGCGTGATAACCACTACACTACCGAAACGCAGCAGTTCCTGTAGCTGAAACAGATCTGGCTTACTGTAGAGGCAACAAAACTGCTTCCACAATCCCGTCAGTTTCTCATTTTACATTGCCTCTTCTAGCTCCCCTAACCAAAGTGAATGATGATACATTCCACTGCGAAACATTTTGGTGATCACATGTTTGCCCAAAGTTATTCATTACGATTAAAGCAAATTAAGTGAATATCTCACGATGGAGGAATCTCAACTCACTTCTCCACAAATATCGTTATCCTCAATTTAGTGTCTTAGAATTCTCATCAATGATACCATCAGAAGTGATTGCTATCAGAGGTGGTATTGGCAGGCAACAGAATCAATGGATGGGATTTGATCATATGTCCCATTGAGTCCCCTCCGTCACTTAAAATCAAGACGTGTGCCTAGCTCAACAACCCCTCATCTCAGGAATCAATTCAATGAAATGTGGTTCCACCCAGACATGGAGAGTTTAGGATGAATATAAAAGAACAAAAGAAGGGAATTGGATAGAGAGACTGAGCGAGTGAAGAACCCGACGCAGACCTACAAAGAGAAAGATAGAGACAGAGTGGGGAGACACTGAACGAAAAAAATGCACTTAGCAATTCCATTTGATTTCAATTTTTAAAAAAGTTGAAGGCATTGAAAACAGCAAATGCTATGGCCGTAAAAATATATTTTGGCAATGGTGCTGAAGAATTCAGATTCAGAACTTGCCGCAATCCGAGCTAAGCTGTTCCTCGGCTACAACACTGTCATGTGACCGCCAATGCTACAATTTGCCCAAGATTGCCCGGTTTACAAAAATCAGGTCAAGTCCAACGCCGCAAATTATCATCAGGCTACTCTTGATCATCAGTAACGTGACGAAAGGGACAATAAATAATGGTATCAGGAGGCACTCCAATGCAAACTGGAGGAACACGGTAGCACAGTGGTTAGCACTGCTGCTTCACAGCGCCAGGGACGTGAGTTCGATTCCCGGCTCGGGTCACTGTCTGTGTGAAGTTTGCACATTGTCTGCGTGGGTTTCCTCCGGGTGCTCCGGTTTCCTCCCACAGTCCAAAGATGTGCGGGTTAGGTTGATTGGCCAGGTTACAAAATTGCCCCTTCGAGTCCTGGGATGTGTAGGTTGGAGGGCTAAGCGGGTAAAATATGTGGGGGTAGGGCCTGGGTGGGATTGTGGTCGGTGCAGACTCGATGGGCCGAATGGCCTCCTTCTGCGCTGTCGGGTTTCTATCATTTCTATGAACATCACCCGATGTCACGATTCGGCACTTACTGCGTTCAACACTTAACACTGAGTTCAACAACTTCAGAGCATCCCCATTTCCATATATTTTGTTTTATTTCATTTTATCTTATTTATTTTATTATTTTATATCTTATTTTATATATATATTTATTTTTTAATTTCCATGTTTTGCATTGTTTATTTAAAATCTCACTTTCCATTTTGTTGCCCCCTCTCCCTCCACCCCACTCGGGCCGTCTCTTACATTTCCTTTGTTCTGCCATTTACATATTCTGATCTCTTAATGGGCAGCCAGCAGCTCCCTTCTCAGCCATGATCACGACCATTAAAATTCCCTTTTTCTTAATTTATATGTAACACCTTTGTCACCCACCCCACACCCATATCCCTCACTATTACAGTATAAATCTCATCCAAATTTCTTTGTCTTCAGCTCTGACGATGGGTCATCCAGATTTTGAACGTTAGCTCTATTCTCCCTTCACAGTTGCTTTCAGACCTGTTGAGATTTTCCAGCATTTTCTGTTCTTGTTTTAGGTTCCAGCATCCGCAGTAAATGTGTTTTTTCAAGAGGCACTTGTCAGACAGACTTGTCCCTGGTGTACAAAAAAATGCTGGAATAGGAATAAAAAGGCCAAGTTAGCATGGAAAGATTAGATTAGAATACTCGCAGGCAGTTTCCTTGATGATCTCGTGGTTAGGATTTGGCGCTTTCACTGCAGCGGTTCGATTCCTGGTCAGAAAATTAAGATTTATTGTTTTCTCGCAGCACATGATTTAAGTGGAGTTGGAATTACTTCCTGCTGGAAAACAGGAGTGATATTGGTGCCAGTTTCAACAGCACAGAGAAAAAATCTGTCGCATTCCACAAGCCCGTCAATTACAAGAATTTATATTTGCATTGCCTCTTTTGGTTCCTCCAGTCAAAATGAATGATGATATATTCTCGTAGAATCCCTATAGTACAGAAGGAGGCCGTTCGGCCCATCGAGTCCACACCGACAACAATCCCACCCACGCCCTATTCCTGGAAACCCACATATTTACCCTGATAATCCCGCTGACAGGCGGGTCAATTTAGCATGGCCAAGCAACCGAAATCACACATGTTTGGAAAAGAAACCGGAGCAATCCCACGCTGACACGGGGAGAAGGTGTAAATTCCGCACAGAGTGACCCGAGAAATTTAATCTGAGCCACTGGCGCTGTGAGGCATCATTGCTAACCACTGTGTCATCCTGCCGTCCTTTTCATAGAATCATAGAAACCCTACAGTACAGAAAGAGGCCATTCGGCCCATCGCGTCTGCACCGACCACAATCCGACCCAGGCCCTACCTCTACATATTTTACCCACTAATCCCTCTAACCTACACATCTCAGGACACTAAGGGGCAATTTTAACACGGCCAATAAACCTAACCCGCACATCTTTGGACTGTGGGAGGAAACCAGAGCACCGGGAGGAAACCCACGCAGACACGAGGAGAATGTGCAAACTCCACACAGACAGTGACCCAAGCCGGGAATCGAACGCAGGTCCCTGGAGCTGTGAAGCAGCAGTGCTAACCACTCTGCGACCGTGCTACGATTCTACTGCATCGAATTTTACTGCAGTGTTCGTACCAACCTGTGATAAACCATTTTGTGGTAATTCTGCTGATCAACATTAACTTATCAGCGTTAATGGACGGTGGGTTCCAGCCCCAGGTTGGGGCCACGGTTTGTACAGAAGGAGGTTTGTACAGAAGAAGCAACTTTGCTGCTTTTCTGGGTGAACTCCAGCTCTCCATTCCTCCCGCAGCGTCACCGCTCAAACTGAGTCTTTCTCCATCCCGCGCCGTTAATCTCACAGCTACTGCTTTCTGAGTGAAAACTGCCTCCACTTCACTGGAGGTCAGAGAGTTACAATTATAGGTCTTGTCACTGAGTCCGAGATTTGGACCCAGACCTGCGAGGTATTTGTGTCAGTAGAAACAATAAAATCTACTCCATCAACAGTCAGATTTTAGCCCGCACCACCATCTATATCGTCAGCGCTTTGTATCCTATTTCTCTCTTTTTTTTGTTCTTGACATGTGACATTTCCAATTCAGACACAAAAGAGGAAATCTCCCTGCTCCTGATTCCCACAGAACTGGTACAAACCTGGAAGGAACGCAGGATTTTTACGCAGCAATAAATCTACTTTCCCTGACTGGGAATCGAACCCGGGCCGCGGCGATGTAAGCGCCGAATCCTAACCACTCGACCACCAGGGAAGCTGGCCCAAACTCTTTAAAAGATTAATTTATCCATGAGCCTTTCATTTTTATTTCAGACTCTTTATTCACCAAAAACAAGTTTCTCCTTTAAATTGTCATGTTTAGATCAAACCCAAGGGACTGTTCAGCTAATGAAAACAGCGAAACCTGTTAGCTGCAACATGAAATCGACCGTGAGGTGAAAGAGTCCCGCAGCTGGTCATGTGGCACTTTCAATTTCCAAAACACACCAAACTCATCACTGTGGCTTCTGTGAAACTTGCAAGGTAACACACGGCAGACATTCACCACGGAGAGCAACTGGCAGAACTCATTTATGAAACATTATCCTGTCGCTTCTCTTCCTGTTTCTGTCGCTGCTTCTCATCCAGCTCCCTCTGGTTATCCATTTCCCAGGGTCAGTTAGCTGCTTGATACAGACACAGAGAGTTGGTGAACCCGATCTTTACCTGGAAAGCAAGGAAAGCGAATGTATGACACACGGCATTGAGAGGAGATGGAGTTTAGAGATAATAGTATAAAGAGACACATATATCTCATCTTCCTGATCCAGTTCCTGATTGCAGGAACGTACACAGTGCCAATTATCGACTGTCACGCTCTCCTTCCAGTCTTGAGCACGGAGTTAAGATTTGAAGTGTTTGAAGTCTTGCTACAGTTATTCAGGGTTTTATTGAGACCACATTTGGAATAGTGTGTTCAGTTTGCATCTCCCCATTTTAGACAAAATAAAAGCAAAATCTGAAGATGCTGGAATCTGAATCAAGAACAGAAAAAGTTGGGAAACCTCAACAGCTTTAACGAGAAAGAATAGATAACATTGAAAAACTGCAGGGATTCAATGATTCTATGAGTTTGATAGGGTGGATGCTGAGACATTATTTTCCCTGGTCCGGGAATCTAAAGCACGGGGGTACAATCTCAGGATAAGGCGCGGATGATTTCGGACTGCGATGAACAGACATTTCTTCACTCAAAGGATAGTGAATTTGGGGAATTCTCTGTGCCAGAGGGTTGTAGATGGTCCATCATTGAACACATTTCAGCTCGGGTTGGATAGATTTATGATCTATTCAGGAATGAATGGAAGCAGGGGTATGGAATTGGAGCAGATGCTCAACCACAAATTAATGTTTCCATTCTAATTGCTAAGCTAAATGGTATAATGGAAGCATGTATATCATATTATATGTAATATGTCTGAAGTCAATAGTCATTAAATAATGTTGGTGACAACAGATAACAGTACAGCCGTTAACACTTGAGAGCTACTTTTCATTGACGACGACGGACCTATTGCCAACACACAACTGTTTGCCTATGAATGCAGATGGTGAGAAAACAATAAAATCACCGCCGCTGGGTGGTTTCGAAACACCAACCTTGCGGTGAACAGTCGAGCGCGCTGACCGATTGCGCCACAGAGACTAAGACAATAGCTGCAAACGATATTCTAAGCTAGGGTGTCAATAACCACAATTCTCTTTCTGCAAAACCTGTTCCAGGACTGCAGCATGACCGCACCGTTTAGAATTCTATCCAAGTATCTTTGGTTATGTTGATCCCGCAGCATTTCTGTAGTGTGTTGGTTATTCTCTTTTTCCTATGAACGTGTAGGTAAAATGAATCCATGTCTCTTATCACAGGGAGGAATTCAACGGGAGGGAAGGGAACTGACCACCAGAAGCCCAAGGGTCCAATAGTTTCCACTCAATCATCAATAACACCATTTACAGCTGCACCTGCATCCAAATATTGTGACCCATTTCCCTCAGGATTTGTTCCAAGATTTAATATTTTCCTTGTTTTCTCCTCATTTTGAAATGAGATTCGCTTCAATATACAACTCAAATGGAATTGGAAACCTGACGGACTAATAGTCACTGGGTAACATAAACCCCATGGTGTTCATTTCCAGATTCACAACACTCAGCTTTTCAATCAAATGGAGGAATTTACTACTGAAACGTTTTGGAAAATTGGTTTGAATATTGTTTGTGACTCACTCAGATACTGTTTAAATTATACTCGAAGGTTCAGTGCGCGGGATATAATCCATAAACGTTTTGCTGACCTTGTGTTCGGTGTATTGTGAGGTTTGAATGGGGTTGAATCTTGTGTCCCACGGATGGGCGGTAACCCACCAACTGAAGCGGCAGTCGCCGCTTTTCTGCTGGCAGCGGATGGATGATTGGAGAATGCGGGGTAAAATGCTGCTGTTTGTCCCTGTCTCACTTATTGTGGAATCGGGGAAGAGAGAATCATTGATGCGTTTGTTCCCCGTCTATGTTGCCTCCAATGACTGTTGTTAACGGAGGTGACGCTGTAGAAGTCTTTAATAATAGAACATAGAACAGTACAGCACAGAACAAGCCCTTCGGCCCACGATGTTGTGCCGAGCTTTGACAAAAATCATTCCAACACAGTGCTCCAGTGGTGCAATCGGTTAGCGCGTGGTACTTATGCAGCCAGCGGGCTATGCCGAGGTTATGAGTTCGAGTCCTGTAACAGCTGAATTAGGTGAGAGGGTGGCCTCGTGTTGTTATCGCTCGACCCCAGAATTGGGGACGGTTATGGTAGGAAGCGAAATTTGAATTCAATGAAAGAAATATCTGGCATTGAGAATCCATTGATGACCATGAAAACATTTCCGACTGTTGGAGGAAGCTATATGCTTCACTCGTGTATTTTAGGAAATAAATCTGCTGTTCTTACCTGGTCTGGCCGCCTTGTGACTCCAGAGCCACAGCAATACGCTTGCAACTCAACTCGGGATGGGCATTAAATGCTGGCCAGCGACGCCAATGTTTCACGAATGACCAAAAGAAAAAGCCCGAATGTGCAAGTTTGAGAGAAGCTTTCTGAACTGACAGAGCTGGAAACGGGAGTCAGTTAAAGATATTCTGTCGGGTTTGAGTGTGCACAGAAATGTGGACGGGAAAGCGAAATGTAACATCGTGTAAGTTACTGTATTCAGCTCATATTCAGCAATAAACGTGAATTATTTCCATTTCCCTCACTCCGAGGTGAAACGTATATAAAAATGTTTCCTCCCGTTTCCGAATCGGGAATTTTTCGTGTGTTTAGGTGAATGTGATAATTATTACAGACATAAACGATGCTCTCCAACTCTGCAACAGACTGGGGTGTCGAACCGTGCAGTTTGATTGTACTTCAGAGTTTCTGAAGTGTGGTGTTTTATACATTCACCTAACACATGAAAGGTTTCCTGTCTGAAATAGTAAACTAACTGACTCATCTCTCAGTGTGAGGAAACGTTACCTCATTTTCTCTTGTTATTAAATATTGAAAGAAAACATTATCTCTCAGTCTAACTGCAGTTGCACTTCCCAAGTGTGAAATGATATTCTGCAAAATGCTCAGTTAAAATAAAGTTATTTATTAGTCACATGTAAGGCTTACATTAACACTGTAACGAAGACACTGTCAAATTCTCTGGTCGCCAAACTCCGGCGGCTGTTCGGGTCAATGCACCGAACCAGCACGTCTTTCCGGCTGTGAGAAGAAACCGGACGATGCAAAGGAAACTCATGCAAACACTGGGAGAACGTGCAAACGTCAAATAGACAGAGACCCAAACCGGGAATCGATCTTTAGCACTGTGAGATGGCAGTGTTGACTACTGTGCCACAGTGCAACCACCGTCCCCACTCCCCGACACCCCCCCCCCCCGCCCCCGCCGCCCACTCAGACGTGGTAAAAGAGAAAAAATGGCACAAATGTCATTTACTGATTCTAATGTTAGATGAATTTCTCTGCCGCATGAGAAAAGGTTTTTAGCCGAATTATACTTCCACGAATCAGGTTATAAAGTTAAATCAGACTGTACTGTTTGGCCATCTAGTCGCTTTAATCCTGACCAGACTTTGTGTATTGAAGGGGTAATCACATTCTATTCATTTTTGCGCAGGTCCCAGGCGCTAAACCGGGCAGACATGTTGTCAAAACCCACTGCTCTGAAGTTTCCGAATTCAAGTTTATTGTTAAATGTGAACTGAATTGGGGATCAATCAAAATATTTAATATTTACTCTTCACCATTTCATGGAAAACAGACACAGCTAAATCGCCTGTCCTTTTTGCTGGCAGGGGATGCTTGGAGAGTGGGGGCTGGAAGATTGCTGCTTTTCCCTGTCTCACTCATTGTGTAATGTAGAAAGAGAGAATAATTAATGAGTTTGTTAGAATGGAATAACTGAATGGATTTCTAATGGGTTAGTTAAGTCTAACAGTCAGAGCCCATCCATTGCAGACACATCCATGCCACCGGGAACCAACTCTCCTACAACTGTCAGACAGTTCACCCTTCAATCTCCTCTGGTTCCGGTTCCCAAACAGTTTCTCAAGATTCGCAAAGCTTGAGACAGTGTTTTCTGGTTTGATTCCTTCTCCATTTTCCCCACCTGCCAACTGACAATATTTTCCAAAATCTCCGCTCAATCATCCGCCTTGCATCATGTCCAGGGATGAGGAAATTCAGTTTTGTGGTGAGGTAATAGAGACCGGGACTGTACTCTTGGGAGCAACGCTAGTTAGAAAGAGGGCGGCACGGTAGCACAGTAGCTCAGTGGTTAGCACTGCTGCTTCACAGCTCCAGGGACCTGGGTTCGATTCCCGGCTTGGGTCACTGTCTGTGTGGAGTTTGCACATTCTCCTCGTGTCTGCGTGGGTTTCCTCCGGGTGCTCCGGTTTCCTCCCACAGTCCAATGATATGCGGGTTAGGTTGATTGGCCATGCTAAAAATTGCCCTTAGTGTCCTGAGATGCGTAGGTTAGAGGGATTAGTGGGTAAATATGTAGGGATATGGGGGTAGGGCCTGGGTGGGATTGTGGTCAGTGCAGACTCGATGGGCCGAAAGGCCCCTTTCTGTACTGTAGGGTTTCTATGATTCATGGAGCTGCGGGGAGAATTGGATGATTTGGAGAACTCCTCCAAGGCGACATAGATACGTGGAATGACCTCATCTACTAATCAAAGATTCTATGATTCTCGTTGCTTCATGTCGCAGTCGCTTTATTTATTGTTAGACACCTGAACAATGAACAGGCGCAGGATGATCAGAGACTTCTGTAGATTCAACTGGCGCTCTTTCCGGCCCAACAGTTCCGAGTGCAGCTGAGAGTCACCGCACACTTCACTCAACATTGAGTCTGCAGTATCCCCACCCACAGCTTCCGATTGGTGCTCTCACTCTGACCCGATTGTGTGATTGGACAGATTGCTGGCGTTGCGCCATTCCTCTCATTGGTTGGATAAGCAGTGCAATGGGACGGGGATCTGTATTTCTGTCTCTGACTGTGGATTTCTCTCACTGCTGAGTTACCGACTCAGGGAGGATCATGGAGAACTGGCTCGCTCAGGCCCTCATCGCTATCTCACTCCTCAGTAAGGTCTTTTTCCCTTCCCAGTAAAACTACATGCTCCTGCTGACTGCTGCAACCCAGATGTTATTGTTGCTAAAACAACAGTGATGGTGGAGTTTATAATTGTATCGCTGAACATGAGGCTGACTCTGATTGTCATTATTGTTGTTATTTCTGTTAGAATGGAACCATCAAGCCAAAGTGGAACAACTGAGTCCTGAAATATCGGTTAAAGAGGAAAGTAATGTGACACTAACCTGTACGTTGGTAACTAGTCATTCTAATCCTTATGTATACTGTTATAGTCAGATTGCGTGGAAAGCGCCAGTGTACCTGTTTCAGTTTATTGGAGAGCAAAGGAACACCGACCTCAATGATCGGGTTTCCTCTAAATTTGAATAAAAAACGAACAATACTAGCGAGCTAACGTTCACTAACACACTGATTTCCGACAGCGCCGTGTATTTCTGTGCCACACTGCTGCAGAGATATATCGAATGCGGTACAAAAATCCCACACTGGCAGTTCCAGTTAGTGCCCAACACACGCGCGGCAAATTCAGTTTCCACAGAGAATGACGGAGATTCTTAACATTGCAGCAAGAAAAACACTCAGAAATAGCAGCTGGTGTGGTCCAGTTGCACAGCTGTATTAATTGATGATTGTAACTTATGGCTGCAGAACAATGAAATCATACAATCCCTCCAGTGCAGAAGGAGGCCATTCAGCTCATCGAGTCTACGCCGACCACAATCCAAACCAGGCCCTTTCCCGTAACCCCACATATTTACCTCGATAATCCCCCTTACACTTGGGTTAATTCAGCATGGCCAATCAACCTAATTGATAAGATTGACCAATCGATCTGAGATTTGTTAAGTGGTTTTCCACGCCTTTCTCTGCCTACTTGTTCCTGACTGATTCTTTACTGATTTATGACAACTATGCCCATTTCCATTTCCCAGCCTTGAACGTAAATATTTAATGCTTTTTCTGTTACCTTGTAGTTTCATTCAAAGTTCTCCAATCTGGCTGCTCGGCTATTCGGTCCAGCTTTCCATCCACATCACTGATGAAGATTTCGCTTTGTATTGAATCATATACTAACCCTGACACTCCTGGTGCGAGCCCGCTGGTCCGCAGTATGGAATGAACATTCGGCTCCGCTCTTGCAGAGAGACAAAGTTATAGAATTTTCAAAGTGACATTGTTATTGCGTTCAGTTCTTTGCAGATAAATTCGACCTGTGACCACACTGCCTATGTTAAGCCCCGCCCACAGCTTTCCTGTGCTATTCTAACTCTGATCAGTCTCACCTGTGCTGTTTTATGAGAGATTTTATTGTAGATATTGATGTTTGTGGCTTTTTTCTGTTTGGCACTGTCTGGGTCAGCTATACTTCCCCTCTGGAAGAGGATTTCACATACTGCAAAGTTACAAATTGAGGGAACATCATATGGAAATATCTCAGACTATTCATTATTCTATCACTTCTTATCAAGTAGATGCTCCAACAAAAAAAAATCATCCTCCCCCGCACCACACCTGCTATCCCAAACATGATTAATAACAAACTGCTCCTCATGTTGCTGTAATGATGGATATTGTCATTCTCCATGTCAGAACAGCCATCAAGACTCAGGGGATCAGTCGGTTTCTGAAATGACAGTTGAAGAGGAAAGAGGAAAGCTCATTGTTCCACTGGAGCAAGCAGAGAGGGAGTGATTTGTGGCAGGAGTGCTGGTGAGAGATTTGTTTATTTATTTAGTATCTTTTTTGCCTTTATTTTTCGAGTAGTTTTTTTTATTCTGAATTTTAAACTGAAAACCGGAAGTGGGCCGCTAAGGAGTCTGGGAAGGGTTTCGTTAAGCGCGCGAAGTATAAAAAGTAGACTGCAGTATATAGCGGGCAGCGTCGGGAGCGGGAAGCAGAGTGTGAGCTGTAAGGCCCTTGGCTCACAGGGCTTCGGGGGACAGGGCGAGCAGGGGTGAGTTTTAATTCTTATTTACTTTTCTCTGTGTACCTTGGTAAAAAGGGTCAAATACGAGTGTGAAGCCAGTGTGTTGTTCCCAGTGTAGGATGTGGGAG
The DNA here is from genome assembly GCF_964213995.1 of Mustelus asterias. Taxonomy (NCBI): domain Eukaryota; kingdom Metazoa; phylum Chordata; class Chondrichthyes; order Carcharhiniformes; family Triakidae; genus Mustelus; species Mustelus asterias. The sequence continues at coordinate 98,999 of NW_027590120.1, read as the reverse complement.
GTCCTGGAAGCACCTGGCCTCCCGGACATCCACATCTGTGAGGGCTGTGTCGAGCTGCAGTTCCTAAGGGACCGTGCTAAGGAGCTGGAACTGCAGCTCGACGATCTTAGGCTGTTAACGGAGAATGAGGAGGTGATAGACAAGAGCTATCATCAGGTGGTCACACCAGCGCCACGGGTGGAGGCCAACTGGGTGACGGCCAGGAAGGGTAAAGCTCGGGTGATTGAGAGCACCACGGTGGATGTGCCCCTACACAATAAGTACCCCTGCCTGAGTACTGTTGGGGGGGGACAGCCCGCCTGGGGGAAGCAGCAGTGGCCAGACCTCCGGAGTGGAGTCCGGCCCTGTAACTCAGAGGGCGAAGGAAAGGGGAGGAAGACAATGTTAATCGGGGACTCGACAGTAAGGGGGTCGGACAAGCCTTTTTTCGGAGGCAAGCGGGAGTCTCGGATGGTGGTCTGCCTCCCTGGGGCTGGGATCCAGGATGTCGCTGATCGAGTCCCACAGATCCTGAGGTGGGAGGGAGAGGAGCCAAAGGTAGGGGTAAATATTGGTACCACTGATGTTGGTGGGAAGGGGTCATGAAAAGAGAGTATAGGGAATTAGGGAGACAGCTGAGAATTAGGAAAACAAAGGTAGTAATCTCAGGATTGCTGCATGTGCCACGGGAAGGTAAGGGCAGGAGTGGAGTGAGGTGGAGGATGAATGTGTGGCTGAGGGACTGGTGCAGGGGGCAGGGATTCAGGTTCCTGGACCATTGGGACCTCTTTAGGGGCAGATGTGTCCTGTTCACAAAAAACGGGTGGCACTTGAATCCCAGGGGGACCAATATCCTGGCGGGAAGGTTGGCTAAGGCTACTGCGGAGAGTTCAAACTAGATAGGTTGGGGGGAGGAGATCGAGACGAGGAGACTGGGAGTGAGGAAGTTAGCTCACAAACAGAGAAGGGTTATAGACAGTGCAAGAGGGAGGATGGACGGGGGATCGAGAAGGGGAGAGCTCAGACCAAAGGATTGAGATGTGTTTGCTTTAATGCCAGGAGTATAGTGAATAAAGGGGATGAGCTCAGAGCGTGGATCGATGCCTGGAAGTGTGATGTGGTGGCCATTTCGGAGAATTGGATGTCTCAGGGTCAGGACTGGATACTCCAGGTGCTGGGATTCAGATGCTTCAGGGAGGGAGGCAAGAGAGGGGGTGGAGTGGCACTGTTCATCAGGGATAGTGTCACAGCTGTCGAGAAGGTGTATGCTGTGGAGGGACTGTCTACAGAGTCTCTGTGAGTGGTAGTTCGGAGTGGGAAGGGGTCGATCACTTTGCTGGGAGTTTTCTACAGGCCGCCCAATAGTAACAGGGAGGTGGAAGAGCAGATAGGAAAACAGATCCTGGAGAGATGCAGTAATAGCAGAGTGTTGTGATGGGAGACTTTAATTTCCCAAACATAGATTGGAATATCCCGAGGTAAAGGGGATTGGATGGGGAGGAGTTCGTTAGGTGTGTTCAGGAGGGTTTCCTGACACAGCATGTGGACAAGCCGACAGGAGGAGAGGCTCTACTTGATCTGATACTGACCAGTGAACCTGGACAGCTGTCAGATCTCTCAGTGGGAGAGCATCTTGAGGATAGCGATCATAACTCTATCTCCTTTATGCTTGCATTGGAAAAAGAGAGGAGCAGGCAAGCTAGGAAACCGTTTATATGGGGTAAGGGGAAATATGAAGACATAAGGCAGCAAATTAGAGGAGTAAATTGGAAGGAGGTATTCTCGGGGAAATGTACTGAAGAGAGGTGGCAGTTTTTCAAGGAATGACTGTCTAGAGTTCTACAGGACAACGTTCCGAGCAGACAGGGAGGTGTTGGTAGGTTAAAGGAACCGTGATCCACGGAAGCTGTGAGGGACCTCGTCGCGAAGAAAAGGAAAGCATACAAAAGGTTCAGAGAGCTTGGCGAAGACAGGGATCCAGATGATTATATGGCTTGTAGGAAGGGACTAAAGACGGAAATTAGGAGAGCCAGAAGGGGTCACGAAAAGGCCTTGGCAGGTAGGATTAAGGAGAACCCGAAGGCGTTCCATAAATATGTGAAAAGCAAAAAGAATGAGACGTGAAGGAATAGGGCCTATAAAAGGTGAAGGCGGGAAAGTCCGTACGGAACCAGTAGAAATGGTAGAGGTACTGAATGAGTATTTTGCCTTGGTTTTCACAGAGGAAAATGACCTGGGTGGATGTACTGTGGGCTTGCGGTGGACTGAAAAGATTGAGTATGTGGACTTTAAGGAAGAGGTTGTGCTGGAATCTTTGAATGGCATCAAGATAGATAAGTCGCCGGGTCCGGATGGGATGTACCCCAGGTTCCTATGGGAGGCGAGGGAAGAGATTTCCGAGTCTCTGGTGATGACCTTTGCATCGTCGATGGAGACGGGAGAGGTGCCGGAGTATTGGAGGATTGCGGATGTGGTTCCTATTTTCAAGAAGGGGAATAGGGATAACCCAGGAAATTACCGACCGGTGAGTCTCACCTCAGTGGTTGGTAAGCTGATGGAGAAGATCCTGAGGGACAGGATTTATGAGCTTATAGAGAGGTTCAATATGCTCAAAAATACTCAGCACGGCTTTGTCAAATGCAGAGAGTGCCTTACGAGCCTGGTGGAGTTTTTCGAAAACGTGACTAATCACATTGATGAAGGGAAAGCATTAGATGCGGTTTATATGGATTTTAGCAAGGCGTTCGATAAGGTCCCCCATGCAAGGCTTCGAGAAAAAGTGAGAGGCATGGGATCCAAGATGCTGCTGCCCTGTGGATCCAGAACTGGCTTGCCCAAAGGAGGCAGAGAGTGTGTAGAGATGGGTCTTTTTCTAAATGGAGGTCGGTCACCAGTGGTGTGCCCCAGGGATCTGTTCTGGGACCCTTGCTGTTTGTCATTTTCAGAAATGACCTGGATGAGGAAGTGGAGGGAGGGGTTGGTAAGTTTGCCGACGACATGAAGGTTGGTGGGGTTGTGCATAGTCCGGAGGGATGTCAGAAGTTACAGAGGGACATAGATAGGATGCAAGACTGGGCGGAGAAGTGGCAGATGGACTTCAACCCAGATAAATGCGTAGTGGTCCATTTTGGCAGGTCAAATGGGATGAAGGAGTACAATATGTGGTGAGACCACATTTGGAATATTGTGTGCAGTTCTGGTCACCTCACTATCAGAAGGATGTGGAAGCGCTGGAAAGAGTGCAGAGGAGATTTACCAGGATGCTGCCTGGTTTGGAGGATAGGTCTTATGAGGAAAGGTTGAGCGAGCTAGGGCTGTTCTCTCTGTAGCGGCGGAGGCTGAGGGGAGACTTAATAGAGGTTTATAAAATGATAAAGGGGATAGATAGAGTGAACGTTCAAAGACTATTTCCTCGGGTGGATGGAGCTATTACAAGCGGGCATAACTATAGGTTTCATAGTGGGAGATATAGGACGGATATCAGAGGTGGGTTCTTTACGCAGAGAGTGGTTGGGGTGTGGAATGGACTGCCTGCAGTGATAGTGGAGTCAGACACTTTAGGAACATTTAAGCGGTTATTGGATAGGCACATGGAGCATACCAGGATGATAGGGAGTGGGATAGCTTGATCTTGGTTTCAGATAAAGCTCGGCACAACATCGTGGGCCGAAGGACCTGTTCTGTGCTGTACTGTTCTATGTCTATGTCTAATATAAAGGGAAAGACTCTTCGTACAGTAGAGGATCAGAAGGACCTTGGGGTCCGGGTCCATAGGACTCTAAAATCGGCCCCGCAGGTGGAGGAGGTGGTTAAGAAGGTGTATGGTGTGCTGGCCTTTATCAATCGAGGGATTGAGTTTCGGTGTCCGGGGATAATGATGCAGCTATATAAGACCCCCGTCAGACCCCACTTGGAGTAAAGTGCTCAGTTCTGGACGCCTCATTACAGGAAGGATGTGGAAAAGATTGAAAGGGTGCAGAGGAGATTTACAAGGATGTTGCCTGGATTGAGTGGCATGCCTTATGAGGATAGGCTGAAGGAGATCAGTGATTTCTCCTTAGAGAGACTTCGGATGAGAGAAGACCTAATAGAGGTATATAAGATGTTGAGAGGCACAGATCGGGTGGACTCTCAGAGGCATTTTCCCAGGGTGGAAATGGCTGCTACGAGAGGATACAGGTTTAAGGTGCTGCGGGGGGGGCGGGGGGGGGGGGCGGGGGCAGTAGGTACAGGGGAAATGTTAGGGGGAAGTTTTTCACACAGAGGGCGGTGGGCGAGTGGAATCGGCTGCCGTCAGTGGTGGTGGAGGCAAACTCAATAGGGTCTTTTAAGAGACTCCTGGATGAGTACATGGGACTTAGTAGGATGGAGGGTTATAGGTAGGCCTAGAAGGTAGGGATATGTTCGGCACAACTTGTGGGGCCGAAGGGCCTGTTTGTGCGGTAGTTTTTCTATGTTTCTATGTTCAGTTGTTCGGTAATTATTCCACTTCAAGCAATACTTCTTACTTATTCTGGACCGTCAGATTCTAGCGGCTCCATGAAGTATCTATTGCTGAGATATAGATACAGCGAGGACACACGGAGATCCCCAGGGGACCGTCTTTTACCGGAATTCAATGATACATCCCGCACTGTCCCGCTGAAAGTGTCTAAAACAGAGCTGGCAGACTCCGGCATGTATTACTACGCACGGAGTGCCACAGAGACACGAAGCAGGGCTGAATCTGTAAAAAGACTCTCAGAGCCTCACTCAAAGTAGCAGAGCGTTAGGCAAACATTGTGATCAGAGTGAGTATGAAATGGAACCTGAAATCATGGTGATTTCTCAAACTTCTAATTCTAGAATATGCTTTTATTAATAATAAATATTTGACCAGCATAACGAAATGGCGACAGTTTGAAGAATTAACATTAGTATATATATAAAGTTTGATGTTCCAAAGTGTTTCCCCGTCACGGTTGAAAACACAATAGTCAATTTGGGCTCAGCATATCATTTCATCCAGTAATATTGCAGTGTTCTGTCTGTTTCAGTGATTGTGATTGATGAACAGATATCAAACAGGACATTTCTCCTGGTCTTCTTGGAAACAATGGCCATGTGATGCATCACGTCCACCTGAGAAGGAAGACGGTGTCCTCGATTTAACAGGTCACCGAGAGGCTGGCAGCTCTGACGGTGCATCATTACCTGAGCACTGCACTGTCTCCTCGGTAAGATCCCGGAGTGTTGTTCCTGACTGACTGCCGCTGTCCTGTGGAACGGAAAGAGTCTCTGAACCGACTGGAGACGGAATCCTGGAAATTCCAGGAAGTGGTGATCACGCATTAACCCAATCCTGGAAAAAATAGTAAAATAAAAGCAATACAACTAAAAATAAACCTCACTGGGCCCCGTAGAAACAGGAGGACAATGAAGTTAGCTTCTCGAATCAAATTTCTCTCGAAAAGAGAAACTCTTACTTTTATTGCGGCTTTTACAGATTCCAGATGTCCTAAAACAGTTTCTAACTGACGGAAGCTCATTCCCAGTGTAATCGCTGCAGTTACGTTAGAAACTGTATTAACACCGAGAGCAGTGGGAATGTTCAATTATCAGTCAGAAAGGACTGTCACTCTGACCCTGGAGTAAAGGAATTGGGGAGTCCAGGAATTTCCGGGCTATTTCGATCTTGTCACAAACAGTAACCAAATGGACACCTCTTTCTCTTTCTCTCTCTGTTTTTCACTCTCTCTCTTTATGCTACATTGAGGAACCACGTTGATTAGTAACATTGTGCTAATCGTCTTATCCATACTACCCAGCGACAGTGGAATACATTGATTAATAAAATTCAATCTGAAAGCCTCCTGCGCCACCCTCCACATCTTCCAGATGTTTCCATTAGATTGGTCAATGATTTTGCCTGAAAACATACCGCAGCAGTTTCCATTACCTCCTGCAATATCACCAATGAGGAAACTCACCAGCTCTTACCACCTGTCATTAAGCAGATTGGAAGAGTTTGAAAGCTGATCATCAACCTGTGCAATCGGAAAAGGATCACACATTCTGTAGACATAAGGTCCTGAAGTGGGATTGGAACCCGAAGCTTCTGGTCCAGAAGACATCGTTCTGTGTCGGTGCTTCCATAATTCATATAGAGACTCTTGTCCTAAATAAAATGTGTTTTTTGGTAGTGTCGCGACGCACAGATATTTTCTGTAACTCCAGCCGTCACCTGTAATAGCGGTGAACTGATAGATCTGCAAGTTTTGTTCATAGATGCTATGGAGCGCCATCTAGTGGAATCTTGTCTGTGAAGAAGCAATTATCAATATGTTCCCCAATATTGCTACATGATATTGCTGTATTATTATTATTATGGCAGTTTATTTTAGGTTTTATTACTTTGACGTTATTTCTGCATATGATGTCTTTTTCACAAAATTTGCTATTTATGATTGAACTGAGAACATTTACCACAGTTTCTGACGCGCCTACTTGGATAGCACAGTATGTGTTCATTTGGATGAAAAGATGAACTGAACATAGTCACAACTCCACATGTGGCAATTTTGTATTGTTCATTTCGGAAGAATGGAAGTTCCAAAAGCTCCTTAACATCAAACATGGATGCTGACCAAATAGCAATAAGCCATTTTTCCCCCCACAGTGGTTTACATTAGAAAGAATAGCGACCAGACGGACTAACGGATTTCTTTCCAACCGTTTCCAAAGTTCCCTGATTGGGAACAAATCTGTCAGACCATTTCTGGACCTTCTCTCCCCTGGTGAAACGGTTTCCATTGTTGAAGCGTCTGTTCAGGATTATCATCTCCCCTCCCTGCTTCATCTCGCTCGGTCTCTCCTGTCTTTGATCTTAAACAGAAACGAAAGAAGATTCAGGAAACCGAACCAAGTGCTTGAACTGTGCTCTCAGCAATGATGTGTGCAGATTTATTCATATGTTCTATAATCCATGTGACTGATGATAAATATTGGATTCTTAAACTGTTTCACAAGAACAATTAATAGACCCTCATTTTCTGCAGCAGAGCCCTGGATTATTTTTCCTTCTTGTCTCCTCTAAATTAATATTTCGTTCTCAGTTTCTTTCGCTTCTCCACTATACAGTTTGCATATTTCTTTTTCTCGGAAACAAAAAGATACGGCGGTTTTTGGTTGTACTTCAGACAGAGCAGAACATCATCGGTGTCCTCCAGCAGTCCGGTAGCATCAGAGGAAAATACACTGACAAGACACGCTGTGAATTTGCACTATTTTATGTTTTTTTTCAGGCCAACCATTAGTTCAACGAAGATAAACGCAAAATACTGCGGATGCTGGAATGTGAAACAAAAACAGAACATGCTGGAAAATCTCAGCAGGTCTGACAGCATCTGTGGAAAGAGAATAGAACCAATGTTTCGAGCCTGGGAGACCCTTCGTCAGAGCTTAGTTCAGCCTTGAAACGTTGGTTCGATTAGTTCAACTAAGTTGCCCAGTCCATTATGGCAGTAACTGTGTTGAGCTGGACTTTCTTCCAGTGGAAAAAAAATCGTTTTCAAATAGACGTCGTCAACTGAAAATATAGGTGTGTTTGCCAGAATTAAGTGATTTATGATGTCAACAATGAATATAACCATACTGAATTGGACCTGGCAACACTCAGTTGAGCCTTGTAAAGTAGATTTCTCGGGCACCTGGGAATTTGCTGGGATGGATCTGGTCAACATTGAACATACACAAGCCAGTTTGGGCATGTACACGCCGATTGCAACGAAGCTGAACTGGAACCGTTTAGACTACATTACAGATATTGAACAGGGTATGCCAACATCAACTGTACCAGTGCAAAGTCGGGGATTTCGGCCTGAAAGTAACTGGGATGGACTGGAACTGAAACTTGGCTGAATTGATATAATTGAAATAGCCTGGCAAAAATTAACGTAATCGTGAAGAAGGGAGACTGTGCACTCCTAACGTAACCATAGTTAAATGGCCTTCTCATCGTCACTAATAGATGGGTGGAAGTGGGTTGACTCAATGAGAGATCTTTAGAACCAAATTGCAACCTATCATTTGATCGGGATTTTGAACATTTCTGTTGTGTTTTCCACGGACTATTTGCATTCCTCAATGCAGTCAGAAGCAAACAGCTATCTTCTGTACTGACACCAATATCCAGGCAAATTATTGCTTATGATAGATTATGCCGTAGTCTCTGGGCATTTCACTCCAGGATGTTTGAGAATTCATTAAAAAAAACCCATTGTATTTGATCAAAACATAAAAGGCAGCTGGGTAGCACCTGCGCTAATTTGTTTCTCACAGTAAAAATGATTAATGTAAAAGAAAAAAAAACTAATCATTTCCCTGGAGCCTCACATAATGTATAAATGTTAGAACATTTACTGTCATACCGTACACGCTCTGCCCCTCCGATAGAAATGCATGTACCTGCAAAAGGGCTGGTGTTTGCCATTTACTATCCAGTCATTGCAGCTATCGGAGTTCCAGGTACAGTATGGTAGTTAGTTATTATAATGTAACATCTTTGTTCATATGCAACCTTTTTCAATTTTATTAGTACCGCATCTCCAAGACACGGAATTCATTTCTATCATTTAAAGTGATGGATTTTCCCCTAAAATGTGTAGATTCTTCTGGTTAACTGATACATTTTGTCCTCTTTTACAGGATCACTTTATTAACTTTAAGAACTTTATTCTTCATTTTAATGATAAAATATCTTGAATCTGTTACCAGAATTTATCTGAATGAATGGTGAATATTGCCGTTTTAAGCAGTGTCATTTCACTCAAATAACAGCAAAAGGTATTCAAATTATAATGTCTCCCGTTCAACTTTGTTCTGCCTGCCTCTGACCTGTGCCACACTTTTGTCTCCCCCTCTAACCCGTCCCTCCTTGCCATTTACCACTGCAAACTCAATTTAGAAATACAGTTATGTTTTTCTTAGCAATACTATTGTAGATGGATTACTTCAAAGTTGTTATATTGTACATGTAGTTCGATTACGACCTTGACACACTAACTACTCCGAATTTTCATTCGGATAACACCGCATGAATCCATTTCTCCAGTATCATTGTTGCTGCTATTGGAAGTTACAGTTATTGAAGTGGAAACGTGTAACTTTTGTATTATCAGTATCATTGTTGTGCTTGAATTATCGCATTGTCACCTCCCTGTACATGTAAATACGTTATCGTCTTCTCCCTGTTCCAGGGACGAATTACCACAATGTTATCACGGTATAATTCTAGACATTTTTCGTGTTGTTGATATTGAGAGCAATGGATTGAGTTGGACAAATAATTGCTATCTGAACATAATGAAAGATTTTATTGACAGACCTTAGGTGTCAACGGGTTTTTGACAGTATAGGAGGATTGCAATAGCGGCTCTTTGGTGAGTAATTGGCACACACCCATAAAAAACAAAGCATACTGTTTTTGTCTCCGTTTCGACCCTCGACTCTCATTGCACAAGTCACCACTTCTCTCCATTCTTTTCTGATTGCTTTGACGATGTTGACCAAGGCACGGTAACTGACGACATATTTTGCATGGAATATAAGTGATTTTGGAAATGCCTGCGGTCAGTTGCGTGCCTCTATCTGAAATTTCAGAAGACATGTTGAAAGGACCCAGTACTGCTTGTGAGCTCTTAATCTGATAATTACCTTCAAATATCCACTTCTGGTCAGATTTGTTCATTAACCCCTGCAATGAGAGCAACACTCTCTCCAATTGCGTCCTTTACATCTGCCAGTTCGAGTGTTGCATGATACACCAGCAATTAAAAAAGGAAGGAGACAAAAGGCGGGTAACTATCGGCCGGTCAGCTTAACGTCTGTAGTAGGGAAAATGCTGGAATCCATTATTCAAGAGGAGATAGCAGGGCATCTGGATAGAAATGGTTCGATCAATCAGACGCAGCATGGATTCATGAGGGGAAAGTCGTGCTTGACGAACATGTTGGATTTTTATGAAGATGTGACGAGGGCGGTTGATGGAGGAGAACCGGTGGATGCGGTGTTTTTGGATTTCCAAAAGGCGTTTGATAAGGTGCCCCATAAAAGGCTGCTGAAGAAGATTAGGGCACACGGAGTTGGGGGTAGTGTGTTAAAGTGGACTGGGGACTGGCTATCCGACAGGAAGCAAAGAGTCGGAATAAATGGGTGTTTTTCCGGTTGGAGGAAGGTAACTAGTGGCGTGCCGCAGGGATCGGTACTCGGGCCGCAACTGTTTACCATTTATATAGATGATCTGGAGGAGGGGACGGAGTGTAGGGTAACGAAGTTTGCAGACGACACAAAGATAAGTGGAAAAGTGAATCGTGTGGAGGACGGAGAAGATCTGCAGAGAGATTTGGACAGGCTGAGTGAGTGGGCGAGGATATGGCAAATGGAGTATAACGTTGATAAATGCGAGGTTATACACTTTGGAGGAAATAATAACAAATGGGATTACTATCTCAATGGAAACAAATTAAAACATGCTACCGTGCAAAGGGACCTGGGGGTCCTTGTGCATGAGACGCAAAAGCCCAGTCTGCAGGTACAACAGGTGATCAAGAAGGCAAATGGGATGTTGGCCGAGATTGCGAGGGGGATAGAATATAAAAGCAGGGATGTCTTGATGCACCTGTACAGGGCATTGGTGAGGCCGCAGCTGGAATACTGTGTGCAGTATTGGTCCCCTTATATGAGGAAGGATATATTGGCATTGGAGGGAGTGCAGAGAAGGTTCACCAGGTTGATACCGGAGATGAGGGGTTTGGATTATGAGGAGAGGCTGAGGAGATTGGGTTTGTACTCGTTGGAGTTTAGAAGGATGAGGGGGGATCTTATGGAGACTTATAAGATAATGCGGGGGCTGGATAGGGTGGAGGCGGAGAGATTCTTTCCACTTAGTAAGGAAGTTAAAACTAGAGGACACAGCCTCAAAATAAAGGGGGGTCGGTTTAAGACAGAGTTGAGGAGGAACTTCTTCTCCCAGAGGGTGGTGAATCTCTGGAATTCTCTGCCCACTGAGGTGGTGGAGGCTACCTCGCTGAATATGTTTAAAGCGCGGATGGATGGATTCCTGAGCGGTAAGGGAATTAAGGGTTATGGGGATCAGGCGGGTAAGTGGTACTGATCCACGTCAGATCAGCCATGATCTTATTGAATGGCGGGGCAGGCTCGAGGGGCTAGATGGCCTACTCCTGCTCCTATTTCTTATGTTCTTATGTTCTTATGTAATTACGACTAATTTTTAGGTTAGAAGCTCCTTTCAACATTTCCTCTATAAATTCAGAGAAACGCCAATTGGTTCCCACTTTTTTAATTGAAGATTTTTTTTTGGTTTAATGCAGGCATTTCCAACGGTGAATTGTTAAAGAATAATTCGCCAAATGGGGCAACTTTTGAAATTGAGTGAGATGGAAACTTTCCAGTTGAATATGGCAATGAATGTTTTTTTATAATTTCATATCCAACGTGTTCTGTAATAAATTGCTGACTATTCCTGAAGTTGCATAGATGGTTTTTCAATATTTCCTTATCTTTCATTATATTGTATTGCATTATTATGCAATTACATGTCACTGACCCAGCTTATTTATAATTATTGTGATTATGTGCATGGAAACCCGAACAAGGGACAGTTTGCAAAGCAGAATCAAGTCGCAAAAGTTTCAATTTCTTTCATAATCTTGTTTCATTTCGATGGGAGTTGAGAAAGTAACATCTTGTCTCTCGTGCTGTCACCCATATGTTTCCTTTCCTTCTCTATTTTACAGCTAACTTGGCAGTCATTTTAATCCTGTACCGAAGAAGCTGTGGTCTCTCCAGATGTATAATTTACTATGTGGTGTCCATGGCGGTGACGGATCTCTTGGTCATTATGACCAGCGTGATATTAAACCGGATTGCTGGGATTTATTTCCCCGGCAGTTTCCTGTCAATCACACCAATATGCAGTCTGCATGTTGTGATAATCTACGCAACCATTGACAGTTCTGCCTGGTTAACGGTTGCTTTCACCTTTGATCGATTTGTGACCATTTGCTGCCAGAAGCTGAAAATCAAATACTGCACGGAGAAGACAGCGGCGTGGGTAATAGGGACCGTCTGCACATTGAGCTCTCTAAAAACATCCTTCCTATATTTTATCTTTGAACCGTTGTATATCATTAACAACATAACTTGGTTCTGTGTTATAAAACAAGTATTTTATACATCCCCGCATGGAACGCCTATGATTGGATTCGAACAATTTCAATGCCCTGTATCCCATTCATTCTGATTTTATTGTTCAATGCTTTGACCGTCAGACACATTCTCGCGGCCAATCGGGCCCGCAGGAGACTCCGGGCACAGAGTAATGGAGAAAAACAGAGTGACCGAGAGATGGAGAAACGGAGAAAGTCCATTATTTTACTCTTTGCCATCTCGGGCAGTTTCATTCTCTTGTATACGTTATTTTTTGTGACGGTTCTCTATGTCCAAATTGCAAAGGTTCCTTATTTCTCAGTTCCTGATATTAGTGAATGGTCATTTATCTTGGAGGAAAGCGGATATATGCTTCAGTTTCTGAGTTCTTGCATCAACCCATTTATTTATGCTGGGACTCAGAGGAATTTCAGAGCCGAGTTAAAGAATGGAGTGAATTATCCACTGAGATTATTTGTTAACTTGTTTAAGTTTTGAAAAGATGAGATCGAAAGCGAAAATTTCATTAAACTCCAACAATTCCTCTATTTCTCAGTGTCACACAAGACCACCCTTCAAATGTTTCTTGTTTGTCGACACGTACACAATATGCGAATACAAAAAATTATAAGGGAAACTGAATCACCGTTAAAAAAATCGGTATTGCAATCTCGAGAATCCACGGTCTTTGCATGTCTCCAAACTCAGTGGTGGTCCATTGATCAAGATTCGACCCGTTTCCCTCCACGGGCCCGGTTTGATTCACGGTCAGTTAATATGGACCAATTCATTGTTCACCAATTATAATAATACGACTCATAGGAAATGCTTAACTCTTCTGAATGAGTGGATTGAGAGTTGAACACGCAGACAAGGAACAGGACGAGCCCGATCAGACTCTCGAACATTCTCATCCATTTTAATAATATCATGACTAATTTGATAGTAACCTACGCTCCTCATATTCAGGATAATCTAACACCCCTTTGCTGACCAAGAATCTATCCGCCTCTGCCATAAAAACATTCAAAGAATATGTTTCTACCGCCTTTTCAGGCAGAGAGTTCCAAAGATTCACGAGCCTCTGAGTGAAAAGATTTTGCCTCGTCTCCATTCTAAGTTTGTGCGCCATAACTTTTAAAATTTGTACCCTAGTTGCTGTGTATACAACAAGTAGAAACATCCTCTCTGCATCCACTCTGTCAGGACTCATCGGGATCTTTTATATTTCAGTCAAGTCAACCCTCACTCTGCTAAATTCTAACAGATAAAGTTTACCCTGTCTCACCTTTCCTCATAAAACAGCCCACCCATTCCAGGTATTAGAATGATAAACGGTTCCTGAATACATTTACAGATTCAAAAAGCAAGGTTGCTAATACCATGCACTGTACACCAAAATGGTCTCACTGGTAACTTGCATAGCTGAAACATTATCGTGGTACTTTTGTAATCAATTCCTTTAGCATCAAGTGATAACAATCTACTAGTTTACCTAACTATTTGATGTACCTGCATAATAGCCTTTAGTGATTCGTGCACTCGGACACTCACATTCCTCTGCTCCTCAGAGCTCCGGAATATCTCGTCATTTAGATAGTATGATTCATTCTCACAAAATGGACAATTTGATTTTCTTTGTCATCTAAAGCTCATCAGATTTCTGCATCTGTGGACCAGAATGCTAAAAAAAAACTAGCATTTCTGGAAGCATTTGTGGATAGATAATTGAAACTCATATTTTACGTTCGTGACCTTTCATATTGATTCCAGGGCAGTCAGAGACAAATGCTTGTAAAAGGTCCTTGAAACTCCAAGAGATACAGCACCCAATGTTGCCAGCTCTGCTCTCTTGAACAGGGGTTTGACCGGTATAAGGAAATCATAAATTACCACTACACTGCACAATGCTTCGTTGAAAGTGAATGTTAAAACATGCTTTTACATTGTACTTCATAACTTGCTTTGTCGACGTACAATTCGGTGAAAAACCATCGCCATGTGGCAGAGAAATCGATCCAACATTAGAATCATAAAGTCATTGAAGACCAGGGGCTGAAATAAATCTAGGGGGACTCGATATGGCTCAAAGTAACAAGAGATTCATTGCCAACAATCTTTCAGCATTTACAACAATAGCTCAAACAAAATCTATGATGCAGATATGATTCCGAAGGATCTTAGCATGCATCACATCAAGTGAACAATGAGGGAAATAATGCAACTCTCCTCTCAGTCTCATGGGGCAATGGTCTGTGAGCAACTCAAGGGAGAGGTGTCTACGGAAAACAAAATCCAGAAAGAAGCATTCTCCTGCTGCATCTTTCCAACCTTTTTTCCCCCTCTCAGAACCATTTTTACATGAAACTGCACAACAAACGTGAACAAGGCTTTTGATGCAAAATAACTATAATGAGACATTCCAGATCCTTGCCCATTCTCAGTGCAGCACAGAAATCCCTTTAAATTTGTTTGGTTTATTTTCTGCTGCCTCTTCTCTCCGACCGAAATGAATCAGTTCACCCTTCCTTATATTAACTTCCAGCTATCCACCCAGATGGATGTGTTAACGAGCCCGAAAGGAGAACCAAAAGAAACTGGGAGTGAAAGAGTGAGAATAAAAGAAGAAGAGAGGCTGCGTTTTGTCGATCCCACGGGAAAGAGACTCCAGGCTCAGTTCATTGTGACAGTTCACACAGCAACGAGGAAGCAACATTCCTTGATGAAGCCTCATATGTTAACTGAACATTTTTGCTGTTTTATTGAAGCAGGAGAAGGAGTGTTGAATAAAAGCGTGTTTCAATAAAACATAGCAAAAGTATTCAGTTAATAACAGCATCCGTGTGTTGCACATGAACATGAAGTGAACCGTGAGGGGAAATAGTGCCACAAGCTGCGAATGTACAACTTTTAATTTCCTACTTTAGCAGGGAAAATGAAGAGCTGGGGAGAATACTTGTAGAAGGACATGCAGCAAAGTCCAAGTTGATTAATTTGTCGTTCGATATCTATTAACGATTTCTGAGAGAACATTTTAGGGAGAACTTTCATTTAAGTTTAACACTAAGTGGATAGAACAACTGAGAGTTTCATTGAGAACAAATACAACAACTGAGAGATTCATTGAGAACACAACACATGCAGTCTGAGCCGCCAGCTGCCTTTAAAATGTTAACGTACTAGACAGCAAATATGACCTCAATGTCAAAGAAGGAAACTTTTTTTGTTCATTCATGGGACATTGGGCGTCGCTGGCTTGCCAGAATTTATTGCCAGTCCCGAGCTACCTGAGAGTGATTGAAAGTCAACCACATTGCTGTGGCTCTGGAGTCATACGTAGGTCAGGCCAGGTGTAGATAGCAGATTTTCTTCACTAAAAGAGATGAACGAACCTGAATGATTTTTC
This sequence comes from Mustelus asterias, assembly GCF_964213995.1. Classification (NCBI taxonomy): domain Eukaryota; kingdom Metazoa; phylum Chordata; class Chondrichthyes; order Carcharhiniformes; family Triakidae; genus Mustelus; species Mustelus asterias. Next base: position 83,407 of record NW_027590120.1, on the reverse strand, counting down.
CGACAATCGAGAAAGTTTTTATCGTCATCAGTAGATTCTTAATTTCAAATTGATATTAAAACCCACCACCTGCCATGGCAAGTTTCCAAACTGGGTTCCCAGAACATTAGTTGATCTTCTAGGATTAATAGTCCCGCGATAACGCCACTAGGCCACCGCCTCCATTTCCACGCAAAGCGTCAGAATCCCCATCTATTTACACATTAACTGTAATTGAAGTGAAAATCCAGGCGACATTAAATGTAGAATCATAACTACCTCGCAGATTTAAAAATAAATTCCATTCATAATTCTTGACAGCTACAGATTAAGAATGCTAAAAGCAGCTCGGAAGTACTGGACTTGAATACTTCTGAAAAGACAGATATGATTCCGAAGGATACTGACATGCAAGATAAAAATAAAGAACTTCAACGTGATCCCTTTCTCTTCACCAAGACTGCTGGCATCATGAACTCAAAACATTTTACTTTCAGAGCCATCAAAATGATATATTTATTTTTGTAATCGAGATGTTCCCATAAACACGGAAGAAGACCATGGGCGCCCGACGTTTAACTGATCACTCGACTTGTACGTGAAAACAAAATGAAGCAGATATTTTGTGATCTGTCGCAATTACGTCAGATATTTTTAAATGAATCATGTGGATTTTTGTTTGTTAAATCGATGATGAAGAATGAAGAGTGAGTGGATTGAATCTTCTCACCTTCACCAGAGTGACTGCAGTGCTGTAGAAAATGCTGAAGATAAACAAGGCGATGAATGGAGAAGCGGTTGTCCAGATGTTGCCATTATCATCGCCAGAGTCTTCAATCCACATCTGGTCTGCGAAATCTACGGAAATCTGGACGTGGAAATTATTTCGGCCTTTTTAATTTTACTGTTATTTCCCTTCCTCTGTTATTTTCCTTAAGTGATTATTCCGCTGTATAGTTGAACTTTCATACTATCCCTACTTTTGAATTAATCTGTCTCAGCAATCTATCCCTGCTACCTGATACAACAACTTTTCCTTTATTACCTTCTGTTACGATTCTGGACCAGACTACCAAGTTTTTGGTACAAACAGTTGCCCGAATTTTCCTCATCTGTCTGAAATTTGCGAACTATTATTTCAAAACAATGACCCCCTCGCTCTTGATTCTCCCACAAGAAGAAACATCCTTTCCACATCTGTTATATCAAGACGCCTAAGCATTATAAATGCGTCAATCAACTCGGTTCGTCCTATTTAAATCTCCAGTACATACAAGGGCAGCGGTTTCAAACTTTTCTCATCAGACAACCTCTTGGTGTTGTCTGGTGAACCTTTTCTGAAGTGCATTTACATTCATGCTTCCATAAGGAAATCAATACTGTTCAGAATACATCAAATATGGTTTTACCAATGCCCTGTATAATTGACGCATCGCACAGAATCATGGAATCAAAGAATCATACAGTATAGAGGAGGTTCTTCGGCCCATCGAGTTTTTCACACGAGAAATACTTGACCTCCCACGGAATCCCATTTACCTGCACTTGGCCCACATTCTTGAATGTATGTCATTCCAAGTGTTCATCCAGGTACTTTCGAAAGGATGATTCATGAAACAATGTTCACGCTGTGGGATTACATAGAATGTTTCTACGTGCCCTAATATAACCTTTCAACAATATTCCCTCTGACAGAAGTTCAGCTCATTTACCTGTAGTTTCCTAGAGGCAACCCGCCTCTTCCACACTCCCAGGCAGCATTTCCGGACAGGAACCACCTCTTTCGTAATTTGTTTCTTTTCTTATCCCCCCTAATTTGCCTGCCCTTCACTTTGAACCTCTGTCCTCTCGTGACTGACCCTTCAGTAAAGGGGAACAACTGCTCTTTATCTATTCTGTCCATTCCCCTCATGATCTTGTACACCTCGAGCACGTCACCCCTCAGTTTTCTCTGTTCCAAAGAAAACAACCGAAGTCTATCCAATCCCTCGTCATAACTTAAATTTCCATCCCAGGCAGCATTCTGGTAAATCTCCTCTGCACCCCTCCAGTGCAATCACATTCCTCTGATAATGTGGTGGCCAGAACTGCGCACAGTATTCTATTTGTGGCCTCAGCAAAGTTTCATGCAACTCCAACATGACTTCCTAGCTTTTGTAATCAATGCCTCGATTCATCATGGCAATTGTCACATACGTTTTTTCATCACACTACGAGCATGTCCTTCCGGCTTTAGAGATCTATGGACAAACACACCAAGGTCCCTTTGTTCCACACAACTACCCTTGCCCACATGGCTCTGTCAATCAAATTAATCAAACCCCAGCCTTTGATCACTGTCTGTGCAGTTTGCACATTCTCTCTGTGTCTGCGTGGGTTTCTTCGGGGTGCTCCAGATTCTTCTGACAGTCCAGTTTATGCAGGTTAGGTGGGCTGGCCATGCTAAATTGCCGCTTGGTGTCAGGGGGACTAGCAGGGTAAATACATAAGGTTATGGGGATAGTGCCTGGGTGGGATTGTTGTCCGTGCAAGTTCAATGGGCGAAATGGCCTTCTTCTGCACTGTAGTGATTTTATGATTCATCCCCTCTCAGCGCGGTCAGTTTGTCTCAACCACAAATGGACACTTTGGAGAAACTCCTTAATGACATGGGTCCATGGAATCATACGTTGGTAGCAGTTGACCCTTTCATTGGACAACTGACAGGAAAAGGAAAGAAAAATAATGCATTGTCAAAGTTATTTCTGGGAAGAAGTGATTTCTGTCCCTTAATTTCCTCACAGTAGAAGTCTTTATTCTAATAGTTAAAAAGTTGTTCACATATTCCTGTTACGGGCAAAACAATAGTGATAAGCAGCTGGTAAATTGTTGGCATTATCCATGGAGTGTACTTTTATTGAACAAGTGAATTATCTTGGATGTTTTCAGTGATTGGTGGGGACTGCTGGACTGTGTAAGTGTTTATGTTCCTTGGGATCATGCTGATGTGCAAGGAAGCCGGTTACTGGGCACAGTCGCAGGAGCAAAGCAGCAAGGGCCATTGGCTGGAACTTTAGAATGTATCAGAGCTTTAATGGCCGTAAATCCTAACCACTTTCAGAATGTTGGAATGAGGCACAATCGCAGATGGAGCGGGTCTGAAAACCACTGCATGATCAATTGATGGTGAGGTGGGATGTTTTGTCTTCTCTGACACCCCAACTCCACGTCTCCCTCGAAACATTCACTGCTTCCCATCTCAGTGTGGCTCCGCTGAAGGTAATGTGACAACTCCAGTTTTCATTGAATCATGCAGAGCTGGAGGAGACCTTTCAGCCCATCACAGACATTTCAGCTACTGTAGAAATACCCAATTTTTCCCACTCACCAGTTTTCCTCATATTCTTACATTTTTTCAATGGCTCTGGCCAAGTCCCCTTTAAAAGTTCTGAGTGACCAATATTCAGATTTTTCACCAATGGTCTTTAGTCTGTGACATCTGGTTACCAAGCCTGCCATCAGGGGAATTACTTTCTCCCTACTTACGCAGTCAAAACCTCTCATCATTTTGACTACTTCTGTCAAATCTCCCCTTCTCCTCCATTATTCAAAGAAGAACAATCCCAGCATTACTGGTCAAGCTACTTTGTTCTATTTTTAAATTGACTCTCTCATACACTAGCCTAATATCTCGGTATGTAGGTTACTGCAGACTCAGAGGGTATCTCCAAACTTCACTTCTTATGATTTTGACAATTGTATAAACACCTTCTTGACATTATCCTTACCTACTGAAACACACGGTCCTCTAACAACAGCAGACCCTGGCTGATGAAAGTTTCCACAAGTGAAATATTCTAATGGTTTTTACAACACAGAACTATGAAGTAAAATTTGTTTATGCAATAACCAGATACTTTTTCAAAAGCAATAAGTTCTCACAATGGTTTGATCATTCTATTTTAAATTATAAACATGGAGACGGTTTAAACCATGACAACGTAGTCTACAAGAGAGGATAGCCGTTTTGTGGCTTCATAGTGACTGGAGTCAATGTGTTGGAAAAATTGTCCATTTCAGGACTGCTATTTTTGAGAGTTATTCCTGATCTCTTTCTCTTTGTGAACAGCTGCTGATCAGATTGGTAAAGCTTACAATGGTTGAAGCCAGGAGAAAGGACAGATCTCCACGTCATGTCATTCACCGTCGTCAGAAGAGTTTCGAGGTATTTTGAAATGAATTGTGTTGGGCAGAATTTGGAGTTTGATGTGGGATAAATCGAAGGTTGAATGTCAATGGGATTAATCCTGTTGAATCAATGTCAACATTACTATAGTTAATAATAACTCCCACCATCGTCGCCACCAAAATAATTTGTCCATTTTACAACGAAGCTTGACGAAGAGGAAACTGTTTCTCCTGGGCTTCATCAGCGGTGTCATCTCTGGAAGAAACATTAAAGCAAGTCCCTGTCTGTGCTATCAGATATACGTGTTTAGGAGCTGACGCTGTATTAAACTAATTAAACCTCGCCTGTCCTCTCCATCCCTCCCACCATTCCCTCCCGTCAGCCTACACAAGCACCACCCAGGACTCTTAATGCATTGAGAGCAGCCTGGTCTCCCCAGGGAGTGAGTGTTGGGGAAGAGAGATCACTGCGCTATATCGTTTAACTTGGTTATGGAAAATTACAGGAAATAATCCAAAGAAAAAATAAGTAAGAATGGATCCGTCCCCAGCACACCCATTCCCAGTAACCCCATTCTTTTACCATGACCAATCCACCTCGCCTTATATAAAGCTGACCTTTCTCTTCATCCTAGCTATGACTGTTACATTATATTCTGCACCCTCTCCTTTCATTTCCCCCCCACTACACTATGAAAAAGGCATGCTTTGGCGGTATAGCACCACACACAATGCTTTCACATTGGAACCCGCACACTGGTTCTGGGACTTGCCCTGCCAATCGGTCATCACTTCGGGCACTCTTTTCAATGTTGAAACGCCTGAGCTCCCAGGCAATGTCAGTAGTACACCATTCCGGTCTGTCCCTGTTGGGATTGTCCATGAGGGCCCTGACATTTCAGATACAAAACTTATTTTATTTTTGCAAAAATGTACTTCATTTGTAAAATATCTGGAAGAAGATTACAGACATTTCAAACTGGCCATCACGCGAAGTATAATAATATAAAGTTTCCACACATATATCATGTTGCAATCTGAGCTGCTTCAATACAGTCAAATAAATATTGCTGACTTTGCAAAATGGTCATTACGAATGGTACAACGGTATTTCAGTTTTTTTACACTCTGTTCTAGATGGTGGTGATTACCTCCGTGTTCTCTTGATTTGATGTGGTATGATTTATGATTGTCACTTGTAATAGCATGCAGTGTAAAGTATTGATTCTTTCGCACTATACAGACAAAGCAAACCATTCATAGAGAAGGAAGCAAGAGTGTGCAGATTGTCGTATTATAGTCATAGCAAGGGTATAGAGCAAGATCAACTTAATGCAAGTTAAGTCCATTCAAAAGTCTGACAGCAGCAGGGAAGAAGCTGTTCTTGAGACGGTTGGTACGTGACCTCAGACTTTTGTATCTTATTCACGATGGAAGAAGGTGGAAGAGAGAATGTCCGGGATGCCTGTGGTCCTTATTTATGCTGGCTGCTTTGCCAAGGTAGCAGGAAGCTTAAACAGAGTCAATGGATGGGAGGCTGGTTTGCGTCATGGATTGGCTACATTCACAAACTTTTGCAGGTTCTTGCGGTCTTGGGCAGAGCAGGAGCCATACCAAGCTGTGGTACAATCAGAATTAATGCTTTCTATGGTGCATCTCTAAACGTTGGTGAGAGTTGCAGCTGACATGCCAAATTTCCTTAGTCTGCTGAGAAAGTAGAGGCGGGTATTTCGTAACTATAGTGTCAGCATGGAAGGATCAGGACAGTTTGTTTATGATCTGGACACCTAGAAACTTCAAGCTCTCGACACTTTTGTATTTCGTCCCTATTCGTGTAGACAGGGGCATGTTCTCCTCTACGCTTCCTGAAGTCGATGACAATCGCCTTCATTTTGTAAACATTGAGCGAGAGATTATTGTCACCGCACCAGTTCACCCGATTATCTATCACATTCTTGTACTCTGTCGCGTCATTGTTTGAGATCCAACCCATTGTGGTGGTGCCGTCAGCAAGCTTGAAAATCGAGTTGGAGGGGAAGTTATCCACACAGTCATAGGTGTATAAGAAGTATAGTGGGGGGCAGAGAACACAGCCTGGTTGGGCACCGGTGTTGAAGATGATCATGGAGGAGGTGTTGTTGCCTACCTTTACAGATTGTGGCCTGTGCGTTAGGAAGTTCAGGATCCAGTTGCAGAGGAGAAGCCGAGGCCCAGGCCACGGAGTCTGGAGAAGTGTTTCGTGGGAATAATGGTGTTGAAGGCTGAGCTGCAGCCAATAAATAGGAGTCTGACATAGCTGTCTTTGGTATCCAGGTGTCCCAGGACCAGAGAGATGGCGTCTGCCGTGGACCTGTTGCGGAAGTAGGCAAGCTGTAGTGGATCCAGGTAGTCCGGGAGGCTGGAATTGATTTGTGCCATGACTACCCCTTCTGAATACTTAAAAATGATGGATGTCGGAGCCACCGGACGATAGTCATTGAGGCACGTTGCTTGGTTTTTCTTAGGTATCGGGAAGATGGTTGTCATCTTGTGGCAGATAGAGACTTCAGATTGCTGTACAAAGAGGTTGAAGATGTCTGAGAATACACCCAAAGATGAATCCCAGTTCAAGCTGATTCGCGCAGGATCTGAGTGCTCGTCCGGGATCCCTATCCGGGCCAGTCGCTTTCCGTGGGTTGACCTTCGAGACAGCTGCTCTGAGATCTGCAATGGTGACCTCAGATACAGGTTCATCCAAGGCTTCGAGGTGGAGGGAACGCTTTGTTTCTGTAGTGCAGCGATGACCACATTCACCAAATGAAAGTTTCCCGGTTCGAAAGCGGGCAGAAACATGTGTGAATGCTTTTAACCTGAGAGTGAGGAAAAGAACAATAATTCACGTTTACTTTTGAATATTAACTGAATACTTGATCTTACACTGTGTTACATTTACCCTTCCCCTTCACAGTTCTGCACACGTTCAAACTGACACAAAGTTTTTCACTGACTCTCGTTTCCAGCTGTGACCATTCAGAAAGTTTCCCTCAAACCTGCACATTCCGGCTGATTGCAGTTGATTTGTGTCGGTTTATTAAAGGCTCCTGCAGCAACACCTCAGTTAATAACAGTCACTGGAAGCCCCATTTCAGACGGGGAAACACGCCCAACAAAGATGTTCTCTTCTCCGGTTCCACAGTGGGACAGGGACACGAGCAGGATTTTACCCCGCACTCTCCAATCACCCGCTGCCAGCAGAAATTCGCGACTGCAGATGCATCTGTACGTTGTTTTAAACTAAGAATGTGGATCAATCATTTATTGTTGAAAATTAACTGAATGCAGTATTTTGCCCTTAATGTTACATTTCCCCATGCCTCTGCAGTTCTGTGTCCACTCAAACCCAATATTTTTAACTCAGACCCGTTTCCAGCTCTGACGGTCAGAAAGCTCATCTCAAACATGCACATTCCGGCTCCTTCTTTCGTTCGTTCGTGGGACATAAGAGTCATTGACCAGTATTGATCGTCCGTCACTAGTTGAGAAGCAACTTTGCTGTGGCTCTGGAGTCACGTGTAGGCCAGACCAGCAAATTCACTCCACTAAAGGGCATTAGTGAATCGTGCTTTTCCAACAAGGGACAGTGGTTGCATGGTCATCAGTGGATTATTAATTTCAACCTTCTTTATTTTATTTAACTTCCACCAGCTGTCGTTGCGATCCCCAGAATAATACCACTGGGCCATTATCTCACCTGAAGCATCTGCGTCCGGGGAGACTCGAACTCAGAACCTCGGAATAACCCGCTGACTTCACTGCTGAAAAAGTACCGCGAGCTAACGGTTGCGCCACTGGAGCACTGTTTTCGACTGATTTGCGTCCGGTTATTAATGGCTTCAGCAGTTTCATCTCCGTTAACAGTCACGCAAAGTCATATTTCAGTCTGGGAATCAAACCATCAATGATTCGCTCTTCCACGTCTCCACAGAGAGTGAGACAGACAGAAGCAGCAGGATATTAGTCCGCATTCTCCAATCACCCAATCGTTACCAGCAGAAAATGACGACTGCAGCTTCAATCAGCGGGTTGCTGCCCATCCCTGGGACACAAGACTCAACCCAATTCAAACCTCCCAATACACCGAACACACGCTCAGCAAAAAATACATAGATTATACCCTGTTGTAGGTAAAAATGCCTCTGAGTCTATTCGTCGATCAAAATACAGTGGTTTATTTGCACAATTGTGGGAGACTGTCCGATACCTAACATGGCCTCAGACTTTTCAGCAAATACAGGTTAAAAACATATATTTATACCCTCCCTGTCAGGTCCGCAATTTCCCAGGCCTCACACGTTCCCAGGCTGTGGCTTGTCTTCCATCGTGTGAACCGTGCTGCCTTGGCAGTTTCTTCGCGGTTGTCTTAAGGCCGTCACTGTTGTTCTCTGAACACAGGTGGGTTATCTTACTAATGTACAAGGTTATAGTCTCGCACAAACAAGTTAACGGGCATGCAACAATTTATATATGTTCGTAGGTGCTTGTATAATGTATATCGGTACAGGTTATGATGAATATATATGAATGTATCATTATACAATCACAGAAGGCCTACATGTAGGCTTCTACTGTTACACAGCGGTACATATTAGGCTGGGTTAGCCACATTCCGGAACAGATTAGCCGGGCACAACATATTCTTGTATACCACAGCTGCTACCCTTATCTGTGCTTGGATACATGAGCATGAAAACACCCTAATGTAAACATGAGTTCTACAGTGTTTCTCACACAATCTCTAAATAGCACAGAATTCACTTTGGCACTTTGAGTATTAGAATTCATTAACCCATTCCCGTCTTCACTCCCCCCCGATTGGTCAGGTGCCAGGTGGTCCACACATGGCCCCATGACCAATTTAGAATCAAAGGTTACCAGCATATGGGCCCAGCTCCTTGTTCCGGAGGTCTGCCCCCTCTGCCTATATAATGTATAATTATAATAAGAATCATAATTCGGTCTGTTGCCGTTTTACAGCAGGTGTTCAATAATGCCATACAAACACAGTCAGCAATTACAATTACAATTAATACAATCAATCCATGCATCAGCTATGCACCCCACGACCCAAACCATTGCCCCAACCATCCCGGAGGGTTCTAATTGTGATACTGGCTCCCCTCATCCTGTATTGTTTCTGCCACGTGTTTAATATGATCTGCTAAGCGAGATATATTCTCCAAAGCATCGGGAATGTACGTACAGTATTCCGAGCCAACTGTGGCATATGTTCCTCCCTGGGAGGCTACCACATAATCGAGTGCCAATCGGTTCTGTGCTGCCACAGTCTGAATAGCTACGACCTCTGCTGATATCTCAGAGACGGCCGTGCTCACCTCCTCGAACCCATCCTTAGTCTCATTCGCAATTCTCTCTAAGGTCGAGGCCATTCGTATAAGTTCTTGGGCTGCCTTTGCCGTCCCATAAAGTGGGTAGGCTATCATGAAGAACTATTCTGTCTCACTAATGGCTCGCCTAGCCGTAAGCAGGTGTATCTCGGTGTGGTCCCGTAAGTCAGTGTAATGGTGAATATGAGGCACCGCATATGCCAAATAACACGATCCTGCCCAATTCCAGGGAAGGCATGGATAGGCATTGCTTCCACAGATAAAATAGGTACCATTATATGCAGTCATCGTGCTTACATAAGCGCGGAGAGGCTAACCGGGATGATGGCTTTGGGGCACTGGATTGTGACCTGTACCATGGCCCAAGCGTCATTAGTGATATCAATCTGCTATATACAGTAGCTACGGTCAACAGGTATCGTTCCATTTCTTATCAGGCTGATAGATCCCCTTTGTTTATTTTTCACAACGAAGTAGGGTGGGGATTCTGATCTGTCATAGCTGGGCTGGTAATGTTTCTTAAAGGTCGATCAAGTACACCCTCCGCCCCCTAGCTTTAACACAACATCACTGTTGCTAACATTAAACGTACCCTGCATCGTGGTACCCAATGGGGTTTTGAATGTCAGTTTCCTTGTCCCTTTCTGGGTTCCATTCTGATTTAAAACCCATTCAATTACTTCCGGAGCTGATAAAGGGATAGGGCTTAAAGGAATTCCTCCCTTTCTTCCGTGCGTGGGAATGTGTGAACAGACCCAGTACTTGCTCAGATCCGATTGTGATGCATACAGATAAGACATATACACAAAGGTGTTCATACAATAGACAGAGTCATCATTACAGAGATGTTCACTGTGTCCCATCCCTAAATTCTCATAGTTCCATCTATACTTTCCCGCTACGGCTAACAGGGCCAGGGTCGTGAGAAGCAGCATGAAAATCATCTTATCTCTTACTAATAACACGCGCGACCGTTATACAATGGTCCAAAGGCTATACCGCCCGCGCGCAACTGTCCACAAACCCGTTCAGCTTGCTTGAAGGTCAGTCATTGTCTGTACATTCCTGCAATGGGAGTATATCACATATTTTCCCAATTAGTTTCAGCATATTCTTTCAACTGAGTTTAATGCTTAATATTGCATATACTTATCACTCATATCTTTACAGGCACAAGTCTCTCCACTAATTACAACTTCATACAGCCCATCCCATTTTCGTGCAAACCCTGATTTGTCAGGTAGTGTTTTCACGAGGACGTCCCACTGTTGGGACGTCAGGGAGCATTTCAAGCTCTCTCTGCGTCTCTTATCTCCTCATTGTCTTGTACCAATTTGCGCATCCCTTTTAGTTGGGTGCTGAGTTCCAAAACATATCTCCTGATTTTATCTTTCAGTGGACTTACATCGGTCCCACCTGTTATGATGCTGTCTGGTAATTGCATCACCTGTCCTGTTATTAGCTCATAAGGGAAACTAATTGGGAAAATATGTGATATACTCCCATTGCAGGAATGTACAGACAACGACTGACCTTCATTAGTATGGTGGGCAATACCTTTGGCCACAAAAGCCAGTGCATTATACATTCAACGACATACACCCCCCCTCCCCTCCCCGTCTCCCCTTGCATAGGAAGCTCAGTGCAAATCAAATAACACTTTGCACATCCATTCATTTGGATCTAATTCTATCAAAAGACATCGCTTCCCTCTTTACAATCACATGCCATACAGCTCCGATCTTTATATGATGCATTCTTACATTATATCTAATTTGGTCATTTGTTTGCCCACATTTGAAAGTGCGCTGTTTAAGCAGAAATTATCCTTCTAGAGACATATTGTCTCATAAAGTAAACAACAGTGTTTCCTGGTCACAGATGTGTATGCTGCCGGACACAGCTCTTTAAAAACACAGATAACCGAATGAGCTATCTGTTGTGTTCAGTCGAATGCTGCAAGATTTTTGAGTCTGGCTGCAAATCCAGTCTCCAACTCTTTCTCTCTCTCTCAAGTAATCCGGTTTCACTTCCTGTCATGTTAATGCTAATTGTGCAAGTTATTACAAATTATGGCGAAGAATGGCTAGATGTGTGGAATAAACAGCCTTTTCTCCTACAGAATTATGTTTTATCAATACACAATATATAGAAATATATAAAATTGGTTAAGGCTCTTCAGGATTTGATATATCCAAACCCTCTTAATTTAAGCCGTGTCCATTTTTAAACTGCTCCAGATCAGAATACCTGCATTTTAGAACAATAACAAGCACAATACATATAACAATAACAATAGTTACTTGATTAGAAATGTTTTGGTTTGATTCCTAGCTGGCTAGGTGCTAAACCTTGAATAATATGCAATCCCAACGGTAATATATAATTTGAACATCATACTAGCCTTGAAAGTCACGTTATTATCATGTTACTTAAAACGAACTGGCAGCACAAGTTCCAACAATTCATGGTGTTCGATGGTTAGCAACTAACACAGATTAGAAATATTCAAGGCCAACATCTGTGTCTGTATTAACAACTGAGGTTTTAACTGATTAATCACTGCTGTAACTTGGGGTAATCAGAACTACGATTCACTAATTTGATAGACTTTAAACTGACTCACAGACAGTATTTTCACCTCATTCTTTTGTTCCTGCTTTTCTATTTTTTTCACAAATTTACTTATTTTTAACTTCTCGACTATATTCGTATACTTTCAACTTCAAGGCAAGGAAAAAACACATGGTCCTTCCAAGTTCTAACTCCTTTCTTAACATTAAAACAGTGAAGCAAACAACAACAAAACATTCACGCAACCACTTTGGTATTATAGGCGGGCACTCCCTTTTAGCCCGTCTGGCATTTAATACAGTTTCACGGTTGATCCATGTAACACATTTTAATTAGAATGCATTATGGCAGTATAATAATTCCCAGCATAACACACACACGCCCATTCTACCTTATGTAACTCCCTTCTCTGTTAAATTTTGACTCTATATCTTAAAATTACTGCAAGTCTTATAACAGTATAGGACAGGATGGATTTGTTCTCTGCTTGTTTCAGCAGAGAGGCGGAGGGGTAAATTCACTCAGCTGAACATTAACAAGTGATTAATCATCACTTCAGATATGCAGAATGATTCTGTCCATTTATCTTTTCAGTTTCAGTTCTATCAAGAATACATTTTACATTTAACAAAAACCTAATCCAAATCATCCACTTATTTTGATCACTTTTAGATATCCCTACTAAATTAAGACATTTACACTGTCTTACAGACTCTCCGGTCTGCCTTTGTAATCAACACAGGCAGATACAAGACCGAATCTACTGTGTGCTTAAATGGTTAACTCTCCTTACGGCTCTACAGATGTAATGTGATGCTATTTTTCCCGCATTCCCCAAATCTCTGTCCGATGCACTATCGTAAAATTTCAACTTTGATCTGATATACCCTATTCCACCACATGAGGCTCTCGATCGCACACTTTCATCTCTCTCTCTCTCTTTTCCTTTGTCAAGAGAGAGAGGGAGAGAAACTTACAGCCTGCTGGTGTTTAACCCTTTAATATCACGCTTCAAACTAACCAAGTGAGCCTGATTTGAGTTCCTTCTGTCTTTGCAGCGGCACCGGCACTGGTGTCTGTCATATTTATCGGGGCAATGACGGCTACCTTAGATTTTTGGTGATTATCTACACTGGGTCGATTCCACCACTTCTGTTCTCCCGTATCGGTATTTTGGAAGAACATTGGCAAGCCAGATACCTCCATATCTTTCCTTTGTTCGGCTTGCCGTACTAATCCTTTTCTCTCGGTCTCATCTTTCCTTTGCAGTCTTTCCTGTTCTGCTCTATCTCTTTTCTCTTTCTCATACCTCTCACATTCCCACTTCAACCTTTCCCAAGTCTTAGGGTTTTCCTCATTATCACATACATTGATTCCTCTTCTGCGTGTATTCTTCACCCTCTTAACTGTTTTGTTGCACATTACATGTTTTCCGATTGCGACCAGTGTATTCTTTCAACTGGGTCCAGTGTTTCCAGACACCCCTGCCTTGCATATCTATGCAGGCACAGATGTCTCCACTGATGATAACCTCATAGGGGCCTTTCCATTTGGGGGCGAATCCAGATTTTCCAGGTAATGTTTTTACCATGACCTTGCTGCCCGCCGGGGGTATCTCCGGGGTCTGTTTAGTTCATTGTACTCATCTACCGCTATTTGTTTGTCCCGTACTGTTTGCTGTATATCTTTTAATTGGGAGCTTAATTCTAGTACATATCGTCTAATCTAGTCCCGTAATGGGCCTACAACTGCCCCTCCGGTAATGATGGACTGAGGCAGTTGCATAGCCCTTCCGGTCATTAGCTCATATGGTGTCAGTCCAGTGGTCCGATTTGTGGTGGCTCTGAGTTTCATTAATATGGCGGGTAATACTTCTGTCCATCTCTGTCCTGATTCCTGCATGGACTTTGCCAAGGAGGTCTTAAGTGTCCTATTCATACCTCCCACCCGCCCCGAGCTTTGAGGGTAGTAGCGTATGTGAAATTTCTGACTTATCCCCATCAGTTTGGTCATCAGAATGGTCTAGTGGGCACATGAGCGGCGCAGGCTTGGAGGGCCGAAGGGCCTGTTCCTGTGCTGTATTGTTCTTTGTTCTTTGTTCCATTTAGGAATGGTCTTTACAACCTTCCCCGTAAAGTGCGTGCCTTGTTCGGTGTCTATGTGCAAAAGCACCCCCATCTTGGGATAAGACCATAAGACCATAAGACATAGGAGCGGAAGTAAGGCCATTCGGCCCATCGAGTCCACTCCACCATTCAATCATGGTTGATTTCAACTCCATTTACCCGCTCTCTCCCCATAGCCCTTAATTCCTCGAGAAATCAAGAATTTATCAATTTCTGTCTTGAAGACGCTCAACGTCTCGGCCTCCACAGCCCTCTGTGGCAATGAATTCCACAGACCTACCACCCTCTGGCTGAAGAAATTTCTCCTCATCTCTGTTCTAAAGTGACTCCCTTTTATTCTAAGGCTGTGCCCCCGCGTCCTCGTCTCCCCTGCTAATGGAAACAACTTCCCTACGTCCATCCTATCTAAGCCGTTCATTATCTTGTAAGTTTCTATTAGATCTCCCCTCAACCTCCAAAACTCCAATGAATATAATCCCACGATCCTCAGACGTTCATCGTATGTCAGGCCTACCATTCCTGGGATCATCCGTGTGAATCTCCGCTGGACCCGCTCCAGTGCCAGTATGTCCTTCCTGAGGTGTGGGGCCCACAATTGCTCACAGTACTCCAAATGGGGCCTAACCAGTGCTTTATAAAGCCTCAGAAGTACATCCCTGCTCTTGTATTCCAAGCCTCTTGAGATAATTGACAATATTACATTTGCTTTCTTAATTACGGACACAACCTGCAAGTTTACCTTTAGAGAATCCTGGACTAGGACTCCCAAGTCCCTTTGCACTTTAGCATTATGAATTTTGTCACCGTTTAGAAAATAGTCCATGCCTCTATTCTTTTTTCCAAAGTGCAAGACCTCGCACTTGCCCACGTTGAATTTCATCAGCCACTTCTTGGACCACTCTCCTAAACTGTCTAAATCTTTCTGCAGCCTCCCCACCTCCTCAATACTACCTGCCCCTCCACCTATCTTTGTATCATCGGCAAACTTGGCCAGAATGCCCCCAGTCCCGTCATCTAGATCGTGAATATATAAAGAGAACAGCTGTGGCCCCAACACTGAACCCTGCGGGACACCACTTGTCACCGGTTGCCATTCTGAGAAAGAACCTTTTATCCCAACTCTCTGCCTTCTGTCTGACAGCCAATCGTCAATCCATGTTAGTACCTTCTTCAGCGAGTATTCTGGCCATTGTAGTGGCAGCAAAATTTTTCATTGGGAATGCTTCTACCCACCTGGTAAATTAGTCAATTATTACCAAGCTGTAGGTTCTCCCGTGTGACTGCGGAAGAGGTCGTGTAAAGTCAATTTGCAGTTGTTCCCAGGTTCCCTTAGGGCGAGGTTGGTGCCACCTCTTGATTTGCACGGGTCTTCCGGGGTTGTGCTGTGGACAGGTTATGCACCGGTGACAATATCGGGCAATGTCCCGTCCCATTCCTTTCCATCACCATTCCTTCCCCACACTGGTCATCATGGCATTACTTCCCACATGTGACAGCCCATGATGTAACCGCATCAGAGTATGCTGGATACATTCTGGGGCTAGGACTTTATCATTTAATCTCCATATCTCCCCCCCACCCCCCGCCCCACCATCCCCATCATGTGTAGCTCCTTGAGCTTTCCACCTCACACGTTCTTCTTCAGGGGTATCAGCATGTAGCTGTGCGATGTCTATCGGGGTTTCGATTTTAGTCAAGGCGGCCGGCAAGGCCTGCACTTCCCTTGTTCCCAAGGCAGATCGTACCGCTTAGTCGGCTGCCGGGTTTCCCTTCAAGATTTACCACTCAGGACTTTGCTTGTCCGGTTCCTTGTGGTCTGCTTTTACCTTCAATACTGCGGCTTCCGATGGGAGCTCGCTGACTCCCAATAAGGTTGTTATTATCTGGCCATGTTTAATTGGAGTGCCCCCCGTTGTGATAAATCCCCTTCTCCCCCAAACTGTCATATAGCCGTGTATAATTCCAAATGCATATCTACTATCGGTGTGAATGTTGACCCTTTTCCCCGCAGCCTCTGTAAAAGCCTGAGTCAAGGCTACAAATTCCGTTACTTGCGCTGACATGCCTCCCTCTATCCTTTCTGCTTGAACAGTTTGTAGGTCCGCATTCACTACCGCCCATCCTGTTCGTGGTGACCCATCTACATATTTCCGTGATCCATCGACAAATAGGACGTTGTCTGGTGCCTCCAGGGGCACGTCTTTTATTCTACCTTCCTCTACCTCTTCAGCTCCGTCCCCACACATGTGTGCGTTCCCTTCACCTAACATTCCTTCTGCGGGGTTCGTTCTCATGTCTCGTACAATGGTGATGGCCTTAGTGGGTGGGAGAAGCACTGCCTCCCCCTTTGCCCTTCTCATATTCGAGACAGACCGCAATTTTCCTGTGTTCAGCATTTCTACCAAAGTATGTTTGGTGTGCAAGACAATAATCCCCGTCATGACGATGGGCTCGCTAACCTTTACTGCCCATGCCGCGCAATCTAGTGCGGCTATATATCTGGGTAACTCGGTTACTACGGAGCCCTCCAGTGTGGAATACTGACCCACTGGCCGCTGTTTATCCCCATGGACCTGTGTGACTACTGCCGAAACCCCCCCCCCCCTCGTTATTACAATAGATGTGAAAATCTTTATTAGCGTTGGGCAGTCCAAGTCCCGGAGCTGTCATTAGTTCTTCTTTTCGTTTACTATATGCCTCTTCCTGTTCTGATCACCACTTTATAACTTCGAGAGCGGGTTTCCACCCTTTTACTAGCCTTTGTATTGGTTCGGCTAGCCTGGCGAATTCTGCTATAAAGTTGTGACTGTAATTAAACAGTCCCAAAACCTTCCTTACCCCTCGGACGGTTACTGGTCTTGGCATTTGCTGAATGGCTGTTTTCCTGTCCAATGGCATTTCTTTGCTCCCCTGGGATATCAGGTGTCCCAAATATAACACCGGCGCTTTCCCTATTTGGGCCTTCCTGGGGCTCGCTTTTAGTCCCTGTTCTTCTAAGTGTTTCAAGACTGAGTATAGCACTGTCTGATGTTCTGCTCTAATTTCGGAGGCTATTAAGATATCATCTCCATACTGCAAAACTGTGCTCCCTTTTGGGACTTCTCCTTGTTCTAATATATTACTCATTACCCGGTTAAATATAGCCAGGCTGTTGTGGAAGCCTAGCGGGAGCCTATTCCATGTGTACTGTTTATCGCCCACGGTAAATGCAAATGTTTCTTGCGAATTAGGATCCAGGGGAATGGACCAAAACCCGTTGGCCATATCCAATACCGTGAAGGTTCCATGGGATGGTGACAACCCGTTTAAAATGGTGAAGGGGCGAGCCACGATGGGGTTTAGCTTGGGGGTCAGTTTATTTAAAGCTGTATAATCAATGGTTAATCTATAGCTCCTGTCCAGTTCAGGCACCGGCCAAGTTGGGGAGCTGGTGGTACTAGTGGTATCCCGCAGGATCCCTCTCTTTACCAGTCCCGTCGCAATTTCCTCGACTGCCTTTTTGGCCTAGGGCTTAATCGGGTATTGTCGATGTGGTTTATGTTCTGGCCCGACCACTATTATAGGGTCAGTTTTGACTAATCCAGTATCTAGTTTCGATTCCGCCCACACACCGGGGATGGAGGTGCAGATGGCGCCAAATCCAATACCTTCTAACTGCCAGTCGCGTCCTGTTGCAGATGATGCATGGATGGTTCCTAAATGGTTTGCATATATTCCTACCCTGTCTTTTTTCCCATCGGCACGGGGCCAAATCAATTCATCTTTCCCGCAATCTATTAAGACATTGTATTCCTTCATTAGGTCATTTCCCATAATAGTTCCTTCATTAAATCAACATACATAAAATCGCATAGGTATATACAGGTTATTAATTTCTACTAGAGTGGTTCCACTTAAGTAGGCAGGGGTCTTCTGTCCGTTAAAACCCCTTATATAGATCATTTTATTCGTGGTGGGCAAGGGTAGATCAGTGACAGATATGGAGGCTCCCGTGTCTACCAGCATTTCACATTGCCTGCCCCTTACTACTGCAGACAGGTAGATTCTACCCTCTTTTCTGCCCAGGCTTGCGCGGGCTGCCTCCCGTCAATACCCTCCCTCCTCAGTGAGGGGAAGGCGAAGCAGTTAACTCGGTCTGCTGCGCTTGCTCCAACAGGTGGCCTCAGTGTGGCCAACCTTATTGCAAAACAGGCAGGTCGGGCCTTTTCTACTGCCCCCCTTTGGAGCTCTACAGCCTCTGGCAAAGTCACCCGGTTTCCCACAATTATAGCACACACCCTTAGGTTTAGCTTCTCCACTGTTTGCACTAATGGTTTCCTGTTTTATTCGTGGGTATGGTTTCTCATCTGGTCCGTCTCTAATTCCAGATGCCCATTCTACTAATTCATCATAGTTCTGGGTATTGAGCACTCCCATGTTAAGGATTCTTTGGTGAGCTGGCGACAGCCCGTCTTTGAATGCTTGTAAAAAGGCTCTATCTGTTCGGGCAGTTTCGGGTATTCCCGAACATTCTTGGTATACTCTTAAGAGTTGCTCCCCAAATTCGGAGGCTCCTTCACCCCTTTGTTGTTTAATATTGGTAATTCTGGACCAATTGGTTGGCGCATTACCCAAGACTCATTGGACTTCCGCCTTAAACTGAGTAAATGGCTCAATCATTGCCTCGATCTCTGCGGTTGTCTCTGTCGCGAATGTCGACCTCCCGCTTCGGTAATCGAACCAAGCTTGGTCGGCGACATTAGCCTGGTCCGCTCCATCACCCATTAGTCTCTACTTATCCCGCGGGCAAGCAGCCCGTACCAACTGGTGTATATCCCGAAAATGTAACTGGTGTCCAACCCAAATGGTGTCCAGTTCTGCCCAAAATTTGCTATTGTTACTCCGGGGCTGGAGCCTTCCCAGGGATGCCAAAATCTGTTGTCTTTCACCTGGGGTAAAGGGTTTATATCGGGCAGTGGGATGCTGTAAAGTCCCGGCCCGAGTTATGGGCGCGAGATCATGGATCTCTTCCTCATCGGGGTCTCCCACTGGTGCCATGGGTTGTACGGCCGGCCCATAGGGAGGCAAGAATCCTCTGACAGGGTCCTCTAAAAGTTGGTTTCGCTTTTCTAATTTGCTATTGCGTGTTTCCAACAGTTCATTTTTTGCTTTGGTCGTCAGCCCATTTCTTACCCGAGACTGAGACCTGTTCAATTAATCCGGCCAATTGGTGAACTAAGAGAACTCCAATTTTCTTAGTTCTGTCATTCTTTTATTTTCCCAACCATTTTCGTTGTTGGTCTAATGGGTGGTCTAAATTCCGCCCCCCTTTGTTCAGCTGTTTAATGAGTTTGTCCCTCTTAGCCATATATTCATGTATCAGGGCCCCCGGGCCCCACTGTCGTTGTCCCGCCACATCATTGATAAGGTTATACTCACCACCCTGGAGTCTTCTATTCTCCTTTCTCGCTCCCCCCCTCCAAGGTTTCACTTAGCCGAGTTCGGTGATACCTGTCAGGGGTGATCAGATCCCTCCATACCACCACTTACACAATACTTTTATTAAGCCGGCTTTCACATGAAGGCTTGTCCTTCAACTCCGGCGATCACTCAGACAGTCTCTGTCTATCACTCACGTCTGAACATCACACCTCAGGCAACCCTGACACCCATTTCAAGTTCCTAACATCAGCGTGGGAGATTTCTCCTCTTAACAGTCAGTTTAAGGCAGGGTACCAGAGTCAATTGCCTCCTTGACCGTACGTGCTCAGTTCAGATGTCTTTCATCAATTCAGACACTCTTTCATCACAGATGATCACCCACTATAGTTTGATCCACTTCATCAAGTTCAGTAATCTATTCCGGTGTCCCGTTCGTGACCATTCGACCGGACCCGCAATCAGATTTCCCGGGTTTCGGCACCATTTGTTGTAGGTAAAAATACCTCTGAGTCTATTGGTCTGTCAAAATACAGTGGTTTATTTGCAAAATTGTGGGAGACCGTCCGATGCCTAAAATGGCCTCTGACCTCTCAGCAAATACAGGTTAAAAACATATATTTATACCCCCCCTGTCACATTCAGTTTCCCAGGCCTCACAGGTTCCCAGGCTGTGGCTTGTCTTCCACCGTGTGAATCTTGCTGCCTTGGCGGTTTCTTCATGGTTGTCTCAAGGCCATATGACTGCTGTTCTCTGAACACAGGTGGAGTGTCTTACTAATGTACAAGGTTACAGTCTCCCACAAACAAGATAACTGGCATACAACAATTTATATATGTTCGTAGGTACTTGTATAATGTATATCGGTACAGGTTATGATGAATATGTATATGAATGTATCATTATACAATCACAGAAGGCCTACATGCAGGCTTCGACTGTTACACAGCGGTACATATTCAAGAATATAAAATGCTGGGTTAACCACATTCTGCAACAGATTAGCCGGGAACAACATACTCTTGTATACCACAGCTGCTACTCTTATCTGTTCTTGGATACATGGACATGAAAACACACTAGCGTAAACATGAGTTCTACAGTGTTTCTCACACAACCTCTAAATATCACAGACTTCACTTTGAAACTTTGAGTATTAGAATTCATTAACCCAATCCCGTCTTCACCATCCATTTTGAATCAGCATCGACCATTATCAGGAACATAGACCCCATGAACAGTCCGGCACTGTCCATGTGCAGCCACCTCTATGGCCGTCCTGGTCATTCCCAAGTGCGAAGAGTAGTGACTGGTGATAGTTCTGCCCTTGTTGATATTGCCAACACTGACCCACAGGTAAATATCTGTATCCGTACCTGGTCACCAGACATGGCAATGTGGAGAATATTCAGTTTGCCACTCCTGGGTGGCCATAGTGAAGTTCAGCCAGGATGGGATGGTGAACCTGGCTCAGATGACACTCTTGAAACCCATAGGAGTATGCCATCTTCCACAGTCAGCTGCTCTCTGCCACTCCAATATAGGTTCAATTCAGGCTGTAACGGCCTTTTGGTTTCCCCCATCAGCACTAGCTGCTTCAATTCATTCAGGAATGGGTAATTTTGCCTCCACAGCAGAATATTATTGGCTGCCACTGGGAAAGTTTCAAAAAAGTTCATGATTGCCGTCTCTTCTAATGTGGGTACGACAATTGGCTGTTAATCGTAGCCAACTCAAGGCATCTGCCTTAGCGACTCGGCCTCCTGGAAGCTGTTCCAACCGATAATGGTAGGTGGACAGTAATAAAGCCCACAGCTGGATGTGGGTCGATGTTATGGGCTGCCCCACCATGCAGGTACTTTCGGAATTTCTTTGCCCAAACTATCAATATAGACGAGGTGTCACAGTGGTTAGCACTGCTGCCACCTAACGCCAGAGACCTGGGTTCAATTCCTGGCTTGGGTCGTTGTATATGCGGAGTCTGCACATTCTCTCCGTATCTGCATGAGTTTCCTCTGGTTGCTCTGGTTTCCTCCCACAGTCTGAAAGACGTGCTGGTTACGTGCATTGGCCATGTTAAATTCTCCCTCAGTGTACCCGAACAGGCACCAGTGTGTGGCGACGAGCCGATCTTCGCAGTAACTTCATTGCAGTGTTGATGTAAGCCTACATTTGATACTTTATGAATGTTAAACTTCCTCTGAGTATGAATTGTTGAATATTGCTGGGAATCCTCATCTCGCTGTTCGTGTAAGTGCACGTGAATAAGTTCATAACTGGAAAAAAACAAACCTACAGCCAACTTTGAGGTTAAGTCCTCGATCAGAGGGATTGGGTGTTTATCCAGCTGTGAGAAACAAGTTCCCAGTACAAAATATTTTTATTCACTCTTGGGACTGGGGTGTCGCTGCCCAGCCAGCATTTATTCCCCACCCCTAGTTGCCCATGTTCAGAGGACAATTAAGTGTCAACCACTTGGAGTCACATTTAGTCCTGACCACATTAGTCCGACAGATTTCCTTCCCTGGGACACTCGTGAACCAGATGTGTTTTTCGGAAAGGCGACAATGCTTTTATGGTCACCAGCTGATTCTGAATCCCAAATATATTTATTCAAATTCCACCATCTGCCGTGACGGGATTCGAACCCGGGTGCCCAGAACATTAGCTGAGTTTCTGTATTAATAGTCTAATGATAAAACCACCAGTCCATCACATCCACGCCCTGATTGTACACACCCTGAGTTCGGGAAACCTAGACGCACCATATTATATACGTCGACAGGGCTCCCCGATTGGACAGCATTAACTGCCTCAATCAGGGAACTCATATTCCAATAACTCCCCCTGATGGTTATCGTTAAAGTCATTAAGAATTCTCTCTCTGTCTCTTTCTTTCTTTCTGTTCATCCCTCTCTCTATCTCTCTCTCTCTATGTCTCTCTCTCTGCCTATTTCTCTGTTTCTCTTACTGTCTCTCTGCATCTCCCTCATTCACCTTCCCTCTCACTCTTCCTCTTTGTCTCCTCCCCCTCTCAGTCTCACTCTCCTTCTTCCTCTCCTTCTCTGTCCCCCTTTTCTTATTTCTCTGATTTCCTCACTCTCTACATCGCTCTGTCTTTTGCTCTTGCTGTGTCCATCGTAATCATTCAGTCTCACTGTTTCAAATTCGCTGGTGCTCTCTGTCTCTGTATCTGTTTCTCTCTGCCTCCCTTTCTGTCTCCCTTTCCGTCTTAGTCTCCCTCTCTCATTGCATCCTCCCATCTGTCTCGCTCTATCTCCCTTTCTCATTCCCTGTCCATCTCCCTCACCATTTCCCCCAGTCTCTATCCCTGTCACTCTCGCTCTGTGAGAGTCCCTATCTGTCACTGTCCTTTCTCTCTGTTTCTCCCTCGGTCTCTCTGTTTCTTTCCCTCTGTTAGAAACTCTTTCAAAATCTGTCAGGCTGCATGTCTTTGTGCCCTTCGCTCTCTGTCAATCTCTGTCTCTCTATCACTCTCACTGTTGCTCTCACTGCCCTCTCTCTCTTTATCTGTCACTCTTTCTGTCTCTGTGAGGCTGTTTGTTATTGATACTTTGAATGTCCAATAGGAAGAGTCAGGGGTCTTGTGGTTGTAGTTTCCTCTCAAGGTGTATTGAGTTGAAGAATTGCAGTAAGAGGATATTTCAGTATATTTTTTAGCTGCTGCCTGAAGTGAGTCTGTGTCACAACATAAATTACAGTATTTGTGCAGCAACTTGTGATTTGCAGCATGAAGCCCAATTCCATAACAAAATAATCTAACCATATCGAAGACTTACCCAAATAGAGCATCCGACTCCATATTGAATAAACCATTAATGTCGACCATAAAAGGATGAAATTGGCTGAGATAACAAACAGTAAAATGATGGATTTCCTTCGACTCTCCATCTCTGGGTCTCTGGGATTCTCCCCACTGTTGTGAGTCCGGAGTCTCCTCCGGGCTCTGCTGCTCACTAAAATGTGTCTGACGGTCAAAGCATTGAGCAGCAGAATCAGGACGAATGGGACAGTCGGGGTTAGAATGTGGTGGAGGAACTCGATTGTTGTCCAGACCACAGATTCCATAATATCCACTCTGCCATCACAAAACCAGGGAACGTTCACCAGCCGATATCCATTTAATAACATAAAATACCAGAAAATGTTCTTTAAAGAGCTCAGCGCCGTCACTGTTCCCAGAACCACAGCCGCCGATTTCTCACTGCAATATTTACTTTTCAGCTTGGGGCAGCAAATGGCCACAAATCGATCAAAGGTGAAAGTGACGGTGAACCAGACAGAACAGTCAGTGGCTGCATAAAGCAGGACGGCGTGGATGTTACACACGGGGACCGAGAGCAGGAAATAAAACTGTTCCTGATAAACAATGGGAATGTGTCTCAATATCAGGTCGAGGATAACGACCAGCAGATCCCCCACTGACATGGCCACCAGGTAACGAGTGACACATTTGGACAGACCACAGTTTCTGCTCGTCAGTGTCACAATTGTGATAATGTTCACTGTCAGGAAGGAAATAAAGAATAAAATTAGTAATGATTCAGGGGGAAAAATTACCATTTAGACTGAGGACAGGTTAAAATAATAGAAACATGTAGACACACACAGAAGAATTAAATCTATTTTGTTAAAAATCCAGCACGTCCTTTGCAGTGCGAGAGGAAAGAGGAGCATCCGGAGGAAACCCACGCAGACACGGGGAGAAGGTCCAAAATCCACATAAACTGTGGCCCAAGCCTGGAATTAAACCGTTCCCAGGTCCCTGATGCTGAGAGTCAGCAGTGCTGACCACTATGTCACCATGCTGCTCCATGACAGCGACACAATGGTATACACTTGAGTGAGAGCTTTCCGGGGAGCACACAACATTGACCCTCACTCAGCTACATGTAAGTAGCCCATCTACCTTGTGGGGGATTTGTAGTGTAAGAAGGCTGTGGAAGTAAACCCTGTCAGAAATCCCAGAATGGAGTCCTGTAGGTGGTAATCTGTCGTCCTTCAGACAGCTTAATGACAGCCCCTGCAGCAGAGCACTTAACACAAGTACCAGGGTTGGCTTTCAACAGTGGGAGAAAGCTTCAGCGTTCCGTGAAGAGTGCCGTCCATAGTGCCCAGTGCGTTGGCTGCTCTCCCACTATGGCCTACAGGACCACTGAAGCTTAGTGAGTCCTCTCTCAGTAGGAAAGTTGTTAATCTATGCACGAGGTAAGAAAAACTCAAACCAAGGCCGGTACCAAAGAAAAGCCAAGCAGGCTGCCTTAATGAATATCGTCCGGTGATTCTGACATTCAATATTATGAAATGCATCAAAAGATTAGTCACGGCATGAATCAATTCCATCCTCCCAGGTTTCCTGGATCCACTACAGTTCACCTACCTCCACCACAGATCCACAAACACCATCTCCCTGGACCTACAGTCAACCCTATAACACCGACTCCTGTTTATCGACTACAGCTCAGCCTTTAACACCATTATTCCTACAGAACTCATGTCCAAAATCCGTGTCCTGAGGCTCGGCTTGTGCCTCTGCAATTTGATCCTGAACTTCCTGACGCGCAGACAGCAATAAATAAGGTCAGTCGACAACAACTCCTCCGAAATCATCCTCAACAGCGGTGCCCCACAAGGCTGTGTCCTCAGCTCCTTTCTATACTCCTGAAACGCCGATGACTGTGCAGCCAAATTCCCCTCCAAATCGATTTCCAATTTTGCTGATGACACTACTGCAGTGGGTCGCATCTCATGAGATCGAGAACAGAGAAGACATAGAGAATCTGGTGAACTGGTGCGACCACTTCAATCTCTTCCTTAATGTCAACAAAGCAAAGGAGATAGTCTTCGACTTCAGGAAGCTGACGGGAGTACATGCCCCTGTCTACATCAATGGGATGAAGTTGAAATGGTCGAGAGCATCAGGTTTTTATGGTTCCAGATCACCAGCAACCAGTCCTGGTCCGTCCACGAGGATCCTACAATTGAGAAACCCTACCAACGCCTCCATTTTCTCAGAGGTCTAAGGGCAATTGGCATGTCAGCTATGATTCTCTCCATCTTTTAGAGATACATCATAGAAAACATTCTTTCTGGTTGTATCACAGCGTGGTATGGCTCCTGCTCTGTTCGAGGCCGCAGGAAACTTCATGAATGGAACACAGCCCATCACTCAAATCTCCCGTTGACACTGTCTTCACTTCCCGATGCCTCGGAAAAGCAGCCAGACTAATTAAGGACCCCGTGCACCACGGAGATAAACTCTTCCAACTTGTTCCGTCGGGAAAAAAAGATGAAAAAGTCTGAGGACATGTACCAACTGACTCATAGAATCATATAAACATTACATTGCAGAAAAGGCCATTCGGCTCATTGAGTCTGCACCAACAACTATCCCACCCATGTCCTATCTCCTACGTCCCACATATGTACCCTGCTAATCCATCTAACATACATGTCCCGGGACCCAAATTGGCAATATAGCATAGCCCATCAACCTAACCTGCATATCTTTGGACTGTGGGTGGAAACCAGAGCATCCGAAGGAAACCCACGCAGACCTATGAAGAATGTACAAGTTCCGCACAGAAAGCGATCCAAGCCGGGAATCGAACTCAGGTCCCTGTGAGACAGCAGTGCTCACCATTGTCCGATCATGCTGCCAACTCAAGAACATTTTCTTCTCTGCCGCCAACAGACGTTTGAATGGACCTACATCGCATCAAGGTGATCTTTTTCTACACCCTCGCTATGACTGCAACATTACATTCTGCACTCTTTCCTTCCCTATGTCCGGTATGCTTTGTCTCTATAGCACTCGAGGAACAATAATTTTCACTGTATACTAATACATGTTACAGTAATAAATCAAATCAATTGAAATCAAATCAAATCAGTATTTCACATCTCAAGTTGGAACATCAGCACGATGTGCCCTGGCCTTCCCAATTACGTTATTGGTTGATGATGTAAACGGGACTGCTGTGATCAAGAATTAATTTACAAGGTTCAATGTGGACACTGGGGAGCTGCGAGAAACTGGACTTACTCAAAATAATTCCTTTCCAGAGAAACACCACACGTTCTTGTAACATTGGAAATCGCAACAGGCAATATGTGAGAATGGAGCTGGTTTCAAAGTAAAAATAAGCTTCACTCGTGATGATGGAATCCCTGGGATTGACCCAGGGTCCCTGATTCTGTGAGGCAGCAGTGCTAACCACTGTGCCATAGTGCCACCCTATAAGGTGTCCTGGAGACATCCAAGATCACGCCCTAGACACCATCATCGCCATATACTTGGTAGGGAAATGATCGGAAAACTATCGCAGGGACAGAATTAATCTGCACTTCGGGAGATCAGAATTTATGAACAATAGTCAGCATGGCTTTGTCAGGGGGAGAGCACGTCTAACAATTTGCTGGAATATATTGAGGACGTGACTGGATGAGTAAATGAGTGAAGTGCAGTCGATGTAGCCCACATGGACTTCAGAGAAGCTTTTGACAAATTCCATATGGGAGAGTGAACAAGAAAGTGATAGCCGATGGGATCCAGGGCAACTTGGTAAATTACATTCAAAATTGGCTGAGTGGCAGGAGGCAGAGGTTAATGGTCGAAGGTTGCTTTTGTAATTGCAAGCCTGTGTCCAGTGGGGTTCCACAGGGATCGATGCTGGGTCCCTTGCTGTTTGTAGTGCACATCGATGATCGAGACATGAATGTGTGAGGTATGATCAATAAATATGTGGTAAATATTGAGGAGGAAAGCCTTGGATTACAGGAATCATAGAATCCTACAGTGCAGAAGGAGGCCATTCGGCCCATCGAGTCGACTCCGACCACAATCCCAACGAGGCCCTATCCCCATAACACCATTCATTCACACGAGCGAGTCTCCCTGACACTAATGCCTATTTAGCCTGGCCAATCCAACTGACCCAAATGTATTTGGCATGTGGGAGGAAACTGGAGCACCCGGAGGAAACGCACGCAGACACGGGGAGAATGTGGAAACTCCACACAGACTGTGACCCAAGCCAAGAATCGACCACACGTCCCTGGCGTTGTGGGGGAGCAGTGCTAGCCACGGTGCCACCGTGCCGAAGGAACGGACAGGCTGGTCTGATGGGCAAATGGAATTTAAACCTGAAAAATGTGAGGGGGTGCATTTGGGTCGACTAACAGGGAAAGGAAATGCACAATGAGCAGTGTGTGAGGAAGTGAAGAGGACCAGAATGAATTTGGGCTGCATATATGACGATCCCTGAAGGCAGCAAGTCAGGTAGATGAGTTGGTTAAGGCGACATGTAAGAAAGTTGCCTTTAGCTGCCGCAGCTTGGAATATATGAGCTGAGAGGTTGCGATGGAAGTGTAGAAAATGCTGGCTGGACAAGAGCAAGAGTACTGTGTGCAGCTCTGGTCATCACACGACAGGAAGGATGTAATTGCACTGGAGACAGTGGAGAGGAGATTCACCAGGACACTGCCTGGCCTGAAGCTGTGAAAAGAGGCTGGTTGGGCTGGGATTTTTACCTTACAGCAGTGACGGCAGGAGGGGGAGCGGGTGTAGGGGGTGGTGGTGGGGAGTGCTTTCAGGTGGGGGGGACCTGAGTGATATGTACAAAATTATGTGGCACCGAGATACGGAGAAACTTTTTCCCTTTAGTAGAGGTGTCAATAACCAGAGGGGCACGGGTTTAAGGTAAACGGCAGATTTTTGTGTGGATTTGTGGAAAAATGTTTCCATCCGCAGGGTACTGGGATCTGCAGCTCACGGCCTGAAAGGATGGTCGAAGCGGGAACAACCACAAGAGACATTTAGATCAGCAATTCAAATGCCAGAGCATACAAGGCTGTGGATAGAGTGCTGGAAAATGGGATTCAATTGGATAGGTGTTTGATGACCAGTTCAGCCATAATGGGCCAAATGTCCTCATTTTGTGCTGTTAAAATTCGATGACTGTGGGACCACCCTCAGCAGTGGCCCCATCACTTGCAGCTTTCACAGCGCTGGCTGGAATACCGACCACGTACCAAACCGATGTGGTTGCAAATGCACAATTGCAGCCAGCAGTGCGATGCCTGGTCTGAGAGAGACATCTGTCAGCCCTCTGCTGCTGCAGCTAGTTTCAACACAGCAGCTGCTCCCAGATAGCCCGGTGGCACGCGGCTGTTCGTCAGCAACCCCCAACCGGATATAGCCCCACCCGCACCACCTGGACCAATCACCCCCCCTCCTCCACGCCAATTACATGCAGAGACACGAGAGCCCCTCGCTAACGCACTGTCCATGCAGAGAGACAGCGATACCCCCTCCCTAACCCAGTGTCCATGCAGGGAGACAGCGAGGTCCCCTCCCTACCACATTGTCCATGCAGAGAGGCAAGGAGGCCCCCTCCCTATCCCACTGTCCATGCAGAGAGGCAGCGAGACCCTCATCCCTTTCCCACTGTCCATGCAGAGAGGCAGCGAGACCTCCTCCCTTACCCACTATGCATGCACAGAGGCTGCGAGGCCCCTCCCTACCCCATTGTCCATGCAGAGAGGCTGCGAGACAACCTCCCTTACCCACTATGCATGCAGAGAGGCTGCGAGGCCCCTCCCTACCCCATTGTCCATGCAGAGAGGCAGCGAGACCCCCTCCCTAACCCACTGTCCATGCCAAGAGACAGCGAGACACCCATCTCTATCCGACTGTCCATGCAGAGAGACAGCAAGACCCCCTCCCTAACACACTGTTCATGCAGGGAAGCATCAAGACCCCATCCCTACCCCACTGTGCATGCAGAAAGACAGCGAGACCCCCTCCCTACCCCACTGTGCATGCAGAGAGGCAGCGAGGCCCCCTCCCTACCCCAATGTGCATACAGAGAGGCAGCGAGACTTCCTCCCAACCCCACTGTACATGCAGCGAGGCACCACTCCTTAACCCACTGTGCATGCAGAGAGGCAGCGAGGCACCCCTCCCTACCCCATTGTGAATGCAGAAAGGCAACAGGACCCCCTCCCTACCCCAATGCGCATACAGAGAGGCAGCGAGACTTCCTCCCAACCCCACTGTGCATGCAGAGTGGCAGCGAGGCCCCCCTCCATAACCCACTGTGCATGCAGACAGGCAGCGAGACCCCACTCCCTACGCCATTGTTCATGCAGAGAGGCAGCAAGGCCCACTCCCTACAGCACTGATGGCGTGCAGAGTGGCTGTAGGACCCCCGCACCCCCACGTGCAGTGTGGCAGCGGGGACCACCCCACCCCACAGACAGTGTGCAGAGTGCAGCGGGTCCCGCTCCCCCCAACAACCACGTGAGAGTGGCGCAGGGACCAACTTACCTCACCAACCGCATGCAGGGTGGAAGGGGGTCCCCCTACGCCCCCAAGAATCCCGTGCAGAGTTGCACGGGGCCGCCCTCTCTGTCAATGACCGCATACAGAGAGGCAGGGTCCCCTCTACCCCACCACCAATGACGCGCAGAGTTGCTTTGGGCCACCCTCCCTACGGCATCGGCCCACAAACCAAGGGCAAAGCTGCCGTTAGGCCCCCTCCCTTCAGGACCCGTCCCTTCAGGTCCGGCCCCTGCAGACCACGGCCTGTAGGCCCCGCTAACTTCAGGCCCCCTCCTGCAGACCCCACCACCTCAGGTCCCACCCCCTGGTACTGCCCAGTGGACACTGCCCAAGGGGCACATACCTTTGCCCTCGACCATGCTCGTTGTTCTCAATGGACTTCGTTTCTACCGACGAGGTCCTCAGTACTCGTCCTCATACCCTCATATCTCTTTGTGCTATAACGCTCCACAACGCCCGACCATTAACTGTCCCGATTCGACCTACCAAATCCATCATATCACGTTCATCCAAATTAAACTCCATCTGCCATTCATCAGCGCACTGGCCCAATAACCAAGATCCCGTTGCAATCCCAGATTGCCTACTTCACTATCCACTATGCCACCAATCATGGTGTCAGCTGCAAACGTCCTAACCATGGCTCCTAAATTTCCATCCAAATCATTCATACTAAGGTTAAATTACAGTGGAACCAGCACTGATCCTTGAGGCACACCGCTAGTTACAGGCAATCAGATTGAAAAACAACCCACGACAAGTACTTCTGTCATCAGGCCAATTTGGTATCCAATTAGTTACCTCACCCTGGATCCTGTGAGATTTAACCTTATGCAACAACTGACCACGCGGTACGTTTTCAAAGGCCTTGCTAAAGTCCAACGTCAGCTGCACTGCCCTCATTTACGTGGTTGGTTACTCCTTGAAATCGGTGGGAGCAGAGTCTTTGAATCTTTTTAAGAAGGCGGTGTGAATATTACCAACGGTTGGCAAGAATGTGGGATTGACTTTACAATCAGACCTTGAACGTTTCGAATAGCAGAGCAGGCTTGAGGGGCTGAATGGCCTACTCCTGCTTGTAATATGTAAGTGTGCACACGTACAAGAGAGCCTCAATTTTGCAGGTGTCCAGATCACCAACAACCTTTCCTGGACCCTCCACGCCGACACTATTATTAAGAAAGCCTACCAATGCCTCTACGTTTTCAGGATGTTAAGGAAATTTGGCATGTCCGCTACCCTCTCACCAACTTTTACAGATGCAAAATAAAAAGAATCCTTTCTGGTTGTATCACAACTTGGTATGGCTCCTGCCCTGTCCAAGACCGCAAGCAACTGCAATAGTCCATCGCACAATCCAACCTCCCATCCATTGATTCTGTCTACAGTTCCCGCTGCTTTGGAAAAGCAGCCAGCATAATCAAGGACCCCTAGCACATTGCACAAACTCTCTTCCACCTTCCTCCATCGGGAAAAAAGATACATAAGTCTGCGCCCACGCACCAACCGACCCAAGAACCTAATGGACCTACCATATATTATGTTGATCTTTCTCTATATCTTAGCTACGACTATTACACTATATTCTGCAACCCCATATAAAAGCAAGTTACTGTGGATTCTGTAATCTGAAACCAATCAGCTTTGACAAAGGATCATCTGAACTCGAAACGTCAGCTCTTTTCTGTCCGTACAGATATCTCTCAATTCGGCACCCCAGCCTTTCCATCTCTATGAACTTTGTCTGTCAAGCGCAAAAAAACAATAAATTCACTGTGTGCTAATATATGTGACAATAATAAACCTGTTCAAAAATAAGTTATGGTAAACAACAATAAAAGTCTACTTTGATCCCAATGTATTACTGTGCCCAATGTTGAGCTCCACACTTTAGAAAGGATGGAGAGAATTTGGAGAGGGTACAGAAGAGATTCCCGAGAATTGTTCAGGGCGAACGGAATATACAGTGACCTGGTTAAACTAGAGAAGCTGCTTTTGTTCTCCATAGAACGGAGAAGAATATTCGGAGAGTCGATCGAGGTCTTGAATATTATAAAGAGTTTAAATAACTTATATAGTTCCCGTCCTGCCCATCACAGGTACCGTCGTAGATGGGACACAGACCATGCAAAGGTCCGTTGACCTCACGCTGGATTTTCCAGACTTGGGGTAATCTGGAGAAGCGCAAACATAATGTTTCCACTGTCATTACTACTTAAGTTGGAAATTGGGTTGTTTGTGTTGACTCTGGGGTTAATTTTACGATCCTGCATTGTTAGGAGAAAAGGTCTCTTGTTTTTGGACAGATTTGTTCCAGTGAGTTTGAGGTTTAATTTTTAAGAGATCTGAGCCTGCAGTTTACTTCTCAGTTTTCGCAGGGGCATCAAGCAAAAAATATGAGTTCTCTGTCTCCCTGCTCTATATGGAAAATCTGCTGGTTGTCTCAATAAAAAGTCTCACATCACCAGGCTAAAGACCAACAAGATTATTTGGAATCACGAGCGTCCTCAAAGCTACTCTTTCATCAGGTGACTGATGAAGGAGCAGCGCTCCAAAAGCTCGTGATTCCAAATGAACACCTTGGTCTTTAACCTGGTATTGTGAGATATCTAACGGTGCTCACCCGAGTCCATCGCCGGAATCTCCACATCATGGTTGTCTCAGGGCAACATTTCGCCTTCCGGAAGGAAACTGCAGGCATCGAATCAATGCATTGCATTCAAGTGAGATTTTAATTTATTCTGTGTGAAGCCTGTGAAAAGGGTTTTGACTATGAAAGGTTTTGGTTTATTGGATCAGGTTTGATATTCAATTCAGAGTTATTTCATTATTATGGTTGTTTACTTTCTGTTGTTTTTGTTTGTAATTGATGAAAGGTATTGCTAATTTTCTGTCTACACATGTTAATTTTATTCTTAAGAAACTTAGTTTGATAAAAGTTCTCTGATCGGTTGGTGAATCATACCTGACTTGAAACTTATCAGGTTGATCCCAGCCAAACTCAGGATCCAAAACCTATGGTTCAGGCATTCTCCAAAAAGTATTTTTGAGTTTTAAACATGAACCATAACAAAAGGACATGAGGGAACAGGATGGGTTCTTACATCAATCGACAATGGTTTCGTGGTCATCATTAGTGAGACTAACTTTCAATTCTACTTTTTGTCAATTGAATTTAAATTCCAACAGCTCCTGTGATGGGATTTGAACCTGTGCACCAGGGCATGAGCCCAGGCTTAATGGTCCCCCTGGCTGGAGAATTATGATCTTTGTACCAGCACTTGTCATTGACGATTGAGACATTGTTGTCCTGTGAGAGTTGACCCATTAAGAAACGTAATCTTCCCAAGGAAACATGGAAAGTAGGAGCAGAAGGATGCCATTCAGCCCTTCCAGCCTGTTCCACCATTCATAAGGGCAAAGGGGAAGAGTACAATACAGGAACATGCCCTTTGGCCCTCCAAGCCTGCGCAAATCATCATGTCTCTCTGAACTAAAACTGTATGCACTCACGTTGTCCGGTTCCCTTCTTCCCCATCCTATTCATGTATTCGCCTGGATGCCACTTAAATGTCACTATCATACCTGCTCCCACCACCTCCCCAAGCAGCGCGTTCCTGAGATTCACTGCACTCTGTACAAAAAGACTTGCCTCGCACATCTCCTCTAAACTGTTCCCCACATACCTTAAACCTATGGCCACTGGTGCTTGACTTTTCTACCCTCGGAAGCAGGATCTGACTATCCACTTGTCCATGCCACTCAAAATATTGTAAACCTCTATCAGATCGCCCCTAAACCTTTGTCATTACAGTGAGAACTAACCGAGTTTATACAATCAATCCCCATAGCTAATAGCCTGCAGAGCAGGCAACATTCTGGGAAACCCCTGCTGTACCCTCGCCAAAGCATCCTCATCCTTCTTGTAGTGCAGCAACCAGAATAGTACACAGTCTTCCAAATCAGGCCGAAGTAAGTTTCTGTACAGTTGCAGCATGGCCTGTCAATTTTTATACTCAATGCCCCGACCGATGAAGTCAAGCATGTTGTTCCCTTGTTTAAGAAATGAAGGAGGGGTAATGCAGAAAAGAAAATAGGATGTGGAGATGCCGGTGTTGAACGGAGGTAGGCACAGTAAGACGTCCCACAACATAAGGTTAACGTCTAACAGGTTTATTTTGTATCACGTGCTTTCGGAGTGCTGCTCCTTCATCCGCTGATTGGACTCCACTCCACTCGCCTGATGATGTCGCAGCGCTCCGAAAGCTCGTGATACCAAATCAACCTGTTGGTCTTTAACCTGGTGGTGTGGGACTTCTGACAGGAAAATATAAGCCGCTCTACCTGAGGTGGGGCCGATTTTGGAGAAGATACTGAGGGACATATATGAACATTGGAAAGAACATGTACTAGTAAGTGACAGGCAGCATGACTCTGTACGGAAAGGCCATGTCTCACCAATTTGATTTTGAAGAGGTGACCAAGTTAATTGATGAGGGAAGAGCCATGAATGTAGTTTATATGGACTTCAGTAAGATGTTTGACAAGGACCCACATGGCAGTCTGGTACAAAAACTAAAATCACATGGAATTTTGGGTGGGCTAGTTAGATGGACACAGAACTGGCATAGTTATAGAAAATATAGATCAGTTTGATAGCTTGTTGTTCAGAATGGATAGCTGCAGCTAGTCGTGTTCCTCAGGGATCAGTGCTGGGACCTCTGTTCTTTGTCGTATACATCTGGAGGAAAATGTGGGAGGGTCGGATTAATAAGCATGCGGATGACATGACGATTGGCGGAGTTGCTGACAGTGCCGGGGATTGTCAGAGGGTATAACAAGATATAAAGAGATTGGGCACAAAAATGGCAGATGGAGTTTAATCCGGACAAATGTGAGGTGATGCATTTTCGAGCAACACATTTAGGTGTGAATTATACTGTAAATGGCAGAATCCTCAGGAAAATTAACATACAGAGGGATCTGGGCACGCAGGACCACAGTTCCACAGAAGTGGCAATAAAGGTGACCAAGGTGATTAAGAAGGCTAATTGTATGTTTAACTTCATCGGACAGGGCACTGAATACAGGAGTTGCCAAGTCATGTGACAGATCTAATAAACCTTGGTTAGACCGCATTCTGGTCACCATACAGCCAGATGGCCGTGGAAGCTTTTGAGAGAATGCAAGGGAGGTTCACTAGGATGTTACCTGGTCTCATAGGCATTGGCCACAAGGAGATATTGAATAAACTATGATTGTTTTCACTGGAAAGGCGGAGGCTGAGGAGAGACCTGAGAGAGGTCTACACAATAATGAAAGGCATAGACAGGATGGATAGTCAGAGCGTTTTCCCCAGGGTGGAAGTGTCAAATACAAGGAGGCACAGGTTCAAGGTGAGAGGGGGAACGTTTAAGGGAGATGTGCGGGGGACGTTTTCAGGAATATTGGGAATGGAGAGGGGACTGGGGATGAACGTTGCCGTGGAGAAATCCAATCACAGAAGGAGAATGTTGACATTGAGCGGCTGCCAGAGTGGGAACCAATGTCGCTCAATGAGCACAGGGGTGATGGGCAACCGGGATACGGTATGGGTTAGGTTACGGGCAGCAGAGTCGTGGACGAGCTGAGGCATATGGAGGATTCACGATGGGATTTAATTTTAAGTTTCTTTTTTAGCGTCACAAGTGGACTTACATCAACACTGCAATGAAGTAACTGTGAAAATCCCCTCGTCGCCACACTCTGGCTCGTGTTCGGGCAACATTGAGGGAGAGGTTCACATGGCCAATGCACCTAACAGGCATGTCTTTCAAACTTTGTGAGGAAACCAGAGCACCCGGAGGAAACAGATGCAGACACGGGCAGAATGTGTAGAATTCGCACAGACAATGATCCAAGCCAGGAATCGAACCCAGGTCCCTAGTGCAGTGAGGCAGCAATGCTTAACACTGTGGCACCATGCCAACTATCGAGAAGGGCATTCGAATAGTCAAGCCTGTAACTAACAAAGATGGGAGATGTAATCGGGGTGGAAGAATGTGGTCTTGCTGATGGAAAGCTGAGCTCCAGTACAGAAGAATGCTAAGTTTGTGAAGAGATTGGTTCAGACTTCGACATCAGCTGGGAGAGGGAGGTTTTTAGTCGATAGGCTCTGAGA
This sequence comes from Mustelus asterias, assembly GCF_964213995.1. NCBI lineage: Eukaryota > Metazoa > Chordata > Chondrichthyes > Carcharhiniformes > Triakidae > Mustelus > Mustelus asterias. The sequence goes on along the minus strand of NW_027590120.1, from coordinate 47,232 downwards.
TCATGATGGGGCCTGGATGTGAAAGCTCTAATAGATCAAGAGCATTACTCAGCACTGGCCACTGCCGGAATTGCCCGTGGAACCCAGAGCCCATCGGGAACCAGAAAGGGAAATTAATGTCAAACAATCGGATTCACCAACATTTCTGTCATATCGCTGATTGGTTCGGGTCGTTACAGCACTGTAGAAATAGAGAGTAAATATATCTCTGCGCTGTTCAGCGAAACACTCAGAGAGCAGATGCAACATGAGTATGATACATAGTACACCCCACCCCTTCATGGTCTGTGTGTGTGTGAGCTCAGTCAGCCGGTTTTAACACAAAGCAAATAAGACCTTTCCTGCTCTGTATGTGGGACTCGCTCTCAGGGAAATCTCCATCGGGTTCTGTGGCACTACAAACGTGCTGGATGGGATAGATTGCAAACACAAAACTGCTTGGGAGGCCGTGGCTTAGCGGTATTGTCATAGAATGATCGAATCACGACAGGGCAGAAGTAGGCCATTCGGCCCATTGTGTCTACACCGACCACAATACCACCCAGCGCCCACTCCCGTAAACGCACATATTTAGATGACTCATCTTTTAACACTAGGTTCGATTTAGCACGGCCAATCAACCTAACCCACACATCTTAGGACTATGGGAGGAAACCGGAGCACCCGGAGGAAATACACTGTGACATGGGGAGAATGTGCAATCTCCATACAGACACTGGTTGTCTGTTGTCACTGGACTTTTAATCCAGAAACCCCGGATATTCCTCTGGGGACCCGCGTTCGAATCCCACCGTATCAGATGCTGAAATTTCAATTCAGTAAAATAATTGTAATTAACAGTCTAATGATGACTCTGAAATCATAGAATCCCGACAGTACAGAATGAGACTAGTAAGCCAATCGAGCCTGCACCCAACAACAAGCCCACTCAGGCTCTCTCCCTCAAACCCCACATATTTGCCCCGGTAATGCCCCAGACAATTAGAGTCAATTCAACACGGTCAATTCACCGAAGCTGCACATTTTTGGAGTGTGAGTGGAAACTGGAGCACCCAATGGAAAGCCGCGCAGTCATAGAGAAAACGTGCAGACTCCATACAGACACTGACCCAAGCCAGGAATCGAACCCATGTCCCTGGCGCTGTGAGGCAGTGGTCCTAACCATTATGCCCCATGCCAACGGAATCATTATCAGTTGTTCTAAAAACACATCTGGTTCACTAAATTCGATGTCACTACGTGGTTTGACCTACACATGGCACTCAAATACACTCTGAAATGGAATGCAGTTAGGGATGGGAAATTAATATCCACGGTACAGCCAGCGAGTCCACATCTCGTAGAATGAAAAGCTAAAAACATTACCAGGCAATGGTGTTATTGTGGCCAGACTATTAATCCAGAAAAACAAACAAAAAATCATAAGGACCAAGGTTCGAATCCCGTCACGGCCGGTGGTGGAAGTTGCACTCAATAAAAAAGTCTGGAATTAAGAATCTACTCATGACTATGAAACCATTGTCGGAAAAACCCACCTGGTTCACTAATGTCCTTTACGGAAGGAAATGTGCCGTCCTTACCTAGTCTGGCCACATGTGACTCCAGACCCACAGCAATGTGGTTGATCCTCAACTGCCCTCGGGCAACGACGGATGGGCAATAAATGGAGTCCACCAAACGACACCCATGTCCCACAAATGAATAATTCGCCTCTAAGATCTGGAATCTCTAAAGAGGACATTGATGAGTTGCTGTGGGCCCTCAGCAGCAGCACAGTTGCATAAACCCATATTATATTCCCCAATACTATTCACACCAATCGGCAGAATCAACCCTGGTGCAGGGGAATCAACTCAGAGGAGCAAGAGCAGCCACAGGCAAAGCTAAAATGAGGAGTGTCGACTTGATGAATCTACAGATAACAAACTGACTTGGAATGGAAGGTAGAAGGCAGGAGAATCAGTCTGAACAGCAGAATCAGATATATGACATTCCTCCAACCAGATCCAAGTTCTGCTGTTCTGCCACATCGAGCCGTGGATGGTGGTGGACAATTAATCAAGCCACTGGATGACGAGGCTCCACAAATATCCACATCCTCCATGATGAATGATCGCAGCACATCAGTGCAAAAGATAAGGCTTTCGCAACAATCTTCAGCCACAATTGCCGAGTCTATGATCTAATTCGACCTCCTCGGGATATCCCTCGCATCACAGATGTTAGTCTTGAGCGAACTCGGTTCGCTCTATGTCGTATTAAAAGGTGCCTGATACTGGAGCGACCATAAGATTAAAAGATCTAAGAGCAGAATTTGGCCATTCAGCCCATCGAGTCTGTCCTGCCATGCAATCATAGCTGATACATTTCTCAACCCCGTTCTCCCTCCCTTTCCCGTAAACGTTGATCCCTTTACCATGCAAGAACATAGCTTTCTCTTTCTTCAATGCACCCAATGACCTGGCCTCCGCTGCCTTCTGTAGCAATTCATTCCACAGACTCACCACAGGCTGGCTGAATAAATTCCTGCTCATCTCCATTCTAAATGTTCATCCCTTCACTCTGGGTTTGTGCCCTCGGTTCCTATTCTCTCCGACTGATAGAATTCTCTTTCCCACTTACTCTCTAATAAAGGCTTTTCAGTATTCTGTAAGTTTCAATTCGAAACCACCCCCACCCTTCATCCTTCGAAACTCCATCGAGTACAGATCCAGAGTACTCAAAATCTCTTTATACGTTAAGCCTTTCAATCCTGGGATATTTCTCGTGAACATCCTCTGGACTCTCTCCAAGACCAGCCCATACTTCCTTAGAAACGGGGTACAAAATTGCCCACATATTCCAAACGTGGTCTGACCAGAGTCTTATAAGGCCTTGGCAGTACACCCCTGCTTTTGTATTCTGGTCCTCTCGAAATGAATACCAATATTGCATTTGTCTTTCTAAATACCAACTTAACTTGCAAGTGACCGAATCAATTCCTCCGCTATTTTTTGTCCTCCATTACTGCTTCTCCAGCGTCATTGCCAGCGGTCCAATGTCCACTCTTTTCTCTCCATTTCCCTTTCTATATCTAAAGAAAATCTTGCAATCTTATTTTATATTTCTGGCTCGCACACACTGAGATTGTATCTTCTCCCTCCTTGTTTTGTTTTCCTCTGTTGTTCTTCAAAGGATTTCCACTCCGCTGGCTTCCGACTAGTCTTTGCGACATTGTATTGCTTTTATGCTGTCCTTGAATTCCCTCGTCAGCCATGGTTGCCTCGTCCTTCCCTGAGTATGCTTCATCTCCACATCATGCTTCTTCTTGGCATGAAATTTTGCTCTGTCTCCCGAATTACGACCAGAAACTCCTGCCATTGCTGCTCCAACATCTTTCCTGCTAGGCTTCTCTCCCAATCAACAGCGGACAGCTCAAAGAACAAATCAAAGAGAAAAGAGCGGTACGGCACAGGAACAGACCGTTTGGCACTCCAAGCCTGCGCCGATCATGATGCCTGCGTAAATTACAACCGTATGAACTTACAGAGCCCCTATCGTTTCATTCACATCATATTCGTGTATTCGCCGAGAGGCCCCTAAAATGCCGCTAGCCTATCTTCTCCCACCACCTGCCCGGGCAGTCCCCAGTAACGGGGACAAAAAAATAGTGGAGGAATCTATAATGTAAACTTGCAAGTGAAGTGGTCATTCACCACCCTCTGTGTAAAAACCGTGCCTCACACATCTCCTCTAAACTTTTCCTCATGCACATTTAACATATGTTCTCTGGTACATGACTGTTCTATCGAAGGAAAGAGGATCTGACTATCCACTCTGTCCATGCCACTCATTATCTTGTAAACCTCTATCAGGTCGCCCCTCAACCTCTGTCGTTCCAGTGAGAACAAATCGAATTCTTCCAACCTCTCCTCAGAGCTAACACCTTCCACGCCAGGCAACATCCAGGTAAAACTCTTCTGTACTCCCTCCAAAGCATCCACATCCATCTGGTTGTGTGGTGACCAGAATTGAACACAATGTTCCAAATGAGGCTTAAATAAATTTCAGTACAGCTGCAGCATGACCTGCCATTTTTTATACTCAATTCCCCGACCGATGAAGCACAAAGAACAAAGACAATTCTAGCACAGGAACAGGCCCTTAGGCGCTGCAAGCCTGCACCGACGATGCTGCCCGACTGAACTACAGCCCCGTACCCTTCCGGGGACCATATCCCTCTATTCCCATCCTATTCATGTATTTGTCAACATGCTCTATGCATTCATGACTATCTTATTCACCTGCCTTACCACTTTCAGTGATTGGTAGACATGTTCGCCCAGATCTCCTTGCTTGTCAATACTCATAGAACATAGAACAGTACAGCACAGAACAGGCCCTTCGGCCCACAATGTTGTGCCGAGTTTTATCTGAAACCAAGATCAAGCTATCCCACTCCCTATCATCCTGGTGTGCTCCATGTGCCTATCCAATAACCGCTTAAATGTTCCTAAAGTGTCTGACTCCACTATCACTGCAGGCAGTCCATTCCACACCCCAACCACTCACTGCGTAAAGAACCTACCTCTGATATCCTTCCTATATCTCCCACCATGAACCCTATAGATATGCCCCCTTGTAATAGATCCATCCACCCGAGGAAATAGTCTTTGAACGTTCACTCTAAATCTCCCCTTCATCATTTTATAAACCTCTGTTAAGTCTCCCCTCAACCTCCTCCGCTCCAGAGAGAACAGCCCTAGCTCCCTCAACCTTTCCTCATAAGACCTACCCTCCAATCCAGGCAGCATCCTGGTAAATCTCCTCTGCACTCTTTCCAGCGCTTCCACATCCTTCTTATAGTGAGGTGACGAGAGCTGCACACAATATTCCAAATGTGGTCTCACCAAGGTCCTGGACAGTTGCAGCATAACCCCACGGCACATAAACTCCAAAACACCCTGTTAATAAAAGCTGACACACTATAGGCCTTCTTCACAGCTCCATCCACTTCAGTGGTAACCTTCAGAGACCTGTGGATATGGACCCCAAGATCTCTCTTGTTCCTCCACAGTCTTCAGAACCCGACCTTTGACCCTGTAATCCACATTTGAATTTGTCTTACCAAAATGAAACACCTCACATTGAGCGGGGTTGAACTCCATCTGCCATTTTTCAGCCCAGCTTTGCATCCTATCTATGTCTCTTTGCAGTCTACAACAGCCCTCCACCTCATCCACTACTCCACCAATCCTGGTGCCATCAGCAAATTTACTGATCCACCCTTCAGCCCCCTCCTCGAAGTCATTGATAAAAATCACAAATAGCAGAGGACCAAGAACTGATCTCTGTGACACTCCTCTCGCAACCTGCCTCCAGTCCAAAAAATTTCCATCCACCACCACCCTCAGTCCTCGGTCAGATAGCCAGTTACCGATCCAATCGGCCAACTTTCGCTCTATCCCACACCTCCTGACTTTCAACATAAGCCGACAATGGAGGACCTTATCAAACGCCTTATTAAAATCCATGTATATGACATCAGCTGCCCTACCCTCATCAACACACTTAGTTACCTCCTCAAAACATTCTATCAAATTTGTGAAGGAATCCGTGCTGATGATCCCGCATTAATCCGCATCTTTCTAAATGGTCGTAAATCCCATCCCTAAGGACCTTTTCCATCAACTTACCAACCGCCGAAGTAAGACTAAACGGCCTCTAATTACCAGGGTCATTTCTATTCCCTTTCTTAAACAGAGGAACAACATTCGCCACTCTCTAGTCCTCTGGCACCATCCCCGTGGACAGTGAGGACTCAAAGATTAAAGCCAAAGGCTCTGCAATCTCATCCCTTGCCTCCCAAACAATCCGAGGATATATTTCATCAGGCCCAGGGGACTTATCGACCTTCAGTTTATTCAAAACTGCTAGTACATCCTCCCTCCGAACGTCTACTTCCTCTAGCCTATTAGCCTGCAACACCTTCTCTTCCTCAAAGACATGGCCCTCTCCTTGGTGAACACTGAAGAAAAGTATTCATTCGTCACCTCTCCTTTCTCTACTGACTCTATGCACATATTCCCACTACTATCCTTGACCGGCCCTAACCTCACCTGGTAATTCTTTTATTCCTCATGTAAGAGTAAAAAGTCTTGTGGTTTTCCTTGATACGACCCGCCAAGGACTTCTCATGCCCCCTCCTAGCTCTCCGCAGCCCCTTTTTCAGCTCATTCCTTGCTAACTTGTAACCCTCAATAGAGCCACCTGAACCTTGTTTCCTCATCCCGACATAAGCTTCCCTCTTCCGTTTGACAAGACATTCCACCTCTTTTGGGAACCATGGTTCCCTCACTGGGCCATTTCCTCCCTGCCTGACAGGGCCATACCTATCAAGGACACACAGTCTTTGTTCCTTGAAAAAGTTCCACTTTTAATTAGTGCCTTTTCCTGACAGTTTCTGTTCCCATCTTATGCCAATCTAATTCCTGCCTAACCGCATCATAATTACCTCTCCCCAGTTATAAACCTTGCCCTGCCGTACGGCCCTTCCATCTCAATAACAAAAGGCACCGAGTTGTGGTCACTATCTCCAAAGTGCTCTCCCACAACCAAATCTAACACTTCATAGAAATCCTACAGTGCAGAAGGAGGCCATTCGGCCCATCGTGTCTGCACCGACCACAATCCCACCCAGGCCCTACCCCCACACATTTACCCGCTAATCCCTCTAACCAACACATCTCAGGGGCAATTTTAACCTGGCCAATCAACCTAACCCGCGCATCTTTGGACTGTGGGAGGAAACCGGAGCACCCGGAGGAAACCCACGCAAACACGAGGAGAATGTGCAAACTCCACACAGACAGTGACCAGAGCCGGGAACCGAACCCGGGACCCTGGAGCTGTGAAGCAGCAGTGCTAACCACTGTGCTACCGTGCCGCCCTTGGTCCGGTTCATTTCCCAGTACCAAATCCAATGTGGCCCCACCTCTTGTCGGCCTATCCAAATATTGTGTTAGGAAACCCTCCTGCAAACACTGCACAAAAACTGCCCCATCCGAACTATTCGACCTACAAAGGTTCCAATCAATATTTGGAAAGTTAAAGTCCCCCATGACAACTACCCTGTGACCCCCACACCTATCCATAATCTGCTTTAAATTAAATCCAATGAAATCAAATCAAATCAAAAGGTAATCCTCTTCACCATCTGCAACTCCACCAATTTTTGTGGACTTTCGCTGAACTTACTGAGCAGACCAGTTACATTTTCCTCCAAATCATTTTTACATACTATGAACATCAAAGGTTCCGAAACTGATCCGTGTGAAACACCGCTAGTCACAGCCTTCCACTCAGAAAAGCACCTCTCTCACGCTACCCTCTGTGTTCTATGGCCAAGCCAGTTATGAATGAATTTTTCCAGCCCCCATCTGATCCATTGCGATTTCAACTGTCATACTTCCATGAGGTACCTTGTCAACGTCTTTACTGAAGTCAATGTATATAAACTCCACTGCCTTTCCCTCATCTTTCATCTTGGTCACTTCCTCGAAAAACTCGATCAAGTTAATGCGTCAAGACCTCACCTTCACAAAAACATGCTGTCTGTAACTAACAAGTCCATTTCTTTCTGAATGTGAGTAAATCCTGCTCCTTGGAATGTTTTCAAATAATTTCTGTACCTTTGATGCAATGCCCCCAGGCCAATAGTTTCCTGGATTATCCCTGCTTTCCTTCTTAAACATTGGAACAACATTGGCTATCCTCCAGTCCCCTGGAACTTCCCCTGCAACCAATGCGTTATCTGTAAAGGCCCCTCCTCCCTCATACCCCCGTAGTTGCCTTTACTCCACTGACATACCATTACATCTGATTCCAGCTTCTCCCTATGAAACTGCAGGGTGAATTCTATCATACTGTGGTCACTGTCTCTTTACGGTTCCTTCATCCTGAGCTCCAATATCAAGACTGCCTCATTTCACATAACCAAATCCAGAATTCCCTGTTTCCTCGTGGACTCCACCAAAAGCTGCTCCAAAAATCCATCTCGCAGAAATTCCACAAATTCATTTTCTTGGGATCCACTACCGACCTGTTTATCCCAGCCCACCTGCATATTGAAATCTCCCATGATCACAGTCACCTCGCCCTTCTTACACACCTTTTTTGTCTCCTGTTGTATTTTGTCCCCCACGTCCTGACTAATGTTCAGAGACCTGCGCATTACTCCCATCAGGGTCTTTTTACTTTTCGAGTTCCCCAGCACTAGCCACACCGATTCTATGGCCGGACTTTTACTCTCCTGCCTGTTCGATGTGGACGAGGGAAAGGTCTGCTGACCTCGGGCAGGATGTTAAGGTTTTGGGACAAGTGAGGCCGTAAAACTCCGCCCTGTATCGTCTGACCCTATATCCTTCCTTGCTATCAATTTAATTCATTTCCTTACGAACAAAGCAACGCCGCCCCCTCTACCCACCTGCCTTTCTTTTCAATAGGATTTGTATCGCTGGATATGTAATTCCCACCCTTGCAGCCACGTCTCTGTGACGCCCACAACATTATACCCACCAATTTCAATCTGCATTACAAGCTCATTGACTGTATTTCATAAACTTTGTGCATTCAAATACAACAACCTCAGTCCTACTTTAACCACCCTCTTCTCATTGTCCTCCCGTTATCTGCTGTGCACTGTATGGTTCCTTACAATATCCTGGCGTTATACTGAAGACATACCTGTTGTGGGGGGTTTTGGTTGTCTGTGTGGAAATGCCAACAAACTGAATCATTTAGTGTGAGACCATCAGGTGGACAAAGTCATGGAGGGATTAGATCAGATGAGTGTGAAAATAAGAGCTTTACCAGATCAACTGGTGCAGAGGGCAGTGAGCACAAGGATGATGGTAAATGGGACTTGGTGAAAGTTGGGAGATGGACAGCGGATTTTGAGATGAGATTTTACTCTCCAGCTTTGTAATTCAGAGGCTGTTTAGCAGAGAACTGGAGATGGAAATTGTGACAGCTGGAGTGAGGCAAAGGATGACTGTGGTGCTGACAGTAGACAGGATTCATGATGAGGTGCATGGCACAGGAACAGGCCCTTGGGCCCTCCAAGCCCATCACAATCATGATTTACCTGGTTTACCAGGCTGATTCGAGGGACGGCAGGATTGATGTATGAGGAGACATTGATTTGGTTAGGATTCTTTTCGCTGAAGTTCAGATTTCATAGTTCATGAGTAGAGATTTCATAGAGGCTTTTAAATTTCGAACAGGACTGGGCAGGGTAGATGCAAGGAGGATATTCCTGATGGTTGGAAAATCCAGAACCAGGGCTCACAGTCTGAGGATTCGGGTAGACCATTTAGGACAGAGATGAGGAGACATTTTTTCACCCAAAGAGTGGTGAGTCTGTGGAATACATTGCTGCAGGAAATAGCTGATGCCAAAACATTGAATGTATTCAAGAGGTGAGTCGATAGAGCACTTGGGGCGAATGGGATCAAAGATTATGGGGAAAAAGCAGAATTAGGCTATTGAGTTGGACGATCAGACATTATTGTAATGAATGGCAGAGCAGGTTCAAAGGACTGATTGGCCAACTCCATCTCTTATCTTTTACATTTCTATGTTCCAATAATGTCCGAATTAAACAAAAATAAAGCTACTGCCCTTACTCTGACCGTATCTCTCTATTCCACCACATCCTCTGGCAGCATGTTCCAGGCACCCACCACACTCTGCGTGAAAAACCTTCCTCGCACATCTCCCTGAAACTTTCTCCCTCTCACCTTGAAACTGTTCCCCCTTATAATTGACACTTCCATCCTGGGAAATAAAGCCTCTGACTCTCCACCCTTTCTTTTGCTCACATCATTTTGTAGACATCTATCCGGTCTCCCCTCAGCCATTGTCTTTCCAGTGAAAACAATTCTGGTTTATCCAACCTTCCTCATAAACAACACCCTCGAGAACACGCAACATATTTTAAAATTCATTCGTTGGACATGGGCGTTGCTGGGTGGCCAGCATTTTAAATTCCCATTCGCAGTTGCCCTTGAGAAGGTGGTTGTGAGCCAGCTTCTTGAATCGCTGCAGTGCACGTGCTGTGGGGTGACCACAATTCGCATTTTGGAGGGATTTTCAGTAATTTAACACAGCAACTGCGAAGGAATCGACGATGTATTTCCAAACCAGGACGTTGAGTGATTTGGAGGGGAGGTTGCAAGTGTGGTGTCCCCATGTATCTGCTGCCCTTGTCCTTCTCGGCGGAAGTGGTCTTGGGTTTGGAAGGTGCTGTTTAAGGATCTTGGAATTGCGGCAGTGCATCTGGTAGATAGTACACACGGCTACTACTGAGCATCGGTGATGGAGGGAGTGAAAGTTTTTCGATGTGGTGCCAATCAAGCACACTGCTTTGTCCTGGATGGTGTCAAGTTTCTTGAATTTTGTTGGAGCTGCACGCATCCAGGAAAGTGGGGAGTATTCCATCACACTCCTGACTTGTACCTTGTAGATGGTGGACAGGCTTTGGGGAGTCAGGAGGTGACTTACTCGCCGCAGTCGTCCTCGCCCCTGACCTGCTCTTGTTGCCTTTGTGTTTATGTGGTGAGTCCAGTTGAGTTTCTGGTTAATGGTGGCATCCTGGTGAACTCTCTTTGCACTGCCTCCAAAGCTTCCTCCTCCTCCAGGTAGTGTGATGAACAACACTGCACACAGTACCCGAAATGTGGCCTAACCAAACCTAACCAATGGCTGCATGGGACATGGGGTGAGAAATCAGCTCAAGGTCGAAGGGTTAATGGAGGGCGCAATCAGTGTGGACCAGCTTCAGGTATAGGAATCGAATAAATGGGCAAGGAGCAGAGATTAAGTGTGGAACTGAAGTCAATGGACTCCGTGTTTCCAAAACTGAAATGCGAAGGAGAGTACTACAATGAAACGTAGATGACAAATAGAATAAGTAGAAACAGAGACTTACCAGGGACACCAGCAATAGCCAGGATTGGATAGTAAACACCTTGAATAATCCAGAGCACATAACGGATGCGAAAGTTTAATAGCAACAAACCAAACCAATCTTGAGAATGTAAGAACAGACCGTGAGCAAAACTCCTGTCCAGTGTTGTAACATTCCAATTCATTGTTCCCAGATTCAGATCCATTGTTGGAACATCCCGGTCTATTGTTCCCAGATTCTGATCCATTGTTGGAAGATTCCAAACCATTGTTCCCAGATTCTGATCTCTCCTCTACCTCCCTTCTCTCCACAGCCCTGATCACTGTTAGTGTCGAAGTTGTCGCTCCCGCTGATTCAGTGGAACAGCACATTGAACAGAATCCCTTATTAATAGAAGAGGGAAAACCCTTCAGGCACAATAATTAGATCCATGGAGAATCAAATCAATTACAGTCACTAAACAAACAGCTTCACTTAAGCCCGTTCAATGCAACACTTTTCATATCACAATGGAATAGAACATTTACCCAGCCTGGATAATGGTGGAGGTTCACTGAGAGCAGGACAAGTGGAAATAGTGGAGACACTGGCCATAAACTTTCAATCTTCCCATTTCTTTCGAAATTCATTTTATGGGATGTGGGTATCGATGGCTAGTTCCCGCATCCATTGTGCATACATAACTGACCTTAAGAAGGTGGTGGTGAGCTCCCTTTTTGAACCACTACAGTTTGTCCAGTGGGTACAACCACAGCGCTGTTAGGGAGGGCATTCCAGGATTTGGAGCCAGTGACAGTGAAGGAACAGCCGATATATTTCCAAGTCAGGATGTGTGAGATTTGGCAACTGCAGTAGTATGGCTCCTTTTAGGGAAAATTTCCTATGGACCATGTGGTCTGACCTGACCCAATGGAATGTTCAGGTGGGACGATAACCACGCGAGTGCGAGGGCGCATATTCCGAGCCGGGAAGGATTGGCAGCTGTACCCTGGAAGGTGCAGTGTGCAGTTGCAGATTTATGCTGTCTCAACATGTGATAAACATAGTTTAAGAGGAAACCAGAACAACCGGAGTAAACCCACGCAGACACGGGGAGAATGAGCAAACTCCACACAGACAGTGACCTGAGGATGGAATTGAACCCGGGTCACTGGCATTATGAGGCAGCATGGCTAACCATTGTGCTACCGTCCTGCCCCAAATGTGCAGGTTAGGTGGATTGGCCATGCTAAATTGCCCCTACAGTGCCCACCGATGTGCGGGTTCGGTGGATTGGCCATGGTAAATTGCCCCTTAGTGTACAAAGATGGGCAGGTTAGGGGGGATTGACCATGCTAAATTGCCCCTGAGTGTCGGGGATTAACAGGGTAAATATGTGGGGTGACATGAATGGGACCTGGGTGGGATAGCTGTCAGCACAGGCTCGATGGGCCGAATGGCCTCCTCATGCACTGTAGGAATTCTATGAATCTAAAGAAGCAATATGAATGAGAAATGGAATTGTGTTTGTAAAGGCTCCACACAAATAATTCACAAAGCCAGGTTTATATGCAGCAGTTGTTTTAAAAACCGAGAATTTAAAATTGTATCCCTGAAGCCCTGTTGACACAATTTATTCCCCATCACAGAAAACGGTGATTATTCTCAAGGGAAGTTATTTATTCATATTATTCATTCTATTTCCTTCACTAAAAATAACAATCTGATAGATTAAAATTCAATGTGCACTCTGGATACTTAAATAAAAATCCCTTTGATTTATGGCGATGGTTTTTATGGCCATAACGTCTCGGTGTGGTAAACAGCATTGCCACTTGGTAAAGTATCTGACAGCACTTACATTCTTGATTGGGCCGACTTTCCTGACTCAGGCTGGGTGATTTGATTTGATTTGATTTATCATTGTCACATGTATTAGCATACAGTGAAAAGCACTGTTACTTACGTGCTCTCAAGACAATGCATACCGTTCATAGAGAAAGAAAGGCGAGAGTGCAGAATGTAGTGTTACTTTCATATCTAGGGTGTATAGAAAGATCAACTTAGTGCAATTTAGGTCCATTCAAAAGTCTGATGGCAACAGGGAAGAAGCTATTCTTGAGCCGGTTGGTACGCGACCTCAGACTTATGTATCTTTTTCCCGATGGAATAAGGTGGAAGAGAGTACATTCGGGGTGCGTGGGGGTGCTTGATTATGCTGGCTGCTTTTCTGAGACAGAAGTTTGTGTAGACAGTGTCAATGGGTGAGAGGCTGGTTTGCGTAATGGACTGGGCTTCGTTCAAGACATTTTGTAGTTCCTTGCAGTCTTGGGCAGAGCGGGAGACATCCCAAGCTGTGATCCAACCAGAAAGAATGCTTTATATGGTTCATCCGTAAAAGTTGTTGAGCGTCGTCGCGGACATCCAAATTTCCTTGGCCTCCTGAGAAAGTGAAAGTTCCTCGTTGAATGCGCTTATTTACGATGCATTTATTAATTATCCTTTTGAGCTGTTATTATTAAAAAGAGAAATAATTGAAAATGCATCACTCTCCTAGTTGCTGGTGTCCGAATGATAGTATTGATTTGAATTATTTTCGTATTCATTCATAGAGTCACAGAGTTTTACAGCATGGAAACAGGCCCTTCGGGCCAAATTGTCAATTTGGCCCTTATCCCTCGATACCCATCTTACCCATGTAACTTTCTAAATGCTTTTTAAAAGACAAAATTGGACCCGCCTCTACTACCACTTCTGGCAGCTTGTTCCAGACACGCACCACCCTCTGTGAAAGAATTGTCCCTCTGTACACTTTTATATCTCTGCCATCTCACCTTAAACCTATGCCCTCTAGTTTTAGACTCCCCTACCTTTGGGAAAAATATTGACGATCGAGCTGATCTGTGCCCCTCATTATTTTATAAACCTGTGTAAAGACACCCCTCAGCCTCCTACGCTCCAGAGAAAAAAGTCCCGGTCTATCCATGCTCTCCTTAAATCTCAAAATATCAAGTCCCAGTCGCATCCTAGTAAATCTTTTCTACACTCTTTCTAGTTTAATAATATCCTTTCTATAATAGGGTGACCAGAATTGCACACAGTATTCCAAGTGTGGCCTTACCAATGTCTTGTACAACTTCAACAAGACGTCCCAACTCCTGTATTCAATGTTCTGACCGATGAAACCATGCATGTGGAATGCCTTCTTCACCACCTTGTCCACCTGTGACTCCACTTTCAAGGAGCTACGAACATGTACCCCTCGATCTCTTTGTTCTGTACTCTCCCCAACTCCCTACCACTAACTGAGTAATCTATGACTCAGTTATCTCACTGATTGGCTGCAAGGATGGTGTTGGACGGAGGGTTTCAGTGACATGGATAATTGGAGCACATTCTGGGGAATGTGGGACCTGCACAAAAAGACGGTTTTCACCTGAACCAGAGGGGCACCAATATCCTGGCATGGCAATTTGCTGCGGGTCTTCGGGGGGGTTTAAACTAATTTGTCTGGGGGATGGGAAAACGAGCTGTCGTCCAGAAGCCAGTGTTGAGTGTTATGAGGCACTGAGGAGGGTATCATGGTCGCATGAGTGTACCGGCAGACAGGGAGGTGGGTTGAAGTGAGTCTACTTCAATTCAAGGGGCATCCGGAATAAGGTAGGTGAACTTGGAGCGTGGATTGGTACTTGGGACTCCGATGTTGTGGCCATTACGGAGACATGTTTAGAACAGGGACAGGAATGATTGTTGGACGTTCCGGGGTTTAGATGTTTCAGTAACAGTAGGGAAGGTGGGAAAATAGATGGAGGAGTAGCATTGTTAATCAAGGGGAGTTTAACGGCTGCAGAAAGGCAGTTCGAGTGGGATCTGCCTACTGATGTAATATGGGCTGCAGTTAAAAATAGGAAAGGAGCTGTCACGTTGTTAGGAGTTTACTATAGGCCCCCAAAAAGTAATAGAGATGTGGGGGAAGAAATTGCAAAGCAGATTATGGATAGGTGTGGAGGTCACAGGGTAATTGTCATGGGTGACTTTAACTTTCCAAATATTGATTGGAACCTTTATCGGTCGAAAAGTTCGGATGGGGCAGTTTTTGTGCAGTGTGTGCAAGAGGGTTTCCTGACACAATATGTCGATAGGCCGACAAGAGGTGGGGCCACATTGGACTTGGTACTGGGAAATGAACCGGGCCAAGTGTTGGATTTGTTTGTGGGAGAGCACTTTGGAGATAGTGACCACAAATTGCTGTATTTCATTATTGCAATGGAGAGGGATAGGGCCATACGGCAGGGCAAGTTATATAATTGGGGGAGGGGTAATTATGATGCGATTAGGCAAGAAATAGGGAGCATAAGATGGAAACAGAAACTGTCAGGGAAAGGCACAAATGAAAAGTGGAGCTTGTTCAAGGACCAAATGCTGCGTGTCCTTGATAGGTATGTCGCTGTCAGGCAGGGAGGAAATGGCCGAGTGATGGAACCATGGTTCACAAAAGAGTTTGAATATCTTGTCAAGAGGAAAAAGGAAGGGTATGTTACGATGAGAAAACAAGGCTCAGTTGGGTCGCTTGAGGGTTACAAGGTAGCAAGGGATGAGCTAAAAAAAAAGGGCTTAGGAGAGCTAGAAGGGTGCATGACAAGTCCTTGGCGGGTCGGATCATGGGAAACCACAAAGTTTTTTACTCTTATGTGAGAAATAAAAGAATGACCAGGGTGAGGTTTGGGCCGGTCAAGGATAGCAGTGGGAAGTTGTGCATGGAGTCAGAAGAGATAGGAGATGTGATGAATGAATATTTTTCTTCAGTGTTCACCAAGGAGAGGGGCCATGTTTTTGAGGATGAGAGTGTGATGCAGGCTGATAGGTTGGAGAAGGTAGATGTTCTGAGGGAAGATGTATTAGCAATTTTGAAAAACCTGAAGGTCGATAAGTCCCCTGGGCCAGATGGGATATATCCTAGGATTCTGTGGGAGGCAAGGGATGAGATTGCAGAGCCGTTGGCTTTGATCTTTGGGTCCTCACTGTCCACGGGGATGGTGCCAGAGGACTGGAGAGTGGCAAATGTTGTTCCTCTGTTCAAAAAAGGAAATAGAATTGACCCTGGCAATGATAGGCCGGCTAGTCTTACTTCGGTGGTCGGCAAGTTACTGGAAAAGGTCCATGTTCAGACTGGAGACTAGTTACCAGCGGTGTACCACAGCGATCGGTGCTGGGTCCTCTGCTATTTGTGATTTTTATCAATGACTTGGAGGAGGGCGCTGAATGATGGGTCAGTAAGTTTGCTGATGACACCAAGATTGGTGGAGTAGTGGCTGAGGTGGAGGGCTGTTGTAGGTTGCAAGGAGACATTGATAGGGTGCAGAGCTGGGCCGAAAAATGGCAGATGGATAACATGACAGGCAGTTGGATTGAAAACGCAGACAAGCAGGCTGAAGCTTTGGGGAACCAGGGTTCGAATTCCAGCACAGAAGGTAAACTCAATTCAAGGCAAAGTAGAATTACTGTAAGTGAGTAGAGAAAATTTTAATTATGCAACATTTCTTCACTAAAACGAATACGTTTTGACCATGTTTCTGCCGATTTTGAAGCCTCGGACCGATATGTAAACATTGCTGCCTGCTGTTTCGGCGTGGGCCAGTGGCGCAATGGATAACGTGTCTGACCAAGGATCAGGAGATTCCAGGTTCGACTCCTGGCTGGCTTGGTGTGATAATTTAGCAATAGTTCACAAACCCCATATTCGTGTGGATGAAAAACGTGTTTACACAAATTTTGGACCAATTCAGGGAAATGTTGACCAAATGCAGTCAGCTTCGATGAAGAAATTTATCTTAGCTAATTATTTTTTCAAAAAAATGTTCACTATTTTAAGAAAAAATTTACTGATAAGTTTCAATTAAGTTTTTTAAAAAAAATAGTTTCTTTAAATGACGAATTCTCGTTAAAGTATTTGGGGAAAATATGTTAGCAAGTTTAAGTTACCTTTTAAAAAGTTGGAAATTTCTCGAAAAATACGAGGAAACATTACATTTTTCAAAATGGTGAAAACATTTTCTAAAAAGTTGATGAACTCTGATTAAACATGTTTAATTTTAAGAAGCAAAATACACAGAAATGTTTTTGAAAAGTTGACAAATTTCAGTTAAATCAGATGGAGGAATTTCTTTGGAGTAAGTTTAGTTTTGAAAAGTTCAAATTAGCCAGAAGTTCCTGGTATGTGATGCTGGGATTGTTGTCCATTGGAGTGAAGGAGATTGAGGAGCGATTTAATCGAGGTGGACTAGATTAGGCAAGTTTAGAGGGGCAGGGGCAAATTTTAAGATATTGAAATTTTAAGATATATATAAAACACTTGCCTCATACATCTCCTTTAAACCTTGCCCCTCGCACCTTAACCCTGTGCCCCCAAGTAATTGACTCTTCCACCCTGGGAAAAACCTTCTGACTATCCATTCTAGCCATGCCCCTCAGAAGCTTGAAGACTTGTATCAGGTCGTCCCTCAACCTCCGTCGTTCCAGTGAGAACAAACCAAGTTTCTCCAACCTCTCCTCATAGCGAATGGGCGGCACGGTGGCACAGTGGTTCGCACTGCTGCTTCACAGCTCGAGGGACCTGGGTTCGATTCCCGGCTTTGTTCACTGTCTGTGTGGAGTTTGCACATTCTTCTCGTGTCTGCGTGGGTTTCCTCCGGGCGCTCGGATTTCCTCCCATAGTCCAAAGATGTGCGGGTAAGGTTGATTGTTCATGCTAAAAATTGCCGCTGAGAGTACTGAGATGCGTAGGTTTGAGGGATTAGCGGGTAAATATGTAGGGAGATGGGCTAGGGTCTGGGTGGGATTATCGTCAGTGCAGACTCGATGGGCCGAATGGCTTCCTTCTGCACTGTAGAGTTTCTATGATTCTAATGCTCTCCATGCCAGGCAACATCCTGGTAAATCTTTTCTGTACCCTCTCCAAAGCCTCAACATCCTTCTCGTAGTATGTCGACCAACATTGAAAATTATATTCCAAGTGCGGCCTAACTAACGTGCTATAAAGCTGCAGTGTGACTCGCCAATTTTTAAACTCCATGCCCCGGTGACCAATAGGTTAACTGCTCAGCAGCTGGTGCATATTACATTCAATTGTATCGCCAGGACCGGGAGAAGGCTCCCAGCAAAAGGAACGGAGAAAGCCCCCATCTTCTTGATCTATATCTCTTATTATGGAGATACTTCCAGCGCAAAAGGTGTGGGAACACTATTTTCTGCATATATCGAGAAGCCGAAAAGCGAGGGGAATTTCAGCATGTGTGATCTGCGGCTGTCGGAAAGCGCGGTGTATTACTGTGGACTGAGAGACGCAGTGACAGAAACCAGAGGGAGCCTGGTATGAAAGAAAACATTGCCCCAGAGTGACAAGATGAACGGAGCAGAGAATGGTAATAATATTGGGCTATAAATAGAGCATGATTCACTCTGTGGTGCTTCTATACATTTTCGGTATTGCTCATATTCACAACAGGAGAGGCGATGGCCGAGGGGGTATTATCCTGAGACTATTAATCCAGAAACTCAGTGAATGTTGTGCGGACCCGATTCAATGAAAACAATATCGACAACTAAGAATCTACTGACGACCATGAAGCCATTGTCGAATGTCGGAAAAACCCATTTTGTTCATTAATGTACTTTGGGGGATGAAATCTGCCGTCCTTACCTGGTCTGGCCGACATGTGAGTTGAAAGCCAAAACAATGTGGTTGACTCTCAATTACTGATGGACAACGAGTGGCATCCATGTCCCACACACAGAAAAAAATCACTGGAATCACTGTTAAAACTGTCCTGATAATAAGGCTAATGGACGTATTGAGGAAAAAAAACAAGGACAGAACTATTTAGCCTCCATTAGCTTCCGGGTCACAGTAAGAAAATAAGCGTTTTTTGTGGAATGTCAATTATTGAGCAAGTTCAAAAAAATCAACAGCTTTTGGGAGCCTAATGGCATTAAGCGCTATGCAGATAGCGCGGGAAAGTGGCGTTCAGGCTGATCAGCCCTGATCTAACTGAATGACGAAGCCGAATCGAACGACAGCATGGCCTACTGCTGTTCCCATGTTCGTAAACCCCATTTTTCTACATTCTTCCCCAAGTCAATCGCTAAATGTGTAAGTTCTCTCTGTAAGGATGATTATATTAATCCAGCTCACGGTGCGTCTGGTTACTGCCTGTTATCTCACCACCTGGGTGTCACACAGCACCACTGGAGACAGAAGGGAGGGAGCTGAGAACATCCGGAGAAAGGAAGCTGATTATTGAAGGCGGGGATTAGACCGGATAGAATCAAACACGCAGCTCCCCTTTCACAGAGCGGACAGCGGCAATGTAGCTGCTGTGGGGATCATTCCTGACAGGTAATTATGTGCAAAAGGCACCGTTTCACACGTTTCCCAAGCTTGGTTCCAGACCACAAATTAATCATACGCCCTTCTGACCATTTCCTGTTTTGTTATTTCCATATCTGAGACATGGAGATTCTGTCACCCAGCCGCTCTCATCAGATGTAAAGAGAGAAGGCGAGATCGTGATTTTAACATGTAGCAATGAAACCAAGCACGCTGAATGTCTTCTTCACCACTCTGTCCACCTGTGACTCCACTTTCAAGGAGCAGAGAGCGACTATAGGCTGTGCTGGTACCGACAACATCCAGACACGCAGCCCGTGTTTATAGTGCGGAAAGATACTGATAGTTATGAAAATAAAGCTTATGTTTTTAAAAGTCGCTTCTATGTAGCTAATGTAGCTGTGTAGGAGGTAGCTAAATTGACACAAATTAGCTTGATGACAGAAGCCACAGGGTGGTTGTAGAGGGTAGTTTTTTAAACTGGAGGCCTGTGACCAGCGGTGAGCCTCAGGGATCAGTGCTGGGTCCACTGTTATTTGTCATTTATATTAATGATTTAGGTGAGAAAAAAGGAGGCATGTTTAGGACGTTTGCACATGACACGAAGATTGGTGGCACAGTGGACAGTGAAGAAGTTTATCTCGGATTGCAACGGGATCTCGATAAATTGGGCCAGTGGGCTCACGAATGGCAGATGGAGTTTACTTTAGATAAATGCGAGGTTATGCATTTTGGTAGATTGAACCAGGGCAGGACTTACTCAGTTAATGGTAGGTCATTGAGAAGAGTTACAGAGCAAAGGGATCTAGAGGTACAGGTTCATAGCTCCTTGAAAGTGGAGCCACAGGTGGACAGAGTGGTGAAGAAGACATTCAGCGTGCGTGGTTTCATTGCTCAGAACATTGAATACAGGGGTTGGAACGTCTTGTTGAAGTTGTACAAGACATTGGTAAGGCTACACTTGGAATACTGTGTACAGTTCTGTTCACCCTATTATAGAAAGGATATTATTAAACTAGAAAGAGTGCAGGAAAGATTTACTAGGATGCTACCGAGACTTGATGGTTTGAGCTATAAGGAGAGGCTGGATAGACTGGGACATTTTTCTCTGGAACGTAGAAGGCTGAGGGGTGATCTTATAGAGGTCTATAAAATAATGAGGGGCATGGTTCATCGAGATAGTCAATATTTTTTCCCAAAGGTAGGGGAGTCTAAAACTAGAGGGCACAGGGATTCAAGGAATATATGAAGTCAACAATATAAAGTACAATCTGATATGGGAAAGGTTTATCCTGAAACATCTACTAGATTGAACTGCGATTGTAGAGCATCAGGCCACTGGTTCATTTAAATAAGTTTAAATTTGGGGCACAGGTCAGGGCACAGTTGGTTATGCAGAGAGTGGTCATCATTTACAATGCAATTTGATCAATGTAACAGAGTCCAAAACAAACATAGTGGTCTCCTAACAAGTAAGGCAAATTATAAGGATGTTTGCAGATTTCTGAATTGGTGACTTATGGTGAGAATAATGAAAGTACCCATTCCCCAGTGCCATGCGACTTCTTGATTGATTAGCTGCAGTGGTCATGAATGCGTGATGCATGAGCTCCCTCTGTTGGTGCTGAGTGGTAAATGGCTTTCTTTCTGGAGATTCAATGTATTCATTATATGTTCAAAATATGTTTCTGCCAAATCTTTCCTGATTTGTATTATTGTTACTGTGATGCAACCTGTAGATTTTATGACTCCTGTGAAATTGAATGCGAGTTGTTTTCTACATAGATAGCTTTGAAATTTGCTGTTGAGTGCAATGACCTCGGCCTCAAATGCTTTCCCCAAAGTCAGAAATGCTGAATTTTATGACGCAATGTCAGGAAAGAAACGTTCCCATTTTGACACCGTGCACATATTAGCATCTGCTGCAGTTTACAACAGAATTTAGTTGGTTTAATAGGTGCAGACTAACATAGTTAATCACCATCTGAAACATGTCTAATAGTGGTGCGTGCTCAAAAATACACAATGCCCTGTATGAACGCAAAGAAACATTAAACTAAATAAAAATACTATCTGTTTCGCGTCGTAAATAAAAGGACTTCATTGTGTCCCTATACCATCACCCCCGCCCCCCCCACGCCCCCTCCACTGACTATAATAGTACACATAAGGATTAGAATGGCTAGTTTCCAAGGTGCAGGTTAGTGTCACGTTACTTTCCTCCTTAACAGATATTTCAGGACCCAGTTGTTCCACTTTGTCTTGGTGGCTCCATTCTAACAGAAATAACAACAATAATGAGAATCAGAGTCAGCCTCATATTGAGCGATACAATTATCATCTCCACCATCACTGTTGCTTTAGCAACAATAACATCTGGGTTGCAGCAGTCAGGAGGAGCATGTAGTTTTACTGGGAAGGAAAAAAACTTTCTGAGGACTGAAATAATGATGAGGATCTGAGCGAGACAGTTTTCCATGATCCTCCTCAGTCTGTAACTCAGCAGTGAGAGGAATCCTCCGTCAGAGACAGAAACACAGATCCCCGTCCCATTGCACTGCTCATCCAACCTCAATGAGAGGAATGGCGCAACTTCAGCAATCTGTCCAATCACACAATCGGGTCAGAGTGAGAGCAGCAAACGGAAGCTGTGGGCGGGGTACCGCAGATTCAATATTGAGTGAAGCGTGCGGTGACTCTCAGCGGCACTCGGAACTGTTGGGCGGAAATAGAACCAGTTGAAACTACAGAAGTCTCTTATCATCCTGCGCCTACTCACTTTTCAGGGTGTCTAACAATAAATAAAGCGACTGCGACATGAAGCAAGGAGAACCATAGAATCTTTGAAAGGCAAATTGGTCATCCGGCGTATCTATGTTTCCTTGGAGGAGTTCTCCAAATCATCCAATTCTCCCCGCAGCTCCGTGAAATCTCTGCTTAACTAACTTTGCTCTCAAGAGTACAAGCCCGGTCTCTATAACCTCACCACAAAACTGAATTTCCTCATCCCTGGAAAGGCGGAGGATTGAGCGGAGATTTTGGAAAATATTGTCAGTTGGCAGATGGGGAAAATGGAGCAGGAAGCAAACCAGAAAACACTGCCCCAGCTTTGCGAATCTTTAGAAACTGTTTGGGAACTGGAATCAGAGGAGATTGAAGGGTTGACTGACTGAGCAGAGACAATCAAGGCAACCTTCCATTCTTTAAGAGGCTGGAACGTTGACTCTGATGTTTTCAGTAAAATTAACTGATCAGAGACATTGAAAGGATTCTCGTTACTGCACATCAGCAATTCAAACCGAATATCAATTTCGGAACAGTCAGAATATTTGGTTTCAGACAAGACACCGAAAGGCTTGAATGGAGACGGCGCCGGTTGTTGGAGAGCCGGTTCCCGATGACATGGATGTGTCTGCAATGGGGGGTCTCTGACTATTGGACTTAACTTGTATCTGCAGCTAACCCATTAGAAATCCGTTCAATTATTCCATTCTCACCAACCCATAAATTATTCTCTCTTACTCAGTTACACAGTTAATGAGACAGGGAAAAGCTGCAATATTTCAGTCTCCCCCACTCTCCAAACACCCCTGCCGGCAAAAAGCACTGGCGATTTAGCTGCATAAGTTTTCTAAGAAATGGTGAAGACCAATGTTTGTCAATATTTTGATTGATCCCCTTTTCAGTTCACATTTAACCATAAACTGGAATTCGGAAACTTCAGAGCAGTGAGTTTTGATAACGTTTCTGCCCCGTTTATTGCCTGGGACCTGCGCAAATATGTGCAAAGATGTGCGGGTTCGGTTGATTGGCCAGGTTAAAAATTGTCCCTTAGAGTCCTGGGATGCGTAGGTTAGAGGGGGGATTAGCGGGTAAAATATGTGGGGGTAGGGCCTGGGTGGGATTGTGGTCGGTGCAGACTCGATGGGCCGAATGGCCTCCTTCTGCACTGTAGGGTTTCTATGTTTCTATGTTTCTATGAATAGAATGTGATAACACCTTCAATACAGAAAATCCGCTGAGGACAAAAGCGGCTGGTCTAGAAGGTCAAACCGTGCAGTCTGATTTAACTTCACAACCTGATTTGTGGAAGTACAATTCGGCTCAATACCCTTTTTTGATGCGGCAGAGAAATTCATCTCACATTAGAATCATAAAATGACATTTGCGCCTTTTTTCTCTTTTGCCATGTCTCGGGCGGCACGGTGGTACAGTGGTCAGCACTGCTATCTCACAGCGCTAAAGACCCAGGTTCAATTCCCAGCTTTAGTTATTGTCTGTGTGGCGCTTGTACGTTCGCCCCGTGTCTGCGTGGGTTTCTTCTCACAGCCTGAAAGACGTGCTGGTTATGTGCATTGACCCCAACAGGCGCCGGAGGCTCGCGACTAAGGAATTTCACAGTGTCTTCATTGCAGTGTAAGCCTTACTTGTAGCTAATAAATAAACTTTACTTTAACTGAGCATTTTGCAGAATATTATTTAACACTTGGAAATGCAACTGCAGTTAGGGTGAGAGATAATGTTTTCTGTCAATATTTAATAACAAACGGAAATTAGGTAACTTTTCCTCACACTGAGAGATGAGGAAATTTGAACACTGTTGTTGTCCTATTTCACACAGGGAACCATTAACGTGTTAGGTGAATTTATTAAACACCACACTTCAGAAACAGAGAATACATGACTCTGAAGTACAGTCAGACAGCGCGGTTCGAATTCCAGTCAGTTGTCGAGCATCGTTTTTGTAGTGTAGTGATTATCACATTCATCTGAAACATGAAAGGTTCCCAGTTCCAAAACGGGTGGAAACATTTATACTTATTTTTAACCTGAGTGAGAGGAAATTGCTGAATACAGTATCTTACACAGAGTTGCATTTTCCCTTCCCCATTTCTGTACACACTCAAACCCGACAGAATATCTCGAACTGGTTACCGTTTCCACCTCTGACAGTTCAGAAAGTTTCTCTCAAACTTGCACATTCGGGCTTTTTCATTTGTTCATTCCTGAAACATTGCCGTCGCTGGCCATCATTCACTGCCCAACCCGAGTTGAGATGCAACCATATTACTGTGGCTCTGTAGTCACATGCAGGCTAGGCCAGGTCAGAAGGGCAGATTTCCTTCCAAAAATACATTGGTGAATCATATGGGTTCCTTCAACAATCGAAAATGCTTTCATGGTCATCAATGGTTCTCAATTCCAGATTTTTCGTATCGTATTCAAATCCCACCAGCTGTCCTGGCTGGTCCCCATAATAAAAGGGGCGGCACGGTAGCACAGTGGTTAGCACTGCTGCTTCACAGCTCCAGGGTCCCGGGTTCGATTCCCGGCTCGGGTCACTGTCTGTGTGGAGTTTGCACATTCTCCTCGTGTCTGCGTGGGTTTCCTCCGGGTGCTCCGGTTTCCTCCCACAGTCCAAAGATGTGCGGGTTAGGTTGATTGGCCAGGTTAAAAAAATTGCCCCTTAGAGTCCTGGGATGCGTAGGTTAGAGGAATTAGCGGGTAAAATATGTGGGGGTAGGGCCTGGGTGGGATTGTGGTCGGTGCAGACTCGATGGGCCGAATGGCCTCCTTCTGCACTGTAGGGTTTCTATGCTTCTATGATTAGCTGGTCGAGCGATAACTCGCCCGACCTAAAGCATCTGCGCGTCAGGTGAGGCTCGAATTTAAAACCTGGGCATAGCCCGCAGGACGCACTGCTGTATAAACACCATGCGCTAACCGATTGCGCCACTGGGGCACTGCGCCCTACGCATTTGTGTCAGAATATTAAAGGCTACCACAGCGTCACCTCCATTAATAACAGTCATTTGACGCCACATTTCAGAGAGGGGAACAAACCCATCAAAGATTCTCTCTTCCACAATGAGTAAGACAGGGACAGGCAGCAGGATCTTACCCCGCACTCTCCAATCGCCCACAGACAGCAGAAAGTGGTAAGTGGCAACTGCAGCTTCAATCAGGGAGTTACTGCCCATGCCAGGGACACAGAATACTCTAACCCAGGTAAAACGTCACAATATACCGATCAGAGACTCATCAAATCGCAGATAGATTATCGCCCACTCACTGAGCATTCGAGTAGCATTTACATAATACCCGAGCGAGTCACAAACAACATTTACAGCAACTTTCCAAAACTTTTCAGTGATAAATTCCTTCATTTGGCTGAAAATCTGACTGTTGTGAATCTGAAAATGGGCACCCTGGGATTTGTGTTACCCAGAGACCTGTCTCCCACTGTTCGTCCGTCAGGTTGTGTTTGTGTTGTACATTGAAGCGCCTGTCATTTCAAAATGAGGAGAGAACAAAGAAAATATTAAATTGTGGAACAAATCCTGAGGGAAACGGATCATAATATTGGAAGGAGATGCAGTTGTGAATGGTGTTATTGATGATTGTATCGAAAGTATTGGATCCTTGGGCTTCTGGTGGTCAGTTCCCTTCCCTCCCGTTGAATTCCTCCCTCTGACAAGAGACATGGATTCATTTTAGCTGCACGTTCATAGGAGAAAGGGTATAACCGCTACACCACAGCAATATTACGGATTCGAAATGCACAAAGAGACTTGTGTAGACTTGTAAATGGTGCGGTGATGCTGTAGTTCTGGAACAGGTTTCGCAGAAATAGAATTGTGATCATTGACACCGTGGATTAGAATATCGTTAACAGCTGCTGTATCAGTCTCTGTGGTGCAATTGGTCAGCGCGTTCGACTGTTAACCGAAAGGTTGGTGGGTCCAGACCACCCAGGGACGGAGCTTGTACTGTTTCCTTACCATGATCCTTCAAAAGCAAACAGTTGCGGGTTGGCAATGGGTCCGTGGGCGTCAGTAAAAATAGCTCTCAAGTTTTACCGGCTGTACTGTCATCTGGTGTCAGTTTGAGCGTTGACGCTGCCGGAGAAATGGAGAGCTGGATTTCACCCAGAAAAGCAGCAAAGTTTAAAAATAGTGCCGCCTAACTTGGGGTTGGAACCCATTTCCATTAACAGTGATAAGTTAATGTTGTTCAGCAGAATTACCACAAGACGGTTTATCACAGGTTGATACTAACACTGCAGTAAAATTAAATGCATTAGAAAAGGACGGCATGGTGGCACAGTGGTTAGCAATGATGCCCCAAAGCGCCATTGGCTCAGGTTAAATTCCTCAGGTCACTGCCTGTGCGGAGTTTGCACCTTGTCTGCGTGGGTTTCCTCCGTGTGCTCCGGTTTCCTTTCCAAAGATGTGCGATTTCGGTTGCTTGGCCATGCTAAATTGACCCTCGTGTCAGCGGGATTATCAGGGTAAATATGTGGGTTTCCGGGAATAGGGCGTGGGTGGGATTGTTGTCAGTGCGGACCCGATGGGCCGAACGGTCTCCTTCTGTACTGTAGGGATTCTACAAGAATGTTTCATTGTTCATTTTGACTGTAGGAACAAAAAGAGGCAATGCAAGTATAAATTGCTGTGGGTAATTGACGAGCTTGTGGAATGGGGCGGATTTTTCTCTCTGCTGTTGAAACTGGCAGCAATATCACTCATGCTTTCGATCAAGAAGTAATTGCAACTCCACCTGCATCATGTCCTGCAAGAAAACAATAAATCTTCATTTTCTGACCGGGAATCGAACTCGGGCCGCAGTGGTGAAAACAATAAATCCTAACCATTGACCAACAGGGAAACTGCCTGCAATGGTTTTAATCTCGCCGATCTATGGTAATTTGGCGCATTTTTTTCAATTTCAGCGGGGTTTTTTTGTATTCCAGGGTCAAGTCCGTCTGACAAGAGCCTCTTGATATAAACAAATTTCCTGCGGATGCTGGAATCTGAAACAAGATCAAAAAATGCCAGAAAATCTCATCAGGCCTGAAAGCCTCTGTGAAGAGAGAATAGAGCTAACGTTCAAAGTCAGGATGACCTTCGTCAGAGCTGAAGACAAAGAAACGTGGACGAGATTTATACTGTAATGGTGAGGGATATGGGTGAGGGGTGGGTGGCAAAGGTGTCACATATCAATCAAGAAAAACAAAAAGGCAAATTAAATGGTGGTGACCATGGCTGAGAAGGGTGCTGCAGGCTGCGCATTTAGAGATCAGAATGTGCAAATGGCAGAACAAAGGAAATGTAGGATTTGGCCCGAGTGGGATGGAGGGAGAGGGGGCAACAAGATGGAAAGTGAGATTTTAAATAAACAGTGCAATACATGGAAATCAAAAAAATAAATATAGATATAAAAGAAAAAAATATTAATTAATAAAAATAAATTGCATAAAATTAAATAAAACAAAATTAATGGAAATGGGGTGAAGATGGAGGAAAGGAGATGCTCTGAAGTTGTTGAACTCAGTGTTAAGCCTGGAATGCAGTAAGATCCGAATCGTGACATCGGGGGATGTTCCTGCAGTTTGCATTGGAATGTCTCTTGATATCATTGTTTATTGCCCCTTCCGTCACCTTACTGATGATCAAGAGTAGACTGGTGGTAATGTGGGGCGTTGGATTTGACCTGATTTTTGTAAAGCGGGCAATCTTGGGCAAGTTGTAGCATTGGCGGTTGATGGCAGTGTTGTAGTTTAGGAACAGCTTAGTTGAAGGTGCGGCAAATTCTGAAGCGCAATTCTTCAGCACCATTGCCAGAATATTTTTCAGAGCCGTAGCATTTGCTCTTTCCAATGCCTTCAAGTTTTTATTTCTTGAAACGGTATGGAACAGTGAAGTGTGTCTGTTCTGTTCAGTGTCTACCCCAGTCTGGCTCTTTCTATTTTCTCTCTGTCCTTCCCTCTCTGTCGAACTACCCATTCCCCTTTCTTGTTTTTGTTCCTTCTATTCTCTCCCTGTTTGTGTGGAACCAAATTTAACTGAATTGATTCCTGAAATGAGGCAGTTATTGAGCTCGGGTTTGAATAAAAGTGGGGGAGGAGACTCAATGGGACGTGTGATCTAATCCAATTCATTCATTTGATTCATTGCCAAAACCAGCTCTGACAGCAGTGACTTCTGCTGGTGTCCTTGGTGGGAAATCTAAGACACTAAATTTAGGATATGATATTTATGAAGGAGAGGGATCACATTCTCCCACTGTTCGATTTTCACTTAAATTACTATAAACGTTATGAACAGCTTTGGTCAAACATGCGATTACTAAAATTTAATGCAGTAGAATGAATCATCATTAATTTTGATTCGAGGAACCAGCAGAGAGAATGTAAAGTGAGCAACTGGATAAAAGCAAATTACTGTGGATGCTGGAATCTGAAAGCAAATGTGTCACACAAAACTTTGACAAAGGGTCATCCGGACCGAAACGTCAACTCTTTTCTCTTCTACAGATGCTGCCAGACACAAAGTGATTTTCCAGAGTTTTCTCTTTTGGTTAAAGTGAGCAACTGACGGGCTTGTCGGACGCGTTTAGTTGCTCGACCAATAAATCGGAGCTCCATCAAGTGTACACGTTGGTATGTTCCTGTAGTGTATTGGTTATCACGCTCGCCTTGCACCTAGAAAGTCTACGGTTCGAATCCAGATCGAAGCATTTCCAGATGGCTTTGTTTCAAAATGGTTCGGATTACAGTTATTCTCGTTTATCACGAAACATAAATTGAACTATTGAGCTTTCTACGGCATTTACAGCGGAAATAACTCAGTAAAGAATATAAAAGGGAAGGTCTGTGATAGTGAGCAAGACAGGATGGATTAGCTGACACAAGGAATAACGGTCAAGGGCAACATTGGTTGGTTCCGGTTATTTTTAAACTTTGCTGCTTTTCTCAGTGTACTCCAGCTCTCCATTCCTCCCGCAGTGTCACCTCTCAAACTGAGCCTTTCTCCATCCCGCTTTCTAAACTTCACAATTACTGCTTTCTGAATGAAAACTGCTTGCAATCAGTCGAAGTCAAAGTTTAGTGTTTCATTCATGGAGAGGTTTTCTTGTCATTTAGCCCGAGAATGTTATCCAGAAATGAGTGATATTTCTGTCAATGCAAACGGTTAAATCTGACCCATTACCACCCAGATGTTCCCTTGTCTCCCCATCTCTATCGGCAGCATTTTGCATCATATCACTGTCTTTCACTATCTGTGTTTGTCTTGACCTGTTGCAGGTGTGACATTTCCAACTCGGAAGCAAAAATGCAAATCTCACTCCACCGATTCTGGCAGAGCTGCTTTGGACCAGGAACTATTGCTGGTTTGTTTATCAAAATCATTAAGTCTTAATATATCGAACGCAGCCTGCGACCCTGAAAGGGCCGAATCCTAACCACGAGACCAGCAGGATCCCATCTGCCTGATTTTCCTAGAGACTGATTACAGGAGTATGCACAGCGCCAATTGTCCACAGTCACACACTCCTTTATGTCTATTAAGATTTGAAATTCTTCATATTTTCACATTGGCTTCCAGTGTGATGAAAGCAGAGCTCTGATAAGCTGATGTTCAGTAAAGTTACCACAATAAGGTTGATATCTGTTCGATGCTAACATTGCTCTTTGAATGTGATCAGCAGCAGAGAAATTTAATGCAGTAGAAGGTAGCCTACTCATTTTAATCGGAGGATCCATCAAGGGCAATATAAATATGAATTGGTGTAGGTAATTGACGGGATGATGCAATGGGTCTTTTTCCAGCTGGAGGTCTGTGAGCAGTGGTGTTCCGCAGGGCTCTGTACTGGGACCTCAGCTATTTGTGATATATATAAATGATTTGGAAGAAGGTGTAACTGGGGTTATCAGCAAGTTTGCGGATGACACGAAGATGGCTGGACTTGTGGATAGCGATGAGCATTGTCGGGCAATACAGCAGGATATAGATAGGCTGGAAAATTGGGCGGAGATGTGGCAGATGGAATTTAATCTGGATAAATGCGAAGTGATGCATTTTGGAAGAAATAATGTAGGGAGGAGTTATACAATAAATGGCAGAGCCATCAAGAGTATTGAAACGCAGAGGGACCTAGGTGTGCAAATCCACAAATCCTTGAGGTGGCAGCACAAGTGGAGAAGGTGGTGAAGAAGGCATATGGTATGCTTGCCTTTATAGGACGGGGTATAGAGTATAAAAGCTGGAGTCTGATGATGCAGCTGTATAGAACGCTGGTTAGGCCACATTTGGAGTACTGCGACCAGTTCTGGTCGCCGCACTACCAGAAGGTCGTGGAGGAGTTAGAGAGTGCAGAGAAGGTTTACCAGGATGTTGCCTGGTATAGAGAGTCTTAGCTATGAGGAGAGATTGGGTAAACTGGGGTTGTTCTCCCTGGAAAGACGGAGAATGAGGGGAGATCTAATAGAGGTGTTCAAGATTATGAAGGGGATAGATAGGGTGGACGGTGGGAAGCTTTTTCCCAGATCAGAAGTGACGATCACGAGGGGTCACGGGCTCAAGGTGAGAGGGGCGAAGTATGACTCAGATATTAGAGGGATGTTTTTTACACAGAGGGTGGTGGGAGCCTGGAATGCTCTGCCAAGTAGGGTGGTGGAGGCAGACATCGTTTAAGATTGGTCTAGTTGGACCAAGGAGTGGCACAGGCTTGGAGCGCCGCTGGGCCTGTTTCCTGTGCTATACTGTTCTTTGTCTTTGTCTTTATCTTTGGGACTGATATTTCTCCCTGCTATTCAAATTGGCACAAGTATTGAGCGACGATTTTCAGACAGCTGTCGTGAGTTGGGTTTCGTGGTGTAATGGTGAGTACTCTGGACTTTGAATCCTGCAATTCGTGTTCAAATCTCGGCGGAGCCCTGCTTTAATTTGCTCAAGGCAGGTGATTGGTTTGCTGAAGGGCGTTTCGTTTCAATTTCTCACGAATAGAGAGGACAATTTGTCAGCGAGTTCAACTGCTATTACAATGCACATTGCTGAGCCTCAGGCGCCAGATCCCTGCAACGTTCGTGTTTTTCATCTTTTCGCTGTTCTTTAACTCCTCTGTTGAAAAAAGAAGCGGTTTGCGTCACACAAAAACAATTCGACTGGAGTCTGACAATTATTGAGCAAGTGTGTGTGCCTGAGCGTGTGTGTGAACGTGTGTGTGTGTGTGTGTGTGTGTGTGAGAGAGAGAGAGAGAGAGAGAGAGAGGTGTGGGTGTGTGTGTGTGTTTTGGGATAAAAGTCTACTGTCTTCCGTCAGAGTGCTGTTGATTCCACGGGTAACGTGTCGCACTCTGGCCTCTCACCGCCTAACTTTTGTTTAAATTGACACAGATAACAAAGTGAATTACACCTCTCGGTGGACACAATGCCCACTGTAGCTTCCCTGCCTCTCAGCGCTTTGTATTCTTGAGCAATCCTTCTCTGGGGTTGATGCAATGACGCCAGGAGAATCATTCGCTGCAACATCTGCAATGTGATTGCGGTGGAATTTGGACTGTGGGAGGAAACCGGAGCACCCGGAGGAAACCCACGCAGACACGAGGAGAATGTGCAAACTCCACACAGACAGTGACCCGAGCCGGGAATCGAACCCGGGACCCTGGAGCTGTGAAGCAGCAGTGCTAACCACTGTGCTACCGTGCCGCCCATATAGTCCCGTGTTACAGAGTAACCAGGTTGGAATCTCAGTTTTAGGGTGCCCAGTGCTGCTCCTGACTTGCTCTCCTACACTCCATGGTGAACAAGGGGAGGTGATGACTGGTGGGACTATTGCTGAACTATTAATCCAGAAACTCAACTAATGATTTGGGGACCGGGTTTCGAATCCTGCCACATCAGTTGGTGGAATTTGAATTCAATGAAAAAAATCTGGAATTAAGAATTTACTGATGACCATATCAGGGCGGCACGGTAGCACAGTGGTTAGCACTGCTGCTTCACAGCTCCAGGGTCCCGGGTTCGATTCCCGGCTCGGGTCACTGTCTGTGTGGAGTTTGCACATTCTCCTCGTGTCTGCGTGGGTTTCCTCCGGGTGCTCCGGTTTCCTCCCACAGTCCAAAGATGTGCGGGTTAGGTTGATTGGCCAGGTTAAAAAAAATTGCCCCTTAGAGTCCTGAGATATGTAGGTTAGAGGGATTAGCGGGTAAAATATGTGGGGGTAGGGCCTGGGTGGGATTGTGGTCGGTGCAGACTCGATGGGCCGAATGGCCTCCTTCTGTACTGTAGGGTTTCTATGATTCTATGATTCTATAAAACCATTGTTGATTATCGTAAAAACCCATCTGGTTCACTAATGCCCTCAGGGAAGGAAATCTGCTGTCCTTACCCAGTCTGGCCTACATGTGACTCCCTCTGAAATGGCCTCGCAAGTCACTCAGCTCAAGGGCAACAAGGACTGGGCCGTAAATGCTGGCCATCCAGCAATGCCCATTTCCCACGAAGCAATGAAAAAGAATTTCAAGTTGAGGACTCCCAGGATGACTCACTTGCACTGTCCACCTCTGTGCTGCTCCCTCTACTCAGGTCTGAACTGCTGGTAGGACAGCACATTTTGGCAGGAAGAATAAAAGGGAAGCAGATTATCTAAGTGGTGAGAGATTGTAGAGCTCTGAGATGCAGAGGGATCTGGGTGTTCTAGAGATTGAATAAACTGGGATTGTTCTCCCTGGAAAGACGGAGGCTGAGGCGCGACCTGATAGACGTTTATAAAATGATGAGGGGTATGGATAGGGTGAACACTTGGGACCTTTTTGCCAGGGCAGAAATGACAATTACAAGGCAGCACAAGTTCAAGATAAGGGGGAAAGGTTCAGTGGAGATGTGTGGGAGAAGTTTTTTTACACAGAGGGTGGTGGGGGCCTGGAATGCACTGCCAAGTGAGGTGGTTGAGGTAGATACGTTAGTGACATTTAAGACTTATCTGGATAGACACATGAACAGATGGGGAATAGAGGGATATAAGCGGTTGGTCTCGATAGGACAATGTGATCAGCGTTGGCCGAAGGGCCTGTTCCTGTTCTTTGTTTTTTGCATGAATCACAAAAAGCTTGTCAGCAAGTAAAGCAAGTAATTAGGAAAGCTCTCATTTATTGTGAGGGGAATTGATTACATAAATATGGAGATTATGCTTCAGTTATCCAGAGCACCAGTGAGACCACATCTGGAGTACGGTGTACAGTATTGGTCATCTTGTTTAAGCAAGGATGTAAATACATTGGAAGCAGTCGATTGACCAGACTAATGCCAGAAATGTGTGGTTTATGGGTAAAGCTTGGACAGGCTAGGTTTGTGTCTGCTGGAGTTTAGAAGAGTAAGATAAATTTGATCGAAACATAGAAGAAACAAGAAGGGACTTGACAGGTTGATGTGGAGAGGATGTTTCCTCTTGTGTGAGAATCTAGAGCGAGAGGTCCCTGTTTAAAAATAAGGGTTCACACATTTAAAACGGAGATGAGGTGAAATATTTTCTTTCAGAGGGTCGTGAGCCTCTGGAACACTTCTGAAAAGGCAGTGGGAGCAGAATCTTTGAATATTTTTAAGGCAGATGTAGATAGATTCTTGGCAAGCAAGTGGGTGATAAGTTACTGGGGGTCGGCAGGATGCAGATTTCAGGTTACTATCAGATCAGCCCTGATCTGATTAAATGGTGGAGCAGACTCAAGGGGCCAAATAGCCGAATCCTGCTCCTTGTTCCTGTGAGACATTGGCAGTAAGATATGATTCAAAGTATGACTGTGTCAGCCTGTTGCTTGACTGGACTGTTTGACTGTAGGAACGGTCATGTTTAATAGTTTGTAGCTTAGTTATGTGTAATAATCAAGTAATTGAAGTTTATTAATCAATTAACCTGATGTGATATTCTGCTTAATTATAATATATTAGTATCATGTAACTGGCTTTGTCTGTAACTGCATTCTCATTTGACAAGTGAAATACATCACGTGACCCGAGGCTGGTGTAAAGCTACACTTTTATACTTTAATTACAGAGTCCCGTGGATCCCATCAACTCTGGATGAGCTAAGGTCTGGAACTGTTAACCCCTCAGCCATTAATTAACAGTTATACTTGAGTTAGAGGCCATATTGTGTGAAGAAACCAGCTGTGAAGTTTCAAACCTTCAGCACTGTGTCATAAATTAGTTTAAACTTTTAACTTGTAATATCTTAAAAGAAACAATCACTTTCCTTCACACGCTATAACCATCTTTGGTTTGAAAAATTAAAGGTTTCAGTTTAGTTTTCATCACACAGTAGTTATTCTGACTCATTAGTTTTGAACATTTATCAATTGAATGTATCATACTGTATTTGTGTTTTCTGCTATCTCACCTTTTACACACTGATTTGATGCCCACTTTCTTTGGATTTTAGATCTGAAGTAACTTTGTAATTTCTGTATTAGTTTAAGGCTGTGTGTCACTTTGTGTCCTTTTAATTAACTGTGTTCCAAGCTCTGGCAACCACTACAAAAACCAGCAAGCACTTTCTTTAACCAAAATATACTGAGAGTCACCTGCCCCAATGAGAACTCTACAGGATTTCTACACATCAATTAGACATTTGAGACAATGAACCCAAATGTTAACCATTAGGATTTGACACCATAAACTTGCTTTTCTCAAATAAGTGACAAAGAAGATATCTTTAGGCCTCCATTATCTCAGTATAAAGCCATACAATTTAATGAAATCACAGAAAAGGCATATGGGGCAAACTCCGGAAGTAACTGACACATTAGAGGGCCAGTCGGGAGATTGCAGGAAATGGTCAGTAGATGACCATCACCATTAAGAAACCAATCAGAAACTGATTACACACCACCGACATCAATCAGGGACTGATCATGGTGAACCAGAGTTCAGGAACACCATTGATCGTGCACAGGGGCTGTGTCTAGAAAGGGTTAATAACCATCAGCTTTCAGCTGCCCAGTTCACAGCTCAGAGAAGCGGAGTAGGAAGAAGAGTACGTCCAAAGATGTGCAGGTTAGATTGATTGGCCATGCTAAAAATTGCCCCTAGTGTCCTGAGATGTGTAGGTTAGAGGGATTAGTGGGTAAAATATGTAGGGATATGGGGGTAGGGCCTGGGTGGGATTGTGGTCGGTGCAGACCCGATGGGCCGAATGGCCTCTTTCTGTACTGTAGGGTTTCTATGATTTCTATGAAGATAGTCAACAGAACAAGAAACAATACCGCAGTCGGCTGGAAGTTGTGAGCCAGCGTTACAAAGTGAACTGACTGCTTCCACGGCCTTTGTTAAGTTTTGCATTTTGTACTTATGTGATTAACTTAGTAAATTCTGTAAAGCTTGTAACAATATTTGCACCCAGTATGGTCCTGTAGCTAGTTGTAAATGAAAGTCCCTTTTAGATCAGCTCTCCCAACTAAACCCAACAATTGTAATTGACTTTAAGTCTTACATTTAAGT
This sequence comes from Mustelus asterias, assembly GCF_964213995.1. Taxonomy (NCBI): domain Eukaryota; kingdom Metazoa; phylum Chordata; class Chondrichthyes; order Carcharhiniformes; family Triakidae; genus Mustelus; species Mustelus asterias. The sequence goes on along the minus strand of NW_027590120.1, from coordinate 11,643 downwards.
TGAGGTGAACCCACGTCTTTCAGAAAATCTCTGCCAACTTTGGCACAAGCCCCCAGCTGTTAGCCAGGAATTCTTTGCAGGATTAACTTGGGAACAGTGTGCTTTTATCATTTCTGGAACCTAGGTCAATGCAGGGTGGTCAGTCTGGTTTTATCATTGACTCTTCTGTAGCAATTTGACACAACTGAATAGCTTGCTCAGGATAGAGAGCTCTGAATCTAGGGTATTACCTCTGTTCTGCAGGACAAGTAACTATATTCTGTCTATTACTGCAGTGCTGTAATAAAGTCAGTTAAAGACAATCTGGTGTTGGGAGTTTGATTATCTGATGTATGAAACCATAAGATTCAATATTTAGAGTCAACAAGATGAACAAGGAAACACATCAGGGCCCAAAACTCCAGCTGGATATTCACAGGAGAAAGTCTGTTACCCAACATCTTGAGTGGACAGAACAGAGAAAGGTCCCAACTGTAAGAAACCCTCCAAACATTTGTAAATATATTTCAAATGTTGACAGGTCCCAACTCCCAGTTTCCATTCAATTGAAATCAATGAAAGATCTGAGACAGACAGTTGGGTTGAAAGCAGTGCGGGGCCCACATGGACTGAGAAACCAAATCCAGGGACCATTTACACCAAGACACCAAATCCAGGCAGCATTTATACTTTGAAGTTGATTTATCAGGTAGAAGTTGTTTGCAATAAATCCCCAATTTTAAATTAAATCTACAATATTTAACTATCTGGCCAGAATGAACATTCTAATTGGTAAATTCAGAAGATTTATTAACCATTAAGAAGGTAAAAAGGTAACAAGTTAGAAAGATAAAAAGCAAAGTTTGAATTAACAGTGATGGAGAGGAGGAGGAGAAAGCTCATCTTTAACAATGAAACAGACTTCTCACAACTTTCCTCGGTCGATCAGGCCAAAGACATGAAATGATTATCAGACAAGGACATGTTAACAGATTGGCGACTCAAAACCTTTATTTTAACCCCTTCAACTCACATTTACTTAACTCAAATTAGCCTCAGTGTTGAATGATAATTGATTAACTTAATTGTCTGATTGGCCCCTGACACCTACTAGCATCTCCTGATGTCTGAGTACAAAGGTCTACTGAATAAATGAGGCAGCTTGGGTCAGGTCCCATTTATTCCCAACTTAATGTAACTTGTCAAAGCCATAAATGTTTTGTGAGCTCGACCTTATCTTTCTAGATTGGCTGGAAAACATAATTTGACAGTTCTCATGATTTATGACCAGTGTACTTAAAATCATATTATTTATTATAATAAAACATTACAGACTTTGTGTTACAGGTTATATTACCAGTCTGACAAGTACATCTATTGATTAAGTGCTGATTCTTCAATAGTCTCAGAATGAAGGTTCTTCACTTCACTGCTATGAGGATGTTAACCCGAGGGTCCCGTCTGCTCTCCGAGGTGAAAGATCACACGGCTTCTATTTGGAAGGAGAGGAGGGAGCTCACCCTGCTGAAACCAATATTACCCCTCACCCAATCTCCCTAAAAACAGAACACTGCTCATTATCACATTGTTGATGTGGTTTACCCCGCTGAAACCAATATTACCCCTCACCCAATCTCACTGCAAACAGGTCACTGCCCCTCATCACATTGCTGCTTGTGGAGGCTGACTGCGCACAGAGATGTCCTGAGGTTGTGAAAGGTGCTATATGAATGCAAATTCTGTCGACTCCAGCCCAGTTACTGTACTTTGCAGCAACATCATCAACACTCCCCCAATGTCATGATGAATAGGGTTCAGTCCTGAATCTGATTAACAACAGCAGAATCAGAGCAGAGCCGTCATCTGTGAACTCGCTGGTGTTTCACCAGATTGGATGATTCGGTAAATCTCTTCCCGCACTCGGAGCAGGTGAACGGCCTCTCCCCAGTGTGAATGCGCTGGTGTGTCAGCAGGTGGGATGATCGTGCAAATCCCTTTCCACACTCGGAGCAGGTGAACGGCCTCACCTCAGTGTGAATTTGTTGGTGCGTCAGCAGGTTGGAGGACTGAGCGAATCCCCTCCCACACTTGGAGCAGATGAATGGCTTCTCCCCAGTGTGAACTCGCTGATGTACAGTGAGATGAGATGATCGCCTGAACCCAGTCCCACAGTGAGAGCACTTGAACGGTCTCTCCTCAGTGTGAACTCGCTGATGGGACATCAGTTCACCAGAACTTTTAAAGCACTTCCCACACTCTGGACATTTGAAAGGTCTCTTGTCAGTGTGAACTCGTTGGTGTGTCTGAAGGTGGGTTGCTGTCCTGAAACTCTTCCCACACTTAGAGCAGCTGAACAGTGTGTACTCGGTGTGAATGCGCTGGTGTTCCCTCAGTCCGTGTGGGCTTTTAAAGCTCTTCTCACAATTGGAGCATTGAAACTCTCTCTTGTCAGTGTGAACTTGCTGGTGTTTCAGCAGGTGGGATGAGCGAGTGAATCCGTTTCCACACACCGAGCAGGTGAACGGCCTCTCCCCGGTGTGGAGTCGCTCATGCAGCTGAAGGCAGATGAACTGAGCGAATCTCTTCCCACATACGGAACAAATGAACGGCCTCTCCCCGGTGTGTCTGCGTCGATGAATTTCCAGCTCAGATGGGGATCTGAATCCCTTCCCACAGTCCACACATTTCCACGGTTTCTCCCTGGTGTGAACAGTGCTTTTTGCTTCCATGTTCAAAGGCTGATGATATTCAAGTCCTGATGAATCGAGTGACTCTGTCAGATTTTGATGTGATGTTTGGTTTGACTTTCCTGATCGTGAACATTTCAAATATTCTGTAAAATGAATTTAAGACAGAATCAAGGAAATGTAAAAGAGAACCCAGAAAAACACAAAGGCAGGTTGTGAAATTGAGCTAAATTAATCTTGTAATTTGTGGGGCCAGCGCTCGGAAAAAGTGACCCTGAAAACTGCTGGTTTCTCATAAAAACCCAACTGGTTCACTAATGTCCTTTAGGGAAGGGAACCTGCCACCCAGTCGGGGCTTACACAAGACTCTGGCTTCTATGGGAGGAGAGGGTAGAAGAGATGAACTTCATAGATCTGCAACTGAATTTGAATTTTGAAAGAATCTCCCAAACCCATAACTCCACCCACTGGAAAGATAAGAGCAGCCGGTGCCTGGGAAAACCATCACCTCCAAGACACACACCAGCGAGTTCAGACTGGGGAGAGACCAGACTCCTGCTCCACATGTGAGAAAGATACAATCGATCATCCAATCAGCTGACACACCGGCGAGTTCAGCAGTGATTACTGGGCTTGGATTCTGCTGTTGTTGCTGCTGTTAATGACATCCAAGACTGAACTCTGTTCATTCTGATAGTTTGGGTTTGTTTCTGTTGATGTTTATAATCTCTATAACTGGACTGGATGTTTAATATTCTGGAACTTGGCTTGTTTTACCTTGTGACCCTTACTCTTCTAATAAAGTATCTTTCTTTGGTCTGTAGCAAATAGTGATTTACTTGTAATTTTTTTCAACTTGAGTCAGAGCAGAGGAATAACCTCTCCCTAGTGTGAATTTGCTGGCGCACTGTGAGGTGAGATAATCGCCTGAACTCAATCCCAAAGTGAGAGCACCTGAACAGTCTCTCGTCAGTGTGGACACATTGATAGGATATCACTTCCCTGGAACTTTTACAGCTCTTCTCGTAATCTGGGTAATTAACAAAATCACTCAAGCGTGAACACGTTTGTGTGTCATATGGTGGGATGACTGAATGAATCCCTTTCCATCTCTGGAGCATTTGAACAATCTCCCCCCAGTGTGAATATGTCAGTGAGCCAACAGGTTGGCTGATGGAGTGAAATCAGTCCAATACACAGAGCCGGTGAACGGCCTCTCCCCGGTGCACAATGAGCTTCCAGCTCAGACAGGTAACTGAATCCCTCATCACTGTCCTCACTCTTCCATGGTTCCTCCCCAGGATGTTTATATTTGTAGCTCCTGAGGCCAGATGATCAACTGAAGCCTCGTCCACGCAGAGAACAGTTTCATCTACTGTGAACAATGCTTTTTCCTTCAATGTTTAAAATCCGAATGATAATCAAGTTACCGTTAACTGGGCAGCTCCGTCAGATCCTGATGTGATGTTTGTTCGAAGATTCCTGACTGCAAATCCTCCTCTTCTAAAACTCTGTGACACTGAATTTAAAAGAAAAAAAAGTGAGAGAGAACCCACAAAAACACAAAGGCAGGTTGTGAAATTGAGCTGAATGAATCTGGTCATTTGTGGGGCCGGCACCAGGAAAAAGTGACCATGAAAATTCTGGAGTGTCATAAAAACCCAAGTGATTCACTGATGTCCTGCAGGGAAGGGATTGAATGTCACCCATTCAATAGGATCATGGCTGATCTGACATTCCTCATGTCCACTTTCTTGCCCTTTTCCCGTAACCCTTGATTTCCTTACTGTTCAAAAATATACACAAGGGCTTTGCCCCCACAGCTCTCTGTGGCAAGGAGTTGCAAAGACTCTCAACCCTCTGAGAGAAGAAATTGCTCCTGATCTCAGTCTTAAATTGGCACCTTTTATTCTGAGACTGTGCCCTCTGGTCCCAGACTCTCCCATGAGAGGAAACATCCACTCAGCATTTACCTTGTCAAGTCCCTTAAGAATCCAATATGCTTCAATGAGATCACCCCTCATTCTTCTAAATTCCAATGAGGAGAGGCCCAACCTGTTTAACCTTTCCTCATAAAACAATCCCTCCATAACGGGGATAATCCAAGTGAATCTACTGTAAACTGCCTCCAATGAAATAATATTTTTCCTTAAATAAGGAGACCAAAACTGCTCACAGTCCTCCAGATATGGTCTCGCCAGTACCTTGTACAGTTGCAGCAAGACTTCCCTACTCATAGAACATATAGAACATAGAAAGCCACAGCACAAACAGGCCCTTCGGCCCACAAGTTGCGCCGATCACATCCCCACCTCTAGGCCTATCTATAGCCCTCAATCCCATTAAATCCCATGTACTCATCCAGAAGTCTCTTAAAAGACCCCAACGAGTTTGCCTCCACCACCACCGACGTCAGCCGATTCCACTCACCCACCACCCTCTGAGTGAAAAACTTACCCCTGACATCCCCCCTGTACCTACCCCCCAGCACCTTAAACCTGTGTCCTCTCGTAGCAACCATTTCAGCCCTTGGAAATAGCCTCTGAGAGTCCACCCTATCCAGACCCCTCAACATCAGGTCACCTCTCATCCTTCGTCTCTCCAGGGAGAAGAGACCAAGCTCCCTCAACCTATCCTCATAAGGCATGCCCCCCAATCCAGGCAACATCCTTGTAAATCTCCTCTGCACCCTTTCAATGGCTTCAACATCTTTCCTGTAATGAGGTGACCAGAACTGCGCGCAGTACTCCAAGCCCCGCAGCTGCAAACCAGGGAGCTGACAATGATTCTGAAGGGTTTGCGGATCCACAAAGTGTTTCCAAATCCTCCCAGCCACCGCCTAACGCTGACTCCGCTTCTCCGGGACAAACAAGCGCCAAGGACAGCAACGACACTGCGCATGCTCCGCATCACAATGCCCGGGGACTGATTGACGGCAGCTCCGGACCAATAGGAAGAGGGGGCGGGGCTGGAGGACCGAGCGGGAGCGGCAGGTCCTCCAACCAATCACAGTGAACGAGGGGCGGGACTGGAGGACCGAGCGGGAGCGGCTGGTCCTCCAGCCAATCGGAGTGGATGAGGAGCGCGACCTGAAGCATGCGCAGTGCGGGTAATGGCGACGGACAGACGGCCGGTTTTATCTTGGAAGCGAGATCAATACGAGGTAGAGGGCGGCGTGCGGGGAATGATAAATGTGGCGGGTGGGTGGAGAGACTTTGTAAACATGTTGTTCAAACCCAAACCCCGGAAATGAACTTCCCGGTCCCCCCCTTTGTACCAAATGGAGCGGCAGCTTGTAGTGTTAGACCCGGGCTGACTGCCGCCATTGAGGCTGCATGTGGGAGGCCGGCAGGGATTGTGATCGGAGAGGGAAGCCCTGACGTCACAATGGAATGGGTGAGAGTGTGATGTCACAATGGAATGGGTGAGAGTGTGATGTCACAATGGAATGGGTGAGAGTGTGACGTCACAATGGAATGGGTGAGGGTGTGACATCACAATGGAAGGGGTGAGAGTTTTCCCATGTCAGTGGTGACATTCACGAGGGGTCATAGGTTCAAGGTGAGGGGGGGGGAGGTTTAACACGGATATCAGAAGGACGTATTTTACACAGAGGGTGGAGGGGGCCTGGAATGCGCTGCCAGGCAAGGTGGTGGAGGCGGACAGACTGGGAACGTTTAAGACTTATCTAGATAGCCACATGAACGGAATGGGAATGGAGGGATACAAAAGGATGGTCCAGTTTGGACCAGGGAGCGGCACGGGCTTGGAGGGCCGAAGGGTCTGTTCCTGTGCTGTATTATTCTTTGTTCTTTGGGGACAAGTGAATCACTCTGACTATAAAAAGTGTAAGAAAATACTGAAGAGGGAAATCAGGAGGACAAAAAGAGGGTCTGATATGGATCTGGCAGGTAAGATTAAAGAAAATTCCAAGAGGTTCTATAGCTATATTAAGAGTAAAAGGGCGGCAAGAGAGAGAATAGATCCCCTTAAAAATCAGTATGGCCATCTGTGTGTGGAGCCGCAGGAGATGGGTGAGATTTTTAATGAATACTTCTCCTCTGTGTTTACTGCGGAGAGCACCATGGGTGCTAAAGAAATAAGGAAAACAAGTGGTGATGTCTTGGGCACACGCATGTTACCTGGGAGGAGGTATCTGCAGCCTTATAAAAGCAAATTACTGCAGATGCTGGAATCTGAAACCAAGAGAGAAAATGCTGGAAAATCTCAGCAGGTCTGGCAGCATCTGTAAGGAGAGAAAAGAGCTGATGTTTCTTGTCTAGATGACCCTTTATCAAAGCTCTGAAACATCAGTTCTTTTCTCTCCACACAGATGCTGCCAGACCTGCTGAGAATGGGGAGAGACTGTGTGGGATGGAGATTTACAACTTTTGGGGAATGAGAGAGGAAAGAACGTTCCATAGAAATTGTCTGTTCTGAATTTCTATCCTGTACTGACACTGATGACTTTTGGAAACTCATTTTCCAGGATACTGAAAGAGGAATCACAGGCTGAAATCTCAAATGTCACGTCTCGACGTGACAGAATCATATTCCTTGGGACCTCAATATCATCGGACTTTGAATCCAGAAGGAGAAATGATTGTCCAGTCTGTCGATTTGAAAAGATTTGAAATGTCAGTGTGAGTGAAAAAGCATCAACACACTGCCACACTCGAGTGAGTGTGTTCCGATGCACTGACTAAAGAGCTTTAACCAGTTACACAGTCTGAATAAATATCACATCATTCACAGCGGGGAGAGACTGTAATCTTGTTCTGTGTGTGGACGAAGTTTCAACTAATTGTCCACTCAAGAGAGAGGGAAGGACACCTGCACCATGGAGAAACCATGGAAATGTGCGGACTGTGGGAAGGGATACAGATCCCCATCAGAGCTGGAAACTCATCGGCGCAGCCACACTGGGGAGAGGCCATTCATCTGCTCTCAGTGTAGGGAGGGATTTAATCAGTTATCCCACCTGCAGTTACACCAGCGAGTTCACACTGAGGAGAGGCCATTCACCTGCTCTCAGTGTGGGAAGGGATTCATTCAGTTATCCAGCCTGCAGACACACCAGCAAGTTCACACTGGAGAGAGGCCATTTACCTGCTCTCAGTGTGGGAAGGGATTCACTCGGTCATTCCACCTGCAGAGACACCAGCGAGTTCACACTGGGGAGAGGCCATTCAACTGCTCTCAGTGTGGGAAGAGATTCACTCGGTCATTCCACCTGCAGAGACACCAGCGAATTCACACTGGGGAGAGGCCATTCAACTGTTTTCAGTGTGGGAAGGGATTCACTCAGTCATCCAACCTGCGGACACACGAACGAGTTCACACTGGGGAGAGACCGTTCACCTGCTCTCAGTGTGGGCAAGAATTCACTCAGTCAGCCGACCTGCAGAGACACCAGCTACGTCACACAGGGGAAAGGCCGTTCACCTGCTCTCAGTGTGGGAAGGGATTCACTCAGTCATCCCACCTGCGGATACACCAGCGAGTTCACACTGGGGAGAAACCATTCACCTGCTCTCAGTGTGGGAAGGGATTCACTCAGTCATCTGACCTACGGACACACCAGCGAGTTCACACAGGAGAGAGGCCGTTCACCTGCTCTCAGTGTGGGAAGGGATTCACTCGGTCAACCCACCTGCAGAGACACCAGCGTGTTCACACTGGGGAGAAACCATTCACCTGCTCTCAGTGTGGGAAGGGATTCACAAACTCATCTGACCTGCTGACACACCAGCGAGTTCACACAGGGGAGAGGTCGTTCACCTGCTCTCAGTGTGGGAAGGGATTCACTCGGTCAACCCACCTGCGGACACACCTGCGAGTTCACACTGGGGAGAAACCATTCACCTGCTCTCAGTGTGGGAAGGGATTCACTCAGTCATCTGACCTGCGGATACACCAGCGAGTTCACACTGGCGAGAGACCATTCACCTGCTCTGTGTGTGGGAAGGGATTCAGAGTTTCATCCCACCTGCTGAGACACCAACAAGTTCACGAGTGATTCCAGGGGTTGGATTCTGCTGTTATTGTTTCTGCTCTCAATTACATCCAGGACTGCATTTTGTTCATTCTCACAGTTGGTCAATGGGAAGGGGCAGAGGATTTCTTTGTGCTGGACTGGCTGGTCTCAGCCTCCAGTGGGCTGATGCTCTTTGAGTCTTTTTGCGAATACCTGGTTTCAAATGTCACAAGGATCACAGAGTGACAGGGTGTTAGGAAGTTTAGAGATATTTAGTCAGAAGAAAACAGAGGTTGGCAGTGCAAAGGTACCTTTCTGAATGGAGGGCTGTGACAAGTGACATTCCTCAGGGATCAGTGCTGGGACTTTTGCTGTTTGTAATATATAAAGAACAAAGAACAGTACAGCACAGGAAACAGGCCCTTCGGCCCTCCAAGCCTGTGCCGCTCCTTGGTCCAACTAGACCAATCGTTTGTATCCCTCCATTCCCAGGCTGCTCATGTGACTATCCAGGTAAGTCTTAAACGATGTCAGCGTGCCTGCCTCCACCACCCTACTTGGCAGCGCATTCCAGGCCCCCACCACCCTCTGTGTAAAAATCGTCCCTCTGATATCTGAGTTATACTTTGCCCCTCTCAGCTTGAGCCCGTGACCCCTCGTGATCGTCACCTCCGACCTGGGAAAAAGCTTCCCACTGTTCACCCTATCTATACCCTTCATAATCTTGTACACCTCTATTAGATCTCCCCTCATTCTCCGTCTTTCCAAGGATAAATGATTTGGAGGAAAATGTAACTGGTTTGATTGGTAAGTTTGTGGACGATACAAAGGTTGGTGGAATTGCGGACAGCGTTGGGGACCGGCAGAGGATACAGCAGGATATAGAGCAGTTGGAGACTTGGGCGGAGAGATGGCAGATGAAGTTGAATCCGGACAAATGTGAGATAATGATGGGAAATATACAGTAAATGGCAGAACCCTTAAGAGTATACATAGGCAGAGGGATCTGGGTGTACAGGTACACAGGTCATTGAAAGTGGCAATGCAGGTGGAGAAGATAATCAAGAAGGCATACGGCATGCTTGCCTTCATCGGCCGGGACATTGAGTTTAAAAAGTTAAACCCCACTTGGAATCTCGTGTTCAATTCTGGTCACCACACTACCAGAAGGATGTGGAGGCTTTGGAGAGGGTACGGAAAATATTTAGCAGGATGTTGCCTGGTATGGAGGGCATTAGCTATGAGGAGAGGTTGGAGAAACTTGGTTGGTTCTCAGTGGAACGAAGGAGGTTGAGGGGGACGACCTGATAGAAGTCTACAAGATTATGAGGGTCATGGACAGAGTGGATAGTCAGACGCTTTTTCCCAGGGTGGAAGAGTCAGTTAAGAGGGGCATAGGTTTAAGGTGCGAGGGGCAAGGTTTAAAGGAGATGCACAAGGCAGGTTTTTTACACAGAGGGTGGTGGGTGGCTGGAACTCGTTGCCGGGGAAGGTAGTGGAAGCAGATACGATAGTGACTTTGAAGATGTGTCTTGACAAATATATGAATAGCATAGGAATAGAGGGATATGGTCCCCGGAAAGGTAGGGGGTTTTAGTTCAGACGGGCAGCATGGTTGCTACAGGCTTGGAGGGCCAAAAGGCTTGTTTCTGTGCTGTAATTTTCTTTGTTCTTCGTTCTGTTTGGAACATCCCAAATGCCCATCCAATTTCCTTTTTAATTGTTTATTGTCTCCACTTCCTCCACCCTCATAGACAGCGAGTTTCAGGTCATTACCATTCGCTGCATCAGAATATTCTTCCTCACATCTCCCCACCCCCCCCCCCCCCCCCCCCCCCGCTCCCCACTCCCCCCCCCCCCCCACTCCCTCCCCCCCCACTCCCCACTCCCTCCCCCCCCACTCCCTCCCCCCACTCCCTCCCCCCCCCCCCCCCCCCCACTGCCCAACGCTGCATCTCTGACCCAAAACAAGAAATCTGTGTCCCCCTCATCCTTGTCCCATCAGCGAATAGGAACAGCTTTTCTTTGTCCACCTTATCTGCTGTTTGTAATATTTATTAATGATCTGGATGAGGGTATAGTTGGGTGGATTAGCAAATTTGCTGATGACACCAAAGTCGGTGGTGTGGTAGACAGTGAGGAAGGGTGTCGTAGTTTGCAGGAAGACTTAGACAGGTTGCAAAGTTGGGCCGAGAGGTGGCGGATGGAGTTTAATGCGGAGAAGTGTGAGGTAATTCACTTTGGTAGGAATAACAGATGTGTTGAGTATAGGGCTAACGGGAGGACTTTGAATAGTGTGGAGGAGCAGAGGGATCTAGGTGTATGTGTGCATAGATCCCTGAAAGTTGGGAATCAAGTAGATAAGGTTGTTAAGAAGGCATATGGTGTCTTGGCGTTTATTGGTAGGGGGATTGAATTTAGGAGTCGTAGCGTTATGTTGCAACTGTACACAACTCTGGTGCGGCCGCACTTGGAGTACTGTGTGCAGTTCTGGTCCCCACATTACAGGAAGGATGTGGAGGCTTTGGAGAGGGTGCAGAGGAGGTTTACCAGGATGTTGCCTGGTATGGAGGGGAGATCCTATGAGGAGAGGCTGAGGGATTTGGGATTGTTTTCGCTGGAAAGGCGGCGGCTAAGAGGGGATCTTATTGAAACATATAAGATGATTAGAGGTTTAGATAGGGTGGATAGTGATAGCCTTTTTCCTCTGATGGAGAAATCCAGCACGAGGGGGCATGGCTTTAAATTGAGGGGGGGTAGTTATAGAACCGATGTCAGGGTAGGTTCTTTACCCAGAGGGTGGTGAGGGATTGGAATGCCCTGCCAGCATCAGTAGTAAATGCGCCTAGTTTGGGGGCGTTTAAGAGATCCGTAGATAGGTTCATGGACGAAAAGAAATTGGTTTAGGTTGGAGGGTCACAGTATTTTTTTTTTTTTTTTAACTGGTCGGTGCAACATCGTGGGCCGAAGGGCCTGTTCTGCGCTGTAATGTTCTATGTT